>NC_133160.1:36464915-37714915 GCF_040802235.1 Manis javanica | reverse complement strand
CAGGAGAGCAATTAAATCTCATATCAGTAAGAATCATCAATATACCTATCCTCTCACAATTACATGGCAGAAGCAAGCAGCAAAATACACACACACACACATACATGCACATGCATGTAAGTAAATGTCTATATGTACACACATATACATATCTACACACATGTACATATATGTGCATGTGAGTAAATAGCTGCACATACATATATGTACATGTGTATATATATACACATACGCATGTATAGAGCCACCCCTATATACATATACAGGCACATATGCATATACATGTATATATATACACACACATATACATAAAATATCAAAGTGATGTCTTATTTTCCATTGTATCCATGGCTTTAATACATTATAGATAAGTGAAAACTACAAATTTATCTTTAATAGCTATTCAAATATTTTCAAACATGTTTATATCATATCTAGCAGGGAGATTAATAGCTTTGTTTTTCATCTAAATTCCAACAGTTTAATCTGAAATCTTTTCCCACTTGAAGAGTGCTGGCTAGTAAACTCAACTACCAGGAAATTCTAACTCCAGTCTGAGGATGATTTTGAAGCAAGTACAGTCATATAGACTGAGGCCTTCATAAGCCAATCATAATAGAACTCAATAGTTTTACTGGCCTTTATTTCAAGAAATATTGAGGTTTCCTAATTTTATAAGAAAATTAAAGTTTTTTTCAAGAAATACTCTTTTCCTCTCAAGGATATTAGGTGTCATTTTGATAATTACAAAATAAAACAATTTCTAGTGCTTTTGGATATACTGTCTGTCATCATAAAGCCCTGATATTCCAATGCACAACATATTTTTGTTGTCAACATGCCTAACTAATGATATCCATCACTGGAATGAATAGAAAACCTTAAAGATTAGCAAAAATTAAATACCACCAAGAACTTTACATACTCTATCTTTTTCCTTTCTCTTTTCTTTCTCTCTTTTCCTGATAGAGTAGAAATGACCGACTGGAATCATTATAGTAACTCTGCCTTGAGATACTAAATCCATGTATTACTCACCTCTGCTCAATGAGAGACACTCTTTACTATCTATTTACTTGTATTTTCTTTCTGACCTTCCCACTGAAGCTCTTGGGAACTGAATTTCATCCTGGCCTTCTGTGAACCCACTTCCGACTACATTTCAGGAAGCTTCACATTCATACCTCAGGGTGCCTTCCTTCTTACATCACCCTAAACAAACCTCGACAAGGGTTGCTGGAAGGAGTAACCAGCACCATACACCCGCAGACACACACATACATATATGTAAAGCTACCACTCTACTGAACCTTTTACTTTGTGACTAACAGTTTTTATTCCTCTGAATTAGGGAAACAAAGAGGATATAATTCACTTTTATAATAGTGAAAAATAAATCAAGCTGCTGGAAAACACATGTGTGCAACCTCAGGCAGCTTCAGCATAATTCAGCAGAGAGCCTCACCTCCTATTCCTCCAAAGTTAGCAAAGTGCCTTTTTTCCATCCTTTTCCTGAGGATGTAGGAGTTTCTCATTAAAAGGACCTGCAGTATGTTAGCTCCGGCTTTCATTCCAAAGGACACAGGGGACAAATCAGGGCTGTTTCTTAAGAAAAGGGCCCCAGTGAAGACATTCATGCATCAGGAGAGCCAGCCAAGCCATGGCCAACCTCCAGGTCTCTGAAGCCTGCAGCCTGTGGAGATGGATCTGGGTGGGTGCCACTGTCTGCCCCAAGATGCTCCTCCCATAGGGAAAAAGCACAGACCCCTGATAGCTGCAGGATCTGGACACCAGTGCTCTCCTGCTGGGATCAAAGGCTCTTCTGAGGCCCTCCTAAGTCCTCGTTTTGCACCAGACCAGCCTAGACTGCAAAACATATTATCTCACTACTTCTCAATGGATCCTACAACCCCCTTTTTAATGGGATGAGGCTGGGGGAGATTAAGGCTCACAGTGGTGGAATAACTTATCAAAAAGCACACCCCAGAGCAGAGATAGAATTTGAACCTATATCCTTTGGTGCCAAATCCAGGGCTCTTTCCACTATTATAGGTTGCTTTAGGACAATAAAAATAGCCTAACGTGGACTATTTTTAAAGATATGTACACCACCACACATTTCCTGTAACAGGTTATAATTAGATTGCCCCAGTCTATCTTCATTTGATTACTCTTTGAGCATCTGTTTAAAGAGCACCTATTTAAAGATAATTCCTTTGGGAACAAGAAATGCTATATGCTATTAAAAGCTTTTGATTCTGAGAGCCCACCTAGTAAAATATATCCTTCATGAGGGCAGGGAATTTTTTTCTGTTTTGTTTACCAAAATATCCCCAATGCTTAGCAGGGTACCCGATAGATAGTAATTGGATCCATAAGCTCAAGTCACCTTCCTTCACCACACTCTCTTTTGAGGGTGATGGCTCAGCCTTCCAGATCATGTTTGCCAAAAAAACACTTAAAAGTTTATGCAAGGAAACCGGTCATTTCTAATGCCCCATAGTCAAAGTGGCAACTACCAAATATGGATAACTGGAAGTTTCCCCTTGAGATGGCTGCATTGTAGGTGAATGGAACCCAAGATGGCCATGCAGAGCACAAGTTGCATAACTACAGATGAATGAAGGTTCAGATCACATTAAAATCCTTCATCAAAGCCCCACTCTGCAATAGATAATATAAGGAAGGGTAGTCACATTGGTTAGTAGAACTAATTATAGAGAGTCTAAATTATGCATTGAAGAACTGCTATAGAATGCAGACCGACATTAAGCTGCCTGATGAAACCTGCTTCTCCATCTGGGGCCCCGCTCATATTAAGGATACTCCCTTTCCCGATGCTGCATGAAAATTATTAATGTATTGGTCAAGGGTCAAGGTGCTGATCGAATCACTTTTCTTCCTCCTTTCCTCTTCTTCCACCTTATTATTATTAATAATATCATTATAAAAGTAATATACACATATTTTAAAAGATTCACATAGTACCAAAGGATACAAAATGAAAAATTAATGACTCTCTTCCCTCTCGCTACTCTTTCCAATAGCATTTCACCATTATCAGCATCCTGTTTCTATAAATATAAAATGGAAAAAAGAAGCTTAAAAAAGTCCTACATTTAATATATTCAGACAGATAGGGAAGACATGACAGCCAAGAAATAAGAATGGAATGTTTAAGAAAGAAAAATCAGAAATCTATGTAGAGTCCTTGAAAATTTAAAATAAAAAAAAAAGGCAGAAATTAAAAAGCTCATTCAAAGGCTAGAGGAAAAAGTTCAAGAACACATCTAGAAAGAAGATCCAGAAGTTCTATTGTCTTTCAAAAAAAATTTTTTAAAGGTAAGAAAACTAGTGGATCAGCTCAAGAGATTTAATATATAAATACAGTAATTCTTGAAAAGAAACAAAAAGAAAACTGAATAAATAGATTTTTAAAGAAATAACCAATTCTACTGAGTCAATAAATGCATGGTGAAAATTTACTATGTTACAGATACTATTCCTAGGTACTTGGAATACAGAAGAAAGCACAACCAATAAAAATGACTGCTTTTTCTGGAACTTATGTTCTGTTGGCAGGGAGACAAACAAGTCAGGTCAGTTACTTTAAATGGTACAAGGTGATATGCATTCTCAGAAACCAACAAACAAAAGCAGGAATTTAGAGTGGATATGAGAGGTGGTTGCTAATTTAAATAGAATGAGGGACAATTAGGTTAGGTCTTATTTATAAAATGTCAGATTTGACTAAGACTTGAAGGAGGGCATGAGCTATGAGGTCATCTGGGGAATGTCCTCCCAAGGAAGGAGCAGAAGGAAAAAAGTCCTAAGATGTGAGGACACCTGACATAACTAGAATGGAGTTAGCATATCACTTAGGGCCACTGTGAACTATTTTGGATTTTACAGGGAAATTGGGGAAATCTGGGCAGAGGAGAAGCATGATCCACTTCACATCTTAAAGGGCTCACCTTCCCTTTACGTTGACAATAGACTGGGTTTTCTTTCATCACTCTGTGATTCTATGTGTCATTTTTGCCTTTTGGGGGAGGATGGAATAACAGTTATCCTAACTAAAGGGAAAAATATTTGGAAGATTTTCTTCTTTCTATATTCCATGAAACAGCTTAAATAAGGTTGGATTTACATATTGCTTGAAATATTCATAGAATTGAACCTGTGAGACTCTCTGAGCCTGCCATTTGTTTTCAGCGGCTTATTATAGAATACTTTCACAATTGTTTCATGTTAGCCTGTGGCCACTGGTCTATTTAAGGTTTTTTTATCTATCTTGAGTCAATTTGTAATAATTCACAATTTCCATTTCAATCAGGCTTTCAAATTTATGTGTACAGATGAGCCTGCTCTTCCATTATGATTTCCTGATTGTCATCTGATTCCCGGCTAGTTCCTTGTTCTTCTAATATGGAGAATGCTTTTTTTTTTCTTTTTTCCCCCATTTTGTATAGGCCAGTATTTCATAGATCTAATTGACTTTATTCAAAGAAATAATTATTGAATATACATACATACAGCACATTTTCCATTTCTTAGTTCATTGAGTTTTGTGTCTTCGTTTCCTCCTTATTTTTCAGTTTTATTTGGTAGCATCACATGATGGCTGAAAGCAGTCTTTGAAGTCAGACGTCCTGGAGTCTAATATCGATTTTTCCACTAGTAGTCCTGTTGCTTCTTCAAAAGTATAAATACAAATAAATATTCCTCTGCTAACCAGATTAATTCCTCCTTTGATACATATATTCCTGTAACAGCTTTTTGTTTCTTCCCTTCATTTCCAGTGTAACTTACTGTGGTTTCATTTATTCATATAAGCCCTCTTAGAATTTTTATATTGGAGTCAGCTTCACGGAATGCTATTTGTTACAAAATAGTCTTTTCCAGTTTTATTAAGGTATAAGTGACAAATAAAAATTGTATATGTGTAAGGGGTACAACTAGATGTTTTGATACACAGTGCAGCATAATGACCCTAATCCAGCTAATTAATATATTCATCACATTACAGAGGTACTATCTTCTTTTGTTTTCTTATTCATGTGTTTGTGTAGTAAGAATGCTTATGATCTACCCTCTCAGCAGACTGCAAGTGCAAGATATAATGTTAACTATAGTCATGTTGCTATACATGGAATCCCCATAACTTACTCATTTTATGTAACTGAAACCCTAAGCAATACAATTTCCGGAGTGAGGTGGGGATTCCAACAGTCTCCCTGGTTTCTGTTTTCCCTCAGTGTTCAGTAATTAGTTGCTCCTTCTGGGTAAGAAAATTACAAAGATTCATGTCTCACAATAAAACCCTTTATTTCAGAGAACTAATGTTTCTGCCTCTACCTAATAGATGCTGAATTGTTTGCAATGTTCCTATCTCCATCACTCTACCTTGTATCTAGGCTGTTCTTTTTAGAGAACAGTTTTTAGGGAAACTGACAATCTCTTTGAAAATACACACTGGCATCTCACATTGAAGTTACTTGGTTTCAGTTGTAACCCTATTTTTCCTGGTGTTATTGGGGATTGTGACATGCTTGGTTGCAGCAGCTGAAAAGAACAAAAATTCTCCTAACTTACCATTTTTTTTAAGTGATATTTTCAAATTTTGTTCTCTTCACTTATGACATTCTTTACCCCATTTTCTCTACCCTGATTCTATTGCAAAATCTTTCTCCTCATTTTCTCAACTTCTTTTCTTTCTTAGTTTGGGGCTTAGCTGTATTTGGCCCAAAAATGACACATTTCTCTTTATCATCTCTTAATACAAATGCCTATATATTTTTTCTGAGTCGTAAGTTTTCTTAGTTCCCTGAAGTTGTGTATAATCATCAGCTTATCAACCTGCAGTTTTCCAATCTATATAATGCAAGTTCTTCAATCTCTGTCTTGTGGTGGATTTTCACCTCCAATAGAACTGAATTCTATTCTTTGACGGGATTATATACTGTACATTGAATCCCCATATTTTGCTGAGATAACCACCTGGCATTCCTCATAGTCACACCATTTTCTGTTTCTCCAGGCTATAGCAGAGCACTGTTTCTCAAGTTCACCATCATGCCACTGACCTTGTGCCCCAAACTCCTTAATTCTAGATGCTGAATCACCCTCATCACCCTTAAGTGTTTTAACTTAACACGAGGCCTATTTTCTCAGGAGCAATCCATCCAGAATAAAGGCCTGCATCAATTATTTATTGATGTATAATAAATGACCCCCAGACTTAGTGACTTAAAATGAAAACTATTTTTTCCTTACAGTTACTGTGGGTCAGGAATCTGGGAGCAGCTTAGCTGGGTGGCTTTGGCTTTCATCTCTCATGAACATGCCCTCAGAATTTTGGTAGGGGCTACATTCATCTGAAAGCTTGATGGGGCCTGGAGGAGATGTTTCCAGGATGGTTCACTCACACAGCTATTGGCAAGATAACTCAGGTTCTCACCATGTAGGACTCCCCGTAGTCTTCTTGAGCATGTTCACAGAGCAGGAGCTTCTTTCCTTATACAACAGGAAGAAAGAGAGCAAAGATGAAGCTGCAATGTACTTCCATCTAGCCACAGAAGTCACATGCCATATTTTTGCTATATTCTACAGGCCGCACACACCATCCCTGATAAAATATTGGAAGGGACAAACCGAGAGGCATGAATGCAATGAGATAGGAATCATTGAGGAACAACTTGGAGGCTGGCTGCTGCATTCTCATCTGATGACTCTGCTTCCAGTTTTCTTTCCTATGTCTTTGTATTGATTACTGCATAAGAAACTATCCAAAAATTTATAGTAAGCACTTATTTCTTGTCATAATTCTGAAGGTAGACAATTTCACCAGGCTTAGCTGGAATGGACTACAGGGATTGCATGATCCAAGATGGCCCCACTTACATGCCTGGGGGTTGGTGCATCCTACTGACTGGGCATCTCTGTGTGGTCTCCCATGATTCAAGTCGAGCCCAGGCAAAGGGAATATTCCCAAGGGGTAAAGGCAGAAACTGCACTGAGGCTCTGAGACTCAACCTCATGTTACTTCTACCACATCCTATTGGCCAAAATAAACCACAAGGCTATCCTAGATTCAAACAGACTCCACCTCTTAAGGCCACCATGGTTTTCCATCAGCCACATTTTTATTATTGATGCTATTATTTCTAGTTATGTCTCATTTTCTCACCCCCACCGTTCTTTGTTTACTAGCTTACCTTTTGAAGCAATGGTGCCCAGCCTTGTTTACCAACTGGAATCACCTGGGCAGACTTTCCAACACTGGCAACAGAGAATGGGATGGACCTGCCTGTATGGATTTTTATAAGCTCTCTAGGTAATGCTAATGGATGGTCAGGGTGGAGCGCTGCCTTAAAGGGGGACTAGCTCACTGTGAATATTTTAACCTCTCACAAATCTGAACTGAAGGTAAAACAGACTCCCTATTGGTTTATTTTTCCTCACAGGTGGCAAGCAGTGAATGTACCAATGAGAAAATTGACCAGCAAGATTGCCAGAGTAGAAGGCTTTACCAGGCATTTTCCACACTGATGATTTTTTCCATCATTTCTATCCAAAGGAAGAGTGATGAAGTATCATCATAGACTAATTTTACCTTGGGCTTTTATGTATATTTGTAATGGTAAAAATCTGACCACCTCACATATTCCCCGAGACAGTACAAGGTGACCCTGCTTTTTGAAAGTTCATCTTTCTCCACTTGGCTTTTATGAAAGACCTACATTAGCACCTATTCAAAAGAAATCAAAAGAGGATTTTCACTTTTACGAACAGAGGTAAAAAGTAAAAATAGCATTCAGCATTTGCTTTACAATGAACCATTATAGAGGCAGGGGCACCCTGGGCAGTGAGTGGCCCCAACAAGCTCCTTGCCCACCCAGAACCACATTCAACATCTCATGATCAAGTTGCCAAAGTTTTGAACTATGTCTGTGAGCACCTGTGCTTTATCTCAATTTATTTCATGCATCCACTATCAAGATGTATCCTAAGAGATCAGAAAAACCTAAGAGAGATTATGTCATTGGATCTGGGAATGCTCAAAATTTTTTCCATATAAATTAATGGTAATTTGTTTTTCACTTTACACCATTTTCTTACAAAAAGTTTCATAGGGACATTCCATTTGTGGATAGGGGAGGAAACCTATATTTCTACTGCTTAAACTGAAAAATAATTTCTATAACAGGAAGTGATTTTAACATTATCTGTTCTCTTCCTAGGCCTGTCCAAGACAAAAATGATTGTGCTCATTTACTTTGGTAATTGAGACAGAAAATTCCTTTGTGAATGAATTTAGATGCATCATCGGCTGGCTGTAACACTGGGTCAAAGTTTTCTTACATTCAAGTAATAGAATTCAAGTAATAGCTTATTTCAAGCCATTCTCTCACAAAAACCATCCTAAATTTAGGCATATCCTCCAGGTCAATATCATTGGCCTTATCCCATTCTCTGGACATCCACTGTTGTTCATACCTGATGCTTTCATGAAGATTTTCTTAATGGAAGCCTAGACAGATTCCTTTATCCTGTTTTCTTTCCATTATCCTTTATTTCACCTCTGCTAATACTGAACACATTTACTTCCATCCTCAGGTACACACATCTGTATTTTCCCAGGTTTCCTCTTGAGCCATAATGCCTTAAAGGTCATATCCTCCAGGTGTGTATTTTTCCACTTCACCCCCAACCATTCATTGCTAGGAGAGCTGGAAGACACACCTATGAAGCAAACAGATGAAGCACATTTTTGAATGCAACCTGTAAATGTATTCTTGCTCTTTTATGGCCACACCTTTTAAATCCTAGAACTTAATCTCCAGAAAGACTCCACATGTCCTTTTTATCAGTCAATGAAAATTATATTATCTGCTGTGTTTCCATTGTTCTGGGTAGCAGGATATGCAGAGCTACTGTGACACACAATCATAACTAATGTAACCAAGGAAGTAAGATCTAGATTTGGGGGAAGGGGGTTTTCCACATTAAGGCCCTTTCTGATGTTTCAGTTTGCGGTCCAGTTATGAATATCACTAGCTCTGTAATGAATCAGCAATTGGGCCATCCTTTTGAACCATCTGGATGATACGAACACATTTTAGCGCATTTTGTTTCTTTAATCAGCATTTCTCCACTCACCATGCCAAAGAATGTCTGAAATGTTACCCCGGGGACTTGGAAACACCTTGTGAGAATCTGATCAGTTAAGTGTTCCTTTTTAGGAAAGTGAGGTTCACAGGAGTGGAGACGCAGAGACACATTAGAACACCTATTACATATGAGGCATCTCATATACGTTATATCGCATTTTCCAAACACCTTATGAATCGGGCACAAACATCCTGATGAAATTGAGGCTCACGTAGATTATCCACCTACTGGCCCCAACCACAAAAAGGAAAAGAAAGGGGATTTGAACTCAGGCCACCTGAAACAATGCCCAGGTTCCTTCTACCCTACCAAATCATCCTGTCACAACTTTCTCACTTACAAACCTATTACATGTTTTATTCGTAAGACAATTCACTAGGTACTGCTTTGTGATCACACTTGTATTTTTTTTAAACTGTTCAAGAAAGTATGCCTGTTATTCTGTAGTAGATTATATAATGTAGAAGATGAAAATTTGTATCATACTTTTCTTTATCTTTCATAGTATATACTGACTTCCGGTCAAATGGTGGGTGCACTATTCATAGTGATAGAAGGAACAAAGTTTTTTTTAATGTTATTGAGTGTGAGACTTAATCTCCAAAATGCAAGACTTCCTAGGCCGGTTCTGCTAGGAAAGTGTAAAACTTGCATTCAATCCTGAAATATCCCCAAGTCATTCTGCCGACTACAGTCTGGTTGCACCAGCTTTAAGGAGGATTTCTTTCCAATAAGGCAAAAACATCAGGGCACAGTAAAATCATTCATTTGTGCTAGCATCATCAACAATGTATTATAATAAGCATTTGAAATAAGTTATGTTAATAGAGGCTTTCCTTAACCATATTTAGAAACATTCTCCCTTACTGTTGCCCTCCACCAGAGCCTGGCAAATGGGAATGGACTGGACTCTGGGCCTTCAAAGGTAACTCTGAAGCTGTGCCATCTATCTGATCTCAAAGTCTGCTGTCTTTCTAACTCCTTGAGAAGCTTTGCGGCTTTGCAAGAGCTGGAAGTGGCAAGGAGTCATGCACCAGAAAGAATGATAGAGGAAGTAGAAACTCTCATTTTATTGTGCATTGCCATTCACAAGTTGGCAGAAGGCAGCTTTACCCTGAGAACATTGCCCATTCTGCTCATGGCACTCCACATGAGGAGAGCAAGGTCAAGCAGCCCCTCAGGAGGCAGAGCCAATGTTTGGCATATTCTGTTTTCATGAAGTAGCATCTACGCCTTGATGAATGTTTATTTCAGTGTCTTTGCATTTTCCCAGCCACCCTGTTTTATTACTGGTGAGTAAGAGGGAATCTTTACTTCTGGCAAATCTGAAGCTGAATTACCACAAGACAACAGCCTTTCATCAGTATTTGCAGAAATAAACAACCGCTCCCTGTAGTCGGGTTGTGCTGTTCTCTGGCAATGCAAGAAATTATGGTGGCTCAAGTGCCAGAGAGCTCCAAGATTGCTTTTTTTTCAGCATGAAGGGAAGAGCAAACCCACGCAGCATCCCTGTGCTGATTAAACAGTCTGAGATGAACTAAGCACTGAGGTGAGAAACTGAGTTTTGCAAGTAAGGACATCTCTATGAAGCAGGAGAGGAACATCTACAGGAAAAATGTAGGTGTAAACTGGCACTATCTAATTTCTTGGTTTGCTGTCAGATCCTCATGAATATGGTTATTGTCATCTAATACAACAGCTCCCCCAAACCCTCCATCCTTCTCTCCTAACAGAGAAAGATAGCTGTCCCTGTTTTCTCGAGATGCCACTTGAACACTATAAATGGGAATATTCCTAGAATAGACACTTTTATAACTTACCTCCATTCTCAAACTGACCTGGCACATGCAGCCCTCTCCGTGTATAGGACACACACTCCAGGGCACCAAAGGCCCTGCCTTTGTGGAATTTGCAACCTATCATGACTATTAGTTTCCTGGGGCTGTTGGAACAAGTTACCATAAACTTGGTGGCTTAAAACAACAGGAGCTTATTCTCTCACTATTCTGGAGACCAGAAATTTGAATCCAAGATGTCAGCAGAGGGGAGATATTGTTCCTTGCCTCTTCCAGCTCCTGGTGGCTGCTGGCATTCCTGGGCTTGTGGCCGCATCATTCCAGTGTGGTCACATGGCCTCTTCCCCTTCTCTGTGCATCTCTTATAAGGACATATTTTAGATTTAGGGCCCAAGATTATTTCATCCTGAGATAGTGAGCTTAACTACATTGGCAACTACTTTTTTTTTCAAATAAGATCAGTTTTTGTGGGATAGGATCTGGATGTACCTTTTGGTGCCACAATTCAACCCACAACAATGACTAATGTCTGATAAGATCGGTGATACATGACTTCAAGTGTTCCTCTAATTAAAAGCCTCTCTGCTTATTGCTTTGGGTGAGCACTGAAGAGTAGATCAAGTTGGAATGGCCTTCAATAGTGTAGATCCTACACAAGGTTCAAAGTATAGGGAATGAACTGGCTTGAGGATAAGCCTGCAGAACATTTTATAGGCAAGAAAAATCCATGAAGAGAAGACTATGGAAACTTTTAGAGAATTACCTCCTCTCAGATGTCTGTGGGAGAGGTAAAGTCTATGATGGCAGGGAAATATTAGCAGGAGTTCAATAAGAGAGTAGCTGTTTCAATAAAAAGATCATCCAAGGGACAAACACATCCAAAATGACTTTTTCCAAGTTCTGTAGTTGAAAGCCTTGGATGGTTAGAAACAGGCAACCTTTTCCCAATTTCCGCATTTTTTTTGAGGAAACTCACGTCATTGTTAAGCTAGTTGTAAAATGCAGTGAGCCTTTATGTATTTGGTCTCTAAGGCCCAACATCCTCCCAAGACCACCCACGGCAACATTCCTCAGGTACCTGCTCAGCTGCTGGCTGAGAGGGGAGATGTGGAAAGGCAGGGGTGGATGCCAAAGAAATGGTGGAAATTCATTTTCTGAGAGTATGAGACCACACTTTGCATTATTCCTCCCTAACATTTCCTCTAGGCCTTTGCCAACAGAATATAAAATGTCCTTCCTTCTGCGTATATTCCCACTGAATGCTTGGATTCAATATGAGACCGCCTCTGGGGCACTGCTTTTAAAGGTTGGAATCTTCAAACCTATCTTGTTGGATTTACTGGTTTATCTGGTCATCATTTGTTTGACCACACAAGGAGGGAACCGCATCTGTACTGCTCACTGTGGGATTTCCCAGCAGCCAGGACAGCATTTGACACTCAAATACTCATTTTATAAGTTGTCTTGGGCAGCAATGTATGGGGCTATATACTGACACCCTTCAGATATCATTGCTTAAAATTAAAAGCTAAAGGAAGAGGAACAAATTGAACTGAAGTGGATTTGTAAATGTTACTTTAAAAATAGTTTAAAACATATCCTCTTTGGAATTCTCTAAGCCTATAAATATCCTCTACATAAAAGAGAGGAAGAGATGTGGAAAGATGTCTTCCTTCCACTACTCTTGCTATGGATCTTTTTGCTGTGCCAGGGACACATGGGAGGGTGGAATGCCAGCTGGAGGCATGAATCAGAAATGAGTGGGTGATAGCCTGCTTTGGAAGGGTGTCTCATGATGCAGTTTTCTTTCATAATCGGAAAAAACCGACTTGTCCAAAAGGGATTTGATTTTGTTAAAATAAACATCATCCCCCCCCCCCCATTCAATTATCAAATTGGCAGGATCCCATATGCCATGACACATTCCATATTAAAACTACTTTTAGGCAACTCAAAATATTTAATGGGATGGCAAAAGCCCAAGTGACTCTGCTTAGCCGGCTCTCCCTGGTGCAAGCAGATAAGTCATTGGTCAACTCAGGGATAATGCAAAATCCCATTCAATATTAAAATGTTAGGCCAGAGCAAAAATAGACAGATGCCTGTCTCTGCAGCTGACATTCCACCAAATCTTCTTGGTTACAACCAGCTGATCTTGGTGCATCTGTTACCCAAACACTAATACCTGTTGAAATCACCTAGGATGGATCAAAGTTGGGGTTCTAGTATACTTGTTATGGGAATTTAGGCAAAACCATCCCCAATTCTATTTTCATGAAGTCACACATGTCATGCAGGCCATATGGCTTCTTTGAAAATGTAAGAGGGAAGGTCTGTCTGTTCAGCACCGCACAGCAGCACCTGTGACTCGAAGGATGTTGCCTTGAGGTAAGGCACTGGGCGGGGTAAGGTGGGGTGGAGGATGGAAACAGATTGAGCTGTCCAGGCCCCAAGGCAAGTCTTGCTAAGGATGGTGGGACAGTGACTAGCTGGACCCCACTGGGGGGACTGAGGAGTCCACGGAGTTATGCTGGGACATGGGACAATCCAAGGAAGAAAGTGACTCTGGATAAAAGTTCAGCCTTAATAAGTAAGCTCTGTGAAACATTGTGGTCCAAGCTGGAAATCTGAACCCAAGAGTGGAAGAACGATCTACTGAACTAGGTCTCAGAAGAAATGGCCACTAAGCACATAGGGTCAGTCATCTCAGCAATGGATGTTGACCAACAGTCAGTAATTCATTACAGAGCTGTGAGGGGAAGGAGGATGTGAGGAGCAGCTCAGGTAAGTAAAGACTGTGAGCCAAGGCCCATTCAATGAGCATTTTTGAGGCACTCCATGGGGACACCAATATCTGTAGAAAGAAGGATAATATTCTGCCATAATTTTAGTGAAGATACACCAGACAGCACACTTTGGCTGTTTATATCATTATAACCTCATATGCACCCACAGTTTGGTGACCTTCAGGTTACTTGTAAAATCCATTTAATAAACAACTTTAAATAATGCCCCCACCTTTGAACAGATAGATATATATCAATAGCCTTAACACAAACTGGCCTGGATGCCAATGTACAAAGAAAACAAAAGGCAACCTGACTTAAAGAGTTTAAGGCAATGATGTTATTTGAAAAACCATGATATGCAAGATGAAAAATAGTGAAAAGAAAAGTAAATTAAGCTTTTCTTAAACCTAATGAAGTTTTGCTTCTCCATTCATCATTTTTAAATTTGCTTACTTCACAGAAGAGTTTTTAATTAATTTAATTTCAACTCAATTACTCTGTTACTAAAAATAAGCCATACAGCTTTTAAGTACTAAAAAAAATTTTATCAATATATTTAGTTTGATGTCATCAATCAATTTTTCTGCAAAAGAATCTTAACATTAATCAATGAAAGGTATACTCTTGAAGAAATTAAGCTGCTCTGAATCTCTCATCACTGGACAGTCTTAAAATGTGAGTGATAGTATATACACTCTGAAAGAAAGATCAAGATCATGTACCCCAATACAATGAGTCCTTGCTGTTTTGAAAAGTAAATAGCTAGAAAAGTAAGTTTACATTATATTCACAAGTCTGTAACTGTACTAATACCACAAACTTATACATTTTAAATAGGTGAATCTTATGGTATGTGAATTATATCTCAATAAAGCTCTTTTGAAGAGAGGAAATGAAAATCCTAACTTAAAACTTGACAATTATTAAGCAACTGCAGGCATGTAGCTATTATTATAAATTCAATTGTCTTGAAATCTGGCCATTAAAAAAACCGTTTTAAATAATATTAACATAATGGAAGCTGGTGCAACATCAGAAGTACACTTAGAGAAGGGATACTTGCTTACTTTAAGGTGACCTCTAGTATTTGAGTTACTAGCCCTGCAATGTTAAGTTATTGTCTTTAATTTTGTGAAGATTAGAGGATTTCAAAAGATAACATTTAGTTAAATACTATCCCCAGAATCAATGTATAAATACTTCATTTACCTAAGGAGTTTAAAGCAATCATGTTATTTGAAAAACCATGACATGCAAGATGAAAAATAGTGAAAAGAAAAGTAAATGAAGCTTTTCTTAAACCTTACATTATGGAAATTTTAGGTCTTTGATATTTTTTCATCAGTTCACTCTATCAGTTATTTTCTATAATGGTTTTGTTCACTTAGTTATTTTTATATTCCTTATTGTGTGACATTTTTGATAGTGGAAAAACTGGAGCTGAAAAATAAAGAGTATAGGAGAGGTCAGGGGAGTGATAATACCAAAATATTAGCAAGGATATTATGAGATTAAAATTCACATCTATCATTAGTGGAAATGTAAAATAATAGAGCCATTTGAACAACAGTTTGACAATTTCTTATAAAGTTAAAGTTACATTTGCTATATGACTGAGAAAGCCAAGTGAAATGAAAATCTAAGTTTGCACACACATGCATGTGTTCACACACATTCATTGCATGCAAATGTTTATAGTAACTTTATTTGCAATTCCCCAAAACTGGAAACACCCCAAATGTCCCTTCCCAAGTCAGGAAAGAACTACAGACAAACAGAAACAAATAACAGTAAATCAGGAATCACATCTTTTATAAACTTTCTTACAGGACAATTTCACACTTCAAATTCTGAGTACCTCAAGGATGATGTCAAGGAGACACTGAGGGCATAGGGGAACTGCAACATTTTCTGTGTGGTTCTGAGAGAGTCAAGCTTTTGTGTTTAATGCTAGTGTGTGTGTATATCTAAAATTTCCTTCCTGTACTCCAAAATGGTGTTTTTATATGGCCCATACTTTGGAGAACTGAAAAAAACATCACTGCTCAGAGCATTTTCTGTGTTCTGGAATAGAGATGAAGGAAGACTTTCTCCAAGGCTCCCCACTCAATGTTGAAAAAGGGACTTTAGGGGAAATAACCTCACTTTTACCCCAGTGAATATGTTTGAACTTCTGTTTGTTTCTGGGGTTGGGTCATGAACTCCCAGGACGGTGAGGAAGGGAACCCATGACAGAAAGAGACACTAGGCACTCCCCACCACTGGTACCATATTGGTAAGACCAGTAAAATGCATCCCTCCGGACAAAGAAACAAAAAAGGTAGAAAGTAAGGGAGGTAGGGATCAAGAGAAAGTTGTTAGAATAATTTGCAAAGTAGTGTCAATATTCTGATTTAAGGGAGACCAGAGGAATGCAAAGCTTCATTTGTGGGCATGTATGTTTGCATGTATGCATGTACCACTCATTGACTTCTTTGGCTGTGGTATCTACCTACTTATCTACCTATCTATCTATCTACCTATCCTCTATCTATATACCTGTGTTTTGATCTATCACCTACCTATTTACAGATACATATTTATTTATGTATTATATTTATATAAATATATATCTAAATACCTATATGTCTGTGTATATATGTATAGCTATATCTCTATATATTCACTGTAGTATATGTATCCTTTGAGAACATATTTGTTTAGACATTTGTATGTAGGTACACTCAAGTCTGAGGAAAACATTTTCTCATCTGTTTGAAGCTAGGTTTTCTTTATACACTACAACCAAAACAATGTATCACAACAGATTGAATACAGAAGCAGGTAAGAGAATCTGGACTGCTTTATATTTAAACCAGATATTAAAGAGATTTGCAAAGTTGTAAAACAGCACTATTCCTCTCATGGAATTTTTAGGGAATGTGTACTTATTGTTCTTAAGAAATATGCTATTTATGTTAAGATGTAACAAATGTATTATAATTTTTAAATAAATTAGTAAGTATTTTTAGATGTCTTGGTTTTCATTTCTAACATGGTTAATATCAATAGATAAAACCCATATGTAACAAAGAAAATGCACTTTTGGGTTTGCAACAAATTTTTAATGAAAGAGACCCTGAGACAAAAAAATAGAGAAGTATGGTTTAGAGCAATCCTACAAAGTAGATATGATCATGTCTACTTTTAGATGTCTGATATCTCACAAATATTAAGGGGCAGAACTGCCTGGCCCTCAAACTATGCTCTCCCCACTAGAACATTCTGTGTGTTTATTTGGGGATATTTATAAATGGTGCTTCTCTCAAAAGGGCATATATACCTTTAAAGTTCCCATGGTAACCTGCACATTCATGTGGGTTAAGGCAATGGTAAGGCATGGATGGACAGTGTTCCCACGCCCATCCACTCCCAATCTAACCAGTGTTTCCTTTTGGACAATTAGGGATATGGCTTCATGAATGTGCTAGAGAAAGACTCACAGAGGGTGGCAGGATGTATTTTCAGAGATGCTGCGGACCGGTGAGTTCCTGCACCTGCCTAGAACCCTTTGCTTTCCTGATTCCTGTAAAATCCACCACCTGCCTGGATCCATGTGGGCAGTTAGGTAACATTTTGGAAGAAGTACAACTTTGGAGTCCCCACCTTGGCTTTGATCTATTCCTCTGACACTTAACAAGCTCTTCCACTTGGGGCAAGCTGTATTTCCTCCACCAGCCTTAATCTCCTCCTCTGTAAAATGGGATGATGATATTCACATAGTAGAAGGGTGGGAGGATTTAATAAGCTAACACAATTAAGAGTGCTTGCAGTAGAGTAGAGTCAAAGAGGAAAAGCAGACATGCTCACTTCTCATTCTCCTTGGTTTGTTCCCTCTGAAATTCTCTTTCTCTTCTCCACAGATACATGGTTATGGAAGGCCTACAGAATCCTTAGGTTTTGTGATTGTTGTTTTTGTCTTTTCTATTTGTTTTTTTCGTTTTGGTGGGGGGAAGAGTTTAGTTACTTCACAAAGGTCTTTACAGATGTTTAAGATGTGTCCTGCTTCTTTGATGTGCAAAGAATAAAATACTTCTTTGTTATCCTTTTTTCTCTCAAAAGAACTCTTTAAAGTAGGAAGAACATATCCTCATTTCACTATTGGGAGGCAGAAGCCCCTCTGAATAAAGATGCTGCCTGAGGCTGGCTGGACCTCACGTGTGAACCCTCACCTCTTCCTTTTGCTCTTCTTTCTCATTACCCCTCAGCCTAGATTAGGACCTGGGCAGGTGAGCAATACAGGATGGAAAGAAACCCCATGCCATTTCTATAGACCATCTGGGTGATATTCCTTTTTATCTTTTATCTATTTCCTTTGTAGGTGAAAAGCAAATAAAATGACCAAGAGCAAATTGTTTACACATATGAAGCAGTTCTTTAAATTTTCCATGAATCTCTAGCCACGGCAAGTAAAGTTTGAACTATTTGACCTAGAAAAATGGAGATTTCAACCTAATGATCATCAGAAATAAGTCTTTGTAATGGGTGAAGGAGAGATCAGCAACTTTAAGATTGCTTCCCATGCTAGAGAGAAAAAGTGCAGATCACTTTTTAGTAGACTGTAAGGAGCAGACGAAAGTTGGAAAGAACTGCATGCACCACTCAGAAGTTATATATAAAGAATGGCACTAATGAAACAGACTGAGTCAGTTCAATAACTGTTTTAAACAAGGTACAAATTAAGGGGATGCACCATCGTCGGGTCTGACAATTTCTCCAAAGGAGTTGGAACCAAAGGAGAAAAAGAAGGAAGAGTGAGTGAGCAGGCCCACCCCCTTTGTAAGGACTTCATAAAAATTAGTGAGACCTCCTTCCAGCTCAGAAATGTTTCCATTTATCAGCAATGAGGAGTGCTGATGGAAGCTTTCACAATTGCTCCTTCAAGCCTCCATGAGGCATTAGCAAAATGTTTGTTTTGTTCGCCTTCCCACTTCACAACCCATAGCTACTTAATTCAAAAACATCATGTTTTAGGGAACCGAATTCACTTCACAGGAAAATAAAGAGTTCCTTGCTATAAGAGAAAAACATAAAATCAGAGGTATGTTTATTATTAATGGAACTTCCATGCAGAGAACTGGATAAAATACTGTAACTACATTTTAAAAGTTCTTTATTCTACCAAGGAATTTATGGAGCACTACGCAAAATATAACCTCTTCCCTAGACCTTCCAATTTGAAAAGGGTTTCTGGAAATATGGCCTTTTAAATATTAAATGTTCACACCTAACAATAGGGCTCCTTTATTCAATATATTTCCACTTGTCAAGAACCTGAAAGTATAGGAATTATGGAAGTAATTCACCTCTTTTGGTCACTTTAAAAAATAGGTAAGACTCAAACCTGAGCCACAGTGAAAGTGGGTAATATTTCTCCGTTCAGATAGATTGTGTCATTCAACTTACAGAAAACTGGACTTGGCATTCACCTTTTGGAACCTTATTATTTCTAAGAGAACATCCACATTTCTGAAACTGATACCACGTTCAGACCTTTTTGACTCAACTACTCAATCAAGGTTATTCCTGTAAGCCATTACCAGATGGAGGTGAGTTAGTATGAGTAGCCAAGAGGAATTAATAAATGCCAATTAGGTAAAGTAATCTTTTCTTTTTATAATCACTAGAAGAGATCCCAAGAGACCCTTCTGTTAAGCTTGACTTGGATTCTGTTGTCTGGCTCTCTCCATTAATTAGAGGACCTCATGAAGCATACATACACTTGTCTGATGCTGACAGGTCAACAGCTGGACCCTCAGCTCACAACTTTCCAAGTGGCAGTCCATTTCACAAAATAGCTAAGAGCTTCTACCAAGAATAATCAAGACAATGCCCAGGAAATAAAGAAGCAGTGGCTCTAAAGAGCCTCTTTCAAGAGAGTTTGAATGTGAAGCCTGTTTTAATAAAGATAGAGTAGGTTATGCTACAGTCAAAATAACCCCAAACTTTCAGTGGCTTACCACAATACAATACAAAGTACTTCTCACTCATCCTAACGTTGGCCAAGAGTCAGAGATGCTGTCCTCTGAGTTTGCATCAGTCCTGTGTCCCCTCCATGCCAACCTCTGCTTTCATAGTCAAGGGCACAGAAGAAGAGAAAACTCAAGGATTGAGCATCAGTAATTAAGTCTACAGCCTGGAAGTCACATGTAGCATTTCCACTCATGTTTCATGGGCCAAACCAGACTCTTGATCATGCCTAACTGAAGGGTGGGAGAAAGATCATTTCATGTGCCCAGACAGGGAGAAGGCAAGTATGTATTAAATAAGTAATAATAACATAGGCAAGTATGAATTAAATAAATGAAGACTTCATCTGCATTTTAAAGCCCTAGGAAGGGAAATTACTAGAACAAATTCTTCATCAGAGAACATGTATGCTCTTCTTTAATAAAGCAATCTTTATGCTACTTCACATATAACTCCTGCACATGAATTAGGTTTACTGATTCATTTATTTATTGATTCTGTTGAGGCCAAGTCCCTATGACAAGAGGTCCTCTGGGAAGGGACTGAGCTGCCAATCTCCTGTGATGAGCAGTGTTTCTTAGCCACATTCATGGTACCTCATCCATTTCATAAAAATGAAACATGATTGAAAAATATTCTCAAATTTTCTAATTTTCTAAGGCTTTTCTCCAAGGGCATAGCACATGGTTAATGGTTAACATGCCACTTTATTAGAAGCAAGTGAAGGCCCCTTTCCCAGTCCTGCTCAAGTAAAGCTCTATAAAAATTGGCCTTGGAGCACTCAACAAGTTTTGTCACGCTCAGAACTCCTTCTTTGAGTGCTACCTGAACATCCCATGTTATCTTAGTTCAAGGACAAAAAGCTAATAGGCGTAAGTTGATTTAATTTATTTAAAATGAGCTGCATGAATGACCTGAATGGGATGTCCTATTTATTGAAGGAGAAACTGACTGCGTTTTCCCGCTCACAGCGCTGTAGAGAGAGCTGCCGTCGTCGGGCGAGGGACAGAAGGAGGGAAGGTGGGGATAAAATGAGTTAACGCCACAGCCAGTAATTCTGGTCTGAAACTGATTACATGGGGTGAGATCAGTTGAAGGATTTCGGTACATTGTGCAAGGGGGCAGTAAAAAAAGGTCAGGTCAAAGCAATCAGTAGAATTTACTCAAACATCTGTAGCTTCTTAGGCCTTTTAATGAGAATTTCCATATTAACATTTGGCTTTACTAAGGTAGTACATAATTTTCTAGTCAATTTACCCCTGACAGGTTACAGACATAACAGCATTCTTAACAAACTGACTTTCTATAATGTAGAAAGATGCGGAAGTTTTATGATATTCTTTGTAGAGTTAGGGAGAGAGGATAAGAGCGAGAATCACTTTAAGGCAAGGAAACCAAAACCAGGCTCCTCTGAATATTTATCATACTTTTTTCATGAATTTTTAATACTCATCAAAAACACATTAACAGTTCTGCCTCACTTCAGCCTGGGGATCATTTACAGAATGGACAGCAGTGTTTCAGATCTAAACAGTGAGTCTCTACCTCAGCAACAAAAAAATGAATCAGGTTTCAAAAATAAGCCCATTAGCTCATTAATGAACTGAGGGTATGGATTCCATTTCTAGATTTTTTTTGTTTTGTTTTGTTCTGTTTACCATAAGGAATTCAGAAGAAATTCCGGAATCACCTCAGGAATGTGCTGTAGCATTAAGTCAAAAATGGAGGTCCCCAAGTTCTTAGAGTGTATAGACCACACACTACTGGTATTTGGTTACCAAGGAATTTATTTTTAAATATTATGAACCCTCTGCAGTGAGACCAAGAACTGTGACTTACACTTGCTTCCTAAAGGAAAGTGACACTGCTGATAGGCGATGTCTAAGTCACCTGCTCTACTTCTATTGCTAAAGGTAGAGGAACTACACCCAAAATATTTGGATGGAGAATGTTTAGGTGTGCCTCCCCAAGGAATCAGTCCTCTGGACTCACACCTAGAGCTGGGAAATAACATATCTTATTGTATGTTAAGATGCAATGGTTGTCTTTCTTCTTTCAAATTGATCTGGTCCAATTTTGTCTTTATTTAGATTTAATTGGTTTTGGGGAGGGTCAATGAAATGGGGGACTGAAGTCATGTTACTCTTTTGTCACAAAGACCAAAAGAAAGTAGAAGTAACTGACAAAGAGACATAAAACATGTAATGTTTATCAATATATTAAACAAACAAAATTAAGCCTGAGTTTGATCACTTGATGGCGTAAGTAACATGAGAATTGTTTGACCTTGAAAAATAGTACTTTCTTCTTCAAGGAGCTGTTCACATTAGACCTGTGGTCCTAGCCACCAGCTGGCCCTGCATAGAGCAATGTCTTGATAGTTGATGTTTAGATAAAGGCTCTTTGTCAATTGCCTACTTTTTAAATTACTCTATAGAGAAAGTGTAAGAGACAATTTTCTCTTATGAGTAAGAAAATAATGCTGAGCCTGACAATATGAAAGCAAATATGTATCTGAAAGAAAATGAAATATGGAGAAGGAGGAGTAGGTAGATGTAGTGACAAAGTTGATATAAATAGAGTTATGATAAAGGTGTGCAATAGAGCTAAAACAACAAAACTACCAACCATGGGAAAAGGGGAGTGAGTTAAACTCTCATCTTTCCTAACAGTCAGTTGACAGACTTTATGTAATGTTAATAAATCAAGAAATAATAGGTATGTTATGTAAAACTAATGAAGTAACCAACAGAGGAAAAGAAAATAGAAACAGGAGTTGGTACCAGAGAGGGCAGGAAAATATCATAAGCTTTTAAGTACTCCACACAAACTTGTAATTTTTTGAAAAAGAAGAGTAGAGAAAGAAGTAAAGAAATAATTTGGAAACATGCATTACTTGGATTTACAGCACAGTGAAAAGCAGAGAATATCCATTTATAACTGACAATTCAGAGAGCGGTGGTTGGAAAGCAAGTTTTCACAAGCACACACTTGTGAATCACACTGGGCCTGCAGAAAAGGGAAGGAGCGGCATGGGTCTGTGTAGACTAATGAAGGGTCACAGCGTGGACCCCTGGCTTTGCCATTCAGCTGATGAGCTCTGGTGTTCCCGCAGGAACAGAGATACAGACACTGGATATCGAGATACAGCCACCACTTAGCTCTGCACAGCTGTATTCTGTTAATGTTAATTTTGTATAATCAAAAAGACATGAATCGCATGCAAATCAAGTGATCTATGTAATTAAAGAAAAATGAGCTAAGGATAAACAAGAAGGCAGGCTCTCCTAAGAGTGTGCACAAGGGTCCAATGCCAGTGGGTCCGCTTGACGGGAGCCACAGGAGTGCTTGGGAAAGGGAAACCACTGGAGGTTGGATGGAGCCTCAGGACTTCCTCACATAGAGTTCTTAACCTGGATAAAATGCAGGGGTAAAAAGTACTGGAATGGAAAAACATCTTTACACTCGCTAGCCTCTATCTGAAATTAGTATTTCCTTATACTGTGAATGAAAGCAACCAACCATAAAAGCACTAGCAGTCTTGAAACTTGACACTCAGAGAAATGGCAGATAATTTCATGTTGCATTAAAGTCATTATGGATATCTCAAAAAATGGTTTGCACTCATTATTTCTTCAATATTTCAGTAACTCTTAGGTCCACCACTAAATCTTATTATTTAATGTGTCAGCAATTAAGCACATATGTTACTGTGACCCAGATAAGTTTTTAATATTTGTATTACTCTGTTTCAGTAAACATTGTTTCCTTTGTAACCCTATGTATTCAATTGTAAGCATTTAAAAATTAATTCTTAGCAGAAGTCTATAGGCTTAACCAGACTTCCTATGGGGTCCATAACAAACAAAAGCTAAGAATCTCTAGAGTTCCACTGTATTAGTTTTCTATTTCTGTGCAAAAAAAAAAAAAAACTATCACAAAGTCAGAGTCTCAAATGCCATAATTTATTATTTCCCAGTTTCTGTGGGTCTGGAGTCAGGACACAGATCTTTTGCTCAGAGTCTTGCAAGACTGAAATCAAGATGTTTGTTGAACTGAGGTTCTCATCTGGAGTTTAGCTCCTCTTCCAAACTCATTCAGGTTGTTGACAGAATTTAGTTCCTTGTGACTGTTACTGGTCTGAAACTTTCAGCTCCTCAAGGCTGCATGCTGTTCCCCACCATGTGAGGTTCTCTGCACAACACGGAAGATTGCTTCCTCATAGGTCAGAAGGCGCTGAGGTCTTTCTAACTTCTTGCTTCTTCCAGCTGACAGCTGTCCCCTGTTGAAGGGCACATGGCCTTGTCAATGCTGTGCTGTAAATAAATGTCTCAACTACTGGGGAGGATGATAGCAGCATGTGTGCCCAGAAGGCTTAAGGAAAGTGGAAGACAAAGGCTCAGGGAAACCTTGAAAAGCAGAAGTGGGTTTTGTAGTCCCAGATGTAGCTTACTTAATGGTTGTGCCTAAACCCCTGGTCTGTCTCCCCAGATATGCCAGGTAGACACTGAAAGGCACAGAGGCTGATGTTCACTGGACTTGGCTCCTCGGCATTGTAATGACTCAGCAACCCCTACAATGGGTTTCAGAGGACACAGGCAGAGCTGCAGAACTGGACGCTGATCCGAGAGCTGGTGGCCTCGAGTGGATGACAGCATCCAGATTCTCAGGGCAAGAGAGAAGAGTTACTCCACACTGGGCATCCAAGAGAAGAGTTTCAGTGTTTTCCCCCCTCAACAAATATTACTTAAACTAAAATTTGACTGTCACTGCTGCAATAATAAAATTGAATTCAGACTAAAAAATTGTGAGCACAATCATCTAACCTCCACTAATGAATCAAGTCATGGATTGAACCCTCCTATTTGTTAGATACCCACTTTAAGCAGGGCTGGACGCCCTCCAAATTCTGCAGGGCTCTGATGCTGCCTGGCCTCTGCTTTGCCCCAAGAAGGAACAAACACAGTAAGTTCAGAATGATTCCAGTTTGTGTTTCATCAGTAGATGACATGTCGTTTAAACTGCCTCTGTCCTTCTAATGGAAGTGAAAAGGTGGTTCTATATTTAGAATCTGTTCTAAAGATTTGGGATTGACCAGGGTCCAGTTAGAGGGCTGCTATTTTTTAAAAGCCTACAGAGTGATCAGACTTCAGGTTATATGTATTTTTAAAATATCACTCTCATATATAATGACTCTTTTTCAGAGCATCAAGCCATGCCTGAGTGAGCTCTCTACTCAGCTGAAATAGCCGAGTTTCAAATACCATCAGGCATATTATTGGGAAAAGGGACTGTTCAGCACATAACTGACATTCCCAGGAGGGTTGTGGTAAGGATAGTGAGATAAGAAGAACTGGTTTGTGATTAAACAAATATGACCGTACATACACACAAAAAGAAGTGGGGGTATTGACAAATAAACAGGTAAATCTCACATTCCCAGACTTTCCACCCCTTGGATCCTAGTGGCAGTCTAATGAGTTGATGGACCCTCCCTCAGGTTAGTGTTTTTAAAACACACGAAGTGAAATGCACAGGGGTACAAAATAGAAATTGAATCATACTTATATTTACTAAATATTAAAAAGTATAAATTTGCGATATAGTAATATTTGTGCTTCTTTAATAGCATTTTATATAACAAGTGGAAAAAAAGCCTAATAATAAAATTTAAAAGTAGTGATTAGAATAAGTGACATTTTAAGATATGTGGAACAATTGTACATGATATTAAAAAACTGTGATTTCTATTGAAGACCCAAATCCAGATATTGTTATCTGGAATTGCCATTGGCTGTCTATATACATACAATTGAAAAGAATGCTAAAAATGCTAAACATGAACATGCTTTATTTCTTTTTCCTTAGAAGTTTATGGATCCTCCTCCCAACTACCAGAATGTGGACAATGAAAAGTGTCTGGTCATTGTAGATTAAATAATTCATGTGAAAGAAGTCCAAACTTTTACATTGACTAGATTAAACTAATTGCTAAACCCCATTATCTTTTCTGCAGTTTCAAAGAGTTTGAGAACAATGAAAGAAAATGGCATTTTTCATAGAATTTTAAAACTATACTAGACTAGTGAAAGGGTAGAAAACCCTACTTAATTTTAAGTCTGCCTCTATGGAGTCAAGAATATGCACAATATGCATATGTGCAACTAGGTTTTGAATTAGCATATTGACCCAGGAGCATTGGCACTAGAAACAAAAAGAAAAATCACAGCATTGTTTTTAAGTATCAAGTGGCATGAGAATGTTAGCTGGCTGCCTGGAGCTCAGAGTGTACCTACTACAAGTTTGTCTATAATAACACAAGAGCAGAATTTTTGTCCCTGACCTACTGTTGTTTCCCAAGCAAAGGCCTTTTTCTCCAGAGAGAAATTCACCTCCAATCTCCACATGGACAAGATCCAGGTTATAGTTCCCTTTGAGTAACTAAGTCCATTTCATCTGATCATACTTAAGAAAATCCCCAAATACAAAAGACACTCATTATAATCAAATTAGAAGTAGAACTTTTCATTCCCATTGAAGAAGTTATTTTGCTCTATGAAATAATTATCTGTTGTGTCATTAATTCAATCAACTCAATGAATGGCCACCTTGTGCCAGGAACTCTGCTAGGTGTTGAAGAAATCAGCCATGAATAAGAAAAATATCTTGTCCTAGAGGGGCTCACTATTTTGTGGAACTTTCTTGAAATCGGAGTTTGTCTGTGCTCATTATTGTTTTAAAACTCATTACACTTGATAGAGATGCTATGTTCATGGTGCAGGAGAATCTGAAGGCAGAGTTTCAGAAACTGGTTAACTGAAGATAGTGAGCAGACATAATGATAGAGCCTCCTAGAATTACAAACTGGCTAAGGAAGAAAGCAAGGCTATTTTCTCTCAAGGTAGCCACAATAGCAGACAGATAAGACCATGTCCCCAGAGTCACCTTTTTGGGGACAGGGTTTTGGGAAAAGAATGCAGAGCCATAGGAAACTCTAAGGAAAAACAGAGAACAAGAAAGAAGTCAGGAAGATAGTGGGCCTGCCTTCCCTCCCCATGGGACAGTGTTTCTACATCTTCAATGCATTTGGTGTGACTGGCTTTCTCCTAGAAGCTGGGGAAAGAATGGTATGCTGCAGCCACATGAGGAAAAGCCAAATCCCCCTGCTTAGCCAGCCTCAAGGTGATCCAAGGGGTCATGCCAATGTGAGAAATGCACAGAGGCCATGGACATGGGGGTTCAGAACCCCACTTCCTGGCCACTCTGGAGGGCAGAGACATTGCAGGGAAGCAGGGCCATTTGAGAAGTCAACACGTAGGCACCTGTTCAGGAACACCACTCTTCTGTAACGTGCAGTGCACCTTGAATGAAGATGTTAAATACACCATTCCAGAAATAGACTCTTAACAAAAGGACTAAAACCTTAGAACTGACAGTTGTGCAACAGACTGTGAAAAAGTGAAAATGGTGTGTGAATGTGTGTCTTATCTCCTCACGCTGTGAGGCCACTGGGCTCATCACGTGCTGGGAGTCAGCAACTTTCTTTTCTAGTAACACAAATCATGGTCCTGAGTTCTCTCCCCAGGGAAATGGCTTGCTTGGGAGGATTTCTCCAAGGAACATCTACCTATGGACTTTGTGCCCTAAGCAATCTGCTGTAAAACATAGGCTCTCATTCTGTGATGATGGTCCCAAGTCTCTAGAACCTGAAAGAATAATGCAGCATCGGAGAGAAGATGCTCATGAATTCAGAATGTCACAGTCACAGCTAGGGACAAGTGGGCCAGAGAAATACCTGGATAATTCATAAGGTAGAGAGAGACAGGAAGCTTGACCATATCACAGATTTTGTCTGCCTCATGCTCTGAGTTTCAGTGCCTAAAAGACATGAGATCTGCTACATAACACTGGGACACACATGCACCCACAGACCTCTTCTGATTTTTTTCTTTAAACATAAGAAAATTTGAGGTAGAGGAAATAAAAAATTTGTGAGAGAAGAAAATGATGAAGTATGCTATAGGCCTTAGCATAGAAGAAAAAGATCTATTTTAAGGCCTTGAATTAGTATTAACAGAAGGCAGGGGAGAGGAAACACAAGAGCAACCACAAAAGCAGCAGATAAGAAAGCTGTGGTGGGCTCCCTCCAGCTCTTTCCTGGTCCTTATGGCAGGGGAGGTTGTACAGGAAGAGACCAGGGCAGTGGTGAGCAGCTAGAAATGGAGTGTGGAGGGGGGCTTCAGAATTTGCCTTGAAATTGCATGTTCCCAGCACAACCATTTTATTTAGATTTTATGTTTCAGATTGTCTGCCTTCCCATCCCCTGGAAAGAGATTTTGGAAGTCTGGGCCCAAATGATTTTGCCCCCAAAGTTTTCTGGCACCTGTTGTGTGAGGCAGTTTCCAGAGAGGCCCCCATTGTGAGCAGTGAACACCTGGAATTCCTGACAGGTGGGGGTGGGTATTGCCCTGAAGAGGGGATCTAGGCTGTGCACCATAATATCGACCCTACAGATCAAGAAAAATAGGAGCATGCTGATGGAAATTTAGGCCTACAGGCCCTCCTTCCCACCTTCCTCCATCCCAGATTCTTAGGCAGGACCCCTGGTCAGTGCCTGGTTTCCAAGCACACCCTAGTGTGATCCACCACCACCACTCTCTTCTGCTTTCAGGAGTCAGGATCACCAACTGCTCCTTCCTACTCTTGTATCTCCAGCAAAACTATTAGAGGAGGAAGTAAAGGCCCAAGCCTTCAGGCCTCCATTGAAGGGGAGGGTTTCTGAAAGCACAAAACAGAAATCAACCCAGGTATAGCGCGAGGCAGAGTTCTCCCAGAAGTAGAGGCACAGAGCCCAGAGCAGCAACGTGAAGCAAGCTATTGCATAGGCACAGCAGCACCCCCTCGTGGTTTGTTAGCACTTTTGTTGGAACGATAACGAGTAAGTGGATAGTCATGGTTTCTCTGCAGAGATTCTGAGAGAAGGGGTGTTTTTTCTTATTAGGACTATTCTGTCTGTTGCCATGACAATTATATAAAATGTTTATATAGTGACTCAGTCAATAATAGCTTATTGCCTATGGGTGTGGAAGCAGTAGCCTCAAAGTAGACCAATTACATCACATCATCAAGTAGTTTGGGGTCAGGTGAGGATTCTGGCCATAGGAACTTCTGTTTTCCCCACACCTGTGCTTCTGACCAACTAGTTACAGTTGGAAGGCTCCAATGACTCCTCCTTAGATTCTATTAATTGCTAGGAAAGAAAGCTCACAGAAATCAGAGAAACATTTTACCTATGAGATTACCAGTGTATTATAAAAGGACATAACTCAGAAACACCCTGATGGAAGATATGTAGAAGGCAAGGAATGAGAAAAGGGTCTGGAGTTTCCATATCCTCTCCAAGTGCACCACTCTCCCCCCAATCTCCATGTGTTCATGAATCTA
Source organism: Manis javanica (assembly GCF_040802235.1). Lineage (NCBI taxonomy): Eukaryota > Metazoa > Chordata > Mammalia > Pholidota > Manidae > Manis > Manis javanica. Next base: position 37,685,703 of record NC_133160.1, on the reverse strand, counting down.
GAAGATCTCTGAACCCATTCCTTTTTAGTTTTCATGGAAGTTTCACTGCAAAGGCAAGATTGATTAATTATTGGCCATTGACCATTGATCCAACCTCCAGCACCTCCACCCACCCTGGAGATTGGCTATAGCACTGAGAAGTTCCAGCCCCCTTATTCACAAGGTTTGTCCCCCTGAGAAATCAGCCCCCACCATAGGTGTGACCCAAAAGTCATTTTATTAACATAACAAGAGACACCTTGATTGCTCTCCTCATAGGAAATTCCAAGGATTTTAAAAGCTCTGTGTCAGAAAGGGGGATGAAGACCAAATAAATATTTCATATTATAAAATCACGATAAACTAGCACTTAAGAGCATGGCTATTCTCTCTTGTTCTAATTGAGCCTCTTAGTCTTCCAGAATCAGAGAAGGTTTATAACAGAAGGGCTTCAGAGATCTGCCACATGCCCCTGTGTTTTTTAGCTGACAGAGCTGAAGAAAACCATTAAAGCCATGTTAACAAGTGTTGTCAGCTTACCACCTCTGTGGGAAATGAATAAAGAAGAGCAGGAAAGAGCCTTGGGTAGGAACCCTTTAGAGATTGAATATTCTGAGGGGCTGAGGAGGCATGCAGATCAATTCCTTTGAAGGTTAAAAACTCTGCCCCCTTTAACCCAGACTTACGACTTGTGCACCAGTAGGGAGAAATTTGAAACACTTTTATTATCCATTTGGTATGGTGTCTTGCCAGTGGGTTTCAGCCCCAGGCAAGTTCACACTTGATTTGGTGAGACCAAGGAATGACAGTAGAACATTCTTGGGGTGAAAGGGTTTATACCTGTGGATAAAGTGAAGGTTCCTATGGCAAGGATTCTCAACTGGCCCTGGTCAGCTAGCTCACTGCACATGTGTGGGCAATTCATTATTATTGACTCTATATAAAGAGCTTCACCCAGTGCTCTGGGCGACATAGTGGCATGGCTGCAAGGCTGCAGGAGAGCAGAGCAGAGGCTGGAGTGGTGGCAGAGCCAAGGACAGAGACTGAAATGGCTACAAGGGCAGAGAGGTCCAGAGGCAGAGACCGGCTTGCTGCATGTAGACTCGCTCTGAGTGGACCGGATTCTAGTGATTGATCTGCCACAGTGGAAACAAAGTTGGGTATAACCCTTTCACCCAAGAACGTTCTACTGTCAGTTCCTTGGTCATATTGAATCCATAGTGATTGGGGCTGAAACCCATTGGCAAAACAATACCCAACTTTATTTCCACAGTGGCAGGTCAATCACTAGAATCCTGTCCACTCAGAGCGGGTCTGCATGCAGCAAGCCGGTCTCTGCCTCTGGGTCTCTCTGCCCGCATAGCGGCCTCCGTCTCTGTGCTCAGCACTGACACCACTTCAGCTTCTGCTGTTCTGCAGCCATGAAGCCTGGAACACTGGGTGGAGCTCTTTATATGGAGTCAATAATAATGTATTACCTGCATGTGTGCAGTGAGCAAGCCAACCAGGGTCAGTTGAAAATCCTGGCCTTAGGAACTTTCACTCTCTTTTCACATATGAATTGGCTATTTCTTGGTTGCTGACTGCTTGAAACAGTCCCATTTTACCCATGGGATCCTGGCTTAATTACTAAAACTGTCCTTTTACTACCCAAAAAGGCCTTGTTTGGTCAATATGGTTACCTGAGCTATAGCCAAGTGTTTTAAGTACTACGGCTTCCTGGCTCTGCTTCCTGTCACTGTCTCTCCAACATCTAGGAGCAGGAGGATTCCTCTGTATTTTTCTATCTTGCTTGGACACATTTGCCAGTTTGCCAGTCTGCCAGTATCCTTTGCATTTCTGTCTGAGTTTCTCCTTAATGGAATATGGGTGGAAGTGAAGTCACTACTTCCAGGTTGTCATCTATACTTCTGACCATAAACTCTGATTTAGTGCAAGTTTCACTGTAGCTCTGGGAGGAGGGGGTTCCCCATGCCAGGCAAGTTCCCTATGAATTTGATGAGACTGAGTAAAGGCAAGGGCAAGGAGTTAGGGATTAAAGCAGGTCACCACATTTACCCTCACAGCAGCAGGTCTGGTCTCAGTCTTTCCTCATTCCTTGCTCCCTGCTCCCATGTGTGGGTTTAATTCTTGAGGAGAATCAGAGCTCCATGCTCACTCCCTGCTCTCCCAGTGGCATGCTTCCCCCTCACCCCCCACCAACCCCATCTGCTCACAGCAGGAGGAACTTGTGGGCAGGTCTCTGGTGACACCTGACCAACTACATATCAGGAACTGAGGGGAAGAGAGAATGGGTGTTTCCTTTCCACCCCTTCACTGGGCCAGCACTCCTGTGATTCACCAGCAAACATTCCATACATGTGCAAACAGGCTCTTACTATATACACAATGGGCACTGTTAAGGCCAGTTGGGAATCCTGGACAGAAAGTTCCATTTTCCCCACACTCACTGTCTTCTTCCCCACACCAAATGGAAGGGATGTTGAGGGCCTTTAGAAGCAAGGAGCCACAAGACAGAAGAAGCCTAGGTCTTTGAATGACTGCCTGATGCAAAAAACAACTACATTGGACAGAACTAAGCAAAAATATTCTGCTATTATTTTAAGCCACTGATATTTGAGGTTAATTGCTATAGTAATAAGACTCCACAACAAATATACTTTCCTCCCAGATTTCAATGTGCAGTCTTGACCTGGCATTCCTAGAGGCAAAGCCTGAGCTAAGGATTCAGGTACATGTGATTCACTGAGGAAGGATTCTCAGGAGAAGAATAAGGGAAACAGATAAGGGCAGGGGAAGCTGCTGAATAAGGACATGGTGTCCACTGGAGTCTAGTCTTGGCCTGACCCATGCAGGCTTCTGGAGCACTACTGAGCCATGCCCAAGTGGGAGTCTGCCTTTCTACCCTATCAGTTCATCACAGGCTATGTGGTGCTTCCTGAGGGTTTGAGAGGAGGGGAAGGCATTAGTGGCTCTGGGTGCTACATGTAATCTTTCACTTGGGGCTTGAGGGGTGGGAAGGGAAGCTGTGAGATGTTATCAGTTAATACATAGAGCATTTGGGGACAGATGCATCTGCCTGGTAAAGGGGACCAGGGCAGGACACTAGGCTTTTCATTTACTTGCATTAAAAAAAGTCACAGTGTTTTAATTCCCTGCTTGGTCCCCTCAGAATAAATGTTTTGCCTAAGAACTGAGAAAGCCTGAGAAGAATTAAGGAAAACATTTAAAAATTGATTAGTGGAGTTCTTAGTTGCAAACCACTAAAAATGATTCTGGTTAACTTATCAGAAGATTTATTAGCAAGGGAGATTACTAGTAAGAGAGCTTTTTATTATCAAGTAGCTCCAAGAATTGCTGAGAAATAGGGTAATGAGGTTTGCAAAAATGGCGGGAATCAAGGATGGTTGGGCAGAGGGAAATGTAGCCCAAGATCACAACATCTGAACAGGATGTTACTGTGGCACCACCAGCAGTGGACACAATCTTGCCATCATCTCCAACATTACCCTTGATTTCATGTATGTGAGAAGTACAGCATCAACCCATTTGAACTTAGAGTGGGTAAGAAAAGATAGTTCATTTGTTGGTAAAATTGTAATATTTCCAGAATATCTCGTCTGGCTTTAATTCATTTGCATATCCTCAGGGGTGGAGAGAAGTTCATCTCCATATCAATGGTTAATTACGGGAGCAACTGAGGTCTTAACTGATCCTGAGAGGCTAGGGGGAGGTCCTTGCTTGCTTCTGTCAGGGTAGGAGAGAGAGATGGCCCTGGACTGCAGTTTATAAGCAATAAACGGATTTTAAACTTTATTTCTCCCTTCGGTTGATTTCGGTTTTACAGGTATTTTGCCCCAGGATTTCCTCTCCCTGGACTTACATCTGGCAATAGTCGACAGGATCTCTGAACCTGAAATCTGTCATAATGGTTGCGACCTTAGGGAGGGCTACCTTTAGAAATGATGGGGAGATGCCCAGAACCCCACCTGTGGATGGTGGGGAGGCCCCAGCAGATCCAGTGGCAGAGGATATTATCCCTGTTATTATCCCCTGGCTGTGGGGGGAATTGGTCTAAGGTAAAGTATCTCCCAGTTGGGTGGGGCCTTCCCCACAACTGGGGAAGGACAGAAACACCAGAAGCTGCAGAATTAGTCCTCTGTGAGTTGGAAGGTTGTTCGGAGACCCTAGGGGGCCATGTAGCGGCTGGCATTGTAGGGTCCCTTTTCATTGGGATAGTGGAAAATGTTATACAGGAAAAAGAGGATTATCAAGAGGGTTAGCAAGGATAGACTGTTAGTGAAAAGGCAGGCCACACTCCTAGAAGATTCCTTAGCAGCTGTGAGGAGGGAGGTGGCAAAAAAGCCGTGATGCAGGAGGCTGTGGGGGAGGGGGAGGAAAGAGTGGTGCCTTCAGCCTGGAGATGGTGGAGGAGCCTGAGGGAGAAGAGGAGGCGGGGCCATGGGCGGATCTGCTACTGAGGCCGCAGCAGGAGGTACCATCCTCTCCTGTTTTAAAGGCCCACCCAGCTGTAATTAAGAAAATATAAACAAAACAACCATGGGCTCCTCAGGGGGAGGAGTAGCTCCCTCCCCAGGTTGTGAAGCACTCCATGCTCTGCCCCTATACCCAGGATGAGCTGGTGGACATGAACGTCAGGTATAGGCAGAAGTCATCAGAATCTCTGCTCACATGGCTTGCACGTCTCTGGGATATTGGGGTGGAAAACATTGTTATGTTGGGTACCGAGATGAGTAGAATGGCTTCCCTGATGACTCACCCTTCTGTCCGGCAGTGGTTGCACAATGCCCATCTCGCCTCAGGGAATTAGAAATCAAACACTCCTGGAATGGCAGCTGTCATGAGGGTAGTTTGGCCTAATCAGGGTGATTTACCATATTTTCTCAGTTGTTGGAAAATGTATGCAGAACTCCAACAGGGACTTTAGGAATTGGGTATAAAAAATATCATCTATAGTATGGACCCCTAGGGCCCTGATGAGGAGGTGTTCACTATAGGAATGAGAAACCTGGTGCTTCATACAGTTCCCATATCTCTCTTTGGATCCCTAGTGACTACTCTTGCCCCCACCTAGGGTAACCCATAAGTGAGGCTACTCATACTTTAGCAGATCTGGGGGAGGTTGAAACAATAAGGGCATGGAGGGAAGTACGGGCCATGACTGAAAGGAGAAGTGCAAAAGGCCCCATGAATGTCCCAAGGATGCAGATGTGGGTTGATTTGATAAAGGCTGGGGTAGTGAAAGAAAAACTTGACGGGCACACCAATACAATCTTGTTAAAACTGTGGCACCAATTAAAGCCAGACCAGCAGTTCCAGCTGCTGAGGGTCAGGACATAGAAACCAGAGTCAAAGCCTCGTGTCTGGCCTGTGCCCCTGCAAAACTTCATGGGAGATAGAACTCAGGATTCGCCTGAACCCTCATTCCCACAGGAGGATGATTGGGCATTATGGTTCAGCTGGGGGGGGGTGAAGTTCCCACCCTGGGGGACATGGTGGGGACTGGGGGCCACATGTAGAATTAGCAATTCATTTGTTCCCTGTGAATGTACATGTCCTGGTGCTGGTGGATACAGGAGCTGAGTGTTCTTTGATTCATGGCAACCCTGAGCATTTTCCCAGGATCCCCACTGTGATAGATGGCTATGGGGTTAAGGCAGTTAGAGTGAAGAAAGCTCAAATCTCATTGGGAATAGGGTGTTTACCCCCAAAGGAGTATACTGTGTATATTTCTCCCATCCCTGAATATATACTGGGGGTAGATATCCTGCAGGGCCTGTGGTTACAGACCACTGCAGGTGAGTTCAGACTGAGGGTACATGTGGCAAAGGCAGTTCTGAGGGGACATGCTAAGCACTCACCTGCCTGTACCTCAGTGGGTGACAAATACTAAGCAGTATAAATTGCCTGTGGGGCAAAAGGAAATTGGAGAAACTCTACAGGAGTTGGAGAGGGTGGGCATCATAAAGCCCACTCATAGTCCTTTGAATACCCCAGTGTGGCCAGTGAGAAAGCTGGACAGCTCCTGGCATATGACTGTAAACCACAGAGAATTGAATAAAGTCCCACCCCCTTTGCATGCTGCTGTCCCTCTGTAGCAGACATTCTAGACACCCTCAGCCATGAGCTGGGAACGTATCATTATGTATAGACCTTGCTAATACTTTCTTTTCTATTGAGATACCAAGGAAAGCCAGAAACAGTTTGCCTTCATGTGGGAGGCCGACAGTGGACATTCACTGTCTTCCACAGGGATACCTCCACAGTACCACCATCTGTCATGGACTTGTAGCCCAGGACTTGGCCACATGGAAGAAACGGCAAACGGTGTGGTTGTATCACTACATTGATGATATTGTGCTCACATCTGATTCTCTTTCAGATTTAGAAGGGGCGTTTCCTGGACTGTTGCAACATCTACAGGAAAAAGGATGGGCTGTGAACAGCACCGAGGTTCAGAGACCTGTTTTGTGAAATTCTTGGGGGTTGTCTGGTCAGGTAAAATTAAGATTGTTCCTAGGGCAGTCATAGCCAAGGTCTGGCCTTTCCCCACTCCTACCACTGTGGCAGTATTACAAGAGTTTTTCGGTCTTTTGGGCTACTGGAGAGTGTTTATCTTGCACTTGGCACAAATTCTGAAGCCCTTATACAAAAGGGCATCAGGTGGGACTGGGATGAGACATGGGCAGCTGCTTTTACTGCTGCCAAGTGGGTAGTCAATGTCATACAGGCCCTGAATATAATGGACTCATCAAGGCCTTGTGAACTAGATGTTCATGTAACTGAAGATGGTTATGGATGGCATCTTTGGCAGTGGCTTGAACAGACACACCAATCTGTTGGATTCTGGTCACAACTATGGGAAGGCGCAGAGGTCTGGTACACCTTGATAGAGAAGCAACTGGCTGCTGTGTACCACGCCTTCCTGGCTACAGAGCCCATCGCCAGAATAGCTCTGACCAAGGTAATAACCACCTATCCCATTGCGGGGTGGGTTCGAGACTGGACACAAAGGCCATGGAGTGGCATGGCACAGACACCTACACTGGCCAAATGGGGCACATATTTACACCAGTGCAGCACTCTTTCTACTAGCCCCTTAAGTGTAGAACTCCAATGATTTTTGGGGCCAGTGACCTATGCCAGTGGAAAGCAGGAAGAACTTATTTTTGAGCCATTGGTAGCTGAGACTCCTTATCAGGAGGGAAAAGCCCCTATACCTGAAGATGCTTGGTACACAGATGGCTCTAATCATGGGCAGCCCCTAAAATGGAGGGCTGTGGCTTTCTATCCTAAGACTGAGACAATATGGATGGAGGATGGACAGGGGAAGAGCAGCCAATGGGCTGAGTTGCAGGCAGTATGGCTTATGTTATCCCAGAAGCCTTCCCCTGTTGTTTTCTGCACTGACAGCTGGGCCACCTATCCGGGTTTGACCCTGTGGCTACTGACATGGTACCATGCCAGCTGGAAGGTTGGTCACTGGCCCCTTTGGGGGCAAGAGTTGTGGCAAGACCTATGCGCCTCTAGTCAGACTAAGACAGTTACTGTATATCATGTGGCTGGCCATTTGCCTTTGGCATCCCCAGGGAATGATGAAGCAGACACATTGGCCCAGGTGTGCTGGCTGGAAGGAAAGCCTGCCTCTGATGTGGCCCAGTGGCTACACCAGTGTTTGTTGTACATGGGGCAAAAGACACTGTGGGCTGTAGCCCAGAGGTGGGGCTTGCCATTGACCTTTGAAGAAGTCAGCAGAGCCCTGAAGGAGTGCCTTGTGTGCTCTAAGAGGGACGTACACCGAGTCCCACAGCAAAATGGGACAATGGTAAGGGGACCAATACCCCTTGCCAGGTGGCAAATAGGCTGTATTGGGCCTCTACCCATATCAGAAGAATATCGGTAAGGCATGACTTGTGTGGATATGGCTACTGGACTATTGGTCATTTTTCCTGCACATCATGCAGATCAGTAAACCACTAAGAGGGGCCTGGTGCATCTCTTTACAGCCTATGGCTGGCAGCAGGTGATTGAGAGTGATCAAGGCACCCACTTTACTGGACATGCTTTACAAGAATGGGTGCAGAAATTAGGAATAAAGTGGAAATTTCATGTATCATATAATTCTACTGGGGCAGGCGTTATAGAAAGGTACAATGGTTTGTTGAAATCTAGCCTGAAGTGGGACACCAGTAGTCTACAGGGCTGGTAAGATCGCCTATGGACAGTGTTATGGTGTTTGAATGAGAAGCCATGCAAAGGAGCTTTGAGCCTTGTGGATATGCTCACACACCTTGCTGCCTCTCCTATATAGTTGTACATTGAAACCAAAGAAGAGTTACTGAAACCAGGATATGGCCAGCAGAGCAACATCCTGCTGCCAGTCCCTACTGCATTAATCCCTGGAGACAATGTGGAATGGACACGGCCCTGGAAATTTTGACACATGGACCAGCAATGGCTGGCCCTTCTAGCACCTTGAGGGAAAGGCCTGGAAGCTGGCCTCATGTGTTCCTGGAGTAACAGCAGAGTGGCCCCCAAAGATCATGGTAGTGTACCCAAAACATCCAGGAGGTAAGAGCATCTGGCAGGGAAGTTTTGTTTTATCTTTATGGCCAGTGCATGTACCTCCTGTAGCCCTATATATTGACCCATCTGTAACTCCCACAGGGAGGGGGTGAAAGTCTGGTATACTAGACCAGGACAAGATCCCATTCCTGCCACTGTCCTATCACAGGACCACTCTCTTGCATGTATCCTACCTGATGGACAAGATTTGCCTATGCTGGTATCATTAAAACATGTATCTTATCTCCTTTAAGGTTATTTTCTCTTACAGTCCTTGTGGCCTGAATGCACACCTGGCTGCAGCTGCCACGTGATGATTGCTCTGAACCCTCAGCTACTGCCTGTCTGTGAAATGGGTGAGCTATGGACTTAATCTGCATAAGACTTTGAACCTAGCTGATCCTCCGGCTTGAGGATTATCATGATTTTATTTCTGCTGCTATTGTTATGTCATTAGTCTGGTCACAATGCTCCAATCTTCTCACACAGGGACCACTGGAAGAGGGGGAAGGAGTAGGCTATGAGGTGAGATTTCTGGAGGGGTGGCCTGTGGGTAAAATTATAATATTTCCAGAATATCTTGCCTGGCTTTAGTGCATTTGCATATCCTCAGGGCTGGAGAGAAGTTCATTTCCATATCAATGGGAATTACCTGGGCAACTGAGGGCTTATCTGAACCTGAGAGTTTAGGGGGAGGTCCTTGCTTGCTTCTGCTGGAGTAGGAGAGACAGCCATGGACTGCAGTGTGTAAACAATAAACGGATTTTAAACTTTATTTCTCCCTTTGATTGATTTCAGTTTTAGAGGTATTTTGTCCTAGGATTTCCTCTCCCTGGACTTACATCATTGCTTAGGATAAAAGGAGCAGAAGTGTTACCCAGGAGCTGGGTGGGTACTCTGTTGAAAAGCATGAGCACTTCTACCTATCCTTCTGTGATGTAGTGAGTCATAAGAAAAACAGATTTGGTCATTCAGATGACCAAATATATATATATTCCAGGTATATTTGGTCTTAATTCATAATTCCTCAAGACACTGCAGTGTCTTAAATGTGAAATGGGTGTCATGTCATGTTAATGAGAGACTTTGGACCCCACCCAAGGTCAGGAGCTGGAGGCTGAATCAGCCAAAGGCCAACAATTTAGTCAATGATGACTATGCAATGAAGCCCTCACAAACACCCCTGAGAAGAGCTTGTCACTCTCTTGGCTCCTGCTTCTCTGTCAGAGAGAGAGCTTCTAGGCTTGGGAACCAGAACACTTCCACTTCCCACTCAGCCAGGCCTCAAAGCCCCACATGACAGAAGCTCCTTTATTTGGGACCTTGCTGCATGTAGCTCTTCATCTGACTGTTAACTTGTGTCCTTTACAGTACCCTTTATTAAATGGTGAATGTGTTTTCCTGAGTTCTGTGAGTTGTTCTAGCAAATTAATAGAACCTCAGGGGGAGGGATGTTGTGGGAACTGAAGGGCCCCCACCCATAAGATGGTGAACTCACCCCTCGCCCCCCCTAATCCCAGCACCTAGCCAATAGCCACCAGCCCCATAAAAGTGACACCTCAATCAGCTCATGCCCCTTCCTATATAACCCAGCACCTTTCCCTAATAAAGCAGAATTCTCTGGTGAATTGCTGCTGTGTGTCGCTCCTTTCCTTTCATTGGTGCTGAAACCTGGGAGATGGGACACCCCAACTGGGCCCCGTCTTCCCCCTGACACCAGCAGCAGCTTGCCCTCATCCTCTTTTTCCAGCGCTGGCTCCTCACACTCACCACTCCTCTTTGGCCTTTGGGTAAGTTTTCCCCCGGAGTAGGCCACTCTTCCCCAAGCTATTGCAGCGCCATTGACTGTGATCGTCTGGCAAGGCCCTGATGCTCAGGGATAAGGAAGGAACTCTCCCTGCCTCAGGCCTTCACGGCTGTGGTGGACCCTCAGGCCCCCCCCCCTCAAAAAGCCATAAATCCCCGCCTCAGGCCTTCAAGGCTGCGGCGGACCCTCAGGCCCCTCCTCCAACAGTCATAAACGCACTCACTGCTCCTTCCATTAGTGCCAAAACTTTTTAAGCAAAATTACCCCAGAGTGGGCCACTCTCCCCTGAGCTATCGCAGCACCATTGACTGTGATCGTCCGGCAAGGCCCTGACGCTCAGGGACGAGGAGAGAATTCTCCCTGCCTCAGGCCTTCATGGCTGCAGGGGACCCTCAGGCAGCCCCTCCAACAGCCATAAATTCCCGCCTCAGGCCTTCACATCTGCGGCAGACCCTCAGGCCCCCCTCCAACAGCCATAAACAAGGTGACCCCTTTGCGGATGAGAACGCTCCCTTCCCGCCCCCCTCCTCCTTCCCTTCTGTCTGCCGAAATCCGTTCCGTCCGCTGAAAATTCCTAGTACTAGGTACCTCGTGACTCCAGCACTCTGCCTTCTTAGAGAAGTCTGGGTGACGACCCACACTTCCTAAGAAGTTCCGACTTGTATACGAGTTTCCGCAGACCACCAAGGATCATCGGGGACGCCCTTTGTCTCCTTGCGGTCTGCTTGCAGTCCGAGGATCTCCATTCGTCTTCCCCTGTTTGTCTCCTTCTCTGTCCTTTAGCCATGGGAGCGTCCTCATCCCTCCCTGAAAGTTCACCTCTTGAATGCCTGCTCAAGTATCTAGCTACCCTTTTCCTGACACCTGATATAAAACCAAAACTTCTCCGTAAATACTGCTCCCAAGATTGGCCAACATACCCCCTGGACAATAACAACCAATGGCCCGCAAGGGGAACTCTTGATCCTAACATGACTTGCAATCTCTTTAACTACTGCCAGCGCCTGAATAAATGGAAGGAGATTCCCTATATCGAAACTTTCCGCCTCCTCCTCCTGCCTCCCACACCATTGCCGCCTCCTCCTCCCCTCCGCCTCCCCCCAAGTTCTCCTAGCCTGCAAGCCATCTCCCCCGCAGAAGCCTCCTGTTCACTCCCTTCCCCTTCTTCTCCTACAACAGCCCTTCTCCCTTCCTCCCCCACCATCTCCTCCCGCATCTCACCTCCTCCGCCTTTGTCCCCCTCACCTGCCCCTCCCCCGCTGATTGAGCCTGAGCCTTTCAGCCCCCCTTTAACTAGGTCCTGGGGGCTTCCTCCATCTTTGCCCTTATCACCTGTTTCTCCCCCACAGACTGAGCCAGAACCCTTCAGTCCCCCTCAGACTCGGTCCCGAGGGCCTCCCAAAATTATCGCCCCCCTCCGGGAGGTAGCAGGATCCGAAGGCATCGTGCACGTTCACGTCCCTTTCTCCTTAGGAGATTTAGCCCAACCTGACAAACGCCTAGGTTCCTTTTCCACTGATCCCATGGCATACATCAGGGAGTTTCAATTGACCCTCCAGTCATACAGACTCACACATCATGACATTTTCATGCTCCTGGCCAATACCCTCCTTCCTGAAGAGCGTAGATGAGTTTGGGACTTCACCCAAATGCATGCTACCGAAACCCACAGGACTGACCCCACCTACCGCTGTACCCGAACAAGACCCACACTGGGATTATAACACCACCGTGGGTCTCCGCTCTCAAGATATTTTCGCCTCCTGCCTAATAGCAGGTCTGAAAAAGGCAGCTCGTAAAGTAGTCAATTTTCAAAAGCTCCAAGACATAATTCAAACAAGGGAGGAAACTCCCTCTGAGTTCTTAGACTCACTCAAGCCCTATTACAGTATACCAGCCTGGACCCAGAAATGCCTGATGGAAGACGTTTCCTTATGACATACTTCCTAGCTCAAAGCTACCCTGACATTAAAGCTAAACTCAAAAAGTTAGAACAGGGCCCCACTACCCCACAGACTGAGATCCTAACAGTGGCCTTTAAAGTCTTCCATAACCGGGAGGAGGAGAAAGAACACCGTAAACAAAAGGCTGATCAGGCCAATTTCGAAATGTTGGCCCAGCTGATAAAATCACAACCTGGGTGCCCTTCTACAAACAAGCCCCCCCCAGGAACTTGTTTCAAGTGTGCACAAGAATGACATTGGTCAAGGGCATGCTCCTCTCCCAGATCTCCTACCACCCCATGCCCCAGATACCACTAAAAGGGCCACTGCGTGTCTGATAGCCCAGCGACCCGAAGGGGAGGCTGGACGAACAACCCCCATCCTAAGCCTGCCGAAGTGGGGCTGGCAGAAGAAGACTGACGGGGCCCAGGGGCTTCTCACCTGACCATTTTCATCACCAAACAGGAGCCCAGGGTTACTTTAATAGTAGACGGTCGCCCCATCTCCTTTCTCCTAGATACAGGAGCCACCTTCTCAGTCTTGCAAGAATAATGGGGCCCTACCATGCCTGCCATTACTCCTATAGTTGGGGTAGGAGGTAAACAGATTTTCCCATTAAAAACCTCCCCTTTTATGCACAATCCAAGACAATCCCATACCTTTCTCCCACTCCTTCCTGTTTATGTCCCAGTGTCCCATCCCTTTACTAGGACGGGACATCCTTTCCCTCCTCCACGCTTCCATAACTATATCCACTCCCACAGCCCCCAGTACTCCCTTTCTGATGGCCCTCATAGTCAACGACCCCCTCTACCCAAGCTCTGGTTCCGCCCTCATACACCCTGTAAATCCCAAAGTTTGGGACATTACAAGCCCCTCTGTGGCTCTATGTCCTCCTGCCTCTATCAAATTATGTGACCCCTCTCAGTATATCTGTCAGGCCCAATACCCCCTAACCACTTCAGCCCTCATAGGCCTCCAACCCATCATTCAAGATCTCTTAAACAAAAATTACCTCAGACCCACTCACTCCCCGTTTAATACCGCCACATTAGCTGTTAAAAAAAAACCAATGGATCTTTCCGCCTTGTCCAAGACCTTCGCCTCATCAACATGGTTGTTGTCCCTATCCATCCCTTAGATCCAAATCCATACACCCTTTTATCGCAGATCCCTGCCTCCGCATCCCACTTCTCAGTCCTAGATCTCAAGGACGCATTTTTTTCTATCCCTCTGGACCCCTCCTCCCAAGATTTTTTCGCCTTCACCTGGATGGACCAATACACAAGACATTCTGAACAACTTACTTGGACAGTTTTGCCACAAGGCTTCCGAGATAGTCCCCATATTTTTGGACAGGTCCTAGCTCAGGACCTCAAACAGTTTCATCATGATCACTCTGAGTCCACCTTATTACAATACGTGGATGATCTTCTACTCTGCAGTCCCTCATGGGAACAGTCTCAACTTGACACTGCCTCCCTACTTAACCTTCTAGCTTCCAGAGGTTACCGGGTATCCCCCATCAAAGCTCAAATCTCTTCCCCTCCTGTCACTTACCTCGGATTCCATCTATCTCAACAAAGAAAGTCCATTACCTTAGACAGAAAACGGCTCCTCTCTGACCTGCCCGTTCCCAAAACCAAGACAGAAATCCTTTCCTTTCTAGGCCTGGCTGGGTATTTTAGAGCGTAGATCCCTAACTTCTCCCTGTTGGCAAGACCCCTATACGATCTCAGCAAGGGCCCCCCTGAAGAACCGTTATCCTCCTCACCCCTACACTCCTTCATTAAGCTCCGTCAAGCCCTTGTGGAAGCCCCAGCTCTCCATCTTCCTGATTTGTTGAAGCCCTTCTCATTATACATTCATGAGAGGTCCAGTCAAGCTCTAGGAGTCCTAAGCCAATATTATGGCCCATCCTTTGCCCCAGTAGCTTATCTCTCCAAGCAATTAGACCCCACAGTTCGGGGATGGGCCCCCTGCCTACGGGCATTAGCCGCTAGACAGCTCTTGCAGAAAGAAGCTCATAAACTGACATTCAGGGTGCCCCTTACCATTCTGTCCCCACATCACCTAAAAGATCTCTTAACCTACAAAAGTTTACAGACTCTCCCTCCCTCCAGACTTATGACCTTACTGTCCTCTTTCCTCCAAAATCCCGTTCACCCCCTTTGCCATCCATACCCGAATCATGACTTTTTCTTCCTTTACTGCTCTCTCGCTTTTTTTCCTCATTCCTATTGTTTTCCCCGCCACCCCAGCCTCCTTTGTATGGCGATTCAAAGTCAGAGAGACTTACACACAGCATCAAACAAAAATTACCACCCTCATTGCCACATCAGACTGCCCTCTGAAAGGCTGCTCCGAGCCTTTATACCTCCACTTTTTTCCCTCCACCGAAGTGTTCACTAGCAGCTACCCTTATTCTCCCTACCTCTGCTTCCTCTATGACCAAAAACAAGCCTGTTGCAGGCGATGGCCAGACACCTATGGGGGATGTCCCTACTGGTCTTGTGCCATTCACTACATGGGTAACTCCCAGTACCCACAGTATTACTCCTCCAACAATTTCATAAAATATCCCAACAGCTCATTCTCCTTATCAATCCCAGATCCCTGGGACTCTTGATGGGCCGCCGGAGTCACAGCCTCAGTTTACTACGAGGGGTCCTCGACCCCCCACGGTACCCTTCATATCTCTCAAAAGTATGTTCCCTCTCATTCCCAGATCTCTCAAGTTGCATCAGATATCAGACATTCCAAAAAAGTCATTATCCAAACTCTTGACGGCACCTCTTCATCTTCTTATCCCCGCCCCTCTTCCAATTTCTCCTACTCTTGGTTACAGCTCATTCAAGACACCACCATCTTTCTCAATCACACCCTCAACCGCCAATTGTTTCTTGTGCACATCACTTCAGCACCCACTGCTGGCTGCCGTGCCCCTTAACATTTCCAACTACTCCTTCCATGCAGAAGGACAACCCCTCTGCCCCCTGGCAGCCATACCCCTATGGGAACCAGAATACGCAGATAATCTCACCATCTACCACTGTGTAGGCCCAACTCCACCCCCCTCCAGCGCACTTCACTGCCTCTCTATCTACACCCCTACCTCCAGCTCTAAGACTTTTACGCAACCAGGACACTTCTTTTAGTGTAATGGCAGTCTTTTCAACTCACTGCCTCCCAACTCCAGCACACCCTGCATTCTCGTCACCCTAATCCCACAGTTAACACTTTACAGCATGGCAGAATTCCTTGAGTTCCAACCTCCCTTGCCCTTGCGCACAAGAAGGGCTGCTTTCCTTCCCATTATGGTTGGTATTTCCCTAGCCACCTCAGCCATTGGGGCAGGATTTTCAGGGAGAGCCTTGGGTCACTCTCTATAGGCAATTAGAGATCTCAACGCCAAACTTGAGGGAGCCCTGACATCCACTGCCGATTCCCTAGCCTCTCTCCAAAGACAGGTCACTTTGCTAATTAAGGTCACCCTTCAAAACCGGTGGGCCTTAGATCTGCTTACAGCCGAAAAGGGCGGCACCTGCGTCTTCCTCTGGGAAGAGTGCTGCTATTACATCAACGAATCCGGCATTGTAGAAACTGACATCACCAAACTCACTGACCTTGCCTCCAGCCTCCACTCTGCTTCCAATTCCAACCCATTCTCTTCAATACTAACAAACCCCCTCCTTACCTGGCTCTGGCCAATTGCAGGCCCCATAATAATCATTCTTCTCACCTGTCTCTTCTTACCCTGTATAATAAAGTTCATCAAATCCCAAGTTGGAAAAATCTCTAATCAAACTTTCAACCAGCTTTTACTCAGGAACTATCAGCTTCTGGCCACAGAAGATCCCTCACCCTCACGTGACCTCCTCACCACACGCTGAGATGGACCCCCCTCTCCACTGGAAACTGTTCCTGGCACCCCTATCCTCCTGGCACGATTAGAATCAACAAGTCCTCGACCTATGGTTACAGGGAAACTTCATTGATTTCCAACCTGAAGAAGTCCACATCTACTCGTCCTTACTGTGGGGAGCCCTATCAACCCTTTCCTCCCAGTCCTCAAGCCCTCACTCCCTTCTCCGCCCCCGTTCAGCAGGAAGCAGCCAGAGAGAAAGCAACGTCCACAACCCCATAGAGGAGAAAGGGGGGAATGAAGGGCCCCCACCCATAAGATGGTGAACTCACCCCTTGCCCCCCCTAATCCCAGCACCTAGCCAATAGCCACCAGCCCCGTAGAAGTGAAACCTCAATCAGCTCATACCCCTTCCTATATAACCCATCACCTTTCCCTAATAAAGTGGAATTCTCTGGTGAATTGCTGCTGTGTGTCGCTCCTTTCCCTTCAGGAACCTCTAATCAGTAGGCAGTAGGTCAGAAGCACAGGTATTGTGCCTGAGACTTGTGACTGGCATCTGGAGTGCGGGTGAAGGGCAGTTTTGTAGGCTGGTGCCCTTAACCTGGGGAACCTGGTGCTGTTTTGGGTCAGGACAGCATCAGAATTGAGCTGAGTTCTAGGACACACTGCTGGTATTTGAGAATTGCTAGGTGTTATGTATGGGAAGACCACCTCACACACACACACACACACACAGAGTGGAATTTGGTCTGGTGACCTGAAAGGAGTTTACTACAATTTCTGCTGTGTATAATACTATTATTGCTGTTATACATAGGAAGGAAAACAACTACATCTTCCAATATCAGAGCTTTATGTCTATGACCCTTTAAGTCTTTGGAGTGCCAACAGACCTCTCTAAAAGGGGAAATACCCTTTACATTTTTTTTCTTACTCCTTTGTTTATAATAGGACTATGTTTAAGTCATCCCTGGAGACAGATCAGTGATGATTTGGTACATCACATGTATGGAAAGAGAAAGAAATGCTGATAGAAGACATACCTGACTCCACTCAAGAGTTATCCCAGGCATTCACTGACCACACTGGTTTTCCCTCCTAGAACTCTGCTATTGCCTCCGAGCTAGTAACAAACTTCAGCACGAAGACCTCTCAGTTCAAAAGCCACAGCCCCCAATATCTATCTTTAAAAAGCCGTGCATTCATTCTGCAAAGACCTTATTGACTTAAGTACAAAATTCATAGCAGTTTAGGGTTCTCAACACTGGGAGACTCAATTAATGGGCTTATTTTGCTTTTGTAAATTTTTTAATAAGTCACATACAAAATAATAACTTTAACTGATGTGGTAGATTGCAAAAATGACCTCCCTGTGTCCAAGGCCTTTGCCTGGATGTGATTTTTCAATGTCTCCCATCAGATGTGAAATCCATTTCCTGTCTCTGAATCTTGCTGGCTTTGAGACTTGTCTGAGTTGATACAATGTGGCAGAAGTGGCAGCATGCCAGTCTTGAGTCTTGGCCTTGCCAGGATATGCATGTTTCTACTCTTTCCTGGGACCCGTTGGAGGTCATTTTGAAATAGCCAGCACCCAGCAACCTGAGGACTGACCACAAACAAATAAGTGATCCCCACCAAGACCAGGAGAACCACTGAGCTGAGCCTAACCCAAATTGCCAACCCACAGAATTATAAACTAACAAACCACTGCTGTTTAAGTCACTAAGCAAAGGGGAGCTGTGTTGAGCCACAGAAAACAACTACTACAGAAAGTGCATTAGCTCTTGTCAAATGGGAAGAGGCAGAGAATAAAGATATTCAAAGCCTGGGCTATCACACTCATGTGTGTCTGCCCAGAGACTTTATCTCCTGTTTAAGATTCCTTAACTACTAAGGCTGTGGGGAGGTATGTGAGTCTCAGTCATTTGGCAGGCACTAATTATCTGACCATGTATCACTGTCATTTCCAGGAGAACTTGATAATACCCAACGGCTGCTCATTTCCAATTCCAAGAGAACTAAAAGAAAAAAATAATAGTATTAACAGGCCTCACACATCATAGTAATCACTGGCTGCATAATTAAAATAGAAATCTGTCATCTACAGCAAGAAATGAGGCAGGTAAAATTAAACAAACTCATAAAAATAATTAAAAACTAGACTTTTAAATTAAAGGATGCTTTTAAATAATTAGTTAACATTAGCTGTTGTTCTAAACAGACTTGCTGTTAACCTTTAACACTTTGCTCGGGCACTCCTTTCTTAACTGAATTTTAATTATGCTTGAGAGGAAGTGAAAAAGTCATCCATTTATTAAACTTTTCAGCACCTATTCTATTTAAGGTGGACCTTCATGAGATGCCTTGAAGAGTGACAATAGTCCTTGCTCTCAAATATATCAAAATACAGAAGGGAAGGGAAGTATTCTAAAATGTCTCTTAATTGTTGATTTTTAATTAACTGGCATAAGGAAAAGACATTCTCAAAGAGGTAGCTTAAAGATATAGGGGAAGAAGTTGGTATTACGAACTTAACAAAGAACGTGCAAAGCTATAAGCCGAGTAACTAACGGGGATCTTCAGAACTACATTTTCAACAGTGGATTGGGTTTCAGCAATTCTCAGGAAGGGGATGTCAACATTTTTGTTTCAGAAAACAACCTGCATTCACCCACTAAGGGTTCAGTGGAGTTTCCTTAGGCAAATAAGCCTGAGAACCACAGACCCTTGCAGCAGAGGAATGAGGATCTAAGCACCAGCCAACTGTGGCATGAAAGAACTTCTGCAGGAAGACTAGGAATCTGATTTTTTTTCACCATCCCTGATGTCCCAAGTCCACAAAAGCATCTACAGGTCACCTTTGCTATGGATGTCCTTGGGTTACCTCATGAGGGCCCCTCCTCTGTTCCCTGAGTATTTCTAGTACATCATTGGATGTTTGCTTGACATTACAGCACAGGATGGCTTTAAGAAGGTGCTTGACTAGGGCTACCTTGGTTGCAGGTAAGAGAGTTGATTTTGGGCAAGGCACAAAAGTTTCCCTTATCACTGAGAAAGCAGAAGAACCTGGCTCTTACCAGCACATCATCAACCTCCCTGCCTCTGTCCCAGGTCACTCTGATTGTGTGGATGGGAGGTCCATGCTCCTAGAGAAAGCACACTCCTCTTTTGCAAAACCTATACTGTCAACACTCAAGGCCATCAATTCATCAACTTTTACCTCTTCGGTATTTTCATTTTTTCCTTCTAGGTCTTATGATTATGTTTCTACCATTTATAAAGAAAATGGTTTTCCCTGAATTCCCCATCACCCAAACAAACAAACAAAACCTTTTGATTTCTCCTTTCACAGAACTCTTTGGAAGAGTTTTCTGTACTCATGGGCACCAATATCTCCTGTCCCATTAAACCCATTTTGACAAGCTTTTGCCTCCTCATTCCAACTACTCAGTTCTTAAAAAGTCATCAGTGACCTGCATGTTTCTCAACCTAATAATTATTTGTCCTTAAGTTACTTGACATGTGGCATTGGGCGAAGTTAAAAACTCCCCTCTTCCTAAAAACATTTCTTCACTTTATTTCCATGACATCACGTTCTTGTTGTTTCTCTCCTATACTCTAGCCATTTATTCTAAGTCTCTACTGCAGGTTCTTCACCATATTCTGGCTTTGGAAATTGGAAGTGCCCAGAGTTCAGGCTTTGGCTTTTGTCACTATTTTATCTGAACTCACTCCTTTGGTGATCCCATTGAGTTTCATGTGCTTAATTGCTTAAGACAAATATGCAAGCATAAAATACAGGCTCCACAATTCAGCCTGACAACCTGGACCTCTCCTCTACTCACCCACTATTTGATGGCCTTGTTAGCCTTCCCAGTTTAATGATGAATAGGTACTTTAAACATAACAGGTCCAAAACTGAACCACACATGTTTGTCACAGAGTCTCTCTCATGTCAGGAAACTGAAATTCCTTTTATTCCAGTTGGCTGAGCAAAAATCCTTGCCATCATCTCTAACACCACTCTCTCCTCATCACTTTCTCCCATACCAGAAATGTGATCAAGCAAACTTGACGGACTCAACTTTGAAATAGTTCCACGATCCAGCCTATTCAGGGATTTATCATCATATCCACTACTAAGCCCCTTATCTCAGCCACCATTGTCTATCACCTGTAATGTTCTGATGGCCTCTTGTCTTGTCTTCCCCCTTCCTACCAGTCCATTCCAAGTAGGTTAGTCAGAGTGAGCCTGTAAAAAAATGTAAGCAGACCATGTCACTCTTTTTCTAGAAATTCTCCAGAGGAAATATACCTCTCCCAGACTTAAAGGACACAATGTTTCACTGTCCCCAAACAATCTTGAGTTCACTTGGTTGATCTCCTTAATCTATTTGGCTCAACTCATTGGCCCTCCTTCTGCTCTTCAAACATGTCAGGTAGACCCTACCATCAGCCTTTGTAATTGCTGGCTTCTTATTTTTACTCGGCCATTTTCATGGATGTCTCTGTCACTTTCTTCCCAGGATTTACTCAGTTGCTATCTTGTTCTGTAAGATCTTACTTCCTGGCCATTCTTCTAAAATTTCAAGCATTTTCACTACCATTATTTTTCCTAACCCCTTCTTCTACTTCACTTTGTTCTCCTTAGCATTTGTAGCCATCTAAAGTGGCACACATTTTATTTATTGATCCTTTTTCTATAGAATATAAACTACACAAAGTTAAGGATTTTAGTCTGATCACTGCTTGCATTGATTGTATCATTGTTAGTAGTTAATTGCTTTTCTCTGATTCTTTATCCTTTGTCATGTTTATCTCAAGAGAGGTTGATTATGTTTGTCTGCTTCATTGTTGGGCTGGTCCATGAGACTTGCTTTGACCAGTGGAATGTAAGCAGAACTGATAGTGCAGTAGTTCCCAGACTTGACTTTAAGAGGCATTGCATGTTATCCACACACCTTTCTTATATTTCTGCCATTGCATGAGAGGCACATGCCTCATGTAACCACTGATCACAGGAGGATATGGGCTATATGTTGTAGACTCATACAATCTGTACAACATATAGGTTGGAGTCTTGCTCAGTTCAGCCCAAGCTAGATCAGCCAGACCCTAGCCACATGCACAAAAGAGAAATTAATGCATATTGGTGTATGTCACTGAAATGCTTTGGTTGTTATGCTCCAATAGCTATCTAATATACTGTTCTGTCCACAGATCCTCACACATAGCAAACACACAGTAAAAAACAGATGAATAAAAGACCACATCAAAGAAGTATAAATCATCTTATCTGTGGGACTCATTAGTGCTTGCCAAATATTCTGACTTTGCCTCTTCCAGCAAAGAGCACAGGGCCATATGACTAGTTCTAACCAATGAGTTATGAACTGAAGTAACACTGTGTCACTTCCAGTCTAGAGTATTTAATTGCAAGGCATTCTGAAGCTCTATTTTTCCCTTTGAAATAGTGAGATGTAAAGTTTAAAATGCCAGCTACTCCATGTGTAATAGCAATAAGCAGAACCTCCTGCTGACACACAATTGGCATATAACATGCATGAGAAATAAACCATTGGTGCTTTAAACCTCCAAGATTTAGGGGTTGTTACAGTAATAGAACCTAACCTGTATCTTATTTTTGCAAAATAATATGCAGTTAAAACATATGTTTAGAGTCATTTTAAGTGATTTCAAGTGAAACAGGGATGTTGAACTTATATCCTTGTTTTAGGAATTAGAAAGTTTCTAACATAAGTTTTTGCTTTAAAGAAACTTGGGTCAAGATCTGGAAATAGCCAAATATTGGATGTGTGACATTAGGTAAATCATTAAACTGCTTTAACATTATTTCTTTATTTGAAAAATAAGACTAATAATATTCTCTCAGAGGTTATTGTTGTCATTCATTCTATACCTGGCATTTATTGAGGATGTACTGAGCTCAGATTTTGAGCTCCAGGAGCTTGATGTCCATGAAGGGATAAGCCATAGACCCTTACTGCCATATTACCAGGCACAGAATATGGTAATGGCCAGGACAGCTTCAGAACAAGGATACAAGTGGGTTAAAGAAAGATAACATCTGGCAGGTGAAGCAGGAAAATACCATGCATGAATCAGAAGCAATTATCTGGGCCAGAGGAAAGCATCACTTGGATCCTAGTTTCTAAGCAAACTTTTTTCCCAGTACTTAGCTCTCTGGCCCTTAAGCTATTCTCTGTCACTTCTTTGCAAAAGCTTCCGCTTCTTGTTCAAGGGTAGCTGATATTTTAACCATGAGTTTGCTGTCCTAATGAGAACATCACCCTAGATAAGTTTATTCTGGTGACCTTCACATCCCTACAGAATATATTCAGGCCACAGTACTCTTCACAACTCTCCTTCATTGAGTTCCTTGCAATATTCAGTTATTAATTCTGTGATTATTTAAACACCAATCCCTCTACTCAATAAATTATATGTGCCATGAGGACAAAGTTGTATTATACATACCCAGTTCACAGCACAGTGTCTGACATGTAGTAAGAGCTCAATAAACAATTGGTGAATGAATATGTAAATGAGGGTCAGATCTCTCATCTCCACTGTGTCCCTCCACCCAGATCATCACCAGGTTTAGGTTTAATAACATTGGTTGAATATGAATCCTTAGAAATGAAAATGACCTTAAAAGTGAATTTACCCCAAATATAACCCAAACTCTCCTACTCAGAAACTTTCATATGTTAAAAGAGGACCTATATACAAACTTCCAGTTATAAGATAAATAAATCCTAGGGATATAATGTACAACATGATGACTATGGCTAACTATGAAATAACCGAATTACATAAATACTTGGTTTGGATTGAAAATCAACTCATTTAGCACTGTGTCAATGGCTCTAAAAACGGCCTATTTCTTATTTTGTAGGAAAATGGCTAAGAGGGTAAACTCTAAGAGTTCTCATTACAAGGAGAAATTTTGTTTAATTTTTAACATTTTATTCTTTCTTTCCTTTATATTGTATCTATATGAGATAATAGATGTTAGCTGAACCAACTGCAAAAATCGTTCCATAATTATGTAAATAAACTATCATGTTGTATAACTTAAATTTATACAGTAATATATGTCAATTATTTCTCAATGAAACTAGAAAAAATAAAATAAAAGAGGACCTATAAAAAGGTTATTTAAATCAAATGAAAGACTACCTCATGGTGGAATTTCTGACTAACAGGGTATTTAATAGAAAAGAGACAAGAAAGTGTTTTGGAGCCTTTTCACATGCATTATCATGCTGCTCTTCAAACTGTGCCATCTGTGCAATTGTTTACTCATAAGGTTGAACAGGAGTAAGAGAAAAAGAGGCAAAGAAACATTTGAAAAAAATACATAATTTTTCCTAAATCAGGATATTTTTTAAATTCATTTTACCTTCATTAAAACTGAGGAACTAATTGAATTAAGTATGTGCTAGAAATTACAATAACTACCCTTTGAAATGTAAATGCTTGGATGCATGAAAAACAATTAAAGAAACAGGCCAGCAAAAGAATCCTTAATGCATTCTGATGTAGCCAAACATTTTAGGTTGTGCTTTTTCTGTTACTTTATTTGGAAAAACTTCACCATAATGTGACATACCAAAATAACTTAGGCAAGAATCTTTTTTCTTTAGCAAGAATGAACTGTAAAATATTATGTGCTTGGATGTAAAACTGAAATCATAGGACTCAAGAAGTAATTCCTCACCATGAATGCTAACTCTGTAAAGAGTGTAAGTAGTAAGTCTGTAACAAGTGTGGGTTTCCATTTGAATGTTGGGATGCTGAACCAAATTATATAAATACTTGGTTTGGATTGAAAATCAACTCATTTAGCACTGTGTCTACAGCTATAACAACTGCCTATTTCTTATTTTATACATATCATCTGCTCAATTTGCCTTTAATTTACTGTATAAGTAGTGTGACCTCATTTCATGGAGATGAAGACAACCTCAGATTCACTTAGAAGCAATAATTATGGATTGCAGAAGGATAATATAATAAGATCCATTTGCATAAAATTTCTATTTGAATGTTGGATGCCAGTGTTGGCTTTATCAGGGTGACACATCTGCCAGACTCAGCTATGGCTTGAATGGGAAACAAAAATGTAATGTGAGTGCCGAAAATATTGAACCCTGTTAGAGTCATAGGGATTGAGCATGTCAGCTGATGTAGCGAGTTGGCCCTCTGTTTAAAAGCATCATCAAGAGCCTGCCAACTTACTAAGCATTTATGAAGGCTATTTCAATTATGACTTAAAAACGACCTACGAGGTCACTATTATTAATATCATTCCGTTTGGCAGATGAAAAGAGTGTGAAAGTTAATTAAGGGAAACCTCACTGACATGGCACTGGGAGGCCTGCAGGGGGAGCTCTGATGCCCACCGACCCTCATAAATCTCAGATCCCATTGGAAAAGATGGGAGGCCACACCACTTTAGCTACTTGACCACCTGCACCAGGAAGGTTTCCACCTTCCACCTCCCCTGAACAGTCCAGCCAATGGGAGACTGACACAACCCAGCCAACGAGAAGCCATGACAAGTGGGACGCCCAGTTTTCTCCAATGGACTTTGTGCTTAGAATCAGCCCTCCTAATTCGGCCATTTTCCTCTACAAAAGAGTGTTCCTCTCCTTCATTCTTTGAACATGCTTATGGTTTTCCTGTATATGCATGTCCCGGATTGCAATTCTCTGCTATTTCTGAATAAACCTGTTTTTGTTGGTAAGATAACTGCCTATTTTATTTTTAAGGTTACCCAAAGTAACTTGGCCCAAAGCCACGTAGTTAGATGGTGGCAGAACCATAACACTAGCTCTGAATACAAAGTCCAAACTCACATTACCTCTTTTCTGTCTTTATCTAACTTTCATCCATCGCTTCATTTCTCACTCCTCATCCTCTCTTTGTCCGTCCACCTATGTTTCTTCCTGTCTTTCTCTGTAACTTCATGTACCTGTCGCCATGTTCCTCTGTGTCTTTCTCTGACTTGACATCAGCCCTTGTGAGTTTCTTTCTGTTCTTCTCTAATTCCCTGTCTCTCCATCTTTCATTTCTTTCCTTCCTTTATTCTTTCAATCTCCTTACTCAAACATTTATTTATTTATTTTCCATTTAGGTATCCATCCAACATACTTGTTTTTATTTCTCCATTCATCTGTATGGGCACTCAGGGTTTCTGTATCTTCATATGCTTTTCTGAATCTGTTGTATACTTTCTGTTCTTCTCTGAGTCTCTCCCTGTCTCTGTCTATCTCTCTTCCTCTCTCTTTTCTCCCACCCTCACCCCTTCTTTTCTCTCTCCATTCAAAGTTACTGATTTTCCAGATATTTTAATAATCTCTTCACTCTTCACCCTATTCAAGGACAGAAAATGTGTCCCCATGTGTTCAAGTTACATACCTTGCTAAAGCAATAAATCTTCTATGACTCAACCTAAGGTCAACCCTAATGCCTTATTGGAAGACATAGTATTGAAAAAAAAATATCCATGGGTCTCTGCATTTCTACACATTTTATGAATGAGGCACTAAATTCCCTTTGTTTGAGGTTATCTTTTCAAGGATGTTTGTATACTGATCAGCCTTGGAAGACAAAAATAGTGTCTTCTTCTGAAGTTAAGGACAAGTTGATTTATATCCTTGAAAGATAGAGATGGCATTTCCTTCTGGAGGAAAAGGCAGGCATCCTTACTATCCAGGTGAAATAGCATTAATGTCTCCCATGAGCAAATGGAGGACACACCTGCCAATATGCAATTCAAGTGCATTAAGCTTAAGTTTTCTCTTCCGTATGCAACCTCCTGCAGGCACAGGCATCTATGTGGGCCCCATCTGTGTAGCCTCTGTTAGACTTGAGGGGCTGAAACAAATATGCTGCTAAAGTTCTCTGTGTCTGATTCAAGAATCTCCTGTATTCTGCAGGCAGCCATGAGAATGTAGCAGGCTTACTCCTTAGCTTGTAAGTGACAAAATTCATAGTCCTTCACAAGTTCTTGCCTCAAAGCTGTGCCTTTGTTCATCCCCTCTCATGGCAGTGCCATATTGATCACCAACAGTTTTTTTTTAAAGTATCTTGAAAAGGAGAATTCTTTAACCACATTTTTCCAGCTTCCTATTACTCCTCAGAAAGTGATGACTATTTCAACATCAAACTGAGGTTATCTCTGCTCTATCTACGATTTTAATGAAGGAGAAACCCCCTTTCCATCCTCGCACTTCACAAAGCCTTCCTCCCTACACTTAACATGGTGGGTGGGGTGTCGCTTAGATGTAACTGGGCATAGACAAGCTTTACCTCCTTTCCAAAGCTAATGCAGCTGAAAGGCTGAAGCTGGCAGAGTATGGCTGTATCAGACGTCTTGTCCCAACTCATATCTTCTCCATGGTTCCAGCTGTGGCTGCAGCAGGGAGGCACTTACAGGTTTTGACTTACATATACCCACTGTGTCTCATTTCAGTCATGCCCTGTGAGTCTTTCCCTTTCTATTCTGGGGCTTCTCTGATGTTCCAAAACCAAGCAACAGTCCACTCATTAGGTGTGAATGTACTTCCTAGAAGTATGTAGGGCTGAAAGTTCTCCCATGAAAGGCCTCCAACACAGGACATGGGGACTGATTGACAAGTATTTTCCCTAGTTTACTCTTTGGTGGAAAATTCTAAGAGACATCTATAAGCAGTTTAGAAAGCCATGGAAAGGATCAAATCCTAGTGGCCCAGAGCAGTGACTTCAACAAAATGCAGTCATACTGGCTTTTCTTCCTTTTTTCACTCTTCCAAGACCCAAGTTTATGCCTGAAGTTCTTCTTCTAGGGGAAATACACATTAATCCAATGGTGGAGATGAAAGACCAAGGCCTCCACACCGAGGCCGAGTGGAGTCTGTGTATTAGCTCTACCACTTTCTACCTTAAACTAGCTACTTCTGTGAGCTTCAGCTTCTTCACTTGTAAGGGTGGGAAAAACAATGGTTACCTTGTGCAGGTGGGGAGCAGTGATTATGTGGTCCTCAGCACAGGATCTGTTACAGTATCCGTGTTCAACAAATAGCAGCGATTATTGTCATTATAGCCTAAGCAAAGCCCAGGGGTGCACTGGAAATTGGAGGTGCAGAAATTTTAGTGTCCTGACTTTAGTGATTGTCCAGGGACTGCTAAGCTGCAAAACTTTATCACTTTAAGGACCTAGAATCACATGAATTATTTATAAATTACTGTTTATCGAAATGGTTGCACCATAAATAGGTATTGGATTCCATAAACTTAATTTATGCATATGTGGAGAGACAATACATTTGAAGAATGAAGCCATGTGATTGCTTTTTTTCACCTTATTGATTCTTTTTACCCCTTGTTGTTTCCTCTGCCCAGTCAGCTAATCATTGTGTGTTTGTGGGGAGGAGATGGCACAGCAGGAATGTATAAGTTTAAAAAAAGAAATTCAATGCTTGTTTATTTTATTTCATCAACGTAGAACAGAGGCTAGAGCTTTAGGAGAAAATCTTCCCTCCTAAAGTTGTAAGATTTCTCAGACTGTATAGAAAGTTAGAGAGGGTGGAGATGCAGGCAGAGAGTGTGGTGAGCCCACCCAGATAAGGACGAGGCAGGACCCAGAGAAGAACCTCCACCTGCCCTTACGTACCACTCAGGTGAGCTCCATCTCCTGCTCCCTAGGGCTGTCACATTCCACACAGTCCCATAACCTGCAGTTGAGTGCCTCGTGTTTCCTCCGATGGGGAAGCATGTCAGTCGTTCTTCCTCTTGTCATCCACTGAAGGACCTCTTCAATAGCTGGTGGACTTCCAAATGGGCTCCTGAAACTCTGCTGAGTTGACATATAACTTTCTCTACATGGAACATTCCCTTTTCAGAATCCCAAGACACCCAGAAGACACTTAATGAAAGGTAGGCCCATGTGGGGAGGTGGGGAGATGAGAGTAGATAACAACCCTAGGCCAGGACAGTGGGAAATCAAACCCCATGACACCTGCATTACTTATGAAAGTACACCATGTATTGAAGGAATTCAGAACATGCCAGCCCAAAATATGCTGCTGTGGCATATTGACTATTTTGAGTTAAAGGTACTTGAAAAATAGCAAATACAAGAAAAACACTGAGACCTTCCTAATTTTTCTTAAAACCAAGAGATGAAATTCTCGAGTGAATGGTGTCCTTTTTACAAGAAGGAAAGTAACATTGTTATCAAGGATGAGACGTTGAGATAGAGAGAATTCTTCAAACAGACTTTGTAAAAATCATTCGTATCTTCCTGCAGCCTACCCAAACAGTTTATTTTTCCACACTTGCCTCTCTTTTGTTCAACCTAATACGAAGACAGGTAGGTTTCACCAATCTTTGGTTCTTCATTCTTTATGAAGACTCCAGGGTTATGTAAAACTTACGATAATAAATTTCTATGCTTTTCCCCTGTTGATTTATCTACATCAATTTAATTCCCAGCTAGGAAACAAAAAAAATGAAAAGAGTAAAGGTAAAATTCTGCCTCCTCTACATTTTCCTACATATTTATCTGATTTATGCTATGCATACTGTATAATCTCTGGGACTCCTGGAGAGGTCAAGTCCAAACACTTGTGAGTTTCGACCCCATTGAAGGCCATCTCTGGAAGGTGTAAGTCATGAACTGACCTCAAAATATATCCTCCCACATAACCCCAATGTGTCATTTCCAGAAGATCCTGACATTACGGGCACTAATGAGTTATAAAATAGGTCCCTGTAAGCTCTCCAGCTAGGAGGCACATCTGGCGGGAAGTAGTCTCCTATAGTGGCTGAGTAATGAGATGCCTTGACTGTGCACAGCAGACTCAGGTCTTCTGAGATTATGACCCTCATCAGGCAACAGGGGCTTAACACAGACACAGTAAGTGCTGAGAGCAGTTTTAATGCTGTCTCCTATTAGTGCTTCTCAATTTTGTGAGATGCAGGACCAGGGAAATTACTGTTTTGGTTTGTTTACTGTTTTAATTTTTAATTACAGCCGATCACTGTCTGATATCATTGTCATCCCCAATAAAAATGAATTACTTCAAAAATAAGATGTCTCTTGGATTCTGCAGCAGTGTCAAATGGCTATAAAGTTTTCCAAGTGTGATATTTGTGGTCTGCATTTACCCTGTGGTCTGGAAAGCAGCTCATGGGTCAGCACCAGCGCACACAGCATGCTTTGAGGAGCCTTGATTGACCTTCTTTCCACTGACTGCTGTCCCCCAAGCCTCTCCCTCAAAGGCCCTGTTCATCCATGAACATCAACTCAGACAAAAAGAGTCTTGCAATTTCTTGGCTCTCCAAACCATCATTTGTGATCATGAACTTGTAAGTCCACCCTGGATCTTGGGCCCCACATGTGTTCAGATCCAAGTCTCTCTCCTCACAAAGTTTTGCTGTTTTTCTCATTGATAGGAAACCACAGTCTTATTTGCACACATTTCTCCTTTTTTTCCCAGCACATCCATTTCCTGGTCAGGATGCAACAATTCAAGTCCTGTAGTATTTTCTTGCCTCTTCTCTTTTCTTTCTCACCCCAGAGACACAGCCCTAGCTTGGGCCTACATTATCTCCCAAGATAATTATTGCAGCTATCACTAAATTGGCCTTCCTGCTTCCTGTTTACCTCATTCCCCAACCCCTAGACATAGCTCATGGAGGGACATTTCTAAATCAGAGCTCTAGTAATTGGCCCACATCTTCTAAAAGTCTTTAGTACTTTCCCAGGGCCTATAATGTAAAAGAATGTGGTCCTTCAATGCACATCAAAACCTCCATAGGCAATGCTCTCCTACAGGTCCAGGTCTGCCCCAGGAACTTGCTGGGAGTGCCAGAGTTAACACCCATGGGAAAAGCCCCCAACCAGTGAGGGGCAGGACATGGGGGACAAATACCTCAGCATCCTAACTCCTTAGTGGCACAATTCTTAGAGGACCCTGTGAAAAAATGAAAGTTCCTGTGGCCAGGATTCTCACCTGGCCCTGGTTGGCTAGCTCACTACACACACATGTGTGGGAAATGCATTGTTATTGACTCTATCTATATAAAGAGCTCTGCCCAGTGCTCTGTGTGACATGGAGCATAGCTGTAAGACTGCAGGAGAGCAGAGCAGGGGCTGGAGTGGTGGCAGTGCTGAGGACAGAGGCCCAGAGGAGAGGACAGCTGTGGAGGCAGAGAGGCCCAGAAGCAAAGACCGTCTCACTCTGAGTGGATGGGATTTTAGTGATTGACCTGCCATCATGGGAATAAAGTTGGGTATAACCCTTTCACCCCAAGAATGTTCCACTGTCATTTCTTTGGTCACACTGAATCCACAGTGAACTTGCCCTGGGCTGAAACCCATTGGCAAGACAGACCCCCAGATGATTGAGCCCTGAGTGGCAACCAGTGCCATGTGCAGCCCTTACTGGAGCCATACTGGAGACTCCTATGTATTCTCATATCGACAATTTTTAAGGTATTTTTAGATGGTTAATGGTTTTAATGAAAATATTATTGATGAGTTTGTCTCCATTAAAACCAGTAAAGTATAATAATCATGAAATTTGCTTTTGAAGTAGTAAGCTGTTTAAAATAATGGTGTGAGTTCTCAAACACCTATTTTTCAATTTTTCAATATATTTCTTTCAGTTCCTATACTCAAGAAAATTCACCATTTAAAAAAATACATTAAAAATGTATTTTTAGAAAATTTTCCTTTTGCCTCAGGCTCCAATATGGCTTAACAGAGCACAGTCAGATCCTGTCTTTATTTAAAATTTGGATGCTATTTTACATTGAATAAAAATTTTGTATTAAATTGTAATAGTTAAAAAGTATTTCCTTAACACATTGTTCATTTTGATTACTGGGCATTTGGCACCCCTTAAATTCTGCATCCACATTGTTATTCCCCCACTTTGTGCTGTCCTGGCCTTGGTGTTGATGTGCTCATGATCTGTTCACTTACTCACACTGCCTTTATTGGGTTTCCTTCTTCCCTTCCTCACTTGCCATCCCCTTGCCCTGTTTCCTGCGATTATTTCCCAGATAGACTCCTGAACATCTTTATTTTAGGTTGGCTCTTGGAGGAATCCAAATGATATCCTCTGTAGTCTAGAAACAATTGACTACTGCAGAAACACATCCTGCACCGTCCCTCAGACCTATGCTCAGCCAGTTCGGATTATTTTTAACTCTTACATGATTAACTAATAAAGTATGTGAAAGCCCTTTATCAAAAAGCACTGCGTCATTATGAGCAATTATTATTAGCTCATTTGTCTATGAAATTTGCTAGAATTCTTTTATTCTGTGTTCACCAGTTGAAAAGTCAGTCATGCCGGTATACCCATAAAGTCACTGTTTCCTTATCTCCTTACTCATATTTATCCCTTTTTTCTCTGTCTGCATACATTAGTGGTGACCTATATGATAGCTCCTTATATCCTTACATAGCGCTTATATCCTGGGCCTTTTCATACTCTCTCTTCTTCTCTTATACTATCAGTCTGAAAATATGGAGACCCAAACACTGCCTCCCGCCTTGCAGTGGCCCATTGCACATGAACTGTCTGGTGAATTGAATTAAATGAAGAATTCAGTACATTCAGAACCAAACACATTCAGCAACAGAACCTTCACTTGGGTGAACAGAGAGCAGGTGGAGATACACACAAATATACTGAAAGCAGAACTGTCAGGGAACACGCTGTGCCAGATTAGCTAGCTTGATCCGCTGCCCTGCTGGTAGGTTCAGGAACATGCCCACTCAGCAGGCTGGAGGTAGACTTGGCAAACAAAGGTAGAGAGAAACTTTAGGCCTCACCCATCAACTAAAGATTCTACCTGCACTGTTACCAAACTCTCCCTGAAGATGTTCTTGGCTTTGATATGCACCAGATGACAAATACTCCAAACAGGTGCCTTCCATCACATACAGAACTGGGGCATGAGAAAAAAAAATAGCTGGCATCTGCTCTGATTTTGATGATAGGGTGATTTAAGCCCTGGCAAGCTCTTCTCAAAACTACCTGGCAGAAATCTCAACACACCCACATATGCCATTCAGTTAGCATTTTATAGGACTTCCATAAATCTGCAGGTTTCCCAACTGCTCTGTGGACAGCTGAATTTTCCTTGGCCATGTCTAAACTGGTCATGCCATCCTCTCCTCCACCTTGCCAACAATTCAGGGGGTACAGAGTCCAAACCAAACAACACTCTATTTCCACCCCTCAGCCTTTCTCTACCATCTAAGTCATATCCAGTTGTTCATCACAGTTTCATTTATCCTAGTGGAGAACTGAGAAGAAACCTAAATCATAGAGTAATGATTAAGCAAATTATTCTTGTTCTGCAGAACTGTATATAGAAAAAAGAACACTATGTCAATAAACTATTGATGTTACTAATATACTACTAATATACTCACAATATTACAATTGCAATGATTTTGGTTATGCAAACATGGATCATTGTTCTCTCCCATTCATAATCCATCTGAATGCATTATGAATGTGTATTCCTTTAATAAATGCACGAAATAATGATACTTGTATACATTTGTAAAAGATTAATTTCATGGACAGCCTAAATTGGGGAAAATTATAAAAGAAGGGCACTTGGGAGAGGAAAGTTTTAGTCTGATACTTTGTTTTAGCAAGGACAAATTCTGAATGTAAGTGGTTCTGGGATGAGTGTTTGAATATGTATATGTGTGTAAATATATGTGTAAATCCAATTGTAATACTCACAAATGTTTAACTGGCTCTAATAAATACCCTTATTTATAGCGTTTGCTGATTTCCAAATATGGAAATCATATATTTTTACTGTAGACAATAAGAATAAATATTTCCACTGTAGACAATGAGAATAAGTATCCTCATTGTCAACAAGGGCTGAGCAGAGATACACATATGGTTTCTCAAGACTGTATGAGCTCCACCAGCCCCACTGTACCATGAGACTTCACGTTCCCTTGAGTGCCTCCCTGAGTCAATGGCTAATCACCTAAAAGTGGCCCCTAGGAAACAATTATCTGTGGTCAGTTTGAAGCTCCTCTTCAAAGTTCACAGCTCCCCAACAAGACAAGCCCACCGTGCTGTGAGGGAGAAGGAGCAGATGCACGTTGCCTCAGCCTATCTGACCATTTCCCTCAATTCCTTCTTCTGTCTCCTGGGCCACTAGAGCTTTCTTAGGCTCTAAAGCCCAAACATCAGATAGGAAACTCTGTGTGGGCTTTTGCAAGGGAAATGGCCAAGTAATGAAAAATGTCTATTGTAAAAAAATGTATAAAGAAGAGCAGTGAGCATAGTTTGGGATTTGGTTTCTCTCATGAGAAAACCAAAATATCATTGGGAAATTGATCAAGGAATCGTAGGGCTGGTAGGGAGCTTGGTGAATATCTAAGATAATGGTTCAACATACGGAAAAGAAAACCGAGGCCTAGAGAGTTTGGGACTGATTCAAAGTGAGGCTTCCAACCAACATATTCTGATTTCAAATAAATTGCTTTTGCCATTAATTTGGAATCCTTATAAAAATGCGTGTGAGCTCAAATATCAGAGGACTATTATATGATATTATAAGACAATAAGGACTCTTTTAAGAATTTTTAATATTTTGCCAATGCATTAGGTAAGAAGTTGTTTTTTAGTATGTTCAATAAGTTTATATTCTAAGGAAGACATTGATGTTCATTATAAATGAAACTCTCTCCTGCACTTTTCTGTTCCCTAATGCAAAGCAGGAGTGAGGTTCCACCCCACCCCACCCTGTTCACCTTTTACCACTTCATCAAAGTGAGCATATCCCACTCACACACTGCAAAGAAGCTACATCTTTGGCTGTGCTGCTGATGTGAATCTCTGGGGACTGAAATATGAAAATGGCTTCCTCAGGGGAACCAGCAGCTTGTTTCTTCTGATACTGCTAGTGGGCTGCATCTTGTCACAAGTGACTACGTTATTAAGTGAAAACCTGAACTCTCTGAAACCTCATAAAACTATCCACTTAAAAATAAAATGGTGGAAAACCAAATTCACATCCATGCTTGTATCCTCACCATAATATTTGTTAATTTCATGAGCATGTCTTCAGGTGTGCAAACCAACCGAGGCACATCACACACACTGCAAAGGTTTCTTGATTTGTCCATAACTCAGGTTAGAATGTCAACTGAGCATTTCTAATTAAAAGCATGTAGATATTGTTTAATATCGTTTGTCACTAGCTGAAATATAGAAAGAAGAAAATTAGAAACTCATACTACAATACAATGAGTGTAAAAGAAAATAACTGGTTTGGCAATTAGAACATCAACATAACCCATTTTTTATGTACCATAAATATACCAAAACTTAAAAAGCTTAATTCTCTGACTGATATACTAAATCAGTAAGCTTCTAATTCTCACTCTAAGTTTCTTAGGAGTTATTTTGGAGGGCATTAGAAGATATACAATAGGCAGAGCATAATATTTTTGGAGAAACAGGAGGACGGTTACTCCAAAAGTTCTTAATTCTTGTGATTGACATTTGTCCTGCAGTGGGGTGTGAACTGTAGAGAATTCACTCGGGTACTGCTACACACTCATACAGTGATTTATAGAACTTGGACTTAAGCATCATACGTCAATAGCTAAAGGATATATAAATAAATAAATAGCTAAAAGATTAGTTATTTATTTAGTTAGTTATTTTCTAACTGGAAATAGTTAGTTATTTCTAAGCTGGAAGTTAACTTGGGGAGAATCATCTGGCCAAAAAGTGTGATCTCAGATTCACAGCATTTTCATCACCTCAGGACGTTAGAAGTGCAGGTTCCTAAACCTGCTGAATCAGAGTCTACATTTTACCAACATCCCAGGGATGCCAACGTGCATTAACGTTCAAGAAGCACCGGTCTAGGCCCATTTCACACCTGGATTAACTGAAAAATTGTTCCAAGTTCTCAGAGCTGGTTAGTTGATGATTAAAACTCAAGCCCAGGCATCTTGAATGGCAGAACTCTATCTTTCCCCTGCTTTCCTCTCTTCCTTTTGACATGTGTTTAGGCAAAATGGGCAATTCTTTCCACACAACCACTTAATACAAATCCATTCTGTATCAATGCCTGTCATAGCCCACGCCATGTTGGGCTGGATCTACTCTGAACAGTAATTTCAGTTTTGAGATCCTTTTATGTTAATATAGTCCTGACTTGAACATGGCTATAATGGTTGGCAAAGTCAAGAGAAATATATTTTTATCTGTTACCAAAGATAAATCTACTCCCTAAGACTGAGCAAGGGCTTTTGGAAAATTTGTCAATTTACCAGCAAATTAGAGAAGCTCATTTTCTCCCATGGTCCAATAAGGAAGAAGGAGAAAGAGGCCCTGAAACAACCTGTGTTTCCCTGCAACCAGCAAAATAAATGGAACTTCATTTCAAAAGGATGGCTAAATACAAACCCATAGAGGGAAAAAGCTCCAACTGATCACTTTCTGCAAACAGGAGATTCACAGCTGATGAGAGCAATTTGGAAGCAGATCATAGGGAAAAAAAAGTTTATTTTCAATCACCCTGCAAGGCATGAGATGGAGAATATGGCTTCCTTTCTCTGGTCTCTTCAATCATATCAATGAAAAACTACAGTCATTACACAGCAGGAGAGAGAGAAGGGTAGGAATGGCAGCAGAGCTGTGTCATTGCAAAGGAGAATGATCCATTTAGTGCTTCAGTTCAAAGTTCAAAAACTAAGATCATAGACTTGCAATCGACTGTCAAAATGCAGAATTCTCAGAATTCCCATTTCCTACCAGGACCCTTTCACAAGATTAAAGTCAAAAGGGAACATGGTAAGTCATTATCATTTGACAGTTAAAGAAACTGAGTATCAGAAGGGTTAAACGACTTTCTCAAGGTAATATGATAAGGTGCAAGCCCAGGATGAGGATCCTGTATTTCTGATTCTCCATTCGGTACTCTCACTTGGCATAAAACCCACACTTCCTGCTTCATTTTCAAGCTGGATTTTCAAATGGAAGGAAACTTGCTTATTTTTTGTTATCACATTCTTATAAGAAACTGTTTAATAAAAACAGATAAAAAAAGACAACTCAAGATCCTGGGGAAACAATAAAAGGTTGAGGCTTTGGAGGAATCTGTTATCCAGAACTTAAAATTTTGACATCTTTTATATTAATAATGCAGACTGAGAGATCTGGGTCAAGTGTGAAGAAGGTCAAGAGAAATCAATTCGCATCAGTTGGCAAAGAATAATGCATTTAGAATGACTGGACAGAGTCCTTGAAGTCTTTAGGGCTTAATTAATATCTCAGTAGTACATGTCCCTTTAGTAGGGCTCCTACTTCTATTTCCTAACTTTAGGGAATGAGAATTTGGCCTCAAAGCTACAGACAGCTGTGAAATTCAATGCTCTATTGGAGCATTTTAAATAGCACATTTGGCCCTTTGGAGGTAACTAAATGCATGTCACTTCTAAAGATTTATAGAACTTGCTCTTTTGCCCAAATTTCTACCTCTTCTGGATGACTCACTCCCCTTTGAATTGAGCCCTTCATTACTCACACTCCCTACAGTGTGTAAGGTAAGCTGGGATTGACTTCACACAAGGCTGGCGAAGCTTATTTCCCTTCAGATGCTAGAATTTCTATGTTTCTTTTCCTGCCATAGCAACATACTGAAAAGTACAAATTGCAGATAGTCAGTCTTGCTATCTAGAAATGAAGTATTGCCTAAGAAATGTTTTTCAACCTTGGCTGAACACTGGGATCATCTGGGGAGCTTCAGCTAATCCCCATGTCAGGCTATTGCCCAGTCCAATTTCAAAAGAACCAGCTGGGTGAGACCCAGGCATTGGCATTCTTTAAGCTGAGCAGGTGGGCCCCATGTAATTTAGCTACGATTGAAAACAAGTGGCTTAAACTAAGTCTTGTCAGACTTTGGTGAATATCAGTATCACCTGGAGGCTTATTAAAACAGACTCTGGGTCCAACCACTAGTTAGCAGATAACTTCCACTGTGCTACACAAAACTGGCCCTTTGCCAGATGGCATTGCACAAGAGCTTGTTAGAAATGCAGATTCTCAGGCTCCACCTGAGACCAAGGTGGAGCTCCTGAATCTTCAAGTTTACTAGCTTTTCAAGTGTTACTGATGTTCACTGTGGTTTGAGTACTGTTGGTCTAAAGATGCTCATGACTATGAATGTCTTAACCATGATCACAGCTGTAATAATAATATTTCAGATGATGTTAATATTCCAAACACACATTTTCTATATGGTTATCATTTGATTCCACAAAACCCTGACAACTGTAGAAAGCTTTGCTAAATCCTTTGTAAGCAAATTCTTCATTCCTGCTCATCCATCTGGAAGAACCTGCCTGATCCTCTCACAGACGGTATCTATCAATGCAAGCTCACCTCAGAAGGTGAGAACCCCTTATGATTAAGCCAAGTCTCCCTGATAATTAATGCAATGGTATGTTTGCCAAGGACCCAGATTCTCATTTTTCATCAAGGCTGGAAGAGGGGAGTTTGATTTGAAAGCAAAGTCCATGACATTTTTAAGGGAAGTATTCAGAGCAAAAATATACACAGGAAGCCCAGTATATTTGCTCATGTTTCAATCAGGAGTGATGCTCTCGCTCAAGCTTCATGGGGCCCAGACACCGCTCTACACACAAAGTACACAAAATACATTCTATCTGAACCCAAAGTTCAATCCCTTCTCCAGCCCCTCTTCCTCCAACACACTTCCCTGCATATTGGCCGTGAACAGTGCTATAACACAACCATGAATTAGCCACCTTTAACCACAGAAATCCCAGAAAAGGGCTTGAATGCTCTGATCATTTATGTATAAATCATTACTTCCTGGCCTCTATGTGTTTTGGGCTCAGGGACAAAAACTGTGATTATCAGTTATGAGGAAAGGTCAATTTTTCCTCCTAATTAAAATGCTTCCTTACTTCACAATACAAAATAAAAACAATCACTAGTGTCCTTGTGTTTCAGGCACTTAATTGACATCAGGGAAATACACTTGAAAATTGGACTAAATATTTTCACTTTGAGAGTTTGAATAGCAGGATGAGGAATTCACCTTTTTCTGACATTGGAAAGGTAAATCTAAGAACAGAAGGGTGAAGCTGACCTAAGTCGAAACTCCCCATAGAGAGTAGCCAGCTTCTTAATACTGGATGTGGGTTGTGCATCATATTTTATTATTTCTACCCTTCTGAACTTAGAGAAGCACAAGAGGAACAGTATGCCTGGAACCGGGAAGCATATGCAGATTAAATAATTGCAGAAATGCCTTAAACAATTGCTAGTCTCCAGCTTGGGTTGTGCTCTTTGTTGTGAGTTTTAATGTTACAGAATGGTTTCCCCACCTAAAATTACATTTTAAATATTGGGTTCACTTTGTACATTGATGTACATTCTGTTTGGAAAGGTGCTTTGTAACCAGAAAGCTGAATACTAATGCAGAGGTTGCTATGGTAAGCAATCTTTTCTGTGGAGCAGGAGAATAAATAGTTCTATGAATTTCTAAATCAATAGCTGGGACCAAACGAGATATAACCAGTTATTTTAGCCCCTAAATATAGGTTTGGAGCTAGCAGATAGTGTCTTTTCTGTAAAATCCTAAAATAATTAAAGATGCTTCAGGAAATTTTGTTTGCACCTTTTGAAGCAGATTGTTGATATTGTTTTCAGAGTTTTTACATAACCCTCTAACACTTGTTTAAATTTTTTTTTTCCTTCAGCCAGATAAAGCAGTTGAGGAAGAAAAAAATGGCTGATTTTCACAGCTGGGAAAACGAGCTCACAGAATTAGACCCTAATTAATGAATGCTTATTGAGCTAGACGTTTAATGAACATTAAATAATAACACTACAATAGATAAGCATTTTTGAAAAACGAACATGATCTAAACAAAGAGCCTTCTTTCAGTTCTTGAGAAATACAACTATCCATATGCTGGATATTTTCCCCATGCCTCTCTGGCCCTTTTCCAGCTAGGGCAAGAGCAACTTACCTTCATGGACCAATCAGCAGGCTCTCTGACGCTGGGCTTCCAGTTGGATTGATCCAGGGAGAGATAACCAGCAGGAGATGAAAGCGAGGTGATAGAATGGGGTTTGGTTCCCCTGACAGACTGATGAAGGTTGGCTGGATTCTCCACCTACAGCCACAGCTCCTGAGTGCTGGGTGCTATTTTGTCCCCCAGTCCATTCCACTCAAAGAGTGATAAATTGTCCCTCCCTATTGCTAGCCCCAGGGGCTTCAAAATCTCTATTTAGTTCCCTTTAATCCCACAATTTTATAAATATATTCCCTTAACTCTCCACAAATTCCCCATCTGAGTGTGTGTCTGATTCTTTCCAGGACCGTGACTACTACTCCCAGTGAATTCATTTTTCATTAGAAAGAGAAAATAAATATATTACAAAGCATAACTAGATTTTTAGTTAAATAGATATTTTTAAGCAATATTTTAGGATATAACCATGCCATTGAGGCTATTTCCATGCCAAACTAGCCATCTCTCTGTTGATAATTGGCAAGGTTAAAAATATTCATTGTCTCATGTTCTTCTGAATCATTTTGAGTCATAATTTGTATCTTATTTACATATTTTTTTCCCTCCATTTTTTCCATGTGCTTCTCCAACAGAGTGGAAACTCTATGAAGGAAGGTGTCCAGATGGTGTTTGTGCATCAAGGGGCAAACACAGACAGGAAAAGAGTGTAAAGAAAGGCCCAACCTGCTGTTAAGGGAGGAGCTGGGTGAAGCTTTCCTCTGTGCATTTTGTGTTTTACCCTCATTGGTCGCTTCCATCTGGTCTGTATGCCCTTTGGAGGCAGACCTCCAGCTCTACAGTTTTTTCCTCTACCCTCGAGTCTCATGAATGAATTTATGGGTTGTAAGCAATAAACATACACTGAACAAAAATCTCTGTCTCTCACAACAGGCAGGTACCTTATCTTGGAGACTTAAGAAATGGTGAGGTATGTTTTTAAATAGAAGTAGGGGTGCATTTCTCTTTTTCTCTCTTTCCCTCTCTTTCTCTTTCCCCCAAAGGGCTCTGTCCACCCTCAAATCCTAAGACTCTGCCTCCCTCCATAGAGAAGCAGGCTTGCCAATACCAAGATGGGGGCAGTACCAGCTCCTGCCTTGGTAGAGCAGCCTTCTCATTATCATAGCCCTTGAACAATGCCTGTCCTTCTTTGTAAGACTTGAAATGACATGACTCTGTCATTGGGACTCTAAAGGGATAATCATTTTCCAGACACATCATTCACTCCCAGGAGAATATTGGGCAATGATGTGCCACGATGTTTTCCCTGTGCATGACAGCTTTGCTGGCAAGAACCTCCATCTCTTACCAATCTATGGGTAACACACTGGACACAGCCCTAGGGAGAGAAAGAAGTTAGTGTAGCTCTCAAAACTGCCACATTTGTCACCAAAGGAAAGGTTAGTCCTGGAGATAAACAGGCTTGTTAAGTTCCAAGTGGAAAATCACAATATATGAAATGTAGTCACATGCACTTAAGACTAAGTCTACACCACCCTCTAATCAAACTCTTAAAACAGAACTTGAAAAGTGTCTATTAACTATGAGCATATACAAATCATATGACCCAGCAATTCCACTCATTGGTATATACTGAAAGAAATGTATATGTAGGTTCAACAAAAGTCATATAGAAGAATGTTCATAGTGGCTTTATTCCTAATGGTTAAAAATCAGAAGCTTCTAAATTGTTAATAAACCAGTTGAATAGATAAATAAACCAATACTACACAGCAATAAGAGGTAACAATCTACAACTAAATGTAAAAATATGGATGAATGTCACAAACAGAGTGTTAAGTGCATGAAGCAAGACAAAAGTGCATATCTACAGCACAGGAACAGGCAAAACTAATCTTTCTTAATTCAAGTCAGGATGGTGGCTACCCATGGAGGCTTACCCACTGGAAGGGAGTATAGCAAGGCTTCCATCGTGGTGTTATTTCTGTTTCTTGACTGGGTTAAGTTTACAATTCAATAAATATTCCTAAAATTAATACACTTCATAGAAAGAAAAGGTGGCCAGGAGTCCAAATGATTTAATGCATAATCACTTACCTATTGGCAAGGGGCCTTTAGTCCTCCCTTAGAACAGGGACAGAGTTGGATTAATGGGAGTTCCATCCAGATGGTTGTTTGAGGTACCATTAAATAAGAAATGCTAATGTCTACTGGGGATATAAGATAGAAAATTGTACTTGTCAAAATTTCTTTCAGAGATGGCATTTTACATGTTTAAAAAGGATCCTATGGCAATCAGTTAAATTTGGTTGGTCACCCCTGAACAAACTGTAAAGATTGTTGGCATACATTATTTAATAGAATTGGTTGAATAAAAGCCACAATTCATTAATAATTCTGTAATAATTTGGTGTATCATTCAGAAACTATTCTCTTCTCTGTTGGCCAAAA
Organism: Manis javanica; assembly: GCF_040802235.1. Taxonomy (NCBI): domain Eukaryota; kingdom Metazoa; phylum Chordata; class Mammalia; order Pholidota; family Manidae; genus Manis; species Manis javanica. The sequence continues at coordinate 37,643,983 of NC_133160.1, read as the reverse complement.
AATGCATCCAGGTCTGTTGATGTTAAGCTTTGTCACAAGACCTGCTTTGGTCATTGAAATATTAGCAGACATAGTAAACAAAAATCTCCGTTTTTAAAGAAAACTTGAGTTCTTTCTACCAATAGTGAAAAAATGAAAAGTGGGAGGGCACTAAATACTTGAAGAAGCTATTACTGTTTCCCTGTCAGAGATTAAGCCTTCAAATTCTTCATTTTTAATGAACTCCCAGGAATAAACTGGGGATTAAAGATGCTGGTGTGAGAGGTGAGACAGAGGCTCCTCCCAAAATCACATATAATATGAAAATATAATTAATACAACTAATCCTGAGAAAGCAACAGGAAAGAAGGCTGTGACAGACTGCATACACCTGGGGAAAAGAACAGACCTCACAGAAGAGGGTAATGTAACAAAGCTGTGAGCCAGTGGAATCAAAGCCCTTCGCCCACCCCAGCTCACTGGTGGGAGGAAGAGAAATGGAGCAGGGATGGAGTGGAGGCCTAGGACTGCTGAACATCCAGCCCTGGTGATCTCCTCTGGGAGCATGAACCTACATTGTATGGTGCTATGGAGATTAGTGGGGTTGAAAAGTTAAGACAGGCAGAATACTTGGAGTGACTGAGATTCCAGCAACCTGTGGAAAAGAGACACCTGGCCACACTGGAACTAAAGAAAGGCAGGCAGTCTGAGAGACTTCCTAACAGCAAGAGTGCTGCTAAAGGGGTAAGGACTGCACAGAGCTTACTGCTCAGGAGAAAGGACAGGTGCACAAAATTGTCCTGGCACACTCTGCCCAGCAGGTTGGGAACTTTCAGGAGCTTCAGGTGCTCCATCTCCCTGGCTGGCTATGCAGCTCCAAGGCAGCCCACTGTGATATGCAGCCTGCTGTGCCTTCCTCTGGCTGGCTCACACCTGGCTTGTAAACTGGCAGCACTTGCCCTGGTGTCAGGCCAGCCAGAGGGAAGCCCTGCCTATGGCAGCTACAAATGCATAGCATAGAGGTTTACACCTGTGTGTTCGGCACACTGGTTATAGCAGTGGAGACAGGCATAGCAGACGGGAAGCAGGAAACAGCTCTTCCCTCACCCCTGGCACCAGTGCTGCACCCCTGTGATCCCCACCATTAGTCCAGGGGCTGAGCAGCTCCTAAAGTAGAGCTCTTGGGCACTAGAGGGTGCCACATACAAATATGAAACATCAAAGGAACCTGGTTCAGATGAAAATATAACAAGTACCAGAAAAAGGATCAAGGGAAACAAAACTCATCAATCTTCCTGAAAGAGATTTCAAAATAAAAATTACAAAAATGCTCATGGAGATGCAGAAAAATATTCAAGAACTCAGTGAAGAATTCTGGATGGAGAGTCAATCATTACAGAATACAGTATCAGAAATGAAACATAGAATGGAGGACTTAAAAGCAGACTAGATACAGTGGAGCAGAGAGCAAATGGAATAGAAATTAGAGAAGAGGAATACAAAGAAGCTGAGGTACAGAGAGAAAAAAGGATCTCTAGGAATGAAAGAGTATTGAGAAAACTGTGTGACCAATTCAAACGGAACAATATTCACATTATAGGGGTACCAGAAGAGAGAAAAAAAGGAATAAGAAGTGTCTTTGAGTTGGAAAACTTCTAGAATTTGGGGAAAGAGATAGTCTTTCAGGCCTTGGAGGTGCACAGATCTCCCAACACAAGGGACCCAAGGAAGACAAGACCAAGACATATAGTAATTAAAATGGCAAAGATCAAGGACAAGGAGAGACTATAAAAACCAGCCATAGAGAAAAATAAGATCACATGCAAAGGAAAGCCCATAAGGCTATCATCAGAATTCTCAGCAGAAACCTTACAGGCTAGAAGGGAGTGGCATGATATATTTAATGCAATGAAGCAGAATGGCCTTGAACCAAGAATATTCTACATTGAAGATTATCATTAAAATTTGAAGTAGGGATTAAACAATTTCCAAAAAAGCAAGAGCTGAAAGAATTTACCTCCCACAAATAGTCTCTACAGTGTATTTTGGAGGAACTGCTATATATGGAAGTGTTCCTAAGGATAAATAGCTGTTACCAGAGGAAATAAAACACAGTAAGGAAAATAGAACAATTAATTACTAAGCAGAAGCAAAATTAAATCAACTACCCCCAAAGTCAGTCAAGGGATAGACAAAGAGTACAGAATATGATACTTAATATATGAAGAATGGAGGAGGAAGAAAAAGGGAGGGAAAAAAAAGAACTTTTAGATTGTGTTTGAAATAGCATGCTAAGTGAGTTAAGTTAGACAGTTAGATAGTAAGAAAGTTACCCTTGAACCTTTGGTAACCACAAATGTAAAGCCTGCAATGGCAATAAGTATGTACCTATTGATAATCACCCTAAATGTAGGTGGTCTGAATGCACCAATCAAAAGACATAGAGTCACTGAATGGATAAAAAAACAAGACCCATCTATATACTGCCTACAAGAGACTCACTTCAAACCCAAAGACATACACAGACTAAAAGTGAAGGGATGGAAAAATATATTTCATTTAACTAATAGGGAGAAAAAAGCAGGTGTTGCAGTACTTGTGTCAGACAAAATAGACTTCAAAACAAAGAAAGTCATAAGAGACAAAGAAGGACATTACATAACGATAAAGGGGTCAGTCAAACAAGAAGATATAACCATTATAAATATCTATGCACTGAGCACAGGAGCACCTACATATGTGAAACAAATACTAACAGAATTGAAGGGGTATATACAATGCAATGCATTCATTTTAGGAGACTTCAACACTCCACTCACTCCAAAGGATGGATCAACCAGACAAAAAATAAGTAAGGACACAGAGGCACTGAACAACACATTAGAACAGATGGACATAACAGACATCTACAGAACTCTCCACCCAAAAGCAGCAGGATACACATTCCTCTCAAGTGCACATGGAACATGTTAAATAATAGATCATATAGTAGGCTACAAAAAGAGTGTTGGTAAATTCAAAAAGATTGGAATTGTACCAAACATCTTCTCAGACCACAAAGGTATGAAACTAGAAATAAATTACGCAGAGAAAATGAAAAATCCCACAAACACATGGAGGCTTCACAACATGCTCCTAAATAACCAATGGATCAAAGACCAAATAGAAACAGAGATCAAGCAATAAATGGAGACAAATGACAACAATAATTCAACACTGCAAAATCTGTGGGATGCAGTGAAGGCCATGCTAAAAGGGAAATATATTGCAATACAGGCCTACCTCACAAAAGAAGAAAAATCCAATATGAGCAGTCTAAACTCACAATTAACTGAACTTAAAAAAGAAGAACAAATGAGGCCCAAAATAAGTAGAAATAGAGACATAATAAAGATTAGAGTAGAAATAAATAAAATCAAGAAGAATAAAACAATAGAAAGAATCAATGAAACCAAGAGCTGGTTCTTTGAGAAAATAAACAAAATAGATAAACCCCTAGCCAGACTTATCAAGAAAAAAAGAGAGTCTACTCCCTTAAACAGAGTCAGAAATGAGAAAGGATAAATCACTACAGACACCACAGAAATACAAAGAATTATGAGAGAATACTATGAAAAATTATATGCTAACAAACTGGATAATCTAGAAGAAATGGACAACTTTCTAGAAAAATACAACCTTCCAAGGCTGACCAAGGAAGAAACAGAAAATTTGAACTGGACCAGATGGCTTCACCACGGAATTGTATAAAACACTTAGTGAAGACTTAACACTCATCCTCCTTAAAGTTTTTCAAAAGGTAGAATAGGAGGGAATACTCCCAAACTCATTCTACGAGGCCAGCATCACTCCAATACCAAAACCAGGCAGAGACACCACAAAAAAATTAAATTACAGACCAATATCCCTGATGAACATAGATGCAAAAATACTCAAGAAAATATTAGCAAACTGAATTTCAAAATACATCAAAAAGATCATCCACCATGATCAAGTAGGATTTATTTCTGGGATGCAAGGATGGTGCAACATTTGAAAATCCATCAACATCGTCCACCACATCAACAAAAAGAAGGATGAAAACCACATGAGCATCTCCATAGATACTGAAAAAGCATTTAACAAAATTCAACATCCATTCATGATAAAAACTCTCAACAAAATGGGTATATAGGGCAAGTACTTCAACATAATAAAGCCCACATATGACAAACCCACAGCCAACATCATACTTAACAGTGAGAAACTGAAAGCTTTTCCCATAAGCAGGAACAAGACAGGATGCCTACTCTCCACACTTTAATTCAACATAGTTCTGGAGATCCTAGCCACAGCAATCAGACAACACAAAGAAATAAAAGGCATCCAGACTGGCAAGGAAGAAGTCAACCTATTACTGTTTGCAGATGACATGACATTATACATAAAAAACCGTAAAGAATCCACTCCAAAAACACTAGATCTAATGTCTTAATTCAGCAAAGTTGCAGGGTACAAAATTAATACACAGAAAGCTGTTGCATTCCTATACACTAGAGATGAACCAGCAGAAAGAGAAATCAGAGAAAATTATTCCATTCACAATTGCATCAAAAAGAATAAAATACATAGGAATAAACCTAAACAAGGAAGTGAAAGACCTATACCCTGAAAACAATATGACACTCTTAAGAGAAATTAAAGAAGATACCAATAAATGGAAATACATCCCATGCTCATGGATAGGAAGAATTAATATTGTCAAAATGGCCATCCTGCCTAAAGCAATCTACAGATTCAATGCAATCCCTATCAAAATACCAACAGCATTCCTCAGTGAAATAGACAAAATAGTTTAAAAATGCATATGGAACCACAAAAGACCCTGAATAACCAAAGAAATCCTGAGAAGGAAGAATAAAGTTAGGGAGATTATGTTCCCCAACTTCAAGCTCTACTACAAAGCCACAGTATTCAAGACAATTTGGTACGGGAACAAGAACAGACCCATAGACCACTGGAACAGACTAGAGAGCCCATATATAAACCCAAGCATATATGGTCAATTAATATATGATAAAATAGCCATGGACATACAATGGAGAAATGACAGCCTCTTCAACAACTGGTGTTGGTAAAACTGGACAGTTACATATAATAGAATGAAAGATTATTGTCTAACCCTTTGAGTTACACAAAAGTAAACTTGAAATGGATCAAAGACCTGAATGTAAGTCATGAAACCATAAAACTTTTAAAAGACAACATAGGCAAAAATTTTCTGAATATAAACAGGAGCAACTTTTTCCTGAATACATCTCCTTGGGCAAAGGAAACAAAAACAAATGAGCAAATGGGACTACATCAAACTAAAAAGCTTCTGTACAGCAAAGAACACCATCAGCAGAACAAAAAGGCATCCTAAGGTATAGGAGATTATATTTGTAAATGACATATCTGACAAGAGGTTGACATCCAAACTATATAAAGAATTCACATGCCTCAACAACCAAAAAACAAATAACCCAACTGAAAAAATGGCAGAGGATATGAACAGAAATTCAGATGACCAACAGGCACATGAAAAGATGTTCCACATTGCTAATTATCAGGGAAATGCAAATTAAAACCACAATGAGATATCACCTCACACCAGTTAGGATGGCCAGCATTGAAAAGACTAAGAACAGCAAATGCTGGTGAGGATGTGGAGAAAGGAGAACCCTCCTACACTGCTGGTGGGAGTGTAAACTAATTCAACCATTGTAGAAAGCAATATGGAGGTTCCTCAAAAAACTAAAAATTAAAATACCATTTGACCTGGGGTTTCCACTCCTAGGAATTTACCCAAGGAAACCAAGTTCTCAGATTCATAAGGACATATGCACCCCTATGTTTATTGTAGCACTATTTACAATAGTCAAGATATGGAAGCAACCTAAGTGTTCATCAGTAGATGAATGGATAAAGAAGATTTGGTACATATACACAATAGAATACTATTCAGCCATAAGGAAGAAACAAATCCTACCATTTGCAACAACATGGATGGAACTGGAGAGTATTATGCTCAGTGGAATAAGCCAAACAGAGAAAGACAAGTACCAAATGATTTCCCTCATTTGTGGAGTATAACTACAAAGCAAACCTGAAGGACTAAAACAGCAGCATGCTCACAGATTCCAAGCAGGGAGTAGTGGTTACCAAAGGGGAGGGTGGGTGTGGAGGAAGAATGGGATTGAGGAACATTATGATTAGTACACATGGTGTGGGAGGTATCATGGAGAAGACAGTGTAGCATAGAGAAGAGAAGTAGTTACTCTGTGGCATCTTATTACACTGATGGACAGTGACTGCAGTGGGGTGTGGAGGGGGACTCGATAATATGGGTGAGTGTAGTAACCACATTGTTTTTCATGTGAAACCTTCATAAGAGTGTATATCAATAATATCTTAATTTAAAAATTGTATAAAAATATAAATAAATAAACAAAAACAAAAGCTCCCAGGTGGTTCTGACAATGCCAGTCAATGTACCACAGGTTGAGTACAAGGTGTTATATATGTCAGTGTCTTCATCTATAAAATGGGAATCATTATGTACCCACAGAGTTATTTGGGGCTCCTTCAAATGGTGTGTCTATATCACCTAGCACTGTGCACAATGAATGGTCATTTCATTATTTATTTATACACCATCTCAGACCATGAAAGAGGAGAGCAAACACATGTGATTAATTCTGTGCAAAAATTTAGGATACAGAATAAGAGGAATTGGATTCACTGCCTCCTTAATGATTTACTAGCTGTGTGAACTTGGGGAAGTTATTTAACCTCTGTGAATCCCAGTGTTCTCATCTGCAAAGGGAGAAAGATATGTCTACTTCTCAAAATTATGAATACAAAACAAGTTCTATTGCTGGCTCTTGAAATTTGTTGGTTGAATCTAAATGTGGTTCAGATTTAAGTATACTAGGTACTCCATGACACCGAAAGGTACCAAATGACAGATGCCAGGAGGCACTGACCTGTGGGCATCCACCAGGCAGCTACTGTGTATGCCATGAAGCTACTTGACAGGATGTTGGTAAATGTCCAAAATGCCAGAAGCACTTAGAGTATACAGTAGGAACATGTATGTTTCATTAACCTTAAAATACTCCTTTCAACACACAAATCTGATCATACTACCTCCCTGGTCAAAACCCTTCAAAGTCATCCTGCCACACTTACAATTAAAATCTCAAGTTTTCAAAAAGTCTTACATACTTCAGTAACTGACTTGTTCCAAATGCAAAGCACTTTCTTAGTCACTCTCCACTTTGCTCACTCTGTTCCAGCTTCTGCACCTTTTTTCTCAAAACACTTAGCACATTTATGCTTCAGGGCCTTTGCACATGCAGTTTCTCATCATGAAACATGTACTATAAATATAAATAAATATGTATATGAATCTATCTATATTAATATATTGAAATTGAATTTTAATAAACATTATTCTATTACTACACGTACATGCTGCATAGTGCACATGCCATTTTTCATCATGGATCATAGAACATCCAGGCATCTATATGGTTCATCCCCTATAGATGTCATTTCCTTTTGGTCTTAGCAAATCTCACCTCACTGTATCACACTCACCCTCACCATATTTTCCCTTTTCATCTTGTTTTATTTGTCCTCATATCTTTCATGATTGACACTATGTTAGTACATTATTTTGTTTTCATATCTTATGACTACTATGAAGCTCTTAAAGATTCATGAGGAATAGACTTTATCCCTTTAATTCACTTCTCTATCCTCAGTTGAGATATAGGACTTAATACATATTTTTGAGTGGACAAGGTTGTCAGTGTACTTACATTAATTTATGCATTGAATAGTTATTAAGAAACATCGATCTGCCAGACACTGTCCTAGGACTGGGATACATCATTGAATGCTTCAAGTTGGGGTCACTGGGAAATAGACACTGAGATGGAGATTAGAAGGAAGAACGTTTTGGGGAAGTGTTCTTGGGGTTGACAGCTGTGAAAGAGAGGGCTGGTCCATGGAGCAGTTGCAGCAGAGGCTTCAGTCCACTCTCTATGGGTTTGTGGAAATTGGATGTCCTTCAGAGTTATCCCAAATTAAGCCTCTGTACTTTTGCATCCACAAATCACTGGACAACATAAGTTGTCCCTGCGGAAGGGCATGAACATTGGGCAAGATGGAGCTCTTCAGCAGCGGACAACTCCAGGAAAAGTAATCTCTTGAGCTGTCAGCCTCCATCATTCCCGGGGCCTGGGTAACTGAGTGCTTTAGTCCTGGAGTGTGTCTGAGGGTCAGGGAAGCACACATTGGCATCTACTACAGGGAACAGGATGAACAAAGAGCCTATCTTTGAGGAGCTTACATTCTAAAGTAGGAGAAACAGATAATCTGCAATAAAATAAGTAATCTATACAGCAGATCAGAAAGGGATAAATGCCAAGGAGGTGGTGGTACACAGTAGAGCGTGATACAGAGAAATGAAAAACTAGCTGTGAAGGGGAGGGGCAAAATTAGATAGAAAAGTTAAGCCCCATTGAGAAGGTAAATTTTGAGTAATGGCTTAAAGGAAAGAAGAAATTTAGCCTAGCAGAAATTAGCTTGAAAGGAAAAGCATTCAGTCAGAGGGAACAGCTTTTGCAAATGCCATGAAGTTAGAGAAGGCTTAGCTCATCCATGATATTCTGCTTCAAGGCCCCTGACAAATAGAAGCAAGCAAAACCTAGTCACAAGAAAAAAAAAGGATCGCCTATTTGATCCCATATGTGTAGATTCAAGGACACAACCCCAGTTTTGGGAAAACAAAGTCTTGCTCTCCATCCTGGCACAGCTTGCTGAACTCAGGCTGGGAGGCCCATGGTTGTCTGCCACATAGCCCAGAAGATGGTAACTCCTATGCAGTATACTAACATTTACCAGCCTCGCTTCTCATCATGTACTTCCTTGCACCCTATCAGTATCTGAATAGACTCTAGAATTCCAAAATGGAGAGACAAATTCGTGAAGCTTTTTACTCTGCCATCTTTTGCGATCTCATTCAACATATTTTAATACTTGGTAAATCAAATTCTTCATGCTTCCTCTATTGTCAGAACTTTTTTCTAGCCACTTTCACATATTTATTCCTTCAGATAAATATTAGAATAATTTTTGTCAATTCTTGAATTTAAAAAATTATACTTGAATTTTTCTTTGTAAATTGAATGTATTGGTTAATTTTAGGAAAACTAACTTATTTCCAATATTATGTCTCTATACACATAAAATATAGCTCACCATTTATTCATGTCTTCTAAGCCTGTGTATAGAGTTTTATATTTTGTAGAACACCTTTAAATATAATTTATTATATTTGTTCCTTAATATTTCTATTTGTGAAACAATACTTGCATTAATAATATCACTATCGTGAATGCCATCATTTTCTGTAAAACTTCTAAAGAGTTGTTATTATATAAGAAAACTATTTGATTATTTATTTTGCAGTGGGCCGCACTACTGAATTCTCCCACTAATTCTAATTGTTGTTGTTTTTGTTATGGTTTCTTGAATGTATAATCACATAATTTGCAAATAATAATAATTATTTCTTTCCTACTTCCAGTATTTATATCCCTTATATTTTCAGAACAATTATAATAAGAATAGTGATGATTGCAATTGCCCCTCTTTTGTTCCTAGTTTAAATGGGAAAGTGCCTAGTTTTTCAGTATTAATCATGAGGTTAGCTATTATTATGTGCTATAAACACACATATAAATCTATCTATATATATCTATATAAATACATGGAAATTACATTTTAATAAATATTAATCTAGTACTACACTAATACAACTATTATGTTCCTTAGCTATAATTTAATTGTATTACAAGCCTTTTTTGATTGTATTGAAATAACTGCAAATTTGTTGCTTTTTTCACTGACTTATAGGGTAGTAAATCTGTTAGATTTCTGGAAGTTCAGACTTTCTGCATTTTTAGCATTAACCTCAACTGATCACTATAATTGATAATACTTCCTATCTATATTTCATACTTATATTGAGTGTAATATAAATTGGCCAGCCTTTTTCACCCAGTGCTATTTTGTCATGATTTAGTTTTAATAATAGCTTCATTTATTTAGTTCACTGGAAAACTTTCTTTTCACTTTACTCTAAAATTTTATAAAATGCAGATATTCAGGGTGGGTTTTTTTTGCTGTTTGAAAGTATTAACGATGAAAACATCTTGTTTTCTCTTTGTGTATGTAGATGTTCATTTACTGCACTTTTACATGATTCTTATATAGATACATAGTAGTATTATATATGTAGGTCATCCCTCAAGAAATGATTTTCTGTTTTATAATTTATCTATTAAAAAAATCAATTTAAAAAATCAGTAAGTTAGCCTTCATTAAAATTTAAAAATTTTATTTTGCAAAATACACTGTTAAGGTGATAAAAAGACAAGCCACAGACTAAAAGAAATGACTTGCAAGTCACATATCTGACAAAGCACTTGGATCCAAAATATATTAAGAATTTTATAAACTCAACACTAAGAAAACAAACAATCCAATTAGGAAATGGACAAAAGCTTGGACACTTCACCAAACAGAATATAGGGAAGAAAAATACGCACATGAAAATATTCAGCATCTCTGGCCATTACAAAATGCAAATTAAGGCTATGATAAGGTACCACTACATATCAATTAGAATGACTAAAATGTTAAAATAGTGTTAATTCCAAGTGCCAGCAAAGATGTGGAACAACTAGATCCCTCATACATTGCTAGTGGAAATATAAAATGCTACCACTGCTCTAGAAAACGGTTTGGCAGTTTCTTATAAAGTCATACACTTATAATTTGACCCAGCAATCACATTCTGGAGTATTTATCCTAGAATCATGAAAATATATATTCACACAAACCCTGTACATAGACATTCTTGTCAGCTTTATTTGTAATTGCCCAAAACTGGGGACAACCCAGATGCCCTTCAACAACTAAATGGACAAACATCCATTCATACAATGGATGCTTCTCAGCAATAAAAAAGGGATGAACTACTGATGTTTGCAACAACTTGGATGGATATGAAGGACATTATACTGAGTTTTTAAAATAAGTCAATCTCAAAGGGTAAAATGCTGTGTGATTACAAATATGTGTATGTGCAACACTCTCAAAGTAAGAAAACTGTAGTAATGAGATTAGATTACTGCTTGGTAAGGGTTAACATGAGGGAGTTTCTTTGTAGTGATTCAGCAGTTCTGACTGTGTGATGGTTACTCAGAAAATGTGACAAATTTCATAAAACTCCACATAAAAGTGTGCTTATAAAAACTCGCAAATTGCAAATAAGGTCTGTATCAAATTTAACAGTATTGTATCAATACCAATTTTCAACTTAGAACATATTCTATAAAAAGTAAGATAGTATCTTCTTTTTTCCCAAAATTAACCTGATTGCATGGAACTCCACACACACATGAAGGCATGTAAAACTGATGAATTCTGCTTAAGCTCTGTGAATTGTAACAAAGCCAACTTCCCGGGTTTCATATTGTACTATAGTTATGCAAGATGTTCCCAGTGGGGGAAATTGGTGGATGGGTGCATGTGATCTCCCTGTTCCTTTTTAAAAATTCTCTTGAAGCCTATAATTATTTCAAAATAAAAGATATAAAAACACTGATCTCATTCTGTTGTGAATAACACTGCTTAAAGGAGTTGCATGTAAAGAGCTGGAAATTGTCATTTCCATTCTTACAAGAAAAAGCTGGACAAACATTATCAACAACTTTTCTTGGACCCATCAGAGAACTGAGTTTACAGGATAAACCTCCACACTACAGTCTGGAGAGACAGGCAAGCCCAGAGAACCACAGCTGAGACCCACTTCCCTGGAGTAAAAGCCATTGGAGCCATACACTGGTAGGAACTGAAATGCTAATTTTTATGAATTCCTGGAGGCTGAGTGTGGACAACTATGAGAATCAGAACAATGGAGGCTGCAGTGTTAGGGAGCCCCCACATTTCTGTGGGCTTTACCTCTAGGAACCCCACTAGGTTCTCACAGTGAAGATCTAAGATCCCCTCATGGCTCTGGCAGGAAGGAGAATAATAATCACTTTGAAATGTGCTCAGTATTGTCTCCATAATGAAGGCCTATGCTCCAGGATAAAAGACTTTGATGGAGCATTACTCCATCTGACAGAAGAACATTCTCCCCTACCCAGTCCCCTCTGCCTCCAGTCCCACCTAAAATGGGGAAAACATGGTCAGCAGGGGACAGAGCTCCAAGAACATCATCTGCGAATGCTGCAGTCAGGTAACGGAGTGGGGGGCAAGGAGTGGGGGTGGTACTCCACTGGAGAAACCCTTGGAAAGGTCACACCCAGAGACACAGGCCCACTAAAAGATTGAGATTTAATTATAAAACACCTCCCCTCTGCCACACATCACTACCACAGTAACAGCACCCAGAATACCAGTGGATTCCAGCTGGAATAGTGACACATTCCCTCTACAGAGGAACATTTAGGGAAACTCAAAGTCAGCAGGGGAGAGGAACTGAAAGTCCGTACTACTTATAGCCAGAGCAAGCATTAAACGTAGCTCAACTCAAGCCAGACTAACATGAAACCTCACACTAAACACTACGTACCTCAGTTCCTATATGTGACCCATGTCCATTTTTCAACAGAAAATTACAAGGCATGGAATAGGCAATGCACAGGTCTGGGGGTTGTTCATTATGCAGCAAGTTGACTAATAACAAAAACATCTTCTATAATATCATATAAATTATTCTGTGTCTTGTTTACGGCATGTGAAGGAATTTACGGCACAAGGTTAAAATCCCAGGGTCCCAGTCACCAAGCTCTGTAATCTACCAGTAATTTGGCACTGAGGCCACACCCCCATGGGCTCCTCCCAGCCAATGACCAAGCAGCTCATGCTCAGGTAGGTCCATTTCTGGGAGTCACAGGATTCTTCTGGTGACTGGCTTTGGTTCAAGGAATGCCCCAATGACCTTCTTTAAATTAAGATTGCAAAATGGTTTAGGAATCTTTTATCCCTTTCTACCTCTCTCTGACTTTCTCTGCAGATCAGATGTGTAATGTGTCCTGACAGCTTTTTCCACCTCCTGCTTCATTTTTTCCCCACAGGTATTTCCCTTTAAAAAAAAAATCCTTTGTGTTTAATCCTTTCTTGGCATCTGCTTTACAGAGGACCTGGTCTAGCACAGGCTCTTTTCCCTTCACTACTAAAGACTTATAAGCAGTGTTCCCTGGTGGGCATTTTTAAATCACAGTTATTCATAGATAGATATTGTCTATTTTTAGATTTATTTTTCCAGGAACACAGAGAAATTCAGGGAACTTCTTCAAATGTAGTCTCAGGGTTTTTTTTTTTAATCTCTGGAATTTTAAACTGGGATGTCTTTTTAGAAAGCAGTGCTACATCCTTTACTGCAAACTGGTATCTTGGTAAAAAGAAAAAGCTAGATTTAGGAAAGGTAGAGCCTATCCATTGATTTTGTATAATAGCTACACATTTCATGGAACTTTAAACAAGGCAGGCAAGATGAGCTTTCATTTTGAAATTTAATTCTAAGTCTTAAACACATTGAGGTTTTGTGGACACATGGCCTGTGAATTAGCTCATGAAGTTATTGAGTTAATAGGGCACAGTTGGATCTTTGCAGTTATATGTCTATGACCTTGGTTTTATTTCCCTAAGGTCTGAGGAATTTACAGGCTAGGACCAGATTTCAACTAGATTAAGTGGTGTATGTGTTTGTGTGTGTATATATGTGTAAAGTAGACCAGTTGTATATTCTTAACTGTCACCATAGTGTATACATATAGCTCAAGAATTGTCTCTCCTATGTATTCAGTTGTGAACACTGCACCCCACTAAAACCCACAAAGGAGATGGAAGCATAATTCCTTAAGCTATTTAATATTTATGGGAAATGACTGATGCACTGAAACCAGTTTTCAGTTTGAGAGTACCTGGGAGTCTAGCATTCTCAGGGACAGTTAAGATCCTTTTTAGTGTCATATGTCCCAAAGTACCCTTGAGGAAAAGTTCCTTGACATTGATCTTAGCAATGATCTTTTAGACATGACATCAAAAGCATAGGCCACAAAAGCAAAAATAAGCACAAAGACAGCATTAACCTGAAAATCTTCTGCACAGAAAAGAAACAACCAATGAAAAGAAGCAGCAACCTATAGAATGAGAGAAAATGTTTGCAAACTATATATTTGATAAGGGGTTAATAGTAAAAAAGTACAAAGAACTCATAAAACTCAATAGCAGAAAAAAACACCAATAAACTGATTTTAAAAATGGGCAAGGCCTGCATAGGCATTTTTTCCCCCCAAAGGAGATATATAAATGAGAAACAGGTATAAGAAAAAGTGTTCAACATCACTAACCATTAGGGAAATATAAATCAAATCCACAAGGAGATATCAGTTTACACATCTTAGGATGGCCATTATTTAAAAAATGGAAGTGTTAATGAAGATGTGGGAACAAAGGGAACCCTGGTACAATGTTAGTGGAATGTAAACTGGTTTGGCCATTATGGAAAACATTGCACGGCTTCCTCAAAATATTAAAAATGGAACTAGTTATTAAAAAATAAAAATATAACCCAGCAATCCCACTTGTATATACCTATCCAAAGGGATTAAAATCAGGATTGCAAAGAGATTCCTGAACTTCTATGTTAATTGCAGCATTTCACAATAGCCAGGATATGAAAACAATTTACTCTCCCATGATGGATGAATGGATAATAATAACATGCTGTATACACAAAATGTAATACTATTGAGTCTTGAAAAAGGACATTCTGCCATTTGTGACATGAATGGACCTGGACATTATGCTAATTGAAATAAGCCAGACATAAAAAGACAAATATACTATATGATCTATATATATGTAATCTAAAAAAGTCAAACTCATAGAAGCAGAGAGAAGAATGGTGGTTACCAGGGACTAGAGGAAGGGAGAAATGTGGAGAAATTGGTTAAGTTGTAATTTTGCAAGATCAGTAAGTTCTGGAGATCTAAGATACAGCATATTGACAATAGGTAATAATGCTGTACTATGTACTTGAAATTTGCTAAGAGGGTTGATCCTAAGCATTGTTACAACAACAAAAATGTTTCAATTATGTGAAGGGATGGATATGTTAATTACCTGGGTTAGATCTTGGTGATTATTTTACAATGTAAATGTACATCAAATCATGAAATTGTACATTTTAAATATATACAACAAAAATAATCCTTGAAACCAAGCTTGCTTGAGTCAAGATGGAAAGGTAGGGTAAAAAGGATACAACGTTTCTAAACATGTGAATTAACCCAAAGTCATTTGAATTTTCTGTGAGCAAATGAATCAAAGCAGTTATTTGTCAGCACTCAGGAATCCACATTCTGAAAATACCTGGCTGAGAAGCCATCAGTCCGTACCGGTTGTCCTCGTCGGTATAACTGATAGGCCACCTACCATCAAGATTTGGACAACAGATTATTCATCAGGATTACTGGAAAGAAAAATATCCATTGGAAAATGGCTAAATACATTGTTTCTGCATAGAGAGAACCTTATTTGGAAAAATAGAAAACATTTTTTTAAAACAAGATATTGAGAAAAGCTTGTGTGCCCAATTTTCTGATATGGCATGTAGATAATGGCAGTTCAAATATCTTCTTTATAATATCTTATATTAATAATATCTTAATATAATTAATATATAATGCCAATATCTTATAAGAATAATAAGTAAAAGACCCTCATTAAAATGAGTCTTTACACCAGACCAGAAAACTGGGCACACAAGTTTTCTCATAAAGAGGGAGAGTGCCTCATTAGGCAAAACTCAATTCTGCATTTCCTTGACTTATATAGCAGGAAAGAATTCTAATTCTCTATTTTGTAATGCCTAGTATGCAAACTTCTAGCTGGCTCAAGCAGCTCTGATGAAATGCAGGACAATGACACCTTGAAAAGTGGTGACAGTGTATCCACTTGAAAAGTAATTGCTCCTGGAATCATGTACTGTAGCTTCAAGATGGAAAATACATTCAGAATAGTAAATGCCAAAAAAGCTTCTAACCCAACTTAAGTCCTTCCTTTATCATTTCAGGAAAGCAGGTAGGATAAATGCCCAAAGCATTATTTACTACATCAAAATCTAGTGTTTTTTAAGTGTTCTATATTTTTTTCTCATCTCTTTTTCTCATTCACTCTATTTTTCTAATGCTTTTCTTCTTTTCTTATATATGGTTTCCAGCCAAAACTATGAATTGAATTCACCTTTCAAAAGACTGATTAATCTTTTTAAATGTAGCATTCTAGATACATTTTGTCTTTTTTATTGTTTTGAAATTAATTAGTTTTTTAATATGTTGCAACTGGATTCATTTTCTTTTTTCTTTTTTAATTGAGGCACATACAATAAAATGCACAAATCTTGGTGTTCAGCTCAATGAATTTTGATATGTGTATACACTCATGTAACCATACTTTAAACAGATGGAATGTTTGATGCATACAAAAGACTATATAAAACATATATCTAAAACATGTAGAATAGCACTAACAACCCATGGAACTTCCCCCATTTTAATAGTAAGCTCTTATTAATATTGATGCACTGACTTGTTTTCCCCTTCCCTACCCCACATGCCTGTCTCTCATTAATCCTTAAGTAACTATTATTCTAAATTTGTTTTGTTTTGTAGTATATATATATATATTTTTTTTTTTAACTGAAGTATAGTTGATATACAATATTATATTGGTTTCAAGTCTACAACATAGTGATTCAACAGTTAGATACATTATTAAATGGTTACCCCAACTAAAATTATTGACTATTTTCTATGTGTACTTTCATCTGCATGACTAACTTATATTATGATTGAGATTTTGTGCATCTTTATCCCCTTCATCTGTTTCACTCACACACCCCATCCCCTCTTCCATGACAACCACTGGTCACTTCTCCATGTCTATTAATCTATTGCTACTCTGTTTTTTTTCTGTTCTGTCAGAATCCATATGCAAGTGAAATCATATGGTATTTATCTTTCTCTGCCTGGATTGCTTTGCTTACCATAATACTCTCTAGGTCCATTCATGTTGTTGAAAATGGCAGGATTTCTTTCTTTTTGTGGCTGAATAATATTCCATTATAAATAAGTACCACATCTTCTTTATCCATTCATCTATTGATGTACGCTTTGGTTACTTGTATAACTTGGCTATTGTAAATTGTACTGCAATAAACATAGAGTTGAATATATCTTTCCAAATCATAGATTTTTCTTTTATTTGGGTAAATTTCTAGAAGTACAATGACCGGGTTATATGGTATTTTCAGTTTTAGTTTCTTGAGGAACAGCCTTACTGCTTTCCATAGTGGTTGCCCCAATTTACATTCCCACCAGAAGTGTTCAAGGGCTCCCTTTTCTCCACATTCTCACCAACTTGTTATTTCTTGTCTTTTGGATAGTGGTCATTCTGACTAGTGTGAGGTGATATCTTATTGCAGTTTTAATTTGCATTTCCCTGATGGTCAGCTATGTGAAACATCTTTTCATGTGCCTGTTGGCCATCTGTATTCCTTCTTTGGAAAAATGTCTGTTCAGGTTTTCTGTCTACTTTTTTCAATTGGGTCATTTATTTATTTTTGGTATTCAGTCATGTGAGTTCTTTGTTTATTTTGGATGTTAACCCCTTTTCAAAAATATCATTTACAAATATATTCTCTCATACTGTAGTCACCTTTTTATTTTTTGATGGTTTCCTTTACTGTACAGAAACTTTTTAGTTTGATATATTTCTACTTGTTTATTTTTGCTTTTGTTTCTCTTACCCAGGGAGATGTACCCAGAAAAATTTATTTATGCTTAAGAGATTTTGCCTAAGTTTTCTTCTAAGAATTTAATGATTTTGTGTCTTATATTTAGGTCCTTAATCCATTTCAAGTTTACTTTTGTGTATGGTGTTAGAGATTAATCCAGTCTCATTCTCGTGCATGTAGTTGTCCAGTTTTCCCAACTATAGTTATTAAAGAGACTGTCTTTTCACCACTGTGTATTCATGACTCCTTTGTCATATATTAATTGACAGTATATGCCTGCATTTATTTCTGGGTTCTCTGTTCTGTTCTAAAGATCTGTTTGTCTGTTCTAATGCCAGTACCATACTGTTTTAATAACTGTAGCTTTGTAGTAGAGCTTGAAGTCAGGGAGTCTGATATCCCCAGCTTTGTTCTTCTTTCTCATGATTGTTTTGGCTATTTAGGGTCTTTTCTGGTTTCATATAAATGCTAGGATTATTTGCTCCACTTCATTGAAAAATGTCATTGGTATTTGATAAGGAGTGCATTCAATCTGTAAATTGCTTTTGACAATATTAATACTTCCTATCCATGAGCATGGGATAGATTTTACATTTATTTGTGTCTTCTGTAATTTCTCTCACGAGTGTCATAGCTTTTAGTGTGCAGGTTTTTCACCTCCTTGGTTAGGTTTATTTCTAGGTATTATTTTTGATACAATTGTAAATTGATTCATTTTCTTGAATTTTCTTTCTGCTACTTTTTTGTTAGTATATAAGAATGCAATAGATTTCTGTACCTTGATTTTGTTTGGTGCAACTTTGCTGAATTCAGTTATTACTTCTAATAGTTTTTTGTTGGAGTCGTAGTATGTCATCTATAAATAGTGACAGTGCTCCTATGTTGGTACATAGATATTAATGATTGTTATATCTTCTTGTTGGATGGAACCCTTTATCATTATGCAAGGACTTTCTTTGTCTCTTGTTATTTTGTCTATTTTGCCTAATATAAGTATTGCTACTCTTACTTTTTTCTCCCTTTTAGTTGCTTGAAAGAATCTTTTTCCTTCCCCTCACTTTCAGTCTATGTATGTCTTTAGGTCTGAAATGAGTCTCTTGTAGGCAGTACAGAGACAAGTCTTTTTCTTTATCCATTCTGCCACCCTGTGTCTTTTCATTGGTGCATTTACTCCATTTAAATTTAAGGTAATTATGGATAGGCATGTACTTATTGACATTTTATTAATTGTTTCCTGGTGGTTTTGTAGTTCCTCTTTGTTCCTTTCTTCCTCTCTTACAGTCTTCTCTTGTGATTTGATAATTTTTCTTTAGTGTTACACTTGGATTCTTCTTTTAATTTTTTGTATACCTATTATATGCTTATGAACCATAAGTTTCATAGTTTCCTAAATATGTAATAGTCTATATTAAAATGATGCTCACATAATTTTGAACACATTCTAAAGTACTAATTTTTATTCTTCCTACTCTGCACTTTATGTATTTGATGTCATAATATACATCTTTTATGTATCCATTGACTAATTTTGTGTGTAGTTGATTTTACTACTTCATACTTGCTTTGTAAGTACTTGGTCTACTACCTTTAAGTTTATTTTTACTGATGAAAAATATTTAGACTTAAGCACATTTCCAACAGAAAAAGTTCCTTTAACATATACTGTAAGGCAAGTTTAGTGTTCATGAATCCTTTTAACCTTTATTTAACTGGGAAACTTTTAATCTTGTCTTAAATTCTGAAATACAACCTTGCTGGGTAGGAAATTCTTGGTTGTAGGTTCTTCCTTTTCAATATTTTGAATATTTCATGCCACTCCCTTCTGGCCTGTTAAGTTTTTGCTGAGAAATCTGCTGATAGTCTTACGGAGTTTCCCTTATAGGTAACTGTCTGCCCCTCTCTTGTTGCTTTTAAGATTCTTTCTTTATCTTTAGTCTTTGCCATTTTAATTACTATATGTCATAGTGTTGTATTTCTGGGGGTTCTCTTGTTAGGGGCACTCGATACTTCCAGGACCTGGATGTCTATTTCCTTCCCCAGATTTGGGAAGTTTTTTATTTCTTTAAATAGACTTTCTACTCCTTTGTCTCTCTCTTTTCCTTGGAACTCTATTATGCAAATAGTGTTTTGTTTGGAGTTGTCACTTAGTATCTTCTCATTTTTAGAAATTCTTTTTCCTCTCTGTTTCTCAACTTAGTTACATTGCTATTCTCTATCTTCCATCATACGGATTCTTTCCCCTGCTTCCAACTGTCTGCTGTTCATTCCCTTATTGTATTTTTAATTTCAGTTATTATATTCTTCAACTTTGAATGGCTCTTTTTCATAATTTCCATCTCTTCATTTAAATTCTCACTGAGATCACCAACTATTTTCCCCAGTTCAGTGAGCATCTTTATGAATCTTTCTTTGAATCCTCTATCAGAAAGACTGCTCTGTTTCATTTAGCTTCTTTTTTTCTGGTGTTTTATCTTTTTCCTTTGTTTGGAACGTATTCTTCTGCCTCCTCCTTTTGTCTGGGTTTTTGTGTTTCTTTGTATTAGGTAGATAAACTGTGCCTCCTGGTCTGGAAAGTAATGGCTTTGTGAAGAGGTTGTTTTATGGTGCCCAGAAGCTCAAAACTCTTTACTTACTAGTGGCTTGTTCTCTTTTGCAGTTGAGCCACAGTTGCTGTTGGTAGGCTGTGGGTATGGCTTGTCTTTCTGCTTATCTGCAAGCAATAGTTGAACCCCACAGCTTGCCTCTCTGCCCTTTGTTTGATGAGAGGTGCTTCTGCTTGGATTCATTGTGTGGGGCCACTCTCTGCCTGCTAGTCAACAATGGTGGACTGCTGCTGGCTGAGTGTACAGGGTGCAATTGGGTCACTGAGGGTTGTTGGGTCGAGCATTCAATAGGGTGAGTGGAGAGTTTAGGCCTGGATCCTGCATGCACCTGGCCAATTGAACTGAGTGTGGGCCAGGAGAGCCGGGAAAGTTTAATCTACTCTCTGCCTGTCAGTCAGCAAAATAAGATTGCTGCTGGTTTGAGTGTGCTGGGCAGGGTGGGCACACAGGGAGTGCCACTGTAGGGCTGAGCTGCTGGCAAGGAAGATGGAGTATTTTGGAGCTGACTCCTGCAAGCACCCAAATACTTCGGTTGAGGGAGGGCTGGAAATGCATTACTACTTGCCCTTTCTCCTCCAGAGAGAGCTCCTTCCAACCCCTATTCCTTTTGTAAACTTTCTGCTGCTTTTGGTAAATCTTTTAAAACTGCTGTCTCTATATTGGGTCTCAGCAGGACCAATAGAGTGTTACCTGTCATCCACAACAGACAAGAGTCTCAGCCAATCAGAGTGCTCCAACTCTCCATGGTTTCCAGCCCCATTAATCACCAAAGTCCGATACAATTTGGATTCATATTCTTGGAGTAGATCTCCAGGACCAGGTGTGCCAGATTCCTGAGCACTTATCTCCTCCTGCTCCATTCCTCTCCCTCCCACTTTAGGCTAGGATGGAGGAAGTACTGGGGTCCCAATAAATCATGACTCTGCTCCTTTACCCCTCTCAATGTGGTCCTTCTTCTTTTCTTCACCAGGTGTAGATAATCTGTTCTGCAGTCTTCAGGTCATTTTCAAGGTTAGTTGTATTTTCTGTAGTTGATTTCTCCGTGTATATGGGGGAGGAGATTTTCACCTTGCTGTTGTACTTAGCCATCTTTTCAACACCCCTCTGTGTAAATTTTGTTTTCATCATCACTATTTTCATGATGTTTAGTTTTGAGTTTATTAAAAGGGCATCATTGTATGCATTATTTTTATGGTTCTGGCTTTCTTTCACTCGATATTATTCTTATTTTTTACCTGATCCATTTGTTGTAAGAGTTGCACTTCATTATTTTTACTACTGTCTAATTTTTTTGTGCAAATATATCACAATTCATTGTGTTGTCCTTTTGATGGACTAGACTAGATGTGGTATATGTTGTAATATCTTCTTTCAGCTTGTGGCCAGTCTTTTCCTTTTCCCTATGGTATCTTTGATGACTAGTTCTTAATTTTTAATTTAGTCAAATTGATCTTTCTTTATGTTTAGCTATTTTGATTTAAGAACACCTTCTTTCCCCAAAGTTATAGACATCTTCTAAGTATTTTAGTTTGCCTTTAAATTGAAGTCTTCAAACTATTAGAAATATATTTTTGTGGGGACTATGTTGTTTAGGTGCATACATGTTTAGAACTTTACATATATATTTTTTCTGTTTAAGATTTTTTTATCATTATAAAAGACCCATTTTACTCCAACCTTGTTTTTTTTACCTTTAAGTCTTCTTTGATTTATATGAATATAATTATGTAGGACTTTTTTGGTTTGTATTTGCCTTGTATATTTTCCCCATATTATTATATCCAACTTTCCCGTGCCCTTGTGTTTTGAGTGTATCTCTTATAAAATCATGTAGATGGCTTTGTTTTATTATAGTCTGAACATATTGCAAGGTTTGGAAATTATCAGTGATATTTAAACTTCCAGCTGGATCTCTCTTTTAATTTAATACCAGTAAAGGGACAGAGGATGTTACCTTATAAAAATAACAGATTGGATTCTGTCACACAATTGATTATTACCATAAAGATGAATCAGCAGCTTTCAAAGAAGTTAATTTCATCTCCAACCTGATTCTTTATAACAATTTGTGTGGACACAGTACTGAATACACTATGGTTCTTGAATCATTTAAATTTTTGTGAAGGAAAATCCTCCCAAGAGAAACAAAAATGGCTCTATCAAATATTCTAGAAACACATTTAACAATACATCTTAGTGGAAACTAATCTAAGCAGGGTGAATAATTAATCACATTAAATTTTTTTATTGCATTGAAATGCACAGTCATAACTAGAAAGGACTTTGAGAGATGTCTTCCCACTCTCCCACCTCATCAGTGAGGTATTTTCTACCATTAGGAAGATTTTTCAAGCCATAGATATGGTTCTGAAAGTCTGAAAGGCCAATGGAGGAAAGCAAGAGATTGTCCACAGGGAGACAAAGATCTGGGGCTTATGAGTTAGAAAAGAAGTCTTCTGGTCTTGGTTGGGCTCATCTCATACTTGGGTGTTACTGCTTTTTGGCTGATTTAGGGTGAGCTCAGCTGGAGATGAATTGACTCGGTTCTACTCTACAAGTCTTTCACCATCCAGCATCCCCCTGACATTAGAGAGAACAAGAAAAGCAACCCCAACATGCAAGCACATTTTAAGCCTCTTCCTGTATCACCCTTGTTAAAATCCCAGTGGTCTTTTAAAATGTCATATAATCTAATTGAGCTTAGAGACAGATGAGTAAGGCACTCTAATGTTATAAGATAATGGGTAAGGGTACTGGTAGGAGCAAAGCAGTGGGGCTACTAATGAAATCAGCCTACTATGGAGACCAATTTCCTTCCCTGACTCAGAAATTCAGGATATGAGCAAAACACCAAGCCTGTTTTAGAGAGAGGACTGACCGGAATGCTCACCCCCAGAGAAAGGCAAGTTTTAACTGAGGCCTGACCTCTCCAAAGGACAATCTTGTCCTTTAGTCTGGGCCCCTCACCAATATTTCCTTGCTTTTTGAGTAGCTGGACCATCTAATTGCCTTGAATCAATTTTTACAAGGAGAAAAGAAGCAACTGTGAAGAAACACGGTACTTTGTCTAACATTGCATTTATGGAAGGAAGCAAGATGATAAAAGGATAATGCCCATAAAGGAATGGTATATTTCTTGTCAGGGATAGAGACAGGTTTTGTCAAAAAGACAAGTCACCTGTAACTGCTGTTATGGAAGTGTTGATCTTTGATTTGCATAAACTGTGGGCATCTCCTTTGAATTACAGAAAAATTGCAAATTGAGGACAGATACATTGAGAGGGAAGAGCCAGATTTCTGAGGCACAGCAAAGTGCTAAAGAACCTTGATGTGAGATAATGAAATGTATTCATGATTTCTATACTTTATTTTGGGATATTCCCTTTATTGTTGTTTTGTATTTATATGTGTGTATGTGTGTGTGTGTGTATGTGTGTGTGTGTGCACGTTTATGTGAGATAGTCACATTACAAACCTGACATAAAATTTCAGTTCATTTGGGTTGGTTCCACAATGTTATTTTAATGAATGTTTTTGCATTCACTGCTAGAAAACAGGGCAAGAAATCTTAGGAGATTCAGACCTAATCTGTATCGCCATACCAAAATGAAAAGCCAGAATTTCTGCACAAATTTTAAGCTGCCTCCTTCCTTAATGCAATGTGTCATGGTCTTAGTTTCTCCCACAGAAGATAGGCTTTCAGTGTGCATGTAGGCTTGGGGGAATTCTTGCTCCTATGTATTAACTGCTGATTCCTTTAATCCTGTTAGGATTTAATTTCCCTTGATTGAACGTGGTGTCATCACCAGGTGCTGAGTGGCCCGCTCCTGACAGTACATGTAAATCCTGTTAGTCCATCCCAGACTCTGGATGTTACAGTCTTCTTAGGTGAGACTCTTCTGAAGGAGCATTTGCTTTCAGGTTCATGTAATACAAAGTGAAAATCAAGCTTTTGGACACAAATGTCTTATTTCTTTCTTTCTGGCTCAATTGTGGAACTGAGGCATCCCTGTCAATGGCCTGTGAGAGTCCCACTAGTTTTCAATTGCTTCAGCATTAAATACCAAGTTCAAGGACTTTTAAAAGGCTTAAATTAAATTTGAAGGTGTTCACTGATCAACAAGATCATGACCCGTAAAAATCTGTATGGTTTTCAATTCTTCCAGTTTTACTAAACAAAACATTTCCTTTTATTTCCGTTTAATATGTGTGACCTGCTTTAACTGATGGTTCCAGGAAACTCTTCCCAGCAATTACTGAGATTTGTAATGAAATAGATTCTCAGTAATTCCAGTGTCTTCAGTTCCCTATGAGAGATTCTTCCTGCTCCTAGCATCCTCTTTCTGCGTCTCATCTGTTGGCCATTTCCTGCTAATTACCTTCCTTCACCAAACAAAAGAAAGCCAATTCTATTCACGGTCAGTTTTGCTACTTGTTACGACCTCTAATTATTTTTTTCCAAATTTTGATTTAAGAAGAGATTATTGGATAAATTGAGGTAACTGGACATCTGTGGATTTCAGACACTGATTAAAATAAATGCACTTTATTACTAACAATCAAGCCGGTATGCATACTGACAATTTTTTAAGGTTTAATTTAACTTTTCACTCACATCCATTTGGTCACTAAACATGGCCTAAATATTCTGCAGCATGCTGCGATTTAATAGTAATTCAGATAAACTTGCCCTCACAGCAATGAGGATTAACTCTCAGATTTTTTCAAGAATCTCAAACTCAAACACATTCAGGTCAGCTTTACAGAAGAACTGGGCTGGGTGGCAATGCGTAGATCCCAAGCCTGATCTAAAAAAGGGGATAACAGCTTTATTAAGCACAGCCATTGTTTCTTTGTAGACCTTGCTGGTCTACTGCTGTCCAGATTTCTGATTTTTCAAGAAAGAGTAGGATTTTCTATTTTTATGCAATATCTCATAATTTATAAATGTTAACCTGCATACTAGCTTTATAAGTGATTAATTCACTACCTTTGCAATACATTTACCTTTTCAGTGAGATTTATTCTTTCACATCTGTTCTTGTTACTAGTTACTGCCCTTTTTTTTTAGCTTGAAGTCTTTTTAACATTTTTTGTAAGGCTGGTTTGGTGGTGATGAACTCCTTTGGCTTTTGCTTGTCTGGAAAACACTTTCATTCACTACTGAATGGTAACTTTGCTAAGTAGGGTATTCTTGGTTGAAAGTTTTCTTGCTTTCAGCATTTTGAATATATCATGCTACTTACTGCCTTCTGGCCTATAGAGTTTCAGCTAAAATTTTTGCTGCTAGTTTGATGGGGGTTCCCCTGTATATAAAATACTGTTTTTCTCTCCCTGCTTTTAATATTTTCTTGGTATATATAACTTCTGGTATTTTAATTATGGTATTGGCATGGGTGTCTTTGGGTTTATCTTACTTATAACTCACTGGGATTCCCAAAACTAGATGTCTGTATGTTTCCTTCCCAAGGCTATGGAAGTTTTTAGACATTACTTGATATAAAAACTAGACAAAGATACCATAAGAAAAGAAAATTATAGGTCAATATTCCTGAAGAACAGAGATGCAAAAGTCCTTAAAAAAATATTAGCAAACTGAATTTTTCAATACATTAAAAGGACATTATATCATGATCAAGTGGGATTTATTTCAGGGATGCAAGAATGGTTCAACATCTATGAATTAGTCAGTGTGACACACCACTTTAACAAAATGAAGGATAAAAAATCATGATCATCTCAATAGATACAGAAAAAGCATATGAAAAAATTCAAAATTCATCACTGATGATAAAAACTCTCCACAAAGTAGGTACAGAGGGAACACATCTCAACATAATAAGGGTCATATGTAACAAGCCTATAGCTAACATCATATTCAATGATAAAAGGCTGAAAGCTATTTCTCTAAGGTCAGGAACAAGACAAGGATGCCCACTTTCACCATTTTAGTTCAAAAGAATATTGGAAGTGAGAGCAATTAAGTAAGAAAAAAGAAATAAAAAGCATCTAAATTAGAAAGGAAGAAGTAAAACTATCACTATTTGTAGATGAAATAAAATTATATATTAAAAAGAACTAATGAATCCGTCAAAAAAAAGCTCTAAACAGGATTAGAAAGTTGAGAGACCTCTAGTGTTAGTAGGTAGAGATGAATCCTGAAAGAGGGAGACCCTCAGATCCTAATGTTTCTTGTTCTGGGGTTATTTTCCACTAAAGCTAAGGTGTATTTCCTACACTAAGGTTTCACTGTTATTTTTCTTTGTCTTTTCATAATTTCTCCCCTTTTATACAACAAAGATATGGGGGAAAATATATAAAGAAAATATTAACCAAAATAAATCTGGTATAATTATATTAAAATCAGTCTAAAAAAACTTTAAGACAAAGTTAGGGTTAGACAGGTCTTTGAATAATGATAAAAAATTAAAACAAAAATGTAAAATTGTAAGTACTAAACTCTAAAAATATAGATTGAAGCTGAAGTCTTCTCTTAGTTCAGATGACAGAGGATCACATATATGCTTAGTTTATGAGGGAAAAGTGGAGATACAGTGTGGAGAAGCTGGCTTGTTTCCCCATTTAGTTGTAAACATTCATCATGATGGAATGTATTATAGCTTTATAAGTTCCTAGTCACACTGATTTATGGATTATAGTCTCTGAAAGGGTCAAAACTTTATAATACATATTAAACTTTGTAATGAGTGGGATGGTACTGGTACCTAATAATACAGCTTCAAAATTTATGAAGCAAAATTCAACACATTCTAGGTTCAATCAATATCATTCATCACATGTAGAGAATAAAGGATAAAGTATTTGATAAAACTCAGTATTGACTATAAAAGATCATAGCCAACTAGGAATAGAAGGGAAGTTTCTTAATCTGATAAAGGACATGTAAATAAGCTCTCCCTATGATATTGGGAAGGAGACAGAGGTAACTGCTGTTGTAAATTCTGATCATTATTGTACTAGCGGCCTAGCCACTGCAATAAAGGAAAAATTTTTTACAAAGAGTGAAAGAATATGAAATAAAGGAATAAAATCATTATTATTACAGATGGAATTATGTGGATGTAGAAAATCCAAAATAAAATCTATTTATATTAGTAAATAAAAATAAAAAGGTCACTGCACATAAGATCAATTTAAAGAATCATTTCAAGCTTAGATTCCACCAAGAAATAGTTAAAATGCCTTTTTGTTTTTAATTCGTGCCTTTCACTTAGAATTCAAAATCCTGCGTATTTCCTGCTCCATTAGTTTTCTCTCTGTGATGGAAATCATAAAATTGATGCTGTGAACACTGTTCACACTCCTTGGTGTATTTAAGGTTTTATTCATGTAGCAAACTTTTTTTGTTGTTGCTGTTCAAAAGCACAGGTATTTTTACCAAAGTGCTAATAAATGCTGAAATTTAATCAGTTTTAAAAAAGGATACAATTTTATAATAGCATTTAAAAAAGCAAATACCTATTAAAAATTTAATGATGGATTTTTGAACCACTAGAGAGAACCACCTCTAAAGAAACTAAAGAAATCCTTTAAAAATGGATTTACTATTTTCTTATATTGAAAGACTCAATATATTTAATAGATTAATACTCAAATTAATCTATAGAGCCAATCAAATCCCTTTAAAACCTGCTTCATTTTTAGTGGAAATTAACCAGCTGATACTTCAATTTATATGTGAATAGAGGAAAGTAAGAGGCTTCCTCCAATCTGGAAGATCAAACTCCTGGCTATGAAGACTTGTTCTCAAGATAAAAATCTCAGTAAATAAATCAGAGGGGGACTGTCTGAAGGAAAGATAAATAGATGAATGGAAGAGAATATAGAGTCCAAAACAGACCCACACATGACAGGCAGTTGATTTATGAGAAAAGTGATACTGTAGAGTCATAAATAAAGGATGGTTTTTCAATTAGTGTTTGGGGTTAATTGAATATCTGTACAGATAAATGCAAACCTTCCCCTATTATCATCTACAGGCTGATTATAATGGTAAATCAAGATATAAATGGACATAATATAGGGAAATGCCTTCATGTGACTGGGGTAAAAAAAGACTTCTTAAGCAAAAAGCACTAATAGTTAGATAAATAGGACATTAGTTAAAATTAGAAACTTGTCATCAAACACCATCAAGAGAATGAAAAGGCAAGCCAGAGAATGGGCAAAGATAGTTGCAAAATAACTAACTAGTATTCACAAAGGACTTGTATTTAGAGAATAAAAAGATTCTTACGACTCAATAAATAAAAAAGGCTAATAATGCAATGGAAAAACAGGTAAAATTCCTGCATGGTTATTTTACCAAAAGACTATCAAAAGGGCCATTAAACCTATGAAAGAGGGCACAACTTCATTAGTCACTGTGTATATACAAATTAAAACCATATCAAGATACCTATTATTACATATCCAGCAGATTGTCTAAAACTGACCAGAATGACAACATCAAATGTTG
Organism: Manis javanica; assembly: GCF_040802235.1. Lineage (NCBI taxonomy): Eukaryota > Metazoa > Chordata > Mammalia > Pholidota > Manidae > Manis > Manis javanica. The sequence continues at coordinate 37,615,014 of NC_133160.1, read as the reverse complement.
GTATAGGTACGGAGCAACTGGGTCTCTCACACACTGTTGGGAGAAATATAAAATAGTACAAACACTTTGGAAAACTGTTTGGCAGTCTCTAATAAAATTAAGCTTATATTTATCATATGATGCAGCAATCATACTCTAAGAACTCAACAGAAATGTTGATATAAGTGCAGCAAAACATATGTGAAAAATAGTTAAAGCAGCATTATTTGTAATATCCCCAAATTCGAAGCAAGCCAAAGGCCTATTAAAATGAAGAGATTATTTTGAATTATATCCATATAAGCAAGCTCTGCCTTTGAATGAAAATGAATGTACTATCATTACTTGCAACACACTAATAAATCAGACAAACATAAAGCTGGACAAATGAAACCACTCACAAAAGAGAACATGCTGCACCCTCTGTTTATGTAAAGGCTGAAGCACTATGAGATGTCCCTTTGGGAAGGACTGAGGGCATGGTTACTGTAATGGCCAGAAAAGTAGCTTAAGGGATGTGGGATTGTTCTACTTTTTGCTGTGGGTATATTCACTTTCTGATAATTCAGTGAGTTATACATATATAATTGTTTACTTGCCTTAATATATGGTATATTTCAAAAAGTATTCAAAAATATATTTATACACATAAAATAATATGTGGCATTGAGGCTAAAACTTTAAAATTGTGCTATTATAAGTTTTAAGCTAAGATTTTAAAAAATAATGAGGACTATTGAATCTCATTATTACTAAAAAGTATTTTATATGTGCTACTCATAAAACAAATTATAATGATAATAACAGAAATACATAATAAAACAGCATATAAGACAAAGTTTCTTAATTCCTAAAATATTTATATCATCTTTTCTCAGTTTTTACATTTCTATTTTGTTTGAGCTTTATAATATAAAATCTGCTTTATTGTAGCAGGTCAGATACTAATTTATAAATATGTAAGTATACATATAGTATACAAATAGATATACTGATAAAATTTTTACTAACAGGGTTACATAATTAAAAACACATGGATACCAGTGATTTAAGTGATTAACAATAACACCATGGCAATAAGCTAATTAACTGGGAACAAAAAATTCTGTACAGGTTTATATCCGTGAGGAATTTGTAGATCATTTTAGGAATATTTTTAAGGAGCCAAAATTAAAATAGTATTCAATTACTCAACTCATTAAGTGCTCTATTGGTTTCAGGGGTAATATATTACTGACCGGGTCAATAAAGTTAGACTCAAATTTAAATTCTGATTCTGTATTTCCTACTGTTCTGACCTTGTTCCAAGTTTTTTACCTCTTTTCTGCTTATATCTTGATCTGTAAAAAAAAAATGCAGTAATTATCTCTAATTATTGATATCAAGGCAAGTAAATTAAATATTATACCTGACAGTGCTTAGCACATGCTTGGCACATAATAGTTGATCAATAAATGTCAACTCTTTTGTCCAAGTTTCCCTCAGTATTCTGAGTTATTGTCTCCCCAGGTGACAGGCAGTGCTTGTGTATACTCTATCACAGGTGGGTATGGAAGAATAATTCTCTGCTCCTTATGGTAGTTCTGAATTAATAGCTAGCATGATATGCATGTTCTCTAAGCTTACATTTTTTTTCTGCAAAGGAAATAGAATGTATATAGTTGACCCAGTGACACATAACTAAAACATATAAATGAAAAATTATTTCAAATCATAAGCTTCAAATTCCTGATGACAGTATTAATACTTTAATGTATTTATAATATTTTAGTTGAAGTGACCAAAAGGCAAAATATCCCTTGTATGGGAGACTATTACTCCATCCACAAACAACAATATTTCTTAAGCTTATTTTATGAACTGTAACTCAACAACCAATAAGTAAGGCCATGAGGATTATCATGCCTAGCACATCAGCCTCCTGGGATAATGTTGGGGAGTGGCAATGCTCTAATCCCACCAAAATTGCCACCAGGCTACTTTCTGGAGTTTTCCATGACCCTGCCTCCTGAGCACTCAAAGCCCCTTCCTGCACTTGCTGTCCTCATTTAGCCATCTAGAGGTTTCCTCTTTTCCCAGAATTCCTCATAGAATGATCCCCATACTCTGGTATCAGCTGCCTGTGCTGGCTGAGATGAGCCCTGGAAGTCTGAGACACAGTTGTCTACATATCTCGTTGACTCACATATGGGCACAGGACCTATCCTGACTCCTTAGAACATACCATAGGCTGGGTTATGACTTTCAGCAGGGTGTCCCTGAAGTCTGAAGATAATGGGATAGGAACACAACCACAGCCTAAATGACAGCAAAATAAACACAGCTCCCTCTAAAATCTCAACTGGGACAGCCACAGGCTTATATTCTACACTTACTAGGTCCACCTCAGGCTTCTTTAAGTTCTAGAGTCACAGTCAAAGAAATACATTTTGATCTTTAGAGAGACAAAGATCCTTATTTATATACCCTTCTTCAAAATCTGTGAAATGGGCTGAATGGTGTTCACACACACAAAAATGTCTATGTCCTAATTCCTCAGAATCTGATTATATGGCAGAAGATGTGATTATCTGAAGAATCTTGAGAGGGTGTGCTTATATTGCATTATCTAGGCAGACCTGAAATATAAGCACATGTATCCTTATAAGAAAGAGGCATCAGGAATTTTCAGACACACATCCAAAGAAGACACACTAAAGAGGAGACGATCTGACCACAGATTGGAATGATGTGCCCTCAGTCCAAGGATGCTAATAAGCCAGAAGCTGGAAGAGGTAAGGAATGAAATCTCCTCTAGAACTGTGGTGGGAGATGGTCCTGCCACCACCTTGGTCTACTATTTTTCATCTCCAGAACTGTGGTTATAATAATTTACTATGACACGCTGAGGAAATAAATATAATCAGCCTCTCCAAATTTTTCTTTTTCCCCAAGGTTAATCTCTCTGTTTCAGGAGCAGATTTCTACATACTTTGGATAAGGAACTGGGTTATTTCTCATAAACCGAAATTACTTCATTGTACCCTGAATTGGTGTGGCCCAGGCCCACATTCCCAGAGTGTTTCAAGAGAGTAAGAACTTAGATGTTATTTCTTTGATTTAGAAAACAAGGAAATAAAGTTGTGTATAAGCAGTAATAGGAGTTCCTTGGCTTCAACCATGTGCAAGAGCCATGCATTAGGCCACCAGCATTTTGCTGATGTTTCCTCTGACATCTGCAGAGAAACCAAAGACCAACTTCTGTGAGAGAACAGATAATCTGGGGAGCTTTCTAAAGCTTCAACTGACCTTCCACCCCTTGAAGAGCCAGGGGACAGTATTGTTTTTAATGAAACTCAAAACTCATCCCATTCTCTCTATGATGCCATAGCATCTCAAGCTGCCCCAGCCTTTATGTTAGAGGAAGAGAAGATCAGAGACATGAATGTCACTCAAAACAGAATGACCCACTTGAGTGTAGGAAAGAAAAAAATTTACACAAAACAAAAACAAAAGGCCCACGAATAGATTAATCTTTTCATGAATCTATGAGTAAAAGAAACTTTGATCTTATTTCTTGTAGATCTTATACACAGTAGAAATGGCAAAGTGAAAGGCTTTACCTGGGTGATTAATTACTAGGACAACTGATTAAGGAAATACCAGTTTCCTTTCAGGAGAAACCCAACCCCAATGGCTCTAACAAGAGACTCAGAAAATAGCTCACCTTTGAGTGGAGCCAAGATGGCAACATGAGTAGAGCAGTGGAAATCTCCTCCCCAAACCACATATATTTTTGAAAATACAACAAAGACAACTCCTCCTAAAAGAGAGACCAGAAGACACAGGACAACATCCAGACCACATCCACACCTGCGAGAACCCAGTGCCTCATGAAGGGGGTAAGATACAAGCCCCAGCCCAGCGGGACATGAGCGCCCCGCACCCCAGCTCCAGGTGGGAGGAGAGGAGATGGAGTGGGGAGGGAGAGAGAGCACAGGACTGCTAAATAGCCAGCCCTAGCCATCCACACCAGGGTGCAGACACAGTGCATATGTTGGGTGCTGGATACTAGGAAAACAGGACAGTAAGACCTGTGAGAGAGACACTGGAGCTAGCGCCCCGGGGACAAAGAAAAGCGAGTGCTTTTTGGAAGTCTTAAAGGGACAGGGACCCCACAGCTGGATGGAAGTGTCCTGGGACACTTACTCCAGCAGCAGGGAACTCCGGGCACGCTAAACCCCAGGATAGCAGGGCAGCTCAGAGGGCCTCATGGAGATAAACAGCCTCCCAGCCATTCCTCCTCCGATGCAGCTCCGCCATATCAGAGCAGCACCCTGAGGCAGGCAACGCAAACAAAAACAGCGGAGATAAACTCCATAGCAGCCGGGCAAGAATCAGAAGCCCTGTCTGCGCACAGCTGCCCAGCACAAGCCACTAGAGGTCGCTGTTCTCCCAGGAGAGGAAGGCCACAAACCAACAAGAAGGGAAGTTCTTCCAGCCATCAGTTGTGCCAGCTCTGCAAATTATCTCTATCACCATGAAAAGGCAAAATTTGAGGCAGACAAAGATTACAGAGACAACATCTGAGAAGAAGAAAGACCTAACCAGTCTTCCTGAAAAAGAATTCAAAATAAAAATCATAAACATGCTGACGGAAATGCAGAGAAAAATATAAGAGCTAAGGGATGAAGTTGGGAGAGAGATTACAGACATCCAGAGGGAGATTACAGATGTCCGGAGGGAGATTACAGAGGTGAAACAAACTCTGGAAGGATTTATAAGCAGAATGGATAAGATGCAAGAGGCCATTGATAGAATAGAAACCAGAGAAAAGGAATGCATAGAAGCTGACACAGAGAGAGAAAAAAGGATATCCAGGAATGAAACAATATTAAGAGAACTGTGTGACCAATCCAAAAGGAACAATATCCGCATTATAGGGGTACGAGAATAAGAAGAGAGAGACAAAGGGATAGAAAGTGTCTTTGAAGAAATAATTGCTGAAAACTTACCCAAACTGGGGGAAGAAATAATCGATTAGACCACAGAAGTGCACAGAACTCCCAACAGAAAGAACCCAAGGAGGACGACAACAGCAACACACATAATAATTAAAATGGCAAAGATCAAGGACAAGGACAGAGCTTTAAAGGCAGCTAGACAGAAGAAAAAGGTCACCTATAAAGGAAAACCCCTCAGGCTATCATCAGACTTCTCAACAGAAAGCTTACAGGTCAGAAGAGAATGGCATGATATATTTATTGCAATGAAACAGAAGGGCCTTGATCCAAGAATACTGTATCCAGCATGATTATCATTTAAATATGAAGAAGGGATTAAACAATTCCCAGAGAAGCAAAAGTTGAGGGAATTTGCCTCCCACAAACCACCTCTACAGGGCATTTTAGAGGGAGTGCTCTAGATGGGAGCACTCCTAAGGCTAAACAGATGTCACCAGGGAAAATAAAATCACAACAAAGAAAACAGACCAACCAAATACTAAATAAAGGCAAAAAATAAAATTAACTACCCACTAAAAGCAGCTAAAGGAAACACGAAAGAGCACAGAATAAAACAACCAACATATAAAGAATGGAGGAGGAGGAATAAGAAGGGAGAGAAGAAAAGAATCTCCAGACAGTGTATATAACAGCTCAATAACCGAGCTAAGTTAGGCAGTAAGATACTAAAGAAGCTAGCCTTGAACCTTGGGTAACCACGAATCTAAAGCCTGCAATGGCAATAAGTACATATCTTTCAATAGTCACCCTAAATGTAAATAGACTGAATGCACCAATCAAAAGACACAGAGTAATAGAATGGACAAAAAAGCAAGACCCATCTATATGCTGCTTACAAGAAACTCACCTCAAACTCAAAGACATGCCCAGACTAAAAGTCAAGGGATGGAAAAACATATTTCAGGCAAACAACAGTGAGAAGAAAGCAGGGGTTGCAGTACTAGTATCAGACAAAATAGACTTCAAAACAAAGAAAGTAACAAAAGATAAAGAAGGACATTACATAATGATAAAGGGCTCAGACCAACAAGAGGATATAACCATTCTAAATATATATGCACCCAACACAGGAGCACCAGCATATGTGAAACAAATACTAATGGAACTAAAGGGGTAAATAGAATGCAATGCATTCATTTTAGGAGACTTCAACACACCACTCACCCCAAAGGGTAGATACACTGGACAGAAAATATATAAGGACACAGAGGCACAGAACAACACACTAGAACAGATGGACCTAATAGACATCTATAGAACTCTACATCCAAAAACAACAGGATATACATTCTTCTCAAGTGCACAGGGAACATTCTCCAGAATAGACCACATACTAGGGCACAAAAAGCGCCTCAGTAAATTTCAAAAGATTGAAATTCTACCAACCAACTTTTCAGACCACAAAGGTATAAAACTAGAAATAAATTCTACAAAGAAAACAAAAAGGCTCACAAACACATGGAGGCTTAACAACATGCTCCTAAATAATGAATGGATCAATGACCAAATTAAAATGGAGATCCAGCAATATATGGAAACAAATGACAACAACAACACAAAGCTCCAACTTCTGTGGGACACAGCGAAAGCAGTCATAAGAGGAAAGTATATAGCAATCCAGGGACAGTTAAAGAAGGAAGAACAATCCCAAATGAATAGTATAACATCACAATTATTGAAACTGGAAAAAGAAGAAGAAATGAGGCCTAAAGTCAGCAGAAGGAGGGACATAATAAAGATCAGAGAAGAAATAAACAAAATTGAGAAGAATAAAACAATAGCAAAAATCAATGAAACCAAGAGCTGGTTATTTGAGAAAATAAACAAAACAGATAAGCCTCTAGCCAAACTTATTAAGAGAAAAAGAGAATCAACACACATCAACAGAATCAGAAATGAGAATGGAAAAATCACGACGACTCCAAAGAAATACAAAGAATTATTAAAGACTACTATGAAAACCTATATGTCAACAAGCTGGAAAACCTAGAACAAATGGACAATTTCCTAGAAAAATACAACTTTCCAAGACTGACCAAGGGAGAAACACAAAAGTTAAACAAGCCAATTACAAGCAAAGAAATTGAAACAGTAATCAAAAAACTACCCAAGAACAAAAATCCCAGGCCAGATGGATTTACCTCGGAATTTTATCAGACATACAGAGAAGACATAATACCCATTCTCCTTAAAGTTTTCCAAAGAATAGAAGAGGAGGGAATACTCCCAAACTCATTCTGTGAAGCCAACATCACCCTAATACCAAAACCAGGAAAAGACCCCACCAAAAAATAAAATTACAGACCAATATCCCTGATGAATGTAGATGCAAAAATACTCAATAAAATATTAGCAAACAGAATTCAAAAATATATCAAAAGGAGCATACACTGTGACCAAGTGGGATTCATCCCAGGGATGCAAGGATGGTACATTTGAAAATCGATCAACATCATCCACCACATCAACAAAAAGAAAGACAAAACCCACATGATCATCTCCATAGATGCTGAAAAAGCATTTGACAAAATTCAACATCAATTCATGATAAAAATTCTCAACAAGATGTGTATAGAGAGCAGGTACATCAACATAATAAAGGCCATATATGATAAACCCACAGCCAACATCATACTGAACAGCGAGAAGCTGAAAGCTTTTCCTCTGAGATCAGGAACAAGACAGGGATGCCTACTCTCCCCACTGTTATGTAACATAGTACAGGAGGTCCTAGCCATGGCAATTAGACAAAACAAAAAATACATGGTATCCAGATTGGTAAAGAAAAAGTTAAACTGTCTTCATTTTCAGATGACATGATATTGTAGTTAAAAAACCCTAAAGACTCCACTCCAAAACTACTAAAACTGATATCGGAATACAGCAAAGTTGCAGGATACAAAATTAACACACAGAAATCTGTGGCTTTCCTATGCACTAACAATTAACCAATAGAAAGAGAACTCAGGAAAACAACTCCATTCACAATTGCATCAGAAAGAATAAAATACCTAGGAATAAACCTAACCAAAGAAGTGAAAGACCTATACCCTGAAAACTACAAGTCACTCTTAAGAGAAAGTAAAGGAGACAGTAACAAATGGAAACTCATCCCATGCTGTTGGCTAGGAAGAATTAATATCATCAAAATGGCCATCCTGCCCAAAGCAATATACAGATTTGATGCAATCCCTATCAAATTACCAGCAACATTCTTCAACGAACTATCACAAATAGTTCAAAAATTCATATGGAAACACCAAAGACCCCGAATAGCTAAAGCAATCCTGAGAAAGAAGAATAAAGGGGGGAGATCTCACTCCCAAACTTCAAGCTCTACTACAAAGCCATAGTAATCAAGACAATTTGGTACTGGCACAAGAACAGAGCCACAGACCAGTGGAACAGATCAGAGACTCCAGACATTAACCCAAACATATATGGTCAATTAATATTTGATAAAGGAGCCATGGATATACAATGGGGAAATGACAGTCTCTTCAAGAAATGGTGCTGGCAAAACTGGACAGCTACATGTAGGAGAATGAAACTGGACCATTGTCTAACCCCATACACAAAAGTAAATTTGAAATGGATCAAAGACCTGAATGTAAGTCATGAAACCATGAAACTCTTAGAAAAAAACATAGGCAAAAATCTCTTAGACATAAACATGAGTGACCTCTTCTTGAACATATCTCCCCGGGCAAGGAAAACAAAAGCAAAAATGAACACGTGGACTATATTAAGCTGAAAAGCTTCTGTACAGCAAAAGACACTATCAATAGAACAAAAGGTACCCTACAGGATGGGAGAATATATTTGTAAATCACAGATCCGATAAAGGCTTGACATCCAAAATATATAAAGAGCTCACCCACCTCAACAAACAAAAAACAAATAATCCAATTAAAAAATGGACAGAGGAACTCAATAGACAGTTCTCCAAAAAAGAAATTCAGATGGCCAACAGACACATGAAAAGATGCTCCACATCACTAGTTATCAGAGAAATGCAACTTAAAACCATAGTGAGACATCACCTCACACCAGTAAGGATGGCTACCATCCAAAAGACAAACAACAACAAATGTTGGCAAGGTTGTGGAGAAAGGGGAACCCTCCTACAATGTTGGTGGGAATATAAATTAGTTCAACCATTGTGGAAAGCAGCATGGAGGTTCCTCAAAATGCTCAAAATAGACTTACCATTTGACCCAGGAATTCCACTCCTAGGAATTTACCCTAAGAATGCAGCACTCCAATTTGAAAAAGACAGATGCACCCCTATGTTTATCACAGCACTATTTACAATAGCCAAGAATTGGAAGCAACCTAAGTGTCCGTCAGTAGATGAATGGATAAAGAAGATGTACATATACACAATGGAATATTATTCAGCCATAAGAAGGAAACAAATCCTACCATTTGCAACAACATGGCTGGAGCTAGAGGGTATTATGCTCAGTGAAATAAGCCAGGTGGAGAAAGACCAATACCAAATGATTTCACTCATCTGTGGAGTATAAGAACAAAGGATAAATTGAAGGAACAAAACAGCAGCAGACTCACAGAACCCAAGTATAGACTAACAGATACCAAAGGGAAAGGGACTGGGGAGGATGGGTGCATACGGATGGATAAGGGGGTGGAGAAGAAATGGGGTGTTTTGATTAGCATGCATAATGTGGGGGGTGGGAGAAAGGGGAGGGCTGTGCAACACAGAAAAGACAAGTAGTGATTTTACAACATTTTGCTATGTTGATGGACAGTGACTATAATGGGGTTTGTGGGGGGGTCTTGGTGTAGTGAGAGCCTAGTAAACATAATATTCTTCATGTAATTGTAGAGTAATGATAACAAAAAAAAAAAGAGAAAGGAAAGAAGGATTACTCCCTGATAGGATAAAACTAACTGCAAATCAACGATTAATGCATGCTTTACATATCCTTAATTTTGATCTTTTAAAGGGTGTCAGATGATCAGCTATGGAAGTACATTTTTCTGATAATATTCCTTTTTCTTAAAGGAAAAAGCAGTTCATGTGTGGTGATCTCCGATAGGTTCTTCACAATGGTATAAAGGTCATATCAAAGTGTGGGCAAAGGGTTTGTTTGTGTTTATACAGAGGATCAAAGCCTAATTTGGCTACCCAGGAAATGAATTAAGATATGATATGAAGAAGTAAAAGAAGAACTTCCAACATCAACATCCGCTGGAAGAGTCATTCCAGAAGATGATAATCAAAAATCTTCAACAAAGGTCCTGGCACTGTTGCAGTTGTAGCTGCCTTCATCCCACCGGTTCCTGGACTTGCCATTGGAATGAAAAAGGAGATATCTAAGCTGGCCTGTGCATACAGTAAAACAACAAATTTGACTGGATCTATACTGTCGGAACTCAACCAAGAATTAGGAGAAGTGCAAGTCGCAGTGCTCCAAAATCGTGTGACTATAGACTATCTACTGTTAATAGAACATATGGGATGTGAACAGTTCCCAGGAATGGGTTGTTTTAATTTGTCTGATTTTTCTCAAACTATTCAAATTCAGTTAGACAATATCCATCATATCATTGATAAGTTTTCACAAATGCCTAGGGTACCTAACTGGTTTTCTTGGTTTCACTGGATATGGCTGGTAATTGTAGGTCTGCTTTTGTTATGTAGCTGTATTCCTATTATGTTAATGTGTGTATGCAATTTAATGAGTAGTTTAAAACCTATGCATGCTTATGTTACTCTACAAGAAGATATGTCAAAGAAATAATCAATCCTCCCATGTTTTCTTCCATATGCTACCTCTATAGCTTTTCTTCTTCCTTCCTAATTACAACCCCCAAGTAGAATTCGTGCCTCATATCGAATTTACCGAGTATCATAATTCCTCCAGGTGGTGAAGATACCTCGAGACAAGTGCTGGGCATAGAAGCCACAGGGCATAAATCTGCAAAGAAGTAAAAAGCTAACCTTTTCAAACAATATGGCTTCTCTCTCACTTACCAACTTTACATTTCCCTGTATGGCCCCGGAAGAAGACTGGTTAGCCAGAGACGGGTAAGATTCCTCAAGGGAGGAACAACCTAAGACAGGCACAGTCACAGGGGGGCCATCAGGTGAGAAATTGGGGAAATTGGGGATCAACAGAGGTGAGGCTTAGAACCTCATCCCCCCTGCTTTGAGAGAAATCTCCTGCATCCATGGACGTTTTATTGCCCTTTTCTAGCTTGGATTAATACTTAGTCTATAGGCACACACCTGATCATCTACATTTGCTCTCTTACAGCACTAAATTAGGTTTTCTACCTTCATCTTGCATCTACCCACCACTTCAGCATTTTATCTAAAAAAAAAAATAATAATAAGGGAGAAATGTGGGATTCACATATAAATCAAATATAAAAATCAAACAAATAATCATATCTCACTTGATTGTTTATAGTTCATGATGCGTGATCAAAACTGAAAGTTTCTGTGATATGACTGCCCTTGCAGTGTTCACCATGTAAGAACTTATTCACTATGTAATAACTTGTTCACCATTGTAATAACTTGTTCGTTATGCTTCAGAAGATTGGAGACTGTTGAGAATTAGGCTTGGGGTTGATTAATGATTGTGCATTGAGTCCCCTATACAGAATTTTATTGTTGTTAACAACCATTTGATCAATAAATATGAGAGATGCCCTCTCAAAAAAATAAAAATGAAAAAAAAATAACTCACCTTTGGTGTATTTCTCAAGTATTAATTTCACAGTCCTATCTTTTGCCACTTTATTGCATGTGACCTGGTATCAGCACTGAGGCAGAATTTTCATACTCACCCACTCTAGGGCTAAGGTTTTTACTTACCTGAACTGGAAGGTTTTACATACCTGAACTGAAGTTCCATTTTGTACTGGACAGAGGTTGGAGTGAGACAGATGTGAGTATAAGTTTAGATTGAGTCAGTTCTTAGACATGAGAGCTTAGGAAAGTAATGGTTATTTACCTTCTGTAATACACGTGTTTAATCTGCTAAGAGAGGAAACTGTCACAAAAGTCACAAAACTGGTGTAGGAAATAAATATAAGTATTATTTGTGAGCTCATGCTCCCCCCATCAGTGCCTCCATACACTGCATTTTGCTATCTATGAACAACAGGAATTATAGAATGTGGTGATCAAGTGTTATCCTTCTTTTAGACCAGGGGTCAGCAAATTTTTTTAACAAAGGACCAGACAGTAACTATTTTAAGCATTTTGGGCCATGTGGTCCCTGTCATAAACTCTCAATATGGCTTTTATAACATGAAAGCAGCCAAAGATAATACTAAGTGAATGGAATGTGGCTGTGTTACTATAAAACTTAATTTAAAAAATAAGTGGTGTTTCAGTCTATTCAGGCTGCTGTAACAAGTACCATAGCTTATAAACAGCATACATTTATTTCTCAGTTCTTGAGGCTGGAAATCTGAGATAAGATGCCCACAGGGGTGCATTCTGGTGAGGGTGTCTTCTTAGTTCAGAGTTGCCACCTCCTGCTGTGTTCTCACATGATGGAAGGGATAGGGACCTCTCTGGAGTTTCTAAGAGCGCTAAGACCATTTATGCGCTAACAACCTTGCAAAGGCCCCATCTCAAAATGCCATTACTGTAGGGCCTAGAATTCAACTTACAGATTTTGGGGGTACACAAACAGGTGACATTCAGATTTGGTCTGTGGGGCATAGTTTGCTAGCCCTGGCTATAGACTCTCTCTGGCAAAAGGGGATGTTTAGTGGGAAAACAACTGTCCTACATGATGTCAACCTGAAATATTAAGCATAATACCTGAATTCCAAGTTCTCCTTAATGGCTGATTCCCTATGAGAATGAATATATTTATAAGTGGTACTACCTAAAGATAACAATTAAGATTTTACCACTTAATATATAAATTGTTCATGCTTTCACTTGTTACTAAAACTGTATTTTTCAACTTTTAAAGAAGTTTGCTGGTTTATAGTATCCTTGCTAATTATAAAATTAATACTTGTTTGATACTATCTTTCTAAATGACAGCTTTTTAGAAAATATAAAATGTGATAGGTGCCTTGAGAACATTCAAACGCCTTTCCAGGATCAACACACCTTATTTTCTTAGACTCACACCCCTTTTAAAAATATTTTTTGAGAATAACTGGCATATAGTAAAGTGCATGGATCTTAAATCTCAATTACCTTGTACATATGCACACACCTTTACAACCACTCCGTAGATGAAGATCTAGTATATGCCCAGCTCTCCGGAAGGCTCCCTTGTGCCCCTCCAATCAGTACTCCCTGAAGGGTAACAATTATTCTCCTACAGATTTTAAAACTCCAAGTAGCCCCTATTATGAAATTCCCCCTTGCCCTTTTGTTTTCTGAAAAAGGACTAGATAAATTGATTAGGTGTAGTTTTCTCTTATAAAAAATATTTTGTCTCACCTCCAAATACTCTGTTCAATGAAACATTTGATGAACCAGTCCTTTTGCAGAAAACCTGCCAGCTTACCAGATGTGCAATAAGGCTTCCTCCCTATGGCTGCCAGGGCCGTTCTCCTTGGAAGGACTCCTCATGGTTGGAAGATATGTTGGCAGGACTCCAGTTCACAATCCAGCACACACCATCAGCTCAGTGATTTCACATTTTTGCCAAGTGTTTCCTAATTTTGCCCTTGAACAACTACAGCTTCTTAACAGATGTGTTTCTAAGCATCTGTCCAAATAAAATTTTATATCTTTCTGGAATGAAGTATTTAAAATAAAAACCAAATGCAAATTTTTTTAAAAACAAAGGACTACAGTAGAAAGGCAGGAAGTTAGTGGCAAATCTTTATGAAAAATTAAGGAATTTTAAAGTAACTCTTTAACTCTCAATATCCTCATATGTCCAATTTATTTTTAAGAAAACCGCACCTATAGTGTAGATGGTAATAAATCATGTCCAGAATCCCTGCACATCACTTTAAAATGGCATTGGTTTGTGTTAGGAGAAATGTTTGAAATTTTACCCAAGGTGGAAAAACGTAACTGCTCTATTGAAGATTTAGAATTTAACCAAAAGAATCAGCTTAGCTATGCTAACCAAATTACCTGGATAGACATATTTAATGATGGCTAATGTTGACTGGAGTTTAACACATTTATATATCTGTTTTTATATATACTGTATCAGCTAGCTATTGAGACTTTATGAACTACCCTTTATGAACATGGTGCTTCAAACAAATACCATCAATTAACTTAAAATTCTATGGGTCAACTGTGTATTTCTGCTGATTTGGCAGGTATTGGCTGATAGTAGCTGGGCTCAACCATGCATCTACAGTCAGCTGGAGTTTTACTGAGGCCTCCTGGCCTAGAGAGCCTCCACTGGAATGGCTGATCTCTGCTTCACATGGTCTCTGATCTAACCCATCCAGGCTTCTCTCTTGTGTAGCATTCCTAGAGACAGAAGAATTGTGCAAAGCCTCTTGAGGCCTAGGTGTAGAATTGGCCTCCATGTCTTGTCCAAAGCAAATGAGAAAGCCAGCCCTGATTCAAGGACTGGGGAAATACACTCCTAATGTAAGGAGTTGTGAAATCACATTGTAAAGGAGTGGAAGGGTGAAGAATTATGGGTATTTTTTTCAATCATTCTCCTACATATGCAGATGTGTGTGTATGTTTAAATATTTAATACATATTTTAAATATTAAAAGGTTTCTATAAATGAGGGTGTGTTCTTGTGTGTATATATATCTCTCTCCATATAATGTAATACATATAATAATCATTTAATTCAATGGTAAGTTTTCAAACACAACAATTAAGTTTCACTATCTCACATGTTTGGGCCACCTATTCAAAACTGACCTGCCTGAAAAGAAATTAAAACTGAATGATTTGGGCTTCCACTTTTGGCTAAGATAGAATAATAGGAACAAGATTTATGCTTCCACCTGAAACAACCAGAAAACAAAGTATATGAAACATATTTCAGGAAACTGAGTTTCAGGAAATAAAAGACCATGATTCCTGAGACTGGAAACAAACAAGGTTAACCCTATGAAAGGCCTAGATAGCCTCATATGTGGTGCATGGAGGGGGGTCACAGAATGAGAACACTAGTCTCCCTGAGAGGTGAGAGACTTGGAGATCAATTCAATTAAAGTTCATTGGTCAGAGGTCCAGCGAGGAGAAAACTGAATATTCAGAGAGCTCAAAAATAAACAGAAGGTTCCACCTCAGTTTTTAGCTGACACATATGATTACTGCATTTGTGTAGAGAAAACTCTAGAGATGGAAGCTACAATGTCCGAGAAGAAAATTACACTGGATGGAATTAATGGCGGATTAGCTATACAGACAAACATTAGTAAACCTGGACACACAGCAATAGAAGTGATGCAAAGTGACACAGGAATAAAAAGAACAACAGAGCAGAGCATCAGTGAGCCATGGGACATCTTCAAATGGCCTAATACGTGGGGGAGGGATGTGCCCAAGCAGAGGAGAAAGGAGGTAACAGAAAAAAATATTCAAGCAGTAATGGCTGAAAATGTTTCCAAATTTGATGAAGATCTAAAGAGCTCAAAGAACTCAAGCCCAATAAACAAGAAGTAAATAAATGACAACAAGTTCTATTATAACCAGATTGCTCAAAATCAGTGATAAAAAATAAAATATTAAAGGCAGCCAGGAGAAAAAAAGGATATATTACATACAGAGTAACAAAAATAAAGATGACATGAATATACAAAAAAGGATAACAACATGACCAAGTAAGTTTTATCTCAAGAATGCAAGGTTGGTTTAACATTAGAAAATCAATGTATGCCATGCTATTCTAAGACTAAGGAAGAAAAACCATATGGTCATCTTAATAGCTGCAGAAGAAAACATTTGACAAAATCCAACATCCATTTCTGATAAAAGACTCTCAATGAAGTAAGAATAGGAGGGAACTTCCTTAACCTAATAGAGCAAATTTATAAAAAATCTACAGCTTACCTCATACTTAATGTGTAAAAATTAAATGCTTTTCCCCTTAGATCTGACAAAAGGCAAAGATATGTGCTCTCAATATTTCTATTCAACACTGTAAAATCTGAGAAAATATTTTAAAAAACTACTAGAATTAATATGTAAATTTACTTAGATTTCAGAATACAAAATCAATATCCAAAAAGGGATGGAGGGTGGAAAGGAAGCATTACCAAGAGATGGGGCAAAACTTTTGGAAGAGATAGATGTGTTCATTATCTTGGTACTGCTGATGGTTTCATGTATTCATACACATGTCAAAACTTAATAAATTTCAATATGTGTAGTTTATTGTATGTTAATCATACCTCAATAAAGCTGTTCAAAAGAAGGAAATAATGTTCTCCTGAGATACTTTCCATCTTCTTTTTGGGAAATTTGTCTTCAAACACACTGCCAAACAATGTCTATATGAAATGAGTGATCATACTCTGAATTATAAAATACTGAAAAAAATTAAATATTTGTATAATTCAGAGAACACCAATGGAAATTTTCTAAGAGAAAAATAGTCACTTATAGATACTAAAAGAAGAAGTACTACACTTTCATTGTGTTTGCTCATAGCTATGTTTATCTGTGATCCATGGGGATTCATCCAAATCCCCCAGTGTCGTAAGCTCCCCCAAATGTTCTTGTTACTACACTGAACTTCAGAGGATGAGGACTGACTCCCTCTGACTTCTACTTTGTTGCTACATGACTTCTCCTCTATGTGGTGACTGAGTTTGAAGATCTATTTTAAGAGGCCCTGAATAATGATATGAATAACCACTACTCAACAAAAACACAGATTCAAAGGGTCAAAGAATTAGAAGTTTTTCAACTTACTTTTCTAAACATCTCAGAATTCTATAGAGGTAATTCTGGGCCTCCCAAGTTTCTACTTCAAATTACACTTATAAATACTTTGAACTCCTTTTAAAATGAAGAAAAGCATATACATTAAAATACACTGCATATACTGAGGATTACTGATGTTTTAATTTATGCTTGGAGGTGACTCATTTGTGTACAACTCTCTAAATAAAAGCCCCCCTGGTGTCTCAGTTTAATTAAAGTGTGTCCTGAATTTGCAAGGGCTCCCCATGTATGTGAACTTGGTATAAATGTGTTGTGGAAATGAAAGGTGGATGTTCTGCACTGAACTTTTGTGACTTCAGACTTGTACATATTCATGTACTTAAAAATGTAGTTCAAATCTACAGAACAAGGGCACTATGTTGTATTAAATACAATAAGACCAAATCATGCAGTTTAGCATACTTTCCTTTTTAGAAATCCCAGTTGACTGTGCAATAAAAAGGGAATGTGTGATATGCTCCATCAGAGCATTATGTAAAATTTTTATTCATTATATATTTAATGTGGTTCTTTTCTATTTTAATACTTTTTTTCAGTTGGGGTAGAACAATTATTATTTAAGCAAGAAATGGATCACTGATTAAAAACTGACTATTTGAAATGAAAATTTGATTTTACAAGTGGCAAGATCAAAAATGCTCAAGATGAAACTACAAATCATGTTCTATTAGCACCAATTGGACTTGAGCTGGTGCTAGACACACTGAAAACAGTATATAAAAGCAAACATTGAAAAAAAATGCTCATACAGTCACTTTTAAATCAAAAGTAATTAAAACCATAATAGGCAGTATGAATTTACTCCTAAACATTGCAGGGAAAGAACCATCATCATATATATTTTTTTGTTTTTCCAAATTAAATTTAATCTGACTCCAAGCCATAGTTCGTGAGTTTACAATGTCTCCAATGGCCCCTTTGACTACATTCTGATTTGCTATGTGCTGGTCTCTATCACAGTCTGGAGTAGAGGAGCTGTATTCAAGTCGTGCACACAGCCTTGACCAAAGGGGACTACTGGATTCCTCCCGCCCGCAAAGGAACTTGATGCTTCATGACAACAGATGGGACATATTCTCAGCAGCCCCAGTTCTGCCACCCTGCAGAGCCACTGAGGAAGTGAGAAGCAAGCTCCCACGAGAATGCCAGCCCTAGCCTTCCCCCTCCTTAGCCTGAGAGACTCTCATCCTTTAAGACAATCTTATTCTAGAAGTTAGCAAGAGCTAAACTTGCAAGAACCAAAACTGTGAATTCTTCCCTGGAGCCAGAGAAACCCAGACAGCAAGAAACAATGCTTCTTAGCTCCTTCTAGAACCCAGGTGTCCCATGCTATGTGTGTGATGTTAATTTTGGTGGTGGGGAGTCAGGGGGTGGTGCTGGAGGGGCTGCAGTGCCAGAATGCAGGGAGGGAATCTCTCTCTCTTCTTCTTCTGGGACCCCTATAATGCGACTATTGTTCCATTTGGATTGGTCACACAGTTCACTTAATATTCTTTCATCCCTAGAGATCCTTTTTTCTCTCTCTGCCTCAGCTTCTTTGTATTCCTGTTCTCTAACTTCTATTCCATTTACTGTCTCCTCTACCTCATATAATCAGTTTTTAAATCCCTCCACTGCTTGTTTCATTTCAGTTACTATATTTTTTAAGGTATCTATCTCCCTCCTAAATTCATCCCCTATTTCTTGAATATTTTTCTGTAGCTCCATCAGCATGCTTATAACTTTCATTTTGAATTCTTTTTCAGGAAGATTGGTGATTTCAGTCTCACTGAGCCCTCTTTCTGGTGTTTGAGGGATTTTGGACTGAACAAGGTTCTTCTGCCTTTTCATAGTCCTGGAGCTATGGGATTGGTCGCAGGCAGGTGGCACAGGTGTCTGCCATGAGGACAAAGCTCTTTTGTGATTACTGGTCTCAGTGCCTGTTTCCACTATTTGTGCCAGTTAGCTGCCACAGGGAGTGGCCTCTGGGTTAATCCCCTAAACTGCTGTGGGCGGGGCTGCCCTCTTGCTGGCCTAGGCAATGGTGGGGGTCACAGGTGAGCAGCACAAGTGTTTGCTGGTAGGGCAACACCCTTTCATGCCCCAGTCGCAGTGCCTGTCTCCTCTGTCTGTGTCATTTAGCCACGTGCAACGAGTGGCTTCTGGGTTAATCCCATAAACTGCCATGGACAGGGCTGCCCTCAGGATGCCTAGGGCAATGGCTGGGGTTACAGGAAAGTGGTGAAGGTGGTTGCTGGGAGGGCATAGCCCTTTTGTGCTTCCCAGTTGCCAGGCCTGTCTCCACTGTCAGGGCTGGTTAGCCGAGAAGCCTCTGCATTAAGCTGTGTAGTTGCTGTAGGCAGGGCTGCCCTCTGGCTTATCTGCAGCAATGGCAGAGACAGTGGGTTTGCGTGCAGATGCCGATTGGGAGGAAAGAGTGGCAGGCTGTTTATCCCAGTGAGGGACTTCAGGGCTGCATTGCCAACCAGGGTGATGGAGAGCCTGAAGCTCCTGAAAGTTCCTAACTTGCTGAGCTGAGTGTGCCAGGATGATTTTGTCCACCTGTTCCTTTTTCTAAACCCTTGCCCCTTTAACAGCCCTCTGACTGTTGAGAAGTCTTTCAAAGCACCTGCTTTCCTTTTGTCCCAGGGCAGCCGGTTGTAGGAACCTATTTGTAGTCCTACTCTCTGACTTTGGTTTTCATCCCCTCTAATCTCCAGAGCACCAAGCAATGTGGGTCTGTGCTCCTGGAGTAGATTTCCAGGGCTGGGTATTTAGCAGTACTGTGCTTCCACTCCTTCCCAGCTCTGATTCTCTTCCTCCCCGTGGGTGAGCTGGGGTTGGGGGAGTGTTCGGGTCCTACCAGGTTGCAGCTTTTTTACTTTACCCTTTTCTGTGAGATGTTCACTTCTCCCAGATGTAGCTTGGCTAGTGTACCCTTACTTCTGGTCACTCTTTTAGGAATAGTTGTATTTGCTGTATTTTCAAAATATATGTGGTTTGGGGAGGAGATTTCATCACACTTCTCATGCTGCCATCTTTTTTCCTCTTCCATAACAGTATAATTTTTAAATGAAATAATTTGTCTAAAATAAGTATCCCAGCTTCATCTGTCATACATCTCACCATTAAATGTTGTCAGAAATTTTACAAATAAAGACTATGTAAATAGACTGATTGCTTCATTCAATGGAAGTGATCATCTTTCAGTTTTCATGTATTAAAAAATTGTGTATGTATGTTTTTAAATATATGAAAATATAAAAAATTAAAAGGTAGTAACTTACACAATAACATATACATAATACACATACATATGTATATATATATATACATACATATGTATATAAGTTTTTTTATTGTTTATCAAATAAAAGTGTAAGACTAGCATTTTCTTCATAATCTGTAAATCTTCCCCTTTGCACACTGCCTCTTTTTGTCCTGTTTTACCTTCTGATATCTCTTCTTATTTGCTGGTAATGTTTCTGCCCCCATTATTATAGCCTGTGAATAATTTAAGACTATGTTTTGTAAATGATTTTATCATCTCTGTTTTTCATAGGAGAATTCATCCTGTTTTCACCTAAGGTAACAACTGAAGTATTGATTTATTCTATTCAACTTTCTTTACATTCCCCATTTTAAAAAATTTGCTCTCTCAACTTGTCATCCTTGTTTCTGTGGATATTAACGTGTATGCTCTCATTCCTATAGCGATCATCTTCAAAATGCCAGCAGTCATGATCAAACATGTATTTCTCTATTAAATGAAAGCAAGTTACCCCTTACACCCATTGCAAAGAAATTCTCTACTCCCACAACTCACATTTCAATAGAAAGAATGCTTTAGGCATTTTGTTTTTTCTAATTTGTTTTATCAAGGAATACTTAATACATAGCAGAACAGTCAGATCTTAGACATCCAGTTATGGGAATCTTACTTATGTGTACAATTTGGTAGCCATATCAGGGTGAAATACAGGATATTTCCAGCAGCCCTGAAAGTTACCTCAGGCTGGTTTTTAGTCAACAGGCCCATACTCCATTGTAATCACTATCCTGATGATTTTAAACTTTTAATAAAAGGAATCACGTAATGTGTTCTCTGTGCCTGGTTTGTTATTCAGCATAATGTTCTTGCAATTCATAAAAACATTGTCAGTAAATCATTCTTCTTTACTACTAAGTGTATTTCATTACATGAATAAACCACAATTTAGTTATCTATCTCCCACTGATAGACATTTGGGTTATTTCCAGTTTGGAGCTATTATTAATCACACTGTCATGAACATTTAACATGTCTTCATTTTTCTTGGGCACATACCTAGGAGTGGAAGTGCTGAACCATAGAATAGGTACATGTCTAACTTTATTAAAAACTGTGGAACACTATAGTTAATAATATTGTATTGCTCATTTGAAAGTAGCTGGGAGAGTAGATCTTGAAAAAACTCATCATGATAAAGAAATTAACTGTGTATGGTTATGGATGTTAAATGGACTTACTGAGGTGATTATTTTTCAACATATACAGATATCAAATCATTACACTGCACATATGAAACTAATATAATCTTATGTGAGTTATTTCTTAATAAAAAAAGACTGTCAAATGATTTTCCAAAGTATTTTTACCATTTTGCATTCTGATTCTGATTAGCAATATATGAGAACTTTTGCGGATCCTAATCTGTTCCAACATTAAATATTAATGGTCTTTTTCCTTTCACACATCCCCATAGGTTTATAGTGGTATCATAACATATTTTAATTTTAATTTTCCCAATAACTAATGATAATTAGCACCTTTTCATGCTCTTATTAGCCATTAGTGTATGTTCTTTTATGACATACATATTTCAATGCATTGCCATTTTAAAAAATGAGTGTTTCTTTCCTACTGGTATTTTAGGTGGATAAAATATTCATAATATGCACAACTCTAAAAATGAGTAAAGATGAGACACAAAGAACACATTTAAAATCACTAAAATGACTACATGCAAAATAAAAAGAGGCAGAATATTTGAACATGTAATATAGAAATAGAAATCTGAAAAACCAATAAACATGAAAAGATGTTCCACCTCATTAGAAATTTAGGAAATTCAAATTAAAACATTAATGAACTTTCAATGCCTTTAATCAATTATGAAAAAACAAAAATGTGATGTAACTGAGGGCTGGTGAGGATGAGGGAATATGAAAGCCTTTATAAACTACTGATGGGCATGGAGACTGGAACTTCTGCCTTGAAGATCCATCTGACAATATCTAGAAAAAAAGTGCACATCACTAATATTTAATCATCTTCACTGCAGCTGTTTATGTAGCAAAAAATTTGGATAAACATAAATAACCAACAATAGAGAAATAGATACATAATTGTTCTAGAGAAGTTGAATGTCTATTATAGACATGTTTCACATGGATAGACCATGGGAACATTTTTAATTAAAACGAATGATACATTATTACTTATAGAATAATTTCTTAATGATAAATTATATAGAGAGGGTAATTTTTTAAAGTAAGAAACAATATATATAAATGGTTCTCAAACCTGATGTTTGGATCAGGAGCATCGGTCTTTCCTGGGAATCCAACTAGAAATGCAAACTCTTGGACCCTACTCTTAGACTTACTGAATCAGAATCTTCTCAGGGTGCAGCCCAGCAACATTTAACAAGCCCCAAAGCAAATACTGATATTTACTAAAGCTTGAAGACTATACATTATAGATCCATATATTATACTGGTATGTATTTACTATAAATATAAGACAGATAGGTGGAGGAAAACAAAGAAATATCCCAACAGTGGTTGTCTTTGGAGTTGGCTCAAATATCTGTAATGCCATGTCTGTAAATATAAAAATAAATCAGAAGCAAGAAGGACAAAGTACTAATGTTTGTTAATTCTTAGTGGTGGGTATGAGGGTCTTTGTAAATTATTCGGCATCCGTCTGAATTGTTTAAACTTTTCAAAATAAAAAGAAACTACAGAGAGCATGATGTAAATGGTTATTGAATAATGTAGGCATTTAATGAGAAAACCAAAACATTTCAGTTCTCAAGTCTTCAAGTTTAATTAAAATCATCTCAAGACTGCAAGACAAGCTCTTTAAAAACAAAACAACAGAACCCATGATTTTGTAATCATGTATAATTGTTAAATTTACTGACTCAAACTTTTCATGATTTTGCAGCTCAAAACAATGTAGAGAAATAAATCAGAAAACAGAGTGTATATTAAACTGTCACTGGCATCTATAATCTCAATTTTAGCTCTTTAATTTGATTGTACATTGATACCATTCATTGATTGTGTAGTACCAAAAGTTAAAATTAGAAAACACACTTATTTGAAACAGAGTGTTACTTGTATTTGTTTACATATTGGGATTGAGTGAGGTCACATATAAACAAGGCAACCCATTGTTTCACCAGTGGTTTGCTTTGTAAGGGAATGCTTTACTTCACTCCCTTTGTCGTGGTAGGGCTGCCTGTCCACCCCCAAACATAGATCTGTGTTATTCAATACTTCCAGGTTTCCCAGCTACTCTTAGCAAGTTTTCAATTCAGATCTTAGGATGTCTCTCTCCATGTTACCTTCTGCCACATGATGGTTCTGAGAAGAGAATAGTCACTTCCTGTCACTTAGAAGATATTCTCCCAAATAGCTCATGAGGAAGCCTACTTCACTCATCAGTACTGAAGGCCAGCTCCACACGAATGTCCCCTTGGCTCTCTCATTCAACAGTGACTTTCTCTGTGTAGTACAAAAGAAATATAAAAACAGTCCTTGACCATAAAGAACTTAAATTACAGTTAGGATATAAGAACTATGCATTTGCAGCATGGTGCAGAAAAACACCACCATAAAATAGCATTCTATATGGTTACTTACCATAAAATGCTAAATCATTTGAGATGATTTCTGAACACAGAAGGAATTTTAAGAGAAGTGAGAGTGTGGTGGAAGGTATTGACAGAAAGGTTTTATGAAGAAGTGAGGCTTAAAAGTTAGATATTGAAGAAAACTGGACAACAGGTGGGAAGGGGGAGAACTGTGTGGTTGAGGGACAAAGGGTTGTTCAAGCCAGCAGGGGCCAACATGAGTAGTAAAATTAGTTACGGCATGGAAGGGAAAGCAGACTGTACTTAGGGAGCTCTGAGAAATCAGGACTTGATGTACAGAGCATCATATGTTTCCTGATTAATAAAGATTTCATTTGTAAGTGTATTTAACCCACATCACAAACCATTTGGGAAATCATAAAGAAAAATAAGATTCTTTCTGGTTTATTACCATCATCATGAACTATATTGTGAACTATAATACAGTATAATAATATAGTACCAATATTTTATTGCTTGACTTTTATTTTACAATATCTATTTTAATCTAATTTTTTAAATATAAAAATAATGCATGTGCATGATACAAAGTTTTCAAAAATGGCCAAAAACTGGAAAATATCAATTGATACTTATGGGTAGGTAGTCTTTACATTTCCAGATCATTTGAGCCCTGCAACTACCTCAATATCCTTATTTCACAAAGGGATAAATGTGGCACAGTGATTTTAAGTTATCAGTCTAAAGTCACACAGCATATGGGCAGTGCCATTATGATTTGACTCCATGAATTACAGTGTCAGAGCCCACATATTTAACCACTCCACTGGGTTCTATGACCCACCTCTCTTATAAGAACATGAGATTGATTTCTGCATGAGAGTCCATGGCATGATACCTACAACCCTCTAAATATTCCTTAAGTATAGATATTTTATCCATTTGAAAACTTTTGCTCTTGTACATAATGCAACATACATATTTACATGGAAATCTTTACAAGGGTGTTCAGTTTTCTCCTTAAGATCTATTCTTCTAAGTGGAAGTGTTAAGGCACATATAGGAAAATTTAAGGCTTTTATATTACTATATATGATCATGGGCACACTCCCAATTTGTAAGCCAGAAGATAATTCATTACATCTTTTCTAACTCTCAGAATCACATTTTTAAATTAAATTTTTTTATTTTGTAATAACTTAGATTCAGTTGTATGAATACAGTTGTATGAATAATACTGAGAAACCCCATGTACCTCTCATCCAATCTACCCCAATGATAACATCTTACAACACGTTAGACCAGTGTCACAACCAGGACATTGATATTGATACAGACAAGTTACACAATGTTTCCATCATCACAACTAGCCACACACACAGTCCCTCTGTACCCACTCTTTTCTTATTTCCAAGCCACTATTAACCTGTTCTCCATTTCTATATCTTTATCATTTCAAGAATGTTATAAAAGTGGATTTGTATAGTATGTAACCTTTAAGACTAGCCTTTTTTCAACGACGATAATTTTTTGGAGAGTCATCTAGTTTGTTCCATGTATCAATAGTCTGTTCCTTTGTATCACTGAGAAATAATCCATGGTAATACTGTACCAGTTTGTTTAATCCTTCAACTGGCTGAAGAATGAACATCTGGGTTGTTCATCTCAATAAAACAACTAAGAACATTTGCATTCATGTTCTTGTGTGAACACACATTTCACTCCTCTGGGATAAATGCCAAGAGTGCATTTTCTGGGCTATGGTAGTTACATATTTATCTTTATGAGAAATGGCCAGACTCTTTTCCAAGGTGGGTGTACCATTTTACATATTCATCAACAATGTATGATCCAGTTTCTCCTCATCTGCACCAGCATTTTTTTTAACTATTCAAGGTGGTTTTTTTCAACTTTAGCCTTTATGATAAGTTTGTAATGCTATCTCATTGTGGTTTTAATGAATCATGTTATTTCCCATCTTTAATAATTTAATACACAAAGTGATATCTCATTTCAATTTGGTGCTCTTTTTTCATCTTCTCAATTTTTGGACTATTTGTACCTTCTTTATAAATTATAGTTCATGTGCTTTTTCCTATACTGTATGTGTTTTGATGCCTTTAAAATATATTTCACATGTTTATATACTAATAATATAAATTCTCCATTTTTAATTCTTCTTTTCCTGATTTCACTGGCATTATTTGAGCAAGTAAATGTTTTGATTTTCCTATAAAGCTTTATTTCCAAGCATTGAATGGCTACTACACTCCAACAGATGCTTTCTAAGTCAGCTTCAATTCTAAGTTAGGTCAGTTGGTTGAATTGAACTGAGGCTTTTAAAATTCTGAATAGAATCTTCCCCTGCATATTATACATAAATTTACTCTATTTCTATTAGCACTATGCTTGACGCATTATTTACCTGCAATACCACATTATTTGCTTCCAATAGGTTATCACTGCTGTCTGAAGCCAGATATTTTTTTTCTTCCTGATGAGTATTTTATAGTCCTAAGCCCATTTCACAGTCTTAGAATGCAAGCACTACACCTGGAAATGCAGCCATTTAAATCCACAACATTTGCATAGATTTCTGAGGAGAATAGGAATTGTATATGTAGTCAAAGGACTCAGAGAGCTTGAGAATTTTGTACCTGTGCATGCTCATTCTGGCTCAGTGATGGACTTGATCAGTGACCTCGGGCAAATTACTCTACCCCTTGCCTTTTCCATTTCTTCTTCTGTAATCAGAGATCAAACCATTTTCTGCCCCTTGTTCTGATTCAAGGAATTTCCTGATGAGATAAAGGCAGTGGAAAGGTTAAGACAAAAGAGAGCTTACAGTCAGGAACAAATTTTAATTATCCACCCAGGAAACATTTGTGTTTTCAGTAACCGCTAATATTTATTATAAGATTGGGAGGTGCTGCATATTGATGTCTGTAGCAGAAAACACAGGGTCGGTGCTGCGGGATGCTCACCCAAGAACCTCGGGGTGCATTAAAATCTGGTCACAATAGCTCAAAGCACCTTGAAGGTCAGCCTCAGAAAGTCTTAACAAAGCCAGGGATTATTCTGAAGGATTTCTGTCCACAGACACAATCAGCCAGTTCTCTAAATGAAACCAGATGAAAGAACTTACAGCGACATATAAGGTGAAACACTCTGAAGTGGGGATGCAGGTTGCAGACTGAATCTACTGCTTGGAGTCTAATCAAGGCACAACCACCTTGTCAGAAAAGATCCCAATTCCCACATGAAAGAGCTAACAATTCCAGCAGGGTGAGACTGTGTGCAATATCCATGTCTTTCTGAAACTCCTCTACCTGTGGAAGGCAGGGATTCATCTGCAGAAGGCAAGTCCTTTTTTCTTCGCTGGGGTAAGCTACCTCCCAAAGCACTTCAAACAAAGCAAGAATCCTCACACATCCCAGACTCTTGACATTTTGAGTTAGGCCAGGGGTTGGCAAATGAAAGGCCACAGCCAAAAAAAGTCTACTACTATGTCTCAGCCTGTGAGCTGAGAATGATTTTCACATTTCTAAATGGTAGGAAAAATACTGAAAAGTGAACAATATTCTATGACATATGAAAATTCAATGAAATTCAAATTTCAGTGTCCATAAATAATGTCTTATTGGAATGCCAGCATGCTTATCCATTTCTATATTGTCTGTGTCTGTTGTGGGGGTTATGATAGCAGAGCTAAGTAGTTGTGGCAAGTTGTGGCTTGAAAGCCTAAAATACTACTGACTCTCTGTTCCTTTACAGGAAAAATTAAATTGGCTGACCTCTGATCTAGGCCATCCTCCCACCCAGTCCCTTCACAGACCCGGTAAAGCACTATCTGGACTTTTGCCTCACGCCTGTCAAGGAAGTGAGCTTATTACCTTACAAGCCAGTCCATAACTTTGACAGCAACAATATCAAAATTATCACTATTCTGAACTCAAATTCCCAACTCATGAACCTAACATGCTCTATTAAAATGACCCAGACTAAGCCTATCCCCTTCCATGCACAAAGGCAAAGGGAAATGAGAAGATTCTTCCTTTGCCGACACTGCACACACGCGGTGTTGTGTCCAGCAGCTGAACCTCCCTGAGCCTTTGAAGCAATCTGGTACCTCACTCACTGCTAACTTCCCTCTCCTCCGTTCAGGAGAGTCAGGGTATGCAAGAGTGGAGTGTCACAGAGACTCAGCACATCCCACCAACATGCTCTTTGCATCGGCTGCTGACAGGCATCAAAGCCGTGGTCCTGGAGGAGATGCCTGCAGTTCCCACTCGGCGACCCCAGGTAAGCCCACGTGGAGCCTGACTGGCTGGTCCTCTGACCCCTCAGTTCTCTCAGTGGCACAGCTCAAGTCACTGAATTCCTCCCATTTAATCTCCTATCCCCAGCATTTTCATTCCTCAGACTATAAGCTTGTCTAAAGGAAGCAAAGAAAAGTATTTTGAGTTACAAAAGAATCTCAGGTATCATCTTGCCCGTGGTTGCTCAGAGAGGCCCATGGACTGACCACACCAGCATCACCTGGGACCCTTGTTGTCCTGCAGAATCTCAGGTCCTGCCCAGGCCACCTGAATTGGAACCTGCATTTTCACAAGATCTCTAGACAATTGATATGCATGTCAAAACTGGAAAAGCACAGAGCTAATCTATTGCCATTATATAAATGAGGGCCTGAGATTTAAGCATGGTGCCCCAAATCTGGGACCTGGCTCACATTTTCACGCTCTGAAGTAGGATCCTTACATACCTAGGAGAAATCATGACCACACACCATCCAGCTAAGTAACCCCAGGGGCTGCCTCATCCTGATTCTCTCTTTTCATTTAAAACCACTGCTCCTGGAGATCAAACCCTGTTGCATAATCAGCCAGGCCTGAGCCTCATCTATTCATGTCTAATGCTAGTGAGCCATTCAGCTAAAATACATACACAGAAAGTCTTAAATAAACATCTGTCTTTCAATGTCCTTCTGTGGATGGCTGGTTAAACAAATGATGGTACATCCCTACATCCATACTACTCACTGAGAAAAAGGAACAAATTAATATACACAACAACTTGGATAAATCTCAAAGAAATTATGCTGAATGAAAATAGCCAATCTTAAAGGATATATATGCATGATTCCATTCATATAACATTCTTGAATAACATAATTAGAGCAAAGAAGAACAGGTTAGTGGTTGACAGGAATTAGGTATGGGGGCAGAGGGTGGGTCTGGCTATAAAAGAATAACATGAAGGAGTCTTGTGATAAAAGAGTTCTGCTGTATTTTGATTGTGGACGTGGTTACACAGAGCTACGCTAATGAGAAAATGGCACAGAGCTGCACACACACACAGGCATACACATGAGTGTGTGTGTAACTGGTGAAATGTGGATTAGCTTTGTGAACTGTACCAATATTGATTTCTTGATTTTGCTATTATATTGTACATACGCATGTCCAAACACTGGGGAGGTAGGGGTGAAGAGAACACAGAGCCCCCTGTACATTTCATTGAAACTTCTTGTGAATTTGCAATTTTTTTCACAATAAAAGGTTAAAAAAAAAACCAGAAGTTAGAAGATGTATTACATATGGTGAGTGAATGAGCAAATCAACAAACAGAACAGTATCCACAATAGGAGTGGGAGAGGTAGGTCCCTTTCAATGGAGAATGTCTTTTCTTTCTTTATTTTTTATTACCAAATGCTACTACGATTACATCAGCTACAATTCTGACCTCTAACTTGGCTGGTTCTAAATAAACATAGTCTTATGGCATTTGGGGAGTGAAGGGACATTTTCAGTTTTCCGATAAGCATACCTAAGATGTAAGTATGTAATGAATCAATTCATCAAAACTCTGGAAACATTTATTAGAGAGAAATCTTTGCCTTTCTATAAAACCCCCAAAAAAGTATGTCTCACACCCAATGCCTTTATTTAAGACATTTATTTGAGGGTGAAATAATTAAAAACTCATTCATGGGGCTTGGAGGTCAGGATCTTAATATGTAGGCTGCTCCCTCCTCTTGCATCTTAGATCCTTCTCTTAACAGCCATCTTCAATGAAGTGAAAATGGACCATGCATTTTAATATAATAGCCACTCGTGCCTTTGCACATGTAATTGCTTGAATCTTAGTTTTAGCTCTCCCTCTCTCTCTTGCTATAATTATGAAAACAACTAGATGTCAGAGTGCAGAGCTTCTCAATTTTCAGAAGAGAAGAACAGCCAAACTGAACTCCTTTTTCTTGCCTTGGAATACCAATTGCTTAAACAGCCCCGAGTAACATTTTCATAGCGCCTTGTAACCGATACCACTCTCACTTAAAAAGATCCATTTAGATCCATGGTCATCTTGGACAACATGGAAAAGGGCATTAAAGTCATTAATTAGGAACAGAGAATTGTGTGGACATTTTCCCACCAATCAGCAGAAGGCTGTCTTTTTAGGACAATTGAGTCCATTGACTCCAAAGAAAACTGGGACCCCTGACCTCAAAATCTCTCATTCTGACTTTTTGGATTCTTGACCATGGCCCTCATCCCTCTCCAGGAGAACTTGTATGTGTCCTGAGTTTGAAGGAAGGCAACAGAGTTACAGGTATGAACCAGTGCTTGAATCTACCAAACATTGGTAAAAGGTGGTGGTTTGAATTTGGGTGAGTCAGACAGAGTCCACTCGCTGGGTGAAGGCCTCCCATTAATTGACTGTAAAACCCACCCGTGGACCAGATGCTTGGTTCTCTGTGACTCCCAATTGACAAGCTGGATGCCTGTGCAAAGCAAACAGGGTAGTTTCCCATAGGCTCCCACACATATATATTTACTGAATCCTTGCTAGGCATGCATTTTAGGAAAGCAACTTTCACCAGAGACTACAGGGGATATTGAATGGGTTGGCCCAGAGCCAAATCAGGAACCAAAGGACACTTGGTTACAAGTGGTCACTAAATTAGGAGGAGCAAGAAGCAGAAAAGAGCAAGAATAGGGCACAAAGCCCTATATTCACGCAGCAAGGAGTGGTGTGACCATGCAGAAGAATTGAGGCATTACCT
The DNA here is from genome assembly GCF_040802235.1 of Manis javanica. Classification (NCBI taxonomy): domain Eukaryota; kingdom Metazoa; phylum Chordata; class Mammalia; order Pholidota; family Manidae; genus Manis; species Manis javanica. Next base: position 37,584,231 of record NC_133160.1, on the reverse strand, counting down.
AGGGCAGACATCGTGTTCTGCAGCTGTTGTTCATGGACCATGCAGAATGCAGGTAAGCTGGCTGAGCTGGAGAACCAGAAGGGAGGCAGGAAGAGGAGAGGTGAATAGAGAAGAATAATATAGTTACTTTCCTCAAGCACTTCATGGAACACTGGACAAGTTAGGTGCATTCACTAGTATAAAAACACAAGCAGATTATGGGAAATGCCTTGTAGAGAAACAAATAAAGGGCCAAGGAAATATAGGGAAAAGAGAAGTTGGTTTTGATTCAGGGAATCGTGGAAGGCTTCATGGAAGAAGCATTTGAACTGGATTTTCATAGACAGCATTTCAAAAAGCAGAGATGGTGGGTTAAAAATATTCTGAGTGGAAAAACAAGTTCAAAGCAAGAGAGGTGAGTAAATGTGGAGCATCCTTACAATGTACTACTTGAATATAGACTAACTGATGCCTGTCAAGCCAGTGGGAACAGAGTCAAAGAAGGTTTTGAGATTTCCAACCATTTTACTGGGAGATGCTATTAAAAAAGTATTAGTACTAGGATATTATGAGAGGTTTTAAATATTTTTCCTTTTTTTCCCAAATGATTCATGTCAAAAATATACATTTCTATGTACCCTTAAAATCACTTACATGTGAGATTATTTATAACTTCAAAATATTTCTGATATAAATTTGGTTGGGTTATTTAGGTCAAGTTCCCTAGAAACAGAGCTTAAGACAAGAATTTGGGTCCCAAAATACATGATTTATTGAGAGTGCTCTTGGGAGCAATTTATAAAGGCAGGAAGGGAGCACATGGGATGAGGGAAATGGCCAAGCAAAGCTGTGAGTTCCTCTGGAGACCAGCCTCAGCCTGATCCCACCAACCTCTCTGGATGTGAAGTACACCACAGAGCTGCTCTCAATTGGAGGCAAAGGGATCTGACTTCTGCACTCCTGAATCCATGTCATTGCTTTCAGGCTATTTTGGGACCAATAAGATAAGCCCAGCCTTCTGGGCCTGGAGGCCCCCATTGGTTTAAGGAAACTCTGTAGAGAAGGGAGTAACTGCGAACTTTCATTGCCAACATTCCCAGCAGCTGGGCACAGGTGTACTATCCTAGTGCAGGGGACCTGGGTGTAGCATCAACAGTGCCCACTACCTACAGGTTCAGATGCTCACCTTACATAAGCTTATCCTAGGCCACTGCAAATGAAATATGTCTTGGCAACTCATAATTTCTTTAACTGTCCCTGTCTCCCTGTGAGAATAAGCTAGAAGAGAATATGTACCAACTCGTCTTAGAGATAGCAAAAATGCTGAACCTTCTTACTTTTATTAACCCCGACTTCTCTTTTCCCCACAGAGTGTTATGGTCACAATATATTCTTGTCTGAATGTATGAGTCATGATTTTTCTTGCCTGGTGACATTTTAGCTTAACCATCGATTCATCTCAAGCTGCAGGAAACACCTGAGCCCAGAAGCAGAGTGAGCACTGAGTAAGAATACGAAGGAGCAGCCAGGTTGCGGTGCTGAAATTCTGAATCAACCAAGGCTATTTCAAAGAAGGACTTTTAGATGAGCTCTGTGTGGTTGATAAGCAAGAGAGAATGGATATCAGGAAATGTCAGGGTCATAGCTTTGTTGCTTAAAACAGAGAATTAAGGAAGGCAGTGGTTCTGGATTTGATCACTTTAGGAGCTTGTGAGTTTCTAGAATGTGACCAAATGAAATAGTCTTCCAACGGGTTTCTTTTTTAACTCGAAAGGTTAAAAAAAGTATTCAAAGGAAAAAAAAAACATAGTTATGTCTCAAGGACACGGGAGCTAGTTTGGAGGAGTTCTTGCTGGCAAAATCTAAGACAATATGAGCACCAAAATATGTAAAGGATGGTAATTCCTGTATCTATACCGAAATAGCTAGACAAATCAATAAATATACAGGGAGAAGGAAGAATTTTCCTGAAATAACATGCTGATTACTGGCTGATAGATGTGGCAAATGAGTTGGAAAATCTTTATTTTGCAACCATCATAGTAGAGACAAGATCAGGTAAGAATCATCAAAGGTTGCTAAATTCATGGAGAAATTCTGATGAGTTGCATGGTTTTGAGTGTCTCTGACAAACTATTTTATTAGTTGCAAAGAAACTATATTAACTATACTGTGAAGAAATCAAACAACCCTTCGATGGGGAAAAACTTAGACAGTATGTTGGTGATCTAAATTGGCATCCCTAAGAGAGGCCTGTGCACAGGTGATGTCCTGACAAGGGCACAATATTCCCCATGCAATATTCTAGCTGAGCTTGTACAACTTCAGTTTAGTGATAAGGATCTCAGAAATCCTCAAATCAGGAATATTCAGCTGAAAGGAAGGGGTTGTATTATTCAAAATTTCAATGTCATAACTGAAAAGACAGACTGAGGAATAATTCCAGATTAAAGAAAACTAAAGAAAACATGACAATTAGATAAAATGTGTGATCCTAACTGGATCCTGTACTGGAAAGAAAGTAGTGCTATAAATGTCCTAAAATTCACAAGTGACTGGTTATTTAAAGAATACCCTCATCCTTAGGAAACACACACATAAGAATCTAAGGGTAAAGAGACATAATGTATGCAACTCCCTATTGGCTACTCCCTATTGGCTGACAAAAGTTATATTTATGTATATGTGTGTTAGGCATATATTTAGAGAGAAAAGACAAATAAGTCAAAATGTTAACAGAAGATAAATCTGGGTATTCCTGCAACTTTTCTGGATGTTTCCAATTAAAAATTTATTTACAATGAAGATGTTTTTAAAAATAGTGACTCTAGTACATATACATCAATACCATTATCCCAAAATTATTCCATGTGAGCTAACAAAATGAAGTTCCTTCCTTCTGCCTTGACTCCAACACACAAACACACAACCAATGACTTGGCACCTAGACCATTTCTGATGCTTCTGAAACTGCCTTTCTGACCATTACACATAAAATGATGTACTTAATGGAAGTATGCCCCTCTCTGCAAAAAAAAATTTTATGGCCCCTAGTTGACTACCAAATACAGACCAAACTCATTTACTTGGTCTTCAGGACCCTCCAAATATGACTCTAAATTGGTATTTCTCCCATACCTTCTGCTAATATCCATGCAAAAAGTGGTGTAATAGAATATGAACTATGAAATCAGAAAGACTATGAGCTCTCTCCTAACTGCAAAAGGAGTTGTGTGACATAAGGAAAGTTCTTCAACCTCTCTGAGGTACAAATCTTTCATTTAAAAAAATATATAATACAGAATATGTAAGATGATGAAAAGGTTGATTATTTTGCTTCACCAATTCCCTAGCCTATAATAATTGCCATCTCTCAATTGTCTACAGAAGCTTCTTCAGACCTGAATTCTGTCATCCTTACATTTTTTTTTTCTGTGAGAGCATTCTGTGATTCAACCTTAATCTTATTTCTTTATAAGTGCTCAATCCCCTGTTGAGCATTACTGGGGATAGTACTTGCTATTCTATGTAGTAAATACTTGTATTATCTCCCACTTTAGATCATACATTCACTTAGGGCAGTGGTCATGTCTTCATATATTCATCTGAATTCCCCACAGGATACTCAGCTGGGTGCAGTGGGTTCTGTGCCCTCAATTTTGGTGAAATAATAACAATGATCCTAATAATAGTGAATACTTACCAAGTCCTCACTAAGTCCCTGGTCATGTTCTAGGTACAGCATACATATTAAAACATTTAATCCTCACAACAATCGTATGAGGTAGACTATTAGTAGTCCCATTTTCCAGATAAGGAGACCAAGACACAAGAGGACAGATACTTTCCAAAGTCAGTAAAGTGGCAAAGCCAGACAGTTGGGCTCCAAAACTCATTCTCTTAATCATTACACTACACTGTTTACCCTTCAACCATATTGGGATCTTTTTGCCTGAAGGACAGCACAGTTTACCACTGTGACAGCAAGGGGAATGTCTGCAATCAGATTGTCACTAGAAGTGTGAGTGCCATAGGGCAGCCATCTACTTAGTTATTCTCAGGAGGTTATGTTCTTTCATTGTGTGGCATCTTCCCAGCAAGGCCACTCAGTTCTCTTCATGTCTTTCCTCCTATTCCTTCCCCAACACAGCAACTGCTCCTTTACTACCAGTTTATCTTTGAGGACTCCATGTCCTACATGCCTTACCACCTTGTCTCTCCCTCTATTCAATTTTTACTGTGACAGTAACAGCATAATCAACAAACCCCCACAGCTTGGTGGCTTACAACACATGCTTACATGTCTTACTCTTCTCTCAGGATCGCCTGTGGTTTGGCTAATCTTCACTGGTTTAGGAGGATGAGGCTGGACTCTTAGTTTCAGATCACATTCAGATCCACTCCATGTGTTTTCATAATTTTGAGACCAAATAAACAGCAAAGACAGTTTTTCATAAGACAAACGGTAGAGCAAAAGAGGCTCTGCACACATCTGCTGATGCTCCATTGGCCAAAGTTGCTTGTATGAACCCAAAATGAACAGCATAGGGATCTGTACTCTGCCTACTCTACGAATCGCATGGTAAAGGAGCATGGAAATTAGGAAGGAGTGAAAACTGGAAGTGGTATTCCAATCTACAGACTTCTCCAATGTCCCAGAGACAGCAATACAAAGGAGTCCTGTGGAGAAAATGGACATTTATGACCAGGACTCCTGCCTGGCCTTAATAGTGCCAATTTATTGTGTGTGTGTGTGTGTGTGTGTGTGTATGTGTTTGCTTGTTTGCACATCTGTGGGAAGTTTACCAGGGATGATGGAGCAGCTGGTCAGTCACAGGAGTACCAGCCCAAAGGAAGGGTGGAGAGGAAACACCCATTCTCCCATTCTCTCCTCTCCTCAGTTCCTGGTGTGTAATCAGTCAGGCTTTTGCCAGTCACCAGAGACCTGCCCACAGAGTTCCTCCCAGTGCTAGGGGCAGGGAAGCTGAGAAGGTGGTGACAAAGTAGGAGCCATGATAGCCTAGAGAGCTTGGAGAGCAGAGAAGGGAAGCCTAAAGGGAAAACGAGGAGAGACCAGTGGCTGGCAGAGGGAAGCCATGGGGCCCCAGTGCGAGGAGAGGATTAAGCCCATGCTGGGGAGCATGCACCAGAGCCAGGAGAGGCTGAGGCCTACTCCCTGAGAAGAAGCATGGTACCCTCTTTTAAACTCCCAACTTCTTGTCCTTGCCTTTATTCGGTCTTACCAATTTCATAGGGAACTTGCCCTGGACAAGAAACCCCCTCCTCCTGAAGTAGCAGGGGCAGGAATGGCAATGCATGGCTAACCCATGGGCTGCAAGGGGGATTCAGCCCCAGCTGTCATTTGGAAGTGGGTAGGTGAGACAACACCCTGAAGGATGGTCAGAGAACACACTTATGTGTGACACACATGCCTCAGAAAAGTCATATGTTACCACAGCCTGAATAAATGGGGTACAATTATGCAATCAACCAACAAATAATTGCTGACATCTAACTGCAACATTAATTTGGTGTTACTGAATCCCAAAGAGAAATGGCATCGCAAGCGCCTGTTGACCTCTCTGGGAAGACATGACCAACACATTTGCAATGCTTACTGAACAAACCAGTGTGTGATTAAGTTCTCAACCACATAGTGGAGCTCCTAGAGAAAAGGACATTGTCTTATAGAGGGATAATTGCACGCCACAGAGCATGCACAGAGAAAGCCTGGGGACATTGAGAGCTTTGAAGGAGGACCTTGAATGTGGTATAGAAAGAGCTGATAGAAAATGTTAAATATGCATTTCAAAAGAGAATAACCAGATGAGACAGAAGATATGGGGGACAATAATGGTGTGTGATATTACAGGACTGTCATGGAACAGACTTTTAGAAAATTATAGTCCTGGAGCAAAAGAGGGATAAAGGAAAAGGCCTGTTCTGACAAATACCTTGGCTGCCCCAGCCTGGGGGAAATTTCTGAACTGCCTTTTTGAGTTAAAGTTCTATTTTCTGTGTTATTTTTTTACTGCTTCAAATCCGTTTACTTACTGACTAAATGGTGGAGAGGAACAAAATGTAAATGATTCAGCATATGTCACCCAGAACTACTGGGCCCTGCTGTTCTTTTTAAAGACAACCCCGTGAGAGTCCTATTTTCAGTCCGAGCACATTTCCATTTCAACGGGAGCTAGCCAGGAAGGTACTTTTCCCTGCTCTCCTATTCAGCGTGGGAGCCCGTTGGGATTCTTTACAAGGCCTGCAACATTGCTGAGTGTCCTGGAAGAAAGCAGCATTGCAGTGGCTCCGGCTGAACCAATAAATCATGACCTGGAAGCACTGGCCATTGTGCCCTCCTGCTTATCACTAACAAAAGGAAATGTGTACCTTTTCTTTCTTCCTGTGGGGGCTGCATTGCCCCCACAGGATGATGATAGGAAGGGGAAGAAGTAAAAATTGAGAGCTAGACATTTTTCTACCTTGAGTTAAAATGTGACTTTGGGATTGTAAATGACATTATGGAGACTTCTAGTACTCACCCAAAGTTAGTTGCAGGAGCTTAGGAAGATTAAACATCCCTGCCCTTTGCTGTGGAGATCTTTGACTGGTTCTGATCAACGCATAGATATGTGTGTGCAGCAGTGAAAAGTCCATGCAGGATTCGCTGGTGAGTCTTCACTTGTCTATTAAACAAGGAGGTCGCTTGTTTCCAGTGGTGCAACTGATCATGACACCCTCCCAGCCTGGACCACCAAGTTATTGCATGGAGGATGGCTGTCCTGAAAAATTCCCTGGGTACCCAGTGGACACTGCATAAGCCAGAAATCACCTCTGCAATGTTCAAATACCAAAATTTCAGAACTGTTTGTTCTCACAATTGTTTAACCTATCTACCCTGACTAATAAACCAATATCTACCAGGGTCTAGAATACAGTAACCTTAATTTAGGCTAGAATAATTATGACTAGGCAAAATAGAGCCCAAAGGACAGAAGGGATTGAGTGGCATAAATTTTGCACTGTGGCTTTTACTCATCCATCAGAATCTTACATAGAACCTAATGGTTCTTACTTTACATGTAATTCAAACACAGTTTCTTCTTTCTACATTAAAGAAGAAAGTTAAAAGGGAGAGTGTTCAGAGCCACACTTACAGCCCCAGAGACAGCCGACAACTTATCATCTTGGGTGTTTTAGTTGCTTTCCCAGCCCTAAATTAGGTGAATTTACATGTTTCCCTTTTTAATATCTGTTTTTCTGAAATGTCATTAGTTCGTATCTTGACAATGATTGTTTAACATCTCCTCTGTGACCCAAACCACCCTGTAATACCAAACTTTTCTGAGAGAAGATACAGTGGAAACATCAGCATTATATTGACTAGAAGCCAGCACGAGTTCATTCACTTAAATGTTATTTACCACTGGCTTGCAGTTTGGATCTGAGTGTAGACACAAAATGCCTATGGGGTTTAAGGCATCAGTTTATTATCACAGAACATTATGATTTACAGTAGGAAATTCATTACACAAACATAGATACAGAGCAGCTCTGTCTAACAGTGCAAGCTTCACTTGCGTTGGCCACAGTCTCTTTGGAACTCTTTTCCAATGCTAAGTCTACCTGCGGATTACTAACACGAGGCATACAGAAGTATAGATCTTTGATTGCCATTTTCTCCTGCATGCTTGACCACTGTCAGTGAACAGCAAATTTGACAGGCGGTGCTGAAGGAGATTTGATGAAATCTAAAAAACCACATGGTGCTATAATAAATAGTTGTTTATAACTTACCTCTAAGCGTTCATAATTCATCTCTACAAGCTAATCAAACCTGTGTTTACTATAAATCAAATGTCTTTTCTCCACATCTGATGCTAAACAAGGAGGGCATGACTGATAGAGAAGCTACAGTTAATTTGATTTTCTAACCAACTCTCTCCTGGAATGGACACCTTTCTTATAAAAAAAAAATGCCTTGGAATTTAAGGAGGTTGGTGCCCTGTTTTTTTGGCCAGCCTATCTTTCAGAATTGCATCTGAAAATTCCTTGCCTGTGAGCCCTGGTTAGTGTTTATGTTTAGCAAGCAGGAGTTTGGAGTGATGTTCAAAAGAAAATTACTGAGAGTGAACCATGCCAGGTAACTAAGTATATCCTACATGAGGCCGCCATCTCTCACTGGCACATGATTAAGTGTCCTCAGTAAAGAATCCATATTGAACTGGGAAATGTTGGAGAACTCAATGGTGACCAATTCTTTTAAAGTCGAGTGTAGCCAAAGGTCCCTCATTCACCCCTCATGGGCATAGGAATAATCAGAACTACACAGCAGTCATTCACAAGTTGGGTTGTTGGACATCATCATTTGTGAGCACAGTAAAGATCAAATTTGTGGACAGAGTCCTCATCTCCGTTGAACTCTCCTCTACCACTTAGAGCAAATGGGCAGGCTGAAATGATAGAGCTAAGTTGTAAGGGGACGTTAAAATGGACCTGTGCATGCCATTAGTAACTATGCTCTCATTTCTAACAGCAAGATTCATCTGGCTTAAGAAAAAAATATACTGTAATTCAGGACTTCCCTTGATATAGACTCATATAATGACTGGTAAAATAAATGAATAAAGAAGCTAAGATGGTTTTCTGTATAATTACCAAGGATTTGCTAATTTTTTTTAAGGAAACATGGTGGTAAGACAAGTTTTCTACTGAAATAACTGAGATCCCAGTCATCTGTGCCTTGCAAACTCAAGAATGCATATATTTGATTGAGGAATCAGCATTCGCTCACTTTCTATGAACTTTCTTCCAACATGTGGCAGTTCATAAACTATTAAAGGTAACCATTTAAGTCTCACATGGAAGAGATTTTGCTTATTTATGAGAGACCAGGAAATGAAGGATTTAATAATTTTATTTTTGCCCTTTAAAGCTTTCTAAAGGTAGAATCACCTGTTCTTGCTTTCCCTACAGGTATATTACTGAGGCCTCTGTTTGCTGATGAAGGGATTGGGAACCAGAATGATATGAGGACAGAGAGTACCATTTTAACATAGTGATTGTCTGTTAGGATACCAGAACAACTAAGGGGCAGGGAGCATGGAGGAGTAGCTGGTGTTTCAATAATGCAATGTTGTTGAGATCTATTGATTCTTTCCTGTTTAAGTGATTCTGATGTTAACACTCATGGAAGAAGGCTTGGAGTGTGTGTGTGTGTTTGTGTTTAAGAGGGGAGTGAAAAGAAAGGGTTGGGATACTTCCCTAAATCATTCTGTGTGACCACAGAGGTCTGTCAACCTAAAACTCATCCTTACCCACACCTGTATGTATTTTCTTTTTAACAAATAGCACTGAAGCTTCTATCAGAGTCTTTTAGTCTTCCCACAAGTCTCAGGGTATCCTTTTGAAGTCTTGTTGCTACTAAAAACCTATTTTCTATATGGGACTGTTAGAAATGAGAGACCCAAGATGACTGTTCAACATGATCAAATATCCTCAATCACACCTTGAACTCTATTTGGTTTCTTGAATTTGGGCTCATGGATGGACATTGGGGTATCGATGAACACTCCAAATTCTATGAAACCACGTAAGAGCTGTGTACGTGTGTGTGGGTACACGTTTCTGAAAAGAGTCAATAGCTTTCATTAGGGTCTCAGAACCAGTCTGTACTCCTCACCCAAAAATAGGCAAGAAGCACACCTCCCTCAGTGCACACCCCGCTCAAAATGTCCCTCTTTCCATCCCCTCTAAGTCTCTCCCGAAAATGTAGGCAGGGTCCAGCTTTGTCTTCTCCATGTTCCCCTCCTGTTTCTTCTCTTCCCTTCACTTTCTCCTCTCCCCTGCAGCATCCCAGCCCTCTGAATCATGCCCAGGAGTTCTCGCATGAAATGACTCCCTCATGGGTGTTACCTGAAGAATGTAGTATCCCTCCCTGCACTCTTTTGCTCTACATTGAAAAACAAAAACAAAGAGTGAAAGTTTACACTAAAGGAATAAATCTGACAGAATTCCAGACACTGTGGTCTCCAGATTGAAATTAATTACAGGCCCCTCCCAGTCCCTTGCCTAGCCCACCAGCAAGTGACAATATGATGCTGCTTACAGATATGGCTGATTCTAGACTAGCCATTTAAACTAGAGAATGTTGCCTAAAGGACACAATTCTAGTTCAATAGGAGAAAAATCAGCTAAACTTGTTGAGTGAGTAAATAGGGGTTGGCCAATTTTCACACTGATTTGTATTCTGAGCACATAGTCTTCTCTCCAAGTTGTACAGTTTATTTCTTTAAGAACCTCAGGCCATAGAAGAACCTATCTCAATGCATTCTCTACAAAGACAAAAGGGTAGGTTATGGCAAGAACTGCTTATCTTGTTTTTCTTAAAATGTAGAGGACCATCTTCCAGAAGAAAATGTAGGCAGGTGGGTGGTGAGCACTTTCTTAGCTCACACCGCACCTCTCCATCCAGTACAGAGAAGCCTTTAGAGTCTGTGTCAGCAATTCCTGTGCCCAGGAAAAAGAGCAACACCCCCATTCCGTCCTTTTCTTCCTCTTCCTCCTGCTGACCCACCTGGGTGTTCTCCTGGGAATGTCTGGGTATTCTCAAACATGTTTAGACATCAGCTTCTGCCTCCTGGAGAGGTGAATGTAGCCAATTATCTGCTGATGGGTCTGAGAAAAATGTGTGTGTAATGAAACTGCTGAAATAAGCCTGGAAAGAGGGATCATTTTAGACCATCCCTGCAGTGTCTGCAAATCTCTAGTGACACTCTTGAAACCTCATCATCTTCTGTGTTTTGCCTACTTTTCTGAGCAATAGTGGGTGTGTATATCTCTGTTACATTATCATTAATGGGGATTGGGAGCACTTAAGAGGCAAGCTTCTCCCTAGAGATGTAATTTCGTGCATTAAGATATCAAAACATGAGAGAATACACATTGAAATGTGGTGGATTCGTATGATTGGTTCCATTGACACTAATGGGAGTGAGGCTCACATCTGCCCGCCACACTGATGGGACAGATACATAAACCCTGGCGCCTCAGGAGGCCCAGGCTTGCTGACTGACCTCACCCTCGCATGTGGTTTCTTTTGTTTTTAAATTCAGCTGGATAAATATGGTAGAGGCCCATGACAGATAACCAGGTCTTCACTCAGGCAGCAGGCAGTCTACTGGGATGTCTTTAAATGAACACATTGAGATTGACTCCATAAGCTACATATGAACATCAAGTCCAATGCATTTATGGTCATACCTTTTGAAGAACAGACTAATGAAATCGAGGATATATATCTGTTCTCTTAGTGTTCAAAAGGATGCAGCAGGCCCAAAATGGAGTCACTTATGCTAAATCCCACCAGGACTTAATAGACAACCAAACTGCAGCTTCTGCTTCCTCCAGAAATGTGACCTTTAATCAGTCAATGTGGAATTTCCTGATCAATGCTACAAGGTAATCTGCTGATATTTGGTATTAGTTTCTCAGAGGAGTGCAATCTTGCCTAAAACAATTATACTTCGCTTATAATTTCCTTTCTTTCTGCTCCCTCTCTGCCTTTAAAAAATATTTCCCATTCTGTAGGCCTTTGGAACTCCTTGCAATTCGCTAGATGAGATGGTGCCCTGATTCATGAATCATTCAATAATGCCAATCAGACATTTAAAATTTACACAGTTGAATTTTGCTATTTAATACTAGAAAGGAGATGCAAACTATTGAACCTCATAGACTATGCCTGCTGAAGACTCAGGCTACCTAGGGGTCCAGCTACCTCTTGATGGGCTCGCTGTCCACACTACTCCACTCCAAGTCTACCTTAGGGTAAAATTTGTACCTAACTGCCTTTCCTTTGAGTTCTTTTCTCTGTCACACTTTCTTATATTCTGTCCCCACCGAATGTTTTGTATATTTAATATTTACTTAATTATAAAACCCTGCCACCTCAAAACATAAAATTAAGAGGAGGAATAGCATCTTAAGGAGGATGAAAACATGGTCATATTATTCACTTAGAGACATTAGTTAGCAAGGAATAAAGATCAAAGATCCAGAGAAAATAAGTAGTAAAGTATTGTGATTAAAACCAGGGAATTAGATATTCCTGGGTTCCAATCAAATGTTTAATGTGTTATCTTGGCCAACATATAACCTCTCCTATTTCTACATCTGCTAAAATTTTTAAAATCATGTCTACCTGGGAGGATGGTTGGTAAACTTTGAATTAGTAATCTCTGACCAAACATACTGCATTAAAGAACATGCAGAAAACCTCAGTTCCTTACAATAACTGTGTATTTTTGTGTATGAATCTGAGGGTGGGTGGGGAGATCTGCCTCAAGTGTAGCCAACTTTGGCTGGCTTGCTTATGCATCTCTGATAAACTGGCAGTTCAGCCAGGTCTCAGTAGTCTAGGATGGCTCATCTCTGCTCCATGTGGTCGCTCATTGTCCAGCTGTTCCCCACACTTGTCCTCCTAGTGGCAAGGACCCAAGAGAGAGCAGCAGTGCACAGGCCTCCTAAGGCTTGGAGTCATTATACAATCACTTCCGCTGCATTTATTGGTCCAAACAAGTTACATGTCTAAATTCAAACTCAAGGGGTGATGAAATAAGTTCCAACTCTTGAGAGGCATTGCTATAAAAATCACACTGCAAAGGATGCGGTAAGAGAGGAGTCAAGGACTATGGCCATTTTCCAGGCAGTCTTCTACAAAGCCAAATGAAATTGTCTATGCAAAGGGCTTAACACAGTGCCACACAAACAGTAAATTACTAAATAAAAAACATCTAGTTTTAAAACTATTGCAAGCACAATGTAATTCCTAGTTATTAATTATATAGAACTGCATCTGACATTTCCTGTCTATTCGGGAGTGGAAAGCTCTTCTAGATTCATAGGCATTTGCTCTTAGTTACTGTCTGATGACCCTGCTTGGACCTCAGTGGCCTGACCACAGGTTGCTTTCCACAGGAATGGCAGGCCCTCCACACAGCTGAGCTTTTGGGTTACCCTGTGACATCTGGACTAATGTAAAACACCACACTGTGGGGCTTGAGGAGCTGCTAAAGTGGATAATCTTGGGAGTGTGGGGAAGCCAATGAACAGGATCTTTATAAGTCCTATCAAGAGCATTGCATGGGTCTGAGCAAGCCCATCTGCTAGGTAATGCACTGAATCTATTTACAGATCTTCACAAAGCAGTGACTAACGCAGTATCCTGGCATCTTGTCTTCCATCCTTCCCTGCCTCACTTTCTTTTTTCTTTAGTCTCAATGCCCTAGTTTGCATATCCCAAATAAGGCCATGGCTCAGTCCTTTCCTCAGGCTCTGTTTCCAGGCAACTCTGGCTAAGATAAATACACATTTATTATATATCTTGTGCATATATTGTATCTATAAGTTATAAATGAATCAATGTAAGATAAACAATAAGGTATCAATACTTTTCTAATGACTGAAGCATATAGGAGTAACTTCTGTACAAGTGTGTTCAATCCACTAATGAGGAGAACACCAGTTTTTTTGTGAGTAAGTAACAAAGTGGCTTCTGGAACAGCTTGGAAAGCAGGCACTAAAACAAGGATTGGAAGGAAAAGCAAATTACTCTAGTGCCACACACAGTTAGTGCTGGTTTGAGGTTGGATATGAGTCATGCAGCTGGAGATGTTTTGGGGGACAGTTTGGATGGGTGGCGTGAACACAAAGCCTGGCCAGCAAAGCTCTGCACTGCCCACATACAGAGTCCAGAGCCCAGAGAACCAAGGGTTTCTCTCATAGAGTTGGAATTTTCCAAAAGGACCCAACTGTTCTCTTTCCATCTCTGCCTTTAATCCATATTCCTCCCTTCCCTATGTGGTAGCAAACTGTCTAAAGAATTTCCCAAAATGGAGAGATAAAACATAAGAAAAACACAACTTCTCAGACTACAGAAATGAACTAACAGGGAGGGAAAGTTTGATTAAAACCAGTGGATAAGATATTCCTAGGTTCCAATCAAATGTTTAATGTGTTACCTTGGCCAGCATATAACCTCTCCTATTTCTACATCTGTTAAACTTTTAAAAATCATGTCTACCTGGGAGGAGTTATATATATCCCAAAGAGCTATAATATTTTATCTTGCATATGTGAAAGAAAGAGTTGTTCTTGAGTTGAAGGGGATGTGGGGTAGATATTACCCAAGTCATGATACTGTGAAGTTATCTGATAAGTTATACCTTAGTTGACATGACTTTCTCAGTCTACTGGGAGAAACTATACAATAGTGTTCAGAACATGACTTTGAGAAGGAGCCAGATCTGAGTTCAAATAGGGGTTTTCATCCTCCCCAATCTTGTGGCATGTTTAAATGAGGTATGTCATTGACCTTTCCTTGGTCTTATAATTGGTAATAACATCTTTTTGGACTAGTGTCTTAGGCCACTTACCCCGGGGATGAGAATTCATGCACAAGTGATATTTAAGGAATTGTTCTCAGAAGAGAATGATGAAGGACTGAGTGAAGCTGGAAGCTGGTAGAAGCAGGAAAAGCTTAGTGAGGAAGGAGAAATTTCCAACTTCAACTTGATCCCAAGGGGAGCTCTGGAGTATAAACTGCACCCCAGAGTTTGTGCTAATGCAAATGAGTTGAGCTTCCATATTTCAGTGTCAATCAGTAAGGCTCACCTCCTCATTCATAAAATGGGAATCATATCTACATTATTGGGCTATTTGAATTCTAAATCCTATATGTGTAAAACCCTTAGCAAGGTGCCCAGTGCAAGGTAAATGTGACATGTTGTGAGTTATTTCTAATAGTGATTGTCATTATTATTGAACAAATTGAGCAAGTAGCTCAAGCGTCAAACAACTAGCCAGAACAGCCTTGAAAAAGGACATGTGCTTGGTTCTTTCCCTTCAGACTCCCTGAGGAGTCACAGAAATAAGTCGCATGATTATTCTCTGAGTCATTTGGTACCCACGTGCCTTCTTCTGGATGGTTCTAATTCTCAAATCAATTAGAATTAAAGTGAAGAGTCAGAAATGAAAGTGATTCTGTCATGTGCTTATTAGTGTTATGAAAATCTGAATATAAAAGGTCAGACAACTCAAAACACATTCATCCATGTGGGTGCATTCATATGGAAGGAAAGTTAAATTGGAAATATTTCACATTGACCAATGTCAGGTTTTTATTTGAAAGTAGAATCTTGTCATCTCTCAACAAGTGTCTAAAACACACCTAGTATGTGGTAAGAAGGATAAATATCATGTGATAAACCCATGTTCTTTCCTAAAAATATGCAGTACTTTGCCATGTTCCTCACTCCTCATCCTGTGTACTTTGCTTCTAACAAAGATGCACCCCTGTGCCTCCTATTGGAAGAATATTCTCAAGACACTAAAGCCATTTTGCCTGCACCCTCAGAGCCAGAAGGGCTGAGAGTTTCCATCTACCAGGACAAACCATTACTGATGAAAATGAACCATGAAATCCCAGTTCGCCTGCCACAAGGTAGGGGGAACTGTGGAGATCCCCTTGGTGTCAGGCTGAGCTGGGAATTCCCCTGATATATCTCGGCCCTCTTTCAGCTTCATCCTGTTACCTGTCCAGTTTCCCTCCTTGTTTTGCCAGTATTTTCTGGGACCAATTCCATAATAAGTCACTTCTAAGTGAATCTTTGTCTAAGATTGGCTTCTAGGGTTCTGACCTAAGACACTAGTGCAAAAATCTTAACAATTATAAGACCAAGGCAAGCTAGTAACACTGCATAACAAAAATCAACACTTTGTGCGTGACTATTATTTATCAGGAAATGTGTGAAACAGTCAATAGGTTAAGTATCTAAGGGCTTAATTTATAGGTAAAGAACCCAAACCAATACAGGTTAAATAACCTGTTCATAGTCACACAGCTAGTTAGCAACTAAGCACATTTTGATTCAAACTGTCTGATAATAAAACCTACACTCTTAACCAGGCACCACCTTTGAACCCTTGACCTTGAAATTGAGAAAGTGTGAAAGGAAATTCTTTTGTTCTATTCCAGGTGGCATTCATTTCAACCTCTGGATTAACAGTCCAAGGAAATTCTGTCTTTGTTTTCAGATTCTTTCCTAGGTCATCTTTGTGAATGTTTCTGGATTTTGCATCATATCCCATGGAGAAAAGTGAGGACTCTCATTCCTCTTGCACTTTTATGCTTGTGTTACTTAGGTCTTCTTAAAAAAAAAAACCGTGAGTCCCAATGCTAAGTGCCAGTGATTCTCCACCAGAGAGTGGGATTTAAAATCATCACCAACAACAAGAACTGATCCACCAGAAATGTAATATCCCCAAAATATGACCTTCTTGACATTCAAAAGACAGTGTCACTACATTGAAAGGAAATCCTTCTTTGTAGGGTTGATCTTATTGACTATAATGAGGACCAGAGTTTCAGTCTGTCTCCCAAGTGTGTTGTAATGAGGTAGGAAAGAAATAAAAACAAGAAAGTGGGGACGAGGCTAATTCAGTGGAATCCAGTACCACAAATCTTCTGCCTTCATTTGCTTTGCTATCCTGGGAGAAAACCCCTGCCATCTTATTCTTGATCTCCAACATAACTCCTACAACTACATTCAGCACAGCAACAATACTCACAATGATTCTAAGGACAAAACACCCTTGCTATTTCCCCACCCTTCATAAAATATGTTTGGAAACTACAAAGCTAAAGGTCATAAAAAGCAGTGAAAACAGAAGCATAGCCAAAGAGAAAAGAGCCATGAACGTCAAACCTTTCATTGTTTCCTTATTCTTTCTCTCTGGCCATGTATTAACTTAAGCAAAGGTAGATAGTGGATGATTTAGTCACCTGTATTTTTAGTGGATCCTCACACATCTTGAACCACATGAAAGATACCATACGAGGTGGAGGCATCTTCCTTCCTATAAGAAGCTTACAGTCTAGCTGGGAGGTAAGGCTTTTAGATTGATTTATAGAGTGTGAAATGAGTAGATTCTATTTATGATTATACGGGTTTAGTAGATGAAGAAATCATTTAGAGCCAGGCTGGTCAAGGTAAGCATGTGAAGGAGGTTGATTTTCAACAGCAGCTTGCTGTGGGTAGGTGACCAGACAATGCACCCCCAGCTCAGGATCTGCTTTAGAAAGGTGTAGCAGAAGGAAATTTACAAGACATAGCAGACACACAATGAACCCACATACAACAAAGTGTTAGGAGGTGTTGTTTATTTTTCTCCGTTCTTGTTCCACCACAACAAAAAATTGAAGGGCAGAGACACAGTAGTGCAGCATACTTTTATTTAAAGTTACACATTTAAAGAGAAAAAGTGCAGGCAGCCTCAGGGAGGAGAGGCACCCTCAAAGGTTTAAGTTTTATTTAAAGAGAGAAAATATGCAGGTGATCTCAGGGAGAGGTGTACCCTGAAAAGTTGAGAAAAAGTTTTATTTAAGGCAAAAAAGTGCACACTTGGAAAAGGGGGAATGTGGGCTACCTCAGAGAAGAGGCATGCTGAAAGATTGGGGTTTCCACCTTTTAAGGATTTTTCTAGAATGTAACAAAGGGCTAGAGGTGTAGACTTGTCAAGTGATCTCAAGATGTTTATCTTTGATGAGAGACATCACAACTCTTTATTATCAGTTCTCCAGGTAATTCTTCAAAATTAACTTAACCCAAGAAATTTGCTGATTCAGTTCCTCCCTAGGATAGCAGCTTCCTTCTGGAAACGTATCGATCAAGAATGCCTGCCCTGCCCCAAAGGTGGACTGAGTTATTGTCTGTTTTCTAAAGAATATGTTAAGAATCTTACTTCTTAACTTCCTGGGTTTTAAAATGCGATCTTAGCTTTAAGATGGAATCTTTCCTGTTTTTACTATGCTGCTTATATCTCAGCTTGTTTGGAAAATTAATCTTGATGCTTGTTGAGGTTGCAAATTACTTGATTAGGGGCTGGAGGAGGGAAAAAAAACAGCATATAGGTTAAGTTAAAGAATAAGCTGGGCCTAGGAGCAGGCTAAGTAAATCTTACTGTAAGAATAGAAATAAGTTAGCATAAGCATAGCCATCTTAAAGGCCTAGAAGCCATTTTCTGAGTATGTGACTTAGAAAGAAAAACTGGAACTGGGTAAGGCCTTGAAAAACAAGTTAATCATGAGCACTGGGTGGTGGGCAGCTGTGACCCTTGGTCAGCTAACCTTGGTCAGTAAATCTTACATACCAAGCTTATCGTGCAGAACCTCCCTAACCATTGAGGAGTAGTCTTACCCTGCCCTTGCTTAACCCCAGGATATATGTCTTGCAAGAATAATGTATAGTTATAGAAAATTGCTATGAGTTAAGTGTTTTGAAATTGCTATATAAACCCTTGGCTCTGAGTGCTCAGGGTCCTTGTTGAGACCCGCTGCATCGGGCTGACTTGGTCCCCAACTAGTTGGCTGAATAAAGACTTTGCTTGAATTTACATCTCTATGCCTGTGTAGTTTGTTCTCTGGGGAAGCCTCGGAAGCCTGCACCCTAACATTACAATGGCATAATCTAATTGACACAAAGAAGACATGGATTATGTGATCAGATACTTTATCTGGGGAATATCGGGACATTCCAAGTTACTCCTGAACTTTGGAGCTTCAACTG
The DNA here is from genome assembly GCF_040802235.1 of Manis javanica. Lineage (NCBI taxonomy): Eukaryota > Metazoa > Chordata > Mammalia > Pholidota > Manidae > Manis > Manis javanica. The sequence continues at coordinate 37,565,626 of NC_133160.1, read as the reverse complement.
ATTAACTCATTAACTCTGAGTCTTTTCTGGTTCTCTAGTTTTAACTGGTTAACTCTTTGAATCCCTTTTAGTGGGCTTTCCTGGCATTACTCCCTCTCCATCCCACTCTTATCTATTTTCCTGCCTAACAAAGGGGTTTATAACAAAATTTGAGATATTTTAACTAGGGCTAAATAGCCTTTCAAATATCTTTGAAATGTTAAAGACTTCCCTTATTAAGGTTGTTTCTTAAGAAATTAATTATTTATCTATTTCTGTATTAATAAACCACTACAAACTCAGGGACTTGAGCCATTTTATTTACTTATGAATTAGCAATCTGCACAGGGCTCAGCTGAGTGGTTCTTCTGTTGGTCTAATCTAGGGTATTCCTGCAGCTTTCTTTATCTGGGCAATCAAATGGGGTTGGGTGGTCTTGATGGCTTTGAATATATTCTCCTGTTTGGGATAGCTTTGAGTATATTCTCCTGCTAACATACGAAGGGTTTTGTCAATACCTGAAAGTAATATTATTTTCATTTACTTTCAATTTTGAAAATCTAGCTCCTTAACCTCATGATATTTGAGGGAAAATGTCATTTAGTGGCCTGAAACAGAATCTAACTAAATGGGGCTCAAATAGGTTGAAACATTTCATCTGCTTTCTAAAAGAATCCAAGAGAGCATTTTGGTATTACAGGGAGACTGCACTTGTTGCAAGACTACATCCACCTCCAGCAGTTTTCCCAAAGGGTGGGGAGGGTTCCCAAAGTACTTCAGAAATGTTAATTTACTTATTCCTCAAATGTTCTTCATTAATATACAAAGTACAATAAATTCTTGCTATTTTTTTTTAATGAGCCACATAAGCATCTGGCTTTATCTGGTTTGGCCCTGACCTCTGGTGCATATTGACCTGACATCCAAATGTCACTATTTGCATCTCTGCCTGAGGGCTTCTCTTGCCACTACAATTCTCTGCCCTTATGAACATCAGGCTGAAAGAACTGGAGAACTAACATTCCCCAGGAGCAGCCATCAACTAATGGCTGACAAGAATTGGAAATCAGCATACAGTGCCTCCTCCCTACCCCGGCAGCAACCTCTCCCTCTGGTGGGTTATCCTCAGGCTCATGTTCTTCACTGGCTCCAGGGCTCCTGGAAGGATGAAGCTCCACTTACTGCAGCGACACTAACCCTGAGAATCTACCCTGAATCACTTCCTTGCTGTTCTGGTGTTGCCTGGGATCAACTCCTAATTAAATGTCTTGCTCTCAAAGTCTCATATTCTGCTTCTGGGGAAAATAAAACTAAGACACCCAGTGATGTGTAGAGTAAAACAATTTGCCTTTAAATCAGATGGAACTTTCAGGGTTGGGATGCAGAGCTCTTTGCATAACACCATGTTCCTTTCTATATTTAGAATTCTTGGGTTTATAAATTAGAAAAGACCGCAGAGAGTTTTGTTCCAAATCCTTCAGTCTACAGATGAGGAAACTGAAGGTCAGAAAGGGAGAGAACTTGCTTCCTGGTGGCAAAGCAAAGTACGTTTTTGTCCCCAGAACAGCAGTCTGCACTAAGCCACACCATACTGATTAACGTGAAAACATCTATATATCTTTCCTTATTGAATGCAGTACAATCAAAAGAATACATTCCAATAAAGGAGAGACACAAATTTACAGATAGCAAGAAAAATAGGCTAGAATAAGAAATAAGGGAGGAATGGAGGAAGGAAAAAACAGGTTAGCCTAGCAGGAGAAGGTCACATTGAGTGCAGTGGTTCTGTTTTGCACATGCATAGGAATTACTTTGGGGGCTTTAAAAGTAGTGAAGCCTGCATCCATTCTCCAGAGATCCTAGTTTGATTGATTTTTTTGTGCAGCCTTGACATTGGGACTTAAAAAAAACTTAAAAACAAAAACTCTTAGTTGACTCTAATGTGCAGCCAGCATTGAGAACCACTGGCTTGGCATTACCAAACTGTATAATTCTTCTATTATTGAGATAAGAAACCACATTGCTTTAAGTAGGTTCTCTTGGAAGTCAAAAGAGCCTCCAAGGATATTTAAAACATGAAGAAATACTGGAAGAAGCTATGAAAGTGTTGGTATATTTTAAAGGTTAACACTTATAAAGAGCACTATGAAATATAATTACACATTAACTATAGTTTTGTTGTTGTTGTAGGCTAAATAATTGCCCAAAGGTGCCTGTGAACATGTTACCTTACTGACAAATGGAATTTTGAAAATATGATTAAGTTAAGAACCAGCCATGAAGGATTATCCTGGATTGTCTGGGGGGGCACAATGTAATCACAAAGGTCCTTATGAAAGGGACACAATGGGGGCAGAGTAAGAATGAGAAGTGAGGCTAGAAGCAGGGGTTTGAGTGATGTCTTTCTGGATAGGGATCACACACAGGAATGCAGGTGGTCCCCAAATGATGGAAAAGGCAAGAGATGGATCTGCAAGTGATGCAGGAGAATACCTTGGTTGTAGCATCCTAAGACCCATTTCCAGACTCTGACCTCCAACTGTAAGCTAATGCGTTTGTGTTGTTTTAAGCCCCTATGTTTGTAATCAATTGCTACAATGGTAGGAGACTAATACAGAACCAGTGATGTAGTCTATTCATGATCTACAACTTTAGAGTTGTTTAGTAACATTGTCTTTCGCTCTTGTACCCACTCCCATCCCTGTAGATAATGTGATCCGAAGATAAGATCAAAAGCCTGAAATTGTAGCCCTTTGTAACCGTGCAGCCCATGCCGATGACCCTCCTGGCCCCCCAGTGATAAGCTCTGAGTCCAAGCACGTGTGATATTGCAGATGATATAAAAAAGTAAGTACACTGACATTCATCTGAATAAATTAAAGAATCTAAATAACCATTTTGTTCACTTTTTATCTATTATTCTATTTATCCATTTATTTATCCACTCAATGAACACCTTTTGGCTTTTGCTATTGTGTTGGGCAGAGGGTGTGATCTAGGACAGTTAGGATTTCCAAATGAAAAAACAGTATGCCCAGTTGAACTTGAATTTCAGACAAACAACAAATGATTTTTTGGCAGGTATATCCTAAACACTGCATCATGTCAGTATTGTAATATTGTTCAGTGTTTATTTGAAATTCAAGTATAACTGGGCATCCTGCATTTTAATTTGTCAAACTGAGCAACCCTGACTCGAGTTCTCAGCCCAAGTTCTAGGACACGTTATTGGTAATTTGTTGCTACACCTCATAAATGACCTACATTTGTAAGTATTAGACTTGATTCTCTCTAACTGAATTTATTCTAATATACAGTCTTGGTCTGGAGAGAGAAGAGTGGACCTTCGGTCAGAGTAAGAAGGAAGAGGCCATGCCCACATTTGGGCACCTCCTGGGAAATGAGAGATGTCATGCTTTGTGAATAGGTAGAAAAAAAAGGAGAGTACATCTTATCTGATGTATATTTTGGAGGCTTATGAACCATTTTTTCAATTTTGGCTCTGCCATTCACTAGCTTTGTGGCTTGGGGGAAGTTATGTAGTTTTTGAACTGCTAGGACTTTTTTCTTACTTTTATAGGAAAAATTTGACCAAATGATCAGTAAACTTAGAGGTCATTTGGTCAATCAACCAACATTTATTGCATATCGGTTGTGTGCCAAACATCAGCTACTAAGAGATACAATGCTGAACAGGCCAGGCAAAGTCCTTGTTCTCAAGGAACTTACGTTTCTTTACTAATTGTGGTGGAGAGCATAGCAGGTGCTCAGTAAATGCTCTGGAATGCCTGCTTTGAGCACTGATGACTTCAGACCCTGCCCTCAAGAGGCTTATCCTCAAGTTGGCTATGCCTGCCTTGTCCTTTCAAAGGTCAAGGAAATTCTATTTGGGCAAAAACTATTTTAACCTTGAATAACACTGAATGTAATTTTCCTCTTGGTTCAGGAGGAGCTTGGAAAGGAGAGACCTGACCTCTTTAGGTTCTGTACTTCCTCAGCAAGGTGAGTTTCCATGAAGCAGTTCATGGCATGGAGAAGTATAGTGGATTCTGTGGTTTGTGATTATTTGCTGTAAGTAAAAAGCTTTGTGATGGGTGCATCTTTTGCAACTGTGGTAACTTTTACAGAGATGGCTGTTGGTCCTGGAAGGCAGGAGTCTTAGACATCCAAGTGTTTACATTGTTTCACTTACTCAGTAAGATATATTGAAGTAATTTCCATACATTATGGAGGTAAACTCCATTTTTCACAGCTGAGTGCAGTTCACACTGCTTATATGCAGAATTTGGCAGCAGCAGTGTGATCTGAGATTGTACAGGGTAGACTATATAGGAAAGAAATCGCTGATGAAACCCATGTTGTGATGAGCTATCATTTCTCTAATGTGTGTGTGTGCCTAGGAAAGTATATATAGGAAAGAAGTTTCCCACAGCAGAGAAAAGTCACCTCCTTATTCAACAACTCTCCACTGGATGTCCTTTATTAAGCATAGGACTGGGTGCTAAGGAGAAGAAAAGTCATGGAAAAACATTTGCTACTCTAAGTGTGATGGATCTGTCAACACTCAGCATCATTACCTGTCAGTTCTTCAGAAAGGCAGAATCTCAGGCTTCACCTCAGACCTACTGAATTAGAATCTACATTTTAGGTCCCTAACTTATTCAAAACTACATTATAATTTGAGAAGATCTTACAGATGATAGTCATGATCACTTGGAGAGATTATACTCTATGGAGACAGAATTTACAAACAAGTTATCAAGTAACAATGGGAATAACTATATGATTTTTCTCAAATTAACATCCAGCCTTCCTGCAATGTTGTTGCTCTCTTTGTTTTCTATCACTGCAATTTCAAACTTTTTTGACCACAAACAACAGTGCTAAACTAATTCAAAACTATATTATTCCTGTCTGTGTATATTTATTTCCTGGGTTTCATTTTCTCCCTTATCAATTCTTAGCTTTGGGCATGCAAATTCTCTATTCACCTTGTTTTTGAATAATGCAGCCTCACTAATATGGGGATGCTTTTCGCACTGGGTCTGAAATATTTGTGCTTGGTCTTTTATTGTTGCATTGCAGAGTTATTTATGTATTCTGTATATGAGACTTTAATAGATAAATTATTGCCAATATTTCTCCCATTCTGTAGGATATCTTTTCACTCTGTTTGATGATGTCCTGTGAAACACAGGAGATTGTTTAATTAAGCTTAATTCATCTTTTCTTTGGTTGCTTGTGTTTTAAATATCATATCTAAGAAACTATTGCTTAATCCAACGTCATGAGAATTTACATTTCTGTTTTTCCTTTTTCTAAGAGTTTTGAAATTTTTGTTCTTACATTAAGGTCTTTGATCCATTGTAAGTATTTTATATGGTGTGAGGTGGGGGGTCCAACTTCATTTTTTTCACTGCTGATATCCAGCTGTGCCGGCACCACTTATGGAAAACTCAGTTGTTCAATTGCTTTGGCAGCTTAAACAAAAATCAACTGACCACAAATGTATGAGTTTATTGCTTGACTCGTAATTCTATTCGGTTTATGTTTCTGCCCATCTTTATGTCACTACTGCACAATCTTGATTATTGTAGCTTGCACTGAGTTTTGAAATGGGAAAGGAAGTCCTCCAACTTTGTTCTTTTTCAAAATAATTTTGGTTATTTTGGGTCCCTTGAACTTCCTTATGATTTCTAAGATCACTTTGGGAAACAATGCTGTCTTAACAAGTGAAATCTTCCTATTCATGAACATGAGTTATCTTTACATTTGTGGAAGTCTTCTTTTATATCTTTCAGTGATATTTTTAAGTTTTCAATGTATGAGTTTTGCATTTCTTTAACTAAACTTATTTTTAAGTGTTTATTTCTTATTGGTGATATTATCAATGGAATTGTTTTTCACAGTTTCATGTTGGGGATTATTTATTGCTGGTGTATAAAAATACAATTGAGTTTTGATCTTGAGTATGGTGATCTTATATTCTAGAAACTTGCTGAACTCATTTACTAGCACTAATGGAATTTTGTGGACACCTTAGTTATTTTCATTTTTTTAAATTTTGGTATCATTAATATAAAATCACATGGGCAACATTGCAGTTACTAGATTCCCCCCTTTATCAAATCCCCACCACATACCCCATTATAGTCACTGTCCATCAGCATAGTAAGATGCTATAGAGTCACTACTTGTCTTCTCTGTGCTGTACTGCCTTCCCCATGCATCCCCCCACATTATGTGTGCTAACTGTAATGCCCCTTATTCCCCTTCTCCCTCCCTTCCCACCCTCCCTCCACCAAGTCCCTTTCCCTTTGGCAACTGTTAGTTCATTCTTGGGTTCTGTGAGTCTGCTGCTGTTTTGTTACTTCAGTTTTTGCTTTGTTCTTATGCTCCACAGAGAAGTGAAATCATTTGGTACTTGTCTTTCTCCACCTGGCTTATTTCACTGAGCATAATACCCTCTAGCTCCATCCATGTTGTTGCAAATGGTAGGATTTGTTTTCTTCTTATGGCTGAATAATATTCTATTGTGTATATGTACCACATCTTCTTTATTCACTCATCTGCTGATGGACAATTAGGTTGCTTCCATATCTTGGCTATTGTAAACAGTGCTGCGATAAACATAGTGGTGCATATGTCTTTTTAAACTGGAATCCTACATTCTTAGAGTGAATTCCTAGGAGTGAAATTCTTGGATCAAATGGTATTTCTATTTCTACTTTTTTGAGGAACCTCCATACTGCTTTCCACAATGGTTGAACTATTTTACATTCCCACCTGCAGTGCAGGCGGGTTTCCCTTTCTCCACATCCTCACCAGCATTTGTTGTTCCTATTCTTTTCTATGTTGGCCATCCTAACTGGTGTGAGGTGATATTGCATTGTGGTTTTAATTTGCATTTCCTGATAATTAGCGATGTGGAGCATCTTTTCTTGTGCCTGTTGGCCATCTGAATTTCTTCTTTGGAGAAGTGTCTGTTCATATCCCCCACCCATTTTTTAATAGAGTTAATTGCTTTTTGGGTGTTAAGGTATGTGTGTTCTTTATATATTTTGGATGTTAACCCCTTGTCAGATGTGTCATTTACAAATATATTCTCCCATACTGTAGGATGCCTTTTTCTGTGATGGTGTCCTTCGCTGTACAGAAACTTTTTAGCATGATATAGTCCCATTTGTTCATTTTTTATTTTGTTTCCCTTGCCTGAGGAGATGCATTCAGGAAAAAGTTGCTCCTGTTTATATTCAAGAGATTTTGCCTATGTTGTCTTCTAATAGTTTTATGGTTTCATGACTTACATTCAGGTCTTTGTTCCATTTTTAGTTTACTTTTGTGTATGGGGTTAGACAATGATCCAGTTTCATTCTCTTGCATGTAGCTGTCCAGTTTTGCCAACACCAACTGTTGAAGAGGCTGTCATTTCCCCATTGTATGTCCATGGCTCCTTTATCATATATTAATTGACCATATATATGGTTAGGTTTATATCTGGGCTTTCTAGTCTGTTCCATTGGTCTATGGTTCTGTTCTTGTTCCAGTACCAAATTGTCTTGAGTACTGTGGCTTTGTAGCAGAGCTTGAAGTCAGGGAGTGTAATCCCTCCACCTTTATTCTTCCTTCTCAGGATTGCTTTGGCTATTTGGAGTCTTTTGTGTTTCCATACGAATTTTAGAACAGTTTAGTATTTTGATAGGAATTACATTAAATCTGTAGATTGCTTTAGGCAGGATGGTCATTTTGACAATATTAATTCTTCCTATCCATGAACATGGGATGTGTTTTCATTTCTTAGTTATTTTCTATGTATAAGATCATGTCATTAACAAACAGAGATGTTTACTTCTTCCTTTATATTCTGTATGCCTTTTGGTTCTTTTTCTTGCTTCATTGGACAGGCTGGAACTTCCAGAATTATGCTGAATGGAACTGACAAGAACATATGCCCTTGTAATGTTCCTGATCTTAGGGAGGAAATTTTCAGACTTGTATCACCAAGTATAATTTTTATCTGTGAGAATTTTATGGATACTCTTAATCAGAGTGTCTTATATTCTTTATATGTTGAATATTTTTGTCATGAAAATCTGATGGATTGTGTCAAATGCATTTTAGGTGTCTGTTAATATGATCATGTAGTTTGTGTCTTTTGTTCTCTATCAATGTGGTGTATTGAAGGATTTTCATATAGTAAATGCATCTTGCATTCTTGAGATCAATCTCATTTTGTTATGGTGCATAATTCTTTTAATATGTTGATGTTCTTATGTTTTTTAGTATTTTTTTGAGGATTTTGAATCTATATTCATAAGGGATATTGGTCTATAGTTTTATTTTTCTGTAGTGTCTTTTCCAGTGTGAGAGGTGTTTCCTCCTATTCTATATTTTGCAAGAGTTTGTGAAGTATTTTTGCTCATTCTTTTTTAAACATTTGGTAGACTCATTAGTGAAGTCATGTGATCCTTTACTTTTCTTTGTAAGAACTTTTTTGACTACTAAATGTCTATTTGTTACAGTTCTGTTCAGATTTTATATTTCTTCTTGAGTCAGTTTCCTAATGTATGTTTTTCTAAGAAGTTGTAAATTTCCTCTAGATTATCTAATTTATTAGCATATAATTTTTTCATTATGTTCCATTACCATCCTTTTTTATCTTTGAAAGGTTAGTAATAATGTCATCTCTTTCATCCACAATTTTAGTAATTTGAGTTTTCTCTTTTCCTCTTGGCTGGTCTATCTAAAGTTATGACAACTTTATTATCTTTTCTAAAAAACAACATTTGGTTTCTTTGACTTTCTGTATTGTTTTTTTCTGTTGTCTATTTCATTAGTGTCCTTTTTTATGCTTATTATTTTCTTCCTTCTGCCTTCTTTGGGTTTTGTTTGCTTTTCTTAGTTTTCAAAGGTTGAAGATTGGGTTGATTTGAAATTTCTGTTCTTTCTAATGAATGTGTTTGCAGATATAATTTTCCTTTAAGTGTTGCTTTCTCTGCATCTCATAAATTCTGGCATATTGTGCTTTGTTCTCTTTCATTTCAAAGTATTTTCTCATTTTCCTTGAGATTTCTTCTCTGTCCCATTTGTTATTTAAGAATTTGTTCTTTAATTTCTAACATAAGAGAGACATAAGAGAGAATTCCCCAAATTTCCTTCTGCTATTGATTTCTAATTTTACTCCCTTGTGGTTAGAGAGAGACTATACTCTGTGTGATTTCGGTCCTTTCACATTTTTGAATACTTGTTCTGTGGCTTAACACATGTCTATTCTAAAGAATGTTCCATGTACACTTATGAAGAATATTCTGCTATTCTGGGGGGGAGAAATGTTCCATAGATATATGTTAGGTCTAGTTGGTTTATAGTGTTGTTCAAGCCTTCTGTTTCTTTGCTGATCTTTTGTTTATGTTTTATCCATTATTTAAAATAGAGTATTGAAGTATCCAACTACTACTGTTGAATTGTTTACTCTCTTCAGTTCTATCAGTTTTTGTTTCACATATTTTGGCACTCTGTTTGTAGGTATATATATGTTTAAAATTGTTATATCTTCCTCACATATTGATCTTTTTATTATTATAAAATGTCCTTGTCTTTAGTAATAATTTTAATCGTAAGGTCTTTTTTTGCCCAATATTAGTAGAGCCAACCAAGGTATCTTTCAGTTACATTTTGCATCTTATGCATCCCTTTATTTCCAACCCATGCTTTGTGCTTTGAATCTAAAGTGTATCTCTTTTAGACAACATATAGTTAGATTGTGTTATTTTTCAATCCATTCTGCCTTTTGAGTGTTTATCCATTTTCATTTATTATAATTACTGAAAGGGTAAGGTTTACATTTGCCATATTTTGCTATTTGTTTTCTACATGTCATATGCCATTTTTTTCTGTTTACCCATTACTTCTCCTTTTGCGTTAAATTGATATTTTCCAGTGTATCATTTTAATTCCATTTTTCTTGTTTAATATATTTTTGGGTTTTTTTTTCATAGTACTTGTCCTGGAAATTATAATTCACATCTTAATTTATAACAATCTTAACAATCTTATTGCTTTAACACAAATTGAATTTCAATAGTATACCAAAACATTTTTCCTATGTTGCTTGATTCTCTACTTGACCCAATATGTTTATACTGTCATAAATTACATCTTTATGCACCATGTGTTCATCAACACAAATTTATAGTTGATTTATACATATAGCCTTTAAATCAGATAGAAAAATAAAAGACTTACAAACCAAAATGTATCTATACTGTACTATGTCTTACTTAAGTAGTTACTTTTACTGGTATTCTTTATTTTTCATGTGCATTGGATTTACTTTAGTGTTCCTTAATTTCAGCCTGAAAGCTTTTCTTTAATATTTCTTGTAGGCCTACTAATGATGAATTATGTTTTTATTTACTTGGTAGTGTCTTCATTTCATCTTCATTTTTGAAGAGTTATGCTAGATACAGAATTCTTGGCTGAATTGGTTAAAAAATCTTTCAGCACTTTTAATATATCATCCCACTGCCTTCTGGCCTCCATGATTTCTGAAGAGAAATCAACTGTTAGTGTTATTAATGATCCCTTGTATGATATAAATTTATTTTCTCTTGATGCTTTTAGGTTTTCTTTGTCTTTGTCATTCAATAGTTTGATTATGTTGTGTCTAGGTGTTAATATCTATGAGTTCATTCTACCTCAAGTTTGTTAAGCTTCTTATATCTTTAGATTAATATTTTTCATCAAATTTGGGGGATTTGGGGCATTTATATATTTAATAGTCTTCCTATTCCCCTCTCTTTTCGTTCTGGGACTTGCATTATGAGTATACTGGTATGCCTCTGAGTCTCTGTTCATTTTTGTTTTTCTTTCTATTCCTCAGAATGTCTAAGTTCAATTATACTGATTCTTTTCTTCTGACTGCTCAAATTTGCTATTGTGTTCCTCCAGTAAATTTTAATTTCACTTACTATACTTTCCAACTCGAGAATTCTTACTTTGCTCTTTTATACAATTTCTGTCTTTTTATTGATATTCTCCACTATGATATATCATTCTTATGTACTCCAAAGACTGTGTGTTCTTTGACCATAATTAAAGTAATTGCTTTAAAGTCCTGTCTGGTGAGTTTAATACAAGAGCTTCCTCAGAGACAGTCTGTATTCACTGCTCTTTCTCCTGTGTATGTATCATACTTTGTTGTTATTGTTTTTGCATGTCTCAGAATTTTTATTGGAAATCAAACATTTAAAATAATTTGTTAAACTTGAAAATGAGGCTTTCCTCCCTTGCCATGCTTTGCTGCTGTTCCTGGTTTTTATTTGTGTGTGGTTGCAGTGGTTGTTGTTGGTGGTGGTTTGTTGGTTTAATAGCTTTCTTGAATTAATTTATAGAATTAATTATGTAAAGTATCTATTCTTTTCATTTGTGGTCACTGAAGCCTGTATCTAGCTAATATCATAGAGAGCTAATGATTAGACAGAGACTTCCTTAAGAGCCTAGAACCAATACAACTCCCAGTCTTTGTTGAAGGGCTCTGTGTGTGCACCGGGGAACACCTTCAGTACCCAACCAGCTATTTGACAATCCTGTGTCACCCTTCACTTCCTGCTTTTCAAGGGCCTCAATGTCAGCCAGAGGTGAGAACTTAAGACCTTGAGACTTTCCTGAACATTTACATATCCCCACACCTGCATATTAGCCTTTTAAGATCTTTGTGAGTGTATGTAAACTTTACAAAACTCACGAGATATTTCATTTCCCAGCTTTACCCTTTAAGCTTTTTGGTTAGCCTACTGTTTTTTCCAACTGTTATATACTGCTTCAGAAAGATTCAAATATAGGCAGTTACCTCTAATTGTTTTGAGAAATACCCCCAAGTAAAGGCTCTTTGTATTAGGTGAAGGTCAAGTCAACATGAATAAAGAGAGCCTTACAAGGGGGTCTTCCAAGGAACTACTAGGCATGTTAAATAACGACAACCTATGGGAATGGGATTTGAAGGAACTTCAATACTGTTCCTCTTCTAGTTGCTGCCAGTCTTCTGTTAACTATAGGTGTGGGCTCTAGGTTTTTAAGGCTATCAGATAATACAGTCCTTAGGGGTGGGGGTCATAGCTATGGTGCAAGTTAAAATGCCTTAAGAATAAAGTTCACTGCTTTTACTGAGATTCATCTATTGTTATTGAATAAACACTCCATATACCTGAAAGCCTTCACTTAATTTCTAGAGTTATGAAAATGTTGATTCTAGCTACTTCTTCCAATTTTCTTGTAAATTTTATGGGGTATTGAGTTTTCAGAAGTCCCACGGTCCTTACTCTGACATTTTTGCTGACATAAGCCCACATTAATTATTTTAAAGTAAAGATGTAAACAATATAAAATTTCAGTCTGAGGGGAAATTAGAAAGTTTTTAAAATTCATCTTGTTTTACTGTTCAACACGCCCCTGTGAGGAAACAATGTTATATGTATGATGTTCTAGCTTTATGAACTTTGTGCAATTAATTTTACTGAGAATATTATAAAGGTACAAAAATGGTCTGTATTGCTTTAAACACAAATAAACAGGACAGTACTTTTTGAAGATTCGTGTTTTTCAGAATGGCAGCTAGACCTTAGAGACATGGACTAGCTATCTAGAAAAAATAAATTGATTCAAACCTAGGCTTAGAATTCAAATAAGCCTTTGTTTAGGTGTTTCATGTTCAAGATAGGGCCTGGAACTTGGTGAAGCATTGCAGCAGCTAAGAGTAGAATTTCCTATTGTGGAGTGGTGGCCCCAAAGAGCAAGCAAGCTAGGGTGCAAGCAGTACTCTTCTGTTATTAACCAGACTGCTTATGATCCTGGTATTGATGGTGTTTATTTTCTTTTTGTTTCCATTTAAGGTGATATCCTTTTGTGAAGGTCAGGTAAGGGTGTATATTCAGAAGAAAACTAGCGTTAGCCTATCCCATCTACAAAAGTAATTGACCAAAGTCAACGTTTTTCATATTTTAGATCATATGCAACATCATTGTAAGTCCTTAGAGTCAGAGCCAATCATCAGGGGCCAGGAGGACAACTTTGCTTACGCTGCATAGTCATGAAAGACTTCAGTGTTAGACTTTCACTCTTACCTTTAGATTACACTATCCATATGCTCAAAGGAAAAAACAAACAAACAAAAAAACAGCACTACAGAAGTGAAAGAATATATAAGACATTGCTACTTAAAGTATAGTCTGTGGACAATTAGCATAACCATCTTTTGAGGGATTTTTATAAATATTTAGAATCTAAGGCCACCACCTTAGACCTACTGAACCTGAATATACATTTAAACAAGTTCTCCTCATGATTCATGCACACATTAAAGTCTGAGAAGCACTGCCATAGATAATCTAGCTATGGATTGTTGAAATTTGATTGTATACACTCCATTAAACAAAGCCTTTGGGGATTTAAAAGGTTGTTTTTGATCTTTCTAGCTACTCTTCTCCCTTCAATTGTAAAAGTAACAGGGCAGCTAAAATGTTCTAACCTCAAAGTGGCCTCTTATGAATTACTTGCTGACCTATATTAAATATCATTCTGCATAATGTTGCAGTAAAATTTCTATGGCAAAAAGCAGAGAAAAGTCATATGTTTTCCCCAAGAAAGTTAGTTTCTGCTTCCTAGAGAAATTCTACAGTCATGTTATTCCATGACCTGAATGGAGTCTGTACCTTATTTGGCTGTTTCTTGAAAGAGATGCCAAACAGCTTTCTTAGACATTTAATGGGGAAAAGGTAGAAATTATGATAATGGGCAGCAGGTCTTACCTTGTTGCATAGGTGAAATTTCTGAAATTTTTTGAATATATCAGTTGTCACATTATATAAGAAATACAGCAGTAGGATTTTGGGGGGGTCTTGTGAGAAAAGGCCCTGGAAGATAAAGAAGATCAACAGATATCAGGAATTGTCTTAAACAAAGTTTTCTGAAAGCAGAGCCTGAAATGGGGCTACAGATGCATGCATTATACTGGGGGAGCGGTCTCAGGTTAAGGGAGTAAGGCAAGCAGGGTGGAGAAGGAAAAGTAGAGCAATGTGTTATGACCTGATGTGGTGTCTAGCTTCAGCCTGATCCCACAAGGAACTCTGGAATATGACTTTCTTCACAGAGTCCCCTTTGGGGCATGGGGACTAGCCTGTGGTGTCCACATGTCAGTCAGTCATTAACTGCCTCTGACCTCATGCCTGCTTGGGTGAGGCAGTCCCCTTGCTGAGGGTAATCCTCCAGAGAAGGGGCCCCTGTGACACCCAACACTGCAGCTGGGCACTGGGTCAGGAGCTGGGAAAGGAGATTTGGGTGAGGCACCAACAGGGCTGCAGGGAATCATATCAGGACTGACTAGTTATTCTGAAGCATCCACATTATTAATCATGAATACACAGCACAGTATAATCTGACAGCCTCAGGGAAGATAAAAAGCAGATCTTGATATAGAGCATATTTTCCATTCATCCAAATATATTTAACTGTATAATTTTAGCTTCTATGATGCATATAGCTCTAAGCTGGGCAACATGTGGTTTTTAAGTATTTCAATATATGGTATCTTACTTGAGCTTCCCTTAAATGCAACCCTGAAACAAGCAGGTAGTATATCTGGGAAGTAACTCCAGGAAGCACAAAGAGGGGTTAGGGAAAGTGAGATAGGGAAGACAGGAAAGGTTCACTCTCTAAAATAGGCTATGAACTGGTTATAGTAAAAAGCCCTTCTGCAGTATGTCACCATTCTGGGCAAGTGGGGCTCAATTCCATTGGTGACTTTCTGAGGAATGCACCCAGAATTGTGCCACTTACTTCCATCCCTTGTTGTTTGAAGATTGCTTATGGAGGTGTCAAGTTCACAGCACATCCTGGTCACCTTGATTGTTAGCTGTATACAATGTGACTTCAGAAGAAAAGAGTTAAGTTCAGGCTAATCTAAGAAGGTTTCAGATAAGAAGAAAGATTTGAATATAAGATTTGAAAAATTGCTCCCATTGACAGAGATGGAAGTCTAAGAAATGTGATAGCTTACTAAGTGGAAGGGAGGATGTTTCCACTTGACCCTGCAGAGAATGAGCTGTTATGACAATTAATATGGGTACAGTATATAATAAAAGCACCGATTTATTAAGATTATGCAGAAGAGTATAGCAAGATGGGCAAGCATGCAGCCATTCAGCAAAGTTGTACTAAGTACCAACTGTTTAACCATCAGTAGCATCAGTCTCAAAGAGACAGGCCTCCAAAACCAAGTGTGACTCTCCACCCGAGTTAAGTCAACACTGAGCAGCATCACCCCCAATGACAATTATCAGCCTTCACACATGGTCCCATGTTGCCCACTTGAATGGTTCAGAAATGCTACCCAGCTGATTCACATTAAGTCTGTGACGGTCCTGGGCGAACCTGAAGATTTCAGCTACATCAGGTGGGTGGGGAAGTTACTGAGCCAAAGCTCAGGAGGCCAAGGCTCTAGTTCATGCTCTGCCGATGTGCTTCCTGACATTTTCTCCTAAGACTCCTTTTCTTTTTCTCTAAAAGTCAAGAGTTGTGACTTACAGATGTCTACAGCCTTCTGCTACAAACTCACTACTCTGACAAAAAATTCACCCTTTATTTTATGGAACTAGTATCTAGCTGACTGACCACCTTCAGATTTCTGTCACTCATCCCCCATGTTCTTCCAGAAAGACCCAGCAATGCTTTTGTTCCTGCCTTTAAACTAGCATGGCAAAGTCATTGCTCATATTAAAGGTCATTTGCTTGTTTACAAGGTCCATAAAGCAACAACATTCTTTTTTATTTGTTTGAAATTAGCCACGTTGTATTCTCTTAAATAAAAATCTAGTGGAAACTCTTTACCTCATCAATTTTCATAACTCCCTGTAAACTCAGGCATGCCTTCCCTTTGTAAGCGCTTCTTCCCATAGAAAGCTCTTCTATGGTGTATCTTGGCATTCTATATATATGAACAAATATCTTTAAATGAAGTTATGCAACATTTATTATTTCCATTTTATAATATGTTGAAAGAAAAGAAGCTTCCTTTGAGAAAATGTGCAGATGATAACAGAATAGACCACACTGACAGAAAGCCTTTCTATTAAGCATACAGAGCCACTTCTAACTGGAGAGGTGGTGGCTTACACAAACCTTAGCCACAGAATCCAGGAATAAAGAAAATACCATTCCAGATGTATAAGATGACAGTAAATAGTACATATAAGTATTCCCAAGTCTGCATAGTCAATAGCAGAATCTAAGCATGCCAAGTGTTCAGTCTCCCCGTCTAGAAAGAGATCTGAGCTGAGCTTCTCTGAATAAACCCATCTGAGAAAATCAAGGGCATGTGTGGTCATGGAGTTCAGAGTAAGTTGGCAAATGCCAAGTTCAATCAAGGGCAGTCATGTAACAAGTGTTCCATGTGTAACAATAATAAATTTCACCCACCAAGTTAATAGAATGTGCAAAAATTAAAACCTAGATGGGAATTAGAGCTGCTTTTTTAAATGGGGAAAAAAATCAAACCGTGTAGTGGGATCACGGGAAGATGGCGGCGTGAGTAGTTCAGAGGAAATCTCCTCCCCAAAGCATATATATTTATGAAAATACAATAAATACAACTATTCCTAAAAGAGACACCAGTGGATGCAATACAACAGCCAGGATACATCTACATCTGTGAGAAATCAACATCACACGAAGGGGATAAGATACAAGCTGCGGCCAGGTGGGACCCGAACACTCCCCCACCCCAAAACATGGCGGAGAAGAAAGGAGTCGGAACGGGGAGGGAGTGAAAGCCCAGGACTGCTAAACAACCAGGTCTAGAAATCTGCACCGAGAACGCAAACCCAAGGTGCACGGGGTGCTGGATATTAGAGAAACGGAAAAGCAAAACCTGAGGGCAGGTCCCCACAACTGGCGCCCCCAAGACAAAAGAAAAGTGAGTGCTTTCTGCAAGTCTTAAAGAGACAGGGACCCCATAGCTGGATGAAGTTGTCCCGGCAGCTGGGAATACCGGGGAAACTTAGGCACCCTAAATGGAGGCAGTGCAGCTCTGAAGACCCTCACAGGACTAGGGAGCCTGCCAGTCTTTCCTCCAACTGGTGCAGACCCCAACACATGGGTCCAGTAGCAGGAGAGTGGGAGCACGCGCCAGGGGCAGAAGTGATAGAAGGCACCAAGAGCAGATTCATGTGCCACAGGAGAGGCTTGTGCTAGCCCACAGCGGAGTGACCGAACAGCTTGCGCTAACCAGCAGCAGTGAAGCCAGAGCCCAGTAGAAGCCTGCACGGAAAACCCCACACGCACCAGCAATGGAGCCAGAGGAAGCAGACGTGCTCCCAGGAGGCGACTGGAATCCCAGCCCAATGAACAGCCACCTGGGCCAGACCCAAAGGCCGCTGCTACCACACAGCTGCCAGGCAGGGTTGCCGCTAGCACAGAGGAGCGCACCTGGCATGCCTGCCACTCCCCACAGGGCTTCGTTCTGCTCTGACAGACACCCCACCAACAGCAGCTTAGGAGATTAACCCAGTGGCTGCTCCAAGAGTGCAGGTAGCAGTCACAGGCAAAGGAGAAGGGCAAGGCATCCAGCAAGCAGGAAAGGACTTTCTTCTCCCAGCTGACATGCCTGCAACCTACCTACAGCCACTGCTATCACCATGAAAAGGCAAAATAATCTGGTCCAGTCCAAGATAGTTACACCTGAGAAAGGATCTGCAGAGGCAGACCTAACCAGTCTCCCTGAAAAAGAATTCAAAATAAATATCATAAACATGCTGACAGAGCTGCACAGAAATATGCAAGAGCTAAGGGATGATGTCTGGAGGGAGATTACAGATGTCCAGAGGGAGATCACAGATGTCAGGAGGGAGATTAAGGAAGTGAAACAAACTCTGGAAGAATTTATAAGCAGAATGGATAAGATGCAAGAGGCCATTGATGGAATAGAAACCAGAGAACAGGAATGCATAGAAGCTGATGCAGAGAGAGATAAAAGGATCTCCAGGAATGAAACAATATTAAGAGAACTGTGTGACCAATGCAAAAGGAACAATATCCATATTATAGGGGTACCAGAGGAAGAAGAGAAAGAAAAAGGGATAGAAAGTGTCTTTGAGGAAATAATTGCTGAGAACTTCCCCAAACTGGGGAAAGAAATAATTGCTCAGACTACAGAGGCACACAGAACTCCTGAGAGATGGGATCCAAAGAGGTCAACACCAAGACACATAATAATTAAAATGGCAAAGATCAAGGACAGGGACAGAGTATTAAAGGCAGCCAGAGAGAGTAAAAAGGTCACCTACAAAGGAAAATCCATCAGGCTATCATCAGATGTCTCAACAGAAACCTTACAGGCCAGAAGAGAATGGCATGATATATTTAATGCAATGAAACAGAAGGGCCTTGAACCAAGGATACTGTATCCAGCATGATTATCATTTAAATATGTAGGAGGGATTAAACAATTCCCAGACAAGCAAAAGTTGAGGGAATTTGCCTCCCACAAACCACCTCTACAGGGTATCTTAGAGGGACTGCTCTAGATGGGAGCACTCCTAAAAAGAGCACAGAACAAAACACCCAACAAAAGAAGAATGGAGGAGGAGGAAAAATAAGGGAAAGAAATAATCATCAGACCGTGTTTATAACAGCTCAATAAGTGAGTGAGATCAGACAGTAAGGTAGTAAACAAGCTAACCTTGAACCTTTGGTAAACACAAATCTAAACCCTGCAATGGCAATAAGTACATATCTTTCAATAATCACCCTAAATGTAAATGGATTGAATGCACCAATCAAAAGACAGAGTAATAGAATGGATAAAAAAGCAAGACCCATCTACATGCTGCTTACAAGAGACTCACCTCAAACCCAAAGACACACACAAACTAAAACTCAAGGGATGGTAAAAGGTATTTCATGCAAACAATACAGAGAAAAAAGCAGGTGTTGCAATATTAGTATCAGACGAAATGGACTTCAAAAAAAAGAAAGTAACAAGAGATAAAAAAGGACATTACATAATGATAAAGGTGTCAGTCCATCAAGAGGATATAACCATTATAAACATATATGCACCCAATACAGGAGCACCAATATATATGAAACAAATACTAACAGAATTAAAGGAGGAAATAGAATGCAATCCATTCATTTTGGGAGACTTTAACACACCACTCACCCTAAAGGACAGATCCACCAGACAGAAAATAAGTAAGGACACAGAGGCACTGAACAACACACTAGAACAGATGGACCTAATAGACATCTATAGAACTCTACACCCAAAAGCAACAGGATACACATTCTTCTCAAGTGCTCATGGAACATTCTCCAGAATAGACCACATACTAGGCCACAAAAAGAACCTCAGTAAATTTCAAAAGATTGAAATCCTACCAACCAACTTTTCAGACCACAAAGGTATAAAACTGGAAATAAATTCTACAAAGAAAACAAAAGGCTGACAAACACATGGAGGCTTAACAACATGCTCCTAAATAATGAATGGATCAATGACCAAATTAAAATGGAGATCCAGCAATATATGGAAACAAATGACAACAATAACACAAAGCCCTAACTTCTGTGGGACGCAACAAAAGCAGTCTTAAGAGAAAAGTATATAGCAATCCAGGCATACTTAAAGAAGGAAGAACACAATCCCAAATGAATAGTCTAACATCACAATTATCGAAACTGGAAAAAGAAGAACAAATGAGGCCTAAGGTCAGCAGACTGAGGGACATAATAAAGATCAGAGAAGAAATAAATAAAACAATAGCAAACATCAATGAAACCAAGAGCTGGTTCATCAAGAAAATAAACAAAATACATAAGCCTCCAGCCAGACTTATTAGGAGAAAAAGAGAGTCAACACACATCAACAGAATTAGAAACGAGAAAGGAAAAATCATGACGGACCCCACAGAAATACAATAAATTTTTAGACAAAACTATGAAAACCTATATGCTAACAAGCTGGAAAACCTAGGAGAAATGGACAACTTCTTAGAAAAATACAACCTTCCAAGACTGACCCAGAAAGAAACAAAAAATCTAAACAGACCAATTACCAGCAACGAAATAGAATCAGTAATCAAAAAACTACCCAAGAACAAAACCCCCGGGCCAGATGGATTTACCTTGGAATTTTATCAGACATACAGAGAAGACATAACACCCATTCTCCTTAAAGTTTTCCAAAAAATAGAAGAGGAGGGAATACTCCCAAACTCACTCTATGAAGCCAACATCACCATAATACCAAAATCAGGCAAAGACCCCACCAAAACAGAAAACCACAGACCAATATCCCTGATGAACGTAGATGCAAAAATACTCAACAAAATATTAGCAAACCAAATTCAAAAATACATCAATAGGATCATACACCATGACCAAGTGGGATTCATCCCAGGGATGCAAGGATGGTACAACATTAGAAAATCCATCAACATCATCCACCACATCAACAAAAAGAAGGACAAAAACCACATGATCATCTCCATAGATGCTGAAAAGCATTCAATAAAATTCAACATGCATTCATGATAAAACTCTCAACAAAATGGCCATAGAGGGCAAGTACCTCAACATAATAAAGGCCATATATGATAAACCCAGAGCTATCATCATACTGAACAGTGAGAGGCTGAAAGCTTTTCCTCTGAGATTGGGAACAAGACAGAGATGCCCACTCTCCCCACTGTTATTCAACATGGTACTGGAGGTCCTAGCCATGGCAATCAGACAAAACAAAGAAATACAAGAATTCCAGATTGGTAAAAAAGAAGTCAAACTGTCACTATTTGCAGATGACATGATATTGTACATAAAAAAACTCTAAAGATTCCACTCCAAAATTACTAGAACTGGTATCGGAATACAGCAAAGTTGCAGGATACAAAATTAACACACAGAAATCTGTAGCTTTCCTATACACTAACAATGAACCAATAGAAAGAGAAATCAGGAAAACAATTCCATTCACAGTAACATCAAAAAGAATAAAATACCTAGGAATAAACCTAACCAAGGATGTGAAAGACCTATACCCTGAAAACTACAAGACACTCTTAAGAGAAATTAAAGAGGACACTAACAAATGGAAACTCATCCCATGCTCTTTGCTAGGAAGAATTAATATTGTCAAAATGGCCATCCTGCCCAAAGCAATATACAGGTTTGATGCAATCCCTATCAAATTACCAACAGCATTCTTCAATGAACTGGAACAAATAGTTCAAAAATTCATATGGAACCATCAAAGACCCCGAACAGCCAACGCAATCCTGAAAAGGAAAAATATAGTGGGGGAGATCTCGCTCCCCAACTTCAAGCTCTACTACAAAGCCACAGTAATCAAGACAATTTGGTACTGGCACAGGAACAGAGCCACAGACCAGTGGTACAGAATAGAGACTCCAGACATTAACCCAAATATATATGGCCAATTAATATTTGATATAGGAGCCATGGACATACAATGGGGAAATGACAGCCTCTTCAACAGACGGTGCTGGCAAAACTGGACAGCTACATGTAAGAGAATGAAACTGGATCACTGTCTAACCCCATATGCAAAAGTAAACTCCAAATGGATCAAAGACCTGAATGTAAGTCATGAAACCATAAAACTCTTAGAAAAAAAACATAGGTAAAAATCTCATGGACATAAACATGAGTGACTTCTTCATGAACATATCTCCCCGGGCAAGGGAAACAAAGGCAAAAATGAACAAGTGGGACTATATCAAGCTAAAAAACTTCTGTACAGCAAAGGGCACCATCAATAGAACAAAAAGATATCCTACAGTATGGGAGAACATATTCATAAATGACAGATATGGTAAAGGATTTACATCCAAAATATATAAAAAGCTCACATGCCTCCACAAACAAAAAGCAAATAATCCAAGTAAAAAATGGGCAGAGGAGCTGAAAAGACAGTTCTCTAAAGAAGAAATCCAGATGGCCAACAGGCACATAAAAAGATGCTCCACATTGCATCATTAGAGAAATGCAAATTAAAACCACAATGAGATATCACCTCACACCAGTAAGGATCTCCATCATCAAAAAGACAAACAACAACAAATGTTGGTGAGATTGTGGAGAAAGGGGAACCCTCCTACACTGCTGGTGGGAATGTAAATTAGTTCAACCATTGTGGAAAGCAGTATGGAGGTTCCTCAGAATGCTCAAAATAGAAATACCATTTGACCCAGGAATTCCACCTCTAGGAATTTACCCTAAGAATGCAGCACTCCAGTTTGAAAAAGAGAGATGCACCCCTATGTTTATCGCTGCACTGTTTACAATAGCCAAGATATGGAAGCAACCTAAATGTCCATCAGTAGATGAATGGATAAAGAAGAAGTGGTACATATACACAATGGAGTACTACGCAGCCATAAGAAAAAAACAGATCCTACCATTCACAACAACATGGATGGAGCTAGAGGGTGTCATGCTCAGTGAAATAAGCCAAGCGGAGGACAAGTACCAAGTTATTTCACTCATATGTGGAGTATAAGAACAAAGGAAAACTGAAGGAACAAGACAGCAGCAGAATCACAGAACCCAAGAATGGACTGATAGTTACCAAAGGGAAAGGGAATGGAGACGATGGGTGGGAAGGGAGAGATAAGGGGGGAAAAAGAAAGGGGGCATTACGATTAGCATGTATAGTGTGTAGGGGGCACGGGGAGGGCTGCGCAACACAGAGAAGACAAGTAGTGATTTTACAGCATCTTACTATGCTGATGGACAGTGACTGTGAAGGGGTATGTGGGGGGGACTTGGTGAAGGGGGGAGCCTAGTAAACATAATGTTCTTTATGTAATTGTAGATCAATGATACCAAAAAAAAAAGCTGATGGAAATATTAGATTTTGAGCCAAAAAAAAAATCAAACTGTGTAGAAGAGAGGATGACATTGGTCACGCATACTAGAACTGACTAGATACACAAAGACAAGGGACATTTATTTTCCAGTAAAAAATGAGCATTCATGGTGAATGTTGCAGCATTCAATTGCATGAAGTGAAAATTTTCATGTGATTGTTTTTTGATAAGGAAACTCTTTCTCATGTTCAGTGAGGGCTGGACTCCAGAGAGATCAGATCATAAATGTCTTGTGTTTATAAGAGTTTGAGAGAAAGAAACAGTCTGTCAGCCTTGGACGTGCAGTGATAATGCCTCCAATTTTATGCATACAACAACTTTAGAAAACATTTTAGTTTTGCTCTTGGGATTTGAAAGAATAGTTGAAAGAAAACAAAAACAAAAAAGGGTTCATTTTACATATTTGCACTCTGTAACCAGCCACACTATTTCAAATCCAAAGTTTCATAAAAAGAAGGACTGGGAAGGGGCTTTAAAAGCCATTTAGTCTAAGTCACTATCCATGAAGGGACATCTGATATTGTTTATTTTTGACTTGAATATTTTTGGGGAAAATGTAGATAATTCATTTGTCAAGATCTCACTTCTCTATAAGGCCACGATTGCCTGATTGCTTTCCCCTCTTCCTTCTCTTCCTTTCCTCACTGCCTTCTTCCTCTTCCCGCTTCCTCCTCCCTCCTTTCCTTCTCTTTCTCTTCCCATCACCATCTTCCTTCCCTCCACCATCTTCCTGTACTTCCTTCTTTCTCTCCTTCCTTCCTTCATCCCCCTTTATGCTTTCTCCCCTCCTTCTGTCCCTACCTTCCCTTCTTCCTTCTTAAAAAATAGCCTTGATATTGAAAGGTGTTATGTTCTGTTATGCTAAACATCCACTCCCTCTAAAGCTCCCCAACTATGTATAGTTCTCAGCTTCAAGTCTTACCCAAATGAATCTATTCATTTTATAGGACTCTTTTCTTCCAAATTCCAACAAAGTCTCTGCTCTCATTTCCCAGTTTTCAAATCTTTCTTAAAACCCACGCATACACTTTAGGACCTGGAAACCAGGATTGTAAATTAGGGGAGAACCATTATTTTTGATACTTACATATTATCTACATTTTGATATTTTCAGTACTTAATCTTAGGGATGGCAGAGAAACAGTTCCAGGTAATAATGCTTCAATAATCAAATCTACTGCTTATTTACCTTGTGTCAGAAAACGTGCCCCACACTTACAGGGCCCGTTTCATTGGATTCTCCACTGCAAGAAAGCTACTAACAGAGCAGAGTCTGTCTGTGCAGACTTTAAGAAACATGCCCAGGGTCAGCCAGCTGAGCCATGACAGTGCCAGGCACTGAGCCTCTATTAATCTCCTAGTGCTCTCAGCCACTAACTACCCAGCTCTGTCCTTACATGTGTACAGTGCTTAATTTCATGATAGTTAACTTCTAATTTCACCCAGTTTTTAAAGTTAGCATTCCAAGGAGTGCCCAAAGCTTTGTTCCACCCCTTAGGGAGAGGTACTCAGCAGCCACAAAACCCACTGGACCATCTCTTGCCACCGTTTGTCCAGGCTGCTCCTTCATTCTGGACCGTGCTCCCTATGCCTCTCTTCATGCAATGTCTGCAACCATGCATTCAGACCTGAGCTCTCCAGCCCACCCCACTGCAGCCCCCTGGAGAGCACCCACTGCCCCACCCTTGTTTCTCCCTTGGCTCTGCCTTCCCCAAGAAACATCCTGGCATCTGTTTGAAGTTCTTAACATGGGAACTTTTTCACCTCCATCGATTATGAGAACTTCCAGGCAGAGTCCAGGAACTTGTAGCCATTTACACACCACAGGCACTGGAAGCATACATGCTGCACACAGTGTTCAACACATCTCCTCTCCCAGCATCTCTAAGATGCTGAAGGCTAAGGGGTCTGCTCTCTCCTGAGCTGTGCACATGGCTCTGACTTCTGGAAGGGGCATGAGCTCACCTCAACTCCCACGTTCCTCCTTATATTCGCCCGTCTGCTTTCCAACATCTCCCAAACTCGGTTCTCCCAGCAGACTGCATTGAAAGCAGGGATTTCATAAGCAGACAACCATATATTTTGTGCTCATATTCCTCATTTACACAAGACCAGGGGGAAAAAAAAAAGACACTAGCCCCTAAGAGTTTGAGAGAAAGAAACAGTCTGTGAGCTTTGGACATGCAGTAATAATGCCTCCAATTTTATGCATACAACAACTTTAGAGAGCGTCAGCTTCCAAAGGAAATGTGAGAAGAAGATTGCTCCTGACTGAGGTCTCGGGCGCATGTGCCGTGAGCAGGAAACCCCCAAAGCATCGGGGCACACTTTTCCCTATTAATAAAAGATTAATTCCTATGTAAAAGGCTGTGTGGGGACCATCATTACTTGTTAGCGGGACGTTTCATTTCCCCGGGCGGGCTCTGAGCTGCTCTGGAAAGCTGTGTAATGTGCTGTCAGGGGCATCCTTCCAGAGATGGAAGGATGCAAATGAAACAAGAAGGCCACACCGACCCAGATTAAGATGCCAAAGTTCTGCTCACAGCTCTGACATTCCCATATTCATTAATTGGTTTCCACTTGTGTTTATCAGACCATCTCAAAGAGATGTTCTCATTCCCAGCTTCTCAGCGGCGTGATGAGCATATTATAAACACACCTCCGTGTACCCCTCCTCCTGCCTGCTGCTTCTCCTCTTCTATGGTCTGCCCACCTTCTGGTGGTGGTAGCAGCTACTGCCACTGTTGAACACCTCTTAATAGATAGGCCCTGTGTGTGGCACATTAGTTTCTGTTATAACTTTTAACAGTCATAAATCCTGAGACAGAAGACACCTGTATTATTATTATTATAAATCTATGACCAGTAATATAATTTACATAGTTATATGTAATTAAATTAATGTTTAAACAAATGTACAATGGCATATGTAATTAAATAAATAATCTCTATTTTGCAAGTTAAGTTGCTAAGATCATTCTGGGTCCCTCAGCTCTTAAGTAGTGAGCATTGCATTTGAATTTAGGCTTTTCTCATTCTTAAAGTCTTTTGTTTAACTACCTGATCTGCTAACCTGTCTGTCATCCTTCAAAGCCAAGTTCAAAAATTACTCTCTATTGACAAGATTTTCCTGGGGACAACAAAGTGATTGCATGATTTTTCCAACTCTTTGTAACATTTTTACATATATAATTGAGTAAATCTGAGTCCCATCAAGGCCTATGCCAACATAGTGCCTAAATCAGATGAATTATCCCATAGCCATAAATTGTAAAAAAAATAGCCAAAACCTTTCTGTAGGCTCTTAGAAAAGTACCAGTGATGGATTATGTTCATTAAACATACTGCAAATACAAAATATCTTCAAATCATCACATAGTCTTCTGTCTCTCTCTCTGTCACTTTCTGTCTCTGTTCCTCTCCCTCTCTCTCTCTCTCTCTCTCTCTCTCTATATATATATATATATATATATATACACACACACACACACACACACACACACACACACATACACACACACACAGATATACGATCACACATATACACACACAACAATCATATATGTACATATATATGGAAATAATAAACATTGAAAAGAAAGTAGGGCTCATAGTGAAAGGAGGTTAATCATAAAAGTAACTTTATTTTTTCTCCTATTTTCTTTTTAAATCTATGTAGTTCTTCCCATGCCTCTGGATAGAAAACTTAGCAAGCCCCATGACTTAGCTGGTCACAATTATGTCATAAAAATTCCTTATCAGTTTAAATCAGAACAGTAAGTAGAATGGCTAATCCTCATAACCGCTGAAGGCCCTTGCTGAGGCCAACCGTGGGGAAAAGAGGGGAGCTGTGGGGAAGCTGCTTTTCCCTTCTAGCTCCTTCTTCTGTAGCTCTTTAAGTCTGGCTTTGATGTTTCTAGGATAGGGCATGGGAACCGGTTATAGGAAAGTATATACTTGACTGAAACTCAAGGAAGCTGTTTTTGTACTTCCTGATAACAAAAGGAATGTACGCTATGTAGCAATATATGTGTTTTATATATATATATATATTATATATTATATGTAACAGTAAATGTAGCAAATATTTTTAAAAATTCAAAACAGCGCAAGGAAGGAAATAAAAGTTATCCATAATCCCACCACCCAAAATGACCTCTTTCAACATTTTGGTGTACACCAGTGACACTTGATTTTCATCCATAGATGTACACATTGCATATGCATGTTTAAGATATTGACTTTTTCTAGACCATCTTTATGAAATATTAGCAATGACCTTTCTCTCTTATATAATTCTTAAATGCAATAAATAAAAATAAATAATGAATCATCTGTTGGTGTTAAATATAACTTCCTTGTCTTTCACCACTATACCAGAAAACAGTCAAGTGTACAGGGTAAGAGTCTAGACAGCAGAGCTACGCTCCTTGGGGTCTTTACAGTATCTCCTCCCATGATTAACTGAGTGCCCTTCAGTAAATGAAATCAAGTAGTGGTTCTATGTCTCTGATTCTTAATCTGTAAAATGGGCATAATCATAGTAACTTTCCTCACTGTGTTGTTGTGAAGTACAGAATATGTAAATGAGCATATATGTTTGACATTCTTTAAAAAGCATCCAGCAAATGGTAAGTTCTATATAACTGTTAGCTATGACAATAAGAAGGTTGAGGAGGATGCTGATATAATCCATCCTACAGTGGGAAATACAGTTCTTCAGAAGTTTATAATTTGCGAGCTGAAAGGAGTGTACACCAACCAATTAGAAAAGCTTTAAGTGCTAATCTAATTATTTGATTCTTTTTTAAGAAGTCACAATAAGTTTCAATAAACAAGGTGCAACTTGGGAGAATTTATGCTCATTTGAGCCTGATGTTTGGAAAATGTATACATGTATATTTTTTCCCTGCAGTGGCTTTCCATTCTTCAATATTTTTCTGGGTCTTGTTCATGTCCCCTAAAATCCAGCCAGTTTTGTAGAACAGAGTGATGCCCTAATAAAGCACTGGACTAGTAAACTGCCCTGATCATTATAAACAAACAAACAATTGGAGCCTCCCAGGAGAGAAGCCCCACAGGAGCCTCACTTGGTGCTATTAACTGCTGGCCCTGAAGCACATGGCACATTGTCACCAGCCGTGTCTCTCATGAGAGCACAGCAAGAAAAAGCAGGAAGCTAAAGAACTGGCATTATTCCCTCCTCCCAGGCACCTGCACAGGACCCCCAGGAACTGGAGGGTTGGAACATCTCTTCTAAAATTGAGAGGTCCAAAAAGGACTGGGAAGACAGTAGAACTGAAGAATTAAGTAGAAATTCTTCAGGGGTAAGCTGTCAGGATACAGAAGAGGATGAGCTAAGAAACTTGGAGAGGCCCTCAATGATCATGAGCCCAAATATTTTTGTCAGTCTGAATGCATGCTTTTTCTTATCCTTGAGTATTGCCTTTTGTTCACTACATGTGGGTTTTGAAGCATGATTAGGAGTGTTTTAGGAAAAAGGAAGTGAGAGTATTTCATACAGAAATATTATCTGTAAAGGCATGAAACAGTCAGGGTCCTGCAAGTGGCTCTTGGAGGCACTTAGATACCAGGTGGTTCCCCTAAATCAGGAGTTCCCAATTCTGGCTACATAGTTAGAATTACCTGGGGAGCTTTAAAAAAAAGTCTAATGCTCAGGCTGCACCCAGACCAACTTCAATCAAGAATGAAGAAAGCAGAACCCAGGCATCAGCATTTGTTAAAAGGTCCCCAGATTATTTCAATATCTAGTCAAGGCTGAAAACCCATACTATAAGCAAGGGCTGAAGAGTGCAGCCCTGTCCAGACAGGTGTTTTCCTTTTCTATGTACTGACACCCCACACGTTAGATTAGGTCCTTGATCACAAGAGGAATGGATGAGGTATGAGAAGACTGCAGGATGGTGGAGGAGAAGAGGACTGGTTTTGTGGCCTGAAAGTTGCAGATTCTTATCCAAGCTGTCACTAACTCTTTGGTGTATGGATTTGGATCAGTTACTAATCCTGTTTCCTTCTTTATTCATTCATTAGGAATAATAATACCAATTGTGTAGGGTTTTTGTAAAGATTAAAGGGATGTGATAAGAAGCACTTAGCACAGTGCCTGGAACATGACAAGAGTTCAATATCTGGTACCTGTTATTATTTGAAAAATGCCTACAATCTTAGAAGTAAAATAAGAGTGTGTGCTATTGACAGGGGAAGAGTGACATACAGTCACACACAAGAGGGAACATTTCAAATGAATATATGTTCACACCACTGATTTAATGTTAACACCTGCCTTCAAATTCATAAGTGCTCATAATTCTGGATATTAACTTTCTAAATGGAGGAGGTATTTCCTATGCAGGAGGTGATGCAGAAAGGGAATTGAAATTCAACAGATGCATTCCGTGTGTCTGCTGAAGACCTCTAAGCGATGTGGAGACTTTGCTGAATCCATCTTGGCAGGTCTCCAATGGAGTAGATAAGAGTATGTGCTATCATCCAAGGACAGACCACTAAGTGGCCCAAGAACTCCTGGAGTCATAAAATCATAAAATGTATAACTTGCAGGAGATCATATAGTTTAATCATTTAAAACTACATATCCTCTTAGCATTGGAAATCTTTCCTCAATAGAAATATTAACTGTTAATGCTCAATATCTGTAAGCTAAATTCTTGTTGTTGAAATGAAAAGTGCCTTTTTGGAGTTGTAGTGATTCCAAAGAATATACTTTGAAAGTCATACTTGAGTGAGAGCCACCTGTAGACCAGCTTTGGTAACGTCCAGTGAAACACACCTGTGGTATTCCCACTGTTGCTCCCCATGGCACTGAGTATGGCCTGGGCCAGGTGACTAGACATCACTAATGTGCATCAGCAGGTGTGACTCAAACAGACATGGTCTTGTTCCTTGGTATACTCAGTCTGAATCAGGTGCCACACTGTGATATAGCCTGGACTTGGCTACTGTATGGTTAGGCTATGTGCAAGAGGGACCACAGAGAAGAGCAGTGAGGTGAGGATCCGTGAGTGAAGTCCTCTTGGATCCAGAAGCTCCATCAGAGCCTCCCAATTACTGCAGCCTCATGAGACCCCAGATGAGGCCAGCAGGAGAGCCACTTAGCCAAGCAAAGCCCAAAACATGAATAATGAGGAAATAAAATGCTTGTTGCTTTAAGCCATCAAGTTTTGGGGTGAGTATTCTATAGCAACAGGTAACTGAATAGTTACTTACTCAAGAACCTATTATATCTCTAATGTCCGTCACTGTGTCTTGCATTAGGAAAGTTCTTTAAAAAAATAAACACTGAACTAAACTGATTAACCAGAAAGTGGAAGAACCAAAAATATAATCAAAGTGTTCTCATTCTGAATTCAGCCCTGTGCTACAATTTATCTGATTCCATGTCATGGAATAAAATCCCTATACTCTAGTATCTAATCTAGATTTCTTAACATTCACTATATTTCAAATTAGGAAGGACTCTTTTGGTCCCCAACCCCAGAAGTCTCAACTCAGAAAACTGCTAAGAATAAGAGCCTTCTAAGCAATGAAATGAGATGTCACCATGTCCATGGAGAGGACATTGTTCCTTAGAGGAGTTACTCTCAAAACCTACATGCTCTTATTTAGACAAAATTTTATTTTAACTGTGTTCTGGATTCCTGGTCCATAGCAAATTGATGGACGAAGCACTTGAATTAAGTATATTAAAATTCAGTAACAGACAAGAAGAAAATAGAACTACAGAAAATTACAGACACAAGTATTCAACAATATTGAAAAGTCTGGGGCAGTTTGATGTAGATATTAACTATCCATCATGTGAAGTCACAACAGTATAATAAACTAGAGGGACTGATTCATTATCAATGGTCTTGAGACATCAGTGCAATTTGATATATTCTGTTTGATAATCATTCAATAATCTAAATTGCACAATACTGTAGTACACATACAGTTATCATTCTACTTTCTGTTTTGGGGAAAATTATCGCTTCAACATTCTACAGCATTCCTGTTTATTCCATATGATTCTGGTAGAGCTGAACTCCATGCCCTTTGAAAAGAGGCTCATTTCTGCCCAAAGAGTTTATAAAGGCAATTAGTTTACACCCTCCAGAGGCAACAACAATTGGTTCAAGGGTGGGCATATGGAACAACCCTGCTCCTTCTATTTTCCCATGGTTCTCCACTGAGTTATGCAGAAAACTGTCCTCTTTACCCTTGGATCATAAGCTCTAGTATGCTCTGAGGCCTGGGTAGGTGGTAGAGACATAGGTTGTGCTAACTGAAGCTTTCTTCCACACACAGACAGCCTTTCTTAGAACAGAGTTACAAAGAAATAAGAATTGCCAGGAAATGAGAAGAAAGACAAAATACCAGTGACAACAGAGTTCCTGAATCGAATGCCAGCTGCACTCCATGAACGTCTTAGACAGATGAGCTTTTATAGTCACCTTTTTGCTTAAGTTGATTGCAATTTTCTGTTGCATACAAGAGACTCTGGAATAATAAACCTGCTTGACAGTTTTCAAGATGCTTTCACATGTAATCTCCATCAGTCCTGCACTGTGATTGGAAAGATGATCAGGGCAGCTGGATGCTCTCCATTTTATTGATGATAAAAATGAGCCTCTAGAAAAGGGCCTCACTGCATCCACAAAGCAAGTTAGATGTGGAGACTGATTGAAAAATAAGGTTTTATTTCAAGTCCAGAGAATTCCCCATTTCAATGAGGTCACAAGATATTTTCCAAAAACCTCTATTGGTTAAGACATTTTAGGGCTTAAATTGGTAGAAATTTAAGTTATGTGAAATGCATCATTTACTATTCTTGTTGGGTAAAGGAAGTACCTTTGTGAGGCTGTGCTGCCTTTAGTACACTGTCAACATTCAGTGATGACTCACAGTAGGAAAATAGGATCAGAGGGTTCTAGGCTGGGTTCTCTGACTGCAGAGCCTGAGGCAGGGATTCTTGGGCAAGTGATTTGTGGGGTGAGCTCTCAAGAGGAGTGGGGAGTGCAGGATAGGGCAGGGGAAGGAAATAAGAAAGGATTTTTTTATCAGCTAGAGTCTAGCCTCAGCCTGATCCCACCAGGAGCCTGGAGCATGAATAGCAACACAGAGTTACCCACCCACCAACCCCCCACATTGAGGCAAGAGGGGTCAGCTTTGTGTCCTAATATCAGTCAGTCACTGGCTCTGGGCTGTCCCCACTCTAAGGCAAGGATTTCTGGAAACAGCAGTTCCTGTTGATTGAAGTGATTTTCTTGAAAGGACATATGGGGGAGACAGCTATGTGCTTGTAATAACCAACACCTGTAATAGTTCATTATGTTTACATTTAATGGAACAAAATAAATAGACTATACATAATAAAGGACACATATATTTATAAATAAATTTAAATTTGACTTATTTGTTTAAATTTATATTTAATTGGATGACACTGTATATAGATTACAAGAACCAGATTAAATTTCACTTGAACAGTGTTCAAGGATCTTGCTGGACTTCTGTCATATCCTCAGATATTTCTCAGCAGGGCACTTGAGACAGGGCTCTCATTTTTTGCTTTGCCCTCACAATGAATCTTTGACTCTAGTCTCAGTGTTTTACTATTGTTACTGTCACTACCACACCTGGTTGTTAATTATTATTCTCTCAAACCTGCAGAGCATAAGGTCAGGCTTTTGTAAGGGCACAGAGAGAAGTAAGGTGGCTTCTGGTGTATTTATTGCCTTCCTTTCCCCAAATACATGGCAAGGAAATTTATTATCTCTTACAACTTGAGAAGACTGTGAAGGCTGTGAATTGTACCCACAATATTGGGTTAAAAAAACTCACTTTTATTTATTTCTCAGAATCAAACTCTATTCTACTGCTTGGATAATGAAAAATTCCACCCCATTGTTAAGATATCATTTTCAAAGGATAACATAATAACACAGGGAAATTTAAAATGAACACATGCCAAAGATTTATACAACTCATTAATTACTGAAATAGTAAGGTGTTCAAACCAGCCCAAAGAACATTTGAAAAGATAGGTATTTATAGGCAAGTTAATAAAGGCTGGTTAGGATAGGATTGCTGAGGGAGATGCAAAACTAGCTAATAATGCTCAATAGGGTAACAAGCCATAACTTTTGAGGTAATCTATTCCACCAGTTGGAAATAATTTGTGTCTCTACTAAGCAAAAAACCTACAAGATAGCATATAGCTTCACTAAGTCTGGGACTTCTAATCATTATTACCCATGAGTTAAAGAGCATGCATTTGCCTAATCCCTGGGTAGTCATGCACCTCTGCAGGACAATGAAAAAAAAGAAAAGCCACCCACCTTTTGCTTTATATCAAAATTTCAAGTAATTTTTGTTAATACTCGTTGTGACTGACTCTCAGTCAATGGGCTCATGCAAGAATTACTGGCCTTTTAGAACCCAGGAAGTAGGAAAAGGGCCAGGCATTTGGCCTTCTAAAGACATTATCTTTACTGTGCTCTGTGACCTAATCCAGTTGTGTTCAGGCCTGTGCTTTGAATTGCCTCAATGTGGGGGACAAACCTAGCATAACCCCCAATGACCACCGCTTTCTGGTATCCCAGCCTTTGTGTAATTTCCTCCCCTTGAGTGTGGGTAGAATCTGTATCTTGCCTCTTGCCCACAGAGTAATAATACAAAAGTGAAATGATTTTGCAGATGTAAATAAAGTTGCAAACCAAGTGATTCTGAGTAAAGGGAGATTTTCCAGGGTGGGCCTTAATTAATCAAAGTTCGAATTAATCAAAGCCCTTAAAAGGGAGACTGAGCCATCTCTGAGACAAGAGATTGATTGTCTTGCTGGGTTAGCAAGAAAACCTCAGTCCTACAACCACATCAACTGAATTCTGCCAACAATCATGTGAGCCTGGAAGAAGACCCCAAGCTCCAGAAAGGAGCAAGCCCAGAACATCCTGATTGCAGCCTGTGAGACCCTGAACAGAGGGTCCAGCTAAACTGTAACTGCATTTCTAACCACAGAAACTGTGAGAACAAACATGTGTTGTTTTAAGCCACTAAACTTGAGGCAATTTTTATGCTGCAATAGATAACTAACACACCGAGGGACACTCCACTCACTCCACACCTGGAGGCAGATGTGCCCACAGAATCCCCTTCCAGTGCTCTCAAGGCCACACTGCCTACTTTCAGCTACCTTTAGCACCCAGTGGCAATTCCTCTGTCCAGCTCGGGTCTCTGCCAGACACAGGAACCTCTCAAAGCTCCATCCTTTATCTTAGACCCAGAGACGCACTCTCACCTCATTCCCCCTCCAAAAGCATCTTTTCATTCCAAGCCAGCCTCTAAACTCTTCCTAATCCTAATTATTAGCCCCTATGCCTTTCTTTTTGGAGTCCCCAGGTGTATTCTTCTCCTTGGGCCTGAAACTCCAAAGCTCTATATATGACAAATTTTGGGAGAGAAAAGGGAAACATGTCATAAAGATAGCCCTAACTTAGAAAATCCAGTGCTGGCCTCTCTGTCCTAGAATGAGAGTAGGGAAAGGAGATTTTAGCACTGTTTAAAGTTGTGGGTTTTGTCTTAGTAACTCTTCTTTTTAAAGAGTGACTATAGATGGACAGTGACTGTAATGGGGTATGTGGTGGGGACTTGATAATAGGGGGAGTCTAGTAACCATAATGTTGTTCATGTAATTGTACATTAATGATAGTAAAATTTAAAAAAATAAAAAATAAAGAGTGACTATAATATGCACTATATAACTGGAATACAATAATGTCTTTTGGGGGCAGAAATGCAAAATAGATGGGGATTCTTAACACTCTCCTGATGATGCACTTTGCATTCCTTGAGATCATGAAAGAGCAAAGGAGCCAGAGGCAAACAAGTGGTATTAGTAGTAATGAATTGGAGGACGTGGGACAGGCTAGGATGATAATGTTTTAGCCCAGAAGAAGCTGCCTGAGAGGCTTCCAGGAGGTTCTGAGGATGAGGCTGTTGGTGAGGCCAGCTCTGGAAATTGCTGGTTACTGCCTTGGCACCAGTGCTTCTCAAACTCGCTGCACACTGAACTCACCTGAGGAGTTTTTGAAAACCCCAGTGCTCAGGCCACACCCCAGAACAATTAAATCCTAGTCCCGGGGGCTGACACCCAGGTGTCAGTATTGTTTAAACATCACTTTAGAAAACCCTTCCCAGGCAATGTTGCTGTGCAGTGGCTCTACCTTCCTACGTGCAGCACAGTGGTCCTCACACATCAGTGCTGAAGAATCACCTGGAAAGGTGGAGAAGCCCAGATTCCCAGGCCCCAGCCCCAAGAGTTTCTGATTCAGTAGAATGAGAGCAGAGCCTGAGAATGTGCCTTTCTAACAAATTCCTGGATGATGCTAATGAAACTTACTGATGGAAATGTGAGCAGGAAAGGGCTAGATTTTTACCTGAATGAAATTGCAAGTGTAGATTTTAATAAGTGATTAAGTGGTTAAATTATTCAGTGATTCATAACTGCATGTGAACTGGGTTTTGTGTGTATGGAATACTTAGAATATTTCCAGATTCTACACTAATTTTTAACTTGTCTTGTTCCCTTAACAGCATGACACAAAGCCAACTGCCTCCAAGGAGAAAGACCTTTGCACAAAGACTGCTAGGAGAGGTCCGAGTCTTCTGCACACTCACCTCAATGCACCCTGCATATTAGAGTCCTTGTGTGAAAGCTACCAGTGTCTGGGCCTCACCCTTGGAAATTCGAATTTACTGAGTCTGAGGAGCAGCTTGAAAGGGCAATTATATATAAAAATATACCTATATGGTTTATATAAAATATAAAAAACATACATATATGTATATTCTATATTTATATTTTTACACATAATATATTATATATAATGTGTGTATGTGTATAATGCATATGCAATATATATGATGTATATATTATATATGTATATATACACACATTATATAATATATAACATGTATTATATAAAATATGTGATACATATTAAAAAAGATACACAATTATTTAATTGTTAGACAATTTCTTAGAGCACTTACAATAAATTTGAACAGAAAGTATAGAGAATTCCCTTATACCCTCTCTTGCCACCCTCACACAGTCTCCTGTATTATTAACATCTTTCTTTGGTGTGGTACATTTGTTACAATTGATGCACCAATAGTAATACATCATTATTAGCCAAGGTGTATAGCTTACTTTAGGATTCACTCTTTGTATTGTACAGTTCTATAAATTTTGCCAAATGTGTAATGACATTTATCTCTCATTATATTTCACTGCCCTAAAAATCTCCTGTGCTCCACCTATTCATCCTTCCCTTCCTTCTCCCAAATCACTGACAATCCCTGGTCTTTTTATTGCCTATGCTCTTCATTTTCTAGAAAATCTTATATCTGGAATTATGCAGTCTACAGCTTTTTCAGACTGGCTTTTTTCACTAAGCAATGTGCATTAAAGTTTCCTCCATATCCTTCTATGACATGATAGCTCATTTTTTTTAAAGCTATACAATAGTCCGTTGTCTGTATGTACATTTGTATGTATGTTTGTTCATTCACTGATCTATTAAAAGATATTGTGCGATCACTTCCAAATTTTGGCAATTATAAATAAAGCTTCTATATACATTTGTGTGGACATAAGTTTTCAACTCATTTGGGTAAATATAAGGAGTACTACTGCTGGATTGTGTAGAAAGACTATATTCAGCTTTGTAGGACACTAGAGTTCCTGTTGCTCCACATCCACCCAAACATTTGGTGTTACCAGTATTTTGCATTTTAACCATTCTAATATGTATGTAGTGGTGTATCAGTATTGTTTTTATATGCAACTCTGAAGACACATGATGTGTTTTTATATGGTTATTTGCCACCTGTATTTCTTCTTTGCTGAGATTTCTAAGTTATGATATTTATAAAACAGCATTCTAGATGATTTTCTTTTGAAAACAGAGTTGATGATTACTGAGGCCTGGAATTCCCAGAGAAAACCAGACATGGAGCCATGTGACACTGTGAGAGGAATAAGCTCTATTTTTATGACTTAAGGAAAGTCAACTCCATCACATTCTTAAACATCCTTTATCCCTCCCAGCCTTAGGATCATGGAGCACAGTGGCCTGACTTCATGCCCAAGGGCTTTGTCTGACTCCAGAATCCTCTGCCTACACATGGCAGCAGCCTTCAACCAGTGTAACTGATAGGAGTTGGCATATAAACACCTATTTTGTTCAACCCTGCAGTGGGCTGGTCTCACTGCCTTGAGAGTTCCTAAGCAAGACTGATCTCCAGTTACCCACAATGGTGACTCATTTGTGTTCCATTCTTTAGTCTCTCCTTTCTGTGTCTCACTTGCCTGTCCTCTGCTGGTGTTTTCTGACATCAACTGCCAAATCAGCTACTTCCCCTTGTTGGATTCCCCTGAGGAAGGCGCCGCCCCAAATCACTCACCAAAGACGTTTCTTGATGCAACAAGCAAGAGGAATTTATTCGGAAGCCAACTAGTTGGGGTCCAAGTCAGCCTGTCGCAGCAGGTCTCAACGAGGACCCCGAGCACACTAAGGCAGAAGGTTTTATAGTATTTTCAAAAGGGGTAAAATTTTCCATAATCACAATACAGAGTTTTTTCTATAGGCTCATAAATCTTTTGCTGGCGCCACATCCTGGGGTCTGATTAGATGAGATCACCTACGGAATGTCTAGGGTGGTTCTAGTAAGATAAGCTAGGCATATATGATTAACTGATTTACGGTTAGCTAACTAAAGGTCACTACAATTGACACAGAAAGGTCACTACAATTGACACAGGCTAACTAACTTGTTTTTCAAGATTCTAATGATTTTGCTTCTTCTGGGTTAGGGGGTGGTATTTAGGCCTTAAGATGGCTGTACTTATGCTAACTTTTGATTCTTCAGATCCTACATTTCCCCATTTCTCTTTTTGGGGCATTCCAATCATGGAATGTTTGTATCTTCTTAGGAGTTGAGTGAGTGGTATTGTTGCTTCAACATTAGTACATGAACGGCACTCACTCTTTCTCTAACAAAAGTTATTAACCGGTTTAACATGCAGGGTCTCAAAGTTAGAAGCAACACAAGGATGAGTAGGGGCCCAGCCAGAGTGGATATCAGGGTTGTAAACCACGGGGACCTGGTGAACCAAGATTCAAACAGTCCTTGGCCTGCTTCTCGCTCTCTCTTCCTCTGATCTAGCCTCTCTCTAAGTTTTGACATTGAATCTCTTACTATCCCGGAATGATCTGCATAAAAGCAGCATTCTTCTCTTAAAGCTGCACACAGTCCTCCTTCTTTTAGGAACAGTAGATCCAGCCCTCGTCTATTCTGTAAGACTACCTCAGAGAGGGAAGTTAGAGATTCTTCAAGTTTTGTAATGGATTGCTCTATTGTTTTTAGGTCTTCATCAATAGCAGTCCTTAGTCCTTCATAATGCTGGTTCCCTTGAACAATAGCGGCTGCCCCCGTTCCTACTCCGGCTGCGACTCCTATCTCTAACAACACGGCTAAGGTCAGCGAGACCGGCTCTCTCTTATATCTATGCTTAGGTTCAAATTCACCTACGAATGAGAGATCATCATGATACATCAACCTGGGCACCAGCTGGACCATGATACAGAAATCACGGGAGGAGTTGAAGGCAGAAGTAGAGACACATGGGGTCACTCCAGTGTTACAAGCCCACTATCCCTCGGGAGGAGGGATTAAATACCTGTTTTTACCAGGGAAGGCTATGGGTATGGTCTCATTCTTTCTTCTACAGATAGAGACTCTAGCTGCTGCTAGGGAAGAGGGGTGATGACCGCTCTGGCTGCTTCATGCTGAGAAGGGGGCGCAGTAAAGGGTGCAGCTAGGTCTCCATCACTGGTCAGTTGAGAGGGCTTCAGAAGGCTGGCGCTTCTATTCTGGGTTTCATTTTTATTACTATTTGCAGTTTTGTGGCTTCTAGGCAAGATAAAACAAATTGTGTTATTAGGTTATGTAGCAACATCTGGAGTTGGATTTTTTATTCTGGAAGGAGGCTGCATTATTGAAACGATACTTCTCTCTAAAATCACTCTCATTTTTACTAGAAGTAACTAGGTTAAGAAAATAATTAACAGCTGGCTTGATTATTTGCACAGGTGCAGCAAGAAGAGCAATTGATTACACAGGCTCTTTTAAATATGCTTTGCTGGAACTTTTTGTAAGGAATTTCAGATTGAACTTTTAAAGGCCTCTTGAGGCCAGACAGCCAAGCCAGACTTGCCATCAGGCTTTGCCTGCAGTACCTGTAGATTTGGATGAATTCTTCTCTTCTCGAGGTCTCTGCACCTGCCAGGAAGTGACCTTCTTTACTCACCTGGTAAGGCTGCTGGGAACTCTGTAAGCAAGGTACCAGGCCAGTTCTTCCAAGGGGCTTTGTTGGCTTTATAAAGTCAATCTTAGTTCTTTAAAGTTGTTCACATCTGAGTTTATACACATGTCTCTCAGGTACGACATTCCAGTCAAAGCACTGGTAGTATAACCAGTGTTCTTAAGTAGTCTTCTCACAAGGAAAGCAGATTCTTATTGAACTCGTGCAAATAAACATACTGCCATGGAATACAAAAACAGTCACTGAAAGTTTTTAAACTCTGGAGGGATCAAGTAGAGAGAAGGATGTTTCAATTCTGCTCATAAAGATAGTCATTTACTAAACTGTTGTCAGTTTAAGAGAACAAGGTTAAAACACTTTACCAGCAACATTTGAAACAAAAAGACACAAAATCATTTTCTTTAGTTTATGTAATCTTATGTAACTAATACCTGTTCTGCTGAAATCTAGTTCTTTACCAGTTTAGGGATAATACTATAAATGACAAAAGACTTACAAATGACAATGGTTAAAGATCTGATGAGAGCTTACTGTAAAACAGTTGACATAAGGAAATTCTGATATTTCTGTAATACAAAACATTCAGTAACAAAGTTTAGCATCATTCTCTTTGACAGTGCTTTCTTGGTAAATAAATATATATATATCAGACAAATAAGCCAAATTAGTCAAATACTTTGTCTAGTGAGAAAAAATTCTTCTGACATGTTCCAGGGGCCCTCTGGAAAATATCAGAGTTAACTAGAGGTAAAAGCACCTTTTTGCATTTAATTTTTTTAGAACTATCATTACACATTTATTGTCTATATACTCAGCACAGTAAACGAGATATCTTAAAAAGTGGGGCAGCAGGGGAGACTGCTGCTGTCAATTTTTAAAGACAACATACAGAAAGTCAAACTAATTCTAGGTTACTAAGCATTCTTGAGAGAATGGTAGCAGATGGTAGATTCTTCTGCTTTCATCTTCAGGAGGGGAAAAAAGCTACAATAAGAATTCATATTTAGCTGAAAGAACTGTCTAAACTCAAGGCAGAGTATAATATTACTAGGCATACAAAAGACCTGTTAGAGATACATACAAAGAATGAATATGGCTATAGTCAAATTCAACTTAAAAGTTTAAGCAGAATCTCAAATTTAAATGTCTCTTTCTTTCACACAGATATTCAGATATGACCAGAAATATGCTTTGAGATGAAAGAGATCAGGCATTTTACTTTTTCATTTAGGGACTGAGAAATGATGACCTTTGGCTTACAATCAATAGCTTACAAACAGTGAAAATAATAAGAACATAACTCAGCATAAGTGTCTAAGACCAGATACAAAAAACAGAGAAAGTGCTTAAGTTTACAGGTCTTCCCTGAAAGCTTCAAGAATGTTTTACTCTTTAATAGTAGATTCCCCCATGTTTTTTTTTTTTTTTAAACATACAGCATATAAATTAAACAAGAAGACCTGGTGGTTCTCAAAAAATCTATTACAACTTTTCTCAAAAGTGGTCACACATTCGTCTATCTAAACCTTTACAGTGAAACCTGTTTTTCTGGGAGAAACATAATCTTGTCCAGATTCTACAGTTTAATAAATTTTGGTTTGTTAACTAAGTGCATTTAATCAGCTGAAAAAAGCTTTGTTACTATTCTGCTTAGGAATTCAATTTTTCAGGCCATGCAATCATTTTTAATAACAAAATATTTCAAAGGCAAATAAAGGTTATACAGTTAACAAACTTTAGCTTTTAGTCCCTTTAACATTACGATTTCATGGCAACTCACTGAGACTTTAAGCATGAGAAACTGCTGTGATCTTTCAACATTAAGAGCAGACTAACAGTTAAAGAAAACTGTTTAACTGGAAACGAGATTTTAATTTTGCTGTGCACTTGATATCAAGACTCACTTGCTTTAATTTCACTAGGCATGACTATATCTGTAAGAATATAGTAATTTATTCTTCATTTGCCCCATGGTCCCAAGCACATAAGCCGGTGAGAATTATGCCTGGGCTTGCCTGCGGCTTGACTGGGTTTATCTCACTTTATCTCTAAACATCCTAACCCTCCCCCCAAAGCAACAGGCTGAGCGGATCTTCTACAACAAAAGGCACCACGCTGTTTTCTCTCTTTGTCTCTCTTTAAATAAATAGCTGTACTTTAGAACAAAGTTACTTTCTTTTATCACAAAACACATTCTTTAGCATGCAGAAGAGTTTTCATTTTTTATACTTTTTCTTATTAAAACATATATCTTTTAGCATAGAGAAATGTTTTTCTTTATTACTTTAAGTGGTTTTAATTAGAACTTAAAACCATTAGAAACTTTAACTTCTAGTGAACACTGAGAAGCAGGACACTGCAAACTGTCAAACTAACATTTTCTAGACCAACAAACTCACGAACACATTCTACAATTTCTGCAACCATGAGCTTCACAGCACAATCTCCCAGCAAACACAGAGCACATCTTCTCAACTTAACAAAACTCTAAGGCTTTAAGTTACTACAAAGATTCTCAGGCTGCAGGTAGGCATACACACTGCAACACACAATTTAAAAGGTGTTCACTTGCCACACTTATCCAGTTCACCTACCTGCAACAACTATGCTAGCCTACTCACAAGACCCCCACTGAACACTAGACAAAGCCAAGCTTCTAAGCACTCTATTCTTAAAAGATTTAGCAGATAACATGACTCAAATGACTCTAGGTAAACTCAGGCAGCAGCCGACAACTACCAGGACATGCCCGCCTCAGGCAACTCAAATTAGCATTAATGCTTAACACTTTTTTACCAGGTTTTCTGGAAGTTTTAGAACACTCAATTTTCACAAGCGCTTGTCTTTAAATCAATTTCATTAATACCATCCGGAGGTAGAAAGATATATTCATTTACACACTTAGGGGGTTGTCTGAGTCTGTCCCCTTGTCAGTATAACAATTATTAGGCACATGAAAGACACAAAAAACAGAGACACACACAGATTAGACACACAGCGGCCGCTTTTTGTTTTTTCTCAGATTTTCAAACAGAAACCGAAAGGAATCAGAGGGTTGATATTCCTGGCACCTGAAAATCAACCCTATCTCATCAGATTCACCTTGCCGGAAAAACAGACGGGAGGCTACCAGGCGTCCCTGGCCTCCCAACCTCCCCGAGGCGTCCCCCAGGGTTGCAGCCTGCGGTGCTCCTAGTACGTCTACCGACCGCAGTCTCGACCCCTTTACGGGATCGGGACAGCTGCCAGACAGTGGGTACCCCCTTTCAGAATTCTGACCGGTCTCACTGAAAAACAGAAAACAGAACACAGACAAACTAAGGCGCCACTAATCTTACCTCTTCCTCCAAGAGCGACTTTGGGAGTGAAGCGGGGTGAGCGCATGATCCCGGACGAGCCCCCAAATGTTGGATTCCCCTGAGGAAGGCGCCGCCCCAAATCACTCACCAAAGACGTTTCTTGATGCAACAAGCAAGAGGAATTTATTCGGAAGCCAACTAGTTGGGGTCCAAGTCAGCCTGTCGCAGCAGGTCTCAACGAGGACCCCGAGCACACTAAGGCAGAAGGTTTTATAGTATTTTCAAAAGGGGTAAAATTTTCCATAATCACAATACAGAGTTTTTTCTATAGG
Organism: Manis javanica; assembly: GCF_040802235.1. NCBI lineage: Eukaryota > Metazoa > Chordata > Mammalia > Pholidota > Manidae > Manis > Manis javanica. Next base: position 37,522,668 of record NC_133160.1, on the reverse strand, counting down.
CTCATAAATCTTTTGCTGGCGCCACATCCTGGGGTCTGATTAGATGAGATCACCTACGGAATGTCTAGGGTGGTTCTAGTAAGATAAGCTAGGCATATATGATTAACTGATTTACGGTTAGCTAACTAAAGGTCACTACAATTGACACAGAAAGGTCACTACAATTGACACAGGCTAACTAACTTGTTTTTCAAGATTCTAATGATTTTGCTTCTTCTGGGTTAGGGGGTGGTATTTAGGCCTTAAGATGGCTGTACTTATGCTAACTTTTGATTCTTCAGATCCTACACCCTTACACTCTGAACTCAAGGTCTGCTTCTAGAAGAGCCAAACTAAAATAGCCTCTTTATAGACTAAAGTGGGTGATGGAGGAAATGTGCCAAGGCATAGAGTGGAAAGCAGAGTGATGCTAAGACCACATAGCAGATTTGTCACTGGTCAAGGGAACTGGGGAGTATTCATACAACATAACATCTGGCACCATCACGTTGTGGTACTTCTATCACTTCAGAAGCCCTCTGCCTTGGACTGGGCTGCCAGGCCATTATACTGTCTCCTAGAAAATAGGAAAATAGCAAATCAATGCAAACCTGCTCTCTTTTCCCATTTTCACAGATGTCATTGATCTTGCCCTGGGTTCATCAGAAGGCTAAGCTGAGGATGAGGGTGTTTTATATTATTTTATGAGGGTATATAACTCCAGGGAAAAGGAGAAAGAAACAGAAAGTGACAAGAACAGAAGGAGGGAGAACCATTATGAAGAGGTTGCATGGTGTAAGTGGCTATCACTATGAAAACCAGTTACCCAATCATGGACCCTGTAGGGAAAATGGAAACTCTTTGGCAAGGATTCTCACCTCCCCTGATTCTAGTATCACCCACTGTGTACATACAAGCCTGCTTGCATACCCGTTGGGCAATGAGATGTTCACTGGCTGATAGAACGACCTGGAGTGAGCTTTCAGTCATGGAAGTATAGGCCAAGGGGGTGGTAGAAAGGAAATACACAAGTGCCTGGATGTAATTGGGCACGGCAGCCAACAATCACCATAGAGACTGGCCCACAGAATTCTTCTAGAAGGAGAAGCAGAGAGCTTAGGGAGCCTAGAGGGGAGCAGGCAGAGGGAAGCTGTGGAGCCCTGGTGCTAGGAAGGAAGTAGCAAAGCCCTGTGCTGGTAAACAGGAGAGAGTATGAAGACTTCCAGAGGGAAGTGGTGGAGCTGCAGTGCTACAAAGGTGTGGACCCTGCTGGGAAGCAGGAAAAAGTGGAGAGGGGGCCACCAGCGGGATGCAGCACCTGGAGCAGAAGCTGTAGTGGGGCCAGAGACTGAGTCAGGCAGACGGGAGTCTAGCATTGACTTACCACCTTGAGAATAAAGCTTGGTATGAGCCTCTTTTGACCCCTAATGCTCAGTTGTTATTCTGTCTTAACAAAGTCATACTGAACTTGCCCAGAGCAGGAAACCTTCTCCTCCTGGACCAACAGACCCACACTTTTGAGAACTCATTTAAGTTACATCCCAAGAGTGATGGTGATGGGGTATAGTGAGAAAGGGGAAATCGTGACAGCTGGCTGCCATCACCAATGGTCCAAAGGCCAGTTTCCAGGAGCAGATTGGTGGGAAAGGAGGACAGAGTCCATCTTCCCATGGATGCCCCACTTCCAACACCTAACAATGGAGAAGCTGGAGAGGAATGAGACTCTCACCCTTTCACCTTTCTGCCTCTGGTTAGGGCTTCCCAGAGACTGTGAGATGTTTATATATCCCTCATTCTTTGTAAGAATTTACCAGTAATCTTATCTCAAGAAAGAAAGAAGAGGGAACGAAATAGGGAAGCCAGTGCTTCCCCTGCCTTTTTTTTTTGAAAAGAGCCGAGTTGAGCTTCTCTGGCCCTTATCTCCCAAGACATTTCAGCCTCCATGAAACTTTACTCCAGGATCTAAGGTCAGAGCCATTTCCCATGAAATCATGCAGCTGTGATTTGCCCCAATCACAGTGTGAAGAGAAGTATAATCTTCCTTCCAGAAAGAAGCTCTATACAGACAAGGAATACAAGGCAGTTCAATTACATTATAATTGACTCTAATTGGCCCTCCCACGGGCTGTTAAATTCTTTATCTGCAGCCTGGTAGCACATTAGAATAGGGTACCACCTTTATCCTGCCCCGAAGAACACAGTAGAAAATGTTAAAAGAAAAATACTGAGCAGCTGAGCTTGGAAAAAGAGAGCTCCAGCGGGGTCAATAAGAAGACAGCCATTTTAGAAGCAGTGTCAAGGAGCTCCTGGGGGGGAATGTGAAACTTTGATTGCCTTTTATCTGCAGACAGGATTTTTTTTAAAGTTCTTGGGGGATTATCATCAATGCATTTAGAGAGTTTCTCAAATTGACATATATTCTGAGAAATTTCTCTACTTGCCTTTAGGATGCATGACTCCAGCTAGGTGTCAGGCATTGTGTCAGGACTGGAGATACAGAGCAGAGAAGACATATGGAGAGTATAGCATGGGAAAAAAGGTTCAGTAAGATGACTCCAGGATCCAGGATGGGGAAAGGACTTGCAAACAACTGGCGAGGAGGGCTCCAGAAAGAATAACTACAAAGGGCCTGATTCAGAGTACACACAGCAAGAATTTACCTGAGCCTTTGGAAAACCAGGAAGGAATTCCTCCACACTTCTCTCTTCCAGAATGCCAAGAAGCGCCCTGTTCCATGGGACTGAGTGAGACTTAAGATGACCTCCTTATTTACCCAGACAAGGCCAGACACAAGGCCTCCAAATTTCCAAACTTTGCCTCATAAATGATTGGCTGAACTGCTTATCCCCACTTATCAGTTAGAAGGAAATTCTTGGTCACCAAACTAAGATTCTCTCTTTTCTCCAGATTCCTGAACTTTGACCCACCTTCAGCCTGAACCTGCACACACACCCTCTATAACAGCCCCTCCCCCAGAAGAGCTGTGTTCAGGGGAAAACATCCTCTGATCTACTATCCTGTCATGCCATCCTCCTTCATCCCACTTCCCAACACCCAGATCTTTCAAGCTTTGTTCTCTCTTTTCTATAAAAAGGAAAGTCCTTTTGACTTTTAACCCTTGAGATGCTTACAGATCTTAGGAACAGAGCATTCTCCCAACTGCAATAACCCTTTCAAATAAAGTCTCCCCTTACTAAGTCATGATTTGATTTTTATTTGACATGGCTGAGCATTTGTGCTAGTGGTTCTTAATATTGAGAGCAGCTCTTAAACTTGAGCTGCATTGGAATCCCTTGGAAACTTTGTTCAAAACAGGAGGCTGGACCAGGGCTTTTGATTCATTAGGTCTTGGGGAGGCCCTGGAATGTGTATTTTTGACAAGTTTCTAGGTGATGCTAATCTCTCTCACCCAGTTCTCACTTTAAGAACCACTGACAGAGAACCAGGCAGGGATGGCAAGCGATGGGGCCCCCAGAGAGCCAGATGGGGGCCAGAACATGAGGTTCACAGAATTTACCCTTTTATCTCAGGCATTACTGAAGGATGAAAACAGGAAGACATGTAATCACACTTGCCTCTGTCTTAAACTTGGAGAACAAGCTGGAAGGAGTGAGAACAAGGGGCAGGAGGCCTATGAGGAAGCTGCTGCATGATCCAAGTGAGAAAGGATGGTGGCCTGGGCTGAGGCCGGGGGTGGGCACTGCTGACCGAAGAGAAGCAGAGATTCAGGTGGCTTCTGGGCAGTGGCATATACAGGACTCAGTGGCTGACAGGAGATGGGAATAAAGAAGAGGAAGGAGTCAGCCATGAACCTTGGCTTTCCAGCAGTGAATGAGACTCCATTAATAAGAAAGGAGAGCCAGGAGGAGGAGCAGTTTGGGAAGGAAAGCTGGGCTGTTGCCATTAGATGTTTGGTCTGCTGGAGAGACCTGGAGTGAGGATGCCCAGTATACAACTGGAGAGAAGGTTCTAGAGTGCTAGTTTGGCACAGGCCAGAGAAAGGTTTAGGAATCTTTAGGTGGTTAAATGTACAAGAAGACATGGGAATAGATGCGAGCATGCCAAGGAAAGGACACAGAGGAAGTAAAAAGGAACATGAATAGAGGACCAAGGAAATGCAAGCAGGCAGAGGCTCGTACAGCCCTCCTGGAGCCAGGCCGTGCAGTCCCAGTTCCTCCTCAACAGTCTTCTAATCCTCATGCTCCTCTCACAGTTACATGGGACTTAACTTTCCTCCTCTAGACCACAACCTGGAGAACATTGCTAATTATGAGTAGTTTTTCCAGTTGCCCTGTTAGGTAGGAAGAGAGACATGAGCAGCCAGGGAAAGAGAAGATAAGGTTCAAGGAAAAAACTGCCCAAACTCTGCCCAGCTGGGAGTTCCATGTGAAGACAAAAGGCTTTGCAGGGAGATAACTTCCTTGCCTATTGGGACCAGGCCAGACCATCCTAACCTGATTCCAGTGTGGGCACCAATCCAACAAAACTAAGAACTGCCCAAACCACATCTCACCATGGGAAAGGTCATGTGCACTGACAGGGATGGTTACATAGATGGACCTGTCAATCAAATGAACCACTTTGTCAATCAAAGAGGCATCTCCTAGCCAGAATGGAATATATACGCCTCCCACTTAACAGATTAAGGCCTTTGCCTGCCTTGAGTCTGGTCCACTCCTCCCTTGGAGTGTATTCAAATAAAACTTTCACTCTGCTTCACTATTATGTTTCTACCTTTCAATTCATTGTTTCAGCGGGGACAAGAACTAAGGAGAACAAACTCAACCTGCAACAGTCCCGTAAGGATTCTGAGGATCCTGACACCATTTCCAATGAATGTGTCTGTGTGCTGTGGGGAGGAGGTTCCCCACCAGCTAGGTATCCTATGATTACACTCAGTACTGACACAATCTACCTAGAGACAGCATCAGATTCCACAGGTTAAGGGCTCTGTTCTGTAAAGCTGCTCTCTCCACTTCAGATGCCTATTGCAAGTCCCAGTCATTACCTGTGCTTCTGACTGTGAACTTCTGACTACAACTCCTATCTTGGGTTTGATTAATTTGCTAGAGTGGCTCACAGAACTCAGGAAAGCAGTTTACTCACTAGATTACTGGTTTATTACAAAGGATATTAAAGAATATGAATCAACAGCCAGATGAAGAGACACATAGGGTGATGTCCTGAACAAAAGAGCTTCTGATCTCACGGAGTTTGGGGCCTAGCACGGTGGCAAGCAGAACGGTTCTGTTTTCCCAACCTGGAAGCTCTCTGAACACCCTCCTCCTGTGCTTTTATGGAGGATTTATTACATAGACACAGTTGATATAATCATTGGCCACCGGTGTTTGATTCAACTTGCAGCCCCTGTGCCCTCTGCAAGGGTCAGGGTTGGGACTGGAATTTCCAGCCCTCTAATCACCTGGTTGGACCCACTGGCAACCAGCTCCCATTCTTAGGAGCTGTCCTTAAGTCACCTTATTAACATAATTAAAGACACCTTTATTACTCTCATCACTTAGGAAATTCCAAGAGTTTCAGGAGCTCTGTGCCAGGAACAAGTACAAAGACCAAAAATATATTTGTTATTATAAACCACAGCATCCCATCCCAACTAGTGCTTATTTTTCTTGGAGAGAGTATTTGATAGAATCAGCCACATTAATCTGTCAGTGTTTAAGATATGGAAAGAACTCAGGTGACAAATATTAGAAATGCCTTCACCCTTTACTCTTTCCTTTAGTATCAGTCAGCAAACAGAAAAGTGAGAGATGGTGGACCCACCTAGGATGAAGACACTGCCCTGCAGGCTGGAGCCAGGCATGCAAATGAGGACTTCATACTTTCTACTAGTGCTCAAGATCCACCATATTATCTCTGAAGGAAATAAAATGTAGCACTGTGCCCCAGAAACTGTTTGTCATATGGTTGTGCATATTTATATAGAGACTGTTATATTTTTAGTTAGAAGGAGGTGGGTTTTTTTCAGTTTCTATGGTAAATTACTTGTGAAGTCTGCATTTGTATGACTAAAGTAATAACATTGAATCGGCCAATTTGCCCAAGTAGGAAATGCACCCCCTTGCCAGGTTTTAAAATGCATGCATCCTTCATAAGCCGAACCACATTAATGGGGAAAAAAAATGGACTTTTTATAAAATGTACCATCTTCAGACATGAAGTCCTTAAATTCTATTTACCTCCCAACTGTATGGTTCCCTGGAGAAGTGGATCTGTGCCAGATCAGCTTGGGGGAATGGAGAATGGGACGGTCCCCTTAGGGCTCAGCTCATCTTAGACCCTCGCTGTCCTCTATGGGGCCCAGAAAACAAACATGGTTACTGAGCACTTGAAATGCAGTGAGTCCAAAGCAAGATGTGCTGTGTCAAATACACACTGGGTTTGGAAGAATGTAAACTATTCTAATGTTGGTTGCATGTAAAATAGTAGTATTTTTTTATATATAGGGTTGAATAAAATATATTATTTAAAAAATATTTTCATGGTGCGTTTGCTAGAGCTTCCATTTAAAAAGTACCACAAACTAAGCAGCTTAAACAACAGAGATTTCTCCTCTCATAGTTCTAAAGGCTAGAATTCCAAGATCAAGGTTTTGGAAAGATTGGTTCTTTAAGAGGGCTGTGAGGAAACGCCAGGCTTCTCTCCCTGGATTGAAGATGGCTGTCTTCTCTCTGAGAGCTCTTCATATCATCTCCCTTCTTATGTATATCTGCCTCTGTGCCCAAAGTTTTTCTTTTTGTAGAGGACAGGAGGAATATTGGATTTGGGCCCAGTCTACTGACCTCATTTTAACTAGTGTGAAACTGAGTAAAGAAACCTCATTCAAATGGAGTTAGAAGACCAGAAGGGGAAGCTCTCATGCCTTAACATTCCTTACAACCCTTGGCAGACCCAAGAGGAAGATAGGTACCTTGCATTCCCTACAGGAGGAAGCATATACTTTAACACCCCAACAGGAGAAAGGAAGATTTTCTCTCCCCCCAGCAACAGCCTAGCCAATGATCTACTGTCATAACTAAGCCAATGAGAACTCACTAGACTTCATCACACCCCCTTCCCCCATTTACTCCAATGTGCTTTTTTATTTTAACAGCCTCTCCCTACTCTCCAATTCCCTCTATAAAAGAGCATTCCTCTCCTCTGTTCTCCTAACTTGCCTATAGGGTTGCATAGCTTTGTGTCTCAAATTGCAATTCTCTATTATTCCTGAATAAATTATTTTTGCTGATAAAATAACTGACAGTTTTATTTTTAAGGTTAGCACTTGTAACATCTTTAAATACTTTCTCTCCATAGGAGCACATTCTGAGATACTGGGGGGTTAGGACTCCACCGTAAGTTTTATTGGAGTGGACACAGTTCAACCCTTCTTTTAAAGTGGCTATTAGAAAGGATAAAATTCCATACGTAGCTCACATTATTTTTCCATTGGATAGCACTGTTCTATAATGACTTCTCTCCCACAGTCTGGTGGGGGAATGGAGTGTGCAGGGAGACTGAGCAAGAAAGAGTCTCATGAGCTTTGCTGGGATGACAACCACCTCAAAATTTACCAGCCAATGAATGATATGATCGTGGCTCCCATCATTCTGTGTAAGTCTGAACCTAAATTGACCTTAGAATACCATCATACTGAGAGTAAAGAGGAGTTTCTTTTATTATTTTTATTTTGCTGGGGTTGGCTACAGAGAGAGTGGAGCCCATTTAATCCCTTCATTCACCCATCCATTGATTCACTCGTCTATCCCTTCACGCTTCTGTTTATTCACTTATTCATGTTTTATTTCATTCTTTAGGAGGCCTGCAGTTTGGCCTCTAAAATATCTTAAAGGTCTTTTTGATTAAAGTAGAGTTTGGTAATGGGAGTTGGGGAAGGCAGATTTTAAATAGGAGGAAAGACAGCACTCCAAGCTATGGAGAGAAAATAGAAAAGAGGTCAGGGATGTATGAGAGCAAGAAGCAGGGACCAATGTTCAAGTTCTCTCTGAGAATTTCCTCCTCCTTATTTCGTATGCATATGGAATGGTGAAATATTCTTTAAGGAAAGTTTGCCCAGAAGTTAGATATAAACTATTCTCACTATGCATTGTTCTGTCTGCATTTCTTGGCACCTCATTAGCATTCAAGGCCTGTGGGAATTTCTGCTTTGCTACCAAAAAGGAAAAAAAAAAAAAAACAACCAACATTGAATTAATGGTTAGGAGGGAGTTGCTCTTTTTCACCAAGTCAGGGAGCAAAATTTTCCTAATTTGGCAAAGGCATGGAAGATGAGTGCAATAGTGATGGGGTTCAAGACATGATACCCCAAAATATGGCATCTAGAGATATTTATTATTTTTAACTACAGAAGTTTAAGGAAACAGCAGAAGCAGGAAGCAGGGAAGGTCATTCTGACCTTCCCTCCTCCCTTCTCTCCTGAAACTGGTCATAAATCCTGATGTAAAAGGAACCCTCCCCATACCCTGAGGAAAGGAGCACCCTTATCTCCGAAGACAAAGGGACATGGAAGAATCTGAGCAAACAGTCCCTAAGTGTCACCCAGTTTACTACATATACCTTATACTTCTATATGACTGTCCACTTTTCATCAAACCTAACACAAAAATACTCAGGTCTAACTGTTTCTTCCAGTCTTCATTTCCTTATCAAGCCTGCTGTGTCACATAAAACTTACATTAAATAAATCTGTATGCTTTTCTCTTGCTAATCTCTCTATCAGTTTAATTTTCAGACCTAGCCAGGGACCCTAAGAGGGTCAAGGAAAACTTTTCTTCATCTGCAATAGAGTTTTGGAAAGTATAGAAATCTGATTTTCTTTTTGGTTGAACTGGGGCTGAGTTGTCTCCACTGTAAATCTCACATGTGGGCCCTCTCCCTAAATGCATGGCATGAAGTCTTTGTAGCAAGGTTCTGTTGAGCTGTTTGCATCTCAGAAGAACCCCTTGGAGACTGAGTTCCTCAAAACTAAAATTAACTGCAGCCTCTCACTTCCTTAATTCATAACAACACTGTGCAGCACAGGGAGATGTTGGTAGGCATCCTCATCTCTCGGAATTGACCTCTTTACCATCTTTCTTATCACTATGGCAAAACACATTTCCTTCCTAGGGAGGAAACACAAAACTATTCCAACTTGGCAGAATTGCCCAGAGGAGATAAGACTGCACTGCATTAACCTTCCCACCCAATATGCTCCTGGCTCAGAGAGGTGGGAAAACAAACCTCAAATTAATTTCAGTTATTACTGACATACATAAGTCAGTTCACAGATTTCAGGCTGATTCTCCTCTCCCAGGTCTGGATATCTCCAGCAAAGCTGCTTCTTGGATAAAAGGGCAGGTCAGTCCTATACAGCTTATTTCTGACTATCTCAGATTCAGAAGACAAAGGCATCCTGTGGTAACTGTCAGCCACACAGCTTAAATGCTTATGTTAAAGCACTTTAAAGGCATCCATGACAGGAGGTATGAGGTAGACCATGGAAGAAGGATTTGGCAGAGATAATTGGTCACACATAAATGTCACTGTTTGGTGAGTTAATATGAGAGAAAGAGCATGTTTAACTTCCAAACCAGAAACAGGAAAAATAGAACATTTGCTATGTTTCCCCCTGTATTATCATAATTTACCTGGTATATTGAAAAGCCATCAACCTACTGACTTTGTATTAGTGGTTATCATTTCTTGTGATTCTAGATCATTTCTCATGTTCCAGGACTCCTTTTGTGAGTGAAAACTGTACATTTTTTTTTTATTGAGGTACATACAATAGAGAGTACAAAACTTTGTGTACAGCTCGATGAATTTTGACATGTGTATACACTCATGTAACCATTGACCAGATCAAGACATCAAACATTCTCACTAATTTTCCCCTTTTACCTATTTACCCACCCCTCCATTTCCCGCTACTATGGCAACCACCAATTCTGTGTGACTATGAGTCAGTTTCTGTTTCGTTTGATTGCTTTGTTTTTTAGATTCCACATACAACGGAAACAATATGGTATTTTTCTTTCTCTGATTTATGTCACTTAGCATAATATGTTCTAGGTTCTTTGCTACCCATATTGTAGCAAATGGCAAGAGTTCATTCTTGTTTATGGCTGAGTACTATTCCATTGCATATATGTACAACCTATTTCTATCCATTCATCTGCTGATGAACATTTGGCTTGCTTCCATATTTGGGCTATTGCAAATAATGCTGTGATAAACATAGGAGTGCATATCGTTTTGAATTAATGATTTTGTTTCCTTTGAGTAATTCCCAAAAGTGAAATTGCTGGATCATAGGGCACTTCTCTTTTTAGTCTTTTGAGAAACCCCCATATTGCCTTCCATAGTGGCTGCAGCAATCTGCACTCCCTCCAGCCGTGCAAGAGGAGAAAGGTACTTCTTAAGCTGGGTTCCTGCCAATTCCTGTTAAGATCATGTGTGGCAGCTTGGTATTTAATTTAATTGACTTAAATTTAATTTAATGAAGCAATACTGCTGTGCATTCACACCCTTTATTCTGTAGCTTCCTAGCCCCTCCCATTCTCTCTCTGGATTTGACTATGTGACTGTTTAGACCAATGGGAAGTTAGCAAATACAAGTATAGGCAGAAAAAGACTTGGAGCATTTCTGTTTCCTGCCTTGCGGCTCTACAATTTCCTGTGATAACAGGCACACACAGGCTAGCCTAGCAGAGAGATGTGAGAGACCTGAGTCACAGGCAAGGAGGAGACCAGAGTCACTTCAGCAGAGGCCACCTCAGACCAGGCAGCCCCAATCAACCTGCCAGCGCACCCCAGAAAATGAGCAAGCCCAGCCCAGACTGCAGTCAACCCCAAGATTTGTGAGGAAAAAAAAATGAAGTTATAGCTTTAAGACACTGAGTTTTGAGGTGACTTGTACAGCAGCATTGTAGCAATAGCTGAGAGGAAGAGAAGGTGATAAGTGAATTATTTATTTATTTTTACTAAATAATACATCTTGCCATTGTAGAAATAATTCACCATTTGAAAATTCTATGTCTATGCCAAAATCTGACATTCTCTAGAACATGGCTGGGAGGCTGGGAGTGCTAGGGAGCTGCCTGCCTCTCTCCTGAGCTCTGTGGGTGTCCAGCGTAAGGCTGTCTCCTGGGGTGGAGGGCCCAGGATCAATTCCTTTCCTCCAGCAGAAAGCAGGGCCTCCTCTCCTGGATTTCTGACAGCCCTTCCTCAAGCTAATCCCAGATGGGCTCCAAGAAATCAAGTTTGCATGCTTGATATTGTATTGTTTTCCTCTAAAGCTATAATAAATTTACCTTTCTCTTGTCTTTGAAAAGTGTACTTGTAAAACTTTAAAGCTGAAAGAATATTGATGATCATCCAAATCAATTTTCTTATTTGCAGAAGGATCTATCTTTACCAAAAGGAAATATCTGGGCTATATTATTTTGTAAAGGAAAAAACAGGACTTCCCTGTTTGAGGCAGGTTGAGGGTCACATGGTGAGGAGAATTCCCCTTCTAAGGCTTTCCCTCCCTCTTTCACATACCCACAAAACCCCCAAGGTACCATAGACACACCCAAGTCTGTGCTTCTCAAACTCTAACAAGTATAGGAGAGTCTTGCTAAAATTCAGATTCAATATCTATGGATGGCGGCCTGAGAGTTTGCATTTTGTGAAGTTCACATGTGATATAATGCAACTGGTTCAGGAACACGCTTTGAGTAGCAAGGCCCTAGAACACTGCAGAACAACTCAAAAACACTAACTTTCCTGAATACCTCCTTTTACAGAGAGGGAATGTGACTCCCAGAAAGGTCACACTTAATGTCAGGGCTGGGACTCTTCACACACAGATCAATAGTCTCTCTTCTCTATCTCTGTATATGACCCCAAATCCCCACAGGTCCATACCAGACGATAAAAGTACTAATTAATAAAAATGTTGGCCTCACTTTCATACATTCTTTTTCTTTATGCTGAGAGGTTTTAACTCACCAAAAGAATCTGGCTTTAAAAACAACTAGTTCCAGGAAGTTTCAGAGCATAAAAATATATGCAAGGACTTCTAGTTTAAAATAGCATCTGTTACAACTTGTTACATACCACTAACACACATATAAATACACTGAAGACAAAAGAACCAAAACAAAATGATCACATGGTCCTAAAACAAAGAGTGCTGAAATGATCTAGTTCCAGAATTTGGAAGGAATGTTGTCTGTCTATAAAGTCACTGAGAGTGGGTTGTTTATGCTTAGCTTCATGACTAGAGCAGCTCAACTCGCTGGAGACAAAAGACAAGGAAAATGCCTCCCACCAGGCTCACCCTGATTCCTACAGCCTTGGCATCCAGCCCCTCTGCAGAGCCAGCAGCCCATTTTAGCGGGGAGCACATCCAGCCCAGCCAAGTCATGCTAGATAAAAATGCTTTGATGGCATAACTGGACTCGGAGATACACATATTAGCAGGAGCTCATGGTTCAGCCTTGCCGTGAGAAAGGGGTTCCCCATCACCAAAGTGCACAGAATGCTGAATGTAGGCCCATCTGCAGGCTCTGGGCCCTGAGGGGGTCCAGAGGAAAAAAATCCCCTCAACCGAGAATAAACAGAAAATGCCGACATAAAAGCTCTTAAGAAATCTGCAGATCAAGGTTAAGAGGATTTGGTCCTCAAAACTCAAGAGGATGAGCATTGTAGAAGAGAGGAGAATTTTGACCTCCTGTTCCCATGCTGGGCATTTTGCCTGTAAGGCTCTTCCTCGGCCTCCATGACTAGCTCATTTCTGCTCTTCAGTCAGGTTTGAATTTAAATGTTACTTTCTCAAGGAGCCCTTTCCTTATCCCCCAGAGTAAAGTAAGCATCCTATTAGACACTCTGAGGGCATCCTGTAATTTTGGCAGTATATAATTATTTATGTAATTATTTTGTTTAATGTCTGTGACTAATAAAGTTGCTACTGAGCATGAAATAAGTATTCAGCAAATAATTGTTGAATGAATGACTGAATCCCTATTGACAGTGTCTTAATCTATATAAAATAGAAACAGAAAGCCACAAGAATAACAACAACAAAAGGTGGAGATGAATACAGAACCTCAGGGTAAAGTACAAAACAGTGAGTTGAGCCAAAAGGTGAGGAAATGGAGAAGGATTTTTAAGGACATTGACATGGAAAAACTCAAGTAAAATCCTCATCAGAGGCACAAGACAGCAGATCTAACATTTTTAACATTACATTTGAAAATGTAACCTGTGGTGGAGCAGAGCTTAGAAGGATCATTTTTCTCAGAATTTAAAGGAAAAAGATGAAAACAATGTGGCAGAAAATTATATATAAGGAGCTAGAGAATAAAAACCTAGCCTAAGAGTTATAAGCCTATCTGCTAAGATGAAACAAAGGAAAATCAGAACCAAATGCAATAAAAATTGAGTCTAAAAGAAAGAGTGCAAGTTCCCAAGTATGATGGTTATAAAGCTCACACATTCCAACATAACATACAAAAACGATACGAAAAAAACCCACAACTGGTCACCTGCGGGATGCATTTCTAAATGAAAATACAAAAATAAAATAAAAACAATCCAACAAAAACAAGGTGACAATCACAACTTACCTCAAAAGAAAGGAAATAAGTGCCAGCAGATAATGGAGCAGAATCTAGAAAAGACAAGGATTGTAAACCAATAATTGTACCCACAATCAAGTCACTATTTGTGGGAATGAAGAAAAGTAAGGTCTTAAGCATGCAAGTCTTCAGAAATTATACCAATCCTGTACCCTTTCTGAATAATATTAATAATAAATTACCAAAAGTCTACATCCTGCTGAATGAAAAATGATTCAAATATAAGTGTCATGTTTTATTGTTCAAATATACACTCAATGTAAATTCAGCAGTCATAAAATTGTGTGCATATAAAAAGTAGCTTGCCAAATGTATGACTTAAAAACTTTAAGAAGAAATGGACAGAATTACAACTAATGGAGAAGCCTTTAAACAAAATTTTTCAGGTTTTGATAGACAAAGAACACAAGAGGTAAATAAATGCATAATTTTTTAAATATAATAAAATGTGTAGGAAACCACTGAACTATGTAATTTATATAAACAAAAAATGCACCTATTTTCCAAGTTTCCTTGAAATCCTCTCAAAAGCTGGTCATGTATTAAACATCAACAAAACTTTGAAACTTGTAATTTAAAAAATCACACTTGCCTATTTTCTAGCATGGATGTTTTAAAATTAGAAATTGCTACTGAAATTTTAAATAAGACAAAAATAAAGCAGCCTTTTGGAAAATGTGTATTTTGTCATTATTTTAGTCAAGAACTAGATGTGAGTATGAGTTTTCACTTTAAATTAGTCTCCAGTTTAAGCTACTTCAGAATAAATAGAGAATATATATGTATGTGTTCATTTCAATCTAGACCACTAGACATTTTGTTGCCCCAACTAACAATTCACTCTCCAGGGTGGTATGCTGGCATTCCATCAAAGACCAAACTCTAAGGGTGATTACTATAAGTTCTGCAGCAATATTAATCTCAGAACATTTAGTTTTTGTTAACTTGCATAATTGATGTCAGAAATGATTTTTCTTTAGTGAGTCTCATAGTTTTGCTAATGGTCACAATGGATTTTAGAAATGCATTTATACTGGTTACATTAATGGTGCTCAGGATATTTACATCATTACATCATTAGAAGTATAGAGGGCTATTCAGACCCTTGCATGCACATGGTATAGAATTCAGGGTATCCTCGAGTTTTCTCAATTAGGAATGGTGCCCTAAACTTGAATTGTAAACCATTCAGCTGATAAGTAAGCAGCTTCTTAGTTATCCACTTAGTTATCTTGAGTCCATTGTATACTTAGCTGCAACCTGTCACCACTATCTTGTGTGATTATTTTATGGAAGGTACTATTAAGTCAACTAAACATAGAGCTGGAACCTTCATTGAGCCTGCAGAGCAGAATGTATGGATTCTCAAGTGTGTTTACTAATAAATGTAGGTGAAGCACAGCTAGCTATATCTGAAATTTGGCTTCATTTCAACTTTTTAGCAGGTCTGTGGAGTGGAAACATTACCATCTCCATAATGGTAGGCTGCTTTAAGTTCCCTCAAAGAATAAACTGGCTGAGTTTGACTTAATCAACTTAAGACAGTTTCCAACAGCACATAAAAATGTCTCAACTATACCAAATTAATGGCCCATTTTGACCTATCATAGGGACTTGTAAGTACAACAGAACAACTTTTCACCTCACTGATTCAGGGTGCAATGTTAGGAACAATGATTAGCATACTGCTAGTTGCTAAGAAAGGAAATACCATTCATTTTGATTAAGGAAGTCATTTTCTAATTTTATTTCATTTAAGCATAAATTTAAATAGCCATAAATGGCTAGTGGCTACCATATTAGATATTGTAGATAAAGAACATTTCTATTATCACAAAAAGTTCTGTGGGGGTGACAACAGAATCAAGAAGGTGACAGCATGACTCTCCTGATACATTATTTCTCTTGATTGCATTCATAGCCCCAGTTAATAAGATCTCTTTGCTGAATTCCCCTTGTCCTGTCTGGGTATTTCCTTCCCACTCTGAATCTGAACTTGGTTGTGTGACTTACTTTGCAAATGGAACAGGAAGAATTGTGACATCCACAGAGATGTTCTTGCCCTTGCTTTTGTACAATCATTATGAGTACATGCCCACACTACCTGCAGGTAAGATTTGATAGACGTATGGAAGACATCCATGCTGCCCCATCTGAGGTCTTTCTAGACTAGCCAGCCTCTAGCTGACCGACCAGCTGACTACAGATGGATAAGTGAGCCCAGCCAGGGTCTGCAGAACCACTCAGTTGACATATAGACTCACAAGAGACCATGAAAGGTTGTGGTTTCATACCAGTAAGACTTGGGGTGGCTTGTTATAACTGTTCTGAAAGGTCAGTCACAATCAAGCTAAACTATAACCCAGTTGTTAAATGTATTTGGACAAGAGGAAATAAAATCTACAGAAGGCTGGACATATGAAGTATGGTGCTAAGGACTACATGTTTATGCGCCCCAAACAAACACCAAATTAATATGTTGAAATTCTAACACCCTATGTGGTGATGGTATTTGGAGATGGGGCCTTTGGGAGGTGACCTGGTTATGACAATGAAGCCCTCATGATGGGATCAGTGCCCTTCCCCTAAGAGACAGCAGAGCTTCCTTTCTCTCTCTCCTCTTCCTCCCCCTACCCTTCTGACCTCCCACCATAAGAGAAACCAGGAAGAGGGTGCTCACCAAGAACCCAACCATGCTGAGACCTTGACCTCAGATTCTCAGCCTCCAGAACTGTGAAAATGAACATGTATTACTGTAACCACTCAGTCTATGGTACTGTATTACACCAGCCAAAGCAGATGATGGCAGACGCTAGGCCCCCTTCCTCAGGTAGTTATGTTGGCCCACCCAATGGGATTTCATCCCCTTCTCCCCATTTAGGGTAATACTTGCAAAGGAGTTTCTGGTCCCTTTCTACCCAGTTACTTATTACTCCCACGATAGAGGAGTTGATAATCCAATGGATCAGAGTATGAAACAGTGATTGGATATATTGATTGGATCAGGAATTCTATCTATAAAAGATAGTATCTAAGGCCCCACTCATTCTTCTTTACCTCCTGTTCCCCACCAGGCAGCTTGCTTGTCTTCTCTCCTGGTCAACATGCTATAAACATATCATGAAAGGTCTACTTCCCTGTACTGGAAAGAAGGCATCGGAATCACTTCATTGAAGAGATATCTCAAAATGTCAAAAACATTATTTAGATTCTGAATAGGACGACAACACACTTTGGTGCCAGAACTAAGATCAGCTCAGCTGTCATACGAATATGGGATTAAGATGTCTGACTCTCAAGTGCCATAAATGAACAAAATTATTTCTTTGCTTCTCTTTTGGCTACTGATCCTTATGTATGTGTTTTACATGTCAAATTATAGGAAAAGGGGGAATAAGAGGACATTAGTCCCTCACAGCTTGTTAAAATATAATGCAATTAAGTTAATTTATACTCAGTTGTGGCTAACTTCCCTTACTCTGTATATTTCATTCCTAAAATAAATGTCCAGCAAGCAAAACTTCAGACACTGTAATTAGATTGGTTTGGAGAATTGTCATAGACAGAGGTGTTTGGAAAAGAAGGCATTAACAACTTGTGTATTCTTCGAGAGTACACACTTAAGATTTGTAGTTCAGGTTGAGAAAGTGATTAATATGAACAAAATCACTTTAAAATATTGATGTTATGACAGCCAGATGAGCAGAGGCACAGAGGTGGGGAAAATATCTTAAATGAAAAATCTGAAGTAGAGTTTGTACCTTTAAATAAACTCAGGCTGCCTATAATTCAAAGAAAAAGCAAGAAGAAATCATTTGAAATCCCATATAAAATGTTGGCTATCCAAAGGGTGCAATATTTCATGCATTAATACAGTAAATGAAATAATTCAGGTTTTTTTCTCTCAAATGTAAGAATGTAAGTTTGGAGCAAAGATATTGAGATGCAATATTCTTCCTTAGAGCTCAAAAGTTATTAGAATATGGTCTTCCTATTGGCAAATCAGGCACTGACGGACATGGAGAGACTGAATGAAGGTAGAAGTGGAGCTTCTATTAGCAGAGATTTCAACACTGCAAAAGCAATTGTTTCTTCAAATTTCCCTCAACAAGTGAAAGGCGCAGCCAGTCTAAGCATGATGTGAAGCAGAACTCATCACTGTTCCTGCTCCCAAAGCTTTCTGATCATCTTCCCTCTAGCTCAATTCATTTATCCCATCCCTTGGGTTCATCTCAAACAGTCCTCTGTTTAGAAGACCTACTATTCAGCACCAATTTAAAGTCCATTAGTTTAGTCATACCACAGAGGACATTAGCATCTTTCTTGACCTCGAGTGCTTCAAAACACTCAAGACCTAAGTCAATAGAACAGACTGCTCCCTACAACAGGATTGTAACCACGTGCCCTCCACAACATGCTAGGTGTCAGTTTCCTATTTCTGGATAACAGATCACTCCAAAGTTAGTGGCTTAAAGCAATCATCATTTAGTATCTTCCATGGTTCCTGTAGGTCAGACGCTTGGGACTGGCTCAGCTGTACAGTTCCAGCTTAGGGTGTTTTATGAAGTTGCAGTCAGATGGTGACTGAGACCAGTGCTATCTTCGAGCCTTCTTCAGTCACATGTCTGTTAATAGGGCTGGAGGACTTAAACAGCTGGGGTCTTGAATATCTGGGGCTCCTCAGATTTCATCTCTATTTCTGTATGGTTTTTGCATTTGGTTTCTCCAGAATGGTGCCTTTAGCATAGCTGAACTTCTTACATGTCAGCTCAGGGTCCCAAGGTGCACTCTCAAGAAATAACCAGATAGTAGCACTGTTACCACCTCTAAGTTTGCTTTGGGAGTCACATAGACTTACCTCCACCATAGTTTAGTGCTAAGATCTGTCAGATTCAAGGGAAGGGAACTTGGATCCAACCTCTCTGTGGAGGAATGTCAGCATTACAGTATAAGAGCATGTATATGTAATGGTGCTGCTGTTTTTGGAAGATGCAATCTATCACAACTTCTCTTTTGGTAGGGCATAGGGTTCTTCAATTTGTCCTGTCTGATTAAATATTATAATGAACATGAAGGAGTTCAAATAAAAGAATTAATGAAGGCTAGAAGAGAATGTTGATGTAAGGTATATCAAAATCAATATACAGAATTATTTCACGGCAGACTGGGACTGCTCTAAAACAACAAGATGAAATTTTAAAAGGGCCATGTGTGGGAATTTAAATAATTCTATGAATACACAATAGGGAACTCCTGGCTTGGCAGGAGTTCATATGAAAAAGAGCTGGTAATTGTAGTTGAATCATCAGATTGGTATGTATCAAGAGTGGGATGTGATTGCTCAAACTAATGAGAAGCTGATCCATATTTAGGTTGTTTTATAGTGTATAGTGTTCACATTATGGGAAATAAAAGCCCAACATCCCTGCATTCATTTAACCAGTCATTCACCCAATAAATATTTACTGAGCTCCCACTATGTGCCAGGCATTGTTGTAAGTGCTGGCAATCCACCAGTGATCAAAACACACACAAAATCCTACCCTCATACAACCTGCATTCTAGTGGAAAGGACAAATAATGAACCAAACAAAAATGCTACAGGGGGAAAAAAATGACAAGAAAAATAAAGCAAGAAAGGGAATAAATGTTGGGAATGGGAGGGTTAGAATTTTAGATAACATGGGTGGCAAAGCCTTCATCGAGAGCGTCTATTTGAGAAAAGGTATGAAGGACAAAAGTGAGCAAGCCATGTGCATCACAGGAAAACTCTACAAAGAGGGACTATCTGGGGCAAAGGCCCTGAGGAAGTGCTGCCAGGGAGTGAGGAGCTCACGCTGTCGAAGCAAAGTCAGTCAGCCTGAGAAATAGCAAGAAATAAAGAGAGGTGATGAAGAGCTGATTTTCCAGGGCCTCGGGACCCTCAGAGCATTGGATCTCATTCTGAGGAGAGAGGGAGGCCAGTGGATGCCTTGGGCAGGGGAAGGACATGATCTGGCACGATTTAACCAGGTCAGCAAGAGTGGCCACTGTGTGGAAGGGGTTCAGGGAGACTAGTTAGGAAATATTTTCAATAATCCAGGCAAAAGATGATGGTGTCTAAAACCAAGATCGTAACAGGGGCTGAGAGTTGGTCCAATATGGATACATTTTGAAGAAAGAGATATATAATTTTCTGATTTACCAGACGTGGTGAATAAATGAGAGGAGTCAAGGATAATACCAAGATTTTTGGTCTGAGCATTTGCTGACATGAAGATTGCAAATCAGCAGGTTTTGAGTCAAACAATGGGGGCTCATTTAGAAAAATACTTATTTTTAAATACCTGTAAGACAACCATTTGGATATATCTAGTAGCCAGGTGGATATATGACTCTGTACTTCAGGGAAGAGTTCCAGGCTGATAATATAAATTGGTAAGCATCAATAAATAAATATTTAAATCTGTAAGTCTGATCGAAATAATCAAGAGAGTGAGAATAAAAAGTTGCAAGGACTCAGCCTCTGTAAATGTACCCTGAAGCTTAGAGACTGGTAAGATGCAGAGGAACCAGTACAGTAAACTAACAGTGGTCATAAGAGAGGGAAAATCACGCAAATAAGGAACCCAGAAAGCGAAATGGAGAAGACATTTTAAATAAGAGAAGCGTATAATTTGCTGCTGAAAACTTAAGTAAAATAAGGAACTAGAATGAATTAATGACTAGATTTCTAAATGTAGATGTCATTTATAACCTTGAAAGCAGCAATTTTAGTGGTATAATGGGGGCAAAACTTGATTGGAATGAGCTCAAAAGAGAATGGAAGGAGACAGACAGAAGACTGAACAACTGACACCTTCAAGGAGTTCTGCTGTGAAGGGGGAAAAGAAGTGAGCTCATGACTTGATAAAACCAGCATTTGGAAAGGAAAAATGCAACATGCTTCCAGGCTGTTATGATAATTCCAGTAAATGAAAAAAGTGAAAGAGAAAGGAGAACAATTACTAGATTGATGACACTGAGAAGGTGAAAAAAGGATGGGATCTAGTGGACAAATGGAGGTGTCGCCCCCAGCTAGATGAATGGGTAGTTCAGGCTTGCTGATGGCAGAAAAGCCAAATGTACAGGTGCAAATGCAGAGTATAAGTGGTAATGGGAGATTTTAGGAGTATTCTTTTTTTTTTTAATTTTTATTTTGTTATCATTAAATTACAATTACATGAAGAATATTATGTTTACTAGGCTCTCCCCTACCCCAAGCCCCCCCCCACAAACCCCATTACAGTCACTGTCCATCAGCATAGAAAGATGTTGTAGAATCACTATTTGTCCTCTCTGTGTTGCAAAGCCCTCCCATTTCCCCCACCCCCCACATTATACATGCTAATCATAATACCCCCTTTCTTATTCCCTCTCCTTATCCCTCCCTACCCTCCCATTCTCCCCAGTCTCTTTCCCTTTGGTAACTATTAGTCCATTCTTGGGGTTCTGTGATTCTGCTGCTGTTTTGTTCCTTCAGTTTTTCTTTTGTACTTATACTCCACAGAAGAGTGAAATCATTTGGTATTTGTTTTTCTCTGCTTGGCTTATTTCACTGAGTATAATACCCTCTAGCTCCATCCATGTTGTTGCAAATGGTAGGATTTGCTTTCTTCTTATGGCTGAATAATATCCCATTGTGTACATATACCACATCTTCTTTCTCCATTCATCTACTGATGGACACTTAGGTTGCTTCCATTTCTTGGCTATTGTAAATAGTGCTGTGATAAACGTAGGGGTGCATCTGTCTTTTTTTTTTTTTTTTTTGAGAGGGCATCTCTCATATTTATTGATCAAATGGTTGTTAACAACCATAAAATTCAATTTAGGGGCATCAATGCGCAATGTACAATCATTAATCCATCTCAAGCCTAATTCTCGTCAGTCTCCAATCTTCTGAAGCATAACGAACAAGTTCTTACATGGTGAACGAATTCTTACATAGTGAATAAATTCTTACATGGTGAACAGTACAAGGGCATTCATCACAGAAACTTTCGGTTTTGATCACGCATTATGACCTATAAACAATCAGGTCAAATATGAATATTCATTTGATTTTTGTACTTGATTTATATGTTGATCCCACATTTCTCCCTCTATTATTATTATTATTTTTATTTTTAATAAAATGCTGAAGTGGTAGGTAGATGCAAGATAAAGGTAGAAAACATAGTTTAGTGCTGTAAGAGGGCAAATGTAGATGATCAGATGATCAGGTGTGTGCCTATGGACTAAGTATTAATCCAGGCTAGACAAGGGCAGCAAGACATCCATGGATGCAGAAGATTTCTCTCAAAGCAGGGGGGGTGAGGTTCTGAGCCTCACCTCTGTTGATCCCCAAATTCTCACCTGATGCCCGCCCTATGACTGTGCCTGTCTTAGGTTGTTCCTCCCTTGAGGAATCTTACCCGTCTCTGGCTAACCAGTCATCTTCCGGGGCCATACAGGGAAATGTAAAGATGGTAAGTGAGAGAGAAGCCATATTGTTTGAAAAGGTTAGCTTTTTACTTCTTTGCAGATTTATGCCCTGTGGCTTCTATGCCCAGCACTTGTCTCGAGGTATTTTACCACCTGGAGGAATTCTGATACTCGGTAAATTCGATATGAGGCACGAATTCTATTTAAGGGTTGTAATTAGGAAGGAAGAAGAAAAGCTATAGAGGTAGCATATGGAAGAAAACATGGGAGGATTGATTATTTCTTTGACATATCTTCTTGTAGAGTACATTAAGTATGTATAGGTTTTAAACTACTAACTAATTTGCACACACATATTAACATAATATGTATACGGTTACATAAACAGAGCAAATCTATAATTACCATCCTTCTCCAGTGAAGCCAAGAAAACCATTTAGGCACCCTAGGCATTTGTGAAAATTTATCTATAATATGATGGATATTGTCCAACTGTACTTGAACAATCAGACAAATTAAAGCAGCCCATATCTGGGATCTGTTCACCTCCCATATGTTCTTTTAACCATAGATAGTCTATAGTCATGAGATTTTGGAGTGCTACAACTTGCACCCCTCCCAACTCCTGGTTGAGTTCCAACAGTACAGATCCGGTCAAATTCGTTGTCTCACTGTATGCACATGCCAGCCTAGACATCTCCCTCCTCATTCCTATGGCAAGTCCAGGAGACGGTGGGCTGGATGCAGCCACAACCGCAGCATCGTCCGGATCCCTGTGGAGGCTTTTTGATGATCATCCCCTGGCACAAGTCCTCCAGAGAGTGCTGATGCCGGAAGCTCCTCCTCATATTGTATTTTAGTTCATTTTCTGGGTATCCAAGCTAGGCCTTGATCTTCTGCATAAAAACAAACAGACCCTTTGCCCACACTTTGACATGCCCTCTATACCACTGTGCAGAACTCATTGGAGGTCAGCACACAGTAACTGCTTTTTTTTTTTTTTTTTTATTAAGAGAAGGGAATATTATCAGAAAGGAGTACCTCCATATCTGATCATCTGACACCCTTTAAGTGATCAACATTAAGGATATTTAAAGCATGCGTTGATCTTTGATTTACCAATAGTTTTATCCTATCAAGGAGTAATCCCCCTTTTCTTTCTTTCTTTCTTTCTTTTTTTTTTTTTAATTTTTAATCTACACTTAGATGAAGAATACTATGTTTACTATGCTCTCCCCTATATCAGGTCCCCCCTAACAACCACATTACGGTTACTGTCCATCAGCTTAGCAAAATGTTGTAGAGTCACTACTTGTCCTCTCTGTGTTGTGCAACCCACCCTCCCCTTTCTCCCTCCCCCCATGCATGCTAATCTTAATACCCCCCTTCTTCTTCCCCCACCTTATCCCTCCTTGCGCACCCATCCTCCCCAGTTCCTTTCCCTTTGGTACCTGTTAGTCCATTTTTGGGTTCTGTAATTCTGCTGCTGTTTTGTTCCTTCAGTTTTTCCTTTGTTCCTATACTCCTCAGATGAGTGAAATCATTTGGTATTTCTCTTTCTCCGCTTGGCTTATTTCACTGAGCATAATACTCTCCAGCTCCATCCATGTTGCTGCAAATGGTTGGATTTTTCCACTTCTTATGGCTGAGTAGTATTCCATTGTGTATATGTACCACATCTTCTTTATCCATTCATCTACCAATGGACATTTAGGTTGCTTCCAATTCTTGGCTATTGTAAATAGTGCTGCGATAAACATAGGGGTGCATCTGTCTTTCTCAAACTTGATTGCTGCGTTCTTAGGGTAAATTCCTAGGAGTGGAATTCCTGGGTCAAATGGTAGTTCTGTTTTGAGCATTTTGATGAACCTCATTACTGCTTTCCACAATGGTTGAACTAATTTATATTCCCACCAGCAGTGTAGGAGGGTTCCCCTTTCTCCACAGCCTCGCCAACATTTGTTGTTGTTTGTCTTTTGGATGGCAGCTATCCTTACTGGTGTGAGGTGATACCTCACTGTAGTTTTAATTTGCATTTCTCTGATAATTAGCGATGTGGAGCATCTTTTCATGTGTCTCTTGGCCATCTGTATTTCTTTTTTAGAGAACTGTCTGTTCAGTTCCTCTGCCCATTTTTTAATTGGGTTATTTGTTTTTTGTTTGTTGAGGCGTGTGAGCTCTTTATATATTCTGGACGTCAAGCCTTTATCAGATCTGTCATTTTCAAATATATTCTCCCATACTGTAGGGTTCCTTTTTGTTCTATTGATGGTGTCTTTCGCTGTACAGAAGCTTTTCAGCTTAATGTAGTCCCACTTGCTCATTTTTGCTGTTGTTTTCCTTGCCCGGGGAGATATGTTCAAGAAGAGGTCACTCATGTTTATGTCTAAGAGGTTTTTGCCTATGTTTTTTTCCAAGAGTTTAATGGTTTCATGACTTACATTCAGGTCTTTGATCCATTTTGAGTTTACCTTTGTATATGGGGTTAGACAATGGTCCAGTTTCATTCTCCTACATCTAGCTGTCCAGCTTTGCCAGCACCATCTGTTGAAGAGACTGTCATTTTGCCATTGTATGTCCATGGCTCCTTTATCAAATATTAATTGACCATATATGTTTGGGTTAATTTCTGGAGTCTCTAATCTGTTCCACTGGTCTGTGGCTCTGTTCTTGTGCCAGTACCAAATTGTCTTCATTACTATGGCTTTGTAGTAGAGCTTGAAGTTGGGGAGTGAGATCCCCCCTACTTTATTCTTCTTTTTCAGGATTGCTTTGGCTATTCGGGTCTTTGGTGTTTCCATATGAATTTTTGAATTATTTGTTCCAGTTCATTGAAGAATGTTGCTGGTAATTTGAGAGGGATGGCATCAAATCTGTATATTGCTTTGGGCAGGATGGCCATTTTGACAATATTAATTCTTCCTAGCCATGAGCATGGGATGAGTTTCCATTTATTAGTGTTCCCGTCAATTTCTCTTAAGAGTGACTTGTAGTTTTCAGAGTATAAGTCTTTCACTTCTTTTGTTAGGTTTATACCTAGGTATTTTATTCTTTTTGATGCAGTGGTGAATGGAATTGTTTTCCTGATTTCTCTTTCTATTGGTTCATTGTTAGTGTATAGGAAAGCTACAGATTTCTGTGTGTTAATCTTGTATCCTGCAACTTTGCTATATTCCGATATCAGTTCTAGCAATTTTGGAGTGGAGTCTTTAGGGTTTTTTTATGTACAGTATCATATCATCTGCAAATAGTGACAGTTCAACTTCTTCTTTACCAATCTGGATTCCTTGTATTTCTTTGTTTTGTCTGATTGCCATGGCTAGGACCTGCAGTACTATGTTAAATAACAGTGGGGAGAGTGGGCATCCCTGTCTGGTTCACGATCTCAGAGGAAATGCTTTCAGCTTCTCGCTGTTCAGTATAATGCTGGCTGTGGTTTTATCATATATGGCCTTTATTATGTTGAGGTACTTGCCCTCTATTCCCATTTTGCTGAGAGTTTCTATCATGAATGAATGTTGAATTTTGTCAAATGCTTTTTCAGCATCTATGGAGATGATCATGTGGTTTTTGTCTTTCTTTTGGTTGATGTGGTGGATGATGTTGATGGATTTTTGAATGCTGTACCATCCTTGCATCCCTGGGATGAACCCCACTTGGTCATGGTGTATGATCCTTTTGATATACTGTTGAATTCTGTTTGCTAATATTTTATTGAGTACTTTTGCATCTACATTCATCAGGGATATTGGTCTGTAATTTTCTTTTTTGGTGGGGTCTTTGCCTGGTTTTGGTATTAGGGTGATGTTGGCTTCATAGAATGAGTTTGGGAGTATTTCCTCTTCTTCTATTTTGTGGAACACTTTAAGGAGAATGGGTATTATGTCTTCTCTGTGTGTCTGATAAAATTCCTAGGTAAATTCGTCTGGCCCCGGGGTTTTGTTCTTGGGTAGTTTTTTGATTACTGTTTCAATTTCTTTGCTGGTAATTGGTTTGTTTAGCTTTTGTGTTTCTTCCTTGGTCAGTTTTGGGAGGTTGTATTTTTCTAGGAAGTTGTCCATTTCTTCCAGGCTTTCCAGCTTGTTGGCATATAGGTTTTCATAGTAGTCTTTAATAATTCTTTGTATTTCTGTGGGGTCTGTTGTGATTTTTCCATTCTCATTTCTGATTATGTTGATTTGTGTTGATTCTCTTTTTCTCTTAATAAGTTGGGCTAGAGGCTTATCTATTTTATTTATTTTCTCGAAGAACCAGCTCTTGGTTTCGTTGATTTTTGCTATTGTTTTATTCTTCTCAATTTGGTTTATTTCTTCTCTGATCTTTATTATGTCCCTCCTTCTGCTGACTTTAGGCCTCATTTGTTCTTCTTTTTCCAGTTTTGATAATTGTGATGTTAGACTATTCATTTGGGATTGTTCTTCCTTCTTCAAGTGTGCCTGGATTGCTATATACTTTCCTCTTAAGACTGCTTTTGCTGCATCCCACAGAAGTTGGGGCTTAGTGTTGTTGTCATTTGTTTCTATATATTCCTTGATCTCTATTTTGATTTGTTCATTGATCCATTGATTATTTAGTAGCATGTTGTTAGGCCTCCATGTGTTTGTGAGCCTTTTTGTTTTCTTTGTAGAATTTATTTCTAGTTTTATACCTTTGTGGTCTGAAAAAGTGGTTGGTAGAATTTCAATATTTTGGAATTTACTGAGGCTCTTTTTGTGTGCTAGTATGTGGTCTATTCTGGAGAATTTTCCATGTGCACTTGAGAAGAATGTATACCCTGTTGCTATTGGATGTAGAGTTCTATAGATGTCTATTAGGTCCATCTGTTCTAATGTGTTGTTCAGTGCCTGTGTGTCCTTACTTATTTTCTGCCCAGTGGATCTATCCTTTGGGGTGAGTGGTGTGTTGAAGTCTCCTAAAATGAATCCATTGCAGTCTATTTGCCTCTTTAGTTCTGTTAGTATATGCTTCACATATGCTGGTGCTCCTGTATTGGGTGCATATATATTTAGAATGGTTATATCCTCTTGTTGGACTGAGCCCTTTATCATTATGTAGTATCCTTCTTTATCTCTTGTTACTTTCTTTGTTTTGAAGTCTATTTTGTCTGATATTAGTACTGCAACCCCTGCTTTCTTCTCACTGTTGTTTGCCTGAAATATGTTTTTCCATCCTTTGACTTTTAGTCTATGCTTATCTTTGGGTTTAAGGTGAGTTTCTTGTAAGCAGCATATAGATGGGTCTTGCTTTTTTATCCATTCTATTACTCTATGTCTTTTGATTGGTGCATTAAGTCCATTTACATTTAGGGTGACTATTGAGAGATATGTACTTATTGCCATTGCAGGCTTTAGATTCGTGGTTACCAAAGGTTCAAGGTTAGCTTCTTTAGTATCTTACTGCCTAACTTAGCTCGCTTATTGAGCTGTTATATACACTGTCTGGAGATTCTTTTCTTCTCTCCCTTCTTATTCCTCCTCCTCCATTCTTCATGTGTTGTGTGTTTTGTTCTGTGCTCTTTTTAGGAGTGCTCCCATCTAGAGCAGTCCCTGTAGGATGCCCTGTAGAGGTGGTTTGTGGGAAGCAAATTCCCTCAGCTGTTGCTTGTCTGGGAATTGTTTAATTGCGCCATCATATTTAAATGATAGTCGTGCTGGATACAGTATCCTTGGTTCAAGGCCCTTCTGTTTCATTGTATTAAGTATATCATGCCATTTTCTTCTGGCCTGTAGGGTTTCTGTCGAGAAGTCTGATGTTAGCCTGATGGGTTTTCCTTTATAGGTGACCTTTTTCTCTCTAGCTGCCTTTAAAACTCTTTCCTTGCCATTTTAATTACTATGTGTCTTGGTGTTGTCCTCCTTAGATCCTTTCTGTTGGGGGTTCTGTGTAATTCCATGGTCTGTTCGATTATTTCCTCCCTCAGTTTGTGGAAGTTTTCAGCAATTATTTCTTCAAAGAGACTTTCTATCCCTTTTCCTCTTTCTTCTTCTTCTGGTATCCCTATAATACGAATATTATTCCTTTTGGTTTGGTCACATAGTTCTCTTAGTGTTGTTTCATTCCTGGAGATCCTTTTATCTCTCTCTATGTCAGCTTCTATACGTTCCTGTTCTCTGGCTTCTATTCCTTCAATGGCCTCTTGCATCTTATCCATTCTGCTTATAATTCCTTCCAGGGATTGTTCACTTCTGTGATCTCCTTCCTGACATCTGTGATCTCCTTCTGGACTTCATCCCACTGCTCTTGCATTTTTCTCTGCATCTCATCCCATTGCTCTTGCATTTTTCTCTGCATCTCTGTCAGCATGTTCATGATTTTTATTTTGAATTCTTTTTCAGGAGGACTGGTTAGGTCTGTCTCCTCAGGTGTTGTCTCTGTGATCTTTGTCTGCCTGTAGTTTTGTCTTTTCATGGTGATAGAGATAGTTTGCAGAGCTGGTACAAGTGACTTCTGGGAGAGCTTTCCTTCTTGTTGGTTTGTGGCCTTCCTCTCCTGGGAGAATAGCGACCTCTAGTGGCTTGTGCTGGGCAGCTGTGTGCAGACCGGGCTTCTGCTTCCTACCCGGTTGCTATGGGGTTTATCTCCGCTGTTGCTGTGGGCGTGGCCTGGCTGGGGCTGCTCCTCCAAAATGGTGGAGCCCGGTTGGAGGGGGAGCGGCCAGGAGGCTATTTATCTCCATAAGAGGCCTCTGTGCTCCCTGCTGCCCAGGGGGTTAGAGTGCCCAGAGATCCCCAGATTCCCTGCCTCTGGTCTAAGTGACCTGTCCTGCCCCTTTAAGACTTCCAAAAAGCACTCTCTCAACCAAAACAACAACAGCAACAATGAGAGAGGGAACAGAAAAAAAAGGAAAAAACACATGATTTTTTTTTGTCCTCAGGCGCCGCTCCCAGGCACCCACTCACCAGTCCTGCCGCCCTGCCTCCCTAGCACCGGGGTCCCTGTCCCTTTAAGGCTTCCAAAAAGCACTCGCCAAAAAGAGGGAAAAAAAGGGGAAAAACGCGCGATTTCCTCCGTCCTCAGGTGCCGGTCTCAGGCACCCACTCACCGGTCCCGCAGGGAAAAATGCAGGATATTCTTTGTCCTCAGGCACCGGTCCCAGGTACCCACTCACTGGTCTCGCCACCCTGCCTCCCTAGCAATGGGGGCCCTGTCCCTTTAAGGCTTCCAAAAAGCACTCGCCAAAAAAAAAACCGCTCCAGTTTCTTTCCACCTGCCGGGAGCCGGGGGGAGGGGCGCTCGGGTCCCGCCGGGCCGGGGCTTGTATCTTACCCCCTTCGCAAGGCACTGGGTTCTTGCAGGTGTGGATGTGGTCTGGATGTTTTCCTGTGTCCTGTGGTCTGTATTTTAGGAAGATTTTTCTTTGTTATATTTTCATAGCTCTATGTGTTTTTGGGAGATTTCCACTGCTCTACTCATGCCGCCATCCTGGCTCCCTACAGCATCTGTCTTTTTCAAACTGGAGTGCTGCATCCTTAGGGTAAATTCCTAGAAATGGAGTTCCTGGGTCAAATGGTAAGTCTATTTTGAGCATTTTGAGGAACATCCATATTGCTTTCCACAATGGTTGAACTAATTTACATTCCCACCAGCAGTGTAGGAGGGTTCCCCTTTCTTCACAACCTTGCCAACATTTGTTGTTGTTTGTCTTTTGGACAGTAGCCATCCTTACTGGTGTGAGGTGATATCGCATTGTGGTTTTAATTTGCATTTCTCTGATAACTAGCAATGTGGAGCATCTTTTCATGTGTCTGTTGGCCATCTGTATTTCTTTTTTGGAGAACTGTCAGTTCAGCTCGTCTGCCCATTTTTTAATTGGATTATTAGCTTTTTGTTTCCTGAGGTGCGTGAGCTCTTTATATATTTTGGATGTCAAGTCTTTATCAGTTCTGTCATTTATGAATATATTCTCCCATACTGTAAGGTACCTTTTTGTTCTATTGATGGTGTCCTTTGCTGTACAGAAGCTTTTCAGCTTGATATAGTCCCACTTGTTCATTTTTGCTTTTGGTTTCCTTGCCCATGGAGATATATTCACGAAGAAGTCACTCATGTTTATGTCCAAGAGATTTTTGCCTATGTTTTTTCTAAAAGTTTTATGGTTTCATGACTTACATTCAGGTCTTTGATCCATTTGGAGTTTACTTTTGCATATGGGGTTAGACAATGATCCAGTTTCATTCTCTTACATGTAGCTGTCCAGTCTTGCCAGCACCATCTGTTGAAGAGACTGTCATTTCCCCATTGTATGTCCATGCCTCCTTTATTGAATATTAATTGACCATATATGTTTGGGTTAATGTCTGGAGTCTCTAATCTGTTCCACTGGTTTATGGCTCTGTTCTTGTGCCAGTACCAAATTGTCTTGATTACTATGGCTTTGTAGTAGAGCTTGAAGATGGGAAGTGAGATCCCTGCCACTTTATTCTTCTTTCTTTGGATTGCTTTGGCTATTTGGGGTCTTTGGTGTTTCCATATGAATTTTTGAACTATTCCAGTTCGTTGAAGAATGCTGTTGGTAATTTGATAGGGATTGCATCAAATCTGTATATTGCTTTGGGCAGGATGGCCATTTTGACAATATTAATTCTTCCTAGCAAAGAGCATGGGATGAGTTTCCATTTGTTAGTGTCCTCTTTAATTTCTCTTAAGAGTGTCTTGTAGTTTTCAGGGTATAGGTCTTTCACATCCTTGGTTAGGTTTATTCTTAGGTATTTTATTCTTTTTGATGTTACTGTGAATGGAATTGTTTTCCTGATTTCTCTTTCTATTGGTTCATTGTTAGTGTATAGGAAAGCTACAGATTTCTGTGTGTTAATTTTGTATCCTGCAACTTTGCTGTATTCCAATATCAGTTCTAGTAGTTCAGGAGTGGAGTCTTTAGGGTTTTTTATGTACAATATCATGTCATCTGCAAATAGTGACAGTTTGACTTCTTTTTTACCAATCTGGAATCCTCGTATTTCTTTGTTTTGTCTGATTGCCATGGCTAGGACCTCCAGTGTCACGTTGAATAACAGTGGGGAGAGTGGGCATCCCTGTCTTATCCCTGTCTTGTTCCTGATCTCAGAGGAAAATCTTTTAGCTTCTTGCTGTTCAGTATGAAGTTGGCTGTGGGTTTATCATATATGGCCTCTATTATGTTGAGGTACTTGCCCTCTATACCCATTTTGCTGAGAGTTTTTATCATGAGTGGATGTTGAATTTTGTCGAATGCTTTTTCAGCATCTATGGAGATGATCATGTGGTTTTTGTCTTTCTTTTTGTTTATGTGGTTGATGATGTTGATGGATTTTTGAATGTTGTACCATCCTTGCATTACTGGGATGAATTCCACTTGGTCGTTGTGTATGATCCCTTTGATATATTTTTGAATTCAATTTACTAGTATTTTATTTAGTATTTTTACATCTACGTTCATCAGGGATATTGGTCTGTAGTTTTCTTTTTTGGTGGGGTCTTTGCCTGGTTTTGGTATTAGGGTGATGTTGGCTTCATAGAATGAGTTTGGGAGTATTCCCTCCTCTTCTATATTTTGGAAAACTTTAAGGAGAATGGGTATTATATCTTCTCTGTATGTCTAATAAAATTCCGAGGTAAATCCATCTGACCCGGGTGTTTTTTTCTTGGGTAGTGTTTTGATTACTGCTTCAATTTCTTTGCTGGTAATTGGTTTGTTTAGATTTTGTGTTTCTTCCTTGATCTGTTTTGGAAGGTTGTATTTTTCTAGGAAGTTGTCCATTTATTCTAGGTTGTCCAGCTTCTTAGCATATAGGTTTTCATAGTATTCTCTAATAATTCTTTGTATTTCTGTAGGGTCCGTTGTGATGTTTCCTTTCTCATTTCTGATTCTGTTGATGTGTGTTGATTCTCTTTTTCTCTTAATAAGTCTGGCTAGAGGCTTATCTACTTTGTTTATTTTCTTGAAGAACCAGCTCTTGGTTTCATTGATTTTTTTCCATTGTTTTATTCTTCTCAATTTTATTTATTTCTTATCTGATCTTTATTATGTCCCTCTGTCTGCTGACCTTAGGCCTCATTTGTACTTCTTTTTCCAATTTCAATAATTATAACATTAGACTATTCATTTGGGATTTTTCTTCCTTCTTTAAATATGCCTGGATTGCTATATACTTTCCTCTTAAGACTACTTTTGCTGCATCCCACAGAAATTAGGGCTTTCTGTTATTGTTGTCATTTGTTTTGATATATTGCTGGATCTCATTTTAATTTGGTCATTGATCCATTGATTATTTAGGAGCATGTTGTTAAGCCTCCATGTGTTTGTGAGCCTTTATGCTTTCTTGGTACAATTTATTTCTAGTTTTATACCTTTGTGGTCTGAAAAGTTGGTTGGTAGGATTTCAATCTTTTGGAATTTACTGAGGTTCTTTT
The DNA here is from genome assembly GCF_040802235.1 of Manis javanica. Taxonomy (NCBI): domain Eukaryota; kingdom Metazoa; phylum Chordata; class Mammalia; order Pholidota; family Manidae; genus Manis; species Manis javanica. Next base: position 37,490,227 of record NC_133160.1, on the reverse strand, counting down.
TGTGGCCTAGTATATGGTCTATTCTGGAGAATGTTCCATGTGCACTTGAGAGGAATGTGTATCCAGTTGCTTTTGGGTGTAGAGTTCTATAGATGTCTATTAGGTCCATCTGTTCTAGTGTGTTGTTCAGTGCCTCTGTGTCCTTACTTATTTTCTGTCTGGTGGATCTGTTCTTTGGAGTGAATGGTGTGTTGAAGTCTCCTAAAATGAATGCATTTCATTCTATTTCCCCCTTTAGTTCTGTTAGTATTTTTTCACATATGCTGGTGCTCCTGTGTTGGGTGCATATATATTTATAATGGTTATATCCTCTTGTTGGACTGACCTTTTTATCATTATGTAATATCCTTCTTTATCTCTTGTTACTTTCTTTGTTTTGAAGTATATTTTGTCTGATACTAGTACTGCAACACCTGCTTTTTTCTCCCTATTGTTTGCATGAAATATCTTTTTCCATTCCTTGACTTTTAGTCTGTGCATGTCTTTGGGTTTGGGGTGAGTCTCTTGTAAGCAGCATAAAGATGGGTCTTGTTTTTTTATCCATTCAGTTACTCTTTGTCTTTTGATTGGTGCATTCAGTCCATTTACATTTAGGGTGATTATGGATAGGTATGTACTTATTGCCATTTCAGGCTTTAGATTCGTGGTTGCCAAAGGTTCCAAATTACTTTCCTTACTATCTAAGAGTCTAACTTAACTCACTTAGTATGCTGTTACAAACACAATCTAAAGGTTCTTTTCTATTTCTCCTCCTTTTCCTTCCTCCTTCATTCTTTATATATTAGGTATCAAATTCTGTACTTTTTGTCTATCCCTTCATTGACTTTGCAGATAGTTAATTTAATTTTGCATTTGCCTCACAATCAGCTGCTCCACCCACCCTACCATGATTTTACTACCTCTGGTGACAGCTATCCAACCCTAGGAACACTTCCATCTATAGCATTCCCTCCAAAATAGACTGCAGAGATGGTTTGTGGGAGGTAAAATCTCTCAGCTTTTGCTTATCTGAAATTGTTTAATCCCTCCTTCAAATTTAAATGATAATCTTGCTGGATAAAGTAATCTTGGTTCCAGGCCCTTCTGCTTCATGCATTTAATATATCATGTCACTCCTTTCTGGCCTGTAAGGTTTCTGCTAGGAAGTCTGATGTTAGTCTGATGGGTTTTCCTTTGTATGTGATCTTATATGTGCCTCTGGCTGCTTTTAACAGTCTGTCCTTATCGTTGATCTTTCCCATTTTAATTACTATGTGTCTTGCTGTTGTCTTCATTGGGTCCCTTGTGTTGGGGGATCTGTGGATCTTCATGGCCTGAGAGATTATCTCCTTCCCCAGACTGGGGAAGTTTTCAGCAACTACCTCCTGAAAGACACTTTCTATCCCTTTTTGTCTCTTCTTCTTCTTCTGGTATCCCTATAATGCAAAAATTGTTCCGCTTGGATTGGTCACACAGTTCTCTCAATATTCTTTCATGTTTAGAGATCCTTTTTTCTCTCTGTGCCTCAGCTTCTTTGTATTCCTCTTCTCTAATTTCTATTTCATTTATTATCTCCTCCACCGCATCCAACCTGCTTTTAATACCCTCCATCGTGTTCTTTAACGATGGGAATTCTGACCTGAATTCATTCCTGAGTTCTTGGATGTCTTTCCATACCTCCATTAGGATGTTGATGATTTTTATTTTGAACTCCCTTTCAGGAAGAGTCATGAGGTCCATATCATTTAAATCTTTCTCAGGAGTTGTATTAACAATTTTCCTCTGGACAAGGTTCCTTTGGCTTTTCATGTTTGTATATGGCGCCCTCTAGTGTCCAGAAGCTCTATTCTGGAGCTGCTCAGCTCCTGAAGCAATGTCAGGTGTCACAGGGGAGCGGTACTGGTGCCTGGGGCTAGGAAAGAGCTGTCCGCTTCCTGGCTGCTGTGCCTGTCTCCACTGGCTGAGCCAGTGGGCCGGGCACACAGGTATAAGTTTTTGTCCCAGAGCAGCCGGATATGGATCCCTGCTTTCCACAAGCAGCCAGAATCCCAGTCTCCCCAGGAACTCTGCCTGTATTAACTTTCCAACCCAGTAGTCATGCGAGTCTCATGAATGCACCATGAAATGTAGGTTTGTGTTCCCAGAGCAGATCTTCAGAGCTAGGTATTCAGCAGTCCCAAGCCTTCCACTCCCTCCCTGCTCAGTTTCTCTTCCTCCCACAGGTAAGCTGGCGTGGGGGAGAGGCTCGGGTCCACAGCTCTGGTACTTACCATGTTTGCTGAGGTCTGCTCTTTTCTCCAGGTGTGTGCCATCTGATGCCATCCTCTTTCCTGTTGCTCTCTCAGGATTAGTTGTGCCAATTAAATTTTCTAATTGTATCCAGTTTTAGGAGGAAGCCTCTGTCTCTCCTCTCACGCCGCCATCTTTAATCCTGTTCCTGTAGGAGCATTCTTATGAATGGCTCAATTTTGTTATGAAATGGTAAGCAAGGCCATCATCTGAGAATCAAGGTGAAGAGAGAGGTGTGGGAAGTTAGAGCAGTGGTGAGAGGGTATGAAATATTTTCCTAGGAGATTAGAAGGAAGAATGAATCGGGGGAAATATCAGTGCTGTTTAGAGGCTTGATGCTCATGTCTGTGAATGAATATGAGACAGATCAGCAAGACTGTTTTTCTCCAGCTATTTGCAGCTACAGGTAAGTAGGTACAGAGTAGGCAGTAAGTTGGATTTAGCAAAGTCTCTGGCTTAGTTAAACAAGTATTTCAATGGGGTTACTGAGTTTGTAAACAAGAAAGAAATCATGTTTGGTCATAGAATTTAAGTTGGACGAGGATAAAAGTGAGGAATTGGGTGGTTTTGAGAGTCTGGGAGGAGGTGGTGGTAACCACTGTTGGAGTACACACACAATGATCAGGCATGTCAAAATGATACAAGAACCAACTGAAAGAGCTCCTATATGGCCAAAGCTAGAACAATTTCAGCAACAACATAAGCAAAGTATTATCGGATTATAACTCAAAGTATGAAACAAATATCCATGGGTATAAATAAATAAATATCTATACTGATATAAATAAATGATTGAGTAAATAAATGGGGGAGAATGGAAAATACCTAGTGAAGAATTTTGAACAGTTTTTTGCATATGCACTGTGATCTAGGAACCACTGCAGGTGCCATACTAACTAGAGAGAGTGAGAAGGATGGTTAGGAGGTGGTAGCAGTAGCGTGAGATGTTTGACACTAAGATAATGAGGGGTGTGCAGTTATTGGCCATGACAATGTCTCGAATATGAAGATTCAAATTGGGTAAGAAAGGGTGCAGGATAAGAGCACAGCGAGAGAGACCAAGGAACAGAGCCACCAATGAGTTGGCATTAGAGAGCCTGACAATTATTCAGGAGCTAAAATGTTCAAGGAGTATGAGTAGTGATCTGGGAAGTCTATAGATAATCCCAATAAAGAAGGGGTAGCAGGTAGAACAAGGTAAATGATATGAGAGTCAAAGTAAGGGCTGGTGTTTAGAAAGAAATTTGGAGATGATTGGGAAATCGCAATGGGTAGCAAGTGAGACATCCACCCATCTCTAGACCCAGAGGCACCAAAAGTATGAGAGAGAAAATGACTGAGTTGTAAGGAAGCAGAGTAGTATGGCTTCTAGTAGATCAAGAAGTGAAGTGAATATTTTTGGGAAAGGGTTAGATTATGGGATATTTTACTCATGACTAAGTCCTGGGGGCACAGTGGAGTGTTTTGGGAGATGGAAAGAATAAGCTATGGGGTCAGAAAAGGTAATGTACAAACTCATACGAGAAATAAGGCATCAACTTGGAGACTGTGGGCTTCTAAGGTGACTGGCATGTACAGGGGATAAAGGATTTAGTGAGATTAGACCCTATAGATACAAGTCAGACAGTGGTCTCCAAACTCCAAAGGTTGGAGGGAAGCATCGGTGAGAGATCTTGCAAGGAAGGTGCAAACTTCCACTTGGAGACCTGTGTTCACTCCTGATGCTGTTTTACGAGAATACAGATGAACTGGAGTCCATCAAGATGCAGCAGAGTAAGGAGAACACAAGAGAAAATCCATTTTAGTAAAACCAATAGAAGAAACTATGAAGGATTGCTACATCTTTGGGAGAAGTAAAAATTGTCTTCGAGTATCAGGAGTGCTGTACTTGTGCCTCTTTGCTCCAGAAAACCGAACTTTAACCTGTTGTCTGGAAGTTGTGGGAAAAGAAGTTCCTGCTCTAAAAACTGAGTCCGCCAGTGATGAGCCAGAGGATAGCTACTCAAAGTGCTGAGCAGTGCCGATCAACACACTCATCTGGTACCAGTCTGTGATGCAGCGAGCATAAAATTCGAGACGGGACATTTAGAAACTATTAGCATTTTTTTGTTGTTTATGTTATGTTTGCTTATTTTCTGAAATGTGATTTTAAGGTTGTTTATTAAATAAAAACATAGACTTGTCTCCTATATGTTTTTCTTCAGTTGTCTAGTATTTTTATTGTATTTTGAAAAAAATATTGTTCCTCAATGGAGACATCTTTTAAAAAGGAAATTTGTCACCATAGGTAGTTAGAACTAACTTTGAGTATCACACAGTCATTTAAGTCTCCACTCCAGAAAATCTTCAGTTCCCAGATCTTGATTTCTAATACCATTCTACAATAAAAGAAAAGAAATGGCTGGTGTTAAAACTGAAGCATCTTGTAGAAACAGAAAATAAGAAAGTGCTCAAATACACACACACACACACACACACACACACACACACACACACACACACACACATGATCAGGGATGTCAGAATGATACAAGAACCAACTGAAAGAGCTCTTAATGGCCAAAGCTAGAACAATTTCAGCAACAACATAGTATTGGATTATAACCCAAAGTAGTATTGGATTATAACCCAAAATATAAAACAAATATACATGGGTATAAATAAATAAATATCTATACTGATATAAATAAATGATTGAGTAAATAAATGGGGGAGAATGGAAAATATCTAGTGAAGAATTTTGAACAATTTATGTATAGGCTCTGCCCTCAAGGGGCTAGGCTATAACTTCCCACTGCTTTAGTGCAGGCTGTGCACAGTGGATTTTTTTCAAGAGGTATAATATGGTAATGTGGGGGGGAGGGAGGAAGTAATTTTTACAGTGGAGAAATCTCAAGCCAGGTGATCAAGACCAACATCAACAGCAATAATTCATATTGATCATATGTACCCTTGATATGATGTGGTGGTGAGAATGGCATTTTACTTCTCCGGCCTTCCTCCCACAGCTTATTATCTCAGTCTAACCATTATGAAAACAGCAGACAAATCCCAGTTGAAGGACATTCTGCAAAATACCTAAACAGTACTTCTCAAAACTGTCAGGGTTATCAAAAACAAGAAAAATCTGAGAAAGTGTCCCAGGCAAGAAGAGCCTAAGGAGACATGTATTTGGTATGCTGGGACAGAAAAAAGACATTAGGTAAAAACTAAGCAAATATGAATAAAGTATGCTCTTTAGTTAATAATAATATATCAATATGGATTCATTAATTGTGACAGATATACTCTATTAATTTAAAATATTAACAGAAGGGGGAACTGAGTGTAGGCTATATAGGACTGCTACTATCTTCAGATTTTTTCTGTACATCTAAAACTGTTCTAAATTAAAGTTTATTTTTTAAAAATAGAAGGACAATCTTCAAGGAGAGGCTGGGCAGAGCTTGCCATTCACAGTGGGAGAGTGAAAAAAAAAACCTGGGAAGGGAAACCTGGGCTTAATTTCACTGAGCTTAAATCTCCTCATCCATCAAAGAGGAATAATACCACTTTCACCCACCCCATCAAGGTAAGACTCAAATGCTGTTATCCATGGGAAGGATCTCTAGAAACACCATCATTTATATACAAGGAAGTCTGGGGGCTGTTGTTATTGTTACACACAGAGAAATTCCTGCATGGGGGATAATTTAGACTACCTCTGATTACAAGTGTCACATGTAGATAAGTGCCAGAGTGGTCATGTCATAATCACTTCGGAAAGCAAACTTAAAAATTAATTATATATATGTATAAAATATAAATATATAAAATTTATATATATATAAAAATATATATGTGTGTATATATATATTTTTTAGATGAGGAAAAGGGCTTTAATATTGTTCACAGAAAGACATCCAATGTCAGACCTACATATATACATACTGTTTCCCTGGCCCCATTCCCAGGGGTTCTGACTCAGGAAAGATAGAGCCTACTAACCTACACTTTTAACAAGCTTCCCAAGTGGTTCTGATAGACAGCCAAATTTAAGAACCACTAACCTAGGTTATGGCTAAAATCTTTTTCTCTCATTTTGTGATCATAGGTTAATGATAAGTGATTTTTTTTCCACATATGTAGCACTCTTTGAGAAAGATTTGAAGTTTGAAATCAGAGTGTAATTCTAGGTACTGGCCAGTCTGAGGGTAATGTGGGTAAGTAAAAAGTGTGAGTCGTAATCTGTCCCTCCTATTTGTAAATTCAACTCAGCAGAGAAGACCTTCAAAGTAGCATGAAAAGGTCATGATGATATACTCTTCACTTATCTGGGCTCTTCAGTGTATGTGTATGTGTGTGTGTGTGTGTGTGTGTGTGTGTGTGTGTGTGTGTGTGCACGCGCACATGAACGTGTATGCGTGCATATGTGTGCGTGTGATTCAACTGGAATATAGCATACTTACAATAAAGTGTCTAAGGTGGAAATCCAAGTGTTAAGTACCATAATTTTTTGTGTATCTATACAACCCACATAATGATCATCCAGAACATGATATAATTTCCAATACCTATGAAGCTCCCTAAGCTCCTTCCATGAGTACAGTCACCCAGCCAGAGGTAACAGCTCTTATGGCTTCCTTCACCATTGATCAGCTTCACCTGTTCTTAAACTTCCTATAAATGCAGTCACACAGCATGAGCTCTTTGGTGTCTGGTTTCTTTCACTCAACAAAGTATATCTGTGAGACTAATCCGTGCTGGTGCATGAACCAGTAGCATGGTATTTTTATCAGTGGTTTTAGTCCTTAGCAAAAGTTCTTGATGGTCAAGTTTAGATTTGTTTTTGTTAAATTAAATGACCACACAAATACTGGGATAGAATAGCAAGTCAAAGATGAGACATTCCAAAGATGTTAATGCTCAGCTAGGGTAAACTGTGCCTTGAGAAAAGAAGGAATTCCTCAAGGTCACCCCCCAGCAGAATCTGCCAGAATGAATCAGAATGCATGTTCCACACCATCACTCCAAGAAATCTGCATTTTTGTCAAAACAATCAAGAATTGTGCATATGCTGATGTTTAAAAGCCCCTGCTGTGAACTTTATAGACAATATAGATAAGAGGTTTTTATTAATGGAGTTGCCCACAGGCTGCTTAACAAAAGCTAAAGGTTTTGAAATTTTGACTTCAGGGATTATCAACTAGAAGGTTTGAGTTTGATGTAAGACTGAGTTTAACTCAGCTCCTTTTTTTCCTTCATTGAAATTTGTCTGTCCTGGGGCAAAGACTCTTTTGCAGATGACTTAATAGAGCATTTTTAACCGGAAAGAATAAAGAAAAAAGATGAGCCCAACAAGAATAACCCTGATTTCTTCTCAAGCATAATGTCAAAGCTGATTATCAAAGTCAGTCTCAGGGACTTGGGGGAAGCCAAGCTTCAACAAAGCTGCGGGAGCTCTTCTTCCTTGCCCTCTGTGGTCCGCCATGCAGTCAGCCACAAACGCGCATAAATCTACAGCAAAAACCACTAGGATCTCCTGAGCGCTCTGAACAACAAATGAAAATAATTCTAAAATACTGTTTCAAACCTCTTTGTGAAAAGCCATGGTTGCCCTTCCCTGGGTTAGTTTGTATTCATTTACTAACACAATTTTCATGTGCTAAATTATGGTGATAAATTAAACAATCGACGTGTTATGCCGCAAGCAGTTTTCACGTGTTTCCGGTTGTTGCCCCTCAGCTTTGCCTCGCATCTCATCACACCCATGGTCTCCTTTTGAGTGACGGATGGGAGCAGGAAAATGACCACACAGAACTACAAGTCCACAGATCCTCCTAAAAGTCCTACCTGGGGTGTCTTATTAATGGTATTTATATGGTATTTAGTGGTATTACTTCTAATGGTATTGACCACTAACGCTTGTGGCTATGACTCACAAAATTCTTTGCCTAATAGATTTAATGTGGTCCTCAACAGACTCCTGTGACATGGAAAATGCTACCCTCATTTCACAGGTGAAGAAACTGAGTTAAACACCCTCTACCTGAAGTTCCTCAGTAAGCAGGTACAGTGTCCAGTATTCAAATTCATGATTTCTAGCTCCAAGTAGCATGCTGCTTTATTTTTCCACTATGAAATACTTCTGTAAGATTAAGTCAAGAAAAGGTCAGACTCATAGAAAGAGAGGGTAAAAAAGTGGTTTCTAGGGGCTTGGGATGGGAGAAATCGAAACAGGTTGGTAAAAGGGTGTAAACTTTCAGCTGTAAGAGGAATAAATTCTGAGGACTTAATATAAAACAGGGTGACTATAGTTGACAGCACTGTATTATATAATTAAAATTTGCTAAGAAAGTAGAAATTAAATATTATCACCAAAACAAAGAGAAATATGTCAGGTGATGGATGTGTTAACTAACTAGGGTTGGGTTTGGGTTTGGTGGGGGGGTCCTTTCACTGTGTATGCAAACCAGTCACCATGACTACACTTTTCTAGAAGGAGTGGGGTGGGGGTGCTTAGATGGAGAAGGCATAGATATATAGTTATAAATACATAGATAGAGTTGTAGACATAGTATGCTTACAGATGTAGATAGACATAGTTTTATATATATAGTTATAGAGGCATAGTTATAATTATAAACATAGATATACATACAGATACACACATAAACATAGACATAAAGACACTGACATAGGCATCCACTCTATTCTTTAAGGAATCTTTCTCTTTCACTCTTCGGATATCATCATCAGTATTATTTTTGCTCCTCTTTTCATTTGTCTCCTACACAGGGCTTTCTTCTTCATTTTATATTCCAGGTTCAACCCTCTCATTTTCTCAGCATCCCAAGGCACTCACACTTCCCTCCACCATCTGACCTGTGCCACCAGATCCAAATAACAGTATGCTCCAAAAACATGTTACTCTGAGAAAGGAGTTAATAGGTACATTAAAATACAAACACAAAAATACATTATACTGTATATATTCACTCCCGAATGCATTTTTTCCCTCCTTTGTCTTGTTTTGGTTAGTGCCATTTTCCCTAAAAATTTTAAATGTACTTCTCTTGGTTCATGTAAAACTTTTTGTGTAGGTATAGGTGACCAGGACGTAGGCATTTTGAATTGTTATGAGGGTCTCATTTAGTATCTAATAGTAACTCATCGTGGGCTTAAAATCCCACCAGAAATATTGTTAAATAGGAATTTATTAGGAGTTTGGGGTGGGAGAAATAGGACAGGTTGGTAAAAGGGTATAAACTTTCAGTTATAAGATGAATAAATTCTGAGGACCTAACCTAGATTGTTAAATAGGAAGTTCAGTCACCTACTGAACTTCAGTTTTAATTCCTGTGTTTAAGGTGGAAGTTATAAAACACACAGAAACTCTAAAGGATCATCTTTACCAAAAAGGCCTACCATTCCCCTCAGCTTGATGAAGACTTAAGAGAGGCTTCTTCCTGACTCTTGCGAAGGACTCGCTTTCCTTACAGAAACTGCTTTAGAGAACTTAGATCCTTTTTCTGCCCCTTTGATAGGTAAATATTTTTTTAGGATGTCCAACCACAAAATGTCCTTCTCCAGGATCTGGGAACCATCTCTTTTAAGTGTAATCATCAAGGAAGACGGCACTCCCACCTCCCAGTTTCTGTGTGAGGGTAAAAGTCTATCATCCACATTGTAAAACAACCTCCTAATATGAAAACATGAGGAAGTTTAGTTTTCCTTTGGGTAATGCCAATTAGCAACCACAAATGGCTTATGATCTCCCCCTCACCCCCGCTCTTAAACATTCTACCATCATTTGCTTCAGCAGAGCTGAGTTCAGACTTAGTGGCAGATACCCAACAAATTGCTTATGAACAAATACATGATAGACAGGAACTTAGAAGCAAAACTCAGTTCCTACTCTTTTTTCTGTTTTAGCATCTAGCTCTTCTCTACACACAGTCAAGAACAAACCTTGGAAATCCATTTCAAAGTTCAAACAATGTAACAGAAAAGTAAACATTTTGGTATTTGTCCTATTTTTTTATTCTCTCCAATACCTACCTTTCTTTCACTCTCAAGCTAGTGTAAGTTTTCCTTTTTCTGTTTGAGATGTCAAGCATGTATAAGCACAAGGTGTCCTTTAAGCTCGTTAGAAAATCGGTGTATTTGTTCTGTCCTCTTTTCTTCTCTCTCTCCCTCCCTCGCTCTCTTCCTCTCCTGCCTTTCTTCCCACCATGTTTCAAAGATCTAGAGATGAGATGTGATTTTATATTTTTCCTCTCCCTTTCATTTTTGATGACTTTTGAAAACCCAGGGCCCTGAAAAACTTAACTCCTCTTGATTTTCAAGAGATGCTGGAAAAAGCATTTTTTAATAGATGGATATCATCAAAATTACTCTTCCCTAAGACTTTGTCTCAAGAGATATTTGAAGTGCTTTCCATTGAGTGAGGCATTTTCTAAAAATTTTAGTTTTCTAGAATAAAGGGTCTTGGATTCTCAGAGTCTGCACAAAAAATTTCTAGTGCTTAAAATTACCAGAGAAGTAATTTTAGTTCATAAAGAGATTGACTCATAAAGCCATAGCCCTGTTGGTCCCTACTTAACATGTAGAATTATTTAATAATATGTATGAAGCTGATAACAATTTCAGATATTTACCACCTTTTCCTCCTGTGGTCACTATGGCTGAAGATATTTTTTTCACTTATAAATACCTATGGCATTTCATGTTTGTCTTTCAGTACACATGCCTTTGCATCCTGATTTGGAATTCTATTTGTACATATTTATTTTATTAAATCTAAGATCTAAACAATGTCTAGCACTGAGTTTTGGGTATTGGAGGAGCTTTAAAATGTTTGCTGAATGAATGAAAATGGCCAAGACATGCTATGTGAAAATAAATCAGTGAAAGATAACAAATAGACGCATTTGATATTAATGATAATATTATTATAATGATGAATATTGATAATAATAATGACCCAAACCATGAAGTTGTCCTAGTCTAGATACATGTGACTTATGTTTCCAAAGAACTTAATACTAATCACCAATTTTCTCCACTTATCTATTTCCCTATGAAGTTAGACAATGTAAAGAAGAGAGAGCACTAATAATGCCACACACAACACATTTAAACCCAGCTCATATGCATAGTTCTCCCCTGACTAATGGAACAAAACCAACTTTGATTACAATAATCCAAGCACAAATGAATGGAAACCTCACCCTTCATCAGATCCGTAGGGGAGCATATTCATTTCCTTTCTTCTCATTTCCTAATTAGAATCTCTTAACCAGTCATTCTGCCACTGGAATTGTGTAGCTGACTCAGTATTAAGAGTCTAGTTATGTTTTCAATATCTACATATTAATTTCCTCTGGGCACCTGGCTGATGTTACAGAGAACTTTGCCTGCTAGTTCATGCGCCTGCTGAGGCTCAAATCAGTTTTATGACAATCCCAAACCACTTTTCCATCTATGGTTCCTCAATTCTATTCATTGGGGTAGCAGTAAAATTAGTATTAAGACAAAGATGTTTCACTTAGTTTGAACATTCTACTTCTAGATGGTTTGAATGTTTAAGTGAGAGATTCAGAGCAAATCAAGATGATGTAGGATTTGGCACACATCTTATTTTCAAACAGTGAATAGGCTCCTCCTGGTATAAAGATTAACTTTATGAGTTCTCTAATACCTAAGTTTTATGAATTCACTTAAAGAATTGGCAACTAGTCAGCAATATTGCTGAAAACATTGATATGATGTCATTGATTGCACTTATAACTTTTGTCCATAGATACAGAAACTAGAGTGTTAATTTCCTTTAAAATGTGCCTTAAATCCACCTGCTCTAGAAGCAAAGTCTGAGATAGGGGTTCTTGTGCAAGGGGCTTATTGAGTGGGAACTCTCTGGAGAAAAGGAATAAGGGAAAGAAAGGGTCAGGGAAAGATCCAGGCAATAATGTGGCCTTAGCTGTAGTCTAGCCTCATTCTGATGCATGGGAGTTCTAGAGCATGCGTGGTATCACAGAGTTGGTCCACCTTGAGGCAAGAAAGCCAGCCTTTTGCCCCCCTTTTCAGACAGTCACAACTGTGGGATACACCCAGGCAGAGGACACAGAATCCTTGAGGTGTGTCTGGGTGAGGTTGCTCTCAGGTACTGAGGAATTCTCTGAAGAAATTTTCTGAAGGGGGCAGCTGTAAGCTGTTAGAAGTTTCTGCTTGTAGCAGCTTGAGGATGGATGCATTACTCCTATAAATGTAGATTTGGACAAGATAGCAGCAGTGCCTACTATACCTCTTGCAGGATTACCCAAATCCTGGCATTATTTTACACATTTAGTAAACATTAATTCAGAATCACTTATTCATAGATAGGTGAAGTAATACAGAACTTGACTGAAGGTAATTAGTAAACTACCTCCCTAGTGGTTAATGAGGACCATTTAATAGGATTAAAGTTCCTTCACATGTGTTCTTTAAAACCACATTCAAGGGCAGGCTTGGAACTGAAAGATGATGAAGTAACTGCAGAATACTGGACTTGCTCTCTGCTCTTCAGAGAGCATTTATGCGCATGTAACCAAAACCTTGGATACAGAGTTAACAAATAGAAGCTTAATAAAAAGTCAGGAGAATCACAGTTCAGGGTTGGTTCAGTTGCTCTACAATATCATCCAAAACTCAATATCTCTCATACTGAGTCACATTTATTCTTTAACTTGGTAGGTTATTGTTGCCTTACGGTTACAATGATGCTGCTAGGCTACCAGGCATGTAAGCTGTGTCCCAGACAAAAGGAAGAGAACAGATTAGGAGAGCAGAGGACATGTAGCCAAGACTGTTTCTTATATAAGGAAAACAAACACTTTCCCAGGAGAAACAAACTTAAACTTAGATCTTATAAGTAGAGTTGAGTCACATCACCATCACTAGCCATGGGAAATGATAAAGCCATAATTTGTTTACATCAACACCATCCAGTAGAAATATCATGCAGGATACAAATATAATTTTCAGACATCTAGTAGCCATATTTTAAAAAGTAAAAAGAAAGAGGGGAAATTAAGTTAATACCATATTTTATTTAATCCAGTAAATTCAAAGTATTATTTCAGTTTATAATCAACATAAAATAATTAATAATATATTTTTCATTTTTTTATTAAGTATTTGAAATCCAGTTTGTACTTTAATCTCAGTTCAAACTAGTCACATTTCAAGTGCTCTAGAGCCACATGAGGTGAATGGTTGCATGCTGGAGAAGCACAGGTCTAGACTAAACATGATTTGTTTCTGGATGCTAGGATAGGAACCTGCATTTCCTGAGTTCCTGCTATCTCTGCTTTCATCTGAAGAAATCTTGATTCTGTCAACATAGAAGAAGAAGGTAAGAGGGATGGGTAATGGGTAGGAAAGAGACAATATCTGTTCCTGGCCCCAACTAACATCTCCACTGACCTGCCCCGATAACCTCTACCATCTACAGATCTTTCTATGGTTAGATTCTCTGGATTAAAGCTTATCCTCCTGAAGCATATAATTGACTATGGGTGTTTTTATTGAAATTATGGCTTTTCACACATCTAAGATAAGAATCCCATAATAACGAGATCCAGAACACAGGCATTTTGATGGCACAAGGGAGCTTGGAAATGGGCCACTTAGGAAGGGCAGATGGAACTTAGGCACCATGCACCACAGGTGATGGGAGCTGAGGTGACTGAAGAAATTCCAGAGCAGCCAGAAGACATTGGGCCCCTGTTGGGAGGAGAACAGGGAACTGTGAGGTCACTTGGACATTAAGGCCTTGAAATAATAAGGGAGATAGAGCTTCTTATTTCATATTTTGCTCCAATTCTGGCTAGACATTTGTACTTAATGCAGACCATACCCTAAAATGGGACCAAGAATGAGTTTTATGATATTCTTAGACATTTTGCAGATAATATTGGTGCTCTGATGACACCCTATTAGCCCACCTGGAGGTCACCTGCAGCACTGGAGGACGGGTCTTGCCGGTATAAGCAGCTTCCCACTTAAGCATCTACATCTACCACACTCTCTAAGGTTTTTATCTGTCATGGGAGCAAGTTCCAGCCAAAGGAGCTGGAAATGCTGAGATGTTAACAACCTTCCAAAGGATCAACCCTCAACTAATCAGGAATAGGAGTAGGTGCATAAAATCCCCTCTTGGGGATTCCTCACCTCTTGGGGGAAGAATTCTAAAGTATCTTTTGTTCAGGCTCCCAGAGGGTCTCAGCAGAGGTAAACCCCAGTTGCCTAGAGAAGTGGCTCACTAATTAGTACACCCTTTATTGGTGTTCCTCCTTTCCTCTCCCACTTCTTTGCTTCTCTATTGTGCTTCTGGGATCTCAGACCACATAAGACACCTCCCCTCAAACATTTGTCTTAGTGTCTCTTTTAGGTAAATCTTCAAATCAAGATACTTTGTCTCAGTACAATATATATATATATGATCATGATTTTTACTAATTTTTACTAAAGTGCATTTTGGAGCATAAAACAACTATCCAAACTTTCCTCACCCTGAAGTCTCAAGAAATTCAAGAAACAGGACATACCCATGAAAGAATCATGTTAGAAATACTTAATTTTAACCAATAATGCTTGAAGAGTGGAAGCACTAGTTAAACATATGCTTTAGAATTCAGACATTGTTTGTTTCCCCTCTAAGTCCCGAAAATGTTTGCAAATACAGTGGGGACTACAGTTGTGCTGTCCAGTATGGAGGCTACTACCCACCTGTGGATAAATAAAGACTATATAAAATTTAAAATTCAGTTTCTTAGTTATACTAGCCACTTTTCAAGCACCAATAGCACATGTGGCTAGCAGCTATGATACTGGACAGTACAGACATACAACATTTCCATCACTGCTAGAAGTCCTGTGGGATCGCACTAGGCTAGGATCTGATGGAGGGAGATACCTGGAGCACACTCCTCCCTCTTGTTCATGGCAGACAGGCAAACTGATCATGCCACTCTTTCTTCTGAGCCCGTCTTTAGTTTCACAGTATTTCCAAAAGCAAAGCTCCAGACTGTCATGTCCAGACCATTGAAACTGACACATGTATTAGCCAGAGTAATGCTAAACTATGCTACAGCAAAAAAAAAAAAAATTAACCCTGAAAATCACTGGCTTTCTCAGACAAATTTTAATATGAGGCAGCCTACCCACTAGTGTAGCCACCCTGTATGCTCTATGCAATCCAGGCTACCTCTGTCAAATGGGGACCCTGGTAAAAAACAGTTCCTCCTGACCGCAGACCTTGTTAGGAAAAATGCTCTGGCATGTTTCAAAATGACTTACTTCCTTTCCCTGCTGGAAACATGAGGGGATTTTCCTCCCATCTTCACTGTAGGAACCTAGTAGGGCTGCTGGAGATAAAAACCCCCTATGACTGTATGCCCCTGGAGTTTTTTACTCCCAGGCTTGTCCATACTGAGCTCCAGCAATTCATCAATTACATTTTTGTATTTCTAACCCAAAACCTCTTGCAGAGGTTTTTGCTCATGGGCCAATGGTCTGGTAAATTGTGATTCTCTGGACCTGCCTGTCTCTCCAGTCTGGGGGACAGTTTTCCCTGTGACCCCAATTTCCTGACAGATCTGAGAAGAGTTTTCACTTTGTTCAGCTTTTTACTTATTGTTAGGACATGGTGATCAATTCCAAGCTGTTCACATGCTGGACCAGAAACCACTCTTTCTTTGATGAGTTGTGTGTTTCTACAGTGAGGGAGACAGGCTGCTCCTTTTTCTCCCCTGTGTTTATTTTTCTTTTCCCACTTTAGATCTTCTGAGTTGAAGCCCTCTTTTTTGTTCTGATTAAAAGTGGCTTCTTTCACTAATGTTTTCTTGCCTGTGGTTATTAACTTTCTCTACCCCAGCTACATTAGACCCAAAACTCATTACTATATCTCAAGTGCTCTTTTTACCCTACTTATAAAGAAACTGGTCACAGTGAGTCAGTCATTAGAAATTCTTTTTCTAGACAATGATATACCACGTGGTATTATTTCAAAAACTTATGAGTCATATGCTGCAATTATGGAACAAAAAAGCAATGTGTAAATTGCCATGGCCATTTGAACCCAAACACCTGCTATTTGTATGTCCTCAGATGGCTCGTCTTTCACTCCATGGCTTCCATTTTCTAATTTTTTGGACTTTGTATTAAAAAAGATATTGATTGGCTTACCATGTAAAGAGCAAGATGTTCCATTTGGTTGTTTCTGGACACCCTGGAGAAATGTCAATCTGTTTGCTCTCTCCCTCCAAACCCTACTCTTCCAAGGTGAGGCTCTTTTGGAGAATCATCTCTGTTAATTCACCAGAAGAAATATAGCGAAGTAGAGATTATGTGTGGTAGCAGATCACTGAGTCTTTGTTATCTGCAATTTTGTAGACTTATAGTATATAGCACAAGTGCTTTGAACTATTGAGAACCAGTCTGACTTGTTTTACTTCTAAGTCACAGTTTTCCATACAATTGGCTTTCACATCAATCTATGAGTAGTTCAAATATATTTGCCTCTTCTCCATCCCAGACTTGCAGACTTTGAGTGATCATGTCACAGTAAACTCAGTGTTATCCAAGGAAACACCTTCTCTAGTAAATCACATTGCCTGCTTAATTGAGACACACAGATTTTCAAATAATTAAGAAATACATCTAACAAAGGTTCTGTGTTAAACAGAATTTAATTTTCTTTGATAATTTAGAGGGCACTTTTATGTTACTTA
This sequence comes from Manis javanica, assembly GCF_040802235.1. NCBI lineage: Eukaryota > Metazoa > Chordata > Mammalia > Pholidota > Manidae > Manis > Manis javanica. Next base: position 37,473,203 of record NC_133160.1, on the reverse strand, counting down.
GTCATCATTTTTAGGAAAGTCAATTGCCAATTAAGCAAGATTTCCAACTGATATAGGCAGATAAAAAATTTTTATAACTTAATATGCCAAGCTCTGTTCTTGTCAGAAGTTTTTCATGTTCTTTATTCAATTTAAATCAAATACCACATTCTAAAAATATGTCTCCTCTCAAGATATCCCCAAATAACATAAATATCTATTTACAAAGTTTTGTTTTCTTCTGTAAACCAGGAGCTTAGAACAATGCCTGATACATATTACAAGCTCAAAAAGTATGTGTTGAATAAAAGAATGAATGAGTACATTCATGAAATAGTTTTCGAGGTGTTCTTCTTACTCCAGGGAGAGCCATGAACTTGGCCTAAGAGACCCTCAGTTTTGCATACCTCCATTCTTACTGAACTATGCAAGGGGTTCTTAGAAAATTCCCATTGCTCATTTTCCTCCAACTGTTTATAAAACAAACCTCAGAAATAGTGAAGGATTACCACATTTTCTCCCTATAAACATTCCTCATTTCAATATGAAGTACCATCTCAATATCAAATATTATCACATATAAGTAGTCCTTTCTGCATGATCAATACTACCAAGGGTAGCTTTTGCAGAAGCAAAGGTGATAGTGTGACATTTCCCACCTGTCCTCATGCAGCCCCCTCCACTCAGTAGTCACATCCTCCTTAGAGAAGCCTGAAATATATTTGACAGGCAAAAGGCCTGTTCATTCTTTCAGTCTTTCAGCAAAAAAAAAAAAAAGGTTTAAATGTAAGGCTCCAGGCAGGGGAAAGCAATGGTTTACATTCTTACCAAGGTGGACTCTTTCTGAGAACAGATTTGAGTAAAGATGAAGGTGAGCAGGTGCACACAGAGATCTGATGCTAGAAAGAGGAAGCCTAGAGGCCTAAGGGTTAGGGGAGGATTAGAGACAGAAAATCCAGCTTTATCTATCCATTTATGAACAATTTAAAAACACTCAATAGCTTTTACACAGAGTTGAAATGTTGCTCTTTAAATTTTCAGGTACCAGCCTATCTCCAAACTGTCTGCAAAATGGAAGATGAATTTCGCAAAGGAAAAAAAAATGATTTTGGTTTCAAAATTTGCGTTCTCACTTACGAGCAAAAAAGCACAAAGGAAAAGCTTCATTAAATACAGAACACACTGCATAACACACACTTCGGATCTGTAACTTTTTTGTCTATGATTCCCCTTCATTCCCTTATCTTTTGACCATAGGCTGTCTGCACATGTTAAGCAAGACAAAATGTACCTCTGACATTTCAGTAAATGCATATTTTTTCCTCTATTATCTCTACCTTTGCACCCTAGCCTATTATCACAGTTGTTTCAAACCTGATAATTGCATCAATTCTAGTTTCAACTGGTTGTGACCATCTTACCCTGTGAGTCTCAAATAGTGACAACTCACTGAGTTAAGTGACACATAACTTACATTGAACACTCATTCCCTATAACAAGTCAGTGGTCCCTTAGAATTTTACCTTAATATATAATAAACCCTATGACACTGTCCTTACCTAAAATTTTGAAACCTTAAGGATTTTCTGCATTAGTTTTTATTTTCAAAACATTATTCATTCTTTCAGTCTTGCAGCAAAGATTTAAGTGCAAGGTCAAAGTGGAAGAGAGCAATGGCTTACATTCTTACTAAGGTGGAAGCTTTCTGACAGTAGATTTGAATAAAGGTGAAAGTGATTCAGACATCAGCAGCATGGTAGATGAGGAAGTTACAGGCCCTCCTTCTCTCTCAGAGACACTGAATTAAGAACAATATGTGAATACCTCTGTGACAACTCTCCAGACCAAATGAGGAGCTATAGCACCCAGGCTATGGTGAAACAAAGAAAGGAATCCAGTGGAAAGAGTAGGAAAGTCTGCAGTATTTGTCAGGCTCATTTGTGCCCCTCCACCTGTGTGGCTTAGCATAGAGCAACTGGGAGGAACACATGCTGGGGCTCCTCCCGTGGGATGCAAACAAGAGAGTGGACCAGGCAACCAATTTCTGGCTTATCTGGGGGCAGCCTCAGACAAGTTTCTGTCTTGCCTGACTTGGAGTGTTAGTGGGATTTGGAAGCCACTGAAAACAGAGGTGAGCAGTGTGTTAGAGCTACAGTGCTACAGGCAGATTTCAAGGGTATCAAGAGATCACAAAAGGTTTAAGAGGTCTTTTAACCTTCAGACACACTGACTGGTGAAGGTCTTCCCTGAATGAAGCCAGTATACATTAATAAGGAGAAGCGGTGGTTTTTTTCAAATAACCAAGTCCCAACAAAAATATTAGATGTCATACAAAGAAACACAGAAACGTGGTCCAATCAAAACAACAAAATAAATCCAGAAACCAACCCCAAAGTAATGCAGATTTATGAGTTACACAGAAACGGACTCAAAATAATTATCACAAAAATGCTTAACGAGCTAAATCAGAACACAGACAGCTAAATGAAATCAGGAAAACAATGCATAAACAAAATAGAATATCAACAAAGAGATACAAACTATACAAAAGAATCCAACAGTAACTCTAGAGCTGAAAAATGCAATAATTAAACTGAAAAATTAATTCATTAGAAGTATTCCACAGCAGACTTGACCAGGCAGAAGGAAGAACTGGCTAAATTGAAGACAAGTCATTTGAATCAAGTCTATGGAACAAAAAGAAAATATAATGAAGAAAAGTGAAGAGATTCTAAGGGACTTACAGGACATCATCAGGAGGTAATCTCAAAAGAAGAGAGAGAAAAGGAACAGAAACCTTATTTAAAGAAATGTGGTTGGAAACTTCTAAACCTTATAAAAGGAATGAACATATAGATTCAAGAAGTGGCAAGAACTCCTTTCAACTAAAAAAATCTAAGAAAGAACTATACTTAGACACATATAATCAAACTGCCTAAAGTCAAGACAAGGAGAGAATCTTGTAAGTAGAAAGAGAAAAAATATTAATCATATATAAGGGAGTTTCCATAAAATTATCAGTGTGTTTCCAGCAAAAAATTTTGCAGGCCAGAAAGGAGGGAGAATGACATATTCAAAGTATAGAAGGACAGAAAGAGAAAAGAGTCAACTAAGAAAACTGTATCTGGCAAAACTGTCCTTCAAAAATGAAGGGGAAATTAAGACTTTGCCAGATAAACAAAAGGTGAGGAAGTTCATGACTACCAGACTTGATCTATAAGAAATGGAGAATAGACAGCAACACAAAAACATACTGAAATATAAAGTTCTCCAAAATCTATACTATTGCCATTTCAGTACATATAATTTAAATGGCAAAATATGTTACAATGAAAAATCCATGTTAATGGGTGTACAATTCAGAAAGAGAAAAGATGAAAAAGATATTCCATGCAAATGATAACCAAAACAGAGCACCAGTGACTATACTAATAAAATGCACTTTAAATCAAAAAGTATTTCAAGAGATAATATTATATAATGATGAAAGGGTCATTCTCCAAGAAGATTAACAATTATATATGTTTATGCATAAAACCTCAGGACTCTCAAATATGTGAAGCAAATTTTGGCCAAACTGAATTGGAAAACAGATAGCAACACAATAGTAGCATTAGATTTCAATACCTCACATTCAATAATGAGAAAAACAAGACAGGAAATCAACAAGGAGATAGAGGACTTGAACAACAGTATAGATCAACTGTAGCTAACAGACATACAAAACATTCCTCCAAACAACAGCAAAATACATATTCTTCTCCAAAGCACATGGATTATTTTCCAGGATAGATCATATATCAGGCTAAAAAGCAAGGCTAAACAAATTCAATAAGACTGAAATCATATAAAGTATCTTTTCTGATTACAATGGAATGAAATTAGAAATCATTACCAAGAGTGAACTGCAGTATAAATTATTGACTTTAGATAATTCTGATGTGTCAGTGTAGGTTCATCCTTGGTAAGAAATGTATCACTCTGGTGGGGGATATTGATAATGGGGGAGGCTGTGCATGTATGAAGGCTTTTTTTATACTAAAAACCTGGAAAATCCACAAATATGTGGAAAGTAAACACTCTTAAAAGTGGATCAAAGAAGAAGTCATAAGAGAATTTAGACAATATCTTGAGACAAACAAATGAAAACACAACACAAAAATATTTACAGGATACAATGGAAGCAGTGCTAAGAGGGAAGTTTACAGCAGTAAATGCCTATATTAAAAATGAAGAAAGATCTCAAATCAATAATGTAACTTTACACCTTAAGAAGCTAGAAAAAGAACAAATTAACCCAAATCTAGCAGAGGGAAGGAAATAATAATAAAGATTAGAGAAGAAGTAAACAAAATAGAGAACAGAAATACAACAGAAAAAGTAATCAGTGAAGGTAAAATTTGCTTTTTTGAAAATAACAAAATTCCCAAACCCTTATCTAGATTAAGAAAAAAGGAGATAAAACTCAAATAATTAATATCAGAAATGAAAGAGGGGACATTACAAGTGATGCCACATAAACAAAAAGAATTATTAAAAAATACTATGAACTCTTAAAACTAAACACACAGGTGGTTTACAGGGGTTGTGGGAGAGAAGGGATGCATAGGTGGAGCAAACAGAATATTTAAGAGAGTGAAACTATTCTGAATGATAGAATAATGATGAATGCATGTCATTATACATTTGTCTAAACCACACAATTTACAATACCAAGAATGAACTGCAGTATAAATTATTGACTTTAGATAATTCTGATGTGTTAATATAGGTTCATCCTTGGTAACAAATGTATCTATCACTCTGATGGGGGATGCTGATAATGGGGAAGGCTGTGCATGTGTGAAGGCAGGAGGTATATGGGAATCTCTGTATCTTTCCCTCAATCTTGATGCAAACCTTAAACTGTTCTAAAAAATAATAATAAAGTCTATTTAAAAAATCCTTCTGAAACTCTTCAAAAAATCCGAAGAGGAGGGAGCACTTCCAAACTGATTCTATGAGTACAGTATTACCCTGATACCAAAGACCCACATAGACGGACTACAAGAAAAAAAAAAACTACTAACCAATACCCCTGATTAACATTTATGTGAATTCCTCAACAAAATACTATTGAACCAAATTCAACAGCATACGAAAAGGATTATACACATCAGCAAGTAGGATTTATTCATGAATACAGGATAGCTCAACATCAAAACATTAATCAACATAATACGTCACATTAAAAGGATGAAAGACAAAAAACACAGGTGATCATCTCATGAGATGCAGAAATCATTTGCAAACATTCAACATTTTTTCATGATAAAAACATTCAACAGACCAGGTACAGAAGGAAACTACCTCAACATAATAAAAGTCGTTTATGAAGTCACAGCTAACATCATACTCAATGGTGAAAGATTGAAAACTTTTCCTCTAAGATCAGGAACAAGGTAAGGACTCCCACTTTGCCACTTCTATTCAGTACAGTATTAGAAGACCTAGCCTGAGCAATTGCACAATAAAATAAATAAGTAAAATTCAAACAAATCAGAAAGGAAGAAGTAAAATTACCCTGTTCACAGGCATTATCTTATACATTAAAAACCCTAAAGATTACACATACAAAAACTCTTAGAATAAATCATTGAATTCAGCAAAGTTGCAGGATGCAAAATCAATAGACAAAAACCAGCTGTGCTCTATACATGAACAATGAACTATCTGAAAAGGAAATTAAGAAACAATTACATTTATAACAGCCTCAGGTATTATTATAAAATACTTAAAAGTAAGTCCGATCAAGGACAACTACTAAGAACTATAAAACATCGCTGAAAAAAATTACAGAAGGCACAAATAGGTGGAAACATATTGTATGTTCCTGAATTGGAAGACTTTAATGATGTTAAGACGTCCATACAACCCAAACTTATCTACAAATTCAATGCAGTCCTTATCAAGATCCTGTTGGCATTTTTTTGCAGAAATTTTCATCCTAAAACTCACATGGAATCCTAAGGGACACAAAAGAGCCAAAACAATTTTGAAAAAAGAACAAATTTGGAGAACTCACATTTCCTAATTTCAAAACATATTACAAAGCTGTAGTAATCAAAATAGTGTGGTATTGGTGTAAAGACAAATTAGCCAGTGAAATAAAATAGAAAGCCCAGAAATAAACCTCCATGTATGCAGTCAACCGATCTTTGACTAGGTGTTAAGATCACTCAATGGAGAATGGATAGTCTATTCAAATAGCATTCTGAGAAAAAAGGATGTCCACACACAAAAGAATGAAACTGGATCTGTATCTTTCAACAAGGACAGAAATTAACTCAGAAGGGATTAAAAAACTAAACATAAGATCTGAAGCTATAAAACTGCTATATAAAACATGGAAAAAGCTTTATGACATTGGATTTGACAATGATTTCTTGGATACAACACCAAAGTAACAGGCAACAAAAACAAAATTAGACAAATGAGACATCAAACTTAAGAACTTTTGTGCAAAGTAAATAATCAACAGAGTGAAAAAAGAACGTATGGAATGGGAGAAAATACTTGCAAATTATAGATCTGATAAGGAGTTAACATACAGACTATATAAATACAGAATGCAAAACTCATTAAAAAATCAAATAGTCTGATTTTTAAAATTGGCAAAGAACTTAAATAGACATTTCTCCAAAGATGATATATAAATGTTCATGGTCAATAAGCATACAAAAAGATACTTAACATCACTAATCAACAGGAAAATTCAAATCAAACATTAATGTAGTATCTGCATCTCACTTCCATTAGGATTATAACTATCATCTTAACCATTTTTATCTTAGGATCGCAGTAGAGTGACTCAGTTAATTTATTCACATTGCTTGAAACAAATCTCCAGAATTTTTATCTTGCAAGTCTGAAACTCTTATACCCATGGAAAATAACTCCCCTTCACCCCCTACCCCAAGTCCCCAGTAGCTCGAATTCCAAATTCTGTTTCTACTGAATTTGGCTATTATAGATACCTTGTATAAGAGGAATCATGCAAGATTTGTACTTTTGTGATGAGTTGATTTCACTAAGCATATATCTTCCTAGTTCATCTGTGTTTTCATTTTGCAGTTTCAGTAGGGGCCCCACTCCAGTCACAGCTCTGCCCTCATCTACCAGCCAAGAGTTATAACTAAAGAGATAGGAAGGAAATTAAAATAAGTATATTCTGGGGGTGGAAAGAGGCCAAATTTCTCCAAATCCCTTTCATTTCTCCTTCTATCCATCAAAAAACATGTGTATTTAGTCCTTGATAAAGAAAGATACCAGCAAAGACGTAGCCAGACTTAACCCCATTCCATCTTACAGATCCTGACATTAAGTCCTGCACCATAAACAATTCAGAGGCTAGAGGAATCTGTATTAGTCATTCAGCACCACTCACAGTCTCCCCAGAGGACTGGAGACCTCAGATGGTTTAAATAAATGTCAAAAATGGCTTTTAAAATGGCATTTAGAATTGAATAATAGTGTAGTCCATAGAAATTGTAGCTTAGAGCCCAGATACTTGAATACACAATTCTGGAAACAGCTAACTTCTCTAATAAGAAGCATACTCTTTAAAAGAACAAAATAGTCAGAATGCAAAAGAATGGAGAAGATAATTAGCATTTAATAAGACCTGTTCCACTTCAGTGAAAAGAAGCAAAGTTAATAAACTTAAAAGTAGGTTAATATTCTATCTTGTCCCTTAAGTCTGCCATTTTTATGTCTCTATTATATTCCCAATGCACTCAGGAATAAAAAAGTCCATGGAGATAATTTTGGAATATTTGTTCAAATACATTTAATCAGTATTGACCATTCCCATTATAAACACTGAAGATACAGCTGTGAAAAAAATAATTTCCAATTTCTTGAAAAAGAAAACACACTAAAAACCTTACTTTCTTTATTTTCACACACTGAGGATATATTTGGGAAACCTCCAAAGCAAATGAAATGTTAACTCAAAGGCCCCAAAATTGTTTACTGTGGACTTCAATTATATCAAATGGGGTTCAAGCCCAACCAAATCTCATTCTGCGGTCCTCAGCCATCAGAATTATTGGTATGTCAGGTTCTGTAGCAGCGAAGTCTTAACTGGTAGTTGTTTTACAAATGATTTGTTAAGGTGATGCTGTCTATAGAACCCAGTAAAGAAGTGAGAGAAGCAGGATGCAGCAGGGAAAGGGGCTGACAACAGTGTGGTCTCAGCTGAGGTCTAGCTTCAGTCTGATCTCACAAGGTATTCTGGAGTGTGGATTAGACCAGAGTAGTCTCACCTAGAAGCACCTGTTCCACTTCAGTGAAAGTTAGGAGGGTGTGGAGGCTGGAGGAGAAACTCCCAGGCATCCCCAGGTCAGGTGGCTCTCATTAGCTACAAATAACTGGAGGTTGAATGCCCAACCACAGTAAAGGAGACTTAAGCAGGGCAGTAACAGCATCTACTCGGGCATGAAGTTTCAGAAAAGCAGCCACAAAGTGGCAGACTTTTAAAACCTAATGATGACAGCTAAAGAACGAAAATAATCCCTTCTCCTAGAGAAACACTCTGAAGAATTTCTTAGTGATGCCTAAGGCCTCCTCCAGCCTAACATGTTTTCTTTAATATGCAACCTGTCCCCATTCATTCTCCAATCCCAGTAAATCTGGAGCACTGTTACTCATGCATAGTAGAGAAAGTTCTCCCAGAACTGTTGAGCTAGACTCAACTTTAGAGAGCTTCTGGTCCAACCGCTTTCGGACAGTGGTATCCACAAGCTCTCATTCACCAGAAATCTTGTGGAAACCCAAGGTATAAATCCATTGAAAGGGGATTCATGTTGGTTGGAGGGTGGAGGATGACTATCAATCCCTTATAGACTCTAGTGGCTCTGGTTGGGTTACAAGGCATTCATCTTCCCTCCAACTATTAACATATGTCATAGATCAGGTTCTCTGGAAGTAGAGCTCCATGCTGGGCTTCTTGACAGAGATACAGTGATAGAGTAGTCTTATAAGAACCCTCTCTGATAGGTCAAGGAAGGAGCTAGACAAGGATGTGGGTGCAGATAAAACAAATGACAATGATCTGGTCGAACTTTGCCTTTTGGGTAGTTGCATCCCTGAGAGGTCAAGACACTTGCTCACACCCCAGAGCTTCCCAGTGGCAGACCAGGGCTTGCAGGCAGGTGGGCTTGGGTGTCTTATTCCAGAGCTATTCTCACGATGTCTGTCTTGGGATAAGTTTCTAGAAATTGATCCTGAAGATATTATTTTGCAAGTGTTTTACTGAGGGAGTGATCTCAGAAGAAAGCTTTAAGGAAGCGAGAGAAATAGGCAGAGTGCAAAAAACCAAGAGGCTATGGTCTCCTCTAGTTCAGTCTTCCATGGGGAAGCCTGAAGGTTACCATGGTCATGTTATAAATTGAGGCAAGGGGCCAAAGTTTTATACCCCAGTATCAATCAGTAATTGGTCTGGGGCTGTAGGGAAGGACAGCTCCCAGCATGTCCTAGAGAGGCCATGCCTGTTGGCCAAGGGCAGCGCCCTGGGTAGGAATTAGCTCTGAGTCATTAGCTTTGCACATTCACAGCAGCTTGTGGAGGGGCTGCACAGAGGGGCCCTGGGCAGGCAACAATAACTTTTATGACAATACCTCATGGGCTCCCTTGCAGTTGCAGTCACTTAATGTGACTGCCAATATGACAGGAGCCCAAACCCAGAGCAGGGCTGAGGTGCTGCTTCAAAAGGCACAATCACTGCTACCACCCACGGTTTCCATTTGGTCTGCTTTTTTTCCCATAGTGTGAGTTTCATCAAAGATTTTTTTAAAAATATGCTTCCATTTAGGTTATCTACAAAGAAGCCAACTTTTGATTCCAAAAGGAAGTTGACAAAAATATAGATAAACCTCTATGTGTGTTGAGGAGATCCACAGCTTCTGTGAAGGCTGTTCCTTTCCAGGCTCAGTGGTGAATCTATGCCAGGAGAGCACCCTGTCCAGCAGACCCCTGCCCTCCACACCCCATTCCTCCTTCTCCAGCTCCAATTCACACCAGGAGATGCTACTCCTGGGTATGTTACTATGGCTACCCTATTCTGGATAGTCTCTGTGGGCTTTAAATAGCCAGCCAATAAGCTGGCTTTTTACATTTTGTTATGTTTTTTTCCTTCCTCGAGTCTTTTTCTCCCCCTCTTGTTACCATGAAATTCACTTGGAAATATTTTGTATTGGTTTCGTTTATAGGAGGTATTAGAAGAGAGGAGGTATTCGCAGAAGGCAGCTCTGTGCAAAGATGTCAACCAGTGGGCTAGGCTTGGAAATGTCCTTAAACATCTGAATCACGTGTTTTCAAACTATTTTCTGAGGAGTTGTGCATTCCCCAGAGGTGACGCTGGGTTAGTTTTCAGAGCCACAGGGAAAGAGGGAACACCCACGCACAAGCTCACCATCACAGAAAGCACAGTAGCTCCATTTTTTAAATCACTTTTATATGCTGTTTCATATTCCATAAAAGGACTTGAACAGCTAGATTAAAATACAAGGGTCTGAAAACCAGGGTTTAGTCTGAAGCAGACACTGCAAGTCACAATCCATTTTCCCTCAGGACTTGTCTTTGCCGTGCTTGTCTCTTGCATTTCTTTACCTGAAGACTTGATCTGGTTTCAGGAGCCTGCTTTGCCACACAGGCTAGCTGGACATGCCAGACAAGTAATACCTCCTGAGAGCAGCCCTCAGGCACAGACTGATGACAGTGAGTGCCTGTAGCACTGGAGTGTTTCAGCTCTGGGCAAGTTCAGCTCATGTGACATTAGGGTGAAAGGTCTTACACCAAGCCATATTCTCACAGTGGCGGTTGAACACAAGAATAATCATGTCTGCAACCAGCAAGTCCACAATCATCCTCCACCTCCACGCAGAGCACTGGGTAAAGGTCTTTATATAGCAATAGAGACAATAATGGCTCATTGCCAGTGGGTGTGTAAGCATGTGCCTACATAGTAGGCCAATTATTACATCATTGCATGTGCTCAGTGGGGAAGAAGATTAGGGTCAGGTAAGTATCCTGACCACTGTGACCTCCACATCCCCTACAGTGTCTAACTGCTCTGGCTCCCTCCCATTAATCTGTGAGGCATATGGTCTACCCTGCCTCACAGGCTTCCCCAGAGTCACTAAGCTCCCGTGCCCACAGTGATAACCTGCCTAATGATACACCTCTTATCAGCTGCCTTCCCTTCCCTGCCTCATTTCCCTACCAATGCTTCCTGGGCTCGCACAACTTGCACTCAAATCCTTACCTCAAGAGTCCGCTTCTGGGCAACCCAAACTAAGACAGAGCCTAGTTTTGTTCAACACACATTGCCTAGAATTCCATATGCCTTCAGTGAGAAATCATTCTTTCATCATTCAGTCACTAAAAATAATTTAGATTAATTTTATCTTTAAAGAGAAGGAAAAATATAAAATGTAAAGAGGTATAACATGTTTTCCTTTGATTATCCAATTGTGATCTATGTGTTGACTATCTGACAAGAAAACAGACACAAAATCATGAAGGCACCTACCTGAGACCTGAAGAATCTCTCAGTCCAAACCAATCCCAGTCCAAATTGCCAAGCTACACAATCATGAGCTAAATGAATAATTGTCTTGACACTAAATTATTGGATCATTCATTATATAGCAATAGCTAACTAGCACCACTTCCTTATTCTGCAAGAAACTTGGGAGACATACTTAAAATTCAATGGGTTTATGGTGCCCACAAGACCAAGTAAAAGCACCAGAGCTTTACAGGTAGGAACCTTTATTTCAGCTTTTACTGAACTTGACAGTCTCACACTCACCAAATATACCCCTATATACAAGCAATGAGTGTGCACCATTGAGCTTTTCCATTCTCTGAAAAAGTCCACCTGCCTTTCCTCATGGAGCAGGAATAACAACAATCACATTCATTTAAGGCATGCACTAGGTAACGTTTTAAGAATTTTGTGATTATTATTTCATTAATTTTTACCATATATCTATGAGAAAAGTGCTATTATTCTTCCAAGTATAAAGATGAGGAAACTGAGTGTCTTCCCGGTGAGTTTCAGCCCCAAGCAAGTTCACTATGGATTCAGTGAGACCGAGGAATGACAATGGAATGTTCTTGGGGTGCAAGGGTTTATTACCAGCTTGTTTTCCTGGCAATAGATTGAGGGCTAGAATTATGTCTGCTAGAATTACAGTCTGCAGGTCTGTAATCCTCCCTTGTCTCTGCCTCCACCGAGAGCACTGGGCAGAGCTCTTCATATAGTGACTCAGTCAATAATAGCTCATTGCCTGTGGGTGTGGAAGAAATAGCCTAGCAGTTGACTAGTTACATCCAGTACTTTAGATTCAGGTGAGGATCCTGGCCATAGGAACTTTCACTTTATCTACATGGAGGCATAAAGAATTTAAGTAATTCCCCAGAGTCATGCAGTGGTGGAGCAGGGATTCAATCCTACAATATCTGCCTCCTGAATCCAAGGGCTTGTTTAACCATTGCCCTTTACTGTTCTGTGTTTACACACTTAGCCTCTCATTTCAAGACCTCACTTCTCTAACAGAGCTACCCTTATATTCCACTCACTGTGCTCCAGGCACCATTCAAAGACCTTTGTACACTCAAGTATTAATGCCCTCACCAGCTTATAGCTATTGTTGCCCATCATCATCCCTCTTTTACAGGGGAAAAAAATTAAGCACAAATAGGTCAGGTTACTTGCTCAGTACCACATAGCCTGCTAGTGACAGAACCTTAATTCAAGCAGAGGCCATCAGGCTCCAGAATTCAGGTTCTGTATCACTACACAGTATTGCTCTCATACCACCTATTCACCTCAGGGACAGGTTTCTATGGCATTCCCAAGGAAAGCTGTTTCTTCCTTCCCTTGTTCTCCCACACTTTCTTATGTAGATGACTGTCCAAGCTTTGGCATTTATGCCAAAACTTAACTTTCTGATTGTCCATCTTCTTGTGGAGGAATTTACTCTGTAAAATTAGGGACTGTGTTTAGAGTCATAAAAAACATAGTCCTTGGAAGAGGATCTTCACATCAGTGTTGTGTTATGGTTCCCATAGATAACACATTCACATGTTTCAGAATCCCGGCCATTGGAACTTCCATTTTCTCTGCAGTGTAGGGAGTTGGAATGGACCCTGATGGTGGCTGCACAGGTACTGTTTCCTGGGCTGGTGCACCCAAGCTCCAGCTATGGGAGGTTGGCTGGAACCAGGTCACAGCTGCCCTCTTCTCCCGAGGGTTCCCCCATTCTGTAAGAGATCACCCTCCTAAAAATGCCTGGGAGGTTCCACCAGCCAAAAACTGGTGAATACAGAGGCCTAAAATACCATCCCCTACCTCAAGCAGGTACAACTCTGTGGTAAGATTTATACTCTGAAGCTTCCCATAGAATCAGGCTGACATTGATTCCACTTTTTTCCAGCTGAAGCCACATCTTTACTTGGCTTGTTCCCCTTCCCATTTTGCTCCCATTACTACTTTACATGTTTCTCTTATGAGTCCTCATTCAAGAAATGCAAGAGAATCCCTAACTCAGTTGCTTCTATGGAAAGCTAACTTAAGACAAGAGACTTACAAAAATAGGAAGCAATTTCATCATTGATAAAAGTGGTGTTTATTCAGGTTATTTGCTATAAATTTATTTTTTCATGGCATTATGGTTATGTCTGAAATCTAAGACTGAAAAAATATTTTCCAAGCAAAATGAAGTCTGTATCTTCTCTTAGGCATGTGCAGGTAATATTAGCTGCTATAACAAACAGAACTCAAAATGCAATGCAAATAAGGTGAAAGGTTAATTCTCTTTTATGTATCAATTGGACTTTCAACTTATTGGGTCACTTGATAAATTGTAAAGACTCCATACAATTGTACAGACTCAGGCTTCTTCTCAAGTTTTTCTACCATACCCTACTTAGGGTGGTGTTCTCTGCATGTTGGAAGCTATGGTATAGAAGCTAGCTTACAGAAGAGTGAAAAAGAGCATGAATGAAGCACATTAATCCACTTCAAGGCTCTGTTCAGAAATGATGCCATGTCTGTTCTCATTCCATTTGTGAGAACCAAGTCACAACAACCAGCTATAAGTGAAGGTGGGTGCTGCAGTGTAGATGATCAGTCAGGCAGCATTACATTATTGCAAAAAACAAAAGAGAGAGAGAAGGGGTTTGATGAAGAGTCAGTAACCCCTGCCTTAATCCTTATTATTAGTTTTGCATTGGCTATCTTTCCTAACACTCGGTATTAAAAATTGAGGACACATGAGGTAACTTTAAATCAACTGCCAAGTCTGTCTTTTTGTAACTTCAAAGCTTATAAAACCTGTTTTAGAAAATTTCTTGTCCCCATAAATGTGTCTGTTGTAGGAAATAGTGTTCACTCATAAATTGTGCCTGATGTTAATCATTAAGTTGTAAATGAAGCCACTAGTTCTTTTTATTCCATCTACTATATCAAGGCTGTTCAACAGACTTTTCTGCGATGATAGAAATGTTCTATTTGTGCTGTCCAATACAGTCACCACTAGCCACATGTGACCACTGAATACTTAAAATAAGACTAGGATGACTAAAAAACTGAATTTTAAATTTTAATTAACTTTGATTCATTTAAATTTAAAGTACTACATATGGCTAGTGGCTGCCGTATTTGAGAAGCTTGGTATAATATACATAGGTGCCAGTGAGAAAGAAAGTTCAGTTTGTTTGTCTCATAGCAAATGCTTTTACCAAATTTGTATTGATGGTTCCTCTAATAGCTTCTGATCCAAACACAAGGCAAAGCTTTGTATTTTCACAGTACACTATCCATGCCGCTAATCTTTCAGCACCAGGCAGCTGTTGGCACATAGTAGGCTTTTAATAAATATTCACTAAGTAAATAAATGATTGAAGGGTATGTGCTCTGTCCAGCTGTGCTAGGCCTGCCATATAGACTGTGATTTCACTGAGCTCCTAGCTCAGAACATTTTGCATCACAAGTAACCAACAGTATAACAATAATTCATATAAATTATGCATCAATGTGATTTAGTTTTGTAGATGGGTACAGTTATTGAACTAAATATATCATGACTATAGTGTCTTCTGGCTAGACATTAGCAATGACATACAAAAAGCTTACACTCCAAATAAATTCTTCATAGTCCACATATTTTGCATTTCTCCCACAAACACAATACAACATTATCAGTTAACAGCTGTATACAACTTTGCTAGAATGGCAATGCAGTCAAGTACCAGAAGTCATAAGCACATTTGCCATCTGGATTTAAGACGAATGTAGTTTATCTGTGTCTGGGTTAATCAGAGTTTAAACTCAGTCCACTGATGGACTGGATATGAAAAGCCATCATTTCATAAATGTGGGCCAGGCCAGTCACAGAGCTTCTAGCACACGTATTTTATCCCTAGCTCCACTTCTCTCTAGAGTTAGAGCCTCCAAAGGGGCATTATATGTTTACTGACCATCGTGACCTCAGTCATCCTTGCTAAGACAGTCTGATTCAGGAATAAATTCATGGTTACATGGGTAGAGCCAGGAGCAAGTTTTCCCTTCTGCAAATTGGTAGGGTTATACACAAAACAGATATGACTAAAAACAAGCCTCTGTGCTCCATCTCATCTCCCCTAGACCCAGCATGGAAGAAAAGGAGGGCCCTTAACCAAAGAGTAAACTAAAGGGATACAGTTTCTCACCACAATGGACAGAGCATGAACTGGAGAAGATGAGGATCAAAAAGGGAGGTGAGAAAATGCAGAGGACAAGGCCCAAATGAAACTGAATTCTTCTTCAGTATTTAGAAGTGGAAAAGGACTTCAGCCCAAAGGTCTCACCAGATGTGACGGTGGGAAGGCTTGTTCTTCCTGAAGAAATGACCAGAGAACTCTCTTTCTTTAAGGAGCCAATTAAGTATAGTTCTCAAACTTATTGGGAGTGGTCAGGCATTTGGACAGAGCTCTGATCTGGTAAAAGTAATCCTTTTATCTTCTAAAATTAATGGATGAAATCCAATCACACTCTTAAGTTTCAACTTTGCATCTGTATCTAAATTTAAATGACTGCATCATAATCAAGTTGAATAAGTCAGCTTTATTTTAAGGCCTATAAGCTTCAACTAATTTAAGGGAGAGTCTATTGATCAGAGAGAGAAGTCCTTATTACAAAGCACTACTTGTTTGAGTAGGCTCACATCCTACTAGAAAATTGGCCTAGGGAACCATAAAATAACAATGAAATGCTGCCTTTATAACTTTTCCAATACTATACTTGGCCAGTGGGTAAAATGAGGTCTCCTTTTATGGTGCCTGGTAGTCAAATTAAAAGCAAATTCCAACCTCTATTATATATGAGAAAAGGATATAGTGCTCATTACATATATTTTGGCACTAGCATAAAAGAATAACACACATATATAAAATCTTAGGTGTAAGCAAAAATGGCAGAGTGAGGGCCTCTAAAATTTTGCCCCTCTTTAAAAGCAATGAAAACTCACAAATGTCAGAATCAACTTTTTGAGAACTCTGTGAATTAACCAAAGGCTTTCAACAACACAGGGAGTGTTTGGTCAAATAACATGGCTGAATGTCAGTCAGAACAGTGAGCTGTGTGGCTCCCCAACCCCAGCTCAGCAGTACCCTTGAAAATAACAGGGAGCGTTCCCAGTGTGGAAGGAACAGAATGGAGCTGGTCCTCTTCCAAAGCTTCACTCCCATTTTTTTGTTATTTAACCTGTGTGTTGGATTTCTGAAAAAGCTCACTTGAGAGGCTTGTTTTTTAATTGACCTAGAGTTAACCCACTGCAAAGAGCCTCTTCCTGAGGGGAATTTATAAAAAAAAAAATCAAGACTTATAAAGTCATGGCTGCTTGAAATGATAGATACAGTAGGGCAAACAGAAGACTGACAAATAAGCTTAAAAGGAAAATAATCTAAGGATGGGGGGACCATGAGGGCTTTTAAAAGCTCCAACATATTCCTGTAAATCTACAGATTCATACAAATGCATAAGGTTATGTGCATACTTAGGAAAGAAGTGGGAAGGCCCTAAGTTGTCACCTCTGGCTGATTTTGAGACTTTGCTCAAGCAGGAAGTGGAAGCTAAGAAAGTCTTGTCAGTTACATGAATGGGCACTGAAGGTATGTCCCAGCACACAGAACACCTAAGCAATGACTAAGAGATTTATTTGTTCCAGGCACTTAAGGAATCTATATCCAACATTAGCTAACCACTAAATTCACTTAGGAATCTTCAGTGACCACACAAAACAAAGAATATAGACTTTACATAATTAGCTCACAAAAAATCCCTAAACAAATGAAGAATAACTACACTGAATAACAACAATTACTGGGGAGTGGACAGAATATGATCCCCAAAGTCACCCCATATTACTTAAAATATCTAGCATTCCAAGAAAAGCTTGAGACATGCAAAGAAAGAAGTATGTCTCATACACAATAGAAATAAACAATTAATCTCTGAAGATGTCCGGAAATTGGAATTATTACACAGTGTGGGGAAAGTGGAAGTTCCTACAGCCAGGATCCTCACCTGACCCTAAACTACTTGATGATGTCACTGGCCTACTGCTAGGCTACTGTTTCCACACCCATAGGCAGTAAACTGTTATTGACTGAGTCACTACATAAAGAGCTCTGCCCAGTGCTTTGGAGGAAGGCAGAGATGGAGGAGGATTACAGACCTGCAGACTGCTGGATGCAGACCTGATCCTAGTGCTCGACCCAGAGTGAGGAGAACAAAGCTGGGTAATAAACACTTTTACCCAAAGGATTGTGTTGTCATTTCTCAGTCTCACTGAATCCATAGGGAAGTTGCTGAAACCCATTGAACAGACAGATATTTTAAACCAGCTATTTTAAATATGTTCAAAGAGCTAAAGGGAAACATGTCTAAAAAATTGAAAGAAACTATGAGAAAGATGGCTTACTAAGTAGAGACTTTCAACAAAGAGATTAAAAACAATAAAAAGGAAGAAAGAAGAAAAATCTAGAGATGAAAACTCAGAGAATTAAAGTCTAAAAATTCACCCACAGGCCATAGCCAGGATTTCAGCACTCAAATGAGAGAATCAATGCACTGGAAGACAAGTTAATGGAGGTCATTCAGCATATGGTCATAAAGACCATAAAGCAAAAGAATGGAGAGAAATGAACAGAGCCTCAGAGACGTATGTCAACTGTTGAGCGTATCAACACATGTACATTGGGAGTCCCCCAAAAAAGATGAGAAAAAGGCAGAAAAAACATTTGAAGAAATAGGCTCTGGTTTCCAGTGTAGAAACAATTTATCAAATTTATGGGATGCAGTGAAAGTAGCGCTTAGAGGGAAATGTATATAGTATTAAACACACATATTAGAAAAGAAGAAGTATCTGAATTCTATAATCTAAGCTTCCATTTTAAGAACTAGAGAAAAAAGGGCAAATTAACTCCAAAGCAAGCAAAAGAAAAGAAATTATAAAAATTACACCAGAGATAAAGGAAATTGAAAATGGAAAATCAAGAGAGAAAAATCACGAATCTAAAAAAGCTAGCTCTTTGAAATCAGGCAACATTCCCAAGTGACTGAAGGAAATTTATAATTTTAAATACCTACATTAAAGAGAACAGTCTCCAACCAACAACCTAATCTTCCATCTTAAGAAACTAGAAAAAGAACAGCATATTAAACTGAAAACAAGCAGAGGGAAGCCAATAATATAGATTGTGAGTGGAAATAAATGAAATAAAGACTAAAAAAACAATAAAGAAAATAAAAAATACCAGAAGTTGGTCTGTTTAAAAGATCAACAAAATTTACAACATTTAGCCAGAGTGTTCAAGTGTAGGTAAATACTTAAAAGAATAAAAGACTCATATGACTAAAATCAGGAATGAAAGATGGGGTATTATTATCAACCTTACAGAAATAAAATGTATTATAAGGGAATACAATAGGCAATTGTATGCTAACAAATTAGATAACCAAATAAAATGGACAAATTCTTAGAAAGACACAAATTATCAAAACTTACTTACGAATGAACAGAAAAATATGAATAGATCAATAATAAGTAAATAAATTGCATTAGTAATTTTTTAAAAATCCAGAGAAAATGCTCAGAACCAGATTGTGTTAATGGTAAATCCCGCTAGGCTTTTTAATGAAGGGTTAACATTGATCCATCACAAACTCTTCTAAAAATCCTACCTGATTCTATGAAACAAGCATTACTTTACAACCAAAAGCACCAAAAACCCCTCACAAAAATAAAAATACAGAACAATATTCCTTATAATTATAGATGATAAAAACATCAACAAAATATTAATGAATTGAATCTAACACCATACAAAAAGAATCCTACAGGATGGGCAATTGGGATTTATTGTAGGAGTGCAATATTGGTTCAGAATACAAAAAATAGTCAAAGTAACAAGCCGTATTAATACAATAAAGGATAAAAACCACATGAAGCACACACAGGAAAAACACTGGAGAAATCCAACACACTTTCATGGTCAAAAAAACTCAACACACTAGGAATAAAGGGGAAATTCCTCAACCTGGCAAAGGGCACCTACAAAAAATGTACAGCTAACATCACACTTAATGGTGATAGAACTTAAGTCTTTTCCACTAAGATCTCACCAATTTTATTCAATACAATACTGGAAGTACTAGCCCAGGCAATTAGGCTAGAAAAGATATTGGAAAGCATTCATATTGGAAAGGAAGACATAAAACTATTTCTGTTTGTGGATGACATGACTTTATGTATAGAACATCCCAAGTAATTCACAAATACATAATTGCAGCTAATAAACAAATGAAGCAAGTTTGCAGAGTACAATGCCAATATATATAATTAGCTGTATTTCTACACTAGCAATGAATAGTCCAAAAAGAAGTTTAGAAAATAATTCCACTTAAAATAGCATCAAATGATGGGTGAAACAGGTGAGGGAGGAAAAAATTAGTGAGAATGTTTGATATCTTTGTCTGGGTGGGTGATGGTTATAAGATTGTCAAAACTCATCAAGCTGTACACTAAGATTTGTGCACTACTGTATGTAGCTAAATATAAATAATAATAATCTTAAAGAACAAATAAAAAGGAAATATCTTGAAAAGGCAAAAAAAAGAAAGAGAAAGAAAAGCTAGTTAGTGTTGTTCTACTAAGGAGAAAAGCACAAAAATAGTATCAAAAGAAAAAATACTTAGGAATATATTTAATCAGTGAGGTACAAGATTTGTATGGCAAAATTATATAACATCACTGAAAGAATGAAAGATGACCTAATTAAATGGAACAATATTCTGCATTCAAATTTGGAAGACATAATGTTGTTAGAATTATAATACTGCCCATATGAATCTATAGATTCAATGAATCCATATCTAAATTTCCAACCTCCATATTTACAGAAATTGGCAAACTGACCCTACAAGTCACACAGAAATGCAAGGGATTCAGAACAGCTAAAACAGTTCAGAAAATAACAAACTTGGAGGACTCACTCTTTCCAATTTCAAAACTTATTACAAAATTATGGTAATCAAGATTATGTGATACTGGCATAAGGGTAGACCTATCAATGGAATAGACTTGAGAGTCCAAAAATAATTCCACACACTTATGGTTAATTGAATTTAAACAAGGATATCAAGACAATTTAATTGGGAAAAACAATCTTTCCAGCAAAGCAAATGGTGCTTGGACAACTGGATAGCCATAAGCAAAACATGAATTTGGACCCCTACTTCACACCATATACAATAGTCAACTTAAAATGGTTCAAAACCTAAATGTAAGGCCTAAAATTCCTTAGAGGAAAACATAAGCGTAAATCTTCATTACTTTGTAGGCAATAGTTTCATAAATAAGAAACCCAAAGCATAACTAACCAAAGAAAAGAGAGGTAAGTTGGACTTCATCAAAAACAATTTCTTGTTCATCAAAGGATATTCTCACAGAATGGCAGCAAATGTTTCCAAATCATATATCTGAGAAGGATGTAGAATCTAGAATATATAAAGAATTCCTATAACTCAAATACATAATTTATAAAATGGACAAAGAATTTCTTTTTTATAGTTGTAAAATATATATAATACAAATTTACAATTTTAACCTTTTTCAAGTACACAGTTCAGCAGCAACAAATACATTCAGAATGTACAACCCTACCACTACCCATTTCTAGAATGTTTTCATCATCCCAAATAGAAACTCTGTGTCCATTAAACAGCAATTCCCCATTCTCTTCTCTCTCTAGCCTCTAGTAACTTCAATTATGATTTCAGTCTCTATGAATTTGCCTCTTCTAGGCACCTCATCTAAGTAGAGTCATACAATATATTCATCTTTATGTGTCTGGCCTAATTATCATAATGTTTTCAAGTTTCATCCATGTTGTAGCATGTGTCAGAACTGCATCCCTTTTTAAGGCTAAATAATATTCCATTGTATTTACCACTTTTGTTTATCCATTGATCTGTGGATAATGAGATTATACCCCATGAGAAACAGGAATGTTTTGAAATTGGAAAGAGTGAGTCCTCCAAGTTTGTTCTTTACTACATAAGATTATAGCTCAAATATATCTGACACAGTAGATAGTTGGACTTTTTCTACCATTTGGTTCTTGTGGATAATATTGCTATGAACATTGGTATATAAGAATCTGTTTGAGGCCTTGCTTTCAATTTCTTTTTAATAAATACATAGAAATGGAATTGCTGGATCATATGGTAATGCCATATTTAACTTTTTGGGGAACCTGGGCAAAGGATTTGAATTGACACTTCAACAAAAGATATACAAATGTTCAATAAGCACATAAAAAATTATCAACTTCATTAGTCATTAGGAAAATGCAAATTAAAACTACAGTGAAATGTCACTTTACACAATTAAGAATGGGTTTAAAAAAAGAAACCTAACAACATCAAGTTTTGGGAAGAAGGCCGAGGCAGTGGATCTTTCATCTGCTGCTGGTAGGAATGTAAATGGAACCAACACTTTGGGAATGGCTTGGCATTTCTTACACAGTTAAACATAGACTTGCCTAGAAGAGCCAGCAATCTCACTCCTAGGTGTTTCGACAAGAGGAGTGAAAACATCCCCACAAAAAGACACATACAAGAATGTTTAAAGCAGGTTTATTCATAATAAAAAACTGAAATTAACTAATTTAATTGTCCCTCACTTGGGAATGAATGCAAAACTATGATACTACTCAGCAGGAAGGGATGAAATGCCGACACATGCATCAGCATGGATGAATCTCAAAAACATCAAGTTATGTAAAAAAGCAGCTGAAATATGGAAGAACCAAAGTGTCCATCAGTAAATGAGTGGATAAAGAAGATGCAGTACATGCACACAATGGAATACTATTCAGCCATAAAAAAAGAAAGAACTTTTCCATTTACAACAACATGGATGACCCTAGAGGGCATTATATTAATTGAAATAATTCAGGCAGAGGAAGACTGAAATAATTCAGGCAGAGGAAGAATATTATATGATTTCACTCATTTGTGGAATATAAAAAAAATCAAAATGAACAAAATGTCAGTAGACTCATAGACACTGAAAAGTGACTAGTGGTTACCATGGGGTCAGGTTTCGGGTGGGTGGATATGGACAGTGAGGACGATAAAAGGGCACAAAAATTCTCAATCATAATATAAGTTGGTCACTTACGGAGATGGTAGTACAGTAAAGAGAATATAGCCAATGAATTCTGTAACATCTTCCTGTGTTGACAGATGGTAGCCTCACTAGAAGGGGTAAGGATTTAATAATCTGGGTAACTGTAGAACCACACTTGAAACCAATTTGATTGTGTATCAATGAAATTTCAGTTAAAAGAAAAGGAAGCCAGACTCAAAAGCCTACACACTGTTTGATTCCACTTATATGACTTTCTGGAAAGGGCAGAACTATCAAGACAGAAAATACAGCAATGATAGGGAGTGTGGTTGATTGCAACGGAGTATAGAACTCTTTACGGTGATGGGGATGGAAATATTCTGTATGTTGATTGTCGTGGTAAGATGACTACTAACTTGTCAAATCTCTAAGAACTGTATTTATCTCAAATGTGAATTTTACTACATGAGATTATATACCTCAATATACCCGACTAAAAGACAAAAATGTGTTACAGGAACTTCATACATAACTGGCATAACTGAGCTCATCTTTAAATCTCAGGTGGTGTAACTGGCTCATCTTTAAATCTCATTTCAATGAAAATGAGCCAAAATAAATGATGTGCTGGTGACTTAGCGGCACAAAGAAAAGACAAAGCAGACAAAATAAAATAGCATGATTTAATTTGTTGAAATTTATGAGGTAATGTATTTATAATGATTACAGCTGTGCAAATAGCTGTACTGGAGCTTACAGGGAGAGGCTCTATGCAACCACTGGTCTTTGTGTATCCAATTTCCTTTCCGAGAATGTGAACCTGAACCGGGTGGAGTTGGAAACATACAAGAAGCGTGAAAGAACACAGGCCTTCCGACGAGACTCAG
Organism: Manis javanica; assembly: GCF_040802235.1. Classification (NCBI taxonomy): domain Eukaryota; kingdom Metazoa; phylum Chordata; class Mammalia; order Pholidota; family Manidae; genus Manis; species Manis javanica. Next base: position 37,449,613 of record NC_133160.1, on the reverse strand, counting down.
CCGGCATCACAACACATTGCTTGGTAGGTTACCAAACTGGAGCCTGATTTCCACTTGGAACTGTAACTCAGGACACATTTAATGTACAACAAAACTTGGATCATGTACTGTGTATAAGCCTCTCTGAAAAACGTTAATATTTCTTATCAGTGTTTCAGATTATGAGGAAGAAGTATTCTAGGAAATTGGGAACTGTTGATGCTTTCAAAATACACTAATTTCTTTAATTCTCATCAGCCCATAATAGAGATTTATGGGCCCCATTTAGTATAATAATAAACAAATTATCTTTAAATAAAGGGTCAGCTGCTTGAGATTAACAGATAACATCTGCTGCAAATCATATAAATGGACCAAACCTAATCTGAAGTAACACACACCCTCCCTTCTCTTCCTTACCCGGCTGGTGGTTGCCCTGTTGTTCCTTCAGTTTTAATGCCTGTCAACATTCCATGGCTGAACTGGGACAGAGGGGAGGAAAGAAGAGAACAGTCACAGCAGGCATTTACTGGTGTTGAAGAGTTAGAATCCACCACATTCATACTCTGAGTGAATTACTGTCTTTTACTTTAGACTATTAATTAACCTGTGATACAAAGAGAAAGAAGAGTTTGGGGGTAAGTGCTAATAGTTGGAAAGTAAATGTTCGATAAATAATTCAGATCATCTCCAACTTCCAATAAGCAATCTCTGGCTTCAACTATAATCCATGGACCTCATATTGAAAAATCTGCAACATCATGACATTAAAAAAAATCTGAGAACTCTAGAGTTCAGATCTTTTGCTGTTCTTATTATCAACTTGAAAGAAAGATTGATTTTGAAAGAAATTAAAATGTCACTGACATAAGGTTTGTGCTGTCTCTATTCATACTGAGGTCATTTAATTTTTTCCAATGTTTATTCATTCAAAAAATATAAAGCTGGTGTGACTTGTGATCAACAGGAGTTAACAATACATATCCCATCCACTAATTTATTTAGCATGTATTGGCCAGGTACCCCCCCATGCCAGATGCAGAAGATGACAGTCCATAAGATAGGCAAATTGTGTCCCTCATAGAACTTAATATTCTAGGGGTAAACAGGGAAACAAGAGCAAATAAATATACAAAGATAATTAGAGAGTATGTTAAGTAAATGAAATCAGTAATGAGGTACAAAATATAACTGCAAAAAGCCTCAGAGGGACTGAGGTCAGGAGTCCTTTCCATCTCCCCCAGGGGCTAATGCCTGAAAGGCACTAGTGTCATGTCACTTTCTGGCTAAAAGGGAGTTGAGAGGTCATTTATTCTATATAAAATGATCCTTCATTTTACATAGAAGAATAGCAGGTTCTGGCAGAAAAGCCAGACTAGTCTAACTCACATGAAAAGGTCTGGGTGGGTTCTGATGCTGAGAGCCACCGCAGACATCAAGAAGAAACAGGATCATCAGGACCCCATGCTGTGGACGTTTGTGACATCTCACTTGTATCCCTGTGCCCAAACCTCCTTCAAATCTGTCTGCCAACTGGTTTCAGAGTCTGGTGTCTGAAAACTGGTTTCAGAGTCACGCACACTGCTGCACTGGAGAAGTCTTTGGGACACAGGCTTCCAGCTCTGCATAACCACCCCCATTCTGGAATTCTCTGGGTAGAAACAGTATCTTCAATGACTGCATTTTCTGACATTGGTGTGGTGCCTCACAAGACACAAAGCCTGTTAACAGACAATCATGCACTTGATTCTTGCAATACTGCTAGGCAGATGTTATTTCCACATTATAAAAGAGGATCAGGCCTATGGAGGCCACATGACCTGTCCAAGTTCACCTATTGGTGTAAACGGCAAAGCTGAGGCTTTATTCCAGGTACAGTGGCCAAGTGTACTATGTGCTCAGGACTAAGGGGTTCCCAGGGAGTGGCACTTTCAGTGCTAAGACCAGGACAGTCCCAATCACACCAGGTCATTTGGTTAACCTTAATACTAGGTCCATAGCATAATGTCTAGTATGCTTGCCACCAAATGAGAGCTAGAGCAGCACACTGGGGTTTGCTCTTTCCTGGAGCTCTAAGGCAAGTCATTCTCATTGACCTGTATCCTTGAGATCTATGAAGAGTCACTACCCTCATCAGCCTGCCAGCCTCCAGCAGGTGTGTATATTATATTATAGCACCTATATATATAACATATAATGTATTATAGGCCATGCTTTGAAACACAAACCGTGAAGAGGATAATAAACTCTTTAACATATAAGAGCAGGTTTCCAGGTACTCCTGTACCACCCACTCCACAACTTCTAGGCTCTTCTTTGCCTAATGTCAGTATTGGTTGGGGAAGAGGAAGGAAGTTATTTTAAGTTTTGCATACATCTCATCAGGGTGTTTGGCAATGCAACACTCATACTGGGTTAATCATCGCCATGGGCATCTCAGGAATGACAGTGAGCAATTTTATGAAAACTTTATAGTCAGTAACATGGCTCCCACAGCATGGCAGGGAGGGGAGGGAGGGAACGTTGAATAGCTTCTTACTGTCATTTGAGCTGAGGGGAATGAAACCCTGACAAATACCAAACTCCAAGAACGACTTGTAAGTTCCTTTTGCAAAAACTTTACTGGAAGTGTACAAAGAATTTAGAGTAGCAACTAGAGAAGCAACCAAACAAAAATAATTTCATTGGGTTTTTACACTTTTTAATTATCTATGGTTTTTAAATAGTCAAGAAAAAAGCTTGGTTCTCTTAATGTATTGTACTATAATAATATATATAATAATAAGGGATGTGTGCTGAGTGTTTTACAATATATTAGAAACCCCTCTCACTATTTTACTGTATGGATTACTTACAATAACTGTATTAAATCATCACCATATCCATATGTTGGAGGTACTTAATTATTGCTCCCATTTTAGAGTTGGGGAAATAAGATACAGAATGGTTGGAAAAGTAGAATAGAAACACATTCAGTGTGTGAAGAAGCCAGGATTTAAGCCATTACTGTTTGGCTCTGGAATCTACATAGCTGCACATTACACCCCACTGCCTCTCCTTGGTGCCAAGGAAATAATTTCTGTCCACAAGGACTGGCAAGTATAAATAAACCATGAGCAGAATGATAGCTTGCCCATAAGAGGAGATTTGAGTAATAGAGCTGCGACAGGAGGGAAAAAAACTAGTGGTTCGGCTTCCTCAGTGTTCAGTGACAGTTGAAATTCAATCAAAGAGGGACTATTAAATGCTATTGTTTGTATTTAACTAAAATTTTTTCTCTATGAAGTCTTTCCTTAGAATATATACACATGATTTCTAGGTTAAATGGTAGCAAAGTAACTGAGTCAGCCACACATTCTCTCTACCTTTGTAAACATTTCCAAGGATATAAACAAGTTAAAGGAAAAGACAAAAATTGACAATAGCTTGCACACAGAAGCTGAGGGGAATGCCAAGTGGGAGAGGAATTTCTACTAATAACAATGACAGGGACTTGGGTTAGGGATTTTACTCTTAGATTACACACTCTTAACTTTAAATTCAGAACAAATTCAAAACAGGCCCTGAGAAGATAGAAAAAGGCTGATTCCTCCTTGCTCTTTGTCCTATATCTAGGATGAAGGAGCTACGCCATTGCAGAAAGATGAGCAGCCACATCCCAAAAGCCAAGATATCATTTCCTGAGCATCACATGCATCCACCATCCCCTTTGGCCCTATCAGCTTCTAATTTTTGCATCCTTAGGAGACTACAGCTCCCAGCATGCACTGTGGTAAAAGTTGAAGTGGGAGGCTTAGAGGGAGCTGTGCCCTGAAATGTTTAGTTACAAAAGGCTAAGCTTTTTAAGACAAGGTGGAAACAAGAGGACCTTCATGATAAGCCAGGTTGCATGTGGGGGTAGGAAAAAGTTAAGTTGGGAAAAGAAGAACAATTCTCTGACTATATTTTACAGGAAGGGGAAAGTAGGCCATAAACATAGTCAATCACATTTGACTTAGTAAACACTTGGACTCTTCATTCAAGAACACCTAACCTGAAAACAAAAATATAAGCTTCTTTTTAACACTTAGAATATAAAATGTTGCAGAGAAGTATATACCTACAAAGATTTTTCTACAGTCCACTACACACACACACACACACACACACACACACACACACACACACACACATATTTATTTATTTTCATAAAAGAAGGCAAGTATCAATGAAACAAAACTAGGAAAGTAAGCAAAAAAAAAAACAAGGAAAGTCACAACAGTTTCAAGAAAGTCAGGCTGAAATAAAGCTTAAAAATGAATGGAAATGAAAAACTCAATACACACAATTAAAATGGAAAGCAGTAAAGAGCATTATGGTCACTGCAAAAAACCAAAGCACTGTTCAGTGGGTAAAGTTAAAAACGTGTCTCAGAATAAAGAGGAAAATCAAACTGAAATGAAACATGGAAAAAATGAAGACATAGAAAAAAAGACTCAAAGGAAGAACTTCAGGTGGTCCTTGGAACACCCAAATAAATGAAATAATCTCAACTTTATAAGGAAAAAGTGTTTTGACACAAAGCCCTAAAAGTTTATACATATAGAAAGATGTCTTTGAATACTAGAGGATTTCAAAAGAATCTGTACCTAGACAAGCCCCTGATGTTCATTTTCGAGAATAAAGAAGAATCTCATTGCATTCAGACAGGGAAAAACCAATAATTAAAATCAATTAGATTGACGTTACACAGATCTACAATATTGTATGTATCAGATTAGTAGAACAGTATCTATACATTTGATGTGGCAAAAGCCTGTGGTTTCTATAATCTATACTCAACAATATTGTATCACTAAAGCATGACATTTTCAGGGAAACATACTCAGCTATGTATGACTCAGAAAATATAAAAAGAATGAGCCCTTTTTCAGTATATTACTAAGAAAACTTTTGACTTAAATTCCAGGATACAAGTTGTGATGACTGTTGACAGGATTTAAATATATTAAATAACAATTGTAAATAATGTTCCAAAATTGAATATACAAACAAAACAATTTCTGATAATAAAGGCTTTTTTGATCCAAAAAAAGTAATTATTTATTAATGATTTAGTGTTAGTCTTTTTTAAACAGTATTTAAAGCTCTCTTTAAATCAGTTTTGAAAGGCTAGGTGGAGGGAGAAAAATGAATGAGGTACCATATTCCTTTCTCCACATGGATATAAAGGAGAGTCGATCTTTTTGATGAAAGGAAATTTGATATGGTTGATGTTATCCATACATATACTTTTAAACAATATGTCTATTTTAAAAATAGCCACTAAATAGTATAAATAAAATGTCTATACTTAGAGAAAAGGACAATCAAAAGAGAACAGGGAAACTTCAACATAAAACACCTTTGAGCCAGGTATTAGCTTTTATTAGCAATATAAAGAGGTTAATTTTCCCTATTAAGAGGGAAATTATTTTAGATGAAGTGAAAGATCCAATGACCATACCCAATACCATATCCAAGAACCACCACAAATATTTAAATAAACAAAAAACAACAGAAAAATCAATCTCAACAGATTCAAAAGAACAGAAAAAATACAAACCACATTCTTTTAACATTATTCAATAAAACTAGAAACTGTTACAAAAAAGGAAGCAAAAACACCAATTATTTGAAAATTAATAATCCTCTATGTGCTAATTATTGGGTCACAGATAAAACACATTTCAAGTAGACAATATTTCAGTCATAGCAAACATGAATATGTCACATGCAAATGTATGGAATACTGCAAACTTGCATTCAGTTATACAGTCAAACCCTGTGCTGCTTTTGATGTTAAAAGAGAAAGTCGGAGGGATTCTCAAGATGGGGGTGTGTGTAGGGTGGCAGAAATCTCCTCTCAAAACCATACATATTTTGAAAATACAGCAAATACAACTATTTCTAAAAGAGTGACCAGAAGATACAGTACACAAGCCAGGCTACATCTGTGAGAACCCAACATCTCACGGAAAAGGGTAAGATACAAAGCCGTGACCCTATGGGACCTGAGCACTCCCCCACCCCAGCTCACTGGTGAGAGGAAAAGAATCAGAGTGGGGAGGGAGTGGAAGCACAGGACTGCTAAATAACCAGCCCTAGTAATCTGCCCCAGGTGCACAGAAATACAGTGCATGGTGCACTGGATATTACAGGAGGGGAAAAGTAAAATCCAAGATTAAGACTGTGAACAGGTTCCCACAGCTGGCTGCCCTGTGACAAAAGAAAGCAGGTGCTTTAAAAGTCTTAAAAGGACAAGAGTTTAACAGGTGGACAAAATTGTCCTCACACACTCAGCCCAGCAAGCTAGGAACTTTAAGGAACTTCAGACACCCTAACACCCTGGGTGGCAACAAAGCTCTGAACCCCCTCACAGTGATAAGCAGCCTGCCATTCCTGCACCCCGCCAGCACTGCAAGCAAACCAGCTGATCCATCATTGCTGTGGAAGAGCCATGGAACAGCCCCGCCTGCATCAACCACAAAGCTTAACACAGAGGCTTCTCCCCATGTATGGCTAACCAGCCCAGACCCAGAAGCTGCTCCCTGCATGCAGTTGACTGGCACAGACAGCGGAGACTGGCACAGAGTCCAGGAAGCACAAAGGGGCTCTGTCCTTGTGGCAGAACATGAGCTGCTTGCCTACAAACCCTGCCAGTGCCCTAGGATAACCTGAGGGCCACCCAGCCCATAGTAGCTCAGGGGATGAACCCAGAGGCTGCTCCCTTTGTGTGGTTGACTGGCACAAACAGTGGAGATGGGCAAGACAACTGGCAAGAAGGAAGGGACTTTGTTCTCACAAACTGACATGTGCCACTCACCAGTGACCACTCCCATTGCCATGAAAAAGCAGAAGAAACTTATTCAGTCCAAGATCCCTCAAACACCAGAGACAGGGCTTGGTGAGGCTGAAATCACCAATCTTCCTGAAAAAGAATTCTAAATAAAAGTCATAAGCATGCTGATGGAGTTGCAGAAAAATGTTCAAGAGCAAAGGGATGAATTCAGGAGGGAGATAAAAGAAATGAAACAAACAATGGAAGGATTTAAGAGCAGACTGGAAAAGGTGGAAGAGTGATAATGAAACAGAAACCAGAGAACAGGAATGCAGAAAAGCTGAGGGAGAGAGAGAAAAAAAGATCTTTAGGAATGAAAGAATATTAAGAGAACTGTGTGACCAATCCAAATGGAAAAATATTCACATTATAGTAGTACCAAAGGAGAGAGAGAAAAAGGGATAGAAAGTGTCTTTGAAGAAATAATTACTGAAAACTTCCCCAATCTGGGAAGGAAATAGTCTTACAGAACATGGAAGTCTAGAGATCTCCCAACACAAGGAACCCAAGGAGGAAAACACCAAGACACATAATCATTCAAATGGCAAAGATCAAAGACAAGAACAGAGTATTAAAAGCAGCCGGAGAGAAAAAGTTCACCTACAAATGAAAACCCATCACGCCATCATCAGACTTCTCAGCAGAAACCTTACAGGCCAGAAGGGAATGGCATGATATATTTAATGCAATGAAACAGAAGGACCTCGAACCAAGAATACTGTATCCAGCACGATTATCATTTAAATTTCAAGGAGGAATAAAACAATGCCCAGAGAAGCAAAGGTTGAGGGAATTTACCTCCCACAAACCATCACTACAGTGTATTTTAAAGGGACTGCTCTAGATGGAAGTATGCCTAAGGCTAAGTAGCTGTCACCAGAGAAAATAAAACCACAGCAAAGGAAGTACACCAACTAAATACTAACCAGATACCAAATTAAATGAACTATCCACAAAGTCAGTCAAGGGAAACACAAAGAGTACAAAATAAAACACCTAACATATAAAGAGTGGAGGAGGAAGACAAAGAAGGGAGAGAAAAAGAATCATCAGACTGTGTTTATAATACCATAATAACTGAGTTAAGGTAGACTGCTAGATAGTAAATAAGCTGCCCTTGAAGCTTTGGTAACTACAAATACAAAGCTTAAATGGCAATAAGTACATACCTATCAATAATCACCCCAAATGTAAATGGACTGAATGTACCAATCAAAAGACACAAACTTACAGGGTGGATAAAAAAGCAATACCCATCTACATGCTGCCTACAAGAGAATCACTTCAAACCCAAAGACATACACACACTAAAAGTGAAGGGACAGAAAAAGATATTTCATGCAAACAATAGTGAGAAAAAAAAAGGAGTTGCAGTGCTTGTATCAGACAAAATAGACTTCAAAATAAATAAAGTAAAAAGAGATAAAGAAGTACATTACATAATGATGAAGGGGCCAGTCCAACACAGGGATAAAACCATTATAAATATCTATGCACCCAAACAGGAGCACCAACATATGTGAAACAAATACGAACAGAATTAAAGGAGAAAATAGAATACAATGCATTCATTTTAGGAGACCTCAACACACCACTCACTCTAAAGGACAAATCAACCAGACAGAAAATAAGTAAGGACACAGAGGTACTGAACAACACATTAGAACAGATGGATGTAACAGACATCTATAGAACAATCAGTCCAAAAGTAGCAGGATACACATTTTCTCAAGTACACATGGAACATTTTTCAGAATAGACAACAAACTAAGCCATGAAAAGAGCCTTAGTAAATTCAAAAAGATTGAAATTCTACAAACCAATTTCTCAGATCACAAAGATATAACAATAGAAATAAATTGTACAAAGAAAACAAAATGGCTCACAAACACATGGAGGCTTAACAACTTGCTCCTAAATTAAGAATGAACCAATGACCAATTAAAACAGAGATCAAGCAATATATGGAGATAAATGAAAACAACAGCACAATGCCCCAACTTTTGTGGGATGCAGTGAAGACAGTTCTTCTAAAAGGAAAGTATATAGAAATTCAGGCTTATTTAAAGAAGGAAGAACAATCCCAAATGAATAATATAAAGTCACAATCATTGAAACTGGAAAAAGAAGAACAAATGAGACCCAAAGTCAGTAGAAGGAGGGACATAATAATGATCAGAGAAGAAATAATAAAATTAAAAAGAATAAAACAATAGAAAAAATAAATGAAACCAAGAGCTGGTTCTTGGAGAAAATAAACAAAATAGATAAAACCCTAGCCAGACTTATTAAGACAAAAAGAGAATCTGCACACATAAACAGAATCAGAAATGAGAAAGGAAGAAGCACAATGGACACCACAGAAATACAAAGAATTATTAGAGAATACTATGAAAATCTATATATACTAACAAATTGGATAACATAGAAGAAATGGACAACTTAATAGAAAGATACAACCTTCCAAGATTGACCAAGGAAGAAATAGAAAATCTAAACCAACCAATTATCAGCAATGAAATTGAATTGGTAATCAAAAAACAACCCAAGAACAAAACCCATGGACCAGAATGATTCATGGTTGAATTTTATCAGACTTATAGAGAAGACATAATACCCATTCTCCTTGAAGTTTTCCAAAAAATAGAAGAGGAGGGAATACTTCCAAACTCATTCCATGAAGCAAGCATCACTAATACTAAACAACAGGCAGACACCACAAAAAAAGAAAATTATAGACCAACATGCCTGATGAACATAGATGCAAAAATACTCAACAAAATATTAGCAAACTGAATTCAAAAATACACCAAGAGGATCATACAACATGATCAAGTGGGATTCCTCCAAGGGATGCAAGGATGGTACAACATTCAAAAATCCATTAACATCATCCACCATATCAACAAAAAGGACAAAAAAACATGATCATCTCCATACATACCGAAAAAGCATTTGACAAAATTCAACATCTATTCATGATAAAAACTCTCAACAAAATGGGTATAGAAGGCAAGTACCTCAACATAATAAAGGGAATATGTGACAAACCCATAGCCAACATCATACTTAACAGTGGGAAGCTGAAAGCTTTTCCTCTAAGATCGGGGACAAGACAAGGATGCCCACTCTCCACACTTTTATTCACCATAGTACTGGAGGTCCTAGCCATGGCAATCAAACAACACAAAGAAATAAAAGGCATCCAGATTGGTAAGTAAGAAGTCAAACTATCACCGTTTGCGAGTGACATGATATTGCACATAACAGACCCTAAAGAACACACTTCAAAATTGCTAGAACTAATATCTGAATTCAGCAAAGTAGTTGGATACAAAATTAATACACAGAAATCTGTTGCATTCCTATACACTAATGATGAAGTAGCAGAAAGAGAAATCAGGAAAACAATTCCATTTACAATTGCATCAAAAAGAATGAAATACCTAGGAATAAACCTAACCAAGAAAGTGAAAGACCTATACCCTGAAAACTACAGGGCACTCTTTTTTTAATTTTTTATTATTTTTTTAATTAAGGTATGATTGATATACACTCTTATGAAGGTTTCACATGAAAAAATAATGTGGTTACTACATTTAGCCATATTATCAAGTCCCTACCCATACCCCAATGCAGTCACTGTCCACTAGTGCAGCAAGTTGCCAGAGATCCACTATCTCCCTTCTCTGTGATACATTGTTCTCCTGTGATCCCCCACACCATGTGTACTAAACATAATACCCCTCATTCTCCTTCTCCCTCCCTCCCAACCCACCCTCCCACACCCCTCCCCTTTGGTAACCACTAGTTCATTCTTGGAGTCTCTGTGTCTGCTGCCATTTTGTTCCTTCAGTTTTGCTTCATAGTTATACTCCACAAATGAAGGAAATCATTTGGCATTTGTCTTTCTCCATCTGGCTTATTTCACTGAGCATAATGTTCCCCAGCTCCATCCATGTTGTTGCAAATGGTAGAATTTGTTTCTTTCTTATGGCTGAATATTATACATTGTATATATGTACTACCTAATCTTTATCCATTCATCTACAGATGGACACTTAGGTTGCTTCCATATCTTGGCTATTGTAAAAAGTGCTGTGATAAACATAGGGGTGCATCTGTCTTTTTGAATCTGAGAAGTTGTATTCTTTGGGTATATTCCAAGAAGTAGGATTCCAGGGTCAAATGGTATTTCTATTTTGAGCATTTTGAGGAACCTCCATACTGCTTTCCACAATGGTTGAACTAGCTCACATTCCCACCAGCAGTGTAGGAGGGTTCCCTTTCTCCACATCCTCACCAGCATTTGTTGTTCTTAGTCTTTTTGATGCTGGCCATCCTTACTGGTGTGAGGTGATATCTCATTGTGGTTTTAATTTGCATTTCCCTGATGATTAGTGATGTGGAGCATCTTTTCATGTGTCTGCTGGCCATCTGAATTTCTTCTTTGGAGAACAATCTCTTTGTATCCTCTGCCCATTTGTTAATTGGGTTATTTGCTTTTTGGGTGTTGAGGTGTGTAGTTCATTATATATTTTGGGTATTAACCCTGTCAGACATGTAATTTACAAATATATTCTCCCATACTGTAGTATGCCTTTTTGTTTTGTTGATGATGTCCTTTGCCGTACAAAAAACTTTTTAGTTTGATGTAGTCCCATGAGCTCATTTTTGCTTTTGTTTCCCTTTCTTGAGGAGATGGGTTCAGGTAGAAGTTGCTCATGCTTATATTCAGGAGATGTGTAGCTATGTTGTCTTCTAAGAGTTTTATGGTTTCATGACTTACATGCAAGTCTTTAATCCATTTTGAGTTTAGTTTTCTGTATGGGGTTAAACAATAATCCAGTTTGATTCTCTTGCATGTAGCTGTCCAGTTTTGCCAACACCAGCTGTTGAAGAGGCTTTCATTTCCCCATTGTATGTCCATGGCTCCTTCATCATATATTAATTGACCATACATGGTTGGGTTTATATCGGGGATCTCTAGTTTGTTCCATTGGTCTATGGGTCGGTTGTTGTGCTAGTACCAAATTGTCTTGATTATTGTGGCTTTGTAGTAGAACTTGAAGTTGGGGAGAGTAATTCCTCCTGCTTTATTCTTCCTTCTCAGGACTGCTTTGGCTATTTGAGGTATTTTTTGGTTCCATATGAACTTTAGGATGATTTTCTCTAGTTCATTGAAGAATAATGTTGGTATTTTGATAGGAATTGCATTGAATCTATAGATAGCTTTAGGCAGGATAGCCATTCTGACAATATTAATTCTTTCTGTGCATGAGCATGGGGTGTGTTTCCATTTATTGGTATCTTCTTTAATTTCTCTCATGAGTGTCTTGTTGTTTTCAGAGTATAGGTCTTTCACTTCCTTGGTTAGGTTTATTCCTAGGTATTTTATTCTTTTTGATGCAATTGTGAATGGAATTGTTTTCCTGATTTCTCTCTCTGCTAGCTCATTGTTAGTGTATAGGATTGCCACAGATTTCTGTGTATTAATTTTGTATCCTGCAACTTTACTGAGTTCAGATATTAGATCTAGTAGTTTTGGAGTGGATTATTTAGGGTTTTTTATGTACAGTACCATGTCATCTGCAAATAGAGACAGTTTAACTTCTTCCTTGCCAATCTGGAAGCCTTTTATTTCTTTGTGTTGTCTGCTTGCATGGCTAAGATCTCCGGTACTACATTGACTAGAAGTGGGAAGAGTGGGTATCCTTGTCTTGTTCCCGATCTTAAAGGAAAAGCTTTCAGCTTCTCACTGTTAAGTATAATGTTGGCTGTGTGTTTGTCATATATGGCCTTTATTATGTTAAGGTACTTGCGCTCTATACCCATTTTGTTGAGAGTTTTTATGATGAATGGATGTTGAATTTTGTCAAATGCTTTTTCGACATCTATAGAGATGATTATGTGGTTTTTGTCCTTCTTTTTGTTGATGTGGTGGATGATGTTGATGGATTTTCGAATGTTGTACCATCTTTGCATCCATGGAATAAATCCAACTTGATCATGATGGATGATCTTTTTGATGTATTTTTTAATTCAGTTTGCTAATATTTTGCTGAGTATTTTTGCGTCTATGTTCATCAGGGATATTGGTCTATAATTTTCTTTTTTTGTGGTGTCTTTGCCTAGTTTTGGTATTAGAGTGATGCTGGCCTCATAGAATGAGTTTGGAAATATTCCCTCCTCTTCTATTTTTTGGAAAACTTTAAGGAGAATGGGTATTAGGTCTTCACTAAATGTTTGATAAAAATCAGTGGTGAAGCCATCTGGTTCAGGAGTTTTGTTCTTAGGTATGTTTTTTTTAAAAAATTTATTTTGGTATCATTAATCTACAATTACATGAAGGACATTATGTTTACTAGGCACCCCCGTTCACCAAGTCCACCCCCAAAACCTCGTTCACAGTCACTGTCCATCAACATAGTAAGATGCTGTAAAATCACTACTTCTCACCAAGTTCACAGTCACTGTCCTTCAACATAGTAAAATGCTGTAAAATCACTACTTGTCTTCTCTGTGTTGCACAGCCCTCCCCGTGACCCCCCAACACTATACATGCTAATCGTAATGCCCCCTTTCTTTTATTCCAGCCCTTATCCCTTCCTTCCCTCCCATCCTCACCAGTCCCTTTCCCTTTGGTAACTATTAGTCCATTCTTGGGTTCTGTGCTTCTGCTGCTGTTTTATTCCTTCAGTTTCCTTTTGTTCTTATACTCCACATATGAGTGAAATAATTTGGTACTTGTCTATCTCCGCCTGGCTTATTTCACTGAGCATAATACCCTCTAGCTCCATCCATATTGTTGCAAATGATAGGATTTGTTTCCTTTTTATGGCTGAGTAATATTCCATTGTGTATATGTACCACATCTTCTTTATCCATTCATCTACTGATGGACATTTAAGTTGCTTCCATATCTTGGCTATTGTAAATACTGCAGCAATAAACATAGGAGTGCATCTGTCTTTTTCAAACTGGAGTGCTGCATTCTTAGAGTAAATTCCTAGAAGTGGAATTCCTGGGTCAAATGGTATTTCTATTTTGAGCATTTTGAGGAACCTCCACACTGCTTTCCATAATGGTTGAACTAATTTACATTCCCACCAGCAGGGTAGGAGGGTTCCCCTCTCTCCACAACCTTGCCAACATTTGTTGTTGTTTGTCTTTTGGATGGTAGCCATCTTTACTGGTGTGAGATGATATCTCATTGTGGTTTTAATTTGCATTTCTCTGATGACAAGCGATGTGGATCATCTTTTCATGTGCCTGTTGGCCATCTGAATTTCTTCTTTAGAGAACTGTCTATTCAGTTCTTCTGCCCATTTTCTAATTGGATTATTTGCTTTTTGTTTGTTGAGGTGTGTGAGCTCTTTATATATTTTGGATGTCAACCCTTTATCAGATCTGTCATTTTTGAAAATATTCTCCCATACTGTAGGATACCTTTTTGTTCTATTGATGGTGTCCTTTGCTGTACAGACGCTTTTCAGCTTGATATAGTCCCATTTGTTCATTTTTGCGTTTGTTTCCCTTGCCCTGGGAGATATGTTCAAGAAGAGGTCACTCATGTTTATGTCTAAGAGATTTTTGCCTATGTTTTTTTCTAAGAGTTTTATGGTTTCATGACTTACATTCAAGTCTTTGATCCATTTCGAATTTACTTTTGTGTATGGGGTTAGACAGTGATACAGTTTCATTCTCTTACATGTAGCTGTCCTGTTTTGCCAGCACCATCTGTTGAAGAGACTGTCATTTCCCCATGGTATGTCCATGGCCCCTTTATCGAATATTAGTTGACCATATATGTTTGGATTAATGTTTGGAGTCTCTATTCTATTCCATTGGTCTGTGGCTCTGTTCTTGTGCTGGTACCAAATTGTCTTGATTACTGTGGCTTTGTAGTAGAGCTTGAAGTTGGGGAATGAGATCCCCCCCTGCTTTATTCTTCCTTTTCAGGATTGCTTTAGCTATTCGGGGTCCTTGGTGTTTCCATATGAATTTTTGAACTATTTGTTCCAGTTCATTGAAGAAAGCTGTTGGTAATTTGATAGGGATTGCATCGAATCTGTATATTGCTTTGGGCAGGATGGCCATTTTGACGATATTAATTCTTCCTAGCCAGGAGCATGGGATGAGTTTCCATTTGTTAGTGACCTCTTTAATTTCTCTTAAGAGTGTCTTATAGTTTTCAGGGTATAGGTCTTTCACTTCCTTGGTTAGGTTTATTCCTAGGTATTTTATTCTTTTTGATGCTATTGTGAATGGAATAGTCTTCCTGATTTCTCTTTCTATTAGTTTATTGTTAGTGTATAGGAAAGCCACAGATTTCTGTGTGTTATTTTTGTATCCTGCAACTTTGCTGAATTACGATAATATCTTTAGTAGTTTCGGAGTGGAGTCTGTAGGGTTTTTATGTACAATATCATGTCATCTGCAAATAGTAACAGTTTAACTTCTTCTTTGCCAATCTGGAATCCTTGTATTTCTTTGTTTTGTCTAATTGCCATGGCTAGAACCTCCAGTACTATGTTGAATAACAGTGGGGATAGTGGGTATCCCTGTCTTGTTCCCGATCACAGAGGAAAAGCTTTCAGCTTCTCGCTGTTCAGTATGATGTTGGCTGTGGGTTTATCATATATGGCCTTTATTATGTCGAGGTACTTGCCCTCTATACCCATTTTGTTGAGAGTTTTTATCATGAATGGATGTTGAATTTTGTCGAATGCTTTTTCAGCATCTATGGAGATGATCATGTGGTTTTTGTCTTTCTTTTTGTTGATGTGGTGGATGATGTTGATGGATTTTCGAATGTTGTACCACCCTTGCATCCCTGGAATGAATCCCACTTGGTCGTGGTGTACAATCCCTTCGATATATTTTTGAATTTGGTTTGCCAATATTTTTGCATCTACATTCATCAGGTATTTTGGTCTGTAGTTTTCTTTTTTGGTGGCGTTTTGCCTGGTTTTGGTATTAGGGTGATGTTGGCTTCATAGAAGGAGTTTGGGAGTATTCCCTCCTCTTCTATTTTTTGGAAAACTTTAAGGAGAATGAGTATTATGTCTTCTCTGTATGTCTGATAAAATTCCGAGGTAAATCCATCTGGCCCAGGGGTTTTGTTCTTTGGTAGTTTTTTGATTACCGCTTCAATTTCGTTGCTGGTTTTTGGTGTGTTTAGATTTTCTGTTTCTTTCTCGGTCAGTCTTGGAAGGTTGTATTTTTCTAGGAAGTTGTCCATTTCTCCTAGGTTTCACAGCTTGTTAGCATATAGGTTTTCATAGTACTCTCTAATAATTCTTTGTATTTCTGTTGGGTCTGTCGTGATTTTTCCTTTCTCGTTTCTGACTCTGTTGATTTGTGTTGACTCTCTTTTCCTCTTAATAAGTCTGGCTAGAGGCTTATCTTGTTTATTTTCTTGAAGAACCAGCTCTTGGTTTCATTGATTTTTGCTATTATTTTATTCTTCTCAATTTTATTTATTTCTTCTCTGATCTTTACTATGTCCCTCCTTCTGCTGACCTTAGGCCTCAGTTGTTCTTCTTTTTCCAATTTCAATAATTGTAACATTAGACCATTCATTTGGGATTGTTCTTCCTTCTTTAAATATGCCTGGATTGCTGTATACCTTCCTCTTAAGACTGCTTTTGCTGTATCCCACAGTAGTTGGGGTTTTGTGTTGTTGTTGTCGTTTGTTTCCATATATTGCTGGATCTCCATTTTGATTTGGTCATTGATGCATTGATTATTTAGGAGTGTGTTGTTAAGCCTCCATGTGTTTGTGAGCCTTTTTGCTTTCTTTGTACAGTTTATTTCTAGTTTTATGCCTTTGTGGTATGAAAAGTTGGTTAGTAGGATTTCAATCTTTTGGAATTTACTGAGGCCTAGTATGTGTTCTATTCTGGAGAATGTTCCATGTGCACTTGAGAAGAATGTGTATCCTGTTGCTTTTGGATGTAGAGTTCTGTAGATGTCTATTAGGTCCATCTGTTCTAGTGTGTTGTTCAGTGCCTCTGTGTCCTTACTTATTTTCTGTCTGGTGGATCTCTCCTTTGGAGTGAGTGGTGTGTTGAAGTCTCCTAGAATGAATGCATTGCTTTCTATTTCCTCCTTTAGTTCTGTTAGTATTTGTTTCAGGTATGTTGGTGCTCCTGTATTGGGTGCATATATATTTATAATGGTTATATCCTCTTGTTGGATTGAGCCCTTTATCATTATGTAATATCCTTCTTTATCTTTTGTTACTTTCTTTATTTTGAAGTCTGTTTTGTCTGATACTAGTATTGCAACACCTGCTTTTTTCTATCTTGTTGTTTGCATGAAATATCTTTTTCCATCCCTTGACTTTAAGTCTGTGCATGTCTTTGGGTTTCAGGTGAGTCTCTTGTAAGCAGCATATGGATGGGTCCTGCTTTTTTATCCATTCTATTACTCTGTGTCTTTTGATTGGTGCATTCAGTCCATTTACATTTAGGGTGATTATTGAAAGGTATGTACTTATTGCCATTGCAGGCTTTAAGTTTGTGGTTACCAAAGGTTCAGGGTTAGCTTCTTTACTATCTTACTATCTAACTTAACTCACTTATTGAGCTATTATAAACACGGTCAGATGATTCTTTATTTCTCTCCCTTCTTATTCCTCCTTCTCCCTTCTTCATATGTTGGGTGTTTTGTTCTGTGCTCTTTATAGGATTGCTCCCATCCAGAGCAGTCCCTGTAAGATGCCTTGTAGAGGTGGTTTGTGGGAGGCAAATTCCCTCAAGTTTTGCTTGTCTGGGAATTATTTAATCCCTCCTTCATATTTAAATGATAATCGTGCTGGATACAGTAATCTTGGTTTGAGACCCTTCTGTTTCATTGCATTAACTATATCATGCAATTCTCTTCTGGCCTGTAGGGTTTCTGTTGAGAAGTCTGATGATAGCCTGATGGGTTTTCCTTTGTAGGTGATCATTTTTTTTCTGTCTGGCTGCCTTTAATACTTTGTCCTTGTCTTTGATCTTTGCCATTTTAATTATTATGTGTCTTGGTGTTGCCCTCCTTGGGTCCCTTGTCATGGAAGTTCTGTGTACCTCTGTGGTCTGAGAGGCCATTTCCTCCCCTCATTTGGGGAAATTTCCAGCAATTATTTCTTCAAAGACACCTTCTATCCCTTTTTCTCTGTCTTCTTCTTCTGGTACTCCTATAATGTGGATATTGTTCCATTTCGATTGGTCACTCCACTCTCTTAAAATTCTTTCATTCCTGGAGATCCTTTTATCTCTCTTTGCATCAGCTTCTCTGTGTTTCTGTTCTCTGTTTTCTAGTCCATTAATGGTCTCTTGCATCTTGTCCATTCTGTTTTGAAGTCCTTCCAGAGCTTGTTTTATTTCTGTATTCTCCTTCCTTAGTTCTTGCATATTTCTCTGCAAGTCCATCAGCATGGTTATGACTTTTGTTTTGAATTCTTTTTCAGGAAGACTGGTTAAATCTATCTCCCCAGGTTCCATCTCAGGGGAAGATGTAGCAGATGCCAAAGCTGTCTGGGTTAGTCTTGTCTAGATCAAATTTTTTTGTCTTTTCATGTTGATAGGTGCAGTGGAGTGCTATTGATGCGTCTATCAGCTGGGAGAGTCAGGCCTCTTTCCACTTGGCTCCTGGACTTTCTTTACTGGGACAACTGTGACCCCTAGTGGCTTGTGTTGGGCAATTGCATGTAGACTGGGTCTTTTTATCTTGCCCAGCTGGTATGGAGGAATCTCCCTTGCTGAGGGCATGGCCAGTCTCAGGCTGCTGCTCTGCTATGGCTGGGCCCCAGAGGGTAATGGACGGAGGGTCGTTTGGCTGTTTACCTCTGTGTTGGGTCTCAGAGCTGTTGCCCAGAGGGTTAGTGCACCCAGAGTTCACTGGAATTTCCAACTGCTGGACTGTGACCTGGGATGTTTCCATCCAGCTGTGGCATCCCTGTCCCTTTAAGACTTTCAAAAAGCACTTGCTTTTCTTTGTCACAGGGGCGCTGGCTTTGGCACCCACTCACAGGTCTTGCTGCCCTGTTTCCCCAGTTTCCAGCAGCCCATGCATGCACTGTGTCTGTGCTCTGGTGCGGATGGCTAGGGCTGGGTGTTTAGCAGTCCTGGGTTCCCTCTCCCTCCCTGCTCTGACTCCTCTCCTCCTGCCGGGAGCTGGGGTGAGGGGCGCTCAGATCCCGCTGAGCCAGGGCTTGTATCTTACCCCTTTCACCAGGCGCTGGGATCTCTCAGGTGTGGATGTAGTCTGGCTGTGGTCCTGTGTCTTCTGGTCTCTCTTTTAGGATTAGTTGTATTTGTTGTATTTTCAAAAATATATATATTTTTGGGAGGAGATTCCCACTGTCCTACTCATGCCGCCATCTTGGCTTCACCCCTATCCTTAGGTAGGTTTTTGATTACCAGTTCAATTTCATTGGTGGTAATTGGTCTATTTTGATTTTCTGTTTCTTCCTTGGTCAGCCTTGGAAGGTTGTATTTTTCTAGAATGTTGTCCATTTCTTCTAGGTTATCCAGTTTGTTAGCATATAATTTTTCATAGTATTCTCTAATAATTCTTTGTATTTCTGTGGTGTCTGTAGTTATTTTTCCTTTCTCATTTCTGATTCTGTTTATGTGTGTAGATTCTCTTTTTTTCTTGATAAGTCTCACTACAGGTTTATCTATTTTGTTTTTTACTCGAAGAACCAGCTCTTGGTTTCATTAATTTTTTCTATTGTTTTATTCTTCTCAATTTTATTTATTTCTGCTCTAATCTTTATTATGTCCCTCCTTCTACTGACTTTGTGCCTCATTTGTTCTTCTTTTTCTAGTTTCATTAATTGTGAGTTTAAACTGCTTATATGGGATTATTCTTCTTTCTTGAGGTAGGCCTGTATTGTAATATACTTTCCTCTTAGCACAGCCTTGGCTGCATCCCACAGATTTTGCAGTGTTGAATTATTATTGTCATTTGTCCCCATATATTGCTTGATCTCTGTTTTATTTGGTCATTGATCCATTGGTTATTTAGGAGCATGTTGTGAAGCCTCCATGTGTTTGTGGGATTTTTCATTTTCTTTGCATAATTTATTTCTAGTTTCATAGCTTTGTGATCTGAGAAACTGGTTGGTACAATTTCAATCTTTTTGAATTAACTGAAACTCTTTTTGTGCCCTAGTATATGATCTATTCTTGAAAATGTTCCACGTGCACTTGAGAAGAATGTGTATTCTGTTGCTTTGGGTATAGAGTTCTGTAGATGTCTGTTAGGTCCATCTGTTCTATTGTGTTGTTCAGTGCTTCTGTCTCCTTACTTATCTTCTTTCTGGTTGATCTGTCCTTCAGAGTGAGTGGAGTGTTGATGTCTCCTAGAATGAATGCATTGCATTCTATTTCCCCTTTTAATTCTGTTAGTATTTGTGTCACATATGTGGTTGCTCCTGTGTTGGGAACATAGATATTTATAATGGTTATATCTTCTAGTTGTATTGACCCCTTTATCATTAGGTAATGTCCTTCTTTAATTCTTGTTACTTTCTTTGTTTTGAAGTCTATTTTGTCTGATACAAGTATTGCAACTCCTGCTTTTTTCTTTCTGTTAGTTGCATGAAATATCTTTTTCCATCCCTTCACTTTTAGTCTATGTATGACTTTGAGTTTAAAATGAGTCTCTTGCAGGCAGCATATAGATGGGTCTAGTTTTTTATCCATTCAGTGACTCTATATCTTTTGACTGGTGCATTCAGTGCATTTACATTTAGGGTGATTATGATAGGTATGTACTTATTGCCATTGCAGGCTTTAGATTTGTGGTTACCAAAGTTTCAAGGTTAATTTCCTTACTATCTAAGTCTAACTTAACTCACTTAAGGTCCTGTTATAAACAAAATCTAAAGGTTCTTTTCTTTTTCTCCTACTTTTTCTTCCTCCTCCATTCTTTATATATTAGGTATCATATTCTGCATTCTTTGTCTATCCCTTGATTGACTTTGGGGATAGTTAATTTAATTTTGCAATTGCTTAGTAATTAGCTGTTCTACATTCTTTACTGTGGTTTTATTTCCTCTGGTGACAGCTATTAAACCTTAGGAACACTTCCATCTATAGCAGTCCCTCCAAAATAGATTGTAGAGTTGGTTTGTGGGAGGTAAATTCTCTCAGCTTTTGCTTATCTGAAATTGTTTAATCCCTCCTTAAAATTTAAATGATAATCTTTCCAGATAAAGTAATCTTGGTTCCAGGTCCTTCTGCTTCATGGCATTAAACACATCATGTCACACTCTCTTCTGACCTGTAAGGTTTCTGCTGAGGAGTCTGATGTTAGCCTGATGGGGCTTTCCTTTGTATGTGATCGTATTTCTTTCTCTTGCTGCTTGTAATAGTCTTTTCTTACCTTTTATCTTTTCCAGTTTTATTACTATAGGTCTTAGTGTTGTCTTCTGTGGGTCCCTTGTGTTGGGAGATCTGTGGATCTACATGGCCTCAGAGACTATCTTCTTCCCCAGACTGGGGAAGTTTTCAGCAACTACCTCCTCAAAGACACTTTCTATCCCTTTCTCTTTCTCTTCTTCTTCTGGTATCCCTATAATGTGAATATTGTTCCGTTAGGATTGGTCACACAGTCCTCTCAATATTCTTTCATTCTTAGAGATTCTTTTTTCTCTCTGTGCCTCAGCTTCTTTGTATTCCTCTTCTCTAGTTTCTATGTCATTTATCATCTCCTCCACCATATCCAACCTGCTTTTAATACCCTCCATTGTGCTCTTCAGTGATTGGATCTCTGACCTGAATTCATTCCTGAGTTCTTGGATATCTTTCCCTACCTCTATTAGCATGTGGATGATTTTTATTTTGAACTCCCTTTAAGGAAGAGTCATAAGGTACATATCATTTAAATCTTTCTCTGTAGTTATATTAATTTTACTCTGGAATAGGTTCCTTTGGCATTTCATATTTGTATATTGTGCCCTCTCATGTCCAGAAGCTCTACTCTGGAGTTGCTCAGCCCCTGAACCAATGTCAGGGGTTTCAGGGGAGTGGTATTGATGCCTGGGGGGAGGAAATAGCTGTTCCCTGCTTTCCAGCTGTTGTGTGCCTGTCTCCACTGCCTGAACCAGTAGGCCAAGCACACAGGTATAAGCTTTTGTCCCAGAGAAGCCAGATATGGATCTCTGCTTTCCACAAGCAGCTGGAATCTGTCTCTCCAGGAATTCTGCCTGTACTAACTTTCCAACCCAGTAGTCATGCGACTATCATGAAAGCACCATGAAATGTAAGTTTGTGCTCCCAGAGCAGATCTCTGGAGTTAGGTATTCAGCAGTCCCAGGCCTTCCACTCCCTCCCTGTTCCATTTCTCTTCCTCCCGCCAGTGAGCAGGGGTGGGAGAAGGGCTTGGGTCCCAACTGGCCACAGCTCTGGTACGTTACCCAGTTCAGTGAGGTCTGCTCTTTTCTCCAGGTGTGTTCAGTCTGGCACAGTTCTTTTGCCTGTTGCTCTCTCAGGATTAGTTGCTCCAAATATATTTTCTAATTTTATCCAGTTTTAGGAGGAATCCTCTGTCTCTCCTCTCACACTGCCATCTTTAATCTGTACAGTGCACTCTTAAGATAAATAAAGAGGACACTAAAAAATGGAAATTCATCCCATGCTCTTGGGTAGAAAGAATTAATATTGTCAAAATGGCCATTCTGCCTTAAGCAATCTACAGATTCAGTGCAATTCCTATCAAAATACAAACAGCATTCTTCACTGAACTGGAACAAATAAGTCTAAAATTCATATGGAACCACAAAAGAACCCAAATAGCTAAAGCAATCCTGCGAAGGAAGAATAAAGCAGGGGGATTTCACTTCCCAACTTCAAGCTCTACTACAAAGCCACAGTAATCAAGACAATTTGGTACTGGGACAAGAACAGATCCATACAGCAGTGGAACAGAATAGAGAGTTCAGATATAAACCCAAGCATTAATATTATATCAATTAATATATGATAAAAGAGCCATGGACATACAATGGGGAAATAACAGCCTCTTCAACAGCTAGTGTTGGCAAAACTGGATCACTGACTAACCCTGTACACAAAAGTAAATTCAAAATGGATCAAAGACCTGAATGTAAGTCACGAAACCATAAAACTCTTAGAAGAAAACATAGGCAAAACTCTCTTAAATATAAACATGAACAACTTCTTCATGAACATATCTCCACAGGCAAGGGAAACAAAATCAAATATGAACAGGTGGGACTATATCGAACTAAAACGCTCTGTAAAGCTAAGGACACCATCAATAGAACAAAAAGGCATCCTACAGGATGGGAGAATATATTCATAAATGACATATCTGATAAGGAGTTATTCAAAATATACAAAGAGCTCATATACCTCAACAAACAGAAAGCAAATAATGCAATTAAAAAATGGGCAGAGAACCTTAACAGATACTTCTCCAAAGAAGAAATTCAGATGGCCAACAGGCACAGGAAAAGATGTTCCACATCACTAGTCATCAGAGAAATGAAAATTAAAACCACAATGAGATATCACCTCATGCCAGTAAGGATCGCCACCATCCGAAAGACAAACAACAACAAATGTTGGCAAGGATGTAGCGAAAGCGGAACCCTCCTACACTGCTGGTAGAAATGTAAATTAGTTCAGCCATTGTGGAAAGCAGTATGGAGTTTCCTCAAAAAACTCAAAATAGAAACACCATTTGACCCAGGAATTCCACTCCTAGAAATTTACCCTAAGAATGCAGAAGCCCCGTTTCAAAAAGACATATGCACCCCTATGTTTACTGCAGCACTATTTACAATAGACAAGAAATGGAAACAACCTAAATGTCCATCAGTAAATGAATGGATAAGGAAGATGTAGTACATATACACAATGGAATATTATTCAGCCATAAGAAGAAAACATCCTACCATTTGCAACAACATGGATGGAGCTAGAGGGTATTGTGCTCAATGAAATTAGCCAGGCAGAGAAAGACAAGTATCAGATGATTTCACTCATCTGTGGAGTATAGGAACAAAACAAAAACTGAAGGAACAAAACAGCAGCAGACTCACAGAACCCAAGAATGGACTAACATTTACCAAAGGGAATGGGACTGGGTGGATGGACAGTAAGGGGAAGATAAGGGGAAAAAGGGGCATTATGATTAGCACACATAATGTGTGAGGTTGGGGCATGGGGAAGGCAGTATAGCACAGAGAAAACAAGTAGTGATTCTATAGCATCTTACTATGCTGATGGACAGTGACTATAATGGGGTATGTGATCGGGACTTGATAATGGGGGGGCATCTAGTAACCATAATTTTTCTCATGTAATTGTATGTTAATGATACCAAAATTAAAAAAATAAAAATTTAAAAAGAGAAATTGAAATAAAAAATGAAAACAAAAAGCAGGAGGAAGAAAAATAATTGAACTAAAAAGAGTAATTAATGGATTTGAAAACTGAAAAAGGAAATTAATAGATACATTCTAGAACTAGATTATTTGTGTGTGTGGTGTATGGACATTGGTTCATAGTTTCCCATACACATAGGGCACGAGGAGATGGAAGAAAGAGGCAGGCCAGCCAGGATGGGTACGTGGCAGGTTTAAAAAGCAAGGGAACTTAATTACAAGGCTTGTCTTGAGCACCATAGGTGAGTAGATCTGTGCACCTGCCTGCCAGCATCTTAACAGTTTTTACAAAGGCCTGAACAGGGTTTAGTCACTATTCCATCCCAGTGGTGTCATTAAGGTCTCAGTAAGGCCAGCACCTTACTGTCAAGGCTGCTTCCTGAAAATGATGCCACTGTGTGAACACAGTGGGTGGATGTGCATTCCAAGGACACAGCAGGTGGGAGGAGCCTGTGATTGGGGGATCCAGCTCCCGGGTCAAGCCGGTTCAAGGCCTTGTGATGACCTCCTCCAACAGTGGAAATGTAGGGAAACCTTACAAATTTGACCTTCTGTGGGGCTATTCCTAAGTTCACATATTTCTAAGTGAGAATCCTGGCTCCATCACTTACAAAACTGTGTGACATCATACAAGTTGCTTAACTTCCCTGACCCTCAGATTCTTTATCTCAAAATGGCAAATGTGATAGAATCCCTTTCATAGGAGTATAAATTGTGTGAAATCCACTCAGAACCTCATGCCTGATGTATTTTGAGTACTCAATACATAGCAGTTATTCTATTTACTACAATCCTTAAGAAATAGTAAAGAAAAATACAATTAAATAGAACTAGATATAAAAAGAGCATTGTAAAAATGAAGTGGTCTTAGAACCTACAAGATAACATTGTGTAACATATACACTAATATACACAAAAAGTAACAATATTTTGAAAAGACATATAAATTGCCAGAATTCACCAGAAAACTGATCTGAAATATTTATATTTTAAGGGAATATCAATATTTTTTAATGCAATCTGTGTTGGCACAAAAATAAAAAGCCATGCAGATCTTTCCTTTTTAGTGAACAAGTGTTATAACTTTTATATCAAACCCTGATATAGACAACACTAGGAGTTAACACATTCAAAAGCATGTTTCCTAGTGGTACTAGAATACGGAATATTAAGTTTTAGTCAGTACTTTTGAGAATCCTACATTAACCACCCCCCAAAAACACGTTCCTACATGTGCGCACACACACACACACACACACATACACACACACACACACACACACACAACACACAGGAGGCAAGAAGTAGTATTTTGCTGATAGATCACAAATGGTAACCTCAGGAGTGGTGAGAAATAAGACAGCAAAAGGAAAGTAAAGGCAGGCCACCAGTTCTTTTTTAAGGTTCTTGGAACTTGACGCATAATAAACTATAAGCTCACTGAGGGTTGGGATTACTGCATCTTCTTCATAGTCTACCCAGAACATACCTCTGTCTTAACTGCCAGCTCTAAAATTATACACATAGGGCCTGTAGGGCAATAATCAGCCTCCCTATGAAGTCATCTTTGTGTTTCCAAATCAGCTGGAGGAAGGCAATGTTATGGCTGCCACAAAAACCCTGGATCAAGCTGAAAATTTATGTTTCTAGGGCCAAGAGTCTCAATAGCTCAGGATGCACGAACCTTATTTCTCTGGGGCTTGTTTCTCATTCCTCTAGTCACTTATATCAAACTTCATTGATGCACTTTGCTAGGATATGAAGCAGATATAACCAGAGGGAAAACGGGTTTGAACTCAAGGTTTAATTCAATTCTAAACCAGAGCTCCATTATATGCATTATTTATCAATAGCATTTAAGTGCCCACAGTGAGCCAGCTCTGACTTGACTCTATAAATAAACTATGTCAGACTTCATTCTTGTCCTCCAAGATCTCATACTCCGAAGAGAAAAAGGGAGAGGCATCTACACACTTTTCATCAAGGTAATTATGACTAAGTGATGCTTAGCTCATCAGCCAACCATGGCAATAAACCATTTAAACCTGAAAGGTATACCATGCACTGAGGACTCTAGCACCCCCTGCACAAGTTTCTTTTTTCTTCTTTTCCTTCGTTTTTTAAAGCTTTTACCTTCCAACTGGGTAGAGACTCTTTCACTCAGTTTTGCTACAACTTAACTGTGAAAGGGAAGATCTCTGAGTAAGGAAGTCTTTGATGAGTGAGAAAGAGACCTCTTGCTGTTCTAACATCTGATAGAGAATCACAGAATCTCAAGAATTATAAGGAATATAGTGGGGAGTGCACTGTTTCCGTGCATGTGTCTTATGAGTCAGTTTTATTTTGGGTAGTAAGGGAGGACCACATAAGAAAATAAGTTGGCCCTGTGAATTATCCATAAAGCTTGTCAGTAATAAGTGCTGAGAAGGAAGCAGGAGATGGAATGACGAGATTGCATTACAGAAGCAACTACATGCAATGGTGTGGTCTGAAATTGCAGAAAAGACCTAAAGCAAGGTGTAGTCCCAACAAAGAGAGAAAAAGTAAAGAAATTCTATGCACAATAGGGATGTAAGTATTTGGTGGAGTGGGTGGTATAAAACAGAGAAGGGATAAAAGAGGGTAGATGTTGAAAAGGATATCCTGGGTTTGCAATCAGGAGGAAGAATGAGGAATACAGAGTCTGGAGATGGGCTAGTACCTGGGTGGACCCCCCATTCAGGGAACAACAGGATGACACTGGCAGGCAGTGTGAGCATGACGATGGGAGACGTCCAATCTTTCCTTTTTAGTAAACAAGTGTTATATCAAACCCTGATATAGACAACACTAGCGGCTAACACATTCAAAAGCATGTTTCCTAGTGGTACTAGAATACGGAATATTAAGTTTTAGCTTCAGTACTTTCGAGAATCCTACATTAACCACTCCCCAAAAACACATTCCTACATGCACATACACACACACACACACACACACGCACACACGCACACACTCACACACACACACTCACACACACAGGAGGCAAGAAGTAGTATTTTGCTGGTAGATCACAAATGGTAACCTCAGGAGTGGTGAGAAATAAGACAACCAGTTGATATAAACAACCAGTCTGATACTGAGGTGAGACTACAGAGAAAAGAGAGGCCTTTCTGGAACAAGAGGTAAAGAAGGAAGGTGTGAGATTGAGAAAATGCATGCCAGATGCAAAATCAAAGCCTCAAAAGATACAGGAAAAGACCCCAAAGTAACAAGTATGCATTGAGTTGCTTCTGAGAGACTGAATAAGCAAAGGGACAATGGCCAGACCATATATGTAAATAGAACTCTGACACACAGCAACTAGTGCAGGAAGCCCACCCATGACCTCTAGTATTCAGCCCCAAACAGTCAGGACTTGATCAATAACTGACAGCTTCTCTTGGGACCAACTTGGGATCAACTGGAAAAGCCAAATAGGCTCTGCTAACTAATCACACAGGATGTCCTGCTTCTCCTGAGCCCACCCCTAGCTCTCCAATGCCGACCAGGGCAGACCTGAAGCCTTCTGGGGGTTTTTCCACTATTAAGCATCCCTGCTCCTTCACCTGGCTTTGGGTCTCTGCCAAATGCAAGTGAGGAAGCCAGACTCCCTTGCAATAACAAGCTCTGAATAAATAGACTCTGCTTATTCTCATTCCAATGGTCTTTGTTTAGTTCTGTACTGCCATGCATCTAACACTCTTCTGAGGGTTGCAAATAACAATGAATGAGGCAGGTAAAGATGTCTGCTCTTACGGGGTTAACATTGTTTTGGGAGAGACACAATAAGTAAGCAATTGTGATGAGAGAAATTAAGCAAGCATTGTGATGATAAACCGCTATAAAGGAAATAAAACAGGATGATGTAACCAAGGGGATGGGTCGTGTTATACTGAATAGTGAAGAAAGGCCTCCCTAAGGACAGAACATTTCAAAAGCTGAAAGGTGAAGAAGAGCCAGGCTTGGTTGGGAATTACTGGGGAAAGAGACTCCAGGGGGAAGGAACAAGTACAAAAGGCCCCCGGGCAGAGCACCCTTGGTTTTGTTTGGGAAGCATGGAAATGGCCAGGGCACCAGGGGTGTGGTGGGTGAGGGCGGTAGGGGCAGCTTGGGGAGGCAGGTGCAGCCAGATCATGCATGCCTGAGGCTGGATGTCAAGGGTGGAGAGATGGCATAGGAAGGTTTTAAGCAGCATCACTTGAGGTCTGAAGACAAGTGCAAATGTACAAGCAGAGTCAGTTTTAAATGTTCCTTTCCAGTCAATTACCACCATCAAGTCAGAGCAGTTCATCCTAAAGATTTCAAGTGTTTATAGTGATAACAGAATTGCTGCTGGGATAATAGTGCTTCAAGTGTAATTAAGCACCCTGCTCTCCCATCAGGAAGATGCAACAAGCATCCAGCTCTTTTTCGAGATCCCACGCACAGTGGATAATGGACAATCCCTCAATATCCTCTTCCCACCACACTAGGACTGTTTTATGAGGATGTTGAAAGCTTTAATAAACCCTCTTAGATAATTTCATTATGAGGCAGGGAATTAGGAGAGCTGAGCATGAAGTAGGTTAGGGTCTGTCAACAAAAGGGGCACTGTTGTTTTTATGACCTCTACCAGTGTTCCCTGGGTGGAAAAGTCTAATTAGCTGGAATATTGATAACATAATGTCATTGCATCGATCTGCTGTCTAAATAGCAGCCATCCCTTTGCTCAGACAGGGGCTCTGTTCACTCTGGCCATCATCAAGCCTGCTCCATCACTGGCAACAGGTGCCTTTAAAGGCTAAGCTCACTCATTTTCCCCGATTGTTAAAGAGTAGCAGCCTACCACACTAAGTCCCCAGCCCCCAAAGAACACAGAAGTGTCACAGAAAGATGATGCTCATAGTTCCGGCCAAAGTCTAATTTACAACACAAAGTAGCTCAGTGCAATCTTGCTCCTCAATTTATGCTGCCTGCTCCAGATAAAGACAAGGGCTGTGCAAAATTATGCAGCCAAAACACACTGTCTGATCAGCACTGCTGTGATCCTGCCACCAGTATCAGGAAGGACCGGCTGGTTAGACTCAAGCTCTAGAGACAGCGTTCTATCAGCCCGGTGTGTCTATATCAGCTGCAAACTCCAGATGAGCAAGTGAAGAGATGAAAAGAGAAACAGGACTGGCTGATGTGGTTGAACACAGCTGGCATCTCATCACACTTGTTTCCTCTTTGTCCTGGGCACATGGCTAGATGGCTTTTCAAACCTTCCTTGCTTTTAGGTATGGCCGTTGATGGAGTCTTAGCTGAGGGAGTGTGAGTGAAAGAGAAGCTTGTCACTTCCAGGTCTGGCTTGTGAACCCCCGCCCACCGCCCCCCACCACCACACATGTTTCTCCAAGTTTTATCTTCCCCTGGCTTAATGCCAATGAATAACACAATCTTAAAATCTACATTGAAAATAGGAGAATCACAAGATAGGGTTGAGGGGTGGTCTGGATCCCTGAAAAAGTTTCTGAAGGAGAGCTGCCTTCCAATGGGAGGCATCTCTTATGGACTTTAAGCAGCAAGAAATAAATTTATATTATTTTAAATTGCTGAGATATTGGGATTTGATCTATGACAGCCAATAGTGTTAGCCTAATATAGCAGGTCTCCAACTAATGAAACCAGACTTCTAAAGAAGTCACACACAAAAGTGTGTTGGAGATGTTATTTATCACCTTAGAGTTATTGCCATGGCCTGTGAAAAAACAGGAACTTTGTTAACAGCTTTATTGAAGTTTAACTTACAGATCATACAATTCACTCATTGTAAATACATAGCCCCATGGTTTTTAGTAAATTTATACAATTACACAGAGCACTTCCAAACTGCTCTCATTCTTACATGCAATCGATCCATGCTCTCAGCCTCAACTCCAGGCATGTACAAATCTGTTTTCAGTATTTCTGGCATTCATCACTTAGTACAAAATGTTTTTTAAGTCCACCCATGTTGTTATATGTATCAGTAATTTTTTCTTGACTGCTGCATAAGATTCCACCACATGCATGCACTAAATTGTGTTTATCCATCCAGCAGTTGATGGACATTTGAATTTTTCTCAGTTTGGTATTATTATTTTCGCACTGCTATATGTAAGCCTTCAAGTATGCTCTAATTTCTATCTGGTACATGCCTAGGAGCTGAACTGCCAGATTGTATTAACTATCACCTTATACCCATTGAAAGCCTTCTCTGACTTCCTTAGGGTGTCTGCCTTGGCATTCATAACCGACTTCATTTATATTTGAAATACAGCATTTTTCATGTTGAATTCACTGACTTTTTGTTTTGCTAACTAGACTTTGAGTTCCTTAAGTGTCAGAAACATGCTTTTTATGTAATTTGCTAATGCTTAGAAGGGTGATGAACATTCAGTGAGCATTTGTTAAAATAATAAATAGCCAGATAACCTATGGTAAGTGAGTTCTTGTACAGCAAGAGTGCTGCCTCATGTTCTGTCCACTTGACTAACACTGAGAATTAGGTTTCCAAGAATACCTTCTCTGTTTGATCCCAGGTAGGGATGAACAGTGCAAGAACTTGCATGAGACTTGGAAGGTAGAGGTGAAGCAGAAGCCATTACTCTCCCAGGTCATAGTGGTGGGATAGGTAGTGAGTGGGTGGATCAGATGTATGTGGCAGGCCCAGCGGGCTCCTGTCTCCTCTGTCCATTGTCCTGCACCTCTGAATTTTTGCTGCAGCCCCAGTCCTGCCACCAGGTGCTTGGCTGTGCACCCTAGGGGGTAAGATCTACACAGAAGCAACAGCTTCCCATAGACCCCTCCTGGGGCTCCTCTCTTTGGGATCTCACTCTAATGGCCCGATGACATTGGCTACAGAATGTGCCTGAAAGTTCTCATGTCTCCCACATCAGAGCTTCAGTCAGACTAGTTAGAGGCTGATTCTGTAACTCAAGATTCTTCCTCAGATCTGCACTGCCCCAGTTCTTGCCACATTTGTTTAAGATCTAATTCCCATAATAAAGCCCTAGTTTCCTACTACCCATAGGAGTTTGGTTTTCCTGGCTGAACCCTGACAGATACAAATTCTCCAGGCAGGACCACATGTAAATCTTCATTCTTCTGCAAGCCCAGCACCGGTGGTTGGAGCCTCTGAAAAGCTACCCGGGCTGCAAAGCAGCTGGGCCCTCCCTGTCCTACATGACATTTATTTAAATAGGTCTCTCCATGCACAAAGCATTACCCCTGAGATCTGGGAAGAGTTTTGCTTCCAGCACTAAAATGTCACTGAAGATTTTTTAATGATACTGTTTTTCTTTTTTTTTTCACTTAAAATTTAGATTTTTTTTGTGATAGCATTTTAATTGCTATTAGAATTCCTAGGTAATTAGTATCCCTTAAATTTTTGTTATAGGTGTTAATTGCTGTCTGGAATCACGGGGAAGATGAGGACAACTTAAAGAAAACAGGGAAAGAGACAACGTAGAGTAGTTTAAAAGAGCAGCATCTAGGAAGCAATTAGGATGACTGCCATCCTCTTTTGTCCTTTGTTACTTCTTTCCCACACTTACACTTCAATTGCTTAAGTTAAAGTAAAGATACCTTATTGGGTAAAATTAACATGTCCTATCTTCACCCCTTTTCAAACAGTAAAGCAAAGCACTGACTAGTCTGCGGGGTAGGAGATGGTCTTCTGGTATCTCATCAGTGGTGATTGGAGCATACTGCAGATCAGAGGCAGAGGGAGCATCCTCACTAACGGGCTTTCTGGCCACTTATTACACAAGGATGCTCCCAACCAAGGAGGCAGTTGTCTGGTCATGACCTGTGACAAAAGCAAGACTCAAAGAGTCATGAGATAATTGGTGGTGAGGTGAGTACTTAGGGGCTCTAATTAGTCCAATTTCTGAGAGCCTGACTATGAAGAGAGCACAGCTCTTTGTTGAATTTTGTTTTAACCGAGAAAGACAGACTTACTTTGTCCTAAAGAGGATCACTGGAGCTCTTTCCCTGCATTACACATTCTAGGACCAGTATGGGACCAATGTTTCTAGAAACAGGATAAAGGGAATTTACTATTCTTTTAGAAGCTTGGCCAAAAAATGCCAAACTTGTTGTCAAGATGGTCACTGAGGAAGAAATGGGTCAACTTAAGAGACAAGCCCAAGAGCCATGCTCTGCTCCTCGAGATGTACAAGTGAAGGAACTGCTCCTTATAGTGCAGTTTGTTGGAAGCTGATGGCAGTAAGTCTCCGCCAAGGAATTTGTTGTTTACAGAAACGGAATCCATTCTGTGTTTGGCAGCCAAGCTCAAAACTAGGGTCTAGGTGTTAGATGGTGGAGAGGGAGGGAGGGGCTGGTTGGAGTGTAGCCCATGGCTGCTTCTGGTACTGCTCCTAATACTGCCATTCCTAAGCATCCTGACAGCGGCTGCCTGGGGGCCGATGCCTGTCTAAGCAGGGATTTGAACAGCAAAGCTCATGTGAGTTGGCTGAGCCTAAAGCCCCACTGCCTGGGTTTGAATTCCTGTTTGGACTTACAAGTTGAGTGACTATGGGAAAATTATCTAAGTAGTTAATGTCTCAATATCATCTTCTGTAAAATGGGTCTAATAATAGCATCTGTAACAAAGAGATAAAAAGAACTTAGGTGAGTTAATATACAAAAAGTGCTTTAATGAGTGATTGGACTAAGACTTGCTAGGCCATCTCCCAAATCCCCCAAACCCCAAACACGCATGGATGTCAGCATAGAGATTCTGACAGAGCCCCACTGACCTTCCTAATCATGAGTCCATCTTGGTTTGGTGTTCCACTAACGCACACACATGCACACACACACACTTTGTTCCAGTCATGGCCACTTGGCCACTTGGTTTTTCAGGAATACTATCCTTGTCTAACAACCACCCAGCTGCTGGTCTCAGTAGGAGCCTCTGGCCTGTTTCCCATCCCTCAGAAGCACTCTCCAAAATGGCTTTGGCTCCCTGATGAACTCACCATCTACCATCAGTGGACTATTAGGCAGATGGAACATGAGGCCTGGGAGCTTCACTCACCTCCATACTTGTTGAAGATAACAACCTGTGTTTCCAACCTCACCACAGTGTAGTTTACACAGTATGTCAGAGACCTGACCACCCAACACACAATCTCTGTCCTCTCCCCAGTGAGTTCACTGAGCAACTTAGTTAGGCTGCACCAGGACCTCAGCAGCTGTGGCCTTTCCAAGACATGCAAGTTAATTAATATTGATAACTCTCCATTTCTCCTCACAATGAAGCCCTGACTTCTACTTTCGAAGCTGATTCTCAAGAAATGTTCCTACTGATATTCCAACCTGTTTTCTTTTCCTAAATCAGTTGGCTTTTTCTTTTCCCTCTAGTGCTTGACTATATTTCCTACTATCTTCTTAAAAATCAAATGTATTTCTGGCTCAAAATAGCCCTGAGATTGACCACCAGGCAGCCCAACTAGGTACCATTTCAACAACCTCCTCAATAGCCATGCATTTCTGTATCCTCCAGGTTATGAAATATTTTGGCCTCTGTTAAGTTTTTATCTCATCGCTGTAAGTGTAAAGATTTGTATTTTGACATAAGAATGGCAACAGATAAATTTATGTATTTGTTCATCTCATTTGCTTCCATAAAAAGTCTTCAAATGATTAGCAAAATACAGTGTATGAGGTTAGATAAAGCAAAGGCTGAACAGTACCCCAAAATGTTTTCCCTTCTGCAACAATGTTGAAACTGTTTAATCTTAGACTCAATTCTGAGCTTTCCAGCAGCAGATTGGAGAAGAAATGCATTCACTGACAAGACATGAGAACTTTTGTGAACTCTGGCTACAAGATTTTTTGGAGCTATGCACAGGTTGTGCTGTTATTAATGTCTGATAAGCATTATGAGACCTTAACAATATGACTATGAGAAATTCTGTTCCCTTTACTTATCTCCAAAGTCATAAAACTCCACCACACACATGCCTCTCTCACTGCTAGTCAGCAAAGTCTGTATAAACTGCATCTGCCTCTCAGAGCAAAAGTACTGGAGTTGGATTTTAGAACAAAAGTCTAGACACTGATAAGCCCCTGATTAACCCCAAGAGACTACATTTCCTCTGTTTTAATTTGTATCAAGCAATATGCCATTAATCTTCATTGATCCTCACATTCTACTTTGTCCGTGCTCTTTTCCAGAGACTAGAATTCAATTTTTCAAGCAGGCAAGCTGGTTGGTCTTCAGCTGGTTTAGTGTTCAGTGTGTAGGTGTCACAGTCACATTACTGAAAGTTACAGATGAATGGTTACATATGGAACCCATTCAAACACTGGATGGATTCATCATCAAAGTGAGAAAGATTACAGCAATGGTATCAGGGACAGTATTCCCTCTAATTTTATTCTTCTATTAAAAAAATTAAATTAGTAATTAATGTGACATGATACCCAACTAATAAGTTTGAGCATACAAGAAATAAGGTTTAGATTAGAAATCTAGCCAAACTTCAGTTGAGTTAATCTTGCAAATTTAATAATTTGTTCAGGCATTTTTTTGCAGAATGGTAGTGAGTTTATACATGGTAGGCACTACACAGTTTGAAAAAACATTTTCTTCTTTCTGGCTTACTTTATTGTAGGAGTACAGTGTATAATACATATAACATACAAATACTTATATTGACTATTTATGTTACTGGTAAGGCTTCTGGTCAATAGGAGGCTATTAGTTAGGTTTTGGGGAAGTTAGGAGTCATATGCGGATTTTCAGCTGTGCAGGGTGGGGGTCCCTAATCCCAGCATTGTTCAAGGGTCAACTGTAATCCAGAATCTTCTTAAGGGCATAAACCAAGATTTACTTGTCATTCATGCTACAGGCCCATCATGGGCTGTCAGAGAAACCTGCTCAACACAGTCACTCAGGGGCTCAGATGGCAGCCCTCTGCTGTGATTTCCAACAAAGGCACAGGGGACACGGCAAGTTGTTTACTTGCTCTTAAAACTTGGAGGAGCCAAGATGGCAGCATGAGTAGGACAGCGGAAATATCCTCCCAAAAACATCTATATATTTTTGAAAATACAACAAATACAACTAATCCTAAAAGAGAGACCAGAAGATACAGTACAACAGCCAGGC
Organism: Manis javanica; assembly: GCF_040802235.1. Classification (NCBI taxonomy): domain Eukaryota; kingdom Metazoa; phylum Chordata; class Mammalia; order Pholidota; family Manidae; genus Manis; species Manis javanica. The sequence goes on along the minus strand of NC_133160.1, from coordinate 37,414,222 downwards.
TACATCTATACCTGTGAGAACTCAGCACCTCACAAAGGGGGTAAGATACAAGCCGCAGCCTGGTGGGACCTGAGCACTCCCCCAACCCCAGCTCCCTGGTGGGAGGAGAGGAGTCAGAGTGGGAAGTGAGTGGAAGCACAGGACTGCTAAATACCCATCCCTAGTCATTCGCACGGGGAGCACAGACACACAGTGCATGGTGTGCTGGATATTAGGGAAACCAAACAGTGAAGCCTGCAAGCAGGTCCCCAAAGCTGGCATCCCTGGGACAAAAGAAAAGCGAGCGCTTTTTGAAAGTCTTAAAGGGACAGGGGCCTCATAGCTGGACAGAAGCATCCTGGCACACTCAGCCCAGCTGCTGGGAAACCCAGGAAATTCCAGGCACTGAAACCCACTGGGAGACAGTGCAGCTCTGAAGCCCCTCATGGTGATAAACAACCTCCCATTCATTCCCCCACAGGCAGGGGAGCAGCGTGAGAGTGGCCGAGCCCACAGTGGACACCCAGAGCCTCCTCTGCAGCTGCCCGGGCCAGACTCAGAGGCCCCACAGGAGCGTGGCAGCCCAGCACAGACAGAGGAGGCCAGGACACTGTGCAAAAGGTCACCATTCTCACAGGAGAGTACACTCAGTGCTCCTGCCACTCCCTGCCAGGCTCTGGGCTGCCCTGACAGCTGCTCCACCACAGGTAATGAGCACAGGCAGTGGAGAAGGGCAAGGCACAGGAAGGGAGGTTGTTCTCCCAGCTAACACACACCCCCAACTGCTTATGACTACCTCTATCAACATGAAAAGGCAGAAGAATTTGATCCAGTCCAGAATTACCAAGACAAACTCTGAGAGGGAGCCTGGGGAGATAGATTTAACCAATATTCCTGAAAAAGAATTCAAAGTAATCATAACCATGCTGATGGACATGCAGAGAAATATGAAAGAGCTAAAGGATAAAGTTAGGAGGGAAAATACAGAAATAAAACAATCTCTGGAAGGACTAAAGGGTAGACTGGAAGAGGTGCAAGAGGCCATTAATGGAATAGAAATCAGAGAACAGGAACACAGAGAAGCTGAGGCAGAGAGAGATAAAAGGATCTCCAGGAATGAAAGAATATTAAGAGAATTGTGTGACCAATCCAAACAGAACAATATTTGCATTATAGGGGTACCAGAAGAAGAAGAGAGAAAAAGGGATAGAAAGTGTCTTTGAAGAAATAATTGCTGAAAATTTCCCCAAACTGGGGGAGGAAATAGTCTCTCAGACCATGGAAGCACACAGAACTCCCAACAGAAGGGACGCAAAGAAGACAATGCCAAGACACCTAATAATTAAAATGGTAAAGATCAAGGACAAAGAAAGAGTATTAAAGGCAGTCAGAGAGAGAAAAAAGGTCACCTACAAATGAAAACCCATCAGGTTTTTATCAGACTTCTCAACAAAAACCTTACAGGCCAGAAAAGAATGGCGTGATATATTTAATGCAATGAAACAGAAGGGCCTAGAACCAAGAATACTGCACCCAGCATGGTTACAATTTAAATATGAAGGAGGGATTAAACAATTCCCAGAGAAGCAAAAGTTGAGGGAATTTGCCTCCCACAAACCACCACTACAGAATATTTTAAAGGGACTGCTCTAGATGGAAGCACTTTTAAGGCTAAATAGATGTCACCACAGAAAATAAAATCACAGCAAAGAAAGGAGACCAACCAAATACTAATGAAAGGCAAAAAATAAAATCAACTAGTCACAAAAGCAGTCAAAGAAAACACAAAAGAGTACAGAATAAACCTAACATATAAAGAATGAAGGAGGAAGAATAAGAAGGGAGAGAAATAAAGAATCATCAGACTATGTTTATAATAACAATAATAGAGATAACTTAGACAGTTAGATAGTAAAGAAGCTACCCTTGAACCTTTGGTAAGCATGAATCTAAAGCCTGCAATGGCAATAAGTACATATCTTTCAATAATCAATCTAAATATAAATAGACTAAACACACCAATCAAAAGACACAGAGTAATAAAATGGATATAAAAAGCAAGACCCATCTATATGCTGCTTACAAGAGACTCACCTCAAACCCAAAGACATACAGAGACTAAAAGTCAAGGGATGGAAAAAGATACTTTATGCAAACAATAGGGAGAAAAAAGCAGGTGTTGTAATACTAGTATCAGACAAAATAGACTTCAAAACAAAGAAAATAACAAGAGATAAAGAAGGACATTACATTATGATAAAGGGGTCAGTTCAACTAGAGGATATAACCATTTTAAATATATATGCACCCAATACAGGAGCACCAACATATGTGAAACAAATACTAACAGAATTAAAGGAGGAAATAGAATGCAATGCATTCATTCTAGGAGACTTCAACACACCACTCACTCCAAAGGAGAGATCCACCAGACAGAAAATAAGTAAGGACACAGAGGCACTGAAAACACACTAAAACAGATGGACCTAACAGACATCTACAGAACTCTACACCCAAAGCAGCAGGATACACATTCTTCTCAAGAGCACATGAAACATTTTGCAGAATAGACCACATACTAGGCCACAAAAAGAGCCTCAGTAAACTCAAAAAGATTGAAATTCGACCAACCAACTTCTCAGACCACAAAGGCATAAAACTAGAAATAAATTGTACAAAGAAAACAAAAAGGCAAACACATGGAGGCTTAACAACATGCTCCTAAATAATCAATGGATCAATGACCAGATTAAAATAGAGATTAAACAATAGATGGAAACAAATGAAAACAACAGCATAAAGCCCCAATTTCTGTGGGATGCAGCAAAGGCAGTTCTAAGAGGAAAGTATATAGCAATCCAGGCCTATTTAAAGAAGAAAGAACAATCCAAAATGAATAGTCTAAAGTCACAATTATTGAAATTGGAAAAAGAAGAACAAATGAGGCCCAAAGTGAGCAGAAGGAGGAACATAATAAAGCTCAGAGAAGAAATAAATAAAATTGAGAAGAATAAAACAATAGAAAAAATCAATGAAACCAAGAGCTGATTCTTTGAGAAAATAAACAAAATAGGTAAGCCCCTAGCCAGACTCATTAAGAGAAAAAGTGAATCTACACACATCAGCAGAATCAGAAATGAGAAAGGGAAAGTCACGACAAACCCCACAGAAATACAAAGAATCATTAGACAATACTATGAAAATCTGTATGCTAACAAGCTGGAAAACCTAGGAGAAATGGACAACTTACTAGAAAAATACAACCTTCCAAGACTGACCAAGAAAGAAACAGAAAATCTAAAGAGACCAATTACCAGCAATGAAAGTGAATCAGTAATCAAAAAACTACCCAAGAGCAAAACCCCCGGGACAGATGGATTTACTGTGGATTTTCTCAGACATTCAGAGAAGACATAATACCCATTCTCCTTAAAGTTTTCCAAAAAATAGAAGAGGAGGGAATACTCCCAAACTCATTCTATGAAGCCAACATCACCCTAATACCAAAACCAGGCAAAGACCCCACCAAAAAAGAAAACTACAGACCAATATCCCTGATGAACGTAGATGCAAAACTACTCAAAAAAATTCTAGCAAACTGAATTCAAAAGTACATCAAGAGGATCATATACCACAACCAAGTGGGATTCATCTCAGGAATGCAAGGAAGGTACAACATTCGAAAATCCATCAACATTATCCACAACATCAACAAAAAGAAGGACAAAAACAACATGATCATCTCCATAGATGCTGAAAAAGCATTCGACAAAATTCAACATCCATTCATGATAAAATCTCTCAACAAAATGGGCATAGAGGGCAAGTACCTCAACATAATAAAGGCCATATATGATAAACCCACAGCCAACATCAAACTGAACAGCGAGAAGCTGAAAGCTTTTCCTCTAAAATTGGGAACAAGACAGGGATGCCCACTCTCCCCACTGTTATTCAGCATAGTACTGGTGGTCCTAGCCATGGCAATCAGACAAAACAAAGAAATACAAGGCATCCAGATTGGTAAGGAAGAAGTTGAACTGCCACTATTTGCAGATGACATGATATTGTACATAAAAGACCTTAAAGAGTCCACTCTAAAACTGTTAGAACTAACATTGGAATTCAGCAAAGTTGCAGGATACAAAATTAATACACAGAAATCTGTGGCTTTCCTATATACTAACAATGAGCTAGCAGAAAGAGAAATAGGAAAACAATTCCATTCACAATTGCATCAAAAAGAATAAAATACCTAGGAATAAACCTAACCAAGGAAGTGAAAGACCTATACCCTGAAAACTACAAGACACTCTTAAGACAAATTAAAGAGGACACTAACAAATGGAAACTCATCCCATGCTCTTGGCTAGGAAGAGTTAATATGCTCAAAATGGCCATCCTGCCTGAAGCAATCTACAGATTCAATGCAATCCCTATCAAAATACCAACAGCATTCTTCAATGAACTGGAACAAATAGTTCTAAAATACATATGGAACCACAAAAGACCCTGAATAGACAAAGCAATCCTGAGAAGGAAGAATAAAGTGGGGGGATCTTGCCTCCCAACTTCAAGCTCTACTACAAAGCCACAGTAATCAAGATAATTTGGTACTGGCACAAGAACAGACCCACAGACCAGTGCAACAGAATAGAGAGTCCAGATTTTAACCCAAACATATATGGTCAATTAATATATGATAAAGAGCCATGGACATACAATAGGGAAATGACAGCCTCTTCAACAGTTGGTATTGGCAAAACTGGACAGCTACATGCAAGAGAATAAAACTGGATCATTGTCTAACCCCATACACAAAAGTAAATTTGAAATGGATCAAAGACCTTAATGTAAGTCATGAAACCATAAAACTCTTAGAAAAAAACATAGGCAAAAATCTCTTGGACATAATCATGAGTGACTTCTTCATGAACATATCTCCCCAGGCAAGGGAAACAGAAGCAAAAATGAACAAGTGGGACTATATCAATCTGAAAAGCTTCTGTATGGCAAAGGACACCATCAATAGAACAAAAAGGCATTCTACAGTATGGAAGAATATATTCATAAATGATACATCCAATACAGAGTTGACATCCAAAATACATAAAGAGTTCACACACCTCAACAAACCAAAAGCAAATAATCCAATTAAAAAATGGGCAGAGGAGCTGAACACACAGTTCTCCAAAGAAGAAATTCAGATGACCAACAGACACATGAAAAGATGCTCCACATTGTTAGTCATCAGAGAAATGCAAATTAAAACCACAATGAGATATCACCTCACACCAGTAATGATTGCCAGCATCCAAAAGACAAACAACAACAAATGTTGGCGAGGAGAAATGTGGAGAAAGGGGAACCCTTCTACACCACTGGTGAGAATGTAAATTAGTTCAACCATTGTGGAAAGCAGTATGGAGGTTCCTCAAAAATCTCAACATAGAAATACCATTTGACCCAGGAATTCCACTTTTAGGAATTTACCCTAAGAATGCAGCAGCCCAGTTTGAAAAAGACATGCACCCCTATGTTTATCACAGCACTATTCACAATATCCAAGAAATGGAAGCAACCTAAGTGTCCATCAGTAGATGAATGGATAAAGAAGATGTGGTGCATATACACAATGGAATATTATTCAGCCATAAGAAGAAACAAATCCTACCATTTGCAACAACATGGATTGAGCTAGAGGGTATTATGCTCAGTGAAATAAGCCAGGCGGAGAAAGACAAGTACCAAATGATTTCACTCTTATGCGGAGTATAAGAACAAAAGAAAACTGAAGGAACAAAGCAGCAGCAGAATCACAGAACCCAAGAATGGACTAACAGTTACCAAAGGGAAAGGGACTGGGGCAGATGGGTGGAAAGGGAGGGAAAAAGGAGCAAGAAAAGAAAGGGGGCTTTATGATTGGCATGTATAATGGGGGGTGGCACGTGGAGTGCTGTGGAACACAGGGGAGACACGTAGTGATTTTACAGCATCTTACTATACTGATGGACAGTGACTGTAATGGGGTTTGTGGGGTGGACTTGGTGATGGGGGGAGTCTAGTAACCATAAGGTTTTTCATGTAATTTTAGATTAATGATACCAAAATAAAAAATAAAAAATAAAAAATAAAAATTAATTAATTAATTAATTAACTCCTTCCTGGGAGTTACACTAATCCCTCCCATTTACATTGGCCAAAGGGAAGTCACATGGCCAAACTCACCCTCAGATGGGTTGGGGAAGGGCAATCCTATTGTGTGTCTAAAAGGAAAGAATAAACAGAGTAGTAATGTGAGGTATTAGTAGCATAGAGTATTATTATTAACTAATAATAAAAATAGTAATAACAACAGCCAATCATCATTAACTAATGATAATGTTTAATGAAGAGGCAGAAGAGCCTAGCAGTCAAATGATGGATTTCTGGCTGGTGGTTATGTGACCTTGGGCAAGTAACTTACCCTTTCAGTTTTCGGTTGCCTTGTCTGTAAGATGGGGATGATAATAGCATCTCTGTTATGGAATTGTTCTGAAAATTAAACAAGTTTCATAAAAAGTACCAGGAAGAGTGTCTGCCACATAGGAGACCCTCAGCAAATGTTTCCTGGGTGTTTGCTGTGCATTAGACACTGTGCTAAGGGCCTTACATGGACTACATCACTCAGTATCACAAATTCTGCCATTGCAGTGGCTGTGTCTCACCTCATCTGGAACTTGTGTTTTAAAATTTGACATCCTTTTCCTGCTTCTTCTCCTCTCCCCCATATTTTCTTACATACCAATTTTCCCCCTGCCCTTAAGTGTCTGCTTCTTTTGTGACCCCACCTAAAACACTCTCAGCCACACCTGTTTAGACTTTGTACCAATAACCTAAGTTCTTCTGGAATTCCTACCAGATGTTTCTAACACACAAGATATAAGAAGCCCTTTCCTCTAAATATGAACATACCAAGTTAATCCAGTAATATTCCCACAAAAACATTTTTATATCCCTAATGTAGATAAATATGTATGTTCCCAATACAGATTTGGGATCAGAATGGAGAATAAAATACAGGCTAGGCCCATGACAAATACAAAGTCCAATTCAGAAATAAAAGCATAAGAACTATACAATATTTCTTTATAAAAGTCTGGCCTCCCTGAGAAGGATCTTACCTGTATTCACTCCTTGCAATTCACTAGGGCAGAATAAGGACCTGAAGATAAGGTCCTTTTTATTGTTATTTGGAAAATCTCAGCTGTGCATCCAGAAAACTCATCAAGTGAGTTGCAGAGGTTCCAGTGTGCTGGCCCTTCATTAATTATTTGTTACATCTTTATGGGAAGTGAGGGAACGCACGTGACTCCTTTCTGTCCTGTGCCTGCCACTAAAAAAGGAAACCAGGTCTGCTACAAATGGGGACATTCCCAGAGCAGAGCCAGCATGAATTAGGACAGCACTGAGTTCAGAAGCATGTAGAATTCCTGTTTGAAAGTTCTTCTGCATCGCTGCAGAGCATCATTCCTTTATAGTGATTAATTTTAAATGGCCTTTTGGTTGAGAACATCAAAAGATTGACCCTCCAGACAACCATCACTCCTCTGATAATCCAGAGGAGTGAGGAAGATATAGCCTTCATTGTTTTTGGTCCATCTAACTTCTGAAAATTTCAGCATGTCTCCATTGGATTACTCCCTCTCTATCAGATGCTGGTTTACTGGAAAAAAATTCCAAGAACCATGCCTGCCAAATTAATTTTACCCTCAACTCCCAAAGAGTCCATGATATGAAAAGGATTTGCTAAGGAAAGTTCATTTTGGAAACAAAGAAAAGTCACATTTCAGTGAAACATGAGGAGTAAGTAGAATTCTAAGGAGGAGGAAGCTAGGACCTGGAAGGGGAGCCAGTTTGCACCCTGTTGCCTTAGTGGTTAACTGTGCAAATGCCACATCCTCTGTCAAAGGCAAGTGGCTGATGCAGAATCAAGCTTATGGATAAGATAAGCTATGCAAAGTCTGGGAAAATACCCCCACCACTGAAGTAATACATTCCCATAGCACGATTCCTTTTGTTAGTTACATCTTTGTTGTTCTATTAGTAATATTTAGCCTTAGGCATTTGCTTTAAAGAACCCATGTCAAATAAAATGCAAATTAAGTAACCATGATAGATACGTAGATACATAGATGGATACAGATATTTCATATAGATATATAAACACATATGTATGTATGTCTATACCTACATATTTCATTTAAAGTATATAATGATTATGTGTCATATAAAAGTTATATTTTTATGTAGCCTCATTTAGCAAGAGACACACTGACATAAGTTAATTATCAAAGATATATCATGATTAATTTTGGCAATGAGTATATATAAAACTATAGTATGAAAAATAATTTCATATCACAGCATGCAGTGAAGACACCACAAAATACCAATTTCTGTGACTTAATATTTGGGATTCTTGCATTTTTCCTATAGAATAAAATAGTTTATTTTTACAACATTCCTGTTATGTTTTGAAATGAGTAAATTTGATAGAAGGTTTTTGATTCATATTTAGAAGCATTTCTTACCAAATTACACTGTGTAAGCATGATTAATCCTTATTTTAATAACTAATATGCCAAGCTGGATATAACAATCATTGCTATATTTTTCCTTTTCAGCACTGGCTCCTTAAGCATCATGGAAAGTTTCCATGCTATATGAACAACAGATAATATAAGTGTAGTCCACGTAACTGTGAATCTTTATGGGATAGTGATCTTTTCCAAAAGAAAAGAGATCAATTAAAAGAGATAGCCATTCCTTCGAGCCCCCAGACTACCACAGACAGTCCATTCTTTGAGGCACCACCAGCTACCTAATACCATTTCTTACCTTCTCCTTTACTAATATAGCCCTAATTTTATTTAGAGCAACTGTATCTGTTAGCTTTTGGTGCGTGATAATCCATCCCAAAACATAATGGCTTAAAACAATCATCATTCATGGTTCTGGGAGTCAGCAGTATGGGCTTGGCTCAGCTGGTGGTTCTTCTGGCCTCAGTGGGTCCCATTCATGTGTCTGGGATCACCTACTGCTCAGCTAGACACCGCTGCTTCTGGCAACTAGCTATCTACTGGCTGGAGAGGCAGGGTGATGAAGCCATGTGTCTCTCACCGCCCAACAGGATAGCCTGGGCTTTTTCACGTAGTAGATCAATACAGATCTGATAAAGCATGCACATCCCTTTAAAGCCTAGCCTAGGAACTGGCACATCACCTCCACTTCCTTCTATTGGCCAAATACAAGTTATGAGGTGATCCCAGACTTAAGGAGTGGAGAAATAATGGGAGAAGGTTCAAAGTCACATTCTAAGGGAAGTGGAAAAAAAGAGATGTAAATGCTGTCATCTTTGCAAGCAATTTGCCATAGCAGCAATGTGCCCAGGTTAAAAACTAACAGCCACAACTGAAAAAAAATTTTCCCAGCTTTTTTTACACTGACTTTCTTTATACTGAAGGGTGGTCAGATAATACAGTTCTGGTCAAGTCAGGTAAGTGAAACTTCTAAGAAAGCTCCTTAACTATGGAGACAATTGACCACTTACATATTTTGTCTCAAATCTTCCACTTCTTCCTGGCAGGAATGCAGAAGCAATGCCAGAGGTGTAGCAGCTGTTCTGAAACCTTGAGGTAACAGTGATGACCTTGGAAGCCACATCCTGAGATGGCTGAAAGGGAGGGAGGAAGGAGACACACACAGCCTATTTCCTGACCACTTTTCACATGAAAGGAATAAAACTCCTTACTTTTTAACCTACTGTAGGTCATTTCTGTCACTTGGTGCTAAATATGCATAATCACCAATAAAAAAAAACATGTGGCTCACCATGTGTGGGAAACTCAGTTAACATATTTATAATGGGTGGGCCCTATAGGAGACAGAAACAGGAAAACATGGTTCTAGGTGGGTGTTCTGAGTCACCATGGGTGTCTGAGAGAAAGAAGAGCATTAAATAGAACAAGGACACAAGGCTGGGGAGAGATGAGCCCACCTGAATCCACCTTAGAGCAAGAATAATGGCTGCCTGCTCTGGCGCACATCTCAGCATTGGACGGACATTTTTTCAAAAATTATATACCTGAAGCAATATCCAACACAATAGAGACAAAGAAAAAATTGTAAAAACTGCCCACAAAAAAGCCCACAGGTAGGATTTTTCCCTGGGAGTATAAGAATTGCTTTCATCCACTATCCTTGTGGGAAAATCAATAATATTGGAGAACTGACGCATTTATGTATTAAGGTCTTTGGAAATTCATTAATTTGTCCAACAAATATTAATCAAGCTCCTTGATAATTTATTTATAATGATTCTTTTTAAATGTGATTAATGCTGTCTTGCTTCAGAAGATACCAAAAGGGCCGTCAGATACAGTGACTTTGAAGGAGAGTGTAACCACCTTCTCTGCTTTTCCCTTCCCACTACTCACTCCCTTTTTTCCCCCTCCACCATCTCTTCTCTTCTCCTAGTTTTCCTTTCCCTTCCTTTCAAAAATATAAGTTAGGGAGAAGAATCTCATGGACTTTTCTTTCTTTTTTTTAGGTGTCTGTTTCTTACAGCATGAAACAAGTAATGCTACTATTCTATGAAGAAGTTTTTGGTGGTAAACAGACAGGACACTCAATAATGCTGAAATACACAGTATGAAAGCTTTTCTCCATTTTCTATTTTCTCTCCATTTATTTGTCTTTAAGTTAAAAGTTGTTATAATAAGATAGTTATGAAAGGGCTATAAAAATAATAATACAAAGACTCATCCCTTACTTCCCCTCTCATTTTCACAATTCTCTGCCCCAAGGACAACCACTTCTACCTCTTTTAGCTGTTCTCTGATTGCACTTGCTGTCATACTTTAAAATGAACCTCATAGTACTTCTTGAGTATTCTTTGCTTAGAATGTCTGAATAATCAAAGTTAGAGTTTGTCTTTTGATGTTCTTTATAATTGATAAAAAATTCTTAAGTAGATTTAAAAATATCCCACAGATTCTCTGATACTCTCTGCTTGGCTTAATCTTCCTCCTCTGGATGATGAGCTGGAATTTGTAACTCACCTCTGACAAATGGAATAAAACAGAAGTGGGGGTGTTTGACCTGGGAGATGTGCCTGCCATCATGGCCTTCTCTCCCTGTCTCTGTCTCTCACATCACTTGCCTTAGGAAAAGCCAGCTGCCATGCTGCAAGAAAAGGCCCACATGGTGAAGAACAGAGGCACCCGTTCAGCATCACAGAGCAACCAAGACTTCCTGCCAGCTGCTGTGTGAATAAGATCGGAAGCAGTTCCTCCAGCCCCAGCCAAGTCTCCCGATGCCTGCAGACCCAGCCAACATCTGGACCATAACTCCATGAGAGACCCTCAGCCAGAGCCCTTCAGTGATGCAGCTTCCAAAATCTTGATCCCCAGGAAATGTGCGAAGAATAAACGTTTATTGGTTTAAACCAGAAAGTTTGGGGGCAATATGCTATGCAGCAATAGATAACTGGTACTTCAAAACCATTTTTCTCCATATTCTTAATATAGTCACCTGACATTTACAATTAATTGATGGTATGTTTCATTATACCTAAGTAAAAGTTATTGACTAAGCCAATACTGTCTTATAATTATGTGCTTTTCCTTTTATAATATTTTGTTTTTCCTGGATTAGAAATTGTCATTGTTCTATTATAGTTGTTAATGTATCTTACCCTCATTACTTTTCCAAACATTTCATCAGATCTACTACATACCTCCCAGAAGTTTTCTTTAAGTATATAATAGATCATCTAATAATTACCTGCTTTCCCCCACACAGATCCTTCTCTCAGAACTCCTGTCTTTTTGCTCCAAACCAGCTATCTTCTCTCTAGGCCTGTCATCCTGGGACTTATCTTTTCTTCATTCTGGGGCTTCTGTTTACTACTTTGGTGTGGCATGGATCTCCTTCTTGGATCTTATGTCTCTTGTCCCTGTGTCATCTTCTTCTTTACAGGAGAACATCATGCAATGACTTCTTGCATATGGTTGGATGGGTAAAAATTATGTGAACTTAAATCTATAAAAATAATTATTTTCTCTAAGATTATAAATTAGGAAAGACTATTCCATGTGAAGATTTTTTTTTAATTCTTGAAATATATTTCTTCCAGAATTTTTTCCCCTATGTTTTCACACTTCAGTTTTTCTCAGGCAGAAGTCATTTCTAATGTACAAAGAAATGAATGGGAAATACATTTAATACATTATAATGAATAACTTTTTAATTTCAGAATAGATGTAGCTATGAGATTTTAATTCATCTCATACCTTTTGTTATTTCACTTGTATATGTTACATCTTTATATATTATTTCAGCATTTGTTAACCTGCCAGTCTCCATTAAAATGTGAACTCATCACTGTTGATGTCATTTCATCATGTCTAATTTACAAGTAAAAATTGATAAGTTAGCAATAGTTTTCACTGCCTCTCTATCTGCTCAATGTCTGAGCTGGTGGCTCTGTGGGGAACCACTGTAGGGAAGACAGAGTCGAACTCCATGTACATGTGACTTAGCATGACCCAACACGTCTACTGCACCTCAGCATCTTTATCTCTAACATGACGGATCTGGGGGGTGGTCTGGAAGATGAGGGACTTCTCAAACTGAATGTCAAGATGAGAGTGGTTAAAAATTTTAAGTCCCAGCTTTCTCTGACCTTATAGAGTGACATCAGAAAAACATATAAAAACATATTGGAGACAGTGCTCAGGCTTTCCAGGTCTCTGCCCTTGAGACATCATAATTCTTATACTTTAAGCAAATCACCTTTTTCCTTTATAAAATATTTTAGTGTCTTCTTCTGTACAATAAGGGCAGTGACTATTTGCCATGGCAGTATAAAAACTTAGTTACTATGGAAACAAAGTAGTGAAAAATACAAAGCATCATGTTAAGGTAAGGAATTAGTATTATTACTATTAGTTATTTCCCTTCTACACCCTGTTACTTGAGAAGAATTCAGAACCCCTGAGCTCCAGTTAAGGTATTGCTATGAACTGAACTGTGTCCCCCATAAATTCATAGGTTGAAGCCCTAATGCTCCTTTTGATTGTTTTGAAGATAAGGCCTTTAAGGAGGTGATTCAGATTAAATGAGATCGAATGGGTACAGTCCTCATCTCACAGAACCAGTATCCTCATAAAACAAGGAAGGGACACCAGACGTGAATCGTTCTTCCCCACAAGAGGACAGAGCAAGATCGCAGCCACCTGTAAGCCAGGAAGAGAATCCTCACTAGAAACCAAAACCCAACTAAACCTGATCTTGGATTTTCCAGCCTCCAGAACCATGAAAAACTAATTTCTGTTGTTTAAATTAATCACCTACTCTGTGGTATTTTGTCATAACAGCCCAAAATGACTAAGACAGATGTGTACAAAAAAAAAAAATATTTTTCTTAGTTTTAATTTTCAGCACTTTTTCCAACTGGACATTTATTCTCCTTTTCTCCTGGAATTTCATACCTTAGCACTGACATTCTGTAGCTGGGCGAAGTGTTAACCCATGTATCACCATATCATGCATTCTTGGATAAGTATTCAGTCATTTTATTTGTCTTCATCTTTTTAAAAACATTTTTAAGTATTCCAGAAAATGAAAAGAAGTATTTTTGCAGTTTTGTGCCACAGGTGGTGTATCCCTAATCCACTTAGTTGTTGCCATGATAAAGCTACATAAAAAACTACCTGCAAAACTCGGTATCTTAAAACAATAGTTTTTTATTCTCAGTGATGCAGAGAATATGGAGACTCTTCCACTGAGGGACTGTCTGCTTCACGGACTAGGGTGGCTCTGCCTTTCATGTCAGGTCTTGGAGAAGCTGATGCCACTCTACTTGAGGTGTTTTTCATTCTCGTAGCATCAGACTTCTTTTCGTGGCAATGACAGAGGCTCAAAAGGGAATGGAAGCAGAAACTCTCAAGGCTTCATGTTATTTGGAATTGACATGCGGTCACTTCATCCCCATTCCATTGGCAGGAGCAACATGCACCTGGACAGTGCAGAGTCAAGGAGCTGGGAAACCCACTCCGCTTCTGAAGCCCACAGCCAGAGGCAGGTGCAGGGAAGAATGCAGAACTGGGCAACCAGGCAGTATGCCCAGAAACTCTGAAGTTACCATGATTTTTTTGTTAATTTTCATTTTTCCATTCTTCATTTGTATACTCTACTTATTCCAAGAGTTTCTGGTCCTCTCTGTGGGCTTTCTCACCATTTCCTGGTCTTCCTTTCCACTTTTCCTCCATTAACTATTAATTAGAGTTGGACCCCATGTGTCAATTTCTTTTGACCCCACATATTGGGATCCATCATGATTTGACATAAGAGTCTTGAAACAATTTGAAAAAAGTAGCTACATGTCATGCTATTCACCTGCGCTTTGATGTGGTAGTTTGAACTGTGTCACCCCAAACCTATTTTCAAGTCCTAACCTCTGATACCTATGCATGTAACTTTATTTGGAATTATGATCTTTGCAGACACAATCAAGTTAAGATGAGGTCATATTGGATTAGGGTGGTCCTGATTCAATAATTGGAATCCTTGAAAGAAGAGGGGAATTTGGACACAGGCATTCACAGAGAGGAGAATATGCCATGTGAAGACAGAGACAGAGAGTGGAGGGCTGCATTACCTACGAGCTGTGGATGCCAAGGATTGCTAGCAACACCCCGAAGCAAGGAGAGGGGCAGGGAACAGATCTCTCTCAGAGCCTCCAAGAAGGAGCTCTGGGAATAACTGAATTTTGGACTTCAGGTCTCCAGAAATGTGAGATAATACATTTTTGTTGTTTTAAAGCACTCAGTTTCTTTTATTTCATTATAGCAACCCTAGCAATCTAACATACTTAGGTATAATTTAGTTCCTTATTCATCTATAAACATGTATCTATATTGTACCTTATTTGCAGTAGTTTTATTACATACTTCATCTTCTTTCCCCATCACTGACTACCTGCCACATGCATTGGTCTTGTTTTTCTGTGTTTATTCTGCTTTAAGTCTGGGTCTGACACCCAAATTAAAGCAACAGCCCAAATACCATGCATCTCCAAGAACTGGAGTACTACTTCTGTACCACTATTTTCTTTCCTCTCTCTACTCTGTAATACTTCTCACACAGACTCCCCACCCAGCTGCACCTCCAGTCAAACTGCTCCTGAGACCTCTGTCTCCTTCTCTGAACTTTTGGGCTTCCAGGCAGGGCCACCAACACCTGAGCTGATTTATGATAGGGTACACAGAATACAAGCCTTAGAAAATTCTTAGGTAGAAACAGGAAAAATGGACTAAGACTGGCCTAATCGCATTTTCTTAAAGCTGCCAAGAACCAGAAATCCATAGCCTATCAGTCATTTTGTAAAGGGAATGGGAAGAATTGCTTCACAGGAGAATTTCTAAGAAGAAATCTAGAGACCTACACGAAACCAAGAAAGTATTACTACACAGGGGAGGAAGCTGGCTTTCTCCCCTTTACACAAAGGAAGAAAGAAATTTTTATATGAAGTATCTTGCCTTATATAAGGAAAATCATCCTTCATGTTTATTGAGTACTTATTGCAAAAATAAATGGCTTGTGGACAGAGCAGAGAAGTTCAGGAAGGGAATCAGGACACTTATGGTTTAATCTAAAAGAAATACTAGCCAAATTTTAAACTACCCTAAAATTAAATGTTTTACATGAAAATCAGAAAGCATAAACTCATTGTTTTATGTGTGTATGCATGCATCTTCTATTTTTAAACTTTCATAAAAAGAGGAGTTTCAAGAAAATTTAAAAATCTATCCTAGAGCAAGTTAGGAAAAAAAGATAATATATCTTGGTTAAATAAGAATCATTTGAAATAGTAGAAATGGAAATGAGAGAACTAAATGTCAATCATTGAATAGTGAAATGCAACATGAATACAAAACATACTCAGAATTCAGAAGTAGTGATTGAAGAGGGGCTGCAGAAGAAAGGAAACTGCAAATCCACTGGCTGTATGATTATGGGAAATGACATGCACAGTTAGTCTAATATGATTAGACTAACTAATCAGTATCAGTTTCTGAATCAGTCAGCTTAGGCTAGTATTGTAGAAATGAACAACCCAAACATCTCAGTGGTTCACACAACAATGATTTTCTTTTTACACAGTACTGTGGGTCAGACTGGTTCTTCACTCAGGGATCCAAGATGAAAAAGAACCTCAGATCTGGAATGTCCAGCCCCATCAAAGAGGGAGTTGTCAATGGTAGACCCAGGAGAGGGCTCTTAGATCTGCTCAGTACTGCTGAACATCACCTGGTTGATCTTACATCAGTGTGGGATGGAACAACACTCTCTAGGGAAGCATCAGCAAATAATTGGTAACGATAACATTTTTCACAAAGGGGGAGGGAGAAGCATGAGG
Organism: Manis javanica; assembly: GCF_040802235.1. Taxonomy (NCBI): domain Eukaryota; kingdom Metazoa; phylum Chordata; class Mammalia; order Pholidota; family Manidae; genus Manis; species Manis javanica. The sequence goes on along the minus strand of NC_133160.1, from coordinate 37,397,778 downwards.
TACTTAAAATTCCAAGAGGAGAAAAGATCCTTACCTGCTGATTATATTTTTTTCCCATTAATTGAATAAACATAAATTTGAAGAGAAATTACAAATAAAATAATTATTTTTAGGAAAAATATATGATATGTTAGACCAAGCGAAACAATTGTAATGATATTTGTAAACAGTTTAAATTGATCCCTAACATGCCTCCAAATTATTTAAAAATCAATAATATGCACCTTACAAGAGCTATACTTAGAGGAAAAAGATAAATCATGCTAAAAATAAAGACACAGGCAAATATGAATCAATCCACCTCAACTAAAAAGTAAACAAGAAGAGATTATGAAAATAGATCACAATGCAAAGGGAACATATTTGTTCATAGAGTGATCCTGTTAAAACATCATTCAGACAATATCACTTCTGTGATCAAAACCCCAGACTCACAAATAAAAGCCTGCTTGTTTTTAGTGACCTGCAGAAGCTCCAATCTCCCGGCCCATCTTTACCTGACTGTCTGACTTCATCTCCCATGACTAACCCTCCCTTTCATTTCCAGCCACATTGAAACCTTTGCACTAGCTTTTCCAAATGCCTGGAAGGCTCTTTCTCAAGTTATGACCTTCACATCTTCATGGAAAACTCACCATCAAAATGAGACTACCCCTGGCCATGCTGGGCAAAGTTTCAGTCCCCTACTTGAGGTTATATACCACCCCCTGCCTTTTTTAACTCCTTAGCACTATTCAGCACATACATGTTTAATTATATATGGTGAGTATATTGTCCAATTTACTCACCAAAATACAAACCCCAACAAGTGAGGATTTCTATATGTTTAATCAATACTGTATGTACTAGAGATGTTGGTGAATGTTTTCTGTAATGGGCCACATAGTATTTTAGGCTTTGTGGACCATAAAGTCTCTGTTACAACTACTCGATTCTGCCATGGAGGTACAAAAATAGTCATGGACAATACATAAATAAATAAATGAGCATGGTGATATTCTGATAAATATTTGTGAAAAGAGAATTTTAATTTCATAATTTCAAGTGTCATGTATATTATTATTCTTCTGATTTATTTTTCAAGCATTTGAAAAAATGAAAACCACTTTTAGCTCACTAGCCACACCAAAGCTGGCAGCTAGCCTGATTTGGTCCATGGGTCACCGTACGCAGATCACTACTCTCAAGGAGTACTTGGCATGTAATAAGTATAAAGTAAATATATGAATGGCTGTGAAGATAGAATGAATATTTAAAACTGAAATTTAGTATCAAAGATGAACAACAAATTACATTTAGTTAGAATTGATTGAAATGAAATAATCCCAAAAATCATAACAATAATAGATTTTTATCATTATTAATCTTACAGATGAAAATATGGAGCATATCAATGTAAGAAATTATGCAATAAGGATTGTAGACTTATACTCATTTGCATGCTTCAATCAGAAAGCACTTTTTTTTTTTGCAAGTACTCAAAGAATGTCTGAATTTTGTGTCCACTTTGAAGAATGAATACACATTCTTTTGTACTATTTACAAGATCTCTGCACTCAGTTTGAATCTGGGTAGCTTTGTGACTGTTTTAATCAGAAAGAATAAGCAGAAGCAACGCTTATGTGGTTTCTGATGCTAGGCCATTGAGGACCACGCAGCTTCCATCCACATCTCCTGTAATGCTCACTCTCTAAATGATTCCCTATGGATACCACATCTCAGAACCCAGCTGTCATGGTGTGAAGAAGCCCAAGCCATTTGGAGAGGTATGGGTAACTACTCAACTTGCCAATCCACGAGTCCAGCCTTCAAATCATCCTAGCCACAGTCTTGCTAGCTGAGTCCCCGGACATCATGAAGCATAGACAAGCCATTCTTGCTATGCTCTGTCTGAATTACTGACCAAAGAAATCTATGAACATAATTAAATATTAGGTAACCCCTAATATTAAATATTAAGTAACCCCTCATTTTGAGTGGAGTTTTATTTAGCAATAGTTCCTGGAAAATAATTTATCATAATATTATGGCAAAAAGAAAGTTACTGTATAATTCAATAAAATAAAAAAATGCTTCAGATTATTCAATATAACTAGGAAATGAAGCACAGATTGAATACAAAAATCTAAACTTACTTTAATAACAGTGACTTGAAAAGGAATTCCGTGAAGAACATGACACTACGCTCCATAGTTACCTTAAGTAAAAATAAGTTGAAATGTTAGATAGTATTGATGAGTGGGATAACGTAATACAGAAAAGGAAATTTTCAAAAGGACTGGCTCAGAACCACACATTTTATTCAATTATTCCCATGACTAACCAGCTATGAGAGTTTGCATCTTTTACTGGTATTTCCATTATTTCTTCCTTGAAAGTGCTACAGTCCATATTCTTCTTCTCTCAACAAATCTGCTTCATTATCTGAATAACTTCTCTCTCGACTTCAAGCCTCTTCTTCAAAATAGCTCTCCCTCTGCCTCCAGAGGCTTTTATTTTAAGCACAAAAACACATTTTATATCATGTTGTTCCCTCTTCAGAAAACTTTAATGGGATTTTTCTGTATAAAATAGTCTAAAATTTTTAGCATGGCAATCAAGGTCTTCAAAGGCCTCCTCCAAAACCCTTGTTCAGGCTCATTCCCTATTAAAATCCCCACCATCTAGTCATATAATACTATTAGCTATGCTAATAATGCAGGAATGAATGGATGTATCACTCACTAATGTTACTTTTGTCAAGGGATTTTACAATAGTGATGAAGATGATTAAGAATTTAAAACTTTGGGATTGTAGAAAAGATTATTTTGGAGGAAATTCACAGAATGAAAATCAAATTATCTCATTCTTTTTTTAAAAAATAGAGCTTTATTGGCTATTGTATGTGAAAAGTTGAGGTGTGTCTGACATTAGGAAGGGCACAGTCTAGGGACTGATATGATGTCCTCAATGTCTTCCTGTCTTTTCTTCTCTGGGCACTGTCTTCCTTCCTGGGGAATCACTTCCAGGCAGTCTGTCTGCAGGTGCCAGTCCCTAGCAGCTTTGGGACTGCATCTCACTGTCTTTGTTTGGCAACTCCAGTAGTAAGTAAGCTGCTCTTTTCCTAGTGGTTGCATTAAAAGTCCTAGAATTGATCCTCTTGGCCTGGCTTGGATTGCAATGCCATCCCTATAGCTAGGGGAAAGGAATTCACTGCTTAGGCAGGCTAAGAAAAATTGATCTGGTGGTAGAGTCACCACAGTCCAAATATGTGGAATGAAACTGGGACAAAGAATAATTACCACAATATCATTTTACATCAGGAAGAAGAATGAGGGCAAGATACACATGGACAACACTTATCCATTGCACAAGTTGTCAAAACATGTTGCAAAACATTCTATTTAGTGTAGAAGAGAAACTATCTAAAGGTGCTCTCATGAAAACCATCTTTGAACATTTACTCATCAGAAAGAGGGAATGGACTTGGTCTTTGTAGCTTTAGAGATTGTGTATAGGGCTAATAAAAGTAACAGAAAGATATTGGTTCATAAAAGAAAAGCATTTTTAGTTTTTATTTTTTTCAAAAAATAGGATAGACTGGCCACATGGTAGGAGGTATGGATGGAGCAGAATCTAGGAGAATGAAAGCTAGAAAAAAATGTTCAGCTCTATCATGAGGCAAAGGCTTTGAAATCATGAATACAGTGTCAATTGGTACATGTACATCTGACTCGATGTGTTTACAATGGACTAAAGATATTCAGCTGCCCTAGAAAACTTACCTCTAGCTATTCATGCATCAATTTCCAGGGTTTTGAGGGAGCTAGAAAGCATGTCCATGAACATATCAGTCAATCACTGTATTGGCCAGTCACCAGCACAGGTTAATCAAAAGCATAGGCCTACTATATAATTATTAAATTAATGATGTATCAGATGGCTTGGATTTAAGCCCTCCCTACATATTTAATTTTACATGAATAATATATTGAATAATTTGATCTGTATGAGGATCCACTTCTTCATCTGTAATGAGAAGTAGTAATAAATCCCTACTGCTGACAATGCTTTGAAGGCCATATAAGGGTGGTACATCTAATGCAGGATTCAAATGGCCTTAATTATTCAATATTATTAATTCAAATAATCATTGCTATTATTAAGCATTCTGTGTCTTTTGCTGATACTTTGGGTAAGAAACTAGTTATTTCTTACTTGACTTTGAAAAGTTTATGTTGGAAGGGGGGAAAAATTAACAAACAGATTAGGAGTTCACCTAAATACATGATAGTAATTTGAACCCAATCTGGTAACTGATTATGTTTTTAGATCAATCTTATTTTACTCTAAAAATAGTAAGTAATTTGACTTCAATTCTCTCTCCTCACCTCCCACTCCATACCTTCCCATCAACTATTTTTATTAAGTATTTATCAATTTTTCTGATGTTTCTCATGTGAAACAAGATAAAAGTTTGTCTCATTTCTTCTCATAGTGTCTGCTTGAAAAATGACTTCAGAGCAGAACTTAGAGCAGAAAAAAAAGTCACTAGAATATTAAAGCAACACAAATGATTAAAATATCACACCTTGCCTGTTTATTTGGCAAGCTGAATGAAGAAACAAAGATGAAATATTAGCATGTGTTTTTCACATGAATATATTAGGGAAAAAAAACTTCAAAAAACCTGTTTTTCATTTTGTTTTCACTTATATCTGATATTTGTAAAATCCTCAAAATTTATCTTGATGCTTCTCCTAAATAATAGCTTGGACAATCCAGATGCAGAGTATTTAATAAATCAGGCTTAGAACAACATAACAATGTTTTTGACCAAGTTAAGACACCAGATACTTTCTTTTCTTAGTATTCAGGAAGTTTGTCCTGAATTACCAGATTTGAGTTTAATGTATCTAGCTTTTTAAAAAACACAGACTCAAAATTAAGTTTTCCTTTAATGCTCCTAGGTTTCAAAATCTCTATTTTTGTTTGGTAAAGGACATTATGGTTTAGGTAACTTACCACGTGAGGTCAAGTCATCTGACATAATTTTTAAAATAATAGTTTCATTGAGATACAATTCTCACACCATTCAATTCACACATTAAAAGTATGCAGTTCAGCAGATTTAAGTATAGTCACAGAGTTATGTAATCACCGCTACAATCTAATGCTAGAACATTTTCACCACCCCTAAAACAAAAATCATACCCGTTGACAGTCACTTCCTTCTCCCTCGTCTCAGCCCCGGGAAAACCCCTCATCTGTTTTCCGTGGCCTTCTGTGGCTGTCATCTGTCACTTAGCATATTTTCAAGTTTATTCATGTTATATCACATATCAGCACTTCATTCCTTTTTATAGCCAAATGGTATTACACTATATGGATATGCCAGATTTTATTTGTTCATTCATTAATTGGTGTACATTTGAGTTGTTTCTACTTTTTGGCTATTATGAATAATGCTGCTATGAATATTCATATACAAATTTTTGTATGGACATATGTTTTCATTTGTTTTAAGTATATACCTATACTTAGAGGAGTGGAACTGCTGGGTCATATAGTAACTCTTCTTTAAACCATTTGAAAATTGTCAGGTTGTTTTTGAAAGTGGCTGTGCCATTTCACATTCCTAGCAACAGTGTATGGGGCTTTCAAATTCTCCACCAACACTTGCCTTTCTCTGTCTTTTTGACTATAGTCATCCTAGTGGATATGAAGTGTTATCTCAGTGTGGTTTTGATTTACATTTCCCTGATGGCTAATGAAGGTGAACATCTTTTCACTTGTTTATTGACAACTTGTGTCTTAATTGAAAAAATGTCTAATGGGATCCTTTGCCCAATTTTAATTGGGCTATTTGTCTTTTTGTTGTTTAGTTGTAAGAATTGTTTATATATTCTGGATACTACAACCTTTTCAGATAAATGCCTTACAAATATTTTTTCCCTTTCTGTAGGTTGTCTTTTCACTTTCTTGATGGTATCCTTTGGAGCACAAATGTGTTTAATTTTGATGAGGTTTGATTTATCTCTTTTCTTTTGGCACCTGTGCTTTCACTGTCATATCTAAGAACATCTTTCCTAATCCAGGGTCACAAAGATTTACTCCTATATTTTCTTACAAGAATTTAATAGTTTAAGCCCTCACCTTTAGGTCTATAATCCATTTTGAATTAACATATTGTGTGTGGTGTAAAGAAAGGGTCCAAACTCATTCTTTCATGTGGGGATTTCCAGTTGTCTATGCTCCATTTATTGGAAAGGCTATTCTACCTCCATTAAATGGTCTCGACATCTCAATGTAATTTTTGACCCCGAACTGGTTGTGAAAAGCTTAAATAATCTAATTTAGGTGTGACTATAGTGAATCTAGACTGTTAAATTTCACATTTGTTTTTTTTAAATTTGATAGTCCTTTAAAAAACATAGATAATGCCTCAATTCTAAACTTTCAAGAGGCTTTTGGATTATTTCCTTAAGAAACCTATTTTTCACTGTCTCTGAAAATGTGAAAATGCTTGGAAATATCCGTTGACTTTCTTGAATTATGCTCAACAAATCTTTGTCTTGACATTTGTTGATTACAGTCTTTAAACATTTAAATAATATACTAAGATTTCTGTTTTAGGCCCATCAGCTTTAAGCTGTAGTTCTCACACTCTCACCATATAAGAGGAGTTATTTAGTGTTTTTTCACAGCCCATACCTCTACCACTGTCAGAATCTGCCAAGCATTGATTGCATCACTTTGACAATGTTGTGTAGCAGTTCTGGCCTCTGTTTATAAAAGTTTGCATCCATAGTTTGGTTTTGAAAATCATGAACCAATAATGATATTAAAGCTATGATAATTATGTAGAAATAGGGGTGTGCTTGAAATCACAGAGGTAACCTTATGTCTCAACCTGAGTCATTTGAAGGAGAATATTTCAAACATCAACGTCAAATGAATTCTATTGTATTCCATGAAATATAATGATTCAATATGAGAACGCATTTCAGTATACTCCAAATTTTCAGCATGATTTTCTTATAAAACTTTATAACTATCTTGGAGAATTTTATTGCATTTCCTTTTTATTCTTATCAGAAAGTAGGTATATTTTATCACATTCCTTAAAACAGCTACTGTCCTTATCATGCAACTTGCTGGATGATTTAAAATGCTTCTAAGCCATAAGCACAGCTGTCTTCTCATTATTTCTTTTTATTGTTTTCCTGGGTTAGTTCTGTTGTTTCCTAGGGCCTTTGAATTTCTCCTAGATTATTTTAGAAATGGTGTATAAGGGGTGAATTTAATGAGTCCTTATATGAATGCATATATCTTTTATTTCCTAGAATTCCAGGCCCCTGGCTTTTTCTTTTTTTCTACTTAGAATTTTGAAGGCATAATTATACCATCTTTCAAGATACAATGTTGCTGATGTAAGAATTTTAATGCCAAACCAATTCTTAATCTTTAGTGTGCAATGCCGTTGTGTTTATTTAAAAATCTTTAATTAGGCATAATAGGCATAAAGAAAAGTAGAGAAATTAAGCTTGATGAATTATCTCAAAATGATCACATAAAAACAATCACACTAGTCAAGAAATAAAACACTGTCTCAGAAGCCCCCTTTGTGGCCCATTTTCAATTACTACCCTCTTCCTCCCTTAAGGAATTATCCTTCCTGATTCCTAATAACAGTTTTGCCTGTTTTGAAATGTATATAAATGGAAGCAAAATCCTATATATTCTTGTGTGACTGGCTCTTGTCATCAGCATTAGGTTTGTGAGATCTATCCACATTGTTGCTTAAGAAATTATCTATTTGTCTGAATAGATTTCTGAATAGTATTCCATTTTATGAACATACAAAAACATTTCCTTTCTAATTTTTATAAACATTTGGGGCCCTTTTGCCCAATCTTTGGCAGTTATAAATAAAGTTAAGGATTTTTTGTTTGATACACATATATTTACATTTCTAATGTGTTCCATTCAATCTAGGGTTATTGAGTGTGATAATATTAAGTTTTAGAAGATATTACCAAACCATTTTCCAAAGAAGTTGTGCCAGTGTCACTCTTCTAAGCAGTGGAGGAGAGCTCCGGTTCTTCTAAATCTTCACCCACACTTAGTGTTGTCAGTTTATTTGGTTGTAGTTATCCTGACTGGTGTGCAGTGAGTGGTATTTTTTTTTTCAAATTTTAATTGAGTATCTTTATGATATCCATGTTGGCCACTTTGTATATGGGTGGTCAAAGTCTTCTGGCCAGTTTTCCCACTGCGTGGATTGTATGTGTTAATTGATTTGTCGGAGCTCTTTACAAATTCTAGATAGGAGCCCTTAGTATTACATATTCTCTTCTAATTAATGAATTAAGATAATTAATGTTCAGTTACCTCCTCTCATTCTTTGGCTTGCCTTTTATACTTTTTTAATGACATGTTTTAATGAATAGAAATAATAGGTTTCATCAATCTTTTCCTTTATGGTTAGTAGTTTTGGGTCTTCTTTAAGCTCCTTACACAGACCCCGAAGATACTCTACCTTGCCTTGGAATTCGCATTTAATCTACAATCACTGGAGCTGATTTGTGTAAAACATAGGTTCAAATTTTCCATATTGATATCCAATTGTCCCAATACTATTTATCAAGAGGAAAACAGCATTTTGCTTCTGGGTTGCAATGCCACCTTTGTCATAAATCAGTATCCATTGATACATGAGTCAGTTTCTAAATTCTATTTTGTTCCTTGTTCTATCAGTCAGTCCTGACAACCTGCCACTATTCTTAATTTATGGGCAGGAGCAGGTGGAAGGAAATTAGATGGGAAGTCAAATAGGATCTTACTAGAGCTATGGCAACAGCTGAAACCAGAGCAGCAGTTCCAGCCATTGAGACCAAAGAGGCAGAGGCCAGAGACAGAGCCACGAGTCCGGCCTGTGTGTTTGCAAGGCTTCCTGCTGGAGAGCGAGCCAACCTCACTTGAACCCACACAGAAAGGTGATTGGGGAACATGGTTTGACTGAAGGGAAGGTCAAGGTATCTGCCCTGAGGGACCAGGGGCAGGGGACAAGAGGCCACATGTTGAAATAGCTATCCATTGGTCCCCAGTGAACATACAATGCTTCCTGGCTCTGGTGGACACAGGGGCTGAATGTTCATTGATTCATGGTAACTGTGAGTGGTTCCCCAGGACCCCCACTATCACATATGGATATGGGGGGAAGGCTATCAGAGTGAAAAAAGCCCAAATCTCTTTGGGAATAGGTTGTTTACCCCCAAAAGAGTATACTGTGTATATATCTCCTATTCCTGAGTATATTTTGGGGATTGATATCCTGCAGGATCTATGGTTGCAGACCACTGCAGGTGAGTTCACGCTGAGAGTACATGTGGTGAAGGCAGCTCTGAGGGGACATGCTAGGCACCCGCCCATAGTTTTTCCTGTGCCTTGTAGGGTGACTAATACCAAACAATACAAACTGCCTGGAGGGCATGAAGAGATTGGAGAAACTCTCCAGGAGCTGGAAAAAGTGGGTATTATAAAGCCCACCCATGGTCCTTTCAATTTCCCAGTGTGGCCAGTAAAAAAGCCAGATGGCTCCTGGCATATGACTGTGGACTACAAAGAACTGAATAAAGTCATACCTCCTATGCATGCTGCTGTCCCCTCTGTTGCAGGCTTAATGGACACCCTCAGCCATGAACTAGGAACATATCATTATGTGGTAGATCTTGCTAATGCCTTCTTTTCCATTGACATTGAGCAGGAAAGTCAGGAACAGTTTGCCTTCACAGGGGAAGGACCTCAATGGACTTTCATCATCCTCCCACAGGGATACCTCCACAGCCCCACCATCTGTCATGGACTTGTAGCCAGGACTTAGCTACATGAGAGAAACTGCCAATGGTGCAGCTGTATCATTATATTGATGATGTCATGCTCATGTCCGATTCTCTTTCAGATCTAGAAGGTGCAGCATCTAGACTGCTGCAACATTTACAGAAGAAAGGATGGGCTGTGAACAGCACCAAGTTTCAGGGACCTGGTTTGTCTGTCAAATTCTTGGGGGTCCTCTGGTTGGGTAAGACCAAAGTGATACCAGAAGCAGTTACAGATAAAGTCCAGGCCTTTCCTAACCCCACAACTGTAGCATTGCTACAGGAGTTTCTGGGCCTTCTAGGCTGCTGGAGAGTGTTTATCCCGCACTTAGCGCAAATTCTGTATCATTATGGCCAGTGCATGCACCTCCAGTAGCACTATATATAGACCCTTCTGTAACCTCCACGGGGAAAAGAGTAAAAGTATGGTATACTAGACCTGGAAGGGACCCCCTTCCTGCTACAATCGTATCACAGGACTACTCTCTTGCATGCATCCTACCTGATGGACCAGATTAGCCTATGTTGGTGGCATTAAAACATGTGTCTTATTGTCCCTAAGGTCTTTGAGGATTGGGAACTTCCTCTGGCTTGAGGATTATTATAATTTTTGTTACCAGTATCAAAATCTTGTTGTATCTTAATTTTTATTGTCTCTAAGTTGTTGTTATCCTCTGTTGCTGTTGTGGAATCTGGTTACAGTGCTCCAGCTTTCTTGCACAGGGACCATTGCGGAAGATTGAAAGCATGTAGATTGTAAGGTGAGAATCATGGAGGGGTGGAGTGTGGGGAAGCTGGGGTTCCTATGGCCAGGATCCTCACTGAACTTAAACCACCTGATGATGTAATTGGCCTGTTGCTAGGCTACTGCTTCCACACCTTTAGGCAATAAGCTGTTATTGTGCTGTACAGAGAGCTCGGCCCAGTGCTCTGGGTGGAGGCAGAGACGCTAGTGCTCTACCTACCACAGAAGAACAAGCAAGGTAATAAACCCTTTCACCCCAAAGAACATTTTGCTGTCAATTTCTTCGGTCACATTGAATCCACAGCAAACTTCCCCAGGGCTGAAACCCATTGGCAAGACAATGCCTAAGCTTATAAGTCTTCACAAATATCAAAAATTAACAAATACTTTAATGGCCTATCTCTGCTAAAAATACTATTTTATTTTACTCATACATATGAAATAGATTATGCATATGCGTGAGATATCATCAAGGAATGTCCTAATTTATCATTAAAATTATTCTATTAGCATGATAACATTGTACTTATATGAATTTAAAGGCCTATATATTACTGGTCATGAGAATTAAACATACATCTTCCACTTCCCTTTTCCTGACTTCTACCCCAGGACCAACATCACTGGCTAATCTATATGGGCCTGGAAAAGTTAAAAATCAAACTAGGGGGCTACCCTGGGCCCAGGACTGATGAGAAAGTGATTTCTTTGGCAATTCCTATTTCACTGAACTAGGAAACTACTCTGGGAAAATATTGCATAAGGCATAAAGAATTCCCATGTTATGCCAACTTTTTAATTTTCAAAACATTTTTTCAGTCTGAAAAAAAATATCATTTTCAAGATGTGACAGTTATTCTCCATTTGCCTAGCCAGTTCCCTTTCCCATTCTCTGTCACACTTTGTAACCAGCAGGTCTCGTCCTTCTGGAAAGCCTCTCCCAGAACCCCTCACCAGTCGGCCTCCACTTGGCTGGACCACTAGGAAGTCCTGGCAGGAGATCAGAGGATAAGGAGGTGAGAAAAGTCAGAGTTTTTCTCCCTGCTTCCAGACCTGGTCTGTGACAGTGTGCGTGTCCCACCCTTCTGGAACTTCCTCCACATTTTCCAATTCTTCATTGGCTCCAGTGACTATTTCTCCCACAGGTGGTAATGACCTCCCATTGCTGCCAGTCTCCACATGCATCTCCATGTTTTGATTGTTCCCTTAGCTCTGCCCAGACCTCTGCAACTAGATTTTCCACTAGCGTCTCTTCAGTTGAGCTATCTGGGTGAGCTCTGTTGGCATCTGGAACCCTAACAGATATAGATTTCAGAAATGGTGTAGTTCAAAAGCCATAGGAAGTACCTTGTTTGGATGTATTTCTCTGAAAGTCCCACTGGGCACTAAGTAAATCTCTTCTCCCCCATAGTTAGAAATGCCTCCTCCCCCATAATTAGAAATGCTATAAATGTCCCCTGATAGGTGAAATATTTTTTAATGACTAGAAAAAGTATTTCTTGGTAAAAAATTCTGCATTTAACTGTTACTTAATATGTTGCCCTTTGAAATACTTGATGCATTTACTCCAGTAGTTCTCATGCTCAGCTGGGGAGCCGTTTAAGACCACTTGTGATAGGCAGAATTCTAAGATGGCCCCAAGATTTCCTACACCCTCAGCCCCAGTTTACACACCCTGCATAATCCCCAAGACTGCGAATTTAGTGACTCATATTTCCATGATTAGGTTATGTTATACATAGCACAGCTGACTGTAAGGGAAATTATGTTAGTCAGTCATATTGAAATATAAATATATCAAATCAGTATGTTGTACACCTTAAACTTACACAATGGTATATGTTGATTATACCCCAATTAAAAAAGGAAAAAAATGGAAGAAAGGGAGTGTCTTGCCAATGGGTTTCAGCCCCTGGCAACTTTACTATGGATTCAATGTGACTAAAGAAAATGACAGTAAAATGTTCTTAGGGAGAAAGGGTTATTTCCTTTCTGGCAGAAAAGAAGCACTTTATTTCCATGATGGCAGGTCAAGCACTAAAAGCCCATTCACTCAGAGCAAGTCTGCATGCAGCAAGCCAGTCTCTGCTTCTGGGCTCCTCTGCCTGCACAGCCATCCTCTGGGCCCCTCTGCCCCACAGCTGTCCTCTGCGCCTCTCTGCCTGCACAGTCATACCACACAGCTATCCTCTGGGCCTCTGTCCTCAGTGCTGCCCCCACTCTAGCCTCTGCTCTGCTCTCCTGCAGCCTTGCGGCCGTGCCACCGTGTCGCCCAGAGCACTAGGTGGAGCTCCTTATATAAGTCAATAGCAATGTATTGCCCATATGTGTGCAGTGAGATAGTCAACCAGGGCCAGGTGAGAATCCTGGCCACAGGAACTCTCATTTTATCCACAGGGAGGTTATCTGGAAAGGCCTGAGATAATCACTCAAGCCCTTTAAAAGCAAAGAGGTTTGTTAGCTGGGCACAGAAGGGAAGTCAGAGTTTTGAAGCATGAAAGTTTTGACACCAAAGAGGTTCTCCACTGCTGATGACATGGAGCAGGCAGGTGACAAAGACCTCAGAGTAACCTTCCTGAAACTGAGAGTGATCCCTAGACAAAACTAGGAAGTCAACAGGGACCTCAGTTGCTTAACCACAAAGAAATGAATCCTGCTTACCACCAATGACCTTGGAAGAGAATCAAGAACTCCAGAGAGAACCACAGCCTGACCAACAAACTGATCTCAGCTTGATGAGAACCTGAGTAGAGAATCCAGCCACTTTGTGCCCAAACTTCTGGCCAATAGAAACTGTAAGGTAATAAATTTGTGCGGTTTTCAGCTACCAAATTAACTTGGCAATTCAGCAGGTAATGTGTTAAGTACAATCGAAAACTAACGTACCAATCCCCCCACTTCCAAGATGATGGGTTTTCTGGTTGGTCTGGGTTGGGGTCTAAGCATCGGTATTTTTCAACACTTCCTATGCTAGGTGATGCTAATATTCAGTCAGGAACGGGAATCACTGCTCTTTTCCCCTTAAGTGAATTGGAGTTAGATGAAAATAACCCCCTAAAATAGTTTTCTTCTTTCTAGTTTACCCAGTCAACAAATAGTTATTGAATGTTTACTGGAGCTCACAGTCAAGAGTAGGAGATAACACATTTTTAAATCCCATATGTTTTCCTGAACATAAGGCAAGGCTCATTTTCATGAAGATTTTCTGGCAGAAAAGAGGCACTTTCTTAATACTTAGATGGTTACACCACATATCATATTTCAGGGAGCTCTCCCAATTTCTCTACTTTGAACAACGAGGACCTGTACAGGGAAGATAAATTTGCTGAAATGACCTTGATCAGCAGTAGTCTGATATGCTTACAGAGGTCATTTAATTAATTCAGGGGGGAAAAAGTAGGATAAGAACCTAACACAGACTCATTCTTGGCATTGACAGCAGGATTGCAAGTGTTGGGTGTCACAGTAAACAAATCTTCTAAAGATCACTTTAAAAAGCATTCGGAAAAGAGAAACATCAAACAAATAGTGTCACACAGAAATGTAAAATAACAACTGGGGTAAGAGTTTCCAGAGGGGAGGTATGCAAATAAAGGCGATTTGACTTAGAGTTGGGGCAGGAGAATGTCAGGGAATGTGTCTCTGAGGCAGTATTATTAAGCAAGAAAACAGAAGAGGCTCAGGTGTAAAGTGGACTGGAAGGTGTGCTGAGAAATAGTCTTTCAACAATGGTTCTCAGGCTTGGTTGTGAATTGGCACCCCCTGGGAAACTTAAAGCGTTCTGATGCCTGGATCCCACCCTAAAGAACCTTAATATATGGACATCCCAATGCATGTTCAGACAGACAGAAACAGCATGTGCAAAGGCTGGGGAGCAGGTGGGAACTTGACAGATTCAAGGAGCTGAAATAAGGCTGGGCAGAAGGAAGTCATGACCATCCCAAGATTTTCAATAGTTACAGACACATGTGACACAAACTTACCCTCTCTGCAATATTATTATCCAAATATTTTCAAACATTTTACTTTGTGTTGTACTCTCTGGGAATTAAATACAGGAAATAAGAGAGATTTTACCAAAACTCAAAGGATCATCCCATATTTGAAAATAAAGGAGTTTATAACTAATTTTTATAACCCTCTAACCTCACCTGGCCCTTAGCCTTGCCCAGACACAAACATTTTTCTAAATTCCAAAAGTCATAATGGGAGACAGGCAAGAGCACCCTCTTAAGAGACAGGGTGCAGGCACACTGAGCAGCATGTGAATTTTCTTTTTGACTTGCCCAACTGTGCAGCCAACATTACATTCCAGGCAACATATGAAGAGTTCACTCCTACCAACAGGAGTGCAAATCATCCTGTTAATGGCATTTTGGTGTCAGCTGCATGCTTTGCATATAGCATAAGAAATGAAGTTGATTGACTTTGGGTAATACTACAAAATATCTTTTGGCATAAGGAGTTGATTGCTCACAAATTGCAAATCAAACAGGTAAGGAAACTTACCTCAGCCATTCTCCTCTCTTACTCAGCTTCAGCCAAATTGGTCTAATTGTATTTCTCAAAACCCCTGCATGTTCCTGCCTCCACATCTTTGCACACTCTATTCCCTCTTGTTCAGCCTCTCTCTTATATCTCCAATATTCTTGTCCTTACTTCCCTCAGTCACCTGATCAGAGTCTCTTTGACCATCCAATTAAAAGCACTTCGGGAAGTCTCTCTATCTCACCATGGGGAAAATGGAAGTCCCTTTAACCAGGATCCTCACCTGACCCCAAACTACTTGATGATGTAATTGACCTACTGCTAGTTTACTGCTTGCACACCTATAGGCAATAAGCTATTATTGACTGAGTCACTATATAAAGAGTTCCGACCAGTGCTCTTGGCTGAGGCAGAGACAGAGGAGGATTACGGGCCTGCAGACTTCTGGATGTGGATGTGATTCTAGCGCTCAACCTACTGCTGGGGGAGTAAAACCAGGTATAAACCCTTTTACCCCAAGAAAGTACTGTTGTCATTTCTTGGTCTCACCAAATCCATAGTGAACTAGCCTAGGGCTCAAACTCTCAAGCAAGACACCCACCTTTCTCCTAGTTTATTTATAACATTTATCACACTGTAAAGTTTCATAAAATTGTGTTATTTGTCTCCCTAACCCAAACAGCTTGTAAGCCACATGAGATGAGCAATTGTGTATGATTTGGTTGTCAATATATCCTTAAGACCTAGAATAATGACTGCATATACTCAGTGCTCAATATATATTTGTTAACTAATATATGAATATCAATAATAACATAAGAGAACCAAAGTGTTTTAACAAAGAATATACTCTTCTGAAGAAGATAGAAGATTCAAATAGGGACATGAATGAAAACTACAACCTATTTCATAGCTATTTTCTGTATAGTAGGTGATTAAATTTTGAAGAATTTCAACCATCACTGAAAATTGCTCTTTTATAGATGGGGCCACTGGAATAAAACTTAAAGTAGTTTTATGTAACATATTCCACTAAATTCCACAGACATTTCATCAAGGCAAAAAAAATATGATTTGAGACTGGAAAGTTCCTCATCCTTCTGTCAGAAATCTCTGAGGAACAGATAATGATATATGTTATATATCAAAAAAGAGCTATATAATTGTTTTCAATCAAAAAGCAACATACAAGGTATAGACATACTTTGTATGTTCTAAGTATAAAATAAAGTGTGAATAAGCATGTGTCTTGCCAGTGGGTTTCAGCCCCAGGCAAATTCGCTCTTGATTAAGTGAGAATGAAAAATGACAATGGAACATTCTTGTAGTAAAAGGGTTTATACACAACTTTATTCCCATAGTGGCAGGTCAAGCACTAGAATCCCATCTGCCTCAGAGCAGTGTGCATGCAGCAAGTCAGTCTCTGCCTCTGGGCCTCTCTGCCCGCCAAGCCATCTCGGTCTCTGTCCTCAGAGCTGCCACCACTTCAGTCTCTGCTCTCCTGCAGCTGTGCAGCCCAGAGTACTGGGCAGAGCTCTTTACAGGGAGTCAGTAACAACGTATTGCCCTCATGTGTGCAGTGAGCAAGCTGACCAGGGTTGCTCAGGTTGATTAAGGTGAGAATGCTGGCCATAGGAACTTTCATTTTCTCTACAGTATGCTTTTCCATTCTCATTCCAGTCTCACTGAAACCTTCTATAAGCATTTCTCATTGAGACTGGAGTGACCATATGTGACAGTTATTCTGTTGGTATGATCATTGCTTAGATGCAATTAACTGTTCTTGTTGGAAAAGAAGTATGATAATGTGTTTCAAACTTGGGCTAGGTAAAACAGAGATTGCTGGGCTCCACCCCATGTATTTTGATTCACAGAGTCAAGAGCAGAGCATGAAGATTTGCATTTCTCTCAAGCTCCCAGGTGGGGCTGCTGCTCCTGGTTCATCCATCTTTGGAGTAACACTGGTCAGACAGGTTCTGAGGGTGCCATTTCTGTCTTCTACTCCTAGTCCACTTCAGGCCCACTCCATGCAGCAGAGGTACCAAGGCAGGACTGAGTAAAGGATATGCACATAATTACATGTGTAAAGTATTTATTGCCATTGTGGTGGTGGATGGCGCTTCCATAAGGTTATTTTCTTACACTCACTTTTTCTATAAGTGGGCCTTCTTTTGGTTTGATTAATAAAGGCAGCCCCGCTCTGGCAATTTGCTTGAATACTGAGCAGCAGCCTCCTCTGTCCAGTTCATTGGGATTCTTGATTATATTACCAACTGTGCTATGATGTCATTCAAGAAAATGTCAGTTTATTTGTATTGTCCACTTGAGTAACTCACACATACACACTTTTTTCTTAGATAGTTAAGGGAACTTTTTCTCTACACTTTCCTAGATAGAACTCTCTGGCTATTTTGTGCATACAGAATATTTCTGTTTAAAAATTAATATTATGAATTATTTCAAAATTGAGAGAAATATACCAGACTTATGCTCCTACTACCAATTCCTTAAAAACATAATTCAGACACAACTGAATCTTCAATTACCCTCCCTCTCTTCCTTCTCTTCCTCTCTTTCTCCCACCTTCCCAGGGGTAACCACATAAGTTGGGGGGATCTTTTATTATATATATTTCCATAAACAAAGAATCACTTCTGTATTTTTTCTTTATTACAATTTTCATAAATAATATTCTCTATAGATCCTTCCTCAACTTGCTTTCTTTTACTTAATGTTTGGCTTTGAAGATTCATATCTTGTGCTAGCTAGAAATCTAGTTTACTCTTTCACTCCACCATGGCATCTGTTATGACTCTATCACATTTTTAACTTTTCTCTCAGTGGATATTTAGGGCTTTTCCAATTTTCTTTTCATAATTACAAGCAATATTACAATCAATACACCCATATCTCCTTGTACATATGGGTCAGATATTTTAGGATGGAATTGTTGGGTCACAGGATGCGTGAATCTTCCCTGCTGCTTAATGAGTCAGATAGATTGGACAAATGGCCTCAGTTAGTGGCCTCCTTTTATCCACACTCTTTTTTCCCATAATAGTATAACTCTGAGTTTGGCCATTTGATTTGCTTTGACCAATTGGCTTGTTGCAAATGTGATGCAAACAGAGGCTTGAAACACGAGGGTGGAGCCAAGATGGCAGCATGAGTAGAGCAGTGGAAATCTCCTCCCAAAACCATATATATTTTTGAAAATACAACAAATACAACTATCCCTAAAAGAGAGACCAGAAGATACAGGAAAACAGCCAGGCTACATCTACACCTGTGAGAACTCAGTGCCTCACATAGGGGGTAAGATGGCCTGGCAGGACCTGAGCGCCCCTAACCCCAGCTCCTGGCAGGAGGAGAGGAGTCGGTGTGGGGAGGGAGAGGGAGCCCAGGACTGCTGAACACCCAGCCCTAGCCATCCGCACTGGAGCGCAGACACACAGTGTATGTGGGGGGTGCTGGAAACTAAGGAAACAGGACAGTAAGATCTGTGAGCAGGTCCCCACAGCCCACACCCCTGGGACAAAGAAAAGTGAGTGCTTTTTGAAAGTCTTAAAGGGACAGGGACCCCACAGCTGGATGTAAATGCCCCATAACACTTAGCCCAGCAGTGGGGAACCCCAGGGAACTCCAGGCGCCCTAACCCCTGGGTGGCAGTGCAGCTCGGAGGCCCCTGATGGAGATAAACAGCCTCCCGCCCATTTCCTCTCTGATATGGCTCCGCCATAGTGGAGAAGCAGCCTGATGCAGCAGGGCAGAGCTTCTTTCACAGCAGCCCGGCAAAAATTAGAAACCCCCTCTGCGCGCAGCTGCCAAGCACAAGCTGTTAGGGGTCGCTGTTCTCCCAGGAGAGGAAGGCCACAAGCCAGCAAGAAGGGATGTTCTTCCAGCCAACACATGCGACAGCTCCCCACAAATACCTCTATCACCATGTAAAGGCAAAAGAATTTGATACAGATCAGAATAACTCAGACATCCTCCCCTGATAAGGAATCTGGGGAGATAGACCTAACCAATCTCCCTGAAAAAGAATTCAAAATAAAGGTCATAACCATGCTGATGGAACTGCAGAGAAATATGCAAGAGCAAAGGGATGATGTACGGAAGGAGATTACAGAAATGAAACAATCTCTGGAAGGAATTATAAGCAGAATGGATAAAATGCAAGAGGCCATTGATGGAATAGAAACCAGAGAACAGAAACACATAGAAGCTGACACAGAGAGAGATAAAAGGATATCCAGGAATGAATCAATATTGAGAGAACTGTGTGACCAATCCAAATGGAATGACATATGCATTATAGGGGTACCAGAAGAATAAGAGAGAGAAAAAGGGATAAAAAGTGTATTTGAAGAAATAATTGCTGAAAACTTCCCCAAACTGGGGGAGGAAATAACCACAGAAGTATACAGAACTCCCAACAGAAGGGACCCAAGGAGGACAAAACCAAGACACATAATAATTAAAATGGCAAAGATCAAGGACAAGGACAGAGTTTTAAAGGCAGCTAGAGAGAGGAATAAGGTCACCTATAAAGGAAAACCCATCAAGCTATCATCAGACTTCTCAGCAGAAACCTTACAGGCCAGAAGACAATGGCAAGATATATTTAATGCAATAAAACAGAAGGGCCTTGATC
Organism: Manis javanica; assembly: GCF_040802235.1. Lineage (NCBI taxonomy): Eukaryota > Metazoa > Chordata > Mammalia > Pholidota > Manidae > Manis > Manis javanica. The sequence goes on along the minus strand of NC_133160.1, from coordinate 37,378,030 downwards.
CAAGAATACTGTATGCAGCATGATTATCATTTAAATATGAAGGAGGGATTAAACAATTCCCAGAGAAGCAAAAGTTGAGGGAATTCGCCTCCCACAAACCACCTCTACAGGGTATTTTAGAGGGACTGCTCTAGATGGGAGCACTCCTAAGGCTAAACAGATGTCACCAGGGAAAATAAAATCACAGCAAAGAAAACAGACCAACCAAATACTAAATAAAGGCAAAAAATAAAATCAACTACCCACAAAAGCAGATAAAGGAAACACAAAAGAGCACAAAATAAAACACCTAACATATAAAGAATGGAGGAGGAGGAATAAGAAGGGAGAGAAATAAAGAATTACCAGACAGTGTTTATAATAGCTCAATAAATGAGATAAGTTAGGCAGAAAGATACTAAAGAAGCTAACCTTGAACCTTTGCTAACCACGAATCTAAAGCCTGCAATAGCAATAAGTACATATCTTTCAATAATCACCCTAAATGTAAATGGACTGAATGCACCAATCAAAAGACACAGAGTAATAGAATAGATAAAAAAGCAAGACCCATTTATATGCTGCTTACAAGAGACTCACCTCAAACCCAAAGACATGCACATACTAAAAGTCAGGGGATGGAAAAAGATATTTCATGCAAACAATAGGGAGAAAAAAACAGGTGTTGCAATACTAGTGTCAGACAAAATGGACTTCAAAACAAAGAGAGTAACAAGAGATAAAGAAGGACATTATATAATAATAAAGGGGTCAGTCCAACAAGAGGATACAACCATTATGAATATATATGCACCCAGGAGCATGAGCATATGTGAAACAAACACTAACAGAACTAAAGGAGGAAATAGAATGCAATGCATTCATTTTAGGAGACTTCAACACACCACTCACTCTAAAGGACAAATCAACCAGACAGAAAATATGTAAGGACACAGAGGCACTGAACAGCACACTAGAACAGATGGACCTAATAGACATCTAGAGAACTCTACATCCAAAAGCAACAGGATACACATTCTTCTCAAGTGAACATGGAACATTTTCCAGAATAGACCACATAATAGGCCACAAAAAGGGCCTCAATAAATTCAAGATTGAAATCCTACCAACCAACTTTTCAGACCACAAAGGAATAAAACTAGAAATAAATTGTACAAAGAAAGCAAAAAGGCTCACAAACACATGGAGGCTTAACAACATGCTCCTAAATAATCAATGTATCAATGACCAAATTAAAATGGAGATCCAGCAATATATGGAAACAAATGACAACAACACAAAGCCCCAACTTTTGTGGAAAGCAGTGAAAGCAGTCTTAACAGGAAAGTATATAGCAATCCAGGCATATTTAAAGATGGAAGAACAAACCTAAATGAATTGTCTAACATCACAATTATCGAAATTGGAAAAAGAAGAACAAATGAGGCCTAAAGTCAGCAGAAGGAGGGACATAATAAAGATCAGAGGAGAAATAAATAAAACTGAGAAGAATAAAACAATAGAAAAAAATCAATGAAACCAAGAGCTGGTTCTTTGAGAAAATAAAATAGATAAGCCTCTAGCCAGACTTATTAAGAGGAAAAGAGAGTCAACACAGATCAACAGAATCAGAAATGAGAAAGGAAAAATCATGACAGACCCCACAGAAATACAAAGATTTATTAGAGAGTACTATGAAAACCTATATGCTAACAAGCTGTGAAACCTAGGAGAAATGGACAACTTCCTAGAAAAATACAACCTTCCAAGACTGACCAAGGAAGAAACACGAAATCAAAACAAACCAATTACCAGCAACAAAATTGAATCAGTAATCAAAAAACTACCCAGGAACAAAACCCCCAGCCCAGATGGATTTACCTAAGAATTTTATCAGACATACAGAGAAGACATAATACCCATTCTCCTTAAAGTTTTCCAAAAATAAGAAGAGGAGGGAATACGCCCAAACTCATTCTATGATGCCAACATCACCTTAATACCAAAACCAGGCAAAGACCCCACCTAAAAAGAAAATTACAGAACAATATCCCTGATGAACGTAGATGAAAAAATACTCAACAAAATATTAGCAAACAGAATTCAAAAATACATCAAAAGGATCATACACCATGACCAAGTGGGACTCATCCCAGGGATGCAAGGATGGTACAACATTCGAAAATCCATCAACATCATCTACCACATCAACAAAAAGAAGGACAAAAAACACATGATCATCTCCAGAGATGCTGAAAAAGCATTCGACAAAATTCAACATCAATTCATGATAAAAACTCTCAACAAAATGGGCATAGACAGCAAGTACCTCAACATAATGAAGGCAATATATGATAAACCCACAGCCAACATCATACTGAACAGCAAGAAGCTGAAAGATTTTCCTCTGAGATTGGGAACAAGTCAGGGATGCCCACTATCCCCACTGTTATTTAACATAGTACTGGAGGTCCTAGCCATGGCAATTAGACAAAACAAAGAAATACAACCAATCCAGATTGGTAAAGAAGAAGTCAAACTGTCACTATTTGCAGATGACATGATACTGTACATAAAAATCCCTAATGACTCCACTCCAAAACTACTAGAACTGATATAAGAATATTGCATAGTTGCAGGATACAAAATTAACACACAGAAATCTGTGGCTTTCCTATACACTAACAATGAACTAATAGAAAGAGAAATCAGGAAAGCAATTCCATTCACAATTGCATCAAAAAGAATAAAATACCTAGGAACAAACCTAACCAAGAAAGTGAAAGACCTATACCCTGAAAACTATAAGACACTCTTAAGAGAAATTAAAGACGACACTAGCGAATGGAAACTCATCCCATGCTCCTGGCTAGGAAGAATTAATATCGTCAAAATGGCCATCCTGCCCAAAGCAATATACAGATTTGATGCAATCCCTATGAAATTACCAACAACATTCTTCAATGAACTGGAACAAATAGTTCAAAAATTCATATGGAACCGTCAAGGACCCCGAATAGCCAAAGCAATCCGAGAAGGAAGAATAAAGTGGGGGGGATCTCACTCCCCAACTTCAAGCTCTGCTACAAAGCCACAGTATTCAAGACAATCTGGTACTGGCACAAGAACAGACCCACAGACCAGTGGAGCAGATTAGAGACTCCAGACATTAACCTAAACATATATAGTCAATTAATATAAGATAAACGAGCAATGGACATACAATGGGGAAATGACAGTCTCTTCAACAGATGGTGCTGGTAAAACTGGAAAGCTACATGTAAGAGAATGAAACTGGATCTCTGTCTAACCCCGTACACAAAGGTAAATTCGAAATAGATCAAAGACCTGAATGTAAGTCATGAAACCATAAAACTCCTAGAAAAAAACTCCTAGGCAGAATTCTCTTGAACATAAACATGAGCGACTTCTTCATGAACATATCTCCCTGGGCAAGGGAAACAAAAGCAAAAATGAAAAGGTGGGACTATATCAAGCTGAAAAGCTTCTGTACAGCAAAGGACACCATTCAATAGAACAAAAAGGTACCCTACAATATAGGAGCATATATTCATAAATGACAGATCCAATAAAGGGTTGACATCCAAAATATATAGAGCTCATGCACCTCAACAAAGAAAAAGCAAATAATCCATTTAAAAAATGGGCAGAGGAGCTGAACAGACAGTTCACCAAAGAAGAAACTCAGATGGCCAACAGACACATGAAAAGATGCTCCATATCACTAGTCATCAGAGAAATGCAAATTAAAACCACAATGAGATATCACCTCACACCAGTAAAGATCGCCACCATCCAAAAGACAAACAACAACAAATAAAATGTTGGCGAGGTTGTGGAGAAAGGGGAACCCTCCTACACTGCTGGTGGGAATGTAAAATAGCTCAACCATTGTGGAAAGCAGTATAGAGGTTCCTCAAAAAGCTTAAAATAGACATACCATTTGACCCAGGAATTCCACTTCTAGGAATTTAGCCTAAAAATGCAGCACTACAGTTTGAAAAACATAGATGCACCCCTATGTTTATCGCAGCACTATTTACAGTAGCCAAGAAACGGAAGCAACCTAAATGTCCATCAGTAGATGAATGGATAAAAATATGTGGTATATATACAATGGAATATTATTCATCCATAAGAAGAAAACAAATCCTACCATTTGCAACAACATGGATGGAGCTAGAGGGTATTATGTTCAGTGAAATAAGCCAGAAGGAGAAGGGCAAGTACCAAATGATTTCCCTCATATGTGGAGAATAAGAATAAAGAAAAACCGAAGGAACAAAACAGTAGCAGAATCACAGAACCCAAGAATGGACTAACAGTTACCAAAGGGAAAGAGACTGGAGAGGATTGGTGGGAAGGGAGGGATAAGGAGTGGGGAAACAAAGGGGTATTACGATTAGCATGTATAATTAGCATGGGGAGGGCACGAGGATGGCTGTGCAACACAAGGAAGACAAGTAGTGATTCTACGCTGATGGATAGTGACTGTAATGAGGTGTGGGGGGTACTTGGTGAAGGGGGGAGCCTTGTAAACATGTTTTTCATGTAATTATAGATTATTGATAAAATAAAATAATAATAATAATTTAAAAAAACAATCGTACATTTCTGCTTGCATCCTTGCATGATTAAACAGGCTCATTCTTGCTTCTGAGACTGCTAGGAGAAAGCGCCTAGCCTGCTGGTATATATACATACAACAGATACATAATTTAGAAAAATTTGGAGGAGAGCCCAGGCAACTCATCAGCCATCTTAGGCCACTCTTCAGGTCACCAAAAACCAACCATATGGCCTGTCTAGACTTGTTAGACTTGCCTAGGTGACCTACAGTTGACTGCAGATGTAGGAGTGAGCATGTTCTATATTTCCCCAAAGTAGTGAGCCAATTTATCCTTCTTCCAATGATGGTTTCCCACATCCCCCAAACATCTGATGTTATCAGACAAAAACCTTTGCCAATAAGATGGTTCTGAAACTCTACTTACTATAGTTTTGTTTTTATCTCCATAATTTTTTATATATATATATTATAGCTTTTTTAGACATAGTTTTTAAAATTTAGTATTTTCCATATAACCAGGGACTCTGTCTAAATGAAAATTACACTGAATTTCTTCAGAGACTCTGAAGGTGTTTAGACATTTTGTTTCCTATTGGACCTGTTCATATTCTTTCCATGGCATATATTGTTCAGTGCCTCACATTTATTGGATGTTCAAAAAAGAGCAATAAAGGTATGAATAGTATTAGAAGTAGTGGTATGCAAAGTGGGGGTGAAAGGAAAAAATAACAGCATTTTTATCTCATTCTACAACCATTTTTTTAACCCTACAACAATAGGTGTCACTTCTATTTTCTATCATCTTCATTTTCTGAGGAGGGGCTTTAGTGAAGCTCCATCTTCCTGGTAGAATGGCATGCATGTCATTCATGACATCTATTTGTTGCTCTGAAGTGTTCACATTTCTGCCCTATTGCTAGTTAAGGATTCAGCAAGTTTGCTGTGCTGTGAAATGGAGGGGTTGTTCATTTCAGTAAGGCAAACATTGTTCAGTGGAAGCTAAAGATAACCAGGAAATGCCAGAAGGTGTACCATTAAATGGATCATGGTAAGAAGCTCAAGACAAATAGCAAACTCTATTACATTCTGGGGCAGACATTTTCCAAAGAGCTATCTCATTCAATCTTTGCCAAAATATAATCATCAAAAAAGAATGTAATTATCTGCATTTTACAGATAGGGAAATGGAGACACAGAGTATTAAACTCGCCAAGTTCAAAAGAACAGGATCCATGTGGGTCCTAGTCATTGCTTCTCTAACCAGCACACTTTCTGTCCCTTACTCTAGGCATGCAGTTGATCAGATGCCCCTAAAATCTCCAGGACTCCTGCCCATGGGGTGGTCAGGAGTCCAGGGGGGTGGTGTGATGAGCAGATTGCTCTGGCTGGCCATCAAAGCATTTCTTTTGTGGGACTGCAGGAATCTGGTTCCCCAGAGCAGTGCTGGCTTGCTAAGTCTGGGTGAATCTCACTCACATCAGACATAGGCTAAGATCACGGGTCCTGGCCACCAACAATCAACAACTACCCTTGGGTTTGATCAGTGCCCACCATTTGCATTCTGACCATGGGGCCTTCAGTGGCTTACAGCATCTGAAGGCAGGGGTACAGGGGTGCCGTCCTTGACCCTGTAAGCTCCCTGCAGCTGGTCCCCAGCATAATCTCACCATCCTTTCTCAGCTTCCATTTCCTGCATCAGGAAGTTCTCCAGAGTTTATCATGCCTATATTCTCCAAAGGGTTTGGTGGCCGTTGGTTTCCAATGTCAATGGGCTCTTCAGTCCATATGGTGGGGTGATGCTCTCCTGAAGCAATCTCAAGCCATGTCTGGCAAGGGATGGACACTTCTTACTCTTATGAGACTGCTCTACTTGTTCTATCTATGGACCCTTCCCCTGCCATCCGTGCGGGCACTGATGAATTGAAAGTAGGAGACTGCATTCTAAAAATACAGTGATCATGTAAAGAGCTGAAGAGAAAAAAATGGCTGGAAGATGTATTGTCCTATTTTTATTCTATAAAATTACAAATCATAAATTTAACATGGTCAGAGGACAATCATGCATATTTTTCTGCATACTCTGGATAAGACTCACAGTCATGGTCATTCTCACTGAAGTACAGCAATAACCTTAGTCACTGAAAGCCAGTACTACAGTTTCACAGTGGATGATGCAATATCATGAGTAATGAAGTAACCACTGGTAATTAAATGGCATCAGGGCATGACAGAGTCCAAAAGGGTCCTCATTATTTCAAAACATTATACAAACAGATTCTGAAAAACCGTGGTACTCTGAATAATAATAGAGTTGCACTTTTTTTTTTTGCAGGGAGAAATACAAAATAAGCCTGGAATGACATATATGATAATAAAGAACATGAAGGGATGGTTCCTGGGCCTGAACAGAAAGCAATGATATAATATCTAGACTATGCAGAATCTTCCCAAGCAATGATTGGGTAACAAACAAATATCTAAGTACCTCTTCTGTACCTGTTATTCCAAATCTTCATCAATATATCACTATACCTATTACACAGGCCCATGAATTTTGAAATACATTTTAAAATCAAATTGTCTATATAAACAGGAGCCCCCAAAAAATAGTTGCCAGGAAGTTCCACACACCCTGGGTACAACTGAACCGCTATTTTACTGGCCAAAGAAAAGCACATGGCTGAGCCCATGTCAAAGATGAAACAAGTCACTCATCCCTTGGTCCAGAGAACATTGCCAAGCTACATGGCAGAGGCACTGGACACTGGGAATGATGAAGAGCTGAGAGAATTATTGCAATCTTCCACATCATAGATGTTCCCAGTCTATCTACTTTCTTCCTGACTGCTGAGCATCTTCGGACTTTGCCTCCCCAAGTTGCTTTACTTGTTTAGGTGCTTCTCTAGGTACTGGATATAGCATTGTCCTCATGGTGTCGAGCCTCTGGTGTACCTGTTTTAGAAATCTCTACCTCTCTCCCTCTCCTCTTTCCTCTCTCTCCCCCTCTCCTCTCCATTGCATCTACTTCTATTTCCAATGGGGCAATACTGCCATGAAGAAACCAGCCACACTGCAACTCTCTTGCTAGCACAGAAGAAAGACATTTAAAAGGCATTTACAATTAGCCATCTACTACAAGCCCAAATCTGAAGTCACAATTCTAGGTTACTGCTTCACATTGAGTGTCTTGGAACTTAAAGAACAGCCCATATAGTCAAGCTGCTATTTTTAAGGTTAAGATTGATTCTGGTCCTTAGTCTATAGTCAGACCTACATTTTCTCATTCTCATTCTCCCCACAATAAAGAAAAGCATACACACATAAAAAAAGAATCAGTTTAATCATGAATCTGAACATAGTGTCATATTCATTCCAATCTTCCAGGAAATGTGGTTAAACCTCCCAGAGGATCCCTCTCTGTGTCACAACATCATCCTCCTTGTGACAGATTTCACATTTCTTTTAAATCATGGGGTAATGACTAAATTGCTGCTCTGGGAAAGGTATTTGGCTAAAGGAAAAAAAATATATTGGTGCAGGGGGAGAGATTTGTACAGCCTGAATGCCTAGGCCAATTTCTGATTCAAAGAATAGAACATAAATTATGCAATGAATCAATATATTACCCAAAAGAAAGGGGGCTGTAGCTAATCCCAAGAACAGAATGTGACACCAGCTGATGGACATTTTCTCCTATATGTGTCCCATGTGAAAAAAAAGGGAAAAGTGACATTTATGCCAAACATATATCAGATAATGACTATTAATGAAGCACACATCTTTGGGGGGGAAAAGAGAAGCTATTATATTCCAGAGAGAGACATAATGCATCAAAGAACTGAAACTCCCTTCAATGCCGTAATTTTCTTCAAAAATTTTCTGGAAGCATTTCACCACTTTAAAATAGACCCATTAAGACTAATATTATCCACAATAATTTGGAAGACTATAGATTGAACTTGAATCCAATCCCTCCTATGAATTGTCTTGCATACTGATAAGGAGTGACAATAAATTCTATCTGCCATAATACATACTGCCCGGAATTCACAATAGTTCCATGTTTCTGTACAGATCCTTCATGATTGTATTTTTTTTCCATCCATCCATTCATTACTATTCAACAAACATGCATTGCATACCTATGTGTGCCAAACATTCTTCTAGGATTGAAGATAAAATGGCAAAAAGAAAGATGACATCTCAGGCTTTGTGGAGCTTATATTGGGCAGAGGGATATTAAACTTGGAAACAAATTCAAGGAGTAATAAGTGCACCAAAGAAAACCAAGTAGAGCAACGGGACAGTAACAGTGATAGATGGAGACGGAACCTACATTAGTTAGAGTGGTCACAGAAGACCTCTTTGAAGGGCTACAAAGACATGGAATATGAGGGAGGCAGCCATGTGGAGATCTGAGGAAGGGGTCTCTGACACAAAGACATAGAAAGACCCAGGTGGCTGCAAAAGGTTCAAGAAGCTATACTGTTTCCATGACTTTATTCTCTGTCGTGTGCACTGTTGGTGATCTTCCCAAATGCCCAAGACCAGTTTTCTGTGTTTTTTCTTTTAACATCTTGTACCTGAAGCTTCCTTCAGAGGTCTCTCGGGCTGCTGGAGTCACTTTAGCACAAAATCAAAAGTTTTTATCTCCCATAAGGAACAGAAGACAGTGACTGAGTTATACAGAGACATGAAAGCCCAGTTCCATGGCCCTGAGTGAGGCAGTCTCAGCAGTGTAACTTGCCCTCCTGAGATGCCCATGAGATCAGGCTGAGGCTGAAACTTGGCCTGCAATCATATGCTTGCTTGGCTCTCTCCACTTACTTGACCTGCTTTTTCTCTGCCCTCACTAGTTTCTCCTGGGAGCACATTTGAAATGAATCACCCTCACTCAAATCCTCAGGGTAGGATCTGCTCCTGGAGAAACAGCCTTGATACTTCCTCCAAACCAATATGAATGACTGAAACTTTGTGGTGCTTTTCATTGAGTAAGACTGAGTGCTATCATGTTGTGTGCTATGAATTATCCTAGTATTTTTTGAGTGGCAATGGAATTGTTGGAAGAAACTTTGATAAGGATGATAATGACAGGTTGGGGTGCAGCTTTCCTGCCCTGTGATTGTGGGATCCTAGACAAAGTCACAACTCTGGACTTCAGTCTTCACCTATTAAAATAGGGACACTGCACCCATGGTGACCACCAGGGAACTTTTCCTAGTATAAAGTAATATGGTACATGTATGCACGGATAGGGAACACCTATTCCTCCACAGTAGTCCTGGATTTGCCACCTACAAGCTGTGGAATCTCAGGTAGTTAATGAAGAAGATATATTTGTTAAGTATTTATTAAGGACCAAGAATCTCTTGAAGATGGTTTTAAGTGTATTTTCTAATTTAATTAATCTCTTCATACCTTTATTTATCTTTAAAAGAAGAGTAATGCCTAACTCACATGCTGTTTTGAGAATTAAAAGAGAGGTCTATATATGAAAAGGCCTAGTAAGTCTTACACACTTAAAAATATTAGTTTTCTAGTAAGTATGACTTTCGATGTTGTTTTTCTCCTAGGTCTAAGAATGCTATGTCACGTACCCTGTATGCATCTAGAGATAATGGTGCTGTATGCAGCGAAACAGGGAGGGGATTAGTGAGTGATTACTCCAGTAGGTGGTCTTCGCTTGGTTTAGTGCTGTGAGAAGGAAAGAAGGGCGGCTGGCTCAGGACAAACACGATGACCAAGGGGGTTTGCTGGGAGTCAGGGCATTGTGGTGCAGCTGTGGTCCTTTTCACCTTAGACCTGAGTCAGACTGAAAGACAGGCAACCTAATAAACAAAGGGACAGAAGGGAGAGCCAAAATGAGAACTCACATAAAAAATGTCTGTTTCTGGGTGGGAAAAGTGCAAGCTGAGAGGAGCCATGCCCCAAACTGCCCAACCAGAACTGCTACTGAGTCCGGGGACCTGGACAACAGGCACAAAGAAGTTCAACTTTACACTAGGCAAAGGAAATAACTCTTCACAGAACAGATGTTCAGAACATATTTAATGTTACCTTAACAACCATCACTGTTAGAAAAAAAAAAAGATCTAAAATTAGCTGTGTGATATCAGTGACATTACCAAGACTCAGATTTCCAACTCGGTAAAATGAGGAAAATATCTGCTTTTCAAGGGGATGTAGTGAAGTAATAGAGCCGAGAAATAGTTGGCAAAAGGAGGCACCACAGTAGGGAAGGGATACGGTTCAGCATCACATGGATGAGTGTGAGCCCTGGCTCCCTGCCCTCTGCTAGATGTGTGACCTCACACAAGTGCCCTAACTCCAAGTCTGCTTTCCTCAACTGTAATATGACACAGTAAGTGTGCAGGCAGACCTCATTTGCTTTTGCTTCACTTTATTGTGCTTCACAGATACTGTGCTTTTTTTTTTACAAATTGAAGGTTTGTGGCAACCCTGCATTGAGCAAGTCTTTCAGCACCATTTTTCCAACAGAATTTGCTCACTTTGTGTTTCTGGGTCACATTTTGGTAATTCCTGCAATATTTCAAACTTTCTTCTTCTTATTATTATTACTATGTTATGATGATCTGTGATCAGAGATTATGACTCACTGAAAGTTCTGATGATGGTTAGCATTTTTAGGCAATAAAGTATTTTTTAATTAAGGTCTGCACTTTTTCAGATATAATGCTATCACACACTTAATAGACTACAGTATGGTGTAAATATAACTTTTATATGCACTGGAAACCAAAAATTCATTTGACTCATTTTATTGTGATGCTTTATGGCAGTGGTCTGATGCCAAACCCACATCCCTCCAAGGTGTGCCTGTACATACTTTGTTGTTGAATGGTAGGCACTGCTACCTGTCTCATGACAAGATATGTGCTCATTTAAGGTCAGTTCCATTTAGCCACATTCATTTGCCAACCAAACTTCCCAGAATATATAAATGATCATAAGCATATCAGTAAAAGCATATTCCATCCTTATTCTGCCTTCTCTCTTCTTGTCCCACTTCTGACTCTGTCCTTACTATTCACCTGATAACCCCCACTTCATTAGCGAACCAATTTTTGCTGTGTTTTTCCAGTGTACTCATCGTACCTTTCCTTGGAGCAGAGATTCCAGCAGTCACTCCTAACTCAACACGTGGTGACCATGGACATGAAAGACCCTACAGTCTGCCACTGTAGTCTCAGGACCCCATCAGGCAGGCATATCAGCACTGGAGAGAGGCACCTGACCTCTACTCCCCAGCTCCTACCTTTACTTCACATCAAGTGAAAATCATGGCATCCTTAACATATCCTTCTTGCAAGTTTTTCCATACAATTTGATCTTGTAAAGGAGAAAGAAATCATATCTTTACATCCCCAGGCATTCTGTGTCCTCATCTAAAATTAGTAGAGTAGCTGCTATGCTATTTTAGGAAATGCAGGTCATGCCTCTCTCTGCAGACCTACCAGCTTAGCCAGCTTAACATTACACAATCTGGAGTATGCAGGTTTGGCACCAAACCCTAAAACCACTAGGCTGCCTTTCTCCTCCATCTGACCAACATAGTTAGCAAGTGTGTGATTGGGTGGGTGCAAGAGCCAGGGGAAATGACAAACGTGATACAGAGGTGAAGAGTAAATGAAGGAGTGCAAACCCCAGAAAGATCAAGTCTAGGCCAGGCTCCCTGGAAGCAGAATGAGAGATAGGGATTCTTGGCAAGTGATGGGGTGTTCTTGGGAGGAATGTGTCAGAGAGTGGGAAAAGCAGCACAGAACAGGGAAAGAAGATTAGCGATATGCCATTTCTGGGGAAGTCTAGGCTCAATGTGACCACATAGGGAGTCGGAAGATGTGAATGGCACCTGGATCAGACTGTCATTGGCTGTGGGCTGCCTCCAAAGAAGGACACACCCTACACACACTTCTAGACAGTGCAGCTTCTAGAAGCCCAAGGCAATTCTCTCAGGAGAAGGAGCAGCTGTGAATCAGTAACAACCCACAATCACAGTGGCTGGGAGAAGGAGTCCCATCTGGGTAAAGGAGATTTGTATGCACATCAACCATGGTGACATAAATAACAGAAACATCAGATCAGTTTTTCAAAAAGCCATAGAATTCTTAAATTCAGGGATTATATCTTACACATGTACTAAAATCTCCACTAATATCAGTCCCTACATGAAATAGATTCTCAATGGTAGGTAATCAATGATTCAACTAAATAGCAATTTATTTGGGATGAAGTGAACTGGAAGAAGAAATAGGTATTACTCTAAGAGTGAGGACATCTGTGTTAATAGAACACGGGGTTTTTTAATTTCAAGAAAAATGGAAAATTATACATAACCTAGGATTAGGATTCTGCATTGTTTTTCCTTTTCTGTTACTCTACAATAGATAAACTGTGTGGTAAGGAAGATAATACTGACTTGGTATTAAAAAGGAGGGGTATTTAAATCTCAGCTTGGTCACCTACTTACTTGCATCTCTATAGGTTAGTCTCCAATGAATTGAGTCTCAGTTAATACAACTTCTGAACAGAAATTGTAATAACAGTGATGCCTAATTCAGGGTGTCCTTGTGAGGTTCAAATGAGTTAATGCACTGCAGAGGGAACCTGTGTCTTTTGAAGTGACAGAGTCCAAATCCGTGGGCCTCAGGGAAAGTATGACTATTGACACCATCAGAAAGCTGTGTGGGGCATGGATCAGCTGGCCACATGGGCTGGCATGAGGATTCCCTCTCACCATCTCTCATTTCTCTCCCTCTCCCGCTGTCAATTCCATTCTCCTGACTGGACTGCTTTTCTCATATGACTGGAAACAGGACAGTGAAGTGCTTTCAGGTTTATGTCAGAGCCTTCTTCTTCCCTTGGTTCTTACTTGAGAAAACTGCCAGCTAGGACTCTCTCTCTACCGCATGGATTGTAAACCCTGTAAAAGAGATGTCAGTAGGGTACAGCATTTAACAGTTGCTCTGTGACATTTATTTGAAATCGGGGAAGAAATTGTTTCGGTCTGGTCCCAGAAGAAAAGAAGATTTGGGGTGAGGCAAAAGATGAATATCCACTGAGATGCAAGATGTGGGGTCAGAAGATACAAGCTCAAGAGTCATTTTTAATGTACTGTGTCCTTGAGCACATCCATAAATCTATCTGAACACCTTCTTCATCTACAAAATGGGAATACTAATCTGTATTTCACCAGGATGGTTGGGGATTAACATAGATCATTTATGGATGAAAATGTTTTGTAAAATGTAATGTGCCTTCAAAAATTGTAATAAGATGTTATTAGGAATTATTGTGCATTAAATACAGAGCACTTCCCTGTCATATATGCATGTTAGATTTTTTAAATGTGAAAAAAAAGGTTTAATGCCTGTCATCTCCAAGTTTGCAACCAAATCCACTGTAAGAAACCAAAACAAGTGCCTTGGTGAAAGGAGGCCTACATTCAATCAGCTGTCCCTTCCAAGCAGTTTTTCTCTGTAGGGAGTGACACCAGGTACTATTGAGAGAGGTGTCAGTTCTACAGCTTTCTTAGTTCCTTCTGAGAAATCAAAGTAAGCCCAGCATAAAGCATTTGCAGCTGTGTTAGGAAATGAGCCAGTCACGCCTTAGCAATTTACAGCCAATTTTCCATTGATAAAACAGAATAGAGTGTGGTTTAATCATTTTACACTCCAAACACTTGTTCTTCAAAATGGGGGAGAGAGAATACAATGGTTTCATTCTGTTCCTGAAAGAACGTTACTTCAAATATTGTGTATCATTGAAGAAAAACATTTAGATGCTCTAAGTGATGGGAAGGCAAGTGTTACAGGAAAATGCTTATGAAGACATGCATTAAAACTATCATCTAGAGTCCACATGTGAGAGAAGGGTCTGAGGCCATCACCACAGTATAGATAAGAGGAAGGGCCAGGGGCGTTGGGGAAAGGGAGTGAGAGTTGGATGTAAGGCCAGAGGTTTCAGGGCATTAAGTCCAAGACAGGGGTCTCAGCTAAGTGGTAGATTCCCATAGTCAGAGGCGTAGAATCATAGGTAAATTGAAGGTCTATGTGAAACAGAGCAAAGAATCAGTGAGAAAACAGAAATTGGGACACAGATGATGCCAAAGGCCCAGGAGAGCCAGCATGTAAAGTTCAAGGCAAATGGAGAGTTAAAGAGACAAAGTAGGAGTTCAAAGGATGTAACAAGTCACCAAACTGTAATCCCAGCTGAAAGCTTATAACACACCTCCCAAGACCTGCTTCCTAGGGCTTGCCACAAGGAAGGCAAAATTTTGGTTAGGAGGCACCCTGTGCTAGAAAATGAGGGTGGAAATTGCTTACAAGTCTGAGGAGGGGGATACCAACTCAGATTTCCCTCAAGAGTGGAAGGTTTCTTAGAAAGCTCCCATCTAACCCTCTCACCAAGTGGCTTCTCTCCCTTCTTTCTATGCAGCCTATTGGTTGGTGCTTATCTTGGTTTGGGTTCCCTCAAAAGAAGACATGGAGTTAAGAATCTGGGGGCAAATTGTTGACTTGGGAGGTGATATGAGGGAGTCCCCTGAAGGAGGGGAAAGGAAAGCCAGAAGGAGAAGGAGCCAAAAAGGAGCAATCAGTGAGCAGGAGGCCCCTCCAGGCATCTAGACAACTGAGTAGAATTTCAGTGTTCACTCACCAACTCCCATCCCTTACAAATCTTACCCATGGAGGGTAGCTCCTGCAGTGCTAGCTCCCCAGAGTATCCATACTTTCCTTAGGTAAAAACATATGTCACTAGAGGGAGGAAGACACCCAAGCCATGGGTGACATCCCAAATGGGCCAGGGAGCCAAGGATGGGGCACAGCCACCGTCTGCAGCAGAGCCCCAGACATCCACGCCCCTCATTCAAAGGCTTCTCTCCAGTAGACCATCGCATTGCTGCTCTGACTTGATAACTTACCAATGCCTACAGAGAGTCAACTGGGTTTATTTTAAATGTTAGAGTTATCATTGTTACAGTTATTATATACATAGATTAATCCCACATAAATTAAACATATGCAGCTGATGAAATATGAGTGTACAAGGAGAGATGTTTTGATGAAAAATGAGTTGAATTCTTCAGAATGGTTTGATGTGAGCACCCCATTAAAAATGTATAAAAACCAAGGAGTTAAGAGTCGTTGAATAAAGGGTGAAGGGTTTAGGGAGAAACTGTAACAATCAAGGAAGATTCTTCAATCGCCATGCTTTGGAAGTCACTTTAATTCTTGCTCCAGTGTAAAGAAACTGAAGCTGGAAATCTTCAGGGATACATTAAGAGTATGATTTATTATGAGAGACAACACACAGTGCCAATTAAGAGAAAAGATCTTAGCTTTACATTGAAGATTGGTGAATGAGTGTCAATTTATATGTTTTAAATTAAAATAAATGTTTAAGGTATGTATGTCATTTTTATGACCCCCTGCTTTCCATGTTTTTTTTTTTCAATTAATCAACCAACTGCTAGCCTTGCATGTGACCTGAGACATACCTCAACTCCACTCCTAGGAAAATGATCTGAGGCTGCATCTCGATTCCTCATACAAAGTCAGTGGCTGGCTGGGAGGGTTTTATTTTAGGTTTTCTTTTTTTTTTAGACTTATTTTAGATTTTATTTCAGGAAAACTAAAGTACAAGGAACAAGCACGGCCCCAGAAGCTCAGAATTTGGCAATGAGGGTCAAAGCTCAAGATTTCCCTCTGGGAATTGCCTAGTCCAACCACAGAGAATAACAGGAGAGAAATGCTAACCAAATGAGGCAGACAGGAAGGTGCGTACCCAAGCTCGTGGTAACACCTCAGTTAGCCTTGCAAAGTTACAAGGGACTCAGCAGTGCAACTTGAAGGATAAAAAAAAGGGAAGGCTTGACAAACAAATTTCTGACTAATTTCCAGAACAAGAAAGACATCAGATTCTTAGAGACACAGATGCAGATGCTTAAACTCCAAGAGTTCTTTTAACCAGAAGTTTAAAACACAACATCCCCTTTTTCCTTTTAGGGGTATAAGACCCATCCCTAATGTTGTCAGGCCCAGGACAAAAGGTCAGCTAGAGGATTCCCAGCCCAGGCAGGTGGCCTGCACCCTTCACTTCCCATGCAGGTGTCCATCAGCACTGTAAGGGGTCTCTCCAGCAAGGTGTGGACACCCCAGCCTGCATAGCCACACTGCTCTCCTCGCCACCCCCATCGGCTGCCCTCTGGCCTCCCTTCAGCCCTGGGGAGCTCTCACTGACAGTGGGTGTGCATTTGGAGGATCTTGTGAATGTTACCTGACAAGGGGGAATTAAGGTTGCAGATGGTATTAAGGTTGTTAGTCAATTGACCTTAAAATAAGGAGAGTAGCCTGGATTACCCAGGTGGACCCAAAGTAGTCACAAAGGTCTTTAAATAGGGAAGACTGGAGAGTGATTCAGTGTGAAAAAGCCCATCCCCTACTGGCTTTGAAGATGAAAGGGGCCATGAGGAAGGCAGGGAGCCTCTAGGAGCTGGAAAAAGTGAGGAAACATTCTCCCCGAGATCCCCTAGAAAGGAAGCCAACTCTGCCAAGACATGGTTTTAGTCAAGGGGACCTACTTCCAACTGTCCAAAATGGATGCTGGAGCACATCACACAAAGTCCCAAGGAGCAAGGCGCTCCTCCTCCTAGTTCTCAGGCCTGCCAGCTGCTGCTGGTTCAAAGCTGACCACTCCCTCCCTGAGAAATGTCCTCCTCTCCAAGGTCATGCCTCACCCAGGACACTACCTGCAGCCAGGAATGCCATATCAAGGTACAAAGGCCCAACTGTGGGCCCCATTTTGGGACACAGGGCTACTCCAGCTCCAGAACACCGCTTAATTCCAGCATGGAAATTGCAGAGTCCCAGAGTCAAGTCTTCTTCAGAAACTGGTCTACAACAGAGGAGAAAAAGACAGCAAAATGACTCAAAGGGCCATGGGTGGGGTGGACGCAGCCACAACCGCAGCATCGCCCGGATCCCTGTGGAGGCTTTTTGATGATCATCCCCCGGCACGAGTCCTCCAGAGAGTGCTGATGCCGGAAGCTCCTCCTCATATCATATCTTAGTTCATTTTCTGGGTATCCAAGCTAGGCCTTGATCTTCTGCATAGAAACAAACAGACCCTTTGCCCACACTATGACATGCCCTCCATACCACTGTGTAGAACTCATTGGAGGTCAGCACACAGGGACTGCCTTTTTTTTTTCTTTTTATTAAGAGAAAGGAATATTATCAGAAAAGAGTACCTCCATAGCTGATCATCTGACACCCTTTAAGTGATCAACATTAAGGATATTGAAAGTCAGAGCAGAATGGTCCTTAGTTATAGAGAAGGGGACAGACTGTGGAATTGCAGTGAGTTAAATCCTTGGGGGAAAAAGCCCCCTCTGGATGGTCACCAGGAGCCCCAAATGCCTTAAATCCATGTGTTTACTTGGAGCCCACCCAGGCTGCAGAGCAAAAGGCATAAATCACAGAGTCTTCATCCTCAGGTCACACAGACATTTCCAGGGCCTCTTAATTTCTGGGTGCTTGCCTGATAAGTCTCCTTTTAGGTTTCAGTCAAAAAGCAAAATGGCTAGAAACTGGAATGCAAGGCCAGATATGATTAAGGAGGTTTAGGAGTGACCACATATCAGCAGTTGATCTATGATGTCTGCTTTCTTTCAGAACTTAAAACTCCACACAAATGTGCTCAGAACTGGCCACATTGCCTGGATCATCACAGTCTAAACTGGCCCAGCCTTTGCAAAGAATAAACAAAGCCTTAAAAATTCAGATTCCTTGATCCAGTAATTATAACAGCAGAAATATACTTAAGGACAATCATCAGTTTATTTTTGAAAGTATGATCAGGCCATAATTTATAATTCTCAACTTTGGAAAACAGGAACTTAAATGACCACCACACACGTGGAGAGTTTCTGCAAAGTACCTCCAGTAAGAAATCCTGTTTTGAAAGGATTTGGAATAGTGTGAGGATAAAGCAAAAACAGGAATAAAATTGTCAATACAGTCTGGTCCTTAGTATGTAAATATATGTGAATATGTACTGCTAGGTTTTTTTTTAGGTGGAAGGACAAAAAACATGCAAATGTTTCTTTCTTTTTTTTTTTTTTTGAGAGGGCATCTCTCATATTTATTGATCAAATGGTTGTTAGCAACAATAAAATTCAGTATAGGGGGGTCAATGCTTAATGTACAATCATTAATCCATCTCAAGCCTAATTCTCGTCAGTCTCCAATCTTCTGAAGCATAACGAACAAGTTCTTACATGGTGAATGAATTCTTACATAGTGAATAAATTCTTACATGGTGAACAGTACAAGGGCATTCATCACAGAAACATTCGGTTTTGATCACGCATTATGAACTATAAACAATCAGGTCAAATATGAATATTCGTTTGATTTTTATACTTGATTTATATGTTGATCCCACATTTCTCTCTTTATTATTATTATTATTTTTAATAAAATGCTGAAGTGGTAGGTAGATGCAAGATAAAGGTAGAAAACATAGTTTAGTGCTGTAAGAAGGCAAATGTAGATGATCAGGTGATCAGGTGTGTGCCTATGGACTAAGTATTAATCCAGGCTAGACAAGGGCAGCAAGGCATCCACGGATGCAGAAGATTTCTCTCAAAGCAGGGGGGATAAGGTTCTGAGCCTCACCTCTGTTGATCCCCAATTTCTCACCTGATGGCCCCCCTGCGACTGTGCCTGTCTTAGGTTGTTCCTCCCTTGAGGAATCTTACCCGTCTCTGGCTAACCAGTCATCTTCCGGGGCCATACAGGGAAATGTAAAGTTGGTAAGTGAGAGAGAAGCCATATTGTTTGAAAAGGTTAGCTTTTTACTTCTTTGCAGATTTATGCCCTGTGGCTTCTATGCCCAGCACTTGTCTCGAGGTATCTTTACCACCTGGAGGAATTATGATACTCGGTGAATTCGATATGAGGCACGAATTCTATTTAAGGGTTGTAATTAGGAAGGAAGAAGAAAAGCTATAGAGGTAGCATATGGAAGAAAACATGGGAGGATTGATTATTTCTTTGACATATCTTCTTGTTGAGTACCTTAAGTATGTACAGGTTTTAAACTACTAACTAATTTGCACACACATATTAACATAATAGGAATACGGTGACATAAACAAAGCAAATCTAGAATTACCAGCCATCTCCAGTGAAGCCAAGAAAACCATTTAGGCACCCTAGGCATTTGTGAAAATTTGTCTATGATATGATGGATATTGTCCTACTGTACTTGAACAGTCTGAGAAAAATCAGACAAATTAAAGCAGCCCATTTCTGGGATCTGTTCACATCCCATATGTTCTTTTAACTGTAGATAGTCTATAGTGATAAGATTTTGGAGTGCTACACCTTGCACCCCTCCCAACTCCTGGTTCAGTTCCAACAGTACAAATCTGGTCAAATTCGTTGTCTCACTGTATGCACATGCCAGCCTAGACATCTCCCTCCTCATTCCAATGGCAAGTCCAGGAAACGGTGGGGTGGACGCAGCCACAACCACAGCATCGCCCGGATCCCTGTGGAGGCTTTTTGATGATCATCCCCTGGCACGAGTCCTCCAGAGAGTGCTGATGCCGGAAGCTCCTCCTCATATCGTATCTTAGTTCATTTTCTGGGTATCCAAGCTAGGCCTTGATCTTCTGCATAGAAACAAACAGACCCTTTGCCCACACTTTGACATGCCCTCTATACCACTGTGCAGAACTCATTGGAGGTCAGCACACAGGGACTGCCTTTTTTTTTTCTTTTTATTAAGAGAAAGGAATATTATCAGAAAAGAGTACCTCCATAGCTGATCATCTGACACCCTTTAAGTGATCAACATTAAGGATATTTAAAGCATGCGTTGATCTTTGATTTACCAATAGTTTTATCCTATCAAGGAGTAATCCCCCTTTTCTTTCTTTCTTTCTTTTTTTTTAATCTTTAATCTACACTTACATGAAGAGTACTATGTTTACTATGCTCTCCCCTATATCAGGTCCCCCCTAACAACCACATTACGGTTACTGTCCATCAGCTTAGCAAAATGTTGTAGACTCCCTACTTGTCCTCTCTGTGTTGTGCAGCCTGCCCTCCCCTTTCTCCCTACCCCCCATGCATGCTAATCTTAATACCCCCTTCTTCTCCCCCCCCTTATCCCTCCCTGCCCACCCATCCTCCCCGCACATGTTTCATTTTTAAAAAGTAGCTTCTTTTTATAATAAATGTTAACATTTTTAGGTAATTTAAGGACCAGTTTCTTATATCCTTCAATCTCCTTGATGAACATTGTCCATACTTTAAATAGCTCAATCCTAAGGTAGGAATCAATACATAAATAACTTCTTACCTTGGTTGGTTGTTCCCCCACAGTGCCTCTTTCAGAGGCAGCAAGACTGCAGCAGTTATCATAAACATAAATTGAGACTCTTTAGTGGCAGTCTGGGAAAAAGCTGCAGAATCAGAGAAGCATGATATACATCAACTACAGATGGAATCATTAGTCTAGGGTTTACAGCAGTGGTTTTCAAAGCCTGTCCCTGGACCAGCAGTGTCCACATCACCCAGGAACTTGTTATCTTGTCAGAAATGCAGAAACTCAGGCCCCAACCCAGTTCTACTGAATCAGAAACTCTGGGATAGGACACAACAATTTTTGCTTAATGAGCCCTCTAAGGGATTATAATGTGGGCTAATGTTTGACCATCACTTCTCTAGATCAATAGTCCTTTCCAGAAATTCCTGAACTGGGGGTGGGGGTGGGACTCATGCCTCTTAGACGTTTTAAGGAAGCCGGTCTAAAGCCCTCATTACATTCTCAAAAGAATTTGTGATCTGGAGAAGAAAAAGAAAACCATCAGATGTGATAATAGCAAAAGGGACGAGAAGGACATAACTGTTTTAGACCATCAGGGACCTCTCTTTCTCAAGTCCCTAATGATTCTATGCAGTTGGCATGATAAATCGGGATGCCTGACTGTGACAGCTGGTGGTGACTGCATTAAAGTCCCCAGCTGTAGGCATTCCTGCACTCATAAATGGAACACCCATCAAAGAGTGGTCTCTTCTTTTTTGGTCTGCCCAGGATTCCTTCCCCCACCTAGTAAGACCACCTCCCAACTTGGAGGAGAAGCACACCTTCCACCCCCTGTGATACTGGAAGAGCTGATCAACACCGTGGCCCTTCTCCCTGGCCACAAAAGTGAATACATCATTTCCAAAAATAGCACTCCATCAGTTTGGTCAAAGTGATTGGCCAGAGGATGTTCACTTGACCCAAAATGGGCTAAAGGAATCCCTTCCTGGGATTTTATGTGCATATCCTTAGGGATAAGAAGTGTCACCTTTTCTATGATGTTATTAAGCTGAGTTTATGTGAGCCTATACCTGTGTATAATGCACCAACATACACAGAAAAATATATGTACTGGGAAAATGAGCCCACTAACAGTCTTAAGAGAGACAGAGTGTTAGTAGATTCATCTAAATCAGAGAAAGAGAGAGCACACCTTTCATCATTTTTCCTTTGTTTTGTTTCAGTGTAGAGTTCCATGAGTTGGCAAGGGCATGCTCTTGTGTAGTCACCATTGCAATTGGGATTTTGATAGTTTTATCATCCCCAAAATTCTTATATGTCCCTCTGAAGTCACCACTCCTCCACACCCTACATGTTTTCTGTCACTATAGTTTGTTCTTCACAAAAATGTCATGTAAAAGGAATCATATAATATGTAGTATTTTTTTATTTTGCTATCATTAATATACAATTACATGAAAAACATTATGGTTACAAGGCTCCCCAATTATCAAGTCCCTACCACATACCCCATTACAGTCAATGTCCATAAGCGTAGTAAGATGCTGTAGAATCACTACTTGTCTTCTCTGTGTTATACTGCCTTCCCTGGGTCCCCACCCTCTACATTATGTGAGCTAATTGTGATGCCCCTATTTCCCCCTTATCCCACTCTTCCCACCCATCCTCCCCAATCCCTTTTCCTTAGGTAACTGCTAGTCCATTATTGGGTTCTGTGAGTCTGCTGCTGTTTTGTTCCTTCAGTTTTTGCTTTGTTCCTGTACTCCACAGATGAGTGAAATCATTTGGTACTTGTCTTTCTCCACCTGGCTTTTTTCGCTGATCATAATACCCTTAAACTCCATCCATGTGGTTACACAAATGGTAGGATTTGGTTTCTTCTTATGGCTGAATAGTATGCCATTGTGTATATGTACCACATCTTCTTTATCCATTCATCTACTGATGGACACTTAGGTTGTTTCCATTTCTTGGCTATTGTAAATACTGCTGTCATAAACATAGGGGTGCATGTGTCTTTTTCAAAATGGGCTGCTGCACTCTTAGGGTAAATTCCTAGGAGTAGAATTCCTGGGTCAAGTGGTCTTTCTATTTTTAGTTTTTTGAGGAATCTCCATACTGCTTTCCACAATGGTTGAACTATTTTACATTTCCACCAGCAGTATAGGAGGGTTCCCCTTTCTCTGCATCCTTGCCAACATTTGCTGTTGTTTATCTTTTGGATGTCACTGGTGTGAGGTGATAATCTCATTGTGGTTTTAATTAGCATTTCTCTGATGATTAGCAATGTGGAGCATCTTCTCATATGCCTGTTAGCCATCTGAATTTCTTCTTTGGAGAAGTGTCTGTTCAGGTTCCCTGACCATTTTTTAATTGGCTTATTGGCTTTTTGTTTGTTGAGGTGCATGTGCTCTTTATATAATTTGGATGTCATCCCTTTATCAGATATGTCATTTATGAATATATTCTCCCATACTGTAGGATGCCTTTTTGTTCTATTGATGGTGTCCTTTGCTGTACAGAAGCTTTTTTGTTTGATATAGTCCCACTTGTTAATTTTTGCTTTTGTTTCCCTTGCCCAGGAGATATGTTCATGAAAAAGTTGCTCATGTTTATGTCCAAGAGATTTTTGTCTATGTTTTTTTCTAAGAGTTGTATGGTTTCATGACTTACATTCAGGTCTTTGATCCATTTTCAGTTTACTTCTGTGTATGGGGTTTGACAATAATCCGCTTTCATTCTCTTACTTGTAGCTGTCCAGTTTTGCCAATAACAGCTGTTGAAGAGGCTGTCATTTCCCCATTGTATATCCATGGCTCCTTTATCATATATTAATTGACCATATATGCTTGGGTTTATATTTGGGCTCTTTATAGTCTGTTCCATTGGTGTGTGGGTCTGTTCTTGTGCCAGGACCAAAGTATCTTGATTACCATTTCTTTGTTGTAGAGCTTGAAGTCAGGGAGCATAATTCCCCCCACTTTATTCTTCCTTCTCAGAATCACTTTGGCTATTCGGGGTCTTTTGTGGTTCCATATGAATTTTAGAACTATTTGCTCTAGTTCATTGAAGAATGCTGTTGGTATATTGATAGGGATCACACTGAATCTGTAGATTACTTTAGGCAGGATGGACATTTTGACAATATTAATTCTTCCTATCAATGAGCACAGGATGTGTTTCCATTTATTGGTATCTTCTTTAATTTCTCTCTTGAGTGTCTCGCAGTTTTCAGAGTATAGGTCTTTCATTTCCTTGCTTCGGTTTATTCCTAGGTATTTTATTCTTTCTGATGCAATTGTGCATGAATTTATTTTCCTGATTTCTCTTTCTGCTATTTCATCATTAGTGTTCAGGAATGCAACAGATTTCTGTGTATTAACTTTGTATCCTGCAACTTTGCTGAATTCAGATAGATCTAGTAGTTTTGAAGTGGATTCTTTAGGGGTTTTTTATATGCAATATCATGTCATCTGCAAACAGGGTATCTGGATACCTTTTATTTATTTGAGTTGTCTGATTTCCATGGCTATGACTTCCAGTACTATGTTGAATAACAGAGGGGATAGTAGGCATCCTTGTCTTGTTTCCAATATTAAAGGAAAAGCTTTCAGCTTCTCACTACTAACTATAATGTTGACTGTGGGTTTATCATATATGGCCTTTACTATCTTGAGGTACTTGCCCTCTATACCCATTTTGTTGAGAGTTTTTATCATGAATGGATGTTGAATTTTGTCGAATGCTTTTTCAGCATCTATGGAGATGATGATGTGGTTTTGTTTTGTTTTTTTAATTTTATTTATTTATTTATTCATTTATTTTATTTTTTATTTTTTTGAAGAACATTAAGTTTACTAGGCTCTCCCCTACCCCAAGTCCTCCCCACAAACCCTATTACAGTCACTGTCCATCAGGGTAGTAAGATGCTGTAGAATCACTACTTGTCTTCTCTGTGTTGCACAGCCCTCCCCTTTCCCCCGCCCCCCACATTATATATGCTAATCATAATATCCCCTTTCTTCTTCCCCACCCTTATCCCTCCCTACCCTCCCATTCTCCCCAGTCTCTTTCCCTTTGGTAACTGTTAGTCCATTCTTGGATTCTGTGATTCTGCTGCTGTTTTGTTCCTTCAGTTTTTCTTTTGTTCTTATACTCCACAGATGAGTGAAATCATTTGGTACTTGTTTTTCTCCACTTGGCTTATTTCACTGAGCATAATACCCTCTAGCTCCATCCATGTTGTTGCAAATGGTAGGATTTGTTTTCTTCTTATGGCTGAATAATATTCCATTGTGTACATATACCACATCTCTATCCATTCATCTACTGATGGACACTGAGGTTGCTTCCATTTCTTGGCTACTGTAAATAGTGCTGCAATAAACATAGGGGTGCATCTGTCTTTTTCGATCATGTGGATTTGTCCTTCTTTTGTTGATGTGGTGGATGATATTGATGGATTTTCTAATGTTTTGCCATCTTGCGTCCCTGGCATAAATCCTACTTGATCATGATGGATGATCTTTCTGATGTATTTTTGAATTTGGTTTGCTAATATTTTGTTGAGTATTTTTGCATCTATGTTCATCAGGGATTTTGGTCTGTAATTCTTTTTTTGTGGTATCTGCCTGGGTTTGGTATTAGAGTGATGTTGGCCTTATAGAATGAGATTGGGAGTGTTCCCTCCTCTTCTACTTTTTGGAAAAATTTAAGGAGGATGGGTATTAAGTCTTCACTAAATGCTTGATAAAATTCAGCAGTGAAGCCATCTGGTCCATGGGTTTTGTTCTTAGGTAGTTTTTTGATTACCAATTCAATTTTTGTTGCTGGTAATTGGTCTGTTCAGATTTTCTGTTTCTTCCTGGGTCAACCTGGGAAGGTTGTATTTATCTAGAAAGTTGTCCATTTCTTCTAGGTTGTCCAGTTTGTTACCATTAATTTTTCATAGTATGCTAGAATAATTCTTTGTATTTCTGTGGTGTCTGTAGTGGTTTGTCCTTTCTCATTTCTTATTCTGCTTATGTGTGTAGACTCTTTTTTTCTTGATAAATCTGCCTAGGTGCTTATCTGTTTTCTTTATTTTCTCAAAGAATCAGCTCTTGCATTCATTGAGTCTTTCTATTGTTTTATTTTTCTCGATTTTATTTATTTCTGCTCTAATCTTTATTATGTCCCTCCTTCTACTGACTTTAGGCCTCATTTGTTGTTCTTTTTCTGGTTTCACTAATTGTGAGTTTAGACTGCTCATTTGGGATTGTTCTTCTTTCCTGGGTAGGCCTGTATTGCAATATACTTTCCTCTTAGCACAGCCTTTGCTGTGTCCCACAGATTTTGCGGTGTTGAATTATTCTTATCATTTGTCTCTGTATATTGCTTGATCTCTGTTTCTAGTTGGCCATTGATCCATTGATAATTTAGGAGCATGTTATTAAGCCTACATGTGTCTGTGGGATTTTCATTTTCTTTGCGTAATTTGTCTCTAGCTTCATTTATTTGTGATCTGAGAAGCTGGTTTGTACAATTTTAATCTTTTTGAATTTACCAAGGCTCTTTTTGTGGCCTAGTATATGATCTATTTTTGAAAATGATCTATTTGCACTTGAGAAGAATGTGTATCTTGTTGCTTTTGGATGAAGTGTTCTGTAGACGTCCGTTAGGTCCATCTGTTCTAATATGTTGTTCAGTGCCTCTGTCTCTTTATTTATTTTCTTTTTGATTGATCTGTCATTTGGAGTGAGTGGTGTGTTGAAGTCTTCTGAAGTGAATACATTGAATTCTATTTCCCCCTTTAATTCTGATAGTACTTGTTTCACATATGTAGGTGATCCTCTGTTGGGTGCATAGATATTTATAATAGTTATATCCTCTTGTTGGACTAACCCCTTTATCATTATGTAATATCCTTCTTTGTCTCTTGTTTCTTTGTTTTGAAGTCTAATTTATCTGATATAAGTACTGCAACTCCCGCTTTTTTCTCTCTGTTAGTTGCATGAAATGTCTTTTTCTATCCCATACTTTCAGTCTGTGTATGTCTTTGGCTTTCAAATGAGTGTCTTATAGGCAGCATATAGATAGGCCTCGTTTTTTTTGTCCATTCAGTGACTATATGTCTTTTGATTGTTGCATTCAGACCATTTACATTTAGGGTGATTATAGATAGGTATGTAGTTAATTGCCATTTTAGGCTTTAGATTGATGTTTACCAAAGGTTCAAGAGTAATTTCCTTACTATCTAACAGTCTAATTTAACTCACTTCATATTCTATTACAAACACAACTTAAAGGTTCTTTTTCTCTTCCTCCTTTTTCTTCCTCCTCCATTCTTTATATGTCAGGTAACATATTATGTACTCTTTGTCTATCCCTTGACTGACTTTGGGGGTAGTTGATTTGATTTTGCATCTGCTTAGTAATTAATTGTTCTACTTTGCTGTGGTTTTATTTCCCCTGGTGACATCTATTTAGCCTTAGAATACTTCCATCTATAGCAGTCCCTCCAAAATGCACTGTATAGGTGGTTTGTGGGAGGTAAATTCTCTCAGCTTTTCTTATCTGAAAATTATTTAATCCCTCCTTCAAATTTAAATGATAACTTGCCAAGTAGAGTATTCTTGGTTTGAGGCCCTTCTGCTTCATTGTATTAAATAGATCATTCCACTCCCTTCTGACCTGTAAGGTTTCTGTTGAGAAATCTAATGATAGCCTGATGGGTTTTCCATTGTATGTGATCTTTTTTCTCTCTCTAGATGCTTTTAAAAGTTGGTCTTTATCCTTGGTATTGGCCGTTTTAATTACTATAGGTCTTGATGTCTTCCTTGGGTCCCTTGTGTTGGGAGATCTATGTATCTCCATGGCTTGAAAGACTATCTCCTTCCACAGATTGGGGAAGCTTTTAGCAATTACCTCTCAATAACACTTTCTATCCCTTTTTTTCTCTTTTCTTCTTCTGGTACCCATAATGTGGATATTATTCCTTTTGGATTGGTCACACAGTTCTCCCAATATTCTTTCATTCTTAGAGATCCTTTTTTCTCTCTTTGCCTCAGCTCCCTTATATTCCTCTTTTCTAATTTCTATTTCATTTACTGTCTCTTCTACTACATCTAATCTGCTTTTAAATCCCTCCCTTGTATGTTTCATTTCAGATATGGAATTTCTTAATGATTGAATCTCTGTCTTAAATTCATCCCTGAGTTCTTGAATATTTTTCTGTCTCTCCATGAGCACGTTTATGATTTTTATTTGAAACTGTCTTTCAGGAATATTGGTGAGTTCAGTTTCATTTGTCCCTTTTTCTGGGGTTTGTGAGATTTTGGTCTGAACCAGGTTCCTTTGACATTTCATGATTCTATGTGGTGGCCTATAGTGCCCAGAAGTTCCACTCTCTGGAGCTGTTCAGCACCCAGAGTGAGGTTGGGGATGTAGGGGAGTGGCACTGGTGCCTTGGGGGGGAAAGAGCTGTTTCCTGATTTCCGGTTGCAGTGCCTGTCTCCAGTATCAGAACTAGTGGGCTGAGCACACAGGTATAAGCCTCTGTGCTTGGCGTCTCTAGCTATTGTAGGCAGGGCCTCCCTCTGGCTAGCCTGATGCCAGTGCAGTGACTGCTGGTTTGCGAGCAGGTCCTGGCAGGCCAGGCGGAAGGCATAGCAGGCTCCGTGTCAAAGTGGGGTGCCTCAGAGCTGAATAGGCAGCCAGGGGGATGGAGTGCCTGAAGCTCCTGAAAGTTCCCAACCTGCTGGGCAGAGTGCACCCAAACAACCTTGTCCACCTCTCCCTTCTCCTGTGTAGCAAGCTACATGTAAACCCCGCCCCATCAGCAGCGCTCTCATTGCTAGAAAGCCTCTCAAACCACCTGCCTTTCTTTTGTCCCAGAGCAGCCAGAAGTGGATCCCATCCTCCACAAATGGCCAGAATCTCAGTCTCTCAAGCACTCCACCTGTCCCAGCTCCCCAACCACACCAACCTCCAGAGCACCATACAATGTAGGTTTGTTGTCCAAAGCAGACCTCCAGGGCTGGGTGTTAAGCAGTCCTAGGCTTCCACCCCCTCTCCACTCCATTTCTCTTCCTCCCACCAGTGAGTTGGGGTTGGGGAAGGGCTTGGGTCCTGCCAGATCAAGGCTTTTGTATGTTACCCTGTTTCATGAAGTCTACTCTGTTCATGAGGTCTGTATGCAGTCTGGTGCAGCCTTCTCTCCTGTTGCTGTTTTAGGGCTAGTTGTATGAAGAATATTTTCACACTGTATGTGGTTTTGGAAGAAATTCTCTGTCTCACCTCTCACACTGCCATCTTGAATCCTCAGTATGTGGAATTTGAATCTCATTTCTTTCACTTAATGCAATACATTTGAAATCTGTCCATTCAAATATCCATTCTGTTCATATCAGTAGACCATTCCATTCTATTGCTGAGTAATATTCCATGGATATACCTCTCCCCTGTTCAGAAACATTTTGTTTGCTCCTAGTTTGAAGAAATTATGAATAAAGCTTCTATAAATAATTGCATACGTAGATTTTCATCTAGTCTGGGTAAATATCTAGGTGTAGGAGTCCTGGGTCATATGATAAATACCTGCTTAGCTGTATAAAAATGACAAAACTGTTTTTCCAAAGTGGTGTTTCAGTTTGTATTTCTACCTGGAATGCATGTGAGTTCCTTTTGCTGTCTCTGGAAGTTCCTAAGATTGGTCTCTCTCCTTGATGTCCCAATTGAGTGAATTAATACATTCCTAACTTGCATTCAGTTGCTATCACTTCCAGCCAAAAAGTCTTGACAAATATAAGAAGTTTCTAATTAATATGGCCAGCTTCCCTTTCGTAAATTTCCTCTCTCTGGGTTCACCCTGTCATTCCCAGAGATACTTGCTGGGCGTCTACATGGAAAATATCATTCTAGGAACTATAAGATAATAGCATTAAAGGTTTTTTTCTCAATTTTCCCTTCTAGGATTCTAAAACCTGTTGATATCCTTAGGCAGGACAAAGTCTCTCCTGGTGGCTGAGACAGACTACCCCAGCATCTCTACAGCCCTTCACCTGTCACAAAATGATCTAGCCTAACCGTAGGAGCCTGAGAAGGTAATACATAACCAAAGATTCACCTTAAAGTGTGCTTATCATAATGGGGTCATTCCCATGGGTACATTAGAAGCTGTTATGTCTTATATATATTACATGAGAATATTATTTGAGAACACTGGAGATTTTCAGGGGAAAGATATTTTTGCCAAGATGTTCTTATCACTTCCTATCACACCTTACTCTTCCCAATAAAATACCCAGATATCATGCCATAAACAAGACCCCCTCTCCTTCAGTACTAATTGGGCAAAAGGTAGATCTGTCTGAGACCTTGTGCCAGGAAAGCTGTTAGCAGCAGAACCAAGAGAAGATCCAAGAGTTTACCAAAATTTCATTAATATCACAAGTTGAAACAAAGCTCCTAGATAACGCATCAGGAAGTACCACAGACCTTTCTTAGGAAGTAATTCTCTCCATACCTTCAGCAGACACAAAAGAAAATGAGCTACCTTCTCTTCTTTCCTATCCCCCTTTCCCAAGAATAGCCTGAGGAACATTTATATGAGACTACCAGTAGGTACTCTCAAAAACATGGTATGGAAGGTCCCCTTCATACAGAATCCTCTTTCAATGCCTCTCCAGATTTTAGGTTATTGGAAACACTTTAAAAAAATATATTACATATTAACAAAAGTCACCAAACAATTTCCTTGCTATTAAAAATGAACATTGTTTAGTGTGGGTGCCTTCCCTGCTGAACAAATTGAAACAGAGGGTTGAACTAAACCATTGCTCAACGTCCATTCTGGTGACATTAATTTCTAAAAATAAAAACAAAGTGGAAATAACCCTTTATAAGGTAACAGAATCATTCACTTCCCACAAATCTCTGAACTGGTCAACAGCAACACAGGTTAAATAAGAAAGAGTTTCTGACAATCTAAACAAGCAGTCTTAACCTTGGGAGAATAAAAATAATTTTATTAGTGTGTGTATGATTGTGTGTGTGTGTGTGTGGCATTTCTTACACACTATATGAACCAGGAGTTTTCGGATGAGGACAACAGTCAAGAATTTATAGCATATACAGCTAGAACTGATCACACGAGAAGTACCTGCCAAAGGAAGGCTATGAAGGAAAGCAAGAAAGGGTTTCACTCTAGTGGACAAGTAGGATGATTTGGCTGCAGTGAGAATTTTGGGCCATTATAGTTTGTAGATCCCTTTAGGGGACTGGAAAACAAAAGCAAGCCCAGGGTACAAACACTGCTGTGTGACACTTACTTCCCACTTGGGCCTCCTACAGAGAATGCTGTTCAAGCCCAGGGCAGAGCAGGCAATGATCCAGCACAGACAACTTGCTGCTCTTTTCTGTTCCTGTGGATGGCAGTTACCTAATGAACCCTTTACCCAGTGAACCCTTAGAGAGGCAGCATCTCCCTCTAACCACAATAAAAGGACTCACCTGCCTAAAGTAGTAGGTACTTGAACATGAAAAGACCTCTACATCCCTCAGATTGACAACATTGCAAAGTCAGCAATATAACCAATGTAAATACTACAGTGGTAGCCATATGCCCAACCTCATATTAGGTGATATAAGGGATAAATTATATAAGTAGTATATGGAGCCTAATCTCTGTGAACATATAGCTTATCACAATCAGGATAAGGAGAAAAATAAAACCTTTGTGGCTGGATGGTATTTGAAAATATTAACTTTCAGTTTTCTTTCACTTCATTGTCTTTTCTCATTAAAGTATGTATTCATTTGAAGACATTAAGAGTTGAATATAATACTTGGAGATATTTGTGGTTTTCTCCACATGATTTTCCCCCTTTCCTTCTCTCATTCAAGTACTCAGAGAAAGATGGAGAAGGAAGAAAGGCCGGTCCAAGGGCATGTGATCAAACTGATGGGCTCCAACCTGCCAGGGACTTCACAAGGGGCCCAGCAGAAGTACCTCAGGAGGAGGGAAGACAGGAGACCAATCTATCAGCTTCACTGCCCCTGTGTGTGTTTTGGCTAGGGTCTGTCTTAGATGAGAAGTACATAGATGTTGTCTGAAAGACATCCTGGCTTTGTGTCCAAAGACCTAAATCCAAGGGTGGGGATAAGACTAAACGTAATAAATGGAGTGATCTGAAGAAGAAGGGAGTCTTCCTTTCCAGATGAGGAAAATAGAAGATACTCCCTAAGCTTTGGAGGAGGGCAGAGGGAGAAGTGAGAAGGTACAGGAGTATTTGGGAGCTGAAATCTTCATTAGATCTGGTGTGTAGGGGAGGGGGGTTTGGGGTTGCCTATGAGGTTGCCAGGGTAAGTACATGTCATTCTAGCCAGATGTTTCTCCAACAACATTAAAGCAAGAGCTTCAAAAGAGCTTTTTGGAATAAAAAGGGAGAAGTGCAGAACTAGCTGACATTTTCTCCACTTCCTGAGTCTGACGTACAAACATTAGATGGACTCTATAATATAGAGCCCCATCACTTTCTCATCAGTTTCAATTTTTCTCAACCCCACTCCTATTCCTTGGGATTGCTTTCTGCAATAAATTACCTGCACTCAAGCCCTTTCCTTGAGCTCTATTTAAGGAGGGAAGTGGAGAAACCCAGACCAAGACAATAGTGGTGGTGAGAACGACTTGAGAAACTTTCAGCCCCATTTTGAAGATGTTTACACCCATTTACACTTCTTCACCACAAGTCACTCTTCGCTCCTATTCCAGGCAGTTTCCTAAGGCTCTACTAAATCTGGAAAGTCCCTTCTGGACATCAGACACAACCAGCTGGTCTCATTTTCAGTCCTTCTGGAACCTCTTTACCATATTTGACTTGATGACTCCTTGAAGCTCAGGTCTTCTTTGCTTTCCAGCGTACTGCCCTTACTGTGTTCTCTCTTCCCTTTCTGACCATGCCTCCTGTTTTAATGACCCTCAAAAATAGGCTCTTGAACCTAATCTCTCTCCATGTTCACCCAATTCAGTGTCTTGAAGCCCAGCTCTGTGTCTTTTATGAGTGGGTTTTAAATTTGGATTTCCCTGAAGACCCTGAGTTTTCTCCTAAATTCCAGTCCCATATTTGTGACCGTCTGGAGAAAATTCCATCCTGGATATTATCTATAAGCTCAGTGTATCTGTAACTAAATCAAAAATTTACTTCAAACTGGAAATGCTAGATTTTAAAACAATGTAAAAGGATGGACACAGAAAAGAAAAAGAAATAAATGGAATATCTGAAGGTCTAATTTTAGGGAAAGACAAGAAGATAAAAGACAAGGAAATAGAATCAAAAGTAGAATATTCCAGCCCAGTAAACTGGAAGAATGCTGACATTTTTGGAGAGGGTTGGGAGAGTTGAAAGAAAGGCAATTTTAGGATGAAAGGAAAGATGGAAACTTCTGTTTAGATCTCATTAGGTCTCTGTATTGAGTAATTTCCATGCACAATTTATATGTATCCATAGACCTGGGGTCCATCCTTATTTTTCTCACTGATCTTTGTCACATATTACATGCCTTTATGATTTCTACTTTCTTCAGTATCACAGGGACATCTTGAAGAAAATGTTACAAGTTCTAACAAAGTTTTTTAGAATTTCTCCTGAAGTCACACTTATTTGTAAAAAAAAAAAAAAAACACAAAAAAAGATTATATGTAATATATAAATAGAATCAAAAAATAATTAATATTAAAATATACAAATACAAAAATAACCACCAAAACTCCCATCTGGAACCTTACAGCAATCAGACCTTCTAAAACCACCCTTTTCTTCCAGAAATTATTTTTAAGTTTTTTAATATTATTTTATTACTTGAGCTGCACCAGGAAAATACCATTCTTTAAACACTTAAACCACACAATGAAAGGCCTTGACTAGAAGCAGGTCCATAAGTTCACGTGAAGAGACCAGTGTCATACAGCATTTATTTTATTTTATTTTATTTTATTTTTAAATCCTTCAGGCCTCATCATCTGTTTATAGATCTGAAAGCAGCCACCTTCCTCATAGCCTAGTATACTTGTCACCCACCTTTGTGCCATTAGAACCTGTTAATTGCTGTCATGGTAACAAAAGAAAACATCACCACTGTGCTACTAATAAAGGACTGTGTGAATTGCTTCCCCTCCAAAATGCAATGATTTTAATTGACTTTATTTTTGTCCAAAAGCAAATAGAGATGTGCGATCATGGTGAGGTCTGCCCTTGTTAATGGAGATGAATCCTAATTTAAGATGAAAATTTAAGTCTGGTAAATATACAGCTCTCCAGTCTGCAAGATACACAGAATCACATGTGTGACCTTCCCTTATTTCTCTCCCCACTCAGCTTCCCCATCCTGGGACCAATGATGGACTTGGGAGCAGGTAAAAAGCCACATATTATTGCATAGCTTTATCCTGGCTGCACTTTGGAAAACAGATTTCCAGGTTCTGAACCAATAGGCAGTAAGTCACTCCGTCCATTTTGTCAGAATCACTACTGCCCTGTTACTGTTTGCTTCCCAGTAACTGTAACCACAGACAGTAACAAATACACAGAGAAGGTTTCTCCTCTGTACCTTAGAAAGCTGTGCCTTCGTGTATATCTCTTCCTTAGCTATTTCCTAATCCAATTTTTTCATTTCAGAGGTAAGGATTTGTGTGACAGGGTATCTGGTGCATCTGCATGCAAACAGGATCAGACACATTGACGCTGATTCTAGGCAACTTGGAATTAATGGCTTCACTGAGTAACTCTGTGATAATTAGGTGGATTCTCAGGTCTGGGAGTAACTATATAATGAGCACTCCAGATTATTTTTAAAAGAGCTAAGTGATAACTATTAATGGTGAGCATTCCTGTTTGGACCTGTGAGAAGAATTTTGTGATAAACATTTCATCCACTCAAGAAAGGTTTATTGTGCACCAACTCTGTGTTCATTGAGCACCTACTATGCTTTTGGGTAGATACAGCTGTGAACAAGATCCCTAACATTCAAGTATTCCTGGAAATTACATACAGGGCTGAGAATGAGATTAAAATTCAATGAATGCATTCACAGAGTAAGTCCAGGCATTGTGATTGGAGAAAATCAGAGACATTGTGATGGGCATTGACGCTTGGGAGTGGACAGGGCTGCTTAAGAACACATGGCCAGGCAAGCCTTCTTGAGGAGACAATATTCAAGATGATGTGCTGGTTTTAAAATGTGCCCCCCTAATTCTCTGACATTCCTTCCATCAAGAGGTGGAGTCTATGTCCCTGTCCCTACACACTTGAATCCAGGCTCTCTGCTGGACGAGCAGAAAAAATCAGAAGGGACACCATGCCAGTTCCCCAGCCCAGGCCATAAGACACTGGCAGTTTCCACTGCCTGTGTCTGGGACACTGTTCTTGGAATGTGGCTACCATGATGGGAGAAAACCCAGACAGTGCACAGTGAATATTCTACCTTACAGTGGTCAACCCCTCATGGTGGCCTCCTGCTACGTGTCACTTCCCAAACTGGAGATCACATATATTGTTGATCTGTAGCCCTTACCTAACCTGAAATGCCACTTAGCATGACAGTGTGGAAATGTAGCTATTAAGATGTCATTCTGAGGCCATCTATCATCTATGTGACATCTATAGGTCAAAATATTTACGGCCTATATAAATGCTTTATTCTTTAGATAGAAAAAGGATACCATAACCCTGACACCACTGGGATGCAAACTTTGAGTGATAGGCAAGTGACAGGTCAGCATAAAAAGTACTTTGGAGTCAGACAAGCACTCAAGATGCATGGCACCTTGTTGACCTCTACATACTTCCCCTATGTACATCTGTGCTTGTCCCCTGGACAAGACAGAGAAGTCACACCCAGATGCCTCTCCTTGGAATGTCAGAAGTTGAATGTTTCATCAGAGCTCTAGATTCCTTTTCATCTATTCTTGGATGAGCTGATTAAGTCATTTTACTTCATGAGCAATGATGGCTTTAGGGTTGATTTTTCCTCCTGGCAACAGTTAATTCTGGTGCAATGACATCATGAAAATATTGATGGAGAACAGCAATATTAATTCTTCAGACATTATTTATTAGCAATGTGTTATGTAACAAATACAAGTCATAAATTTAAGGAAATGCAATGTCATTAATCATTTCACCATTTATAATGAAGGCCCATGGAATTTCATTTGAACATTGCCTTCTTACAATCTGCTCAATACAAGCTCAGCTGTGGCTGCCTTTTCTGTCCTGTGACAAATCCCCTTTCCTTCTTTCCTTCCTAATTACCAGTCTTCCTTTACAATTCTAAGGAAAGTAACTGTTCTATCTGTTGCTATGGCTTCCCAACCTAAAGCAAGCTCTTTTTTCCTTTTTTCTGAGAGTAACTTGATTTTTTTTTGATCAGCAATGTGTCCAACCTTCAGAGGACAAGTCCTAATTGGTCTAAGCCAATCAAAAACTCATTCCATTTCACCTGTGATTTGTCTAGAAGTAGATAATGTAACTAGCGCTGGCCCATAAGATGGAAGAATAGTTCTGCTGGGGCATTTGGGTAAGACTTTCCACTCTGAATAGGAGATATCAGGAAAAGAAAACCTTTTAACACCTGTTTCCTTCTTGCTCAGGGCACTATTATGGAACAGTGTGATGTTTGGAGATGAAGCAGCCATCTTGTGAACATGAGGACAGACACCTCTCATTCTGAAGATGACAGATGAGAAGGAAGAAAAGTGTCTGAGCCTCTAATACTGTCTCAAGTTGCACAACCAACCCTGATACTTCATGACCACAGGATTCTTATTAAGTAAGTAGTAAACTGTTCATAGATTTAATCCATATTTTGTCAGCTGTTTGGACCAATGAGGCTGTATTTAGTAAACTGAGTGAGAAAAGAGAAGAACAGGATCATTCCTGTTACTTTAGAGATCCAGGACAGGAAACTAACAGCAATCCACATGCCATATGCCTAAGTACTAAAAAGTGATAAATTAAGCTACAAACTGCTAAATAAAATATGTTCTGCCATCATGCATTGTAAATCATTATGACATCATAATAACCTGAAAAGCTAAATTGCAATTTTGAATGTTGGAACTCCTTTTGGAGCATCATGTTGGAACATGGTGGTATGAGGGCAACCTACTCTAGTCCAAGATGCCTGGGCTGGCCCTCTGCCTCTCCCATTTCCCAGCTCAGTCCTACCTGTACGGTGTGTTGAGAGAACATCCTGAGACACTTGAGCCTGCAGGTTCAATTTTCATCCACATTTCCCCATATTCCAGAAAGCCACTTTGGCCATTCTTGGGCCACAGGGTCTGCACACCTTTGGAAGGGTGGACCTGAGGAAGAGGCACATATGGGCCCAGAAAGAAAATTTTCATGGCCCTTTGGAAAGATATTTTAGGATCCTTGGTACCTAAAGGATAATCTATACAAATGGCTCAGTCTTGGGAACACATCAGGAGTGGGATACTTGACCCAGGAATTCCACTCCTACATACACATCCAAGAACATTGAAAACAGGACAGGGACTCAAACAGATACTTGTACACCAATGTCCACAACAGCATTATTCACAATAGTCAAAAGGTAGGCACAACCCAAGTGTCCATCAACAGATGAATGGATAAACAAAATGTGATATATACATACAATGGAATGTTTGGGGAAAATGGAAGTTCCTATGGCCAGGATCCTCACCTGCCCCTAAACTACTTGATGTTGTAACTGGCCTGCTGCTAGGCTACTGCTTCCACACCCGTGGGCAATAAACTATTATTGACTGAGTCACTGTGTAAGGAGCTCTGCCCAGTCCTCTGGGCAGAGGTAGGGAAGAAAGAGGATTACAGACCTGCAGACTGTTGGATGCAGATGTGATCCTAGTGCTCAACCTATCGCTGGGAAAATAAAGCTGGGTAATAAACCCTTTTACCCCAAGAACATTCTATTGTCATTCCTCAGTCTCACTGAATCCATAGTGAACTTGCCCAGGGCTGAAATCCTCAGGCAAGGCAGAATGTTATCCCGCCTTATAAAAATTGAAATTCTGACACATACTACAACATGGATGAGCCTTGAAAACTTTGTGCTGAGTTAAATAAGCCAGACACAAAAGGACAAAAATTGTATGATGGGACTTATATGGATTACTGAGGACAGGAAAATTCAGAGACAGAGAGAGTAGATTAGATGTTATCAAAGGCTGCAGGACAGGGAAATTAGGAGTTACTGTTTAATGACTACAGAGTTTCTGGTTGGAGTAGTGAAAAAGTTTGGGAAATAGAGAGTGCATTAGAGTTCAGAAAAACAGACCCAATAGAATATATATAGATATATAGGTATGTATAAGAGGAAACCTATTTCAGAAATTGGCTCACATGGTTATGAAGGCCAAGTTCCACAGTCTGCCATCTACAAGCTGGAGAACTAGGGAAGCTGATGGTATATTCAGTCTGAATCTAAAGGCCTAAGAACTAGGAGCTCTAATATCTGAAGGTAGGAGAAGATGGATGGCTCAGCCCAAGAAGAGAGAGAATTCCCCCTTTCTTTGCCCTTTCATTCCATTTGGGTCCCCAACAGATTGGATGATGCCTCCCACACTGGTGAGGTCAGATCTCTTACTCTTTACTCAGTCTCTTGAACTAAATTCTAATTTCCTCCAGAAAAGTCTCAAAAACCACAATCTCAGAGAATCCACGTTTTGCCAGCTGTCGGAGCATACCAGAGCCCGATTGTACTGATACATAAAATCAACCCTTAAAGATAGTTGTGATTAAATGTTGTGAATGTTTTCAGTGCCAATGAATTGTGCATTTAAAAATAGGTAAAATCACCAATTTTATCTTATGCATACTTCATTATAATAAAAAGGGTCCCCAAATTTACCATCTTCAAACCCCACAGGATTGTATTTTTCCTTATTTACCACTCATTCAGTCCTTGCATTGCACATTCACTGAGCAGGAAGCATAAAGTATCCCGGGACTACAAGGAAAATAGCACGTGGAAGGCACTGCTACCTGCTGCTCCTCACTTCTAGTCTGAGGGATGTTTTGTTAAGTGGGAAGTTTTCAGCCTTTTTGAATGAGTTAGACATGATGCTTGACTTCAAAGAGCTTTTGCCCTGTGTCAAAGGCCAATCTGTGCAAGAATTACCCTGACACAAAGCCATGTAGGAGAATTAACAACATAATGTGGGTAAGGCCTGACATAGGCAACAACATAGCAAATATAACTTCACCCCCTGATTCACACCACCATACCCTCTCCTCTCACCTTTTGAAGGATTCATAACAAAATCTAAGGGAGCACAGACAAATGTGTTCTAAAATCGTTAAGTATTTGCCAATGGTAAACTGAATGTTCAGGGGGAAATATCACTCCTTCCTCCTTAAAGTACTAGAATGCTGCAACACAGACAGGAATAGGTCAGTCCTATGTTTGTTTTAGGCTGGTTTCCCCAGAGACTTCCTTGAGCGAGGCAGCAGGACCACCTTTATTTGCAGGTAGCCCTCGGAGGCACCATTAGGGAATGGGGAAGTGCAGCTGGTTAGGGGAGGAAGCCGAGGCAGGGTGGGTCAATGAGCCGATCACCACAGCTGTCAGCAGGACTCAGCTCCCTTGGAACCTTGGCGGATGGTGCAGAACACCTCACTGTGGCCCCACCCTGGGCCCCAGCTGTGTATTGATCCTCCAGTTCTGCCACACTGCTGGCTGAAGGCAGCTCCTGGAGGTGTTAATTCTCAGCTCTTCCATCCTGCCTGCTTTAGGAGCCAAGAGAACATGCTCAGATGGAGAGGAGCAGGTGTTTGCAGACTGACATCATCAGCATATGCTGAAATGGCAAGGACGGGGATCTGGGAGGGGTTGGAGGGGTCCCACCTGTATCTGCCTATACCACCAACTCAGTAACTTTCAACACAATAGAAAACCTCTAAATGAGATTCCTAGGGATGCCCAAGCAAAGTACCACGAAACAGGGGTCTTAGAGAAAAACAGAAATTTATTCTCTCACGGTTCTAGAGGCTAGGAATCCAAATCAAGGTGTGGGCAGGCCCTCGCTCCCTCTGAGACTCTGGGCAGTTCCTTCCTGGCTCCTTCTGCCTTCTAGTGGTGGCCATGATGCCCGACATGCCTTGGCTCACAGCTGCCTCACTTCAACCTCTGCCTCTGTCCTCACGTGGCAGTTTCCTCTTCTTATAAGAACAGTAGTCACACTGGAGTGAAGGCCCATCCTAATGACCTTATCCTAACTTGATTATGTCTGCAGAGGCCCTATTTCCAAATAGGTCACATCCACAGGTGCCAGGGCTTTAGAATGTCAACATAGCATTTTAGGGGACACCATCACAACCTCTCTGGCTTCCATTTTTGTTTGAAAAAATGCAGATAATCATCTGTATCCTATGGATTTGAGTGAAGGAAAAAACCCACTGAATTATATAAAATATCATTGACACATCTGCTCTGTGGTAAATCCAGGGAACTTTGAAATAAGAGAAATAGGATTGTCCACTAATACTAATTAAACTTTGAAATGAACAAGGAGTCAAATATACAAAATTATTTTTCAAAAAGCATAATGGGTGACCTAATTGCGGTATTCGCCTCTCTAAAGAAGGTTTTGATTGGAAGTGGGTTTGTTCAGTCCTGGAAACAAGAGTAACAGGGTCAGACAGGAAAGACTGCCTATATCCACCCGACAGAGTACAGGAAAGAGAGCTGCCCTTCAGAGATGCGAAATTCTCCCTTTGTGCAGGAGGTCCTCACTGCTGGAGCCCTTGACCCCCAGAGCCTTACCCTTAACTGCTGGGCCTAAGATGTGCTCAGCTGAATACCTGCTGATCTGATTGATGTCCCATGTCACATGCCTTCTCAGGGAGATGACCTCAGCTGTTGCAATCTCTCACCAGTTTTTATTTTTCTTTGTAAATTAAGTACTGGTGTTCTGATTTTATGCCTCAGACCCAGCAGTGTGCTTCTCCACCACTGAGAAGTGTCCCCCTCCTTTCTGGTGCTGATGCTCTGACTTAGGACACACTGACCTAGGCCAAATACCTGGGCAGGAGGACAGCTGGGCTCTCAGCTCAGTGCACCTCTTAGCTGAACTTCAAAAGCACCTGCTGTCTTGTTCCTGCCTGTCCTGGTGCCTCTCTGCCTTTCAGGTGCACTTGAATATCCTGGGAACCTTATTAAAATGCAAGTCCTGACTCAGCACCTCTGGAATGGAGTCTGAAAGGCTCTGATTTTCACAAATTCACTGGTCTTGCTCATGCTGCTGGAAGGGTTCCACAATTTGAAAACCATTAGACGTGGGTCCTCAAAGGCGGCAGGGATCAGCAGTCTGTGCACTGCCTGTGGGCCTATTAGAAATGTGGTTCCTTGGGCCCCAAGCAGACCTGCTGAATCAGATCTTGGGGAGGGGGAAGGACCCAGAGATCTGGGTTTAACAAGCCTTCCCAGCTCTCACAAGCATGATAATACTGGTCTAGAAGAGTACGTAACTTGTACATATTAGAAACATCTTCCTTTCCCCCCTCGTCTGCCATGAAAGATTGAGGGAAAGAAGATGTGTATATGATAAACCATATTAGCATCAGTGAATACACAGAACAGGATAATTTGCAGGACCCTGGGGATTCTCTGTGATCATATAAGAGTGAGCTTATGCATGCCAGGGGGAAGAGAAGGAGAGGGACAAATCCTAGAGTTTTCCAAGCCCTTGTTGCCTGCAAAGTGTACTCCTCTGTCTCAGAGGACACAGACAACAATCTGAGATGAATGTGACCTGATCAGGGGAACCAGTAACACTCACTCATCCACTGACTCATCCCAGCAGGACAAGATTAGCCCTGAGGACATGCATGACATGCAGGGGGACTTCTCTCTTTCTCCTAATGACTTTTCTGTGAATGCAGAAGCAATACTTTATAGTCACAGAATATTTAAAAAATATAGAAAGACACAAAGAAACTAAAAAGTATCCACAATCCTGCTTTCCAGGTATAACCACTTTATCTTTTTGATGTTTTGGTGTATAGCCTATACCCTATCTAAATATGCACACACATATACACTGTTTTGTATATAAGAAATATTTTTGTAAATAAAAATTTTCATGTATACACATATTTATACATGTTATATATAAAAATGTAAATATGCATACACATTTATGGTATCTATTATATATGCACATATGCAGATACTACATATATGGCATTCATACATTTAATATATACATATATAAAAAACTTAGAATATACATACATATACATGTATTATACCTATACAATAAAATAAAAATATATGTATATTTTATGTTATATGTTACATAAAATATATATAGATATGCATATATACAAATGTACATATATGTATATAAGTATATATGTACTTGTATATAAATATGCAGAATATATAAATACATAATATAAATATATAATACAAATATAAATAAATATTCTGTAAATATAAATATACAATTCTGTAACATATGTTTTAACATATAGTACTCTACTGTACTTCACCCATTTTAAACAGGACAGTTACAAAGTGCAAATTTTAAATTTCCTAGGTGTCCACCAAGACCCATTCCCCTCTTTGCCCCAATATTAGAGGCTATGATATTTTGTGGATTACAAGAAGGTTCAGTGGAAAGTGTAGAGGTAAAAATCAACTCTTCCTTCCCGTTAGAATCAGTGAATCACGTAATTACATTGGGAGAGCCAGCTCCAGTCCCAACATGCTGGGGTACCATCTCTCACGTGGGCAACCTTCACAGCCCAGCCCACATGCCCAAAATCACATCAGGAAACAGAGCTTTCCTGTATGTTCCAGTTCAGCCATCCCAACTCTCTAGGATTGCATAGAGAATTAAAAATTCTAATTGTGCTGAAATTAATGGTATCTTAGAGATTTTGGGAGTGGATTTCAGATCATCTCTTGAGCTAACAGGGGATCTGCTGTGGTGTCCTAAACAGAGTTAGAATTCATGGTCGTAAACCAGACACAGGCAGACTTGGAGCATTGTCCCAGGTCAACCATAAAACCTTTCCTTTGTCTTTCACAAGAAGTCTATCCAGGCAGGGTCCAAAAAATTTTACAGAAAATAATGCAGGCTTTCATTTAGATCCTTTAAAAATAAATGATATCACAGAGCTCATTTCCATGTTT
This sequence comes from Manis javanica, assembly GCF_040802235.1. Lineage (NCBI taxonomy): Eukaryota > Metazoa > Chordata > Mammalia > Pholidota > Manidae > Manis > Manis javanica. The sequence goes on along the minus strand of NC_133160.1, from coordinate 37,334,924 downwards.
ATTGTATTGATTTGATTTAAAACAAATTGTAGCACAGAGCTCATAATAAGCCCAACTGTCCAGGGATCATTTTCATTTTTGGAATAATAAGTCTTACTTGTTTTTTCTTTCTACTGCTACAATTATGATAGAATAGAAAATTAGATTTTAATTAATCAGCAAGTACTTCTCTCCTCCAATCAATGGAAATTTTGAGACTGTAAAGCTGCAGTGTAGAGAAGTCACACAGCTCCAAAAATAGCTGGAAAAAAAACCAAACAAACAATTCCTTGGCCTGGTGCTTTTTTATCAAAAGTTATAGGCAGTTCAGCCCTATGTTTCTCAAGCTAAGGTGGAAGTCTCATGCAGGGGCTGACCAGGGTTTCCTCGAGCAAAAATGTTTTTGCTAATGATGGAAACTAGATGCAGCACCCATTGTAAGACCTCACAGGGGCAGTTTAGGTGCTTTCCTTGTCAAAGGCACATGAGCCATCAGACTTACTACTTAGAGACACCTGCTTCTGTCACCAGGCACCAACTTGGTATGTGGTAGGAACAAAGTATAAGTGCCCTTGTTACATTTCTGTGTGCTCTCCCTTCCTAGCCACCCAAAGATCTTTTTGTTTCAGGTACTGGAATTATAAGTCTTATTAATTATAGATCAGTCACTAATTTGAAGGCATGAGGCAAAACTGTAGTGGGAGGGTCTCATTAACAAAAGATTAAAAGCTGACTCAGACACTAATTATTTTGTAACCCAAAAAATCAGGCTGGATTTAGCTTTGAGCAAAGCAATTTCTCAACAATGAGCACATCTGTAAGGGATATTTTAAGATCTGTCAGCCATTTTGAGTCTTTCTGTGACTCTACCTTGAATTTTTTCATGGCTGATGGTTAAACATGCACATGTGTGGTTCTATAAACACATGTACCAGGACACAGCAGGTGACAGCAATTTGTGAACTGATCAAAAGAGCTTCTATAGGACAGTGTTGACAAAACTTGGAGGCTTAGTGGGAGCCAGAAAGATAACAGTCAAGTTCAAACATACTTATGAAATGCTAAATGAGCTTTATTTATTAATGATTACTAATAGAAGCTAAACAGACTATTCAATAAATAAATATCTTTGTTTACCTGAACTATAATTCATTAAAGGGATAATGCAAGGTGTCAAGTGTCTGCTAGCAGCTGCCAAATATTAGCCTGAAGAGGTCTGTAGGGCTCTGACAAGGTTTCACTTATCTTCCTCAAAATGAGGAATAATGAAGTTTTCAAAAGATACATTCAGTCAATTAAATTTTTCTACCTTTTTTTTGTGTAGTTTAAAATGACCATTATATTATACTATGCTGATGGTAGTAGATAGTTTTATAGTTTTCTTATGTTATTAGGTTTGTTTTGTTTTGTTTTTACGGCAATGAAGTCAGTAACCTTAGATCCCTTGCTAATTTTTTTAAAATTATTACCATTTACAAGTGGTTCTGGCTATAAGTAACAGAAAACTCAATTCACTGTAACTTAAATAATAGATTACTGCCCCACATAAGGCAGCATCTGGGGATAAAAGGTTATTATCATTGGTTCTGTGTTTCTAACTGGCCACTTTATTTTGTTGGCCCATGGCCTTTATGTAAGGATGCTTGTGGACCCAAGAAGGCTGCTTCAGTTCCAGACATCATATCTGTGCTCCAAGCCAGAGAAAGGAAAAATGCAGTGCTTGAAGTGTTATTGGTAGAGCAGCAACATTTTCAGAACTGCCTTGAACCCCTTGCAGACCTCTGCTTACGTCCTACTGCCTAAAATTGTGCCATATCTTGACATGCTCACACCTAGCTGCAACCTAGTCTGAGAAAATGATCATTTACCTTTTCTTAGGTCCTATACAAAAACATATAAAGATATGGATATAAAGACATCGGAAAAATGGATCCAGTATCAGTGTTTTGTTAGCCAACCAACAGTGTCTGCCATATCCCTGTGTCTTCCCAGAGGGTTTCAGCCCTGGGCAAGTTCACTCTTGATTCTGTCAGACCAAAAAATGACAATAGAATGTTCTTGGGATGAAAGGGTTTATACTGTGGATAAAGTGAAGGTTCCTATGGCTAAGATTCTCACCTGGCCCTGATTGGCTAGCTCACTACATACTTGTGGGCAATACGTTATTACTGACTCTTCATAAAGAGCTCCACCAGTGCTCTGGGTGACACATTGGCATGGCTGAAAGGCTGCGGGAGAGCAGAGACCAGAGTCTCCACAGCACCGAGGACAGAGACTGAGATGGCAGCGGGGGCAGAGAGGCCCAGAGGCAGAGACCAGCTTGCTGCATGCAGACTCGCTCTGAGTAGACAGGATTCTCGTGACTGACTGACCTGCCACCATGGGAATAAAGTTGGGTACAACCTTTTCACCCCAAGAACATTCTGTTGTCATTCTTTGGTCTCATTGAATCCATAGTGAACTTACCTGGGACTGAAACCTATTGGCAAGACACAGGGATATGGCAGATACTGTTGGCATATATGTTGGCAATGAGCCATTATTGTCTGTGTTGCTATATAAAGAGCTCCACTAAGTGCTCTCCCCCAGCTCCCAGCTGGCAGAGATGGAGTTGGGTTGTGGACTTGCCAGATGCGGACATGATTCTAGCACCCAACCTGCCACCATGAGAAAAAACTTGATATAAATCCTTTTACCCCTAAAGCTCCGTTGTTGTTATTCAGTCTCACCAAATCCAGAGTGAACTTGCCCAGGGGTGAAACCCTCTGGCAAGACATGGGTATTAGAACTTCAACATATGAATTTGGGGGGAACACAATTTACCTTACAACAGTAGATATGGCGTTAAGTCTGAATTCTGCATTTCTAACAAGCTCCCAGGCATATCCATGCTACTGATCTGTGGTCTAGGTACTACAGCTGCCCCCTCCATGACACTACCATTGTGAGCCACTGTTACTAATGGAAGGAGGTCATCCCTCAGGTGTGTTAGAGCAAATTAAATTCCTGTTGCTCTTGGCAGTTACTCTCCAACTTTATTGTGTATCAAATTCACCTGGGAACTTATCAAAAATGTAAATTGAGTCCCACCCTCAAAAATTCAAATTAAGAGAGTCTGTGAATAGGCTGAACATATACTTCCCTTTACCCAGCCTTGAAGGTCACTCAGTTACAGATGTCCCTCCAGAGGGCACTTTGAGAAACATAATCTGTTATGTTTGTATCTTGCCTCTGCAACCAGCCTACTTGGTGAGTTCTGCAAGGCAGGGACCACGTCTGCATCAGTGTGTCCCATAATTTAGTATGTATGTGCTTCACCTAGAGACCCTGTAGAAATTCAGACTCAGTAGGTCTGGGACAGAGCTGAGATGCTGCATTTCCAACCAGCTCCCAGGTGATGACCACATTATCAGTGACAGTGACAAGGTTCCACATCACACACTGTGCCTGGACAAGGACTGATCTCACAGTCTCATTAAAGAACTCTTTGTATAATTCATGCATTGATCATTTATCTTTCATACATCTATATACTTTAATGCAGTGCATAATATAATAAACCTGACATTATCTGATCTTCTCCAAATTGATTCCTCCTGGAGTTCATATAATTCTTAATTCAATTGTCCTGGGGACTTTCCTTGAGTAATAGGAATTAGAATGTTGGACTGCAGGATCAGTATTCTAAGTAACTTTGACAAATTGGAGAAACATTACATTATAAATGAGTAGGATGAAGTCCAACAGGAATAGGTGCAAGTCAGTGCCCTTAGGCACTGAAAAATAAAGGATACACCATCAGGATACCTGTAAGGCACACATAAAGTGGGAATGCAGAATCTCATCACTCAAGGTGAAAAATTATACTAAAAATGAGCATCCAGGCAAGAAATTGCAGAGAATATAACAAATGACTCTTTTATAATGCAAAGCCACACATTAAGAAGAAATAACCAGGTGTGAAAATTACTCAGCAAATTACTAAGTTTTCAATATTATATTCATGATAATTATATTTGCATGGCCCCTAATCAGATTTTGACATTATTTTCTACTCAGGTTGCACCTGCTATACATTTTTTCCCTTAATAGTTATGAATATCAATCCTGAAACCCTAGAATTACCTGGGACAATTTTAAAACTACTGATATCTGTGACCATCTGTATTAATTTCCTAGGCCTGCTGTAACAAAGTGCTACAAATGGGGGGCTTATCATAGAAATCTATTGTCTCATAGGCCCAGAGACTGGAAGTACAAAATCTAAATGTCAGCCATGCTCCCTCTGAAACCTGTAGGGGAAGGATCTCTCCTTGCCTCTTCCAGCTCCTGGTAGCCCCAGTCCTTGTCTTGTGGCAGCATAACTCCAATCCAGGTTTAATGTGGCATTTCCTTCCTATCCCTTCACATAATCATCCCTCTGCATGTACCTTCTTTGTACTCAAATTTCCTCTTTCTATAAGGACACTAGTCAGACGTAATTAGGATCTACCCTAAGGACTTTGGTTCAGCTTACCTAGGAAAGTGGCCACATAATTCTCCACACCCCATTCCAGGCTTTTACTACAAATTGATCACACAGTATGCAACCTATTTGTTATCCCTGTTTTAGACCATTCTGATCTATCACTTGGATGAAAGTAAAAGCCATTTTGCTGGGGACACCAACCTCCCTTATCACTACCCAAATCAATTTATTTTCCATCTTTTTAGAAGGATTACAAAATTAATATTTCTAAAATGCATCTAACACCATCTGATTTGCCAACCTGTGCTCACCTAAGGACTCAGAGGTGATTGGGTGTGGGGTAGTAAGATTGGTTGCAAAGATGGCTCCAACTCTCTGCCCTTCTCTGCATACACGTCCCTTGGGATATGGTTTTGTGGCTCCTCCCATTGAGACGAGGTCTGTGTCTCCCTCCACCCCTTGCATCTGGGCTGGCCTGGTGACTTGCCTTAAACAGCAGTTGTGGCATTGTGGACGTTCTGGGCCTAGGCCCCAAGAGGCCCTCTCTCAGAACCCTGCCACTACCATGGGAACAAACCTGGTTAGCCTGCTGGGAGAGGAGAAGCAGTGGAGCCACATCCCAGGCTGAGCCCCCAAACATGTCAGAGAACACAGCCAATACCAACAAAGCCACCCAACTACCCATAGCTGACCAGAGATTCAGAAGCTAGAGCTGCTCAGGGGATCCATAGACTTACAGAGTGTTATAGTTGTTTGCTACAGGACCTCTGAAAGCCATACGTAATGGAAACAAGGCTTATAGGAAGGACCTGTGAGGTAGGCCCATCACAGCTCTATTTCCATGAAAAGCTAATGACTTTGAGAGAATTTGTCCCATCAAGCCAAGGAACCAAATATGAGAGCCAGTAGAATCCATATGCGGCTATAGTAGGAAAATCGTCACAAGGCTATGAGAACACAAGGGGGTTATGCAGCCCCAGAAGTGCTGTGCTAGCACTTTCCTCAGAAATGGGAAACAAAGCCCGCATCGGCACTTGAGTAGCCCCAGAACCTTCAAAGGGCATTGGCCAGCATCAGTGGCCTCAGCAGCTGACATCCCAGTAGGGAACTGAAGCAGAAAAAATGGCAGACACCACATGGAAGCTCAGACATTGTGACTGTGAGAACATCTGAGATGCCTCAGGGACTGCCAAAAATAAAACAAGACACCTTGAAAGGTCCTATCAAAGAAAGAATGCTTTGTTATAATGTTTTTGACTCAAATTTCCCCCATAACCTGGTGGGGACTTGGGAAAATGATTTATGAAAATCTGAAATTGTTCTAATTTTCCTTTGTCCTCAAAAGAATAAAACTGCTTAACACTGAAATACAAGTTCATTCATCCTCCACCTCATATGTAGGTGTGCCCAACATCCACCTACACTCACAATTCCCACTTGAAGCATCCCTACTCATTTCTGTCTTCTCCTTACTCTTCCCACACCTCTTAGATCACATGGTTTCTCATTCTCTGCCACATCAACTGGAGGTGTGAATTCCTCTTTCTGAAAGAGCATCTCAGAGGCCCCACAGTTGACCTCCCTATGGATGTAGAATTTTATACAAGGAGAGAAGCTACAGTTCTTTTCTTCAAGCTACAGTGTAAATAAGGGGAAGGTGGCCCATTCCCTCTGGTAACAGCAGCAAATTAAATATGCAGTAGAATGCAAGAAAAATAAAAGGCTATAAATTCACTGCAGGTCTTGCCTTTAAGAGTGAAGTCTATTTCCACACCCTTTGAATCTGGGCTTGGCCATGTGACTTACTTTGGCCCATGGGACATAACAAATATAATGCAAAAGGAGGCTTAAAAAGTGCTTGTACACTGAAGCTCTGTCTTTTTTCTACTGTGCTTGGAACTCTGAAACAGCAATTCGGAGGAGCCCAAGTTAGCCTACTGAAAGGCCATATGGAGGAAAGACCAAGTACACCCCAGCCTTCAGCTCACCAGCCACCAGACACATAGTGAGTCATCCTTGCCCATCCAGTTCCAGTTGAGCTGCCAGATGCAGCTGCTGCATGACTGAGCTCGGGCAAGACAAGCTGAGGATGGCCCAGTTTGGCCCAGCCCAAATTGCCAACCCACAGAACTGTGAGCAAATAAACAATTGTTGGAGTAAGCCACAAAGTTTTGGGATAGCTTGTTTATGCAGCAAAGGCTAATGGATGCATTTCTAAAAATAAGATACATAATGACAGAGGTAAATGGTGCAAGGGGAGTCATAACAATTCCTTGCATGAGATGGGCTTTCTGCGCCACAGCAAATTGCAAAGGGGTTACGATGGAAGAAGTTATTTCTGCCTCTATCATCAGAATTTTATTTTAAAAGCCTACGGGGGAAGGGAACAAAAAAAAAAAGAGAAAGTGTAAATGAAATCAAAACAAAATCTTCTTTCAAATCTTAGCTGAAACACGTGTGTTTTCCTGAGAAATGTAGTTATGCTTATGTAAATTACATGGCTGTTCATGATTTCCTCTTCCCTTACTTTTAAAAAAATCAGATCCAATTTATGTCCCACCTCTAACAAATGACCAGAACTTTCCAGAATACAATGTATATACTGGTCATTCATTTATTTATTGGGTCACATTTTCCAAGTTATACAGACTTTTACTTCTATTCACAGTTTTTTCACCTTCACCTATTATTGTTTCTAAAGCATTCTAATTGCCTTTTGAATGAAGACTTGATATGTATAACTTTTACTTATTGATTTGTCCTATTTTGACCTAAAGGCAAACCTTAAATTGAGCTGGTGACAATGTTCATTCATTTTTGTTTTCACCTTCTACCTTTTTCCACATGGTAATGGGTAAAGTTATAGGAAGGGAGGATGAAGTGGGAAATAAAAGTGGTAAAACATTTTGCAATTTTCCAAGTGCTAGATATAATCTAAGAGATGTGCATTTTCTATTGAAATAGTTTCACCCATAACAATACACACTCTTATTAGAACCGTATTTTTGCTGACAGAGCCCAGAGTTGCTTCACTCAGCATCCCACATATAGAAGAAAAAAAAAAATACACACACAAAACATGCTCATCACTCTTACATAAATATACTTTGATTTGCCTGATCTCTTATATTTTTAGAGATCCACAGTCTTCCTTGACATTTCTAAATGACTCTGAGACTGACTGCCTTTGAACCAAGTTATTTGAATGTGGATCTATGACTTTAATCAGGCACATTGTTTTGAAGACATTAGTTTGAATAGTATAGTCAAATGGATATTGTGTTTTCTGTAATGTGAGTAAAGAAATTAATAGGGCTTAGGGATTAGCTGGAATGTCTTCTTTTATGTGACCTAGATAACATAGTGTCTTATTATTACTGCACTCTGACAGTAAAGCTTATAGTGTTTTCCAATGAGTTAAAACAAAAGCTATATAAATTCAAAACATATTACTTATGTCTGTTGTGCACTTAGTTGTCCATTATTAATATTAATCATCTTTGCTTTCTTCCATAGATCTTAAAGTCCCATATATTTTACAATCAAAGCTGTCAAGAATTATAATACTACTGTATGTGATCTCTATAAAAGGAGATTTAAATGCCAATCAAAAGGGCCATTGGTTGCTTCATTTACATTCAAAGTGCTTCTGCCCATAAATTACATTGATAGTTTATATTCTCCTTACGTAGTCTCAAAATGAGCTTAAACTATGTTCATTCCTTTCATCCTTGTAACCTCTGTTGAGGAAAAAGCAACCCTGGCGAGGCCCTGGGATTCCCTTTGCTCCATACACCCCACACACATGGAGAACAGCCACTCCTGCCTCTCTCCTGGACATTCCCAGATGCAGAGCCCTGATGTAACAGGAGTGAGAGGGGCTCTGCACACTGCTGAACTGACTCAGGGGACACTCTAGGTCACCATTAAGATCCTGTCCACCAATTTGAAGCTGTCTGGGGCCATGGCTCTTGTTTCTATTTACTTTGGTAGGAGAAAAGATTTGTCAAATGCTATATACATTGAAATGGCATCATAAGCCCATCTCATAACAGACTCTTTCTGAACTTCTGGAACCACACACCTGATACCAATATCCAGGGCATTCCAGCCTAATACGAACTTGTATATTTTAGTGAACACTATCTAAGTGAAAGTCAAGAACACATCCAGTTTAGAACACCCTTATTCATCCATTTTGAAGCATCAATACTTCAGGCCAGACACCTCTGAAGAATGCACTAACAAGCCCGAGGCAGTGACCACCTGTGTGAAGAGCAATGCTAAAACAAGAAAGGTCATTCCTTAGGGAGACCAGAAGTGCCCATCCGTAGTGTGATGACATCTGAAGTCACTTTCTTCCTGCTCTCTTCCCATATTCTAAGATATCCAAATTGCAAACATTGAGCCAGATTGGGGGAAAGCCACCTTCCAATTGGCTTACAAGTCAGCCTCTTCCAATGACAAACAATGGAGGGAAGATAAGCAGACACCTGGCGGCCACTGTCAGAGCTGTAACTATTTTCCTGAGCATTGCCTGTGACTTTCCTTCTTTTAATTCTTAAAACTTCCTGGCTCTAATTGGAAGCTGGACTAGCATTACTAGATAATTTAATATCCATATTGGCTGGCACTTTTCAGATGAGGGGGGATGCATTGTGAATAAGTGACAGTGAATGGAAGGCTGCTAGTTTATTGTTGATTTTTTTCATATTGAGACTCAATTTCAAACCACTGTCCTTTCTTAATTAGTTCACTAATTACATTATCGTAGAGCATCTATATACCTGGCACTGCACTTGGGACCTAAGGATCAAGGTAAATGAGAACAAATGGTCACTGCCATTTCTTATGTCTTAAGAAGTCAGATGATCATGAATGTATTCAAACAAATATTTATTGAGTCCACACCAAGTACTAGGAATTCTTCTAGCTCTGTAGAAATAGCAATGAATAAAATATAAAATAACCCTTCCCTTAATGGAAGCTTACAGTGTAATGAAGGGAACAGTAAAAAGCAGAAGTAACTAAAATATACAGTATGTAGATGGTGAACAGTTCTAAGAAAAAAAAGCAAGCAGGGGCAGGGACTAGGGAGTGGAGTGGGTTTTCATTTCACACAGGACACCCAGGGAAGACCTTGCAGAGAAGAACATATTTGGTTAAAGAACCAAAGTTGTTGAGGGTGTGAGCCACATGTGTATCTAAGGGAAGAGCATTCTAGACAAAGAGAAAGCAAAGGCCAAGCCCTGAGAGGGGACATGCCTGGTATAATGAAGGAACAGTCACAGATTTTATAGTCTGTAAGTAGCCAGCACAATTCTTTCCAGTCTTGTGGCCTTCCACAGCCTTGCTAGCCCTGCCCTCTATCAAGAGGTGCAATCCGTGTCCCCTCCCCTTGAGCCTAGACAGGCCTTTGGGATTGTCCTGACTTGTAAAATATGGTACGTACAAGAGAAGTGACACCAGGTGACTTTGAGGTTAGGTCATAAAAGGCAGTACAGCGTCTGCTTGGCTCTCTTTCTTGGGATACTTACCCTGGGAACCCTGCCGCCATGATTTGAGGAAGCCCAGGTCACACAGAGGTGCACGTGGAGAGGGGCTGAGGCTGAGCTACCAGCTAACAGCCAGCAGCCATGTGAGTGAGTGGTCTCTGAAGTAAATCCTCCAGTCCCCTGTTGGTCCCTGTCACCTGACATTAGATACAGCATCAAGAAGCCTTCTCTGCTGACCCCTGACCCAGCTGTAGAGTTATGAAGGAAACAAATGATTGCTGTTGTTTTTAACCACTCTACTCAGGGATAGTCATGGGACTAGGTAACAAAACAATGAGAAAGGCATTGGCGTTAGAACTAGTTGGGTTGGGAGGTAGTCAGAGGAGAGGAGCAGAGCCAGATCCTCAATGTCATATAAACTATTGTAAATTATTAGCCCCTGACTCTAATTGGAAAACCACTGGACCAAGAAGTAAAAGTTGGTCACTCTCTGTCCCGGGTGTCATCATGAAGACAGTCTCCAACAGACACACATCTTTGGGCAGAGATTTTTTTCCAAGAAGGAAACTTCTACTTCCTACAGGCAACATTTTGCACTCATGATGATAAACTCTCATCCAGACTGATCCAATCAGCATGTTCCCTATCACAAAAGTTTAATATTTGCCTCTATGGATCCTGAGAGAATGTCAGCTGGCCTCTGCCTCATGCTACTGGGGCTTCAATTTCTATGCACATGTAGGTTTCAGCCAACTTAGACCTATAAATGCCCAAATGGGGTAAGAGAAAGGGTGCTTTCCATGGAGGCTTCTGGACTTCGTTTCCCTCTGGTTTAATAGGCATCTAGTTTGCTGACTTTGAGGGACTGCAGCATGGCCTGTCTGTCATGGAGACATTAGTTTCATTGTGTGGGAGGACAGGGAAATACAGTCCCAGAAACAAAATGATTTTCAATGCTGGGAGGCTCAGATAGATGAGCATTAAAAAAATCCATCCTTGCTGATGTTTGAAACAGGTGGTGTGCCAATGTGAGGTGCAATATCTGCCCCATTTGGGGGCTGAGTTTATAAAAGTGCTCCATTTGGAGATTCTTAAATTTGGATAACCTCAAAAACTGTGCAAGGTGAAGCCGTGTGATTATGGTGGGTAAGGTGAGTCTGGAGAGAAACAGGTCACTGCTCCTGAGTCACAAAGTGATTAAGGTCATGTTTGCCTGCCCCTGGAGACAATACCAAGTGTTCTGGATTGAGGTCTAGGACTAACCAGGACAAGAATTCTATTATTCAGTTATTTAGTTTAAGGCGACTAGTAACAGTGATGAATTTCCAAATATTACATTATGTTTCTGGGCAGATTCAAAGGGAACATTTGGGTAGGTGGATAAATAGTTGGATTCAACAAAATACCCTTTTGATTAGGCCCAGTCAGGAACAAATAAACCCTTCTGTTTGTGCTGTTTTGCTGTTTTAACTAACTCAGGATTGTACATAGGATGGCAGTATGCTGAATAACATCTCAGGTAAATGTCTTAGAGAGTGGGGAACCTTAATCATCTCGGTCACGTTGAGATAATGAAGGAGGGTTGTGCTGGCCCTGAAAGGCATACCAGGCAAATGAAGAATAATGGCAAACACTGGTTTTAGACTTATTCCCACAAATTTAAAATTGTGTAATTCCATCAGAGGGATATTAAGCCTTTCTTACACAAATCCAGTCAAAAAAAAAAAAAGGAAGAACTAGAGGATTCCTTCAAGATGTCCTCATTTCAGAGATAAGAACCCAGAGACCCAGAACAAATAAATGACCTGTGCAAGGCCCTCAGCTGTTTGGAGGATGATAATCATACAAGTTACATTCTAGAGTTTAAAACGTTTAACACTCCTTACCACAGTTACAGATTATTGCAAGCTAGGTACTCCAAAATAATCAGCATCAGCACCCAGTATACAAAAGTCACTCAATAATGGTGGCCTCCCAAACAAGTCTGTAGACTCTTTAATGACAAGAATAAGTCTTTATGCTAAACTCCTAGCAAATTGCCTTGCACAAGGCAATTTGGCAATTCCATAATCGGGACTCATCCTAACTAGGTAAATGGACAAATGTCAAGTCCCACACACACTCAAATATTAACATTTTCATTGGTTCTCATTGCTGAAACACCAATTTATTAAGTATTTATTGATTGTCTGCTCTTCATTAAGTCCCTAGGTGTGGCTGAGCCTCTTCTAAATGCTGGGGATGCAGTAATAAACAAAGCACAGGAGCAACCGGCCCCATGGAGCTGACTCTCCTGCTATTGCTGAGCAGTCAGAGCAGTAGACCTGGCTTGACTTAGGCTCACAATTAAATGAGGCAACATTACATACCTGAAAAAGCCACACAAGCTATGGTATCAGTAACTTCAGATACTCAGTTACCTGGCTGTTTAAGGGATGAAAGGATGGGTGTGACCAAAACAGTCTCCAGAGACCCCAAAGACAATTCTCAGCAGTTTCTTGAGATTAGGATTTGAGAAAGCAGGGAGGAGAAGAGGGGGATAGCAGCCCAGAGTGGTGGAGCAAGAGAAAGGAACAACATGAACATGGATAAGGGGCCAGGAATGGTGCCAGCCAAGCCAGATTTTAGGCCACATGGGTGAGGTTAAAAAGGAAATATGTGGCTGGATGGTGAAGGCAGCAATTATGGAGAAACCCAAAAATAAAACATCATTAGTATTAACTTTTAAAAAATGGATGGAAAGTGAATGACAGGTCATCTGCGGGTTTATAATCTGTTTCAATGTGTTTCTATCCAAACTGAAGGTACACTGGGGAATCCAGTACTTACTCCTTCTTCACCCTTCTGTTGTCTTGAGAATGCTCCTTCACATAAGGAAATTCAGAGAACTATGACAAGGCTATGCATTGCCAAATGCAAGACATTAAATGTCCATGATCCCTTTCTTAGAATATAATCCAGCTGTTAATACTGCAGAATTAATACTCCATAGTTAATACTTGAGGGAATGAATTTCAAAGATGTGCTTTCACTCATCACTCTAATTGTGGATCTACTTTCTGCAAATTGAGTTCACAGCACAAACACAATAGAAGTGAATCGTACTTTTAAAAATAGAAAGAGGTACATATCAGATATAAAAATGTTGGCAAGACTGGGAGGAAACAACATGGTAGTGTGAGAAGTGAGGCTGAAACTTCCTCCCAAAATCATGTATAACACAAAAATAAGCAAATACATCTAATCCTAAAAGAGCAACACAAAGACTGAAGAACAGATAGCCTACATCTGGGAAAAAGAGAAGACCTCACTGAAAAGAATAAGGAGCAAAGCCACAATCCAGTGGGACCCAAGCCCTCCCACAAACCCAACTCACATGTGGAAGGAAGAGAAATGGAGTGGAGAGGGAGTAGAAGCCCAGGAATACTAAACGCCAAGCCCTGGAGATCTGCTCTGGTAACACAAACCCACATTACATGGTGCTCTGGAGATTAGTGGAATTGGAAAGGAAAGACAGGCAGAATACTCTGAGAGACCGAAGTCTCTCCAATCTCAGAGATCTCAGTTCTCTGCAAGATTACGGCAGCTCGTGGAGAACAGGTACCCACAATGAGCCACTCTGGGACAAAAGAAAGGTAGGCATTTTGAAGACTTCCCAAAAGTGAGAGGGGTCCTACAGGGGCAAGGATAACACAGAGCTTGCTGCTCAGGAGAAAAGGCAGGTGGACAAAATCGCCCCAGCACACTCAACCCAGCAGGTTGGGGACTTTCAAGAGCTTCAGACTCTCCACCCTCCTAGATGGTAACACAGCCCCAAGACCCCCCACTGTGATACACAGCCTGCCATCCTTTCCTCCCAGCCCACAATGGTCTGTTCACATGATGCCCCTGCCATCATGCCAGGCCAGCCAGAGGGTGGCCCCACCTACAGCAGCTACAAGAGCATAATGCAGAGGCTTCTCCCTGTGTACCCAGCCTACTGGACCTGGCAGTGGAGGCAGGCAGTGCATTCGGAAGCAGGAAAGAGCTCTTTCCCCCCAGCATGCACTGGTGTTGTGCTCCTGTGACCCCTGCCATTACCCAAGTGCTGGGAAGCTCCAGAGAGTAGAGCTTCTGGGCTCTAGATGGTGCCATCCACTCAAAGACATTATTCCATAGCAATTATTAGAAATATAAAAAGGCAAAAAAAATTGTACAAACAAGAATCTAAAAAACACAAGAAAGAAGGATAAGTGAAACTGAAATCACCAATATTCTTGATAAAGATTTCAAAATAAAAATCACAAACATGCTCACAGAGCTAAAAAAAAATATTCAAGATCTCAGGGAAGACTTCAAGAAAGAGATAGAAACTTTGAAAAATACAGTATCTGAAATGAAACATACAATGGAGGAATTTAAAAGCAGATTACATGCAGTTGAGGAGACAGTAGCAGAATAGAAATTATAGAACAGGAAAACAAAAAAGCTGAGGCACAGAGAGATAAAATGATCTCTAGGAATGAAACAATAATAAGAGAAGTGTGCAACCAATCCAAATGGAACAATATTTGCATTATAGGGATACCAGAAGAAGAGAGAGAAAAAGGGACAGAAAGTGTCTTTGAGGAAGTAATTACTGAAAACTTTCCCAATCTGGAGAAGGAAATAGTTTCTCCAATCATGGAAGTACAGACATCTCCAAACACAAGGGACCCAAGGAAGACAACACATTTAATAAGTAAAATGGCAAAGATCAAAAACAAGGAGAGTATTAAAAGTAGCCACAGAGAGAAAAAACATCACACATGAAGGAAAACCCATCAGGCTATAATTTGACATCTCAGTGGAGACATTACAGGCCAGAAGTGAGTGACATGAAACAGAAGGGCCTCCAACCAAGAAAATTCTATCCAGCAAGATTATCATTTAAATTTAAAGCATGGATTAAATAATTTCCAGATGAGCAAAGGTTAAGGGAATTTAACTCCCACAAACCATATCTACGGTGTATTTTAAAGAGACTGGACTGCTATAAATAGCAGTCTATATTTAGCCTATTTAAGGCTAAATAGCTGTCACCAGAGAAAATAAAGCCACAATAAAGGAAGTAGACAGGTTAATTACTAAGCAAATGTAAAATTATATCAAGTACCCACAAAGTCAATCAAGGCATACAGAAAGAGTACAGAATATGACACTTACTAGATAGAGTGGAGGAAAAAGGAGAAGAAGAAGGGAGGGGAAAAAGAGAACCCTTAGATTAGGTTTGAAATAGCATAATAATGGAATTAAGTTAGACTGTTAGATAGTAAAGAAGCTGCCCTTGAACCTTTGGTAACTATGAATCTAAACCCTGCAATGGCAATAAATACATATCTATTGATAATCACCCTAAATGTAAATGGACTGAATGTGCCAATCAAAAGACATGGAGTTACAGAAAGGAAATATATATAAAGAGACCCATCTATATGATGTCTACAAGAGACTGGCTTGAAAGACAAAGATATATACAGACTAAAAGTGAAGGGATGGAAAAAGATATTTCATCAAACAATAGGGAGAAAAAAACAGGAGTAGCAGTACATATCAGACAAAGTAGATTTCAAAACAAAGAAAGCAACAAGAGACAAAGAAGGACATTACATAATGATAAAGGGGTCAGTCCAACAAGAGGATATAACCATTATAAATATGAGCACCCAATATAGGAGCACCTAAATATGTGAAACAAATACTAACGTAATTAAAGGGGGAAATAACATGCAATCCATTCTCCTTAGGAGACTTCAACACACCTCACACTTCAAAGGACATACTAACCAGACAGAAAATAAGTAAGGAGACAGAGGCACTGAACAACACATTAGAACATATGGACCCTACAGACATGTATAGAACACTCCACCCAAAAGCAGAAAGATACACATTCTTCTCAAGTGCACATGGAACATTTTCCAGAATAGATCACATACTAGGACACAGAAAGAGAGAGCCTCAGTAAATTCAAAAGGATTGAAATTGTACCAACCAGCTTCTCAGACCACACAGGTATAAAACTAGAAATAAGTTATACAAAGAAAACAAAAAGGTGCACAAATACATGGAGGTTTAACAACATGCTCCTAAATAATGAATGGATCAATGATCAAATAAAACAAAGATCAAGCAATATATGGAGACAAATGAAAAGAACAACACAACACGCCAAAATCTTTGGGACACAGTGAAGGCAATCCTAAGAGGGAAATACATTGCAATATATGCTTACCTCAAGAAAGAACAATCCCAGATGAACAGTCTACACTCACAATTAATGAAACTAGAAAAGGAAGAACAAATGAAACCCAAAGTCTATAGAAGGAGGGCATAGTAAAGATTAGAACAGAAATAAATAAAATTGAGAAGAATAAAAGAATAGAAAAGAATCAATGAAACCAGGAGCTTGTTCTTTGAGGAAATAAACAAAATAGATACACCCCTAGTGAGATTTATCAAGGAAACAAGAGAGTCTATACACTTAAACAGAATCAGAAATGAGAAAGGAAAAATCACTTTATCACAGATACCACAGAAATACAAAGAATTCTTAGAGAATACTATGAAACATTATATTCTAACAAATTAGATAACTTAGAAGAAATGGACAACTTTCTAGAAAAATACAACCTTCCACGGCTGACCCAGGAAGAAGCAGAGAATCTGAACAGACCCATTACCAGCAACAAAATTGAGTTGATAATCAAAAAACAACCTAAGAACAAAATGCCTATACCAGATGGCTTCACTGGTGAACTTTATCAAACATTTAGAGAAGAACTAATACCCATCCTCCTTAAAGTCTTCCACAAAGTAGAAGAGGAGGGAATAATTCCAAACTCATTTTGTAAAGCCAGCATCATTCTAATACCAAAACCAGACAAAGACACCACAAGAAAAGAAAATTATAGACCAATATCTCGGATGAACATAGATGCAAAATACTCAACAAAATATTCACAAACCAAACTCAAAAGTACATCAAAAAGATCATCTATCATGATCAAGTAGGATTCATTCCAAGGATGCAAGGATGGTACAATATTTGAAAATTCATCAACATCATACACCACATCAACAAAAAGAAGAAGAAAAATCACATGATCTCCTCCATAGATGCTGAAAAAGCATTTCACAAAATTCAACATCCATTCATGATAAAAAAACTCCCAACAAAATGGGTATAGAGGCTAAGTACCTCAACATAATAAAAGCCATATACGACAAATCCACAGTCAACATTATACTTCACAGTAAAAAGCTGAAAGTCTTTCTTTTAAGATCAGCAACAAGACAAAGATGCCCACTATCCCCACTTTTATTGAACATAGTTCTGGAGTTTGTAGCCACAGCAATCAGACAACACAAAGAAATAAAAGGCATCCAGATTGGTAAGGAAGAAGTCAAACTGTCCCTGTTTGCAGATGACATGATATTGTATATAAAAACCCCTAAAGAATCCACTCCAAAAGTATTGGATCTAATATCTGAATTCAGCAAAGTTGCAGGATACAAAATTAATACACAGAAATCTGTTGCATTCCTATACACTAATGATGAATTATCAGAAAGAGAAATCAGGAAAATAATTCCATTCACAATTGCATCAAAAAGAATAAAATACCTAGGAATGAACCTAACCAAGAAAGTGAAAGACCTATACTCTGAAAACTACAAGACACTCATGAGAGAAATTAAAGAAGATACCAATAAATGGAAACACATCCCACACTCGTGGATAGGAAGAATTAATATTGTCAAAATGGCCATCCTGCCTAAAGCAATCTACAGATTCAATGCAATTCCTATCAAAATACCAACAGAATTGTTCAATGAACTAGAGAAAATAGTTCTAAAATTCATATGGAACCACAAAAGAACCCAAACAGCCAAAGCAATCCTGAGAAGGAAGAATAAAGCTGGGATCATTACATTCCCCAACTTCAAGCTCTATTAGAAAGCCACAGTAATGAAAACAGTTTGGTAATGGTACAGGAACAGACACATTGATCAATGGAATAGAGCACCCAGACACAAAACCATGCATCTATGACCAATTAATATATGATAAAGGAGCCATGGATATACAATGGGGAA
The DNA here is from genome assembly GCF_040802235.1 of Manis javanica. Classification (NCBI taxonomy): domain Eukaryota; kingdom Metazoa; phylum Chordata; class Mammalia; order Pholidota; family Manidae; genus Manis; species Manis javanica. The sequence continues at coordinate 37,316,864 of NC_133160.1, read as the reverse complement.
ATGACAGTCTCTTCAACAACTGGTGTTGGCAAAATTGGACAGCTACATGCAAGAGATTGAAACTGGATTACGGGACAACTCCATATACAACAGTAAAATCGAAATGGATCAAAGACCTGAATGTAAGTCATGAAACAATAAAACTCAGAGAAGAAAACATAGGCAAAAATCTCTTGAATATAAACATGAGCAACTTCTTTCTGAATGCATCTCCTCAGGCAAAGGAAACAAAAGCAAAAATGAACAAATGGGACTACATCAAACTAAAAAGCTTCTGTACAGCAAAGGACACCATCAGCAGAACAAAAAGGCACCCTACAGAATGGGAGAATATATTTATAAAGGACATATCCAATAAGGAGGTTAACATGCAAAGTATATAAACAGCTCACATGCCTCAACACCAAAAAACCAAATAATCTGATAAAATATGGGCAGAGGATATTGAACAGACACTTCTCCAAAGAAGAAATTCAGATGGCCAACAAGCACATGAAAAGATGCTACACATCACTAATCATCAGGGAAATGCAAATTAAAACCACAGTGAGATATCACCTCACACCAACAACCAAAAGACAAGGAACACCAAAAGCTAGTGAGTATGTGGAGAAAGGGGAATGCTCCTACATTGTTGGTGGGAGAGTAAATTAGCTCAACCATTGTGGAAAGCAGTATGGAGGTTCCTTAGAAAACTAAAAACAGAAATACCATTTGACCTAGGAATTCCACTCCTAGGGATTTACCCTAAGAATACAGGAGCCCAGTTTGAAAAAGACATATACACCCCTATGTTTATCATAGCACTACTTACAATAGTCTAGAAATGGAAACAATCCAAGTGTCCATCAGTAGATGAATGGATAAAGAATATGTAGTACATACACACAATGGAATATTATTCAGCCATAAGAAGAAAACAAATACTACCATTTGCAACATCTGGATGGAGCTAGAGGGTATTATGCTCAGTGAAATAAGCCAGGCAGAGAAAGACAAGTACCAAATGATTTCACTCATCTGTGGAGTATAAGAACAAAGCAAAACTGAAGAAACAAAACAGCAACAGACTCACAGACTCCAAGTAGGGACTAGTGGTTACCAAAGGGAAGGGGGTGGTGCAGGTGGGTGGGGAGGGAGGGACAGGGGATTAAGGGGCATTATGATAACACATGTAATGTAGGGGGGTTTACAGAGAAGGCAGTATAGCATGGAGATGACAAGTCATGACTCTATTGTATCTTACTATGCTGATGGACATTGACTGCAATGGGGTGTGAGGGAGACTTGATAATATGGGTGAATGTTGTAACCACAATGTTGCTCATGTGGAACCTTCATAAGATTGTATATCAATGATGTCTTAATAAAAAAATAAAACATTAAAAATAAAATGTCTATGCCACGGCTATAGGCCAATGTTCAAATATCGCCCATAATGAAGTGTTGGGAATTGACAGAGTAGGCAATGAACAGATCTGTGAATGAAATATTTAAGTTTTAAATTAATCACAATGGTGAATCAATAGTCCAACCATAAAGTTAGGGATTAGGTCTAAGTGGTAGACAGAATGCATCACTGACCCCAGTTATTGGCCTCCCTCTATTAACACACATGTCCCTCTAACTTTGGAGTCCCTTCCTTCTCTGATTCTGGGCCAGCCTTGGGACTTGCTTTGTACAAAACAAGGAAAGAGTAAAGCCCTAACAGTACCAAGCCCAGAACTCCAGAGGTTTTGTGTGTCTGTTCTATTTCTTGGAACCCTGCCAAGCCACCATCTGAACATGTTTGGGCTAGCCCACAGGATGAGAGACTGCATGGAGCAGAGTTGTCTCAGCTACAGCTACCTTAGACCAATTCCCACACAGGTGACTCCCAACCAAATGTGAACCTAGCCAAGCTTAGTAGAACCATCTGCTCTATCCACAGCTGGTCCCAAGATGCATGCGTAAGCTCATCTTAGACCAGAAATACTGTCCAGAAGTCACCCAGCCTCAAGAGTAATAATAAAGGTTTGCTGTTTTAACAATTGTGCTTTGGGTAGATTGTGAATAATAATAGGTATCTGATTAAGACTAGATGCTGCTCTAAGTTATGCTTTCCTGAGAATTTTAAAATATAGCAATGCCTACTCTCTTTCTCTCTACATCAAGAGTTTGTTTTAATCAACCTCGATACTGTTTCATCTTATTTTGTTTTATATGTCCCAGGTTTCTAATGTGCAGCCAAAGTCAAAACTTCCTGGCTAGATATTGGCTCCCCAACCTAATTTCTCCAAATATTACAATTCCAGGTTGGTGAGGCATTATTATCTGAAGTCTGGATAATACTTAAGTGTGTTTGCTTTTGCACAGGCATTATTCAGAAGAACAAGACAAATCTGTCTTCCTAGATACAGAGGTCCTCTAGAAGTCCACCAGTTTGTCCAGGCAATGAGATAGTGAATTCTGCAGGTCCATGACTTACAGGATGGATGAGAGAACCTGTCCCTGGAAGGTCTCTACCTTCCCCCCAGATGCTGGCGGTAACAGATGTAAATGCTTTTGCTACTTAATATTTAGTTTAGGCTGTGAATCTGGCAAAACCAGGCACAGTAATAGATCACTGGAGAGTGGAGAAAGACTTAGAGAGGGGCACATTATTTTTACATTTTAATTAAATACTTGTCAGAGAGATGGGCAAGTGAATGACCGATTGGGAAGAGGGAGCTTGACAAAGAGCGTTTTATTTGAGAGTAAGATCCGTGTGGTAGATTCCTTGGTGCCTTGTCAGAATCTCCTTTCCTGGGCAGGCATACTCCTTCCTAGCTGTGTCGATTATTGGCTGTCAATGACTCACACCTGCCCCCTTTGCCAGAGACTTGCCGTCAGCAGACAGAAGCTACCTGCCTGGAAACACCTGGAAGGTTATACCCTCCCCAACCTGTCCTGGAGGCATCCTGCAGCTGGCTAGTGATCGATGGATACAGAGTACGAAATTCTGACCCCTTTTCTCCAGGCAGAGCAGCTGTCTAGTGCCATTCACATTCTAGAACTTTCCTGAGATAATGCTGAAGCTCAACATGATCAAAAAGCCTGTTTTTGATGTCTGCTTTCCTTGCCCTATCCTTTTTCCCTCCCTACCTTTCTCTGGAGCATTCTCCCTTAATAAATTACCTGTACTAGAATCCCCACATTAAGCTCAGCTTCCAGAGAACACAGCCCAAGAAAACCTGCTTTCCTGAAGTCTCCAGCCATCTATCAGAAGCCCTGTCAACCTCTCTATCAGTTCTTCCCTCACTGTCTCTGAGGAGGAGGCACCCATCTCCTAGCACAAGGTTAACCACCTGTCCCAACTCTCAAAACCACCTATTCTCAAATCATGGAGATTGTTGCTGAACCTCCATTTCCCTCCACCATCTCTTTTCTACTAACCTTCCCTCTGACTTCGTGGGTCACCTCCATCTCAGGCAGGACTCTAATGAACTGTCTCTGCCTCCATGCTCTATGCTTTCTCAAAATCACTTAAGGTCAAAATTAAGCCCTATGTCCTCCAGGAAAACTTCTCAACTCCAGCCCACACTGATCCTTTCACCTTCTTCATTTAACCTGTGCAGTTTAGCTCTGAGAGAAATCTCTATGTGCTGTCTTCATGCACAAGACATGCCTTCACCATGTGTTTTATTCATGTGTCTTTTTCTCTCCAGCAAAATAGCAGGTCCTCATAATCAGAGACTGTATCTTATAATTTTGTATTCCTTAGTACCTTGTTCTGTAGACACATATTAATTAATGAGCTGAAAAGGAAAAATCTAGAGTTCCACGTAGGTTTCATAGTGCAAGGGGTACATAGTCTAACCTTATTGTCAGAGCACAGTTTAACTAATTGGTTGGGACTTGACATTTTGGAATGTCATATCTTTAACAATTATATTCTGTACAAAAAGGACCCAATAGACTGAAATACTGAAATGCATTTCCTAGTTAATTGTAAAGATAGATACATTTTTTCCATCTTTCAAAAGTTACTGTTATTTAACATAATGACTGACTGTGATGGAAATGAGGCCACACAGATTGGTTTTTAGCCCTCAGCAAGTTAAGTTTGTCAATATAGAATGTAAGGAGAAATAGAGATTGGTAGTTAGTACTACAGTTTTACTCCAACATAATACCTCTCCTTTCTCTTTCCCAATTAAATTCAAAATATTTTGTAATTAACACGATTTATTCAACTAGCATAAAGACCATTTCTCTGAGTCCACATTATGCACAATGACTTCATATTTCAACTTACATTTTGCAACAGCCAAAAAATACATATGTGGCTAATGCACATAATGGAGGCTTTAAATGCTTTCTTCCCAGAGTTTTTATGCTATATATTTTAAATTATATTAATTAAATTCCAATAAGCATCCTTGCCTTGGCCTTAAATGCAATTCTCAGAAATTAAGACACAATATACTAATGATAGAGTAAGAATGTAACTGGGTTGTATTCATCTGAAGGGCAATCTTCTACCAGGAAACCCAACTCTCTAGAAGACAGCAGACATAGTTGAGTAACCCAGTGTCAATTTACAAAGAGAGAGAAGGAGAGAAACAGGCAGGCAAAAAGAGATGGAGGGAAGAAGGAAAGAGTGAGTCCCTGTGGGTTGTTGAGATGGCTGTGATAAAGCACAAACGCTGAGGGTCATGGTTTAACAAATGGGCCCTCAGTTCAGTACCTAAGCCTCTTGACATGTTTTGCATATGATTGTTGCAGACTTGGTCTTCTAATTCACCAGCTCCAGCTGATGAAAATCAGCACTTTGTTAAGGTGGAGGAGCTGTAGGAGGCTAGCTAACCACCTATAAAGCCACAACTGGATATGGAATAAAATTCAGAAAAATACAGTATGACACAAAAAGTGTTATTTGCCATGATGGTCATGAGTCATTGAGACAGGACAATTTCGGTAATGAATCCTTGTTTGATGAAACGCAGAAATGTGTAATACGTGTTTGAAAGACTTTCAGCAAATGTTTTAAAAATCTGTCATGCTTTAAAAGGAAATGCTTTGAAAGTCTAGAATATTCATGAATGTTTAGAGTTACCTTGATTCTATGGGTTAGTTTTCATTTCAGGCACTCTGACATAGGTCCTCATAAAATAAAGGAATATCCCCCAGGTGTCCCAGACTTCCTATGAGACCTAAAGATTTTTACTTGGAAGATAGGGTGGCCGTAATTATTATGAGGGCAATCCACAGGTCAGCATCTTGAAAAATATTAGAACTCCACCTCAGACCTACTGTTTCATAATCTCTGAGATGTAGCCCATGGTTTGTAGTTTAGCAAGCCCTGGATCATTCTATGTGCACTGAAGTTTGAGCACTGCAGCTAGAGAGTAGATGAGATCAGGGAAGAAGAAAGCATATACCCCAAAGAAAAGAAATTTGCACACTGGAAAACTCCTTTCAGGACTGAAAAGATTTAAAAAGTACCAGAGAAAGATTCCCCAAAGAAAGATTCTCTCATGCTTTATATACATGAGAGAAAAAAATTATGGTGCATTTCAATGTGAAAATAAAGGAAAGATAAAACTTGTGCACTTATTTTAGACTCCCTGATAAACTGTTAAACTCTTTGAGTAATAGGACAAGTAGGAATAAGATAAGATTCAGAGTCAGTAGCTCTAAAAATAATCTCTTATTTATTGTTGGTAAATAAAGACTGTCCTATACAAAACAGGGTTTTGGTCACCTTTAGATAAAACACACTAATGGTGGCACTATGAATGCCAATATTCTAGCAGAGTGGCAGATCTTTTGGCTGCATTTGGCTTTTACACCAAAAACATGTGTATTTAATCCCACAATTAAATAGACAAATCACTTATCTAAGATCTGCAACACAGTAAACACCAGAAATCTACAGTAGATCCCGGAAGGAAGAAACAAGAGCTCACTGGTCTTGTTCACCTGTAATTCATCAATTTTATTATTTCTCTCACAAATATTGAATTAGAGTGTTTTAATAACTTTCCTTCAAATGAATTTCTCTCCAATGTAGACTAATAACACGTACAGAATAAGTTCTCTGTGTTCCCTGGTGCTGAGAGAAAATTACTTCCGGCCATTATAGCTCAGCAATGACAGCATTTAGTGTACACTCCATCATCAGAGCAATCACAAAATCATCCAGAAAGTACCTATTTTCACAGAGCACTGAGCTAGGCTCATAATTCTGGAGGTGTCTGGCTTTTACAGAAGGCAGTGGCTGGCATCCTCAGGGCAGACGATTTGCTTCCCCAAACTGACATGGTAAAGGACATATCATTGGAGTGGGAGGCCACTCCCAGTTTATTTTTACTCCACCACAGGAACTTGTAAGTGCCATTTCAAGGGCTAAAGAGGCGTTTGTTCAGTGAACAATTTCTTTTCAGCAGCTTTGGTGCTCACTGGCTTAATATATCATATTTAGGCACATCTAGCTTGGTAAAATCCTCATTTAAGTAGATAGAGTAGTAGATGGCTCTATTATCTAAAAAATAAATAGTTGGCATACATTTTTAAAATGTATACAAAAAAAGATAGATAGACAGATATCCTCTCTGGTAATTTACCTTCTTCCCCACAGAACCCTATTCTTTCTCCCACCCTGCTCAACACTCCACACCAAAAGAAAAAAGCAAAATTTGAGTCCAGAAATAATTAAAATAAAAACACAATGTTTTACGTGTGAAAAAAGACTGCAGCAAAATATTAGGAAGGTCAGATCAAGTGTCAGAGAGACCTGGGTTCTCATCCCAACTCTGAAAACACTCATTATGTGAACTTTGACTGATTAGTTATCTAGAAAAGCCTCAATTTCTTCTGAGAAAAGAAACTAAAAACCCCATCTCCCAACAGGAGTGTTGTATGGATTAAATGAGATGATGTATATATAGTGGTTAGTATTCAAAAAATGATAAGCTCTTGTTAGTAGCTAGTAAAGATTCCATACATTAACATGCAGATGGCATAGTAGAAAATAGGGCCCTAGATTCAAATTCTGCCTCTACCACTTATGAGCCACGGTTTTTTAAATTCTTGACTCTCTGGGTTTCCTCTTTTTCAGTGACAAAATGGAAGTGATGGGTTATAATATTCATAAATTCCTTTCATCTCACGTATTTTACAGAGCCACATACCAATTGCCCTGAGACATTCCTTCCTTTGAAATTAATGATAAAATGAACTCTTATGTGTAAACTATACAAAAGGGATTTTATAGACATCTCCATTTTTCTGAAGTTCTAAAGTAAGCCATTTTATTAAAATAAGACATTCATAGCAAAAAATGACAAATTAAAATTTACCACATTAATGGTAACCTGTGTAATTGCCATCCAAGTCATGGACCAGCACATAACCAGCACCCCAGAGGCTCAGATCAGCCTGTTCTCCTTTATATACATAGAGGATATTTGTGAAGTACACACAAGGAACTGTTAACATAGAGGTTTTGCTTCTAATTAAAATAACAATGACAAGAGCAACAATAAAAACTAAATGAAAAAAGAAAAGAGCCAATTGGATAAAAAGCATTCTGGATGGGACAAACAAAAATATGAATCAAGATAATAAATCTCCACATTAAAGCCTACCACAGAGCTAATTTCTAAGATCCCATTGTGTCTGTGTATCTAGGATCCTAATGTGATCATGTAGAAAAAAATCCAAATGCAATATACTATTCAGAATAAGCCCTATTTCTTTAAATAACTACTACCACTGTTAGCTTCCTGAGGTCCCTCCCCTGAGCCTTACTGTGCTTTAGCCAGATGCTTGCATCTATTTGTACAGTTTGCTTCTCGGATTTGCAGCACTTTTCCCTGGCTATTGGTGGAAAGATTTTCAGTACAAACAGACCTGTATGCATTTGGAAATGGCAGTCAGTGCTCTGAAATAGAGCTTCCCTCTGAATGCATCATTATCTTTTAAACATATCTGTATGCTGAGTTCCAGAGAATGGTACATCAGCTTTAATCATAAATAGACTCCATTAAAGTTACAATAATAGTCTCCCAATCTTGATTTCTAAAACCATGTATAAGAGAAATATTTTGTAGGAAATAAAAACACCCCTACTTTATACTTTTGCTTTAGCTTAAAATTAAAAGGAAAGAAGAGAAACTTTCAGGTGTATTGACAATTGAGGGGGAATAAAAAGAACTACAAGTTATCTGAAAATGCTATTTCTTTGAATTCGGAAGAGAAAAGGTGAAAGATCTTTGACTTCATGTATTTTGCTCAATCCCATTGCCCCTGCTGCCAGAGCTCTAATAACTGGTGTAGCCAGAATAAAGGAAGAGAGGGAAGCAGAGAAGAAAGCCCCTTAGTGTAGTGGCCTGCCAGTTTGCAGTACTATCCAATTCCTTGTCATTCCTGGTGATTCTCGCTGCTCCCTCCTACCAGCTGAGGCCCCCATGGCTTGGGGGTGGAGCTTGGTGGGAAGAGGATGACCCAGAGCCCTGGTCCTGATTCCAAATTTGCCTCTGGAAGCCCATTTCAGGGAGAGAAAAGAGCAGCTGTTAAAACTAAAGCTTTCATTTGCAAAACCAGAAACCTTAACGAAACCAAAAATGTTTGGTGGCTCAAAGGAGAGAATGGAATATTTTTATTTTTGTTTGTTTGGCTAGTTGAAAGCCATAGGGTAGGGTGGATTGAAGACAGGGTGTGACCTGGGCATTTCCTGAACCACAAGGGCTGAAATGAGCCTTCCTGGGCTGGGGCTGGTGGGCAGGACTCGGAGGGAATCTGCCCCAGGAGGAGGCACCTGGGTTCCATTTGGACTCCGAGAGGAGAATCTCCTAGGAGGCCCCACAGTTTGTAGGGCAGCCTCAGGGGTGGCTGGCAGGCCCTGTTCAGCATAAAGGTCAGCAGCTCCTACCTCAACCTACCTCCGCTCCCTCTACCTACAGTACAGGGAGATTCAGAAAACTCAGAGAATGGACTGGAACCTCCACCCTCAACCAAGCAAGGAGGCAGACATTCCAACTGGAAGTTTCAGCCCACCACAGACATGAGCAGTGGATACCAGAGCACATCCGTGGCCAGAGCTGATGTGAATGGAGGTGGGGATGGTCCCCAAACCCCCCCACCCCCCCACAGGAGAAGGCAGTGAGGACTACGAGGCAAGCCTGTGCCACACCCCTTCCTCTCATTTCAGATGTGCACCCTCTGAACACAGATGTACTCCTTGGAAGCAAAGAGAAGGAACTCTCGGAGAGAGAATGGCTTTGCTGAGAAAGGATGCTTAGAAGTCTGAATCACCTGAATGTTTGCCTCAGAGAAGTTACGTTTTAAACCAGAGGAACTGAATTGTCTTAATCTGGAGGCTGATGAGCAAACGGAGATTACAGATGACATCCGAACGCGTGCTTCTGCATAGCCACATCCTGTGTGTCCTTCCAGCTTCAGGAGGCTCTTCACAGGTTCCAGGGGAAACTCTGCTTCTTCATCAGCATCCCCATTAGCCCAATAACGGCATCAGCACAAAGTAGAGGCCAGAAGGCTTGGCATTGGTAACTGAGCTGTCAAGGTAGTCTAATTGGCCCTCCGGAAGTGGGTGGGCACAGTTCTGATACAAAGGGGAGGGCATCCTTGCAGCCTTTTGGAAACCATCTTCCTGCAAAGCGCTGACGATGTTCAAAAGACGCTCTCCTGACTCACATGTGCACCCCAATATCCTGCAGCATCACCCTGAATTCTGCTCTCCATTTCGCCTCTGAGGGCTGAATGGGGGAAGAAATGATGCCCCTCCCCATGGCTGGTCCACCCTGGCACCTTTTCCCAGAAGTGCTCTGACCCAGAGAGGTGATCTGTGAGAACATTTGCTTTGCAGCAATCTATGCAGTCTATGGACAAGTTCCCAGCCAAATGTTCCTTTGCTGACTTTTAAAAGTTATGCGACCAAGGTGTGGTCAAGACCAGTGGCAGCAGCCGGGAGTGCAAATTCTCAGGACCCCACCCAAACTTTGGGGGTAAGAATCTGTACAGTTGACCTATTGCTACTCCCCAACCTATGCATGTTAAGTCTGAAGTGTACTGTCTTCAGAGACCTGAGTGGTCTTTGTACTGAGCTCCACTAAAGGCTGAAGGTGTCTTCCAGACATAAACCTTAACATGCTCTGGTTGCCCCCAACAGCATCTCTGCAGGCCCACATCAGCCCCCCAGCAGGGATCTCAGTTTCTCCAACACGTATGAGGATCTACCATGCTTGTAACCCTGAATTTTCTCTCTGTGGTCCCACAACTCACTGCTATGGCTTTGGGATATCAAGAAATACAGGAGACAAAATACATGGGCCATTTCAGTACAGTCCACTTGCCTAAACTTATTACAGAAAAGAAGTAGCACGCTGGAACTTGGGGACATTATCCAGCTGTCCCTGTTTTATTGCAAACAACATTCCTACCCACAAGTTAATCTTATCCCCTAACTCTTCTTGCTACTTGAAGTGTGGTCCATGGACGACGAGCATCAGCATCATCTGGAAGATTGTTAGATATGCAATCTCAGGCTTTACCCCAGATCTATCAAATCAAAATCTTAATTTGAGCCAGGAATGCAAGAGATCTTTGTGTTCATTGAAGTTTGAGAAGCAATAGTCATTGGCTTGGGGATTCTGAGGGCAGGCTGCATGTTAGAATCACATGGGAATGTATTCAAAAGCACAAGCATACCTTGAGGATTTTTAACTATCCAGGTTGAGTCCTGAGTATCATATTTTTAAATTATCCCAGATGATTCTCATATGTAGCTTTGGTTGTGACCTAGTGCCCTGGCTAAACCAATAGACACAGAAAGGTCAAGTCTGCCTGATTGAAAAGCTGCAGGTAGCTTAAAGGATGTAAAGCAGGAGGAGCTGGGTGAATGTGCCAGACTCAGTACAAATACTAGTTTATCTCTATGACCCTGAAAATGTGCCTTCTGGAAATGGCTGGTGCTTGGCCTAACCCCCAAAATCTCACTGTTGGGTCTCTGGGTAGAACAGCATCTGGATGGACCACTCATTGGCTTCTCTGTAGTTCTTTATCCAACCCTGGCCTACTAGGCCACACCCTTTCATAGCTCTTTTCTACTTATAACTAAGGTAAAACAAGGTCCTAGTCTTTCCCATAACCCCCAAACTCTCCTGCTAAGGCTTTGGGCAAGGTGATTCCCACCCACCTGGTGCAATGGGAGAATATCTGGAGGGCATTCTCTGCTGTTATAAACAATTTCTGCCCTATGAATCACATGTTGAATTCACATAACCCCAGTCTCTGAGAAACATTCTTTCTGGTTTTCTTCGAATGACCCATTATTGCTAATCATATATATACCATATACCTCATTTCATCTCCAACCACCCCATCCAGATAAGTACTTTACATTACTGAAGGCTGGGGAAAATGCTCCTGAGAGCCTTCCCAATTTTCCTTGTCCTATTCCTCAACAAAGTAGTTAAAAAGTTCTACTTTCCCAGTCCTTTCCTGAATCTTAGACATGGAAATACGTCACAATTTTGGCCAATAGGACACGAAGAGAAGTCTTCTGGGAGAGAGGTAAAAAAATAACAGTAACTTTTTCCCCCTCAATAAAGAGAGATGCAAAGAAGAAAGACGATTCTTCTTCAGCTGAATGCTTTCAAGGCTACATGTGATGCCTAGAATAGTGGCAGCCATCTTGCAACCATGAGGAGAGATAGCTAAAGGTCCAAGCCAATATGGTGCAGGTGGGGAGCAGAAAGAGGGATCCTTGATGGCCCCATTGAGCCACTATGCCAACCCCAGAAAGACCTATTGCTATGCTTGTTGCTATGTGATATAATAAACATTCTCTTTGCTCATGCTACTCTTAGGAGGATATTATGTTTAGCAGAAACATCCTATCTGATGCAACAGTGAAGGGTCATGAGAAGATAATTACCCCAGCCAAAAGGACCACATTGCAATTAGCAAAAGAAAAGAACTAACATTGCAGCAGAGGGAAGAAAGTAACTTTATTAACACATCATGAGCAGTTCACACTACCAAAAGCAATACATGAAACACATCTCTTAATCTTCACCAAAATCTGAGTAGGATATTCTAGATATTCTGTTTTATAAAAGAAAACCCTGAAAAATTAAGTAATAATATTTCAAGTCAAGTAGGAAGTGGTAAATTTGATATTCAATGTTTTGCAGCCTGTATTAACTAAGTTATTTGATATATTTATGACATAATTAAGGAAAACTTTCACAAATGAATTGAATCTGTTTTTGGCTGGATAACATTGCATCTATTTACTTTTGTTAGACATTAGAAATTTCAATATACTGTAATTGTATTTCTAACGACAGAAGATTCATCTCAGCTCATAGTATATGCATTTCATTATTCACCACACATTTACATTGGAGTAAATGAACTTGTTCATTATACATTGTAATCTTTTTGTTGCACAGTATTTCCATTTTTTGAAAGACATGTAATCACTTTATTGTGGTGCTGGCAATTGTCATTATATAATATATAAAATTTCAAAAGGATACAAATTAGGGATGTTGATCTGGCGGTGTAAATATATGCATGATGCGTATAAATAAACTTACTTTATATGCATTTTATATGCACAAATAAACTTATTCCAGATGGTTGCTTAACACAGATAAATCAAATTTTCTGTAGTCACAAACTAAATTTTCAACCAAATAGAGTTTTTTCAATGATTAAAATGGCCAAACATTCATGTCACTCCAAACAATAAATGTGATATAATTGGGGTAGGTCATGATAAAATGAAATCAGCTACTGAAGATGACGACCCTGAAAAAGTCCAGGTTTTAAACTTGGTTCTGCCATATTCCAGAAGACATGCAAGCATAGCATGTTTGGGTTTCATAGGAAAAGAAGGGGACACCATGAATTTAATCCACCAAAATGAAGTTGGCAATCCTTTTTCTTTCCACAGCACCTTCAAGCTGTATTTACAAGTCTTTCAAACACAGGCGAAAACAGAACACTACAGAAAATGTTAACTAGAAAAAAACATATTGGCTCAGTAAAACAAATAACCCTGCAAGCCAGACAACTGCATGTTTATTGACTCCACCATTAGCCCTGCCTTGCGTACTTACAGTATGGCCCAAGTACATTAACAAACAGCCTAGCTCTTTCTGCTCTGTTGTTAGCAACTTTACTGCTTTCAGCAGCTAGTAAAATTAAACCTCTTCCAAATAATTCTCATGTGCACAGACTGTAAAGTGAATGTAAATTAAAGTAATACATTATCCAAAACTTCAACTTCTTTAGAGAGCTGCCTGCTGTCCCACTTTCATGAATATTTTTCATTTACTCTGTATGCAAACACTTGGGTGGTATTCACAGAAACACATCTTTGGCCCCCAGCCCCCATTATATATCCAACTTACCTGGCCCACAGAGCTCATGCACACTCCTAAGTACCCTCAATACTCATGTATCTGACATCATTCAAAGACCAACATCCTTCAACATCAACAACTTTTTGTATAAAAACATTACTAATGAATGAGAAAGAATGGCAAAAATACCAATGGAAAATAGGTTAAGGTTCATGAATAGACCAGGAAGAAAAAGAGGGTAGTAAATGCCTAGTAAATATAAGACAAAAATATGTCATTTCAGTACTGATGGAATAAATACAAATAAGAGCAAATGGGTGTGAATGAAACTGACCAAGATTTTTTTTTTTAAAGAATACTGCTCCATCTTGGAAATGATGAAGAAAAATGGGTGAATTTCTTCCACTTCTGCTGCTTGGAGTACTGTGAATTGGTATCACGACTGAAAATAAGGGGCACTCACTAACTAACCCAATAACTGCCCTTCCATAAATAAATCTTCCCCTCAGAAGTCAGAGTTACACATTGTCATGACCTCCCACCCCAAGCCACAAGGCCTCTTCAATGCAAAAGCCCTGGCTAATTTCTGATTATCAATCAATTATTCCAAACCAGAAACACTGGGGACATTAAAAATTCTCAGTTTACCAATAACTTCAGTCAATGCCAAATTATACCATCTGGCACTTAATATATTCATTAATCCTTATATAGAATTATATTACAAGGAGCATATTCAATCAATTTCTCACATTATATCTAATAGGTATTGTAAAAGCATGAATATTCTGCATGGGAGGGGTCTATTCACCCACTAATGCTTGACAAATGTTTGCCTATGACTTTCCTTAATGCTTAACAAGGTCATGTTTAAACTCCAGCACACAAAGAAAGACTATAATCCCACGGCTTTTTATGCAGAGATATCTAAAGCAAATTCATAGCATATTCCCCATTAATATAGGATATAAATACTCATTAGGTAATCTTCAATAGCAATTCCAAAAGTAAATAAGATTTCTATATCATACCCAAAACATCTGCAGTGATACACCAGCAGCCAACATAGGCCCAAATACTACAAAAACACCTAACCCTGTCTTTTGCCCAAGCCATTATCATCTCTCACCTGCATCTCTGCCTAGGTGAGTTCTTTAAATTGAACAGAAGCAAGATGTGTGAGTTGCTTGATTACAAGAAATAAGGCTGCACAGAGTCCCACCTGATGGCTGGCTGGGACTTATCACCATCTTTTAGGAAACTTGTCATTTTTTAGGAAAAGGGAACTGCTATTGCTGGGAAGCCATGATGTTATCTGCACTGCAGGTCTCTGGCTGAGCCACATTTTCTGCTAATTAAATTCACTGTGAAAGATTTCTAATGTGCATCTCCATGGGAAATGGATCTGAAAATCTGGATGATGCCCCTAATTGCTTCTGGTAACAAGGTTATGAAACTGGGACTGTCATACCTAGAGAAAACAGAATGCAGATAAGTGGCCTGCTCTCACAGGCCATATGGCTTCTTCAGCCTATCTCCAGAAAAGCTAAAATTAGGTCTCAGCTGCAACTGGAGACTTTCTGATCAGGGCCTGTCAATTTGCACTTTTCAATTGCTTACCTGAAAACACAGCAAGCAGGTAATTGTGAAGAAGCACATGGTAAACTGGCAGATGCTCTTTGCCTTACCTGTGCTGGTCCCTGGCAGGGCTTCTCAGAGTGTGGTCAACAGACTGTCAGCATCAGTGTCACCTGGGAACTTGTTAGAAATGCAAAATCTCAGGCCTATTGAATCAGCATGCATGAGGGGAGAGCCCAGGAACCTGAGTCTCAGGCACCTCCCCAGATGATTCTGATGCCCACTAAATTTGAGAAGCCCTGGTCTCAAATACACTGGATTACAGATCAATCAAGGAACGTGGCTCTCTACCCAGCTTTGTCACAAACGGTGTTTGCCCTTGGGGAGCTCATTTCTTTGTTGTTCTGTGATCGCAGTTTCTTTGTTGTTCTGGTTATCTACTGCTGTGTGACACACCACTCCAAAACTTCGTGGCTCAAAGCAACAGTACTTCTGTGAGACAGGTGGACCCAGCTGACAAGTTTCACTTGGGGTCTCTCCTGCAGTTGAGGTCAGATGGCAGCTGGGCAGGAGTCATTTGAATGACTGACTCTGATGGAAATCCAAGATGGCTGTTTCATAAACATGCCTGGCATCTGAACTAGAATGGCTAATGGCTGACTGGGCATCTGTCTCTCCATATGGCTTCCCACATGGCTAGCTTGTGCTTCCACACAGAGCAGTTGCCTCAAAGTATCTGGACTTCTTACATGGTGACCGGCTTCCCCCAGAATGTGCATTTTAGGATACCAAGGCAGAAGCTTCCAGGTCTAAACTGGCACAATGCCACTTCTGCCATATTCTCTGGGTAAAAAGCAAGCCATGGTCCAACCCAGACTCAAGGAGAGAGTCTTACATAAGAATGAGTGTCTTGCCTGAGGGTTTCAGCCCCAGGCAATTTCATTATGAACTTGGTGAGACTGAGAAATGACAATGGAATGTTCTTGGAGTAAAAGAGTTTATACCTAGCTTTATTCTCCTGGTGATAGGTTGAGCACTAGAATCCCATCTGCACCCAGCAGTCTGCGGGTCTGTGATCCACCTCTGTTTCTGCCTCCATGCAGAGCACTGGGCAGAGCTCTTCATAAAGTGATTCAATCAATAATAGCTCATTGCCAATGGATGTGGAAGCAGTAGCCTAGCAGTAGGCCAGTTTCATCATCAAGTAGTTTAGGGTCAGGTGAGGATCCTGGCCATTACAAGGTCCATTTTCCCCACAGTGAGATTATATAAGATTGGGGGAGGGGGAAGCATCTTTAAAGACAAGTTTCTACACTCACTTACAAAATGGAGGAAGTGACCTACATTCATAAAGGCCTTCCTGGTTTTTATAGTCAATGATTCTCTGATATAGGCAATACTCGTATTTCTTAGAGTCCATTACATCTATATCAAGGTGACCAATTTCTCCATAATATCACTGCCACACATTTAACACTAAGCACATGCAGTCTTGCATTATGATTTACCTTACAAATGTAGTTACTCTGACTTCCCAACTCTATTATGAAATCCTCAAGGCCTTTATGCCTTCTTGAAACTCCATTACCTAGTGCAGTGACCTATACATCATATTAGGCTTTCAATGAAGATATGATAATGATGATGATGATGATGATGACGGTGATGATGATGCTGATCAAATCAATGATGTTAAATTATCCTGTCTACTTGAATGAGTACAAAGCAACCATTTCCAAAGTTGGAAAGTAAGGCCACAGTTTTTTACAGGTCTTTTTATGACACACAAAATAGACCTGTGAATATTATTTCCACTAAGTTACCGTCTGTTTTAAATGAATACTCTTTTTTATTCTCTGTGTATAAGGGACAGGGTTCTGTGATCATGAAACCATTTCATTTTCCTTCTAGCCATACAGAGAGGTCACATTTCTTAACCCCCTGGAACTAAAACTGAGTTCTGGTCCATTATCATAGTCAGTCGTAACCCACCAAAGGAAAACAGATAGAGAAAAGGTCCCATGTGAACTGTCATGCTCTTAACTCTGCCCACTCCTAGCTAGGTAGTAACAAGGAAACCTTGAACCAATAAGATAGTATAGCCACAAGACAGAAATGACTTGGCCACTAATTCACTGCTTCGAATGTAGACACCCAAACAAGAATATCCTCACTGCATTTTGCATGAGTGACAATTAAATTTCCACTGGGTCATGACATTGGATTTGAGGGCCATTTGTTATAGCAGCTAACCTACACTGACTGATACAACTAGTTTATTACTGGAGTCAACCCTGTGAAACATTGTCCTACATCAGTACTTTAAACTGATATTGAAATTGAATATTTTTATCAATAAATACATTTCTATAATACCATTTTAATGGGAAATTATTCATGCATTTATTTAGATATTTCACATTTTACTCAGTAAAATCCACAATATTATGCATCCAGAGCAATGTTTCACTATTAAAACAAAGCTGACCTCTACGATCAATTTCTGCAATGTATTTGCACCACATCCCCAACACATCTCACAAGCAAGCTGTGTATCTTTGACTCTCTAGGTCTGTTGCCTTTGCTCATTCCATCCCTCATCTCATTAAATAATTTATTCAAAAATCATTTGTGAGCAACTGCTATGTGCCAACCATTAGAGGAAAGACAATCACAACACAGTGAACTCTGGGAAAGAGAATGTACAAAGTGCAAGCACAGTACAAAAGCTGGTTCTCTTAACAACTATAAAAGGACAGAGACATTTTTACAAAGGTGGTGACATCCATACTGAGTTTTGAGAGGTAAATAGCAGTTCACCAGGTAGAGACCAGGTAGATCAGACACAGGGAACATGCAAAGGTCCAAAGGTGGGAACCATTTTATCTTGCAGTATGGTCCTTGTGGATAAAGTGAAGGTTCCTATGGCCTGGATTCTCACGTGGCCCTGGTTGGCTAGTTCACTACACACATGTGGGCAATACATTGTTATTGGATCTGTATAAAGAGCTCAGCCCAGTGCTCTTGGGAAACACGGTGGCATGGCTACTTCATGGCTGCAGGGCTGCAAGACTGCAAGAGAGCAGAGATGAGACTGAGTGGTGGCAGCACCAAGGACAGAGACTGAGATGGCTGCGAGGGCATTGAGGCCCAGAGGCAGAGACCAGCTTTCTGCGTGCAGACTCACTCTGAGTGGATAGGATTCTAGTGATTGACCTGCCACATGCTCGCTTGTGAGATGTGTTGGGGATGTGGTGGAAATACATTGCAGAAATTGATTGGAGAGGTCAGCTTTGTTTTAGCAGTGAAACATTGCTCTAAATGTATAATATTGTGGATTTTACTGAGTAAAATGTGAAATATCTAAATAAAAAAGTGGAAAGTTGTGTATAAACCCTTTCACTCCAAGAACATTCCATTATCATTCTTTGATCTCATTGAATCCATAGTGAACTTGCCTGGGGCTGAAATCCAATGGCAAGATAGTCCTTATAGCTGTCTAGCTAGCATGACCCCAGAGGTGACTAGATAACCAACCCAACTTCAAGAATGACTTTGAGCAAGGCAGCATTAACCTAACCACAAGAGTGATAGACAAGATTTGTGTTCATGCCTGATTGTTCTTAAATTGATAGTGTTTGACCCCAAGATTTATTTGTGGCACCTGGCCCATGTGAGGTGATTTCTGACATGCTGCCAACTAATCTTAGAGGAAGAACTTCCCCAGTCTTTTGTAAGTAAGGGTGGGCCTGGCAAGGGATATTTAGACCCTTTGAAGATCTACTACAAGGCTCACTTATTCATACATTAGCATTCTTTGTTGAGCATACCTTTGGTGAGGATTTTGTAGCCCAGAAGACTACACCTCTATCAATCTTGAAAAAGGTGGTTAGTCTCTCTGCCTTGAGTGTTGACTGTACTGACTTCTTTTTTGTACTGTTGGTTTAGCCAAATGGTACCAAAGCCTGGTATTTCTGTCTATCTAAGCCAACAAATATCATGTGCCAACTAAGTGATTGTGCAACAGAACACAGGGTATTTGGGAAACAACAGTTCACTTGACATGATTGGGAATACATTGGCGATTTGTAAAAGATGATGCAAGAAAAGGAATTTAGGGGCAAGATCATAATGAGGGTTATACATCATGCCTAGGAATTGAGATGTAATCTTGTTAGGCCGAAGGGAACCCAAGATATGAGTATGACATAATAAAAAGAGATTTTAAAAAAATCTTTCTGTCAGTAGAAAGGCAAACATTGTAAACCAGTTAGGAAATTCTTGAAACAATCTTCAGAGATATTTGACTAAAGGCAGGGGAATGAAGAGCAGGGTACAGATTTCCATCTTATTGAGGGGGTAGAATAAATCAAATCTGATCATTTTAGGCTTCAAGAGGGAGAAATCTGGGATGACCTCAGGATTTATTCCTTCAAGTGGAAGGAATACAGTGTCACAGTGTCATTAGCCAAAATTAAGGCTAAAACCTGGAATAAAGGAAAGAGGTAAGAGTGGGGAAGGTTGTAAATTTAAGTTTAGTATATAAGTGTGAGTGGCCTCTGAGACTTAAAGGTGAAAATTGTTGCCAGTTGGAAATGTGGTCTAGAATTTAAAACTGGTATCTTGGTGGGCAGAATAGATTTGGAAATCATTTGCATGCAGAGGTAATAATAAAAAACTAGGGTTTGTTGATTGAATTAAAAGGTAGAGCACATGATGGGAACTCATCCAAGCACAGAATCTTGAGGAAAAGGAGCATTGAAGGATTGATGGAAAGAGTGACACCAACAGAGACCAAGATTTGTCAGGGAGGTAGAGTAGGAGGAACAAATACCCCCACATGGACCTGCTTTGGCTCCCCACATCCTCTTCATCCTTCAAAATATGGCTGAAACTCTGTGTCCTCCATGATGTGAAGTCATCACAGACACCCCTTACTCGTAGCAACATCTCACCAGGCATGTGTCTCTATCACCCTACACATCAAACATGACCTGGTATTACTATCTCCCCATAGTAGCTCTTTTGGAGGAGAGGAATGTGTCTCATCCAATTGCAAATGAACAGAAAACTCAACTCACATTGGCTTAGGAAAAATAAAGGAAAGGCCAGGGTGAGTTCTGCCTTCAGGTGTGGTGGTCAAGAAATCAAAGTGTGCCTTTCTCCATTTCTTGACTCTGATTTTCCTTGAGGTGGTTTCATTCTCAGGCAGGCTATCCCCATAGATGGACACTCACAGTACCAGCCCTACAATTTATTTTTCAACAACCCTGGTGGGAAAATAGGTCCTCTTGATTTACAGTCATTCTCAGCTCTGGTTGGCACTCATCAGGTCACATGCCTATCTTTAAACCAATCACTGAGGTCAGAGGAATGCCAGGCTCCAAATGGCTGGACTGGGTCACATGACAAGGAAGTGGCGTCAGGGTCAGTTTCACCCCAGGAGGACACGGACATCCAAATGACATGCCCCAAGGAAAAAAAAAGGATTAACAGGAAAAAAAGAAATTGATAAGCAAATAAGAATTGTGTGTAGCAAAGACAGTGCATGCAATGGGCATTCAACAAATACATCTTGATTGCCTAGTCACAAGGTGAAAGTGCCCACATTGCTCTCATCATTAAATGGCAAGAATGTGTTTTTCTCAAGAAAAGGGACTATTGTTTTTGTGAAAAAAAAAAAGAATTAGGAAAGGAAAGAAACAGCTGATTATTGTATCCAGGGGCACCTCAACTGGTAGCACTAGGGAGTATTCAGAGTAGGTGAGAAAGAAACAGGAAACTAAGTGCTAAGGATGGTGAGGGAGGCACAGGTCTTCCTGGGAAGCTATGGGCATTTGAAGGTGAGTTTTGACGAGGGTGCCTTGGTTTGAAAGCCACCCAAGTTCTAAGTGTTTTTGGTAATGAGAATAACAAGTTTGGCTATGTAAATCAAGTCTACATTATTAGAAAAGTTTGACATTTGCTAAATTACATCTGAAAACTTACTCTGGTTGTTAAGAGGAACCAAAGAAAAGTGTATTCATTTCAAAGCTAAATGTCAAGCTTCCTTAAAGATCTGCTAACACCTACAGATGGGGGAAGGTGTGGCAAGGGGAGAAAAGAAACGCTTTGCAAATTAAAGGCAATAAACTTTCCAGACATCTTCATCTCCGTACCTGCTCAGAGATATCTCCTGGCATTCTTAACTGGATAATTGTCTTTCTATTGTGTCTATGTATTAGCAACCCAGTTTTTAAAGATATGCTCATAGAGCAGCATTTGAAATCTAAATTGAAACACTGGAAGATAGACACAGCAACATCGACTCAAACTGGTTTTATTTACAGATGTAGCCAGAGGTGTGTTAACAGGGAAGGCCACTAACCAAATGATTACAGAACGCTAAGCTAGCAGTCCTAGAACTGGAAGACTGGCAAACAGCCAAAACAGCTCTTTACAAAAATGTAATTAGAACCCTCTACCCCTGTATGTTTCAATGAGTCAATTATCCATTACTGAACTGTACCAGTTATTCAGAAGAAAGTGGTGGAAGTAAATATACTTCAAATATATTGCTGGAGTGGATCGGGCAAAAGTATTTCTATGTCAATAATTAGTAAGAAAATTTTGCCTGCTGATGGATTTCAAATCAAAGTACACCAGTTTTACATAAGTACGGTTATTCTTGAATATTTACAGATAACATCTACACTTTGTCTTAATTATATTTATCCCAAACCCCTGAAATACACCTATATTTAATGCTATTACCCAAACACAGGGAAAGGTGCCCAAAAGTGCAACAAACATTGGCACCAAACTTAGACAAAAAGGGCGGCTTGCATTTCATTCTTAATGTAAGGAAGCTAATGTCGTGAGAACCTTGTGTTTACTAGAGAGAGAGTGGGGATGTTCAATGGCTCAGAAAAGCTGCAAAAAGGAAATGGGAGCCTGAATGTCTCAAGAAGTAACTCCATGCCTCCAACTGCACTTTTTGCATGAATACACACTCTTCTGAACTATTTATGTGAATAGATACTTAACCATTCTTGGGCATTATTACCTTTTAAATATTTATAATTTAGGTTCTGGACAGGACAGAAACCATTATCTACACATATACCTTCAGATCCTTTTCAATTATGTTCCTCCTTTTTCTTGAAAACTATATTCTCCAGTCCAAAAAAAAAATCCTTCTTAACTGCCCCTAGGACATCCTCTATAATCTAGAAGCATATGATGAAAATGCTTTAGTGGAACAAAAAGTGGCTGCCTTCCTTGGGGAGAAGGTGTAGATTTCTAATGCAGTGCCACAGAGCTGTTTGTACAGGGATTCTGGAAAAGGGCAGCATAGGGGCCACCAGAGGCCAAGCCTTACCCATAGTGAGACACTCAGAGTGTTCATGGGTGGAGTTAACATGATTCCACTGTCCCTATTTGGATTAACCTGCCCACTGAGATCTTGTCTTTATGAAGATGGCTGTTCTTCACAACAGAATGGGTGTGTCTTCCTTCTACCCCTCCCAACCCCTTCAAAAAGGGCCTCAGTTTAAAGGAGAAAAAGGAGTGACACAGGTTCACTGCAGGGTCTTCTGTCCATGTAGTAATGTGGCTACCGAGGTGTCGGATGGGAAAACAGGGACATCCCCTCACAGCCGTCCATCCACGTTCTTTAGAGCTACGTCGACCCAGTTAGCAAAGGGCCAAAGAAGCTTGAAGAATGGTCTGTCTGGTTCCCTCTCCCAACCTTAGGTTGTAACCATTGTCTTTCCGGCTTTTACCTCCTAACACCATCTTCTTTGGGAGCATTCCAAATATAGCTGGATGTTCTCTGAACGTGATGTTCTTTTGTTTTTTGGCATTGTGTGGAGAGCTAGAAAGAGCTGGGAGAAGAATTATACTTTATTAGTCTACATACTTTTATGATTTACAAAAAATTGATCTACTCCCTTCAGTTAGATAACCATGAGTCAGAAATGCAGTCACAATAAAGTGGCATGTCATTTCTAAAGTAGACGATGCTCCAGTTAATGAATGATGGCCAATTAAAATAACTTATTCCTGTCTGTGGGGCTGTGTGAGATGAACTATCACCCAAAATGAATTAAAGGCTGAGCTTGGAAGATATCCTATTGACTAGCCTGTGGTATAATTTATAATTATTTCTGTTTCCACATAAAGTGGGGCAGAGGTGCCAGAAGAAAACTGACTTGGAGTTCACCTGGCTAGAAGAGCAATCGAAAAGGCATCTGCTTATTAATGTTTTGAATAGTAAATATTTTTTCAGTCATCACAGTGTCAGGTATGTACATGAACATAGAAATATGAGGGAATCTTAACGTTTGCTCATATACAAAAAACAAGCACAATGGCTTTCGAGTGAGGCCAATCACCTGGACCCAGCCCACATCCTTGGGGTCTGAGGTCTATCTTGATATGCTTTCGGTGTTTCTGAACTTAATTTTGTGATTTCATAATGGTAGGGCTCTCTTTCTTAAGGAGTATATTTTCTCTACTTTGAGGGTAACTTTCTTCTTTTTTAAATCTCAGCTTCACTAAACCCTCTAATATCTAACAGAAGTAGACCCCTAGAGTTGCAATTATTAAGAGAACTACTCCATCCTCAGTCATGTCAACCATCATGATTAATTGGGGCCTGGGAGAGGAATAAATTCCAATAGGCTTATTCCTGACTCTTTCTGTACTTTCGTCTCTTGTTCTCTTTCTTTATGTATCTTTGTGTCTCTCTGTATCTGTGTGCCTCCAGTTATGTTTCTCTAAGCCCTCCTTCTGTGTACTCTCCCTCAAATTCTTAGACACACATGTGCACACACACATACATACATATATGCTCACCCATTCCCCACTTAACATTTGGAGGCACAGACTTCAACATCAAGTCCTCTTTTCTGCCTGTGCCCTTAAATGTGACCCTGAAATGTGAATTTTCCCAGAGCCAGGTAAATCAAGGAAAACTGGCTCCTCTACCTTTGTGCAGATGTGTTTAGCTGAGGCCTTTGCACCTCCCCTACAGATACCTCCATTCCAGGCTCAGATAACAGCCTTAGACATAGGCTAATCAGCAGGAAGTGTAAGGGCCTGGGGCATGAAGATGAGCCATTCAATATCAACTAGCCTTGCAGCTAATTCTTTTTCTTAGTTTACCCTCTTAGGAATTTTAAGTGCAAAATACAAATTTTATGGGCACAGTGTTATACAGCAGATCTTTAGACCTTATTCATCTTGTGTAACTGAAACTTTATATTTATTGAACAGCAACTCTCCATTCCCACTGTACCCCCCACCCCAGCACAGATCTGGTAATCACCATTCTGTACTTTTTTCCTATTAGTCTGACTATTTTAGATGCCTCATATAAGTGGAATTATGCAGTATTCACCCTGTGTCTGGCTTATTTCCTTTAGTATAATGTCCTCAAGGTTCATCCATATTATTGTATATGGCAGAAGTTCCTTCTTTTTTAAGGCTAAGTAATATTCCCATATATATACACACTTCATTTTCTTCATCCACTCATCTATTGATGGAAATTTAGGTTATTTCCATATTTTGGCAATTGAGAATAATAATGCAATGAACATAGGGATAGAGATATCTCTTCAAGATCCTGAGTTCAATTCCTTTGGATAAATAACCACATCTAAGTGCATTAGATTAGAACTCATGCTTCGTTCCAAAAAGACATCCTTACTCATGCCTGAGGCCAGCACTGTTCTGCTTAGAGATTGCTCTCTTATGTCCTGGTTCCCCAGAACAAGTTCTGGTATATTGACCAATGCCTCCAGTTTCTATTACATTCATTTATGTGTTCATTCAATTAATAAATATTTATTGATCCTTAATTATATGCTGGACTCTGGGCTGAGTTGGATGTGGTATCATGTAGCAAAATGGTAATATCATCCTCTCTCCTTGAGATTATCATCTACTTGGTAACTCAGATTGGAGCTCCAGCACAGACTCTAGTCTCTGTGATCCATGCCATCTCTCAACCTCTCGATCGTGCCTGACTTTGGCTTCTCCTGATGCAGACCCTGATGGCCCCATCTTCCTCATACTCTTGTGGCCATACCATCCTCAAGTCTTTCTAGTTCTCTACCTCCTCCCCACCTTGCCTGGCACATCTCACCTTTAAAAGGACACTGACCCCTAGTAAAGGTGGAGGGTTAAATCTTCTCAGCAAGAAGGTCATTCCACTCCCTTAGAAAACACACACCAGCCTACTTCCTGAGTTTAATTATAAACAAGGAAGCACCTTCACTATGGATGCATTGTGGCTCTTTGTGCAAAGCAGAGAGCTCTGACTTATATTTTCTTCACACATTATAACAGGGGCAAGAGCCATACTTGGCTGTGAGAAGAGATGCTGCCCTTAATCCCCAAAGCTTCATAAGCAATCAGATTCCATGAAAGACTGGGTAGAGAGTTTCAGAACACCAGGTCCCTGCTTGGCCCTCTGAATAACAGCTCTTCTCACTGTGAAAGGACAGTGGCTGTTAGCTTATTGATCTCAAGATTGTTCTGTGTGTATGTGTATTTAAGTGCTATCAACCATTTTCTTGAAAGCTGACATTTTATTCATCATGTCATTTTATGTCCCTAACACAGATCATCAGGAGCCTGGGGGTTCACAAAGTTTCATGCACCCTATGCTATGACATCTATTTCCAGTGAGTCTTTATTTGGCCTCATTGTATAGCAATCGGAAAGGATTTCCAACTCCCCTGGGGAAGCTTATAATGGAATCATATTCATAAATCTGTTCACTCTTTCCACTGCTTTACTTTTACCAGAATTCTTGTAAATGTGCTCTCTCTGTCTTACAGTTAATAAATTAAATGAATAAGTAACAGGAAAAACACTGGCTCTCAGAGCACAGTGCAGAGACTTAAGGGGAGGTGGGTGGTTGCAGACAGCTTGTCCTCACCATTGCTGGGCTCTGGGGTATGGCTGCAGCAGCTACACAGATAGACAGGGTGTGGGGAGGGGTTCCGTTCCCTCCTGGGGTTGTGAACCCCAGGATAAGGCTTCCAATATAACCAGGGACATGTAATAACATAATGTGTGTCAGTTATTACCAAGTCTACGGTTAATGTTTCATACAGTCCAACTCGAGGCAAATAAATATTTCAGCAAAAAGACTGCCCCATGATATATGTGAATGTCACTGAATTAAGAAAGCCACTAAATTTACCACAGTTACAGAGAAGGGGGAGGAAAGGACACGAGAGAATAGGTTGATTCATTCCCTCCTTGGCTCTTCCAAGATGGTTGCTTTCCTCTCTATTTTTCTCTCTCATACTTCTCCAAGCCCCTCCTTGCCAGTTTTCCTTGATTTTATCATCATTATTCTTATTTTCCTTATTCAGCCTCCTGACACAGAAATCAGAGTAACATGAGTGTGAATTTGTGCATCCATCTCTCCAGGGAAAGTCCTGGGCATTGAGCAATAAGCAATTCTTCCTCAAGCCCTCTCCCTGCCCCATCCAAGGGTTTCAAACACTTCTGGGAATGCAGAAAGCTTTAGTTTATTTAAGCAGAGACAGGCAGGGCCCTGTGACTAGAAAATGGTAGTAAATTCTACAGTTAGGGAGCAGAGCTGCTAAAAGCTCTTACTCAAAGGGACCCAAGATTATACTGTGAACAAATTAGATTGCTTGCTGCTTGCATTCTCACCAGGTGACTGGGGACATATGGTGACAAAAGATGGAGCAAATATATTCAATCCGGTTTATGGTTTTTAAAAAAATTTTGGAAAAAAATTTGAAAAACTGCAATTTCCACCAATGAAGGGAACTGAGTCTTGACATCTAAAAATTTTTCAGAACATGGGGACCTACTTTTTGGGTAGCCTACATTCAGTAAATGGCACAATCTGGCACTCAGCCAAGTGGAGAGTTACAGCCCCCTAGCCTCCAAATAACTAAGGGCTTAACTAATCTCTGCAAATCTTCCCCATGAGGCTGCATTCTCACCTGGCAGTATTTCATAAATGATATAAAGTTTGATTAGAGGGCCAGGAGAAACAGACATCCTTTCAAAGACCGACGGCAATGAGACACCCACGGCTACTCTACTTGAGGATGCTCTCCAGACATTTTAATCATGTTGAATGGCCAATACTAGCTCAGGCCAGGCAACAAAATTACCACTCATCAAATTAGGTGATCTTTACGTAGGAAATTCACAGGCTAAAAGGGAGCCCAGATTGAAATCCAGTCACTCAATTAAGGAGTTACATCACCTTTGCCTGGATAAGCACAGAAAACTCTAGCATTGCACTCACCAAGCAAAACTGCTCTAGGGAACCTGCCCAAACCCAACGCCCTATGGACCAATCAAGGTCTCGCAGTGACCTAACAGAGAGAGAGACACAGATACAGCTGCACATTCTAATTGAACCAGCGCAAGACTAGAAGTTTGCCAATTCATAGTAATGGATGAGTTTTACAATATCATTTCTAGGCTGAACCCCCAGGAACAGAACAGCACATCCTCCCACCAGCCCGTCCACCATGAATTCCTAAGGTCACGCAGGCTCATTTCCACATCTGGTTCCTTTTCTTTTGCAATCGACTCTGTCCCATAGAGTGTCACTTCATGCCCCAGAATGGAATATGGTTTCTGCAGAAGAACCCCACTCCTATCCCATAAGGAGGCTTACTTATTTACTTAAAACTTCCTACAAATCAATGCAGAGAAAATATAAAGGACAACAAAGCAAGTTAAATAAAGGAGACATGTATACAGTTCTTAAAATCCTATCATCATTGTCTGTAATGTAATCTGACTCCATGCTTAGTTGCCTCTCGAAAAGCTTTTTGACTTCATATTTTCCTTTGTCATTTAGAAGGTCTCTACCCTGTACCCTTTCACACACATCATTTGTGGGTGATCATAGCAGCCATCATTTTTTCTAGCTTATGCAGGACCTGGTCCCAAGAGTTCCCTACATATGAATTTCCTACATAAAGATTTGCCAGGGCAAGACCTGACCAGTTAGCACAGTTAATACTAATTGATGTCATGTGCTCCTCTCTTGTTCGAGAGGGTTGCTGCATTTGGGGGACACCCAGCCTGTATATACTCCTCAAAATGGCCCTTAGGTCACACCCTCACATGCCAATAAAGTAAAGTACACCTTGGATTACTGAACAATATGCTGTGTATAGGTAGGAGGGGCTGAGATACTATATATAGATAAAATTTCACTCTGAATTTTAGAAGTTCTCTTTAGAAACCTATTACATTTCATCATGTAATTTTAAGCAAACATTTCTAAACCATATACCAAAAAAGGTCTGTGTGAATTTGCACATAGACCTTTCCTATGATCCAGCAATTTCACTCCCAGGTTTTTTTCCTTAGAAATGAAAATAGAAAACCCCACAAAAAGTCCTGTACAAGAATATTTATAGCAACTTTATTCATAGCAGCCAAAAATTGGAAACAATCCAAATCTCCACTAACAAGAGCTTTGAAAAAGACATTATTGTGTATTTTCACAAAAGAATACAATTCACCAACAAAAAGAACTAACTTCATTTATGCAACTACACAGATGAATCTCAAAGACCAAACATAATATTGGGTGAAAAAAGCTAGATGCCAATAAAGTACATCCTATGGCATTCTGTTTATATGAAATTCAAGAATAAAAACCTGTGCTATGGTGACAGAAAGCACAGGAGTGACTGAAAGGGGTGGGGGCTGGCTGGAAACATTCACAAGGGAGTTTTTGGGGTGCTGAGAATGTTCTGTATCTTGACTGGAGTGTATCACATGGAGACATATGATCATTTATCCATTCTCTTAATATCCATGCATGCATTTTACTCTTTGTAAAACTATACCTCAATGAAGAAAAAGATTTAATTAAAAAACAATCTTGGCATACCTGGAAAATATATTTCATAACACAAATGGGTTTTTATATACTGGATGTAAATAGGTTCACTTTATGTTGTTAAACAGTAAACTCTTTTCTAATTTAGTCCTTCTGAATGTCCCTGTAGACTCCAATTAAACTAATATTCCAACATCTTGGCAGTAGATGCTATAATCAGTAGGAGCTAGAGAACCTTAGGCGCCTTTCTATCTTCTAATCTCAGGGCCTTTCTATCTTTGCACACTAGCAGAAAACACATCTGATCAAATCAACCCCAGCAAAAGGAAACAGGCCAGGGCCTGTGTTTTGGGATCTACCAGATATCTGCCTGGTCTTGAGTGCATCTGAAACATACCCCCAAATCCACCGCTGGAAAATGGAAAGAAAGAGCTGGAGCTGGCAGTAGTCAATACATCACTGAATACTATGAGCATAGTTGTCTGCTTGGAATGAGCATTAAACCTTGATTGAAATTTCTCCCATAAATCAAATGTAGCAAGGTGATTTCTTAATTACCCATAAATAACATCTCTGCCCTTATATATTAGATGAAAAACTAGGATTTGAGACCTGTTGGGAATGAGACAAGCCTCAGATCACAATGCAGCAAGCCTGTGATGGTGCCATTCCCAGTGACACAAGAGCAGGTCCAGATTTGAAAAGAATAATCACCATTTTAAAAAGAAGAAGTATTATCATTGCCAGACAATAGTCTCACCCAAGACAAAACAGGATTGATTTGAATGTCTCCATTCTTAGGTCTGGCCCTTGGAAGGTACAAAGCGCTGGGAAGGCCAGCGGCAGAGAATAAGCCCAGAGAAGCAATACGTGAGGGACCAGGTCTTGTCCCCACTGGGCAGATTTTGTGAATGGAATGACTATGCAAATGCTGTGGATATCTTAATTTATATGTATTTTTCTGTACTAATTGCTCATCAGTTTAAAAAGTGAATGTTTGTAGGGACCTCATTTCCTGCCAATGATATAATTTGGGCTTAAATGTGATAACTGGAGTGAACTGTATGGGTCTTCAGCTCCTTGGTCAGTCCCCAGCCACTCTAAATATTTTTAGGTAATAGCAAAAAAAGATTTAGAATCTTAATTAAAAATATTATTTCCCTTCACATTATTACTAAAAACAGAATGCTAATCAATGAGTGAATTTACTGTTTGCACTCTGCTTAAGAATATGGGCTGCACTGTCTTTATGAGGTCAAGTTAGGAGCCCTAACCTATTTATGAAACAGTGTTGAAAATTAAGATGTGAACAATCTTTCTAGAAGGTCATTGTAGCAGATGGTATCGGTGCCCCAGTAATGGTGACCTGCTATAAGCAGCTGCCAGCTCCCTGTCTGAAGGATTTCTTTCTGCTCCCCCCACACAGGGCTGGTGGGAAGTGCTGGAAAGCTAATGACTCCAGAAACTGGCCTGAGCCAATGAGAGATGAGAGTTGGTGAAGAACTACCCCAGCTTCTCACCACTTACCTGGGCCAACTCTGAAGTGTGTTCTTCACTGCCCCCTGGAGGTAGCCCTTGGTATTGCGCCATGGTTGCCCAGGTGTAACCTGTCACAAATGTTGGGTTTCCTTCCCTTCTCTGCCTGAACTCTTCACTCCCCTGTAGGTACTTCAGCATCAGCCTGCATAATTGTCTTGAAATCAAATGTCAGTCTCAGGGTCTTCCAGGGGAACCCAAGCTTAGATAGCCATAAACATGATTTGGGTCAGACCCACACCTATCTGCTCAGATCTTGATAAAAGCTTTCTGTGATTCAAGAAAAAGTAAAAAGATTTCCCCACTGACCTCTAGGAAGTGTAACTGCTCCTGTGATAGACTAAGAAGGGATAAATCTCTCTCAATTTTCCCTCAATTACGTGTGCAAAAATAAAATTTCCCCATAGTGTTAATCCTTCTTAGGAACAGGTATATGGCACACCAGCATCAAATCAGTTGTATGCCCCATCTCTCTTAGAGTGATTTTTAAATAGCAAACCTCTGTCAGGATATTTTCTCCCGTTCCTTCTCCTGTTCACCAGCCTATCAGATCCACATGCCCCTTTAATCCATTAGGGTAGTCAGTGGTTCTTGTCCTTCATTAGTGTTTGAAGGGTTTGGAACACTATAATGACAGTGGAATTCAAACTGGAAGAAATCACAGTGGAGTGTTGGGGGTGGATAGTGCAGTTCTGACACTTTCTTTTCAACTTCCAAGAAGAAAACAGTAACCATTCAAAGTTCTACAAGAGAGAGAGAAACCAACAAACCATTTGGGGCAGCCTGGTGGGCACGGTCGTTAGGAAGCGCCATGTGTGTGGAAAGGACACTGGACTGGGAGGCAGGAGATGTCAGTGTAGTCCCCACTCAGCTATACAGAGCTACATGACATTGGCAGGTCAACTTGACCCATACTTGGCCTTGGTTCCTTCCTTTATGAAATTAGAGGAAGTAAACTAAAGAATTCCTCTGCTCTTTAATTCTCTTCTCTAAGAATGATGCTAATTTATTATCCAAGTAAGTGATCATAATTTTTAAAAACAGGGTGCCTGATAATCTCCTAGAGTTGAATGTGTCATAACTGATGGATAATGAGTTTGGGAAATTGTGATTGTTGTAATTCAAAGACACTTTAACATAAACTCTTTAAGAAATTCCTCTAATAGCCTTGCTGGTGGAACTCAGAAAATACCTCTTTCAGCAGGAAAAATCTGGAAACTAAGAATACAAAACACAGAGAAAAATAAAAAAAGGTTCAAGGCTGCAGAAGATTAGAGGTTAGATGGTAAAGTTAGAAATACTCACTTTGAAAGAAAATGTGCTGTAATCACCATGTCAGCTGGGAATAGACAGGACTAATATTTTCTGAGTCCCAGCCACTAGCAGTGGCAGCAAGAGATGTTTGCAGTAGAAATGGGGCTTTTTGCCCATCCTTAACCTCTGGCTTCACATTCTCTAATGTGGATATGCATATTCTCAGGCTTCTTACTTGCATGTAAATTGTTTTTCAAATCAACTACAAGATATACACCCTACCCCTTACCTCACCCTTTGTTTTGCCACGGTTTTTTCTCTCTACAACTCCTCAGTACAAAAATTTTCAACATATAATATCAACCTACAGAGGTAAATGTTACACCCCTTTCACAGATGGAGAAAGGAAGATTCAGAAATAGTAACTGTGGTAGCTAAGACTCTAACATGTGACTCTAAAATACAGGCAATACTTTTCTCCTCTAAGTATTATTCATTTTTATTTTTATTATTGCATACATAATAATATTCATTGTAACATACAAAACAATAGAAAGGTGTACAAAAATACAGTCTTATCTAAGTTTAGATTCTTGACCTTTTGAAAGGCATTTATGGTATGTCAAAGTCTTTTATTTTTATATAGTCATATGTTTGTCTCTTACTGGCAAAACTACAGACATTCTCCTGGAATTTCTGCTAATTTTTCTTCTATGTTTGAATATTTGATATACTTGGGACTTATTTTTATATGGTAATGAGATATGGATCTAATTTCATTTTCTTCTAAGAATAACCAATTATCAAATAAAGCATTTTTCCATAGTGAATTAAAAATCCCATCTTCGCCTTATATCTAGTTCCCATTTGCATGTGATTTGACTTTTTAGCTATTCAATCCATTTGTTCTATGACTGCTCTAGTAGCAATTGGTTTTTATTACAGTGACTGTGGAGGCTGAAAAATGGCCCTCCAAAACTAGCTATACCTTAATCCTTGAAACTTGTAAATGTCACCTTTTTTGGAAAACAGTCTTTGCAAATACGATTCAGTTAAGGATTTTGAGAAGAGGAAATTATCCTGGGTTATCAGAGTGGATGTGATATGTCACCATAGGTGTCCTTGTAAGAGAAGTTATGCAGGCAGAAGAGGAGGAGACCATGTAGTCATGGAGGGGTGGAGACACAGGAGTGGTGAAGTCACCAAGTCAGGGATGGCCGGCAGCCACCAGAAGATGGAAGAGACAAGAAACAGATTCTCCCATGGAGCCTCCAGGGGGAGCAGGATCCTGATGACACCTTGATCCCAGACTGGCTGCCAGAATTGTGAAAGAACACATTTCTGTTGCTTTAAGCCACCAAGTTTGTAGTAATTTGTCACAGAACCTACAGGAAACTGATACAGTAACTTTTGCATTTTTAATAAATGCTAAGCCCCTAGTCCCTATTCTTTTTCAAAATTGCCTTGGCTATCTTAATCATTTGGTCTTCCAAAGGAATTTAATTACTTTGACTAGCTCCAATTCACAGTGAAATTACATTCAATTTATATATTAAGCGGGGATGAATCAGTAGTCTTACGATATTCATTCTCTTATCCAGAAATATATTTTTCTCACTTGTTCTTGTCTTATTTTATATCCTTGAGTTAAATTTTATAGTTTCTCCATCTCTGACTTACTTATACTTTTGCCATTTTATTTATTCCTAAATATTTTCTTTTTCGTCACTATTATAGATAATAATTTCTTCCTATTTTCAATGTGACATTTCAGCTGTGGAGAAAGGCTACTGCTTTTGAGTCCATCTCATCCCCAATTTCCGTATTCTCTTAATGATTTTAATAGTTGCTTTAGTGGGGTTTCTTGAATTTTTACAGACAAAATAATTGCATTCTTTCTCTGTTGTATTTATCCTATTTTATTTACCAGTTTCATTGCATCAATTAGCACTTGTCAAATATTGTTCAATTTCAGTAGTAAAAGAAGCTATCCCTACTTTTTCCATATTTTAATGGAACTAGCTTCAGGGTTTTACCATTTATTATCATGTTATTTGCTAAACAAATAGTCTTTATCATGCCTACTTCTTTCTATTCAAATTTTACTTAGAATTTTTAAGAATATATGCTGGATTTTATAAAGTTCTCCTTCAGTGTACTCAGTATATGAAGGTACGATCATATGGCTTTCCCTCTTTCATTTATTGAGGAAAGGAATTAAGTTGATATAATTCAAAATTTGAAATCTTGAATTCTTTGACAAATACCATTTGGATGTGGAATTCTTATTCTTCTCCTATTTGAAATCTCTTTGCTAACACTTTACTTCAGAAAATCTGCATCTACATGCATGAATAAATTGATTAAGAGCTTTATTTTGTATATGAACCCAATCTGATTTTGTTAAGATTGTGTAAGTTTATTAAAATGAATTGTATAGCTTTACATCATCTTCCTGCAGTCTCTAATCACTGAGAAATTTTCATATTCTTAAAAGTTAGATCAAATTTGACTATAAAACTGTCTGAGCCTGCTGACTTTTTAAAATGGTACCTATTTAATTATTTTACCATTAATGTACTGGTTATTGGCCAACCCAGATATTTTAATTCTGGTTGACCCCATTTTATTTGATTATTCTTTTCTAGGTACCAAAATTTGTTGCAAATATTTATATGCTCCAATAAATTTTATAATAGATGTGTAATTTCTCTCCTTCCTCATGCCACATTATTACATATTTTTGCTTTTTTTCACCAATCATGCTTGTCAGTCTAGTTTATTTATTTAACTTCTCAGTGAAATGCTTTTTGTTTGATGTTTCCTATTATTTTTCTCTAATTCAATTTTTTGGGGGAATTTATAATTCCACCTTTCCTCCTCATTTATTTTGGTCCACTTTATTTGTCTTCCTAATTTCTTACTTTGAAAATTAAGTCCACTTTTTTATAGTCCTTTATAAGTAAAAAAGCAATAAAGATATTTTGCATGATATAGCTTTAACTGTATCCCATGGTTTTTTGTGCAAAATGTCCTTTTATTTTCACTGTTTTGAAATAAATAGTGTGTAACTTCAGTTTAATTTTCTTATTGATCCAGTAATTATTTAGAAAAATGCTTTTAACTTTCATGCTGTTAATGTTTTTTCTGGCCTTTTTATAACTGATCTCTAGTTTAATTGCATCTAATCAATGACCATGGTCTATAAAATGTCTACTTAGGATATTTTATTAAGATTTCCTTTGTGGCTAAATACATGGTCAATATTAGTAGTTGCTCCACTAAAATAGGGAAGAAAGTATATTTTCTGTTTCTAGTTTACGAAGAGAATTCACTGTTTGTATTGTCCATACCTTAACTAGTAAACTGAGTTTAATGATGATATTCTTCAATATATTGTTTCTTATTTTTTGTTTGATATTTGGAATGCAGAAATCTGCTCATCAACAGATGATTACAACTATTTTTTCAAAGTTGCCTTAAATTTCCAGTCTGTTGTTGTTTGGTATTTGGCCGGTGAAATGTTTGGTGCATAAATTTTTGAAACTATTGTGTCCTCTTTTTTGAATAAAACCTCTCCCATTACTTATTCCTCTCTTTTTCCCTATTTGATATTTTGTACTTGTATTTCATTTTGTCTGACATTAGTAATCTCACCTTTGCTTCATTTTGATTTAATTTCCTGGTATATTTTTTATAAACCCTTTATTATCCATATTTTATTGCTTTTGGTTGTATGTATGATAATTCTAAATAGCATGTAGTTGATTATTATTTGCACAACTGATGTCTGAAAGGACAATTTAGCTGGTTTATATTTACTTTAATAGCTGATATACAGCTCATTTGCCCAAATTATTTTATGTTTGCTTTTTGTTGTGGGTTTTTTTCTTTTTCCTTGTAGTTATACAAAATTAGAGGCTATTTCTCTCTTGCCTTTCTGTACTTTGTATATTTCCTATCTTGCGATCCATGTTGTTTATCAATTCTTATTTGTTGGATTATGTCCTTGAATATTTCCCTCAAGGTTCATGAAGTTTTATTTTCTGGTATACTTCTCCACACTATTCTTTGGGATTTTGCAACTTTGAAAATAGATACCTATGTCTGGTCCTGGCATATGATATCTTGGCTGGGTATAGAATTATGGAACCCCAGTTTCTCTAAATTGTTTATTAATGAGAAGCCCAATGGTGACCTCTCTAAGTGCAAGTGATAATCCTTTCCCCACACAGGGTTTAGGAAGAGCTCAGCCCACTAGTACTTCTCTTCTAGGTTTACAGGGTCACAAGTTCTGAGAGTTCCTCCAATGCTGACAGGCCCCAAGCAAGTAGGTGCACCCCTTCTCCAGGGTCTCTGCTGGAGGAGCCTCTCTAGGTAGCAGCAAAACCTATAGACTTCAATTTGGACCTCCAGAAGGAGCCAGGCTCCTCTGCCTGGGGTTCTGGAGCTCTCTTCCCACTGGCTCCCCCGGAAAGCTTAGGAGAATGTGTGGCCTCAGATGTTCCCTCTGGCTCTCAGACTATTTTGTTTCTACAAAGAGGAAACAGAAGGGGTGGGGTACAGAGAGGAATTCTGAAACATGGTCCCAGGCTACCATCATGCCTCTGTACTTCATATTTGTAAAACTTTTGTATACATTTTCTCATTTTATCCTTATAACAACCTTCCAAATAGAAAGGGACTATAAGCTCATTTTACAGAGGAGGGCGTAGAGGCTGAGGAAGTGGTTGACCTAACCAGGTCACATGGCTAGTGAGCTACCAGGACAGAACACAACAAGGGTTCAAGTATTCTGACATCCACTCCAGTAATTTTACTTTCCTAGGTATTTTTCAGAAGTGCAGACTGCTCCACTCAATTCCAAAACACATCAAACAGAATATACCACTAGACATAGGGTTGAGGGGGAATCTCTTTTCCTATTATCTTATCAGCAAAAAAACATTTGGAATTCTCAGATGTTCAACAGCTGTTCCTCTTTTTAGCCCACCACATATATTTTTCTTTATATTGTATATTCCTACTTAGACAGGTATTCAGTTCTATATGCAAACCTGTGAGGAGTTTGAGAACCTGTATGATTCTTTCTGAATTGTGACCTGCTTCTTCTGGATCAAAGAGAATTGTGAAAAATTATCTCCTGCATCACTTGTAATTACCATTAATAATATTTATCCCAGAAGTTGTTCTTTTGTAAGAACCACAAAGAAGGAGAACTCTGCAGCACAAGAGAGAGAACTGGCATCATTTCACAACGTAAGGTTTCAGCACGAACCTTGTAAGTATGCTGATAATGAGGTACCTACTTATTAAGTTCTCTTTATGCCTGCCTAGTATTTTATAGAACCATGCTACTGCCACTTACACAGAAAAATGGGTCTGACTTGGTGGTTTAGTGCAGTGTTTCTCAAACTCTAATGGGCACTGGACATCCTGGATGATTTTGGAAACACAGATTTCTGGACCCGGTCCTAAGAGATTCGGATTCATTATATCTGCGGTGACCTGAGATTCTGCATTTCTATGAAATTCCAGGTGTTCTCTTTCAAGGTTCTTTCTGTTCTTGCAAAGTTGCTCTGTCTCCCATCAAGAAGCCCTGAAATCTTCCTAGTGTTTCCTGACCCTTAATTCCTGGCTGAAGTGAGAATGCAGAAGATAGCATGATTTTCCAGAGAGTTTTCATTTTAATAGCATACATTTGAATGTGAAAAACTTCAAAATCAAATACAGAATACCCTGAAGAAATGTATGCATAAATGGCGATTCTACTTGCCCTGTACCACCCAGACTGCTCCATTCTGTGAAGGGAACCACATACCTGATGTGCAATTGAAACTGAATCTTACTTGTTTAAGAAGGGCTCAGCATCCTGGGGACAGGCAAGGAGAGATGGAGAGAGCTTAATTATTCTTTCTTAAAGTCGGATCTCCTTCAAAGTGTGCTTTCATGTGCTTCCAGCTATGGACTTGATAATGCGTATTTTATAAAAGTGGAAAGGAAGCTATCGTAAGGTAGGGATGAGGGCAAGGGCTAGAGAGGGAAGTAGAAAAGTACAAATATATGAAAGAATGCTCAGTGTGTTGCCCTAAAATGCCCAAATCCAGAGAGACTCCACAAAGACCCATGAAAACCTTAGTAGCTCTCTTTTGCAGAAAGAAAGTTCTGGAACAGTTGAGCTATGTGGTGGCATAACTGAGAGACACTGAGGTAACAATAGTGCCCTGCTGCCTCCCTCTGTCCATAACTAATCAAAATGTAACAACAATGAGGGATCAAACCTTGGCTTTATTCTCTAGCTGGCAGAGATATCAAACCTTAAGGCAAAAAGCTCTGTAATATCCAGCTGCCTCATTTACTTTCAGCTGACCCTGAGAAAGGCCACAGGACTGCCCACCTTGGGGATGCACCTGATTATGCACTAGATTTGATTTTGAAAGCCAAGAGCTCTCAAAAAAGGTCATAGGACAGAGGTCTGGGAGATGTTTGGCTCTGTTTGTACCAAGTTAATAGTCAAAACTCTGTTGGTTAGAGACTCCAGACATTAACCCAAACATATATGGTCAATTAATATTCAGTAAAGGAGCCATGGACATACAATGGGGAAACGACAGTCTCTTCAACAGATGGTGCTGGCAAAACTGGACAGCTACATGTAAGAAAATGAAACTGGATCACTGTCTAACCCCATACACAAAAGTAAATTTGAAATGGATCAAAGACCTGAATGTAAGTCACGAAACCATAAAACTCTTAGAAAAAAACATAGGCAAAAATCTCTTGGACATAAACATTAGCAACTTCTTCATGAACATATCTCCGGGCAAGGAAAACAAGAGCAAAAATGAACAAGTGGGACTATATCAAGCTGAAAAGCTTCTGTACAGCAAAGAACACCATCAATAGAACAAAAAGGCATCCTACAGTACGGGAGGATATATTCGTAAATGACAGATCCCATAAAGGCTTGACATCCAAAATATATAAAGAGCTCACACACCTCAACAAACAAAAAGCAAATGATCCAATTTAAAAATGGGCAGAGGAGCTGAACAGACAGTTCTCCAAAGAAGAAATTCAGATGGCCAACAGACACATGAAAAGATTCTCCACATCGCTAGTTATAAGAGAAATGCAAATTAAAACGACAATGAGATATCATCTCACACCAGTAAGGATGGCTACCATCCAAAAGACAAACAACCACAAATGTTGGTGGGGTTGTAGAGAAAGGGGAACCCTCCTACACTGCTGGTGGGAATGTAAATTAGTTCAGCGATTGTGGAAAGCAGTATGGAGTTTCCTCAAAATGCTCAAAATAGACATACCATTTGACACAGGAATTCCACTTCTAGGAATTTACCCTAAGAATGCAGTACTACAGTTTAAAAAAGACAGATGCACTGCTATGTTAATCGCAGCACTATTTACAATAGCCAAGAAATGGAAGCAACCTAAGTGTCCATCAGTAGATGAATGGATAAAGAAGATGTAGTACATATACACAATGGAATTTTATTCATCCATAAGAAGAAAACAAATCCTACAATTTGCAACAACATGGCTGGAGCTAGAGGGTATTATGCTCAGTGAAATAAGTCAAGCGGAGAAAGACAAATACCAAATGATTTCACTCATCTGGAGTATAAGAACAAAGGAAAAACTGAAGGAACAAAACAGCAGCAGAATCATAGAACCCAAGGATGGATTAACAGTTACAAAGGGAAAGAGACTGGGGAGAATGGGAGGGTAGGGAGGGATAAAGGTGGGGAAGAAGAAAGGGGGTGTTATGATTAGCATGTATAATGTGGGGAGTGGGGGAAAGGGGAGGGCTGTGCAACACAGAGAAGACTAATAGTGATTCTACAACATCTCACTATGCTGATGGACAGTGACTGTAATGGGGTTTGTGGGGAGGACTTGGTATAGGGGATAGGGGAGAGCCTAGTTAACATAATGTTTTTTCATGTAATTGTAGATTAATGATAACCAAAAAAAAAAAGATAAAGTCATTAAAAGTTCGATAATGTTAAAAAAAACACTGTTGGTTAATTTCCCTTGCAAATTATGTTCCTAGTAGCAAAATTCCTAGTTTATGGCATATCATAATGATCTGGCTATATATTTCAGTCAATCCCTGATCTCTTAATTCCTTGAAGGTGGCAGGCATGGCTGACTGATTCCTTTTCCTTAGTGTCTGGCATAGCACCTTTATAGCCTGGGTGCCCAGGCGGTGAAGTAACCTTTCTTTTTGTGGTTCCACTGTGTCATGACAGTATCCACATTTTGCTACCTTTGATGAATGCAACTGAAAAGGAACATATTTCCATTTTATACAGGAATGAAGAAATGGAAAAGCATTTTATTAATAATCCTCATCTTTTGGGTGCCTTCCTTGTGCCAGCCACTTTGCTTGCATCATCTCATGCAACTTTGATGTGACATGAAGGGGAAGTGATACTGCCACATTACAAGTATAGAAACTGAGGCTGGGAGGCATGATTTGCCTGGGGTTATACAGAGAGCAAATAGAAGATCTATGGTTTGTCAGCAGATGTCTCAGCTCCTTTTAGTCTACCATCTTTCCCCACTCCTCTTCCATGAGGGGGTAAGTACCTGAGAAAAACAGCAGAAAAGAACTTCAGGATGTCCTTTGGTACTCCACAGTTTCCATAATGTGCCTATAATTAACAGTAAGGTAAGCCAATTTACATGGAGCAAGCTGTCCCTTCCCTAATCTGAGACAGTTTATCCTAGAATCTCAGCCTTAATTCAACCCACATTTATGAAGTCCCTTCTCCATACCAGACATTGTACCCAGAGATGGAGAAACCATGGCACCAAAAAAACACACATCCCCACTTTTGGGGAGTTCCCACTGATCAAAGAAAAATGCATCAGCAACTTGTAAGCACTGAATGGCGTTTTTAAGTGCAATAAAGTACAATGCAAGAGTTCAGCTTTCAGAAGAGCTGAGCTTCCCAAATAAAAACAGAAAATGATATACACTCCAAACCCTTCAGATTTCTCAAGTAATATTAATGGAGTCTATAAGCTCTCAACAAGCCAGAAGGAGTCATGCCCACTCCACCTGCACTGCCAACCAGCACATCGTCTGGCTGGTTCGTGCAGTGGTCTTACAAGCAAAGCTCTCTGAGGAGGTGGAGATTTCTGCTGTTGGTTATTTTTCATTCTCTAAATCTTTCCACACATTTACTCCTTTTGGCGACAGGCCTGATTGAATTAGATAGCCCTATAGTGCTCGCAGATGATAGGTTCCTACAATCTATGAATCCTCAAGAATACTCCCCCAGTGTCAGCCAAACATATGAAGAGGTTACAGTTAGGAACCAGCCATTCATGGTAAAGGCTAATTGTATTTCCTCAGTAAAAAGAGGGGCAGTGGTGTGAGACTCATAGCAGCTCTCAATAGCCTGTTGTTAAATATTCAAGAATTCTGTGAGTCATTCGCTAAACAAAGCCATTACTAAAAAACTAAGTATATAAACTTAAGCAAATAGTGTTAAAAACATAGGTAACAAACACCCAAAACAGCTTTATGCTGTAATTATTTTACATTTTACTATTGTCATGCTCTTGAGGTCATGTGTAGCTACCCTATCTGTATATTTTTCTTGAGGATTCTTGGGGAAAACTTCCCAGCTCTGTATTCCTTGACATCAAGTTGATAACTTGAAATTGATTATGCTGGGCATATTTAAACCATGATATTCAGCAAATGCTACAAAGCAATGCCTTACCAGAGAGCCAGTTAAACTTACCAGCATGGCACTGGGGAAGAGGTTTCTCTCCCAGAGAATTGCAAACAGAATAATGTTAACCACAGACTCAAAGCAAACACAACCAGAAAGAGCTACAAAAGCCTCCAGGGAAGACAGATGCAGACAGGACTTCTGAGAATGATGATAATGCC
Source organism: Manis javanica (assembly GCF_040802235.1). NCBI lineage: Eukaryota > Metazoa > Chordata > Mammalia > Pholidota > Manidae > Manis > Manis javanica. Next base: position 37,275,355 of record NC_133160.1, on the reverse strand, counting down.
AGTGGAGTAGGATGGAACTCAGGACAACCTGCTCAACCATGCCACCCAGACTGGCCTGCAGACCCTGGGGTTGGGTCCCCATAAAGGAGACTCATCCCTCGAAGCTTCCCCAAATTTCCAAAGATGCACAGCCAAGAACAGGCTGGTAACACGTGCCACTAGGAGAGAAGTCCAGATGGCTGTTAAGAGAAATATGCCAGGTTGTCCATGAACCAGAAACAACCAGATGCAGACTCAAGACAGAGCAACATCTCTGTCATTTCAGAGATGACAGTCTCACCCTGGAAGCTGAGAAATGTGGGCCTGGGGTCTACAGTGCAAGAGGTGAACTTCATTTTTCAAGATTAAATGTTTTTATTCAGTTAACAATTAGGGATTACTTCAAGTTTTAGGGTTTTGAGGGAATAGTCACTGGTGTATTGTCCAATAGCTTTTTCTGCAGTGGTGAAAATGTTCTTATCCATACACATGGCCCTGAACAGCAGCCACTTCACTGGACTGTTGAGCACTTGAAATGTGACTAATGCAATTCAGGCAATGAATTCTAAATTGTGCTTGATTTCAATTACTATAAATTTACATTTACATGACCTTGTGTCACTGGTGGCTATCATATTGGATGATGCAGTTGTAGTGAATGTGACGTTTGGAAACAGCATTCAATCAGAGTGAATACAAGTAATAAAGTTGGGATAATAATTAATTGAACAAAGTGTAGTTTCTTGGTGGGCTGGGTTTATTAAAGTATATTCAGTTCTTTTGGCTACACATCTATGATTATGGGCTCCTGAAGGGTCCACTTGGAATACTAAATTTCTGTTAGATTGCTGAGAAGTATAGTCTTACCACTTAACCATGCCACTTCCATCAGCATCCCAAGAAATGGTCCTCCCAAGGTAGGTCAGTTCCCTGGGTGGACTCGTCTCTCCTAGCTCTTGTCCCTGGTGTCATCAGCCTTTGGATGTAATCTTTCAGCTCCTGAGCCCATGCTGACCAAGACAGGCAGAGAATTTGACAAATTTGCTCCAACTTGTCAAATCACGGGGTCTGTCAGCTAATTACTGAGCTGTGGCCTTCCTGGTTCCTGCCCTGTCCTCACTGACCATGGGACTAAGTGTCGGTTTTCTCTCCTGTCTCCACACCCCTGCTGGGGTTGGAACTTTGAGCAGCAGCCTGCACTTTGAGGCCATAATAATGCCTCAGCCTCAGGTTCTGGTGGGGTCCTCCATCACACTGCACACATTCAACATTTGGAGAATTGCAGCAGCATGGCCCAGTTGCCAGACCCAAACCCCTTCAGCTCCGAGGCCCCCCCAGCTTGCATTTGGTATGCCCATTTGGTAAAATGGTCACCTTCCAAAAGGAGAGAGGCAGCTCCCTAAGGTGTCCTTCTTGACCAGTGTGATAGGGAGGAAATCCTCTTGCTTATCTTAGCAGGACTTCATGTGGACTTCCAAAATAACTCAGATAATTTTTTAGGCTAAGTGGAGTTTTATTTCTAATAGAGCATAATAGCTAGGCTCCCAGAATAAAGAAGGCTGTATTTATTTTACTTCCGTTATTAAATAAGAGCTCGCAATACTGATTGGTTTAGAACTTTTTTTTTTAAAGAACTGGTGTCTTTGTGTCTTGTTTATGTCTTTACAGTCACCTTTATTAAGGTATAAATTACAGGCAATAAAATCCATCCTTTTTGGCATATGATTCTATGAGTAATGACAAATACATACAGTCCTGTAACTACCACCACAATCAAAATATAGGACAGTCCATCACAACAAAAGGATTCCCTAGTGTCCCCTTTGTAGTCAATCCCCCCACCTACTCCCAAGCAACCATTGATCTGCTTTCTATCCCTGTGGTTCTCTTTTCCAGAATGCCATCTAAATGGAATCATACAGTAGCTAGCTTTTTTACTCTGTGTCTTTCGGTTAGAATAATGCATTAAAGAGTGGGATTTTCTATTTCACTTTTTCACAGTCTAGCTAACAGTTGTAGGACACCCTGACAAGTGCTATACGAAGGTGGGTCCAAGGAGCAGGAGAGATGCCTACCAACACTGCCAACAGGTCATGGAAGTCTTCTCAGAGAAAGGAATGCCTGAGACCAAAAAAGAAGCCAGTGTGGGTAGAGGAGGGGAAATTGGCAGAAGATGGTTGAAAGGAACAAGCTTCCAGTTATAAGATAAATATGTCCTGGGGACGTTCTGTACAACATGATGGCCACAGCTAACTCTGCTATATGAGATGCAGAGAAGTTGCTACAGAGTAAATTCTAGGAGTTCTTATCACAAGGAGAATTTTTTTTCCTTTTTTCTTTTCTTTCTTCTTTTTTTATTTTATCTATATGAGAAGACAGATGTTAGCTGAACCAATTCATTTCACAACATATGTAAATCAGACCATTGTGCTGTATATATTATATATAGTGATGTCAAATGATTATTTTTCAGTAAAACTGGAAGAAAAAAAGAAAAAGCCAAGCACCATCAGCTAACATAAGGAAAGAACCTTTACAGGTAGAGGAACCAGTGCCCATAGAGAGCCATTAAAACAAATGAGCTTCCTACTTTAAAAAGAGAAGCTGCTAAAGAGCAAAGGGTCCTACACTTTAGAGACATTTAGAGACCAAGGCAGGCAGAAATCTGCCACTCTAAGGCTCAAGTATAAAGAATGCATGCTTCTAACCAGCAAGGACTCCAACTTTCCCCTTCGTACATCCCTCCGTTGTCTCAGACAGCAGTAACAAGGCAGAATCTTTCAAGTCGCAAATCTATCAGCTGGAACAGATTCTACAGCACACCTCACCCTGTCTTGAGGGTTTGGAGAGGCGAGACCAGGGACCAGGGCAGAGTTCTGAGTTCCAGCTCTAACATTTTCCCTGCCACATAAACAGGGAGAAAATAATTTATCACTTAATGGGATTGTATATCCTATTGGCTTTCCCATGGGAATGTTAACAGGACAAAATTGAAAAAAAAATAATAATCTGATGAGTCTTGGCCAAGTGTTTCTTAATTTGGGGGCAGTAAGTCAGTGCTGTAGCCAACCCACTGCTTTGTTTTGGACAAGTCTCTTGACTTTTCATTCCTATCTTCTTTTTGGTGACATATAAGGAAAAAAAGAGAGGAAATAATGAACTTGGATCACACCATTTTGAAAATGCCTTCAAGCTCTTCTATTTTATGATTTTAGAAGTTGACGTCAAAACCATTGCACTTAAGGAAACTTGAAGCACACTCAGAAATGGGGTGGAATAAAGGCTCCATTCAAGGTACCCGCATTCAGGGAGCACAATGAAGCTTTTTGTTGGGGTGGTGGGCAGAAGGGCAGAGAGAGAATCTGGGAGGCCTGGTGCTGACTCTCCACCACAGATGCCCAGTGAGTCACTAAAACCGTGGTAGCAGTGGAGAGAGTGAAAAGGAGAGCATCATCAATATGCCTCGTTCCCATCTGGGGGCCAAAGGAGCAGCTCTGGAGCGCATTGCGCCTGGGCAAACTCGGTCCCTTTTAGAAGGCAAACTCAACCACATCCATCCTCATTAACCCCAATGTTTTTCTAGACTGTTTACCAGTGGACTGTTGGAATGCTACAGTAAATGAGGTCAGAATCACACATACAGGCTCTAGAAGACCCAGACTGTTCCCAAATGGAAATCATTCTCCAATTCTGCACTTTTTCCACTGCCTCTCTGCTACCCCTGTCCCTGGCCTCTGCTTTGTGTCTGTCCCCTGTCCTGTGGATATGCTACCACCAGGAGCAGTGCCAGGAGCACCTTGTGTTCCCTGGGGTGTGGCACAGTGACTCTTCCCAGCTCCCTTTGCAGATTGACACATCAGGTTCATCAGGGACTCTGGGAGGGTGGAGGCTGTGGCCCCAGCATGAGCCACAGACTCCTGGAGCATCAGGCCTAGAAGGGACCCCAGAAAAACTATGTTCACTGTGTTCAAACCTTTTAAAAGTAGAGCAGATCTTCTCAAGTAAGTCTGGCAAGGAAAACCAAAATGGAAATGTAATAAAAGCTGCAGAAATGGGGCAGAGAGGTAGAATGGAGGTGGACAGAGGATCTTAACTTGCCAAGTCTATCACACCCAGAACAGGCACACATAGGCACACACACACGCTGTCGGGGAAATATAATGCTTTACAAAATCTTTTCCTAATACAGAAATGCTCTCCACAAAAATCAGTAGAGAAAGGAAACAGTTTTATTTGTGGGTGAACATTAAATGAGAATGTAATGTACATGACAGGCAATCTCCTAAGAGACTACAATAGCAGAAGTCCATCACACCCAGCCTTTGACACAGCCATGTAGGTACAATCCATTTATGCTCAAGACAAACAGTAAGCAGTGATAAAGTAAGAGGGCTATTGGTCACATATCATTCATCCTAAATCTGCTTGATAGTTGGGGTGACCATCTCTGTTGGCTAATTGACTTAACCTAGTAGGAAAAATACAAACTCCTACCCTTATAATAAGAGGTGGTGTTACAACTGAGAGCAAGGTGCTCACAGAAGCTAGGCTCTTACCTCCTTGAGACTGGGAAGTAGGGGTGCTCTCTCTCCTGAGGTTTACATTTCAAAGAGATGGCTCCCAGTTCTGAGGACCTGGGCGTTATTGGGCCATAAAGCTGACAAAAACCTTATGTAGTTTCTAAAGGTAAAATGCTCTGAAGAAAAAAGAAAGGAAATCTCTTACTATCAACAGGGGGAATTAAGCCTCTTATTTTGAATTGGTATTTGTCCTTACAATGCACGTACATGTGCACACACTCACACACAGCATGTACTGGAATCATCAATAATCCTAAATTAACCAGTCTGACTCCTGCTGTTCTGAGACAATCCAGACTCATTCCAGGTGAGGACTTCATGGGTGATAATGTTACTGTCAGGGCCATATTACAAGCCAGCTTGTCTACCCTCTCTGCGCTTAGCAGAGTCAAGAGTTAGAGTGGTGACTTCCTGTCTGGCTACACAGTGGGACACCATGATGTGTGGGCCCCACTCCAGATCAATTCAACCTGAATCTCAGGAGATGGGCCCAGACTACCCATGTGGTTTAAAGAGGAAAGAGCCAATTCTAATTTGCACCCAGGGCTGAGACCTACTTAGCTACCTTGATAAGACAGTGGCCTTCAGTCCTGGATTCACTCTAGAATCCCAGGAAAGCTTATAAAATCCTGATGCTTAGACTAAACTCCTGACTTAGTATCTGAGCATCTCTGGGGCTGTGACACAAGTATCCATATTTGAAGCTCCTTGGATGAGTCCAAGAAGCAGCCAAGACTGAAAAACCACTGGGCAGAGCAGCAGGTTTAAAGCCCTGTTCTGGGGCTATGGACTCATAGGTATGGGTCTCACCCCAACCTGATTTGGGGATATTTGTATTATCTACTGAGTAGTGTTGAGCTCAACAAATGACACAAGTTTGGATCATGTTTAGTGCAGTGCATGTCTTATATTAATAATAAATAGTAATCATTATTATTATGGGTACTTATAGTAGTTAAATAAAATTTAGTTCTTTTCAACTTTTTGCTCTGGATATGAAGTTTACTATCTAACAGGAATACTCCACTCTGTAAGACTCTGTTGGCTTAAATCTCATTTCTGTCTGTGCTATTCCTTCTGTCTATACCTATCCTGCTTGCTTTTTTGTCATCTAACCAAAGAAAGGGATTCTCTAGGTGAAAAGGACATGCTTCCTCCCACCTTGACTGAACAGTTCTTTTGTAACAGCCTTTTATGATAACCCACAATTCTGGGCAACCCGAATTCCCCAAGATGGTGCTGCTTGGCAACAGAGATGAGATTTTCATATTGAAGAGTGAGGGACTAAGATTGTCCTTGTGATTCCCAGCTACATTGATATCACCTGGTAGGCTTGTTAAAACACAGATTGCTGGACCCTCACCTACAGTTTCTGAGGTAGCAGATCTGGTGCGGGACTTAGATTCTGTATTTCTCATAAAGTCCCAGGTGACACTGAGGCTGCTAAAGATCACAGTCAGAAACACTGGTCTATCCAATTCCTCCTCTTTGTCATGCAAGCAAGAAAAGAACATTCCATTGCCTGCCCCTTTGTTCTCTGCATACCTCCATTACCACCCAAGCTTGGGAATGCTTTGGGGCAAATCTTGAGAAACACTTCACTAGGTTTCACTTCAGGCAGCTTTCAAAAGAAGAAATACCTACGTAAACAGACTTGGTGGTTTTGAGAGAGGTCCCCTGCCTGTTCACCAGCCCATATGAAAAGGCTCTTTGTTATCAGCACAGTGAGAAAGGGTTGGTGGGGGGGGGCTAGATTCAGAGAAAATTCTTGTTTTCGTTTTGCTGTTCATTTTCATCTCCACCCCCATCAATATCTCACCACACCTAGAGCTGCCTCCTTTCTTGCCCCAGGTAATTGTCTATCACAAAATAGAGAAGATGGAAGCGCTTTAGACATGCAAATGAATAGACTTTTCTCCAATGCTGTGGTGCTAGAGGATGGTAAATAAATAAGAGCTGCTCCAAAAATACCAAGGAACTGGAACTGACTTTAAGAATAAGAGTTTTCCTTTTGGGAGAGCAGGAGGTGGAGAGGCTGGGAAAACAGCAAACACCACGTCAAGGAAAAGTCCACTTTAAAAAATAAACAAATGGTAGGCAAAGGTACATGGGGGAGAAAAGAGAGGAGACCAAAGAAAATTGGAAAATGGGGAACAGAAAGTAGTTATATTTCAATCAAATGTAGGTAAGATGACTCCATTCATTTTAAGTACAATGGCTTTGCCAAGATTTCTGCTCACTCAGCACTAAGGTTCTTTTATAACAGCCTCAGGACCTGCTCCTCCTGAACCCTTTTAGGATTCATCATAAGGTTGCTGGACTGAATAGATGAAACTCCAGGGCACCCAATTAAATTTAAATTTAAATTTCAGCTATTTCATACATGGTATAGTGTATACTTATACCATGTAGTTTCTCACTGTTAATCTACAATTAAAAAGTAATCAGGTGTCATGGGTAAAATTGCAGTATTTCCATAATCTCTCACCTGGCCTTAGTTTATCTCCATATCAATAGGTGTTTTCAAGGTGTGGAGGGAAGTAGCCCTTCTCCATATCAATAGGTAATTATGAGGGGAAGCAAGGGCATCTATGGACCAGAGAGGCTGGGTGGGGTCTGAAAGGAAAGGAGCGACACACAGCAGCAATTCACCGGAGAATTCCGCTTTATTAGGGAAAGGTGCTGGGTTATATAGGAAGGGGCATGAATTGATTGAGGTGTCACTTCTATGGGGCTGGTGGCTGTTGGCTAGGTGCTGGGATTGGGAGGGGGGCGAGAGGTGATTGGGCTTCAGGTGGCGCCGGCAGGAACTGAGGACCCCCGAAGAGAAGCCGGAAGCTTGCCATCTTACTGGTGGGGGCCCTTCATTTCCCCCTTTCTCCTCTATGGGGTTGTGGACGTTGCTTTCTCTCTGGCTGCTTCCTGCTGAATGGGGGCGGAGAAGGGAGTGAGGGCTTGAGGACCGAGAGGAAAGGGTTGACAGGACTCCCCACAGTAAGGACAAGTAGATGTGGACTTCTTCAGATTGGAAATCAATGAAGGTTCCCTGTAACCACAGGTCGAGGACCTGTTGATTCCAATGGTGCCAAGAGGATATGGGTGTCAGGAGCCAGGCGTCTGCAGCCATTGTTTCTAGGAACAGTTTCCAGTGGAGAGAGGGGTCCATCTCAGCGTGTGGTGAGGAGGTCACGTGAGGGTGAGGGATCTTCTGTGGCCAGAAGCTGGTAGTTCCTGAGTAAAAGCTGGTTGAAAGCTTGATTAGAGATTTTTCTGACTTGGGATTTGATGAACTTTATTATACAGGGTAAGAAGAGACAGGCAAGAAGAATGATTATTATGGGGCCTGCAATGGGCCAGAGCCAGGTGAGGAGGTGGTTTGTTAGTATTGAAGAGAATGGGTTGGAATTGGAAGCAGAGTGGAGGCTGGAGGCAAGGTCGGTGAGTTTGGTGATGTCAGTATCTACAATGCCAGATTCATTGATGTAATAGCAGCACTCTTCCCCGAGGAAGATGCAGGTGCCGCCCTTCTCGGCTATAAGCAGATCTAAGGCCCGCCGGTTTTGAAGGGTGACTTTAGCTAGCGAAGTGACCTGTCTTTGGAGAGAGGCTAGGGAATCGGCAGTGGATGTCAAGGCTCCCTTAAGTTTGGCGTTGAGATCTCTAACTGCCCATAGAGAGTGACTCAAGGCTTCTCCAGTAAACCCTGCCCCAATGGCTGAGGTGATCAAAGAGTTACCGACCATGATGGGAAGGAAAGCAGCCCTTTTTGTGCACGAGGGCAAGGGAGGTTGGAGCTCAAGGAATTCTGCCATGCTGTAAAGTGTAAGCTATGGGATTAGGGTGACGAGAATGCAGGGTGTGCTGGAGTTGGGAGGCAGTGAAGTGCACTGGAGGGGGGTGGAGTTGGGCCTACACAGTGGTGGATGGTGAGATTATTTGCGTATTCTGGTTCCCATAGGGGTATGTCTGCCAGGGGGCAGAGGGGTTGTCTTTCTGCATGGAAAGAGTAGTTGGAAATATTAAGGGGCACGGCGGCCAGCAGTGGGTGCTGTAGTGATGCGCACAAGAAACAATTGGTGGTGTTAAGGGTGTGGTTGAGAAAGATGGTGGTGTCCTGAATGAGCTGTAACGAAGAGTAGGAGAAATGGGAAGAGGGGCAGGGATAAGAAGATGAAGAGGCGCCGTCAAGAGTTTGGATAATGACTTTTTCGGAATGTCTGATATCTGATGCAACTTGAGAGATCTGGGAATGAGAGGGAACATACTTTCGAGAGTTATGAAGGGTACCATGCGGGGTCAAGGACCCCCCATAGTAAACTGAGGCTGTGACTCTGGCAGCCCATTGAGAGTCCCAGGGATCTGGGATTGATAAGGAGAATGAGCCATTGGGATATTTCATGAAATGGTTGGAGGAGTTATACTGTGGGTACTGGAAGTTACCTATGTAGTGAATGGCGCAAGACCAGTAGGGACATCTCCTGTAGGTGTCTGGCCATCTCCTGCAATAGGCTTGTTTTTGGTCATAGAGGAAGCAGAGGTAGGGAGAATAAGGGTAGCTGCTAGTGAACACTTTGGTGGAGGGAGGAAAGTGGAGGTATAAAGGCTCAGAGCAGCTTTTCAGAGGGCAGTCTGGTGTGGCAATGAGGGCAGTAACTTTTGTTTGATGCTGTGTGTAAGTCTGTCTGACTTTGAATCGCCATACAAAGGAGGCTGGGGTGGCGGGAAAGACAATAGGAATGAGGAAAAAAAGCAAGAGAGCAGTAAAGGAGGAAAAAGTCATGATTCGGGTATGGATGGCAAAGGGGGTGAATGGGATTTTGGAGGAAAGAGGACAGTAAGGTCAGGAGTCTGGAGGGAGGGAGAGTCTGTAAACTTTTGTAGGTTAAGAGATCTTTTAGGTGATGTGGGGACAGAATGGGAAGGGGCGCCCTGAATGTCAGTTTATGAGCTTCTTTCTGCAAGAGCTGTCTAGCGGCTAATGCTCGTAGGCAGGGGGCCCATCTCCGAACTGTGGGGTCTAATTGCTTGGCGAGATAAGCTACTGAGGCAAAGGATGGGCCATAATATTGGCCTGGGACTCCTAGAGCTTGACTAGACCTCTCATGAATGTATAATGAGAAGGGCTTCGACAAATCAGGAAGATGGAGAGCTGGGGCTACTACAAGAGCTTGACGGAGCTTAATGAAGGAGTGTCGGGGTGAGGAGGATAATGGTTCTTTAGGGAGGCCCTTGCTGAGGTCGTATAGGGGTCTTGCCAACAGGGAGAAGTTAGGGATCTATGCTCTAAAATATCTAGCCAGGCCTAGAAAGGAAAGGATTTCTGTCTTGGTTTTGGGAATGGGCAGGTCAGAGAGGAGCTATTTTCTGTCTAAGGTAATGGACTTTCTTTGTTGAGATAGAAGGAATCTGAGGTAAATGGCAGGAGGGGAAGAGATTTGAGCTTTGACGGGGGATACTCGGTAACCTCTGGAAGCTAGAAGGTTAAGTAGGGAGGCAGTGTCAAGTTGAGACTGTTCCCACGAGGGACTGCAAAGTAGAAGATTGTCCATATATTGTAATATGGTGGACTTGGAGTGATCATGATGAAACTGTTTGAGGTCCTGAGCTAGGACCTGTCTAAAAATATGGGGACTATCTTGGAAGCTTTGTGGCAAAACTGTCCAAGTGAGTTGCTACTGAGAAGTGGGATGAAAAGGCTGTATGGATTTGGAACTAAGGGATGGATAGGGACAACGGCTATGTTGATGAGGCGAAGGTCTTGGATGAGGCGGAAAGATCCATTGGTTTTTTTTAACAGCTAATATGGGGGTATTAAATGGGGAGTGAGTGGGTCTGAGGTAATTTTTGTTTAAGAGATCTTGAGTGATGGGTTGGAGGCCTATGAGGGCCGAAGTGGCTAGGGGGTATTGGGCCTGACAGATATACTGAGAGGGGTCACGTAATTTGATAGAGGCAGGAGGACATAGAGCCATGGAGGGGCTTGTAATGTCCCAAACTTTGGGATTTACAGGGTGTATGAGGGCAGAACCGGAGCTTTCATTGGGTAGAGGGGGGTCATCGGCTATGAGGGCCATCAGAAAGGGAGTACTGGGGGCTGTGGGAGTGGATATAGTTATGGAAACATGGAGGAGAGAAAGGATGTCCCGTCCTAGTAAAGGGATGGGACACTGGAGCATAACCAGGAAGGAGTGGGAGAAAGGTATGGGATTGTCTTGGATTGTGCATAAAAAGGGGGGGGGGTTTAATGGGAAAATCTGTTTACCTCTTACCCCGAGTATAGGAGTAATGGCTGGCATGGTAGGGCCCCAGTATTCTCGCAAGACTGAGAAGGTGGCTCCTGTATCTAGGAGGAAGGAGATGGGGCAACCGTCTACTGTTAAAGTAACCCTGGGCTCCTGTTTGGTGATGGAAATGGTCAGGCGAGAAGCTCCCGGGCCCCTTCAATTTTCTTCTGCCAGCCCCACTACGTTGGGCTTAGGACGGGGGTTGTTCATCCAGCCTCCCCTTTGGGTGGTTGGGCAATCAGACCCCCAGTGGCCCTTTTTGTGGCATCTGGGGCATGGGGTGGTAGGAGATCTGGGGGAGGGGCACGCCCTTGACCAATGTCCCTCTTTTCCACACTTGAAACAAGCTCCTGGGGGGGGCTTGTTTGTAGAGGGGCACCCAGGTTGTGGTTTTATCAGCTGGGCCAACATTTGGAAATTGGCCTGATCAGCCTTTTGTTTACGGCGTTCTTTCTCCTCCTCCTGGTTATGGAAGACTTTAAAGGCCACTGTTAGGATCTCAGTCTGTGGGGTAGCAGGGCCCTGTTCTAACTTTTTGAGTTTAGCTTTAATGTCGGGGTAGCTTTGAGCTAGGAAGTATGTCATAAGGACATGTCTTCTGTCAGGCGTTTCTGGGTCCAGGCTGGTATACTGTAATAGAGCTTGAGTGAGTCTGTCTAAGAACTCAGAGGGGGTTTCATCTCTCTTTTGAATTATGTCTTGGAGCTTTTGAAAATTGACTACTTTACGAGCTGCCTTTTTCAGACCTGCTATTAAGCAGGAGGCAAAAATATCTCGAGAGCGGAGACCCACGGCGGTGTTATAATCCCAGTGTGGGTCTTGTTTGGGGACAGCAGTGGGGCCAGGGGAATAGGTGGGGTCAGTCCTGTGGGTTTCAGTAGCATGCATTTGGGAAACTCGTCTACACTCTTCAGGGAGTTGAGTATTGGCCAGGAGCATTAAAATGTCATGATGCGTGAGGCTGTAAGACTGGAGGGTCCATTGAAACTCCCTGATGTATGTCGTGGGATCAGTGGAAAAGGAACCTAGGCGTTTCTCTAGTTGGGCTAAATCTCCTAAGGAGAAAGGGACATGAATGCGCACGATGCCTTCGGATCCTGCTACTTCCCGGAGGAGGGTGATAATTTTGGGAGGCCCTTGGGACCGGGTCTGAGGGGAACTGAAAGGTTCTGGCTCAGTCTGTGCGGGGGAAACAGGTGATGCAGGCAAAGCTGCGATAATTTTGGGAGGCCCTCCGGACCGAGTCTGAGGGGGCAAAGACAGAGGAGGCTCCTGGAACTTAGTTAGAGGGGGGCTGAAAGGCTCAGGCTCAATCTGTGGGAGGGGGAGAGGTGAGAGGGATGGAGGAGGAGGGGGTGAGGTGGGAGAGGAGATGGCGGTGGAGGGAGGGGAGGAGGGGGAAGGGAGAGGATAGAGGGGAGGAGGGGGAAGGGAGAGGATGGGAGGCTTCTGTGGGGGTGGAGGCAGCGGTGGGGCGGCGGTAGAGGAAGGGGGAGGGGCTGTTGTAGGAGAAGAAGGGAAGGGAGAGGACGGGAGGCTTCCGCGGGGAAAGAGGCAGCCATGGCGGTGGAGGGTGGAGGGGTTGTAGGAGGGGGAGGGGTTGAAGGGGGAAGCGTGTATGGCGGAGACTTGTCGGCCTGGTCAAAGGTAATCAAAGAGGGACTGGGAGTGTGGGGAGGGGAGGGAGACGGCTTGCAGGCTAGGAGAACTTGGGGGGGGCGGGGGGACGATGAGGCGGAAAGCTTCGATATAGGGAATCTCCTTCCATTTTTTCAGGCACTGGCAGTAGTTAAAAAGATTGCGAATGATGTTAGGATCAAGAGTTCCCCCTCTGGGCCATTGGTTGTTATTGTCTAGGGGGTATGTCGGCCAATCTTGGGAGCAATATTTACAGAGAAGTTTTGGTTTTATATCAGGCGTCAGGGAGAGGGTAGCCAGATGCTTAAGCAGGCATTCAAGAGATGAACTGTCAGGGAGGGATGAGGAGGCTCCCATGGCTAAAGGACAGAGAAGGAGACAAACAGGGGAAGACGAACGGAGATCCTCGGACTGGAAGCAGACCGCAAGGAGACAAAGGGCGTCCCCGATGATCCCTGGTGGTCTGTGGAAACTCGTATATGAGTCAGAATTTCTTAGGAAGTGTGGGTCGTCACCCAGACTTCCCTAAGAAGGCAGAGTGCCGGAGTCACGAGGTACCTAGTGCTAGGAATTTTCAGCAGACAGAACAGATTTCGGCGGATGGAACAGAAGGTGGGGGGGGGGAAAGGGAGCGTTCTTATCCTCAAAGGAGTCACCTCGTTTATGGCTGTTGGAGGAGGGGGCCTGAGGGTCCGCCGCAGCCGTGAAGGCCTAAGGCGGGGAGAGTTCCCCCCTCATCCTCAAGCATCAGGGCCTTGCCAGACGATCACGGTCAATGGCACTGCGATAGCTTGGGGGAGAGTGGCCCACCCCAAGGGGAAAACTTACCTAAAGGCCAGAGAGGAATGGTGAGTGTGATGAGTCAGCGCCAGAAAAGAGGACGAGGGCAAGCTGCTGCTGGTGTCGGGGGGAAGACGGGGCCCAGTTGGGGTGTCCCATCTCCCGGGTTTCGGCACCAATAAATGGAAAGAAGCGACACTCAGCAGCAATTCACCGGAGAATTCCGCTTTATTAGGGAAAGGTGCTGGGTTATATAGGAACGGGCATGAATTGATTGAGGTGTCACTTCTACGGGGCTGGTGGCTGTTGGCTAGGTGCTGGGATTGGGAGGGGGGTGAGAGGTGATTGGGCTTCAGGTGGCGCCAGCGGGAACTGAGGACCCCGAAGAGAAGCCGGAAGCTTGCCATCTTACTGGTGGGGGCCCTTCAGGGTCCCTTTTTGCAGCTGGGTGGTGAGAGACACAAGCAAGCAGAAGTGGACAAGTGCTTTCATGCAATAAATGGGTTTTTCCCACTTTATTTCTCCATTTGACTGATTTTGGTTTCAAAGGTATTTTGCCCTGCACTGGGAAAATATTTTCCCCCCTGGAGTTATAGGTGACCTGTATTTTATCCAGCAATCTATGTCATCACCCAACTCTTAATGTACATTTTTTTATAAACTCAGGCATTGGGCTCAGTTCCTTATCCCTTATTCCCTTATTTTCCATAAAGAAAGCTAACCACCTGTTATCTTTACTACAGTTCTGGGAAGATAAGAGTTTTTGTATCATAGAAGCAGGTACAATTTACTATTCAGTGTAGAGTCCAACTTTCCCAAAAGCTCTCCAGCCATTTCCACGACTGAGATTCCACTTGGCTCAACTTTCTCTGCCGTCACTCTTTTTCCTTAACGCCTCTCACACCCGAACTCCAATTCATTTGAAATGCCAAATATTTCTAAGGCTTTTTGTTATTTGATTCTTCCTGGCCTTTCTCAGGTCTCACTTAGCACCCCCAAATAGCATATCAAAGTGTCCAGTAGGAGCTTTAAAAATAAACAGGAGCCTGGGGTCACACCAGAAGATTCTGATTTAATTGACTTAGAGTGGGGCCTAGACAGTAGTAATTTTAAAGGACCCCAAGGAATTCAAATGAGCAGCCACAACTGAGAAGTACTGGTTTAGGTTAAGTGCTTCTCCAACATTAATTTTCACAAGAATAGGGGAGGAACTTCTCAAAATGTGGGTTCTGGTTTAGGAGGTTGGCCTTCAGTCTGGGGTTTTGCATTTCCATCAAGCCCCCAGGCAATACTAATACTACTGGTCACAGGGCCTTTTTAGCAATAACATTGTAGAGGGAATCAAAACCAGGTGTTAAGACCCTCTTTTGAAGTGGCCAGCATTGACAGAATAGAGTGATTCACAGATGCCACAGTGTGCTAGAATGCCAGCCCCGGGGTGGACCGTTGGACACTCCAAACAGCATGAAGGTAGAACAGGCTTTCCTGACCTCTTTAGCTTCCTCAGAGTTTAGGATTTGTGCTTAGCCAAGATATTTAGATCCAAGCACTTCTTTAATAAAACAGCAAGACCCAATATTTATATGTTTTATATATCTCTTGATTTGTTTCAAAGCACTTTACAATAGCTATAGCTTGATGGCCTCAACTCCTTTGAAAGTCATGCAGGAGACTTATGAGTCCCCACTAAGCAGATGTAAACACTGAGGCCTGAGGATAAAGGATGCAGGGCCATTAGGAAGGTGGTCGACAAATAAATGTTTTGTAGTATCACTGTTATTAGTACATCCTTTAAATGTAGGCTTCAATATGCCATAATTAATTCTAAACTGGTGCTTCCCAAATGCTAACGTGCAAAGAAGTCCCTGGGGTCTTGATAAAATGCAGACTGATTCAGCAGGGCCCGATGGAGCCAAGGTTGGGCAGAGCCAAGCCCCTGGGGGACGCTGCCTGGGCCACACTTTCAGCATCAGAGAACTCAAGCTCACCTCAGTGGACTCCACAGCCTCAACGCTGTCACTTAGCAGACTCAGCTTTCTCAGCGGGGGCGTTCTTCTCTTGTGTGCCTGAGCCCTTAGCAAACGCAGTAGCTGTAAGAGCAGACTGTGGTTTGGGACTGTGTCACCATTGAAAATTTAGAAACAATGCCTTGGGGAAAATGTGTTTTTTTCCTCCTTGTGCTTCAAGTTATCTTCTAAAAACTGAATGTAAGTGATACATAGTCTGAACATTTCAGGCTTTGTAGTTTTTCTCAGATGCTCATGGATGGGACTCTACTCCACTACACCTGTATGCAAAGGGAGAGGCTTACAGAAGCAGTATTGGCATGTGTCTTAGCATCTCCCCTTGAGCACAGGTCTGTGGAAACACACAGGTTTTACTTTGCAAAAATAACCAATCCATGTGGTGGTAGTGGTGGTGGTTGTGGCAGTGGGTTTTTTGTTTGTTTTCATTTTTGTTTTATTTACTCTCACCTTTAAAATGGATACTTTTCCTTGGCTGGTGCCAAAAAAAAAACACACCAATGTTCTAAAAATGAATTCCAAGTTAAGAATGCAGGCAGTGCTTGATGTCAAAATTGAGATGTCAAAAACAAGGCAGTGTTTTTTGAAAACAGAGCTCCTAGTTAACAGTGTCATTAAAATCATCCTTTTACAGTTCCCAAGAGGACTAATAGGAGTACTTTCAAAGGTCTCCAAAACACACGCACACACACACACACACACACACACACACACCTACACTCACTATTTGGTAAGATTGACAGAATTTCCTCATCATTTGTTTGACAGAAGGCTTCAGAAAGTTTTTAGGAGTCCTTGCATGGTTTCTTCCCACATTTGAATGAAATGCAAAACAAAAGGTTTACAGTGCCAAGGGGCACATAGGTGTGCATTCAGTAATGCCATCTCAGCTGCTGTTTATCTGTCTATTAGCGACTAGGTTTCTTCATGCTGTGAACTTTAAGATTACAGAATTTCAGGCTAATGCTAGGTCAAAATGCTCTTTCACTGTCTTCTCACCTCTCCAGCTCTGCCGACTCTGGACCTTGAGTCAGTCACATTCCTGGAGCTAGAATTAGAGGTCCCGGCAATGGGCAAGCTGGAGACCCCATCTGTCCAGAGACTTGGTGGTTATTAGAACAAGGAACACCTCTAGGCCAGGGATTGGCAACTTTTTTTCCTGTAATAGGCCAGATAGCAAATATTTTCAGTTCTGTTGGACTCTGTTACAATTACTTAACTCTACCACTGTAGTGTGAGAGCAGCCATAGATAAACAAGTATGGCTGTGTACCAATAACACTTTATTTACAAAAACAGGTAGCTGGGCTGGATTTGGCCTTCTGGGCGTAGTTTTCTGACCTTTGGTTTAGGACATCTGGAATGTTCACAGTTAACCTACAGAGGGCGGCATAGTAAGTCTGCTCACCAGATAGTTTTGAGCTTGAATTCTAGATTGTCCACTAACTCGCAGTGGACTTTGGAGTAGTTACTTACACTGTGAGCTTTATTGACTTCAGCATAAAATGGTAATAGTATTATACGCCCCCTGGCAGGTGCACTGGAAGAAGGACTGGCTCAAGTTCTGGCTTGATCTTCAGCCACTTGTAGGAATCACTGAATCAGTTTAGAGACTAAAATAGAAATCAAACTTCAGGTTCTGGGGCCCCAAGGGCTGTATTTTGCTCATGGGTGGATTTTGTTTGGCTCACACAGTGTTTTTAAGATTTTTCAGCCCTGAGTATGAATGCTTTTAGATGCATTGCATGCTTTTGATTCATCAGTCACTATCACTCTTTCCCTGTGGCTAGATCGCTTCACTTTTTAAAATTTCCTGCTTGGTGTCTATAGGCATTTAAGTTTGTGACCCCTTGATTGGAGGGAGTCTAAAGACTCTTTTCACTCAGTCTGCTAGTCTCAAAAGATGATGCCAAGTGTGGGTTCAGTACATATTTCTGAGGAACAAACCACCTAAAATTTGGCAGCTTAAAAAAACAACCATGCATTAGCTTTCCCTAGTCTAGGTGTTGGCTGAGCTCTCCTGCTGATGGAGGCTGGGGCCAGCGGATCCCACTGGGCTCGCTCACGCTTGTTAGCTGGTGGCTCAGCTGGGGAATGGCTGCTGCAGGTCTGTCTCAGCTGAGATAACTCTGCTCTGCTCTACTTGTCTCTTACAAGCCTCCAACAGGACAGCTAAGGCAGAAACAAGAGAGGAAGCAGATCCCGTGCTTTACAAGCTTCTATTTGCTTCAAGTTAACTTTTGTCCTATTGGCCAAGACCAGTCAGAAGGCCAGCCCAGGGTTAGTATGGGAGGTCAGCACCAAAGGCAGAGGGATGAGGAGAAAATTGAGGCTTTTAATGCAATAAATCTATCACCAACATTAAAGCAGTGAATTGTATTAGGAGAATGCAG
Source organism: Manis javanica (assembly GCF_040802235.1). NCBI lineage: Eukaryota > Metazoa > Chordata > Mammalia > Pholidota > Manidae > Manis > Manis javanica. The sequence continues at coordinate 37,257,678 of NC_133160.1, read as the reverse complement.
GTGCCATCATTCTCTGCGTCACTGCTGAAAGATGTGGGAACTTTCTGAAAACAAACAATGGTAACACATTCTGAGAACGGTGCCTGTAAGCAGCCTTCCAGCTCCTATAATACGACAATGTTATTATAACCACTTATAATGTTATTATAAGATGTTATTATATCTTCCTTGTTCTAATAACCACCAAGTCTCTGGACAGATGGGGTCTCCAGCTTGCCCATTGCCGGGACCTCTAATTCTAGCTCCAGGAATGTGACTAACTCAAGGTCCAGAGTCGGCAGAGCTGGAGAGGTGAGAAAACAGTGAAAGAGCATTTTGACCTAGCATTAGCCTGAAATTCTGTAATCTTAAAGTTCGCAGCATGAAGAAACCTAGTCACTAACAGACAGATAAACAGCAGCTGAGATGGCATTACTGGATGCACACCTATGTGCCCCTTGACACTGTAAACCTTTTGTTTTGCATTTCATTCAAATGTGGGAAGAAACTATGCAAGGATTCCTAAAACTTTCTGAAGCCTTTTATCAAACAAATGATGAGGAAATTCTGTCAATCTTACCAAATAGTGAAGACCATTTTTTGTTTTTTTTTATTAGGAGAGAAGACAAAATATTGTGATCTGAGCTTATATTGGAGAGGAGAAGAGGGAAACGGCTTTTAAATAAAATGGTGAAGCGTGAAAGCCCTGTTCCGCAGGGAGTCTCATGCGCTGCTCATCCTGACAGGAACATGCTCCAGCCTACAGTCCTGTTTTCATTGCTGTATTATAGGAGCTGGAAGGCTGCTTCCAGGCCCCAAATCTATCTCCACGCAAGCTGGCAAATTTCTGGGGAGGTGTGGATTCCATCTGCGAGCATGTTCAACCAGAGTAGAAATGGGATTTGCCCTGGAAGGAGTGGTCTGAAGCCTGTGAGTGTATTTCCTATTTTCTTTCCCACCTTCCTTTCCTTCCTGGTCCCAGGTAGCCCCAGGCTTTGTCAAACCCGGAGTCTAACATTTGGCTGCCTTGAGAATTACCTGGGTAGCAACTTAAAAAATACATTTTCCTGGGCCCCACCCCAAACTTGCTAAATCAGAACCTGCAAAGGGTGAAATGTAGGGTTGATATTTTTCAAACATCCTTCAGCTAATCCTAGTCCATAGCCGGTTTTGGAATCATCCCTTTTGAAATGATTCCCCCAAGCTCATGAATGGCTTTCATGATAACCCACCTACTCTTGCCTCCTCTAAATAAAAAAACAGGATGCAAGGAGAGGAAAGTTTTCCCTGAATAAGTAGAAAGGATCTGAGGTTCTACTTAATACAAGCGCTCAGTTGTTCTTATTCATGACTTGTTAGCAGTTAGACTTCAGTAAATCATTTAATCTCTCTTGGCTTTGTCTCTCAACTGTTCACTGGCAAGTGTAACTTAGGAGGCTAGAAAAGTCTCTGACTGTATTTCTCTCTTACACCCACCTATGAAATAAACTCTGGACCATTTATTTTCATTTATAACCCAGCTCTCAACAAACATCCTGCCACTTTTAAGATACTCTTCTTGAAGATGGATGAGTCCTCTCTTTGACTTTCATCCCTGTGGCTCAACTTGTACCTAATGCAGGCAGAAAAAAAGTAACAGAGGGAAAAGAGAGAAGAGCCGTAGGAGGCAGAGGGATTTTCACTTCTGATTCAAATCATTTCTTCAAGGTCCTCTGTACCCAGGGCTCAGTAAAGTTACTATGTATTCTATGGGTGTAAGTCACACAAAAGATATTCAGAGGAGATTAGATAATATTTGTTTGACTACAACTGGTGAACAGCTACATTCAAATATGTCAAACAATAGCCAAAGCCAAAAATGGTGCACTAAACAAGAAAAGTACACTAGGAGGGAGCCGAGCAGGCCTCCCTTAGTGGGGAAGTATACAGCCAGAGAGAAGACAACAAGGAGGAAGTCCTTTCCAAATCAGGGAAGATCGAAACATAATTTGCAACTGGTTACAGAAGGGGATTGAAAAGTTGCTTTTGAGCTTGATTATTATCACTATATGACATCATTGTATCTTCAGTTTCATATTGGAGTATAGTTCTCAACTGGGTTCAGTAATGAGTTACTGAAGACTCAAGCAGGATTAGGGTTATGCAGGAGTCAAGGCTTTCTGTGTATGGTCAAGGTTCAAGCAGAAATTTCCTTTACCTACTGCAAAACTGAAATGAATAAGCCCACACTGTATTTATTGTTTTATAACCTGTCTTTTGCACCTCACAACAGACTATAAATATCTTCTATCAAAATATATTAACCTTTAACATTTTTAATGACTACAAATTGTTGCATTATTGGAGTATGTTATCTGTTTCACATAACCTCTTGTTGATAACCAGGCTGCTTCCATTGCTCTGACATTATAGACAGAGCCAGTAGAAAGTCTCAGAAGCAAATACTGCCCAGATGCTCATCTATTTCCTTTAAATACATTTCTAGAAATGCAACAGCTAAACCATAAATGATAGGCATCTTTAAAATGATCTTTTCTGTCCAAATTGTCCTCTAGAAATGGATTATCATATGATACTTCCAGCACCAAGCTGTGTGCTACATCACTCATGTGAGATGATGGGCAAGATAAGGAGAAAATTGAGGGCTCATTAGGTGTATGGGTCCCTGGTTCTTCTCCAATGGGGAATGACTGACCCCTGTGCAGCCTGATTCTGTTTTAGGTACATTGGTTACTAACATAGTTAGGGCTCCCCCAGAAGCAAACCCTAAGACAAGGATTCAATTACAAGTGGCTTATTTGGGAGGTGATCCCATGAATACTAATTGTACGGTGTCAGGGGAGAGAAGGGAAGATGTGAGACAGAGTATGAAAGGTAGTGAATAAAAGGTGTACTTGATAGTTACTGGGGAAGCAGCTGAAGATTGATCTTGCTGGGAACATCTGGAAACAGTGTAGAAGACATTCCTCAGAGTTAGCTTCCTGAAGGGCAAGGTAGCTGCAAGGTCTGTACACCAACTCCTATCAGTTATTGGTTGAAGGCTGCTCTGGAAGGAGTTGATTCTCCAGCATTTCCAGCCTGCTGTTGAGTATAGCCAGGCAAAGTGGTTCAGAGCCAGCAAACTGCAATGGTAAGAGTCTTACAACCAACAGTAATATTAGATGATGCATGCAGAATAGGGCCAAGTGGGTAACGAAAAACAGACAAGGTGAACCTATGATTGCCCCAGCTTACAACCTGAAAAGAGTTTTCAGGCTTTAGCACAGGGAGAGGAAACCCATATAAGGACAATAGAGAAGAGAAGCAACTGAGCTAGAGTATGCAGGGCAGAACACCAGGGAAGAGAAAGAAGCACAAAGAGAGAGAGAGAGAGAGCCCCAGAATTCCTTAAGGGGTTCCCACTGAGTCATTAGCTGAGAACTGACAGCCTATCAAGTGAGTAAATACCCAAGAACAGAAAAGGAACCACTCAAAAGGAGCAGGTGGAGATCAATCAGAGCTCATTCAGAACTGGAAATCATTACCATTTCCAACAACAGAATGGGGAAATCTTATGACATACATTTGATTGAGTACTGAATACTCATTCGTTTGTACATTGTTAGTTGAGATCTGGTTGAGTACTCAGAAGAATATTGCCTCTGCAGTGTAACAAAATATTCCTGTAATAAAGGCTCTGGTCCTGCCTAAAGAAATTTTAAAGCAAGTCTCAGATGAAGCAAATTATTTCTAAGTACAAAACTCAAGTATATTTAAAGGAATACCCCCAAATCCACCACCCGACAATGTAAAAATTACAACGTCTGACATCCAATCAAAAAGTACCAGGCATGCAAAAGAGTAGGGAAATAGATCCCATAATAAAAAGAAAAATCAACCCATAGAAACAGAGAAATGATAAAGATGATAGAATTAAATATAAGACCTAAGAAAGCTGAGGAAATCATGATTATTAAGGAGAAACATAGAAGATCCAACTCTAACTTCTAGAGATGAAAAACACAATGTCTGCGAACAAACATACTGTAGAAGAAAAGATAAGTAAACTTGAAGACATAGCAATATAAACTATTCAGGATAAAACCCAGAGAGAAAATGTGCCCATTTTATGTGTATATTTTAATATGTTGTAACAAATATGTAATCACTACTACAGTCAAGATATAGAACATTTCCATCTCCTCCAAAAGTTCCCTTTCATCCGTTCGCAATCACTATGTACCACCTCAGGTTCTAGGCAACTCCTGACCTGCTTTCTGCCAGTATATATTAGATCTGTCTTTTCTTGTATTTTATATACATTGAATCATACAGTAAGCACTCTGAGTTTGGCTCCTTTTCTCTGCATGTACCTGTTTCATTGTTGTTGAGTAGCATTTCATTGTATGGATATGCCGTTATTAGTTTGTCCATTCTCCAGCTGATGAACATTTGAGCTGTCTCCAGTTTTGAGAGTTGTGACTAAAGCTACTCTGAACAATCACACACAGGTCTTTGTGTCAACAAGTTTCAATTTTCTTGGGTAAATGCCTAGTAATTGAATGGTTGGGTCATATGGTAAGCATATATATAACATTATAAGGAACTGTTAAACTGCTTTTCAAAGTGGCTATTCTATTTTGTACTCCCACCAGAAGGTATAAGAGCTACAGTTCTTCCACATCATTACAGAACATTACCAACACTTGGTTTTGTCATTCTTTCTTTTATATGTTTAAATTTTACACATTCCAGTAATTCAATAGTAGTATCTTGTGAATTTTTTATTCATTTTATTATCATTAATCTACAATTACATGAAGAACATTATGGTTACTAGACTCCCCTCTTCACCAAGTCCCCCTCCACAAGCCCCATTACAGTCACTGTCCATCAGCATTGTAAGATGCTGTAGACTCACTACTTGTCTTCTCTGTGTTGCACATCCATCCCTATGCGCCCCCCACATTATACATGCTAATCTTAAGGCCCCCTTTCTCTTTCCCTTCCCTTATCCCACCTTACCACCTCTCCTGCCCAATCCCTTTCCCTTTGATAACTGTTAGTCCATTCTTGGGTTCTCTGATTCTGCTGCTGTTTTGTTCCTTTAGTTTTTCTTTCTTATACTCCACATATGAGTGAAATCATTTGGTACTTGTCTTTCTCTGCCTGGCTTATTTCACTGAGCATAATACCCTCTAGCTCCATCCATGTTGTTGCAAATGGTAGGATCTGTTTTTTTCTTATGGCTGAGTAATATTCCATTTTGTATATGTACCACATCTTCTTTATCTATTCATCTACTGATGTACATTTAGGTTGCTTCCATTTCTTGGCTATTGTAAATAGTGCTGCGATAAACATAGGGGTGCACCTGTCTTTTCCAAACTGGAGTGCTGCATTCTTAGGGTATATTCCTAGAAGTAGAATTCCCGGGTCAAATGGTATTTCTATTTTGAGCTTTTCGAGGAACCTCCATACTGCTTTCCACAATGGTTGAACTAATTTGCATTCCCACCAGCAGTGAAGGAGGGTTCCCCTTTCTCTGCAACCTTGCCAACATTTGTTGTTGTTTGACTTTTAGATGGTGGCAATCCTTACTGGTGTGAGGTGATATCTCATTGTGGTTTTAATTTGCATTTCACTGATGACTAACAATGTGGAGCATCTTTTCATGTGTCTGTTGGCCATCTGAATTTCTTTGGAGAACTGTTTGTTCAGCTCCTCTGCCCAATTTTTAATTGGATTATTTGCTTTTTGTTTGATAAGGTGCGTGAGCTCTTTATATATTTTGGATGTCAAACCTTTATCGGATCTGTCATTTATGAATATATCCTCCCATACTGTAGGGTAACTTTTTGTTCTATTGATGGTGTATTTTGCTGTACAGAAGCTTTTCAGCTTGATATAGTCCCACTTGTTCATTTTTGTTTTGGTTTCCCTTGTCAAGGGAGATATGTTCATGAAGAAGTCGCTCATGTTTATGTCCAGGAGATTTTTGCCTATGTTTTTTTCTAAGAGTTTTACGGTTTCATGACTTACATTCAGGTCTTTGATCCATTTCAAATTTACTTTTGTGTATGGGGTTAGACAATGATCCAGTTTCATTCTCTTACATGTAGCTGTCCAGTTTTGCCAGCACCGTCTGTTGAAGAGATTGTCATTTCCCCATTGTATGTCCATGGCTTCTTTATCACATATTAATTGATCCTAAATGTTTGGGTTAATATCTGGGGTCTCTATTCTGTTCCACTGCTCTGTGGCTCTGTTCTTGTGCCAGTACCAAACTGTCTTGATTACTGTGGCTTTGTAGTAGAGCTTGAAGTTGCGGAGCGAGATACCCCCAACTTTATTCTTCCTTCTCAGGATTGGTTTGGCTATTTGGGGTCTTTGGTGTTTCCATATGAATTTTTGAACTATTTGTTCTAGTTTGTTGAAGAATGTTGTCGGTAATTTAATAGGGATTGCATCAAATCTGTATATTGCTTTGGGCAAGATGACAATTTTGACGATATTAATTCTTCCTAGCCAGGAGCATGGGATGAGTTTCCATTTGTTAGTGTCCTCTTTAATTTCTCTTAAGAGTGTCTTATAGTTTTCAGGGTATAAGTCTTTCACTTCCTTGGTAAGGTTTATTCCTAAGTATTTTATTCTTTTTGATGTAATTGTGAATGGAATTGTTTTCCTGATTTCTCTTTTTATCAGTTCATTGTTAGTGTATAGGAAAGCCACAGATTTCTGTGTGTTAATTTTGTGTCCTGCAAATTTGCTGTATTCCGATATTAGCTCTAGCAGTTTCGGAGTGGAGTCTTTAGGGTTTTTTATGTACAGTATCATGTCATCTGCAAATAGTAACAGTTTAACTTCTTCTTTACCAATCTGGAATCCTTGTATTTCTTTGTTTTGTCTAATTGCCATGGCTAGAACCTCCAGTACTATGTTGAATAACAGTGGGTAGAGTGGGCATCCCTGTCTTGTTCCCGATCGCAGAGGAAAGGCTTTCAGCTTTTCGCTGTTCAGTATGATGTTGGCTGTGAGTTTATCATATATGGCCTTTATTATGTTGAGGTACCTGCCCTCTATACCCATTTTTTGAGAGTTTTTATCATGAATGGATGTTGCATTTTGTCAAATGCTTTTTCAGCCTCTATGGAGATGATCATGTAGTTTTTGTCCTTCTTTTTGTTTATGTGGTAGATGATGTTGATGGATTTTCGAATGTTGTACCATCCTTGCATCTCTGGGATGAATCCCACTTGGTCATGGTGTATGATCCTTTTGATGTATTTTTGAATTCGGTTTGCTAATATTTTGTTGAGTATTTTTGCATCTGTGTTCATCAGGGATATTGGTCTGTAATTTTATTTTTTGGTGGGGTCTTTGCCTGGTTTTGGCATTAGGGTGATGTTGGCTTCATAGAATGAGTTTGGGGGTATTCCCTCCTCTTCTATATTTTGGAAAACTTTAAGGAGAATGGGAATTATATCTTCTCTGTATGTCTGAAAGAATTCTGAGGTAAATCCATCTGGACCAGGGGTTTTTTTCTTGGGTAGTTTTTTGATTACCTCTTCAATTTCTTTGCTGGTAATTGGTTTGTTTAGATTTTGTATTTCTTCCTTGGTCAGTCTTGGAAGGTTTGTATTTTTCTAGGAAGTTGTCCATTTCTTCTAGGTTTTCTAGCTTCTTAGCATATAGGTTTTCATAGTAGTCTCTAATAATTCTTTTATTTCTGTTGGGTCCATCGTGATGTTTCCTTTCTTGTTTCTGATTTTGTTGATATGTGTTGATTCTCTTTTTCTTTTAATAAGTCTGGCTAGAGGCTTATCTGTTTTGCTTATTTTCTCAAAGAACCAGTTCTTGGTTTCATTGATTATTTCTGTTGTTTTATTCTTCTCAATTTTATTTATTTCTTCTCTGATCTTCATTATGTCCCTCCTTCTGCTGACTTTAGGCCTCATTTGTTCTTCTTTTTCCAATTTTGATAATTGTGACATTAGACTATTCATTTGGGTTTGTTCTTCCTTCCTTAAATATGCCTGGATTGCTATATACTTTCCTCTTAAGACTGCTTTCGCTACATCCCACAGAAGTTGGGGCTTTGTGTTGTTGTTGTCATTTATTTCCATATATTGCTGGATCTCCATTTTAATTTGGTCGTTGCTCCATTGACTATTTAGGAGTGTGTTGTTAAGCCTCCATGTGTTTGTGAGCCTTTTTGCTTTTTTTGTACAATTTATTTCTAGTTTTATACCTTTGTGGTCTGAAAAGTTGGTTGGTAGAATTTCAATGGTTTTGAATTTACTGAGGCTCTTTTTGTGGCCTAGCATGTGGTCTATTCTAGAGAATGTTCCATGTGCACTTGAGAAGAATGTGTATCCTGTTGCTTTTGGATGTAGAGTTCTGTAGATGTCTATTAGGTCCATCTGTTCTAGTGTGTTGTTCAGTGTCTCTGTGTCCTTACTTCTTTTCTGTCTGGTTGATCTGTCCTTTGGAGTGAGTGGTGTGTTGAAGTCTCCTAAAATGAATGCATTGCATTCTATTTCCTCCTTTAGTTCTGTTAGTATTTGTTTCACATATGCTGGTGCTCCTGTGTTGGGTGCATATATATTTAGAATGGTTATATCCTCTTGTTGGACTGAGCCCTTTATCATTATGTAGTGTCCTTCTTGATCTCTTGTTGCTTTCTTTGTTTTGAAGTCTATTTTGTCTGATACTAGTACTGCAATGCCTGCTTTTTTCTCGCTATTGTTTGCATGAAATATCATTTTCCATCCTTTGACTTTTAGTCTGTGGATGTCTTTGGGTTTGAGGTGAGTGTCTTGTAAGCAGCATATAGATGGGTCTTGTTTTCTTATCCATTCAGTGACTCTGTGCCTTTAGATTGGTGCATTCAGTCCATTTACATTTAGGGTGATTATCAATAGGTATGTACTTATTGCCATTGTAGGCCTTAGATTCGTGGTTACCAAAGGTTTCAGGTTACTTTCCTTACTATCTAAGAGTCTAACTTAACTCACTTCATATGCTGTTACAAACACAATCTAAAGGTTCTTTTCTATTTCTTCTCCTTTTTCTTCCTCCTTCAGTCTTTATATATTAGTTATCAAATTCTGTACTTTTTGTCCTTGATTGGCTTTGGGGATAGGTAATTTAATTTTGCATTTGCTTCGTAATTAGCTGTTCTAGTTTCTTTACTGTGGTTTTATTACCTCTGGTGACAGCTATTCAACCTTAGGACCACTTCCATTTATAGCAGTCCCTCCAAAATAGACTGTAGAGATGGTTGGTGGGTGGTAAATTCTCTCAGCTTTTGCTTATCTGGAAATTGTTTAATCCCCCCTTCAAATTTAAATGATAATCTTGCTGGATAAAATAATCTTGGTTCCAGGCCCTTCTGCTTCATGGCATTAAGTACATCATGCCACTCCCTTCTGGCTTGTAAGGTTTCTGCTCAGAAGTCTGATGTTAGCCTGATGGTCTTTCTTTTGTATGTGATCTTATTTCTGCCTCTGGGCACTTTTAACATTCTGTCCTTATCCTTGATCTTTCCCATTTTAATTACTATGTGTCTTGGTGTTGTGTTCCTTGGGTCCCTTGTGTTGGGAGATCTGTGGATCTCCATGGCCTGAGAGACTATGTCCTTCCCTAGACTGGGGAAGTTTTTAGCAACTACCTCCTCAAAAACACTTTCTATGCCTTTCTCTCTCTCTCTCTTCTTATTCTGGTATCCCTAGAATGTGAATATTGTTCCACTTGGATTGGTCACACGATTCTCTCATTATTCTTTCATTCTTAGAGATCCTTTTTTCTCTCTGTGCCTCAGCTTCTTTGTATTCCTCTTCTCTAGTTTCTATTTCATTTATTGTCTCTTCCACCATATCCAACCTGCTTTTAATACCCTCCATTGTGCTCTTCAATGATTGGATCTCCGACCTGAATTCATTCCTGAGTTCTTGGATGTCTTTCCATACCTCCATTAGAATATTGATGATTTTTATTTTGAACTCCCTTTCAGGAAGAGTCACGAGGTCCATATCATTTAAATCTTTCTCGGGAGTCGTAGTAATAATTTTACTCTGGACAAGGTTCCTTTGGGGTTTCATGTTTGTATATGGTGCCCTCTAGTGTCCAGAAGCTCTATTCTGGAGCTGCTCAGCCCCTGAAGCAATGTTGGGGGTCGCAGGGAAGTGGTATTGGTGCCTGGGGGAGGAAAAAGCAGTTCCCCGCTTCCCGACTGCTATGCCTGTCTCCACTGCCTTAAACAGTGGGCCGGTCACACAGGTATAAGTTTTTGTCCCAGAGCAGCTGGATATGGATCTCTGCTTTCCACAAGTGGCCAGAATCCCAGTCTCCCCAGGAACTGTGCCTGTATTAACTTTCCAACCCGATAGTCATGTGAGTCTCATGAAAGCACCATGAAATGTAGGTTTTTGTTCCCAGAGCAGATCTCCAGAGCTAGGTATTCAGCAGTCCCAAGCCTTCCACTCCCTCCCTGCTCCGTTTCTCTTTCTCCCGCCCGTGAGCTGGGGTGGGGGAGGGGCTCGGGTCCTGCAGAGCCACAGCTGTGGTAGTTACCCCATTCGCTGAGGTCTGCTCTTTTCTCCAGGTGTGTGCAGTCTGATGCCATCCTCTTTCCTGTTGCTGTCTCTGGATTAGTTGTGCCAACTCTATTTTCTAATTGTATCCAGTTTTAGGAGGAAGCCTCTGTCTCTCCTCTCATGCTGCCATCTTTAATCCATCCCAGGTCTCTTGCAAATTTAATTTGCATTTTCATGATAATTAATGATGTTGATTACCCTTTCATGTGATTATTGGCCATTCATAATATTCTTTTTAAAATGTATATTCAAATCTTTAATATATTTTCAATTACATAAGGTCACTTCTTATTATTAAACATTAAGAGTTCTTTATATATGCTAGATGCAAATCCTTTCCTAGATATGTTTAGCAAATATTTTGTCTCAGTTTGTGGTTTGCCTTTTCATTCTCTTAATGGTGTCTTTCAAAGAGCAGATAATTCATTTTGTTTTGATTTTAACATTTACAGTTCCATTTTGCTCTCAGAAGAGTCTTGTTACCTAGGTGAGTCTGAAATTATTTTAACATTTTAGAGATAAGGTGTCAAATAGATTCACTGCTGTATTTAAAGTCACATAGCTGGTCAGAGACCAAGTGAATAGAAGACCGTCAGTGTTCTGGCTCTAGATCTGTACAGAATTTGAGTGTGTTAATTCAAGCAATTCAGGGTTCACCCTTTTGAGTGGCATCTAAGAGAGAATTAGATGCTTTATGAGGTGATGTACTGTCTGGCAGATGGAGGATTGCAAGGTTCTAGTGTAGATTTATATTCCAACTATGGCTGTGTCTTCCCACCCACAAAGGGAGACATGGAGAAAGAGCAGGAGCTACCCGCAACTTCAAATCCCTTCAAGTTGAAAGCTATTTATTAAACCTGATGGATGATGGCAGAGCAAGATTGCCTGCCCTCTCATTGCCTCTGACCTCCCATCAGCTTCCCTTCCTTTTTTGGACTTCTAAAAAAGTGCTTTTTAATGATATCCATAATTCATGAAAAGAAACAATCAAATCAAAACATATTACCACTGGCTTATAAACGCCAGTACTATTAATTATTAACAGCCCACAAAGGAAGTCAAGAATGATCTCAAAGGTGAAAGAGATAAAGGCACTAGTGGGGTGGGGGGATAAAAGGTGATTGGAAGCCTTTGTGCTCAAAGGTTTCCAATTTGTACCACGCATATTCGATGGGAATTTAATTTCTTTTCTCAAGGAACAAGCAGAAGTTTAGCTAAACTAGGGGCCTTAGCAACTATCTAATGAAAAACACTCATGCCACAGAGCGGAAAAGCCTCAAGCCCAGAGCAGGACCTGCCTTGTATTGCATGAGAGCTATGATAGAGCAGCAAAACGTGCTTCTTTTTACTGCCAGTCCAGTTGTCTAACTATCTTTTCAGTGTTGCACTTGACTTCAAGAGAGGAAGACAAGTGTTTTCCAAAATAAAGGGACTCATTGTTTGCAAAGCAGCCTCCACTTCAATTGTTGCAAAGTTCATTGCCACCTCTCTAATGCAAATAGTATCACTCCCTCCAGCACTAGGAACAGCAAGTGCAGAACCAGCCCATGCAGGTGGGGCCCTTCTACAGTGATTTACCCAGAGAACATCAATGGCCTCAGTCCTCTGAGCCCCTGGGATTTCTCTCAGGGAGATGTTTTCCTTAGGGGCATAGAGGTTGCCTTGTCTTCATAAAATCCCAAAAAGAATGTAAAAGTTGTGGGCATGGGGGACAGTTACTTCTCTGAGGCTTGCTTTCTTCATCTGTGAAATGGGGCAAATGGTATTTTGCTTCATCCATTGTTCTGAGAATTAAATGAGATGATTCACTGAAGACCTGAACACAGGGACAGGTTAGTGGAGGGTGGCTAGGAACTAGATGAAAGTCTCAGAAAGCAGAGAGACACCCAAAAGCTTGGACAGGGCAGGAGGTGTGTTACTAAACCAAAATTCACAGCAGTCTCCTATACAGTTTTGGGGGCTCCATGGTCACGGGGGAATGGATAGACCCTGGATGAAAAGACAATGCTCCCACTGAGGACCTTCCTCCTGCTTCTCATGAATTCAGGTCCAGGAAGGTCTGTGGGTGCAAGCCGAGCTCTGCTACATTTCCTACTGTAAACAAAGGAGTTGGACCCTCTTTGTGTTCCTCTGGTTCAGCCAAATCATGCAATTTATTATCTTAGTTTAAACAAAATGACTTATTTTAGAGGTGCTTCCATCATTTTTCCCCCTCAGCATTTAAATTACACCAAACATTCTAGAAAAGAGTGTATTATTCAACCTAAGGCATATGTTTTCATTGGAGAGTGGAAAAAAATAGAGATTCCCGAGAAGCTAGACACAAACAGCTCCCTTACAAGGAAAGCAAGGTCCTTCAGAGAAACCATGTGCACAGTGCTCATCCCCATCAGCTTCCCCTTCCTTCCCCAGCAGCACTGGGCACCGACCTCATGTGTGTCAGCTCTAGGGGTGACCGCGAGATGCCGGTATTCTGCTAAGAGGTGTTTCAGCTGTGTGAAGAATTTAGAATGTTGGCCTGTAACCCAGACAGTGTAGACCTGTTCCCCTTTTCTTCACTTCCAACCCAAAGGCAAAATGAACTCCAGGTCTTACCAACAGGATCTTAGCTGTGAAAAGCAGAAGACTGAGATGTCAGAAGAACTTTCAGGCAGCCTTGAACAAGGCTTTCACATCTAGTCATGCTGTGAGTCCCTCTTCCATTTTCATTTTGAAAAGCTAAAGTGTATTGGATTTATTTTTTTCTTTTCATGGGCTTTATTTTGATTTTGAGAAGTGCACAAATATGGGCCAACACTTTTTTTTCTTATTCCTTTCACGCATAGTTTAGATTTTAAAAAGATAAGACAATCCTAACTAAGCATCAATAAATAGATATAATTGTCCATTTGGGACTAGACATCCCTCCAGCCACCCCCAAAACAGAGGCAGGGGCTGGATGGGGGTTCTGGCATCAGTAACAAAGATGCTCACACTCTAGGGAGGTGTTCTGTGCTGGTTGCTGGACTTCAGTGATTTCTATAGTAACTCCAAGATGGATTGTGCCTTCTATTTTGGGATTCACACTGGGAAGCCAATTAAATTAAAAGGCTATTCATTATACTATGTTTGTCTCCAGGCTTCTCAAATAGAAATGAGAACGACTTCTACTGAGTGAGTTTTCTGCCTCAAAGAGAATGAGACTGAAATGAAGCACCCAGCCCTGTGTACTTCAGAGTCCAAACTGCCTGAAGAGCAATAAACACAAACCCCAATCCACTGGGAGGCTACTTTTGCAAACTGACTTGAAGTTATTCTAAATGGAGGCATAGTCAGCAGCTATGGCTGCTCACAGGGCCTCAGTGACATTGAAAATGGGTCTGTGTTTACTGAAATGGACAAAACTGGAGGGAAAGAAGGAAGAATAATTTTTTTTTCAGCTTATCTCAGAAGAATGGAAAAATGACAGAGGCTAAATATGGCAAATATGGCTTCCCTGGTGGTGTTTCCATTCACAACAGATGATAGTCTTTCAGGGAAGATCCCTGCCAGCAACCCGTAGGGTCCAATCTCCAGTTTCAAACATTACAAAATGGAGATGGTGTGCTGTCCCAACACTTCAAATGGAAGGTCCAGAATGAGTGGTGATGGCCTGATTGGCCTGACCTATAAACAGTGATGATCAGATCAGAGGCGAAAGGGCAGTTGACTTAGACCACAGGTCCCATTGTGAAGTTGTGGGTGGGGATCAACCTGACTGCATCACTAAGGATTCTTGAAAAAGGATCAGTAGAGAGCAGGCACTGGGAAGCTGACCCCACGTGTCTACTACACATTTACAGGGGCAGAAAGGACCTTTCAAAATGTGTTAACTGGTGGCTTGTCCAAGAAAAGAACTAGAAACAAGTAGAATTTGCATTTTTTTCCTTAAAATATGTGCGGCATGTGGGACATAGGGGGACTGTCCTCCAGTAGTCCTTGTACAAAAGTAATTACCATTTTGAACAGATGAGCTTCCTTAGAAGGAACAGAACTTTCAAACTAGCCTGTAGTGAATAAAATAACAGCCTACAACCTGCCATTTATAGATCATTTCACAGCCTGGCCAGCCCAAATTGAAATTTGCCCATCAATAGTGGCAGAGGAAATGTTAGGCTGCCTCTAATGGTAGGCCTAGGAGGGTCTTGGTACTGGAGAGAATGTGGGTTAGGGGCCTGCGTGGCCTTTGTTTTGGCTTATGGAGACCTATTCTGGCAGGATGTAATAAGCAGAAAAAAATCTGAGACAACAAAAATGCCTCAATATTTATGAAAGCATAAAACTACATCCCCCCAAAAGAAGCCATTTACAGCAAATTGAGAAATCACTTAACTTTATTTTCATTTTCATGAAAAAAAAAATAATCCCCATCTGAGGACAATTTGGCTCAGTCTTTGAAGTTCATGTCCATTTAAAAATGACTAGAAAGAAGGAAGGGAGGGAAGGAGGGAGGGAAGAAAGGAAAAAGGGGGGAAGGAAAAAAAGGTTGGCTCTCAGAGCCCAGAATGTGAAGGACATTTAGACCATCTCAGCAACCTGCCTCTCAAATTTCAAAACATACTCTTTATTTTCTTTTCTCACAAAATGGAGCAAATAAAACCTGAGGCCCAATCTTCTATCAGATAAAATCTCTTCTGAGGTCTGTTGTTTCTTGGCAAGTGCCCCAAATAGTTAATTGGATCTAAACTGAATGGGCAGTTTTTTTAAATTCCTACTATCCCCTAAAAACAGCAAAGTCATCAAAAAATGCAAGCAAACACATAGTGGAATGTTCAGAGAAGCTCTATTCATAATAGTCAGAAACTGGAAAAAACCCAAGCGTTCATCAGGAATAGAATGAATAAATAAATTGTGGCATTTTCACGCAAAGGAATACTAGCCACAAGAATAAACACACTACAACTAGATGCAACAATATGAGAAAATTTCACAAGCACAATGTTTAACAAAAGAAACCAGGTGCAGTGGAATAATTATGACATGATTCCATTTATATTTGTGTTCAAAAATAGGCAACTGATTTTGGGGGATGAAAGCCACACTGGCAGTTACCAGTGGGAAAAGGGGCATGTGGGAACCCCTGGAGTATTTGTCATGTTCTAGTTCTTGATTTGAATTATGGATACAGTTTGTGAAAATCCGTCAACCTGGCACAAGGGTGGCTTGTGCTTTTTCTCTGCATGGGTATTTTACTTCAATGAAAAGTTTGCTTAAAAGTGTATATGATCTGAGCAAACTTTGGGGATGATGAAAATGCTATATTTCAACTGTGATGGTGATTATATGACTATATCCATATTCACTAAAACTCACCAAACTGTACACTTAAAATTGGCGAATTTTACTATACATAAACTATATCTGGCAAAACCAATTTAAATAACAATTTAAAGATTTTAGAAGAATAAGTGTACTCTCTACACACCAGAGCAGTTTGAGAACATTTCAGAACAAAAGCAACTGTAGGCATTTATTCCTGAGCTTTCTTTTGCCAAAGAAATATCCCCATTCAAATCAATGGCTCAAATGTTCAAATGTGTATAAATTAGTAGAATATAAGTCCTCAAAGTCAGAGATCCTATTTATGTATGAATCTTGGTATTAGCCAATGGGTAAACTGAGGCTATGCATACTCATCAGAATTGTAATTCTTAATCCTCTAAATTTTTCTCAGCATCACTAATGTGCTTGTGTGAGCACATTATCACAGCTGTACACAATAATGCTCCCAAACAACCACAAAACTTCATTTATGGCTCACACATCTGAAGCCAGTTGGGAGGTGTCTGAACAGCTCTGCTAATCTTCCAGGACTTGCTTCCATGCCTCGGGTTAGGCTAGCTATGGGCTGATATAAGTTGACCTCGACTGGAATGACTGGCGCAGCTTGGTGTGGCTGTTATTCTTCAAGATGGTCCCCAGGGGTGCTCATCTCTTGGTATCCATGCCCTTATGCAATCCCCTTCCACACAAAATAGAGCTGACTTGTGTAACTGATAGTATATTTATCCAAAGACAAAACAGTCATTCCAAGGCTTGGTCACAAAAGACATTGTAGCTTCTGCCATGCTCATTTGGATCACTTAGTTAAAGGCAAGCCAGACACCATGTTGTTGTGACGACAGATCATCAGCCCTCTGGAGAGATTCACGTAGTGAGGAACCAAGACCTCGGCATTCAGCACCAACTTGCCAGATACACGCATGAGATGTCTTGCAAATGGACTCTCCAGCCCCAGCCAAACTTTTAGATAACCAGACTGCCTGAGCCAGTACCCTGAGCCAAAACCAACAAGCTAAGCCATTTCTGAATGCCTAAGAAATTCTGAAGGAAACTCTGAAAGCTAATACATGCTTATTGTTCTAGGCTGCTAAGTCTTGGAACAACTTTTTATGCAAATTAATGTACTATATTCTGTGCCATGTAGCTCTCACCATTCAATAGGCTGCCCTGGATCCATTCTCACGGTGATAGCAGAGAGGCAAGAGAGCAAGTGAAGACATGCAAGTACTTTTCAGTCCTCCACTTGCATCGTGTCTCCTGAGATCCCTTTGGCCATATTAAGTCAAATGAGTCAGCTCAGACTGTGGGCAGGACAGGTTGCTCACTTACTATGGACAGGCACTACAAATCTGAATGGCAAAGAACCTGGCTTGTGGTTTTAAAATGTGTCCATAACTTCTTTGAATTTCCCCATTCAAAAAGCAGGACGTATTTCCCCTCCCTTTGAATCTGGGCTGGACCAAGTGACTCACTTCTAATGAATAGAATGTGGTGGAAGTGGTGGTGTGTGACTGCACAGGCTAGGTCACAGGGTCATAAAAACGATAGCTTCTGTCTGGCGTGCTCTCTTGCACCTCTCTCTCTTTTTCTCTCTCTGTCTCTGTCTTTCTCTTGTACACACACACACACACAGATTTCTTGCTCTGGGGGAAGCCACTCACTTGTCCTGAGGACAGTCAAGCAGACCTGCAGAGGAGTCTACATGGAAAAGACTAAGGACAACAAGCAACAGCCAGCACCACCATGCCCTCAAGTCTTCAGATGACTGTCAGCTCAGCCCACATCTCAAGTGCACTCAGATCCCAAACTAAGCTATCTTTGAATATTCCTGACCCACAGAAACTGTGAGATGGGGTAAGGTTTATTGTTGTCATCAGTCAGTAAAGTACAGTATAATTTATTAGACAGCAATCGAGAGCCAATACAAGGAAAGATGAAGGATAACAGCTTTTTTTTTTCTTTAACCACAGGTTCATCCATCCAACATGGCATGCAAGCCAACCCATGTCTCTGCTGTACCACTCCAGCTCCCTGGTAGAATGTGATACCCAGATATATAAAACAGCTTAGTTGCAAACCACAGGATCCACTCTAGATAATTTAAGCAGAAAACAAACATTTTAAAGAGTATTGGAGAATCTCTAGGTTGGCCAGATCAATGTACAGATTACCTCTGCTCCAGCCAGGACCCCATTCCTGATGAAGCTGGATCAGGATACCTCAGCTTGCACCACTGGAGATGATAGCCAGGTGCCAAAATCTCCACCATTATGTGCTAGAAAGCTGGAGACCTTCACAATACATTTTGCCCAAAAATGAAATCTGTGATATGCCATCTGCATCCTGCAGCTCTCTTCCAATTAGAAGTCCTGCACAGGTGTATATGATTGGTGGAGTCTATCTGCAAGGGAGGCTGGGGGGAAATGAATTGTGGGCTCCATTCTTAGGGAGGTGTTAGTTATAAGATAGGGAACATTTCAGTAATAGGAAGTGTTCAAATGGTGCTGAGCAGCTAGGAAACTTGACAAATGCTCATTTCTTGTCCCCATGTAAAATCAATGCTGCATTACTAAAATATGAATAATTAGAGAAATTATTGACATGTCTTCCTATTTCCTGGAACTCAAATTGGTAAGCGAATTTCAACTCCACTATCATTTCCAATCAGTTGTTAATAACTGCCTAGAATTATGTGCTAAGACAAACGCTGGGCTCAGGTGGACAGAGATTTGGGAGCAAGCTTTTAATGACGCCATGTGTGCTGGATGTTTGGGCTAAATAATGGGTACCTACAAAAATAAATGTCTTCAGTCTCTATATTTTCTATCCTTTCCTGTAAGGAGGGTCTGAAGACACCCCCATGACCTATTATAATTATTTGGGTTAAAACTCCCACTGACCAAACCCTTTTTTAGTCATCCATCCAACATGGCATGCAAGCCAACCCATGTCTCTGCTGTACCACTCCAGCTCCCTGGTAGAATGTGATACCCAGATATATAAAACAGCTCTTCTGGCTGAATATGGCCTCCTGGCTCCCATTTACCTCCCTCCCTCTCACATCGTTCTCAGAGGGATCTCTTAAGAACCTCAAATTCAACAAGGCACAGTTTGAATATCACTGACCTGTGCCACTGATTTAACCAACTATTTACCTCCCAGGACTCATTCATTCATGCTCATTTTCTCTTTCCTTTCCTGCAAATTCAGCCAATTGGTATAAATCACTTGTGGACAAATGGTCCCTACATTTCAACCTTTGGCTTTCCTTGTTTGAAGGGTGTGATTTTTCCCCATGTGAATTAATAATGTTTATAGCCTTAAAACTTGCCATGATTTGCTGCCTTTCAGTCACCTCACACAGACCAATTTCAGGACTGGCTATGTAAGTCTATGTTAAGTTGCTTACCTTCTTCCTTGTGCTCACTGCAAGAGGCTTCCCTGTCTGAAGATGGAACATCATGTTACATCTACACCATTGTGTAATGGTTTCAGTGGGCAGGTTCCCCACCTTTCCCTCATTCTCCTTGGCCACTGGTGCTTGGCGTGCCCTCAGCAGTCTTATGATTACATTAGGTAGCAGGGTGTTTGCTCGTGTCATACAGCAGTGCTTCTCAGACTTTAAGGTACATACAAATCCCCTGGACCTCTGTTCAAATGCAGACCCTGTTTCATCAGCAGGTGGGGCCAAGATCTCCAGTCCCATCAAGCCTTCAGTGATGCTGAGGCTCCTAGTCCATGGGCCACACTGTACCTGGAAGACCTGGAGTTGCCCCCAGTGGGAGCTACAACTCTACTAGTGCAGTTTCTTCTTGCCTCTCTCCTTCACCAGCCATCCCTGATTCATGGGTGCTCATTCCTGTTGCACCCCTGATTGCACCGATTTTACTCATTCAATGACCCAGTCATCACTGAGAACCTATTGTGAGCTTAGACACTACATGCTGGGCAGAAGGCAACATCCAGGGATAAGATTATCCCTGCTTACCTGGAATTTAGAGTCTAAAGAGAACAACACTAACAAATAATTACTCAGTAATTTGCTATAATTATAAGGTATGCTAGGAATGAAATATTATAGGATTCTTTGAGAACAAATAGAGAAAAATCTAACCAACTCTCTTGGGCCCCTAGGGTTTCCACTTTGTATGACCTTCTCTGGTTTGGTATAAACTCAGCCTTCTCTGTTTGTGATGCAGAGCATTATAAATTTCTCTCATAGCCCTTCACCTTCCTCTTGACTGTGACTCCCAGCGTGAGTTTGGTGTTTTATGGCCACACTCACCTTTGGCAGGAAGATGAGCATGGCACAGAGTTCATGGTTGGCAGGCACACCTTGGGCTTCCAGAACCCCAGATTAATACTGGATGACCTCATGTCGTTCTTGCCCCATGGCTCCCCTTGATAATGGTGCTGGCCATCTGTAAAAGCAAGCTGTTCCCTCCCAAATTCTAGCCAATGCTTCCCTTTCCCTCAAAAATGATAGCAACTATAATACCCTAATTTCTTCCCTCTAATCACCTCTTTTGCTGATCTACTACCTAGAACTGTGGCCTGGATATTGGCAACAAATTACATTGACTACCACCAAGGTCTGGAATATTCATTCGTAAACAATAACAAGGTCCAAAGCCAGTTGCCAGATCAGAGAATCTGGCCTCTTAGGCTCAGAAAGCTTCTCCATCTTTGTCCTTCCCAGTCTCACAGGGTATCAGTTAGGCAAGAAAATGAGAAAAGGGATGGAGATCGCAGAGCAAATGTAACCTAAATAAAATGAAGCCTTCCCCTCTTCCATGCTAAAGTTCATTCCTTTATGGTGTTATTCTCAAGGAAATAATAATCCAGCAGCTGAACCCTGTCTACAGTGCAAGCTGAATCCTTCCTGAAATCTATTGAAAGGGGATTCCATTAGTCCATTTTAACTCTAAGGACAATTTAAAATCCTGTTTCTTGATATTTGTCCTTTTCAATATTTCACATGTATAAGCAACTTCCTGTGTCTTCTCTCTTCTCTCTCTCTTAAATCTCTTTTAATTCTCCATCTAACCAGACCCATACAATCCAGAGCCTTCCTTCCTCATATCGGCCTTTTCCCTCCCTGGATTTGTTCTGCCAAAGCCGAAAGACAGAAGCTTTCCTCTCCCTCCAGTGTGAGTAGGCCCAGCAGGACCTGGCCTTCCCAGCCCTTCCGCTCTGCCCACTGGCCTCATTTGGCCCAGGATCCGGAGCCATATCTTCCACTGAGAATTCTCCCAGCCAGGAGGAATACAAGGCAGGTGCACATTCTCCCACATTGTCTGTAATTGGTTTTGTTACTTACTGCCACACTATTAATCCAAGGAATTGATTCCTTTTATTTCAAGGAAAAGAACCAGGACAATTATTGTTAACATTCAAGTGTTTGCTGATTAAGAAATTAGAAAATAGCAAAAGCTAATGTGAATCAGGAAATTTTTTACTCTGACCAGCATTGACATTCAATTAAAATGTGTACATATATAGTTTCCTTACAAATCCTTTTACACACACACACACACAGAGATTCAGATTCCACGTAATACATGCGTAGCTCATCCAATTCTGCCAAGAATGTGAATCCACCCAGGTCCTCTTCACTACAATCCCTTTTCCATACACCACAGATTGAAACCCAAAGATGCGTGTCACTTAATTAAGTTAGTTAATATTTACCACATATTGTCAACAGTTTTTAACTTTACCTTAGCATATTATTTACATGAAATCCCCAAAGTGTTTGAAGTTTGGAGCAAATAAAACTTACCTTGGTCCTAAGTATGTCATAATTTTAGGACTCTTGGAGGCACAGAATCTACTCAAGTGTCTTTAACACATGTCTGACTTTTGCTCTGTAGAAAGCCCCATAAATCCTTAACAGTGGGAGTCAGCTCTGTGCTATTACTTGTGAATGCTAATTGCACACAACTTCACAGACAATGTGGATGACACTGGCTTCCTGACCTGCAGCTTTGTTTCCTAATCTGGTTCACCAGCTGGGACTTTGATGGGGGCATTTTACAGTACAGCCTTTGCTACCCTCATGAAACATTAGAATCACATAAAATGTTATGCTGTAGAATTGTAAGTAATATGGAGCCTGCACTTGGCATCTGCCCCTTAATCAGCTCTTTTCACGGCTTCACTGACCATTTAGGAGTCCTTGGAAGGCTTCCTTCCACATGAATAGGGGTGTGGAGTTTAATCAGCCACGCCTGGCGAAGACACCCTCATTTCCAATTCCAGTTCAACAGCTCACCAAAGGTGGTATCGGGAAGTTCTCTCAGCTTCCCTGTGCTCTTACTTAATTGGCATTTCCTCAGTCTCCAGAGTAGTCATGTTCCCCTTTCAGGTTTGGGACACTCTGAAAGGCCTGTTGCACATGCTCAAACCAGCTTACCCACACGCCGATCAGAACTTGAGCCAAAGTCCCATAGTGATGCACTTAACCTGCTCTGAGTTCCACCAAGCAGAACCTTGGCACCAGAAAAATAGACCTAGTTGCCACCATGAGAGATGATAGGGATGTTTCTTGGCCAGACACGAACCAATGACGTAATTATTGTCCATACCCAGGTCCATAGTGCCCATAGACAAAATAAATTCTCTCATGTCTCCCTAAATTTCCATGCTGTCTGTAGTCCAAAGCAAACACAGTGCAGACTTTCCCCCACTGCCTTAAGTCAAGTAGCTGATTTCACCCAACTCTGTGTTAAGTGTAAGAGCAATTTGCAACATGACAGCTAACCAGTCCATTGGTAGGGTGAGGAAGAACCAGGGTCTACTCTGAGCAACAGCTTCTTCAGAAAAGGTAAAACAGGTTCACTCAGAGAGGCTGGGCTTATGTCACTGGGTTCTGGGACTAGCTCAGCCTGCCCCTGCTTCTGTCCCAGTAGGACTGGCTGCTATGGCCTTTGTGGGGTGCTCCCCAAGGTCAGGCAACAAGGTGGCTGTGCACCTGGCATGGAGCATGGGCCCAGCACACACAGGTAATGTGAATGATATCACTGATGTAACCAGGGTCCTCTTGATTCAGAGTAGCCCATTTCTGCCTTGTATGGCTGCTTTTGATTTTGGCAAACACATAAATGGATGAAAGTCAACCGACAGGGGAAGGAAATGCAGCCCCTTCCCTTGTTCACCATGCCTAGCCACGCTGGTGTTCCTTCAGGCTCTCAAACACTTAAATGGTAACTGGTATGGCAGGGCCACTGGCCTCCAGCACCCCAATTGTCCAGGTGCTTTCAAGAGCCCCAATGTCCAACTGTCAGCCCACCTCAATTACATCCAAATGGCCGAGGGACGGAGCCAAGATCAGTAATTTCTAAAGATCCCGAAAGTGTTCCAATGTGCAGCTGGTTGAGAACCATCAGCAAAGTGGTTATGAACATGGACCCTCGGATCAGACCTGGGTTTCAATCTTTGCTCCATGACTTGCCAGCTGTGTGAACTTGTGCAAGCTACTTAAACTCTCTGTGCCTCAATTTTCTCATTTGTAAAACTGAGTATTTTACAAAGGATACTAGTATTTACCTCACAGGGTTACTATGAGGATTAAATGGTGTATTATTTGCGAAGTGCTTGGATCAGTTCCTGGTATATACTAAGAGCTATAACAATCCGTTAAAAGGAAAAAATACACATGCAAGCTCGTTTCTGCCCTAGGACCTTTGCTTTTGCTGTTCTTGACTGTCATGGCCAATAGGTAGCCCACCTATCTTGGCTCCACTCTACCTTAATACTCTTTTCTCTGTTCATGTGATTAGGTATATATTTATTGAATGCTATTTTTTTGTCTCCTCCACTAGAATGTAAGACCCACGAGAGCTGGATCTGCCCTGTCTCTAGAACAGCACCTGTGTAAATGAGCGAAGAAGTGTAACATGGGGTGCATCTAATGCCCTGGTAATGTGAAAAACAGAAATTAAAGGAAAGATGTCCAGGCTTTTGGACAGAGACCCTTGCACAGGCCCCCAGTGTTCATGATTCAGGTGCAGCCTTTGAGTTTACTGTAGGTGAGACAACAAGGCTAGGAAGAGGTACACATGTTAGCACCCCCAATTAAACCTTGTGCAATAAGAACCTTGCCTGTAAACAAGAGAAGTGGCCTCTCCCTCAAAATCTAGACCTGACAAGATTGTTTGTCAGATAATCATTTCATTTGAATTCTTTCATTCCATTTCAGTAAATAGTTCACATCTATTTTATGTCATGTAAAGCTTATCTATTTTCATTTGCATAAATTGCTGCCCCCTGGCATCACTCATTTGCTGCCCCCAGTTTTCACTCATTTTTGTGGGTATGAGAGAATAATCTTCCAGAGTTTTAAACAGGGTGAAATCCATGAGGACCACCTCAAAGGTAATGAAAAGATTTGTATCTTAGATAGATAGCATGGGGCAGATTCACAATAAGAGTCCATAGACGCCAGATCATCAGTCTCTGCATCTCCTTAGGACTGAACATTTCCATTTATGTTAATCATCCTGCCGATATGTTCCACTTCATGGATGATAATATATCCTAACCTGGAACCCCAAGTTACCCAGAGAGTGATTTGAATTGCAAAGTCGTTTTCCTTTGTGTGTACCTGGGTAAATGCCCTGGGGATTCCTGCAGACTGGAGCTCCTGGCCCTGCCCATTTCAGCTCAGAGCTGCAGTTCTCCGATTGTTGAGACCAGAGGACCTAAGTCAGCTGAACGTGGCAAAGATTCTCTGAGTGCCTAAGTCTGTGAGATTTTACCCCAATTGCTAACATACTGATTTACAGTATTGTTGTGGGAGCAAGTATGTAACTTAATTTGAAATTTATTTCTACTTCATCATAATAAGAGACAACATGGCCCATACAGACCAGCCTTTTCAAGGGTTTGTGGCAGGCTTTCTGAATTAATCAGAAGCAACTTCACTTCAAGAGGTCCCCCAGGCCTCAGGACAGGCTCTTCTGGACCTACCCTCATTCACCTCCTCCTCCATGGGTGTCCAGAACAATGACCCTTCTTCACCTTCAAATTCAAGAACCTGGAGAACCCCAGATGCTCGGGGGCATCAAGGCAAAGCTCCAGGAAGCTGACAGGTTGACTCTACCTAAGGCAAGCCCCTCATGAACAACATTCAACAGAGGCTGAAACCAACATGTGCTCTGAGTCGATGCTACAATGGCTGATGATTAGTCAGAGCATCACGTTTTGAAGTTTTCTGTTAACCAGCATTCGCTGTGGAAGATTGCCTAGCAGATGTCAGGCAGGCAATATCATCCTCATCTTCGATATTATCCACTGGAGAACCAGGGCTCTGTCCCCATAGGGCCACCAAGAGATGTGGCTATTGACCTAAAAGTTGATCATGGTCAGAGATTAGACCCTGAGCTGTCAGCTGCTTTCCATCTGCATACATTTTAGAGGCTTTACTGGCATCTCCAGAATATACATGCTTTGCTCACAGGCTAAATTAATTCTCTTTGGCCTTCTTCTCTTCACCTATATGGCTGTTATGTAACCCTATTTTAGTCCTGAACATCCAGATCAGGGCTTCTCAAATGTTAATATGCACACAAATCACCTGGGAATGATTTAGAACACGCATTCTGATGCAGTAGGTCTGAGACAGACCCTGAGACTGCATTTTCCAAAAGGCACCGGGGGGTGGGGGGTTAGTGTTACTGATCCAGAACCACATGTTGAATAGAAAATATGTACAACTTCTTTATTCTCCCTCCTCAAAGCCATCCACATCTGATCTCTGAGAGTGACTTTTGACTCTGACAGTATCAGATGAGAAGAGAGACTTGGTGTGCTTCCCTCCTCAGAGTACTTGCCATTTTATGAGACTGAAAATGCTGTGCCAAAGGACTGATGATGTTCTTGCAGAATTCAGCCACCGGGGTGGTTTGGGTTAGGCCCGAGAACATCCTTCTCAAATTATCTGAGATCCTGACCGTTGTCTATGTATCATCAGGCCCCACTTGCACCGAGCAGGGCCTCACACGAGGCTGTTGCCAGACACACACATCTGAGTGGCTGAAGCAGACCCAAAGGGCAGCTAAAGTCCCCAGCACGATGGACAAGAGGTCTTGCTCCCTCCACAGGATACATCTGGATCTGTGCTGCTGGTTTCCTCTGCCTCGGGACCACAGAGCAGTAAAATAGGAAGGCTCTCCTCTTCTGCAGGCTCCGCTCACCATACATTCTGCTGTAAGACCAGCTCCCTATGGAGACATCACCAGCAAAAAAGGCAGCAAGTGGTGGGAAGTGGTTAAAACTAATCATTGCTTTATCATCCAGAGCTTCTGAGGGGTGAGCATTCAGGAAAAGCTTCCCCAATTGCTCTTTTGCTCTTGTTCTTCTTAGGAATATTTTATTTATAGCTAGGAAAACATAATTACCTACAGCTGCGTTTCTCAATTGCAGGGCACTTAAAGCAGCACTTCTGCCCACCAGGTCGCTCCTTGCTGAGCATTCCCCTGGGAGGAACCTCCCAGCTGCCTCCTCCGCAGCCCTGTGACCTCCCAGCATTTTCTGGTCTTGAGAGGACTCAAGTTATCCTCTCATGACTTGTCTGGGATCATTGGACTAATTTCTTACCCTACTGCATTGTCGAATAGATTTGAAAGCCAAATAGCTTCTCTCTGGGTCCTTGTTGGAATTCGGAGAAGGCCTAGAGGGTAGTTGGTAGTTTAGTATGCTTAGTAGCTAGAGCTGTAATCACACTCATATAGGACTCCTAGTCTGCCGGCTACTTACCTTCTTAGTTTCCTCATCTGGGTGATACTAGCGTGGGTGATAAAAGTACCGGCCGCCCTGGTGCAACAACTGAAGAGATGCATGAAAAGTGTTTGTTTACTAGCACATTTGAGCAGAGGAGGTATTCAACAAATGGTAGCAATTACTACATGGGTGGTGGTGAGGGAGAGAGAAACCAGAACCACTGGAAGAGTCCCTGGAGGTCACCAGGGCCAAGACCTCGTGTCCAGCCTCTGGCACAGTTTATGGAGTATGAGACTCAGCTGGAGAGCACAGATTGCTGGGCTCCACCCCAAGATGACTGGATTCAGTAGGTCAGGGATGAAGCCCATGAATTTGTATATCTATCAAGCTCCCAGGTGATGTTTTTAGTACCAAAGAGCTAAACTAATCCCTTTCCTGAAGGGAAACCCTCCTATTCCTGTAAGACATCTTGTAAGCTCCATTGGGCAACATCTACGATATGGTGGAAGAAAGGAAATGAATCCTTGCTGGTGATTTACAATGAATCATGAGCTTTAAATATGTTATCTTATCCTTCAATCATTTATGGAATTACTTACAGTTGTTTCTTTTTGGTTATTTAGTTTAGTTTTGTTTTTTAAGATAATGAAACTGAGGCTAAGGATAATTTAGGTGCTTAGGCACTTTCAAATAGTAGGAAATTGAAGAGCCAGGATTTGATCCCAGTGTCTGAGACCTGAGCCCTTGTGTCAGTGATGTTCAGTTGCATCTGGGAACCCCTGCTTCACACCACATTTTATTGTTGGGCAACTCTTAGAAGTTAGAAAGCTACAACCTGCTTCTGTCAATTTACTGGTCCTAATCATGGTTTCTGGATCTTCATTAGAATTGAAAGAGATTTAATCATTTAAGGAGAGAGAGGACAATCATTTTCTTTATTGCAAATTTGACAATGGTTAAGTGTATAACTCCCAACTTAGAATTCCCTAGTTCAAATCCTGACTCTCCCACCTCTTAGTTGTGTGACTTTGGGTACTTTCTAATTTCTCTGTGCTACCATTTTCTCAAACCTGTAATATAGGAGTAATATTAGTACCTTCCTCAGAATATTGAGAGGAGGAAAGAGTTCAATGTATGCACAGATTAACATGACAATTTTAGCTTTATTTCTATCCATAAACCTTTTGCAATGTCTTCATAAAGTCCTTTGTAATTCAGGTCTTAAAAATTAAAGAGGCCAGCCTTTTGTCTCCATTTTATGGTAAGACTACAGTGAATTTCGCAGTGTCTTCCTTAAAGTCCTGGATGGTGATTGGAGATGCTGGATAAAAAGAATATCAAGAGCAACTTTGTATTTCATCAGCAAGAGGCCTGAATTAAACCAAACAACTTGCTATGTAGTTTGTATTCTTGCAGAGAGGATTCTGCTTCCTGTATTTTAAAGTAGAGATGGAGTCTTCAAGGAGCTAAAGACAACCACATGATACCCCAACCAGAGCTTCCTAAAGTTCTAGGAGAGCCAAAAGAGGGTAAGGTAAGAATACCCACTCATCAATGGATGGAGAACTTTTAACTGCTTTTCAAAAATCATTCTTTAAGTTAAAGAAATGATATAAATGATGAGACAAAGGAACATAAATATTATTTATACCTCCTAAATTGAATTGGGTAAAAAAAAGTCTGAATTCTCCTTCCTTCCCTGTATGCTTGCGCTTGGCTATGTGAATTTTTCAGCCCCTCTCATCAAACGGTAGAGTCTCTTTCCTCAACTCTTGAATCTGGGTTTGGCCACATGATTTATTTTGGTCAACAGGATCCAGCAAAAAGGATGCTATGCCAG
This sequence comes from Manis javanica, assembly GCF_040802235.1. Classification (NCBI taxonomy): domain Eukaryota; kingdom Metazoa; phylum Chordata; class Mammalia; order Pholidota; family Manidae; genus Manis; species Manis javanica. Next base: position 37,229,259 of record NC_133160.1, on the reverse strand, counting down.
TACCAGACCTGGGCCCAAAAGGCCTCCCACTCTTCTTGGAAATTTACCATCACCTTATGAATAAGCCCAGGCTAGCCTGCTGGAGGATGAGACACTTGGCCCAGTCATCCCCGTCACCCCAGACAAGTTTGTGAGGCCATTCAAGACCAGCCAGCTGCCATCTGTTCCACAAGATGATCACAGACTCGTGAGCAAATCCAGTCAAGGTGAGTCAGGTCTGGTCTTGAATAGCAGAACCACTCAGCTCGCCCACAGACTCGTGTAAAATAATAGGGTTCATTGCTTCATCCCTCTGAGTTTTGAGGTTTTTATTATTTTCACAGCAATAGCTAACTGACATATCTGTGTAGTGCTGATAGGAATAAACAACAACAATAGCCACATAAAAAGCAATAATAGTACTATTCGTAGAGTTTAAACTGCAGAAAACTGTAAGTATTCAGCTACTTTTGATTTACAAGAATAGCAATTTCATGTGACCCATCCTAATATTATTAAGTACTTCTCACATGTCAGGCACTACTTTACATGAATTACCTCATTCCTTCTTTATAACAACTCTATGAAGTAGATACTACTATCTCCATTTTACCAATATGGAGATATTGGTATAGGCTCAATAAATATCTGTTGAAGGAATGAATTAAAAAAGCACATTTCTCAGGGTCCCATGACCAATACATGGTAGAGAGGACTTTGAGCTTAGATTGGATTGATTACTCTATGTGCTTTCTATGAAAGGAAGCAGAGGCTCACAACATTTATCAAGCATTCACTAGGCATCATGCTGTTCTAAGAATTTTACATGCCTTATCTTGATTAATCATCACATATAACCCTGTGAAGTTGGTGTGATGTATGCATGGGGAAGCCAAACCACCCCAACACTCAGTAATTTAACCAGGGTAATACAGAAGGTAAATTTCCAGGCCAGGAATTGAGCCCAGGCAATGTTCCAGAAATTGTAGTCGGCCATACTTGGCACCTTTCAAGAAAGTGAGGAAGTAGAAATGGAAGGAGAAAATGAAGCTTTTCATATGCAGAATCCTAGTAAACATTCTGCATCTCTGAACTTGACTTCAGGCTCTGTTAGCCCAGCATCGTTATAGTAAAAATCCAGGGTTTTACAAAGGCTCTTCCTTCCCGAGAGGGCATACTTAGGCTTTCCTCATCTATTTCCATAAGACTACAGGTCAGCTCTGGGGAAACCAGGTTAACTTCCTCATGGGGCAGGTGACTGTTCTGCCAGCTCCTTGGAGAGGCTCCACAGTTCTCTACAAGGCTGATCATTGCAGCCTGAGATTTTCTCCATCAGGATCACACCTCTGAATCAAGGCATTACTGCAAGAAAGCCCTTGTAAAAATGCAGATGTGTTACTGTGAAGGTTACTTTTAATTAATTCACATTTGCAAATTTAAGCTAGGGGACACAAACTCAGGGGCCAACAGAAAACAAATACAGAAATGATGGAAGAGGACCTTGTGGAGTGTGAGAGGGAATGGTGGGGACTGTAGCGAACTGAGGAGTACATGTCCTTTTCCCCTCTAAAAGGAGATACTGATACTACAATCAAGGCAGTTACTGCTATTGCAATGACACGTGTTTTTTTATTTTACACAATAAGGCAAAATATCTAGGTATTTTGGGTAATTTCCCTTTAAAATGGCATGAGAAAAAAAAACTGATACGTGGGCTGAAATTGGTCTGCAGGAAGTTTAACAAGCCCTTCAGGTGATTCTTTTACTATCTAAGATATGGGTGGTTCAGAAGCAGAAAGTACTGGCTGAACCAGGTATGTACAAGGACTCAAGGACAGAGTCTGAGGTTATGGGGGTGGAAGGTCTCCAGTCCTCAGGCTCAGGGAACCCTGCACGCAGGACTGTACCTGTGTAGCCCCAGGCCTTGCACAGACTCTCAGCTGCTGCTCCTCCAAAGTCAAGAAACCAGACTCCAAGCCTGGTACCTCCTACCGTCCAGGAAAGTGACACTGTGTTCCCATATTTGCAGAGCATTGTCAGAGCTAAATCTGTTCTGAAGCATGTCTCCAAAGTTGTCACTGTTCTCAACTAATTAGTCAAAAGCTTCCATCTGCCTAGTGGTTCATGACACTTTTCATATTAATTTTTTATGCAAATGTGGTGATTCTGGGAGGAATGATGTCAAGCAGAGTGATAGCTACCTCACGGGAGCCGGAACAAAATACATCCTTACTGCATAACCTGCAAGGTCTCCGGTAAACTCATGTGAATTAAGCTTTTGCATTTGGGTTCCTCTGAAGCTTAAAAACAACTTCAACTAAGTCATGGGAGATGTTTGAGATTATATATATATATGTGTGTGTGTGTGTGTATAAAGGAGACACTGACCTACCCTCCCTACTGTAATTTTAACTATATTAGAAGGGGCCACCAAGCCAATCATTCAAAGCACAGTTCAATTAATTTCTCCTTCCTTCTTCTTTAATTCCTCCTCCTTTTTTGCTTAGCCACATAATCTTATTTTATTCTTTCCCTCTTTATGTTATTTGCTGCCTTCTTTTTAAAGAAGCTGAGTTATCTTTCAAGAACAAATTCGACTGTAGCAGTGACCTCAGGGATGATAAGGCAGTAGATTAAAACCCAGGAGTAGCTTAAAATGCCGGGGATGATTTGAAAGAAGGGGTCAATTATCGAGTATTAATTCAGTAATAACTGGAGAGGCATTATTCTTATTGCCTCCTTCCAGGCAGAACTATCTGGCATCTTGTGAAGTCCAATGGCACTGTTGGAGAGTAAAATAAAAATTGGACAGAGGCCAGTCCTGAATCCAATACTGACCCTACATCCAGATTCTACCTACAGATGTCTGTTGGGACATAAACTAGACTCAGGGCTCTGATAACCATTTATTTAGCTAACAAGTCTGCAGGTTGTGCTGGTCTGGGCTTGGCCACACTGTGTGACTGTCATGTAGTTAACCAGCAGGCTGCATAGGGACTCACTGGTCTAGCATGACCTCATTTTCTGTGCACTGTAGCTGCCTACACAGACCCTAGCTTTTGGGACACTCGTAACGATGGTAATGATAGACATGGGGATGACCTGCCCCAGTTTCCTAGGATCCCTTCTGCTGCTTACTTGTGCCCATCCTCCAGGTCAGCAGAGATTTGCTGCTAAGGAGAGGCCCCTGAGACCCTTTTCAGAGGGCTGCTCTTGGGGACTGGAGCTTCTTCACCAGAATGGAGAGATGGAACTGCTGAGAGCTATATCTTGCAGGCTGGCGTCTACCCAAGAGTGTGAAAACCCAGCGTCCTTACTTCAATGGAGATAAACTCTGAGGCATAATGAATGCACTAAACACCCCTCAGGCTCCTGCTGAGGCTGGGAATTTTCCTGAAAGGACACCTTTGTTCAGCCTCTTCCTTACCTTTGTCCTGCTTCCAAGCCCCTTCCTCTCCTAAGAGATCACTGGCTCATGTACCCTCCCGTCAGCATCTGTTTCCAGAGATCCCAACATCAGAAAGATGGCCTAACCCAAATGTCTTCAAACTGAGCACAGAGCACCCCTGTTCATCAGTGGGACATAAAGGTTCCTGTGGAGACAGTTTCCTAGCCAAAAAGGGTTTGAGATAAAAACCACCTCATATAGCTCAGCCTTTTTATGTACGTGAGAAGAAAAATTCAGAGAAATGAAGCAACTCATTAGAAGTCACACAGCCCTGAGGACAGAACAAATTCAGGGCTCCTTTGACTTGATTCCCATTCAATTTTGTCACTAGACTGGAGACCCCCACTGGATTTTCCTGAGAGTCCAGGCCCCCAGGAGAGGGAAGATGGTGCCAAGGAAAGAGCCCCAATCAGCAGCATCCTGGGAACACTGGGCTTCGGAGCTGGCCCGATCCGCCTCCTTCTCCCCTCCCCTTACTCCCCATTCTCGCCTGTCTCCTCCTCTTCCTTCCTTCTTTCTCCAGTTCATCGCCACCTTCATGCCTGTCACTCTCTTTTCCATGGTCCCTTGCCTCTGAAGCATTTTCCTTTCTCTGATTTCTGTTTATTATTACAAATAAAGACTGGCAAGCCAACGAACTGGCACCACATGCACATTGGGATGGCCAGTTGTGAGATAGTTGCTCGAGGCACTTCAGTAAGGTGGGGTGGCAGGAATGCTGTCATGGACATTCAGGGCCCCAAGATGGAAGCACAGAAGCAGCCACCTTTCTCCACCAGAGGCATGTTACTGGTGTTGCTGTTCATGGATCCGCAAGGCTTGATTTATCAAAAGGAAGATCAATGAGAAAATACTGTTAAGCTCATGGAACTAGGAAGATATTTAGCTCATTCCACTCATGTACATCATATTTATGAAAGGAAAAGGAAGTGGGTGGATTATAAATTAGAAAAACCTGGAAGAAAAAACTCTATCCTTTCCAAACTCATCTTTTATGAACTTCTTTCTAAAAGGCTGAGCTCAAACATAAATACCTTACATTCATCTGTTATGCCTTAGTTTCTGGCTTCTAGACAGCGCTTTGCAAAAGAGGCAACTTTCAGGAATTCCACATGGGCTCCACAGATCTGCCCAGACCCCTGTTTCTGCCCCTTCTGCTGCCCCACCTAAGGGCAGTCATCAAGTCCATCACTTAAACTAATTGAGACCTGGTGGGAATCAGACATATCATTGCATCTCTCCATCTTTCTGTAGCTAAAGAAACTTAGGCCCACAAAGGCAAGGGTTATACAGAGAATCCAAGAAATAAACTAAGAACCACATCAGTAGATGAATGGACAAAGAAGATGTGGTACATATACACAATGGAATATTATTCAGCCATAAGAAGAAAATAAATCCTACCATTTGCAGCAACATGGATGGAGCTGGAGGGTATTATCCTCAGTGAAATAAGCCAAGTGGAGAAAGAGAAATACCAAATGATTTCACTCATCTGTGGAGTATAAGAACAAAGGAAAAACTGAAGGAACAAAACAGCAGCAGAATCACAGAACCCAAGAATGGACTAACAGGTACCAAAGGGAAAGGGACTGGGGAGGATGGGTGGGTAGGGAGGGATAAAGGGGGGGAAGAAGAAAGGGGGTATTATGATTAGCATGCATAATGGGGGGATGGTGGGAGAAAGGGAAGGGCTGTACAACACAGAGAAGACAAGTAGTGATTATACAACATTTTGCTATGCTGATGGACAGTGACTGTAAGGGGGTTTGTGGGGGGGAACTGGTATAGGGGAGAGCCTAGTAAACATAATGTTCTTCATGTAATTGTAGATATGATAAAAAAAAAAAGAAAGAAAAGGGGGATTACTCCCTGATAGGATAAAACTAACTGCAAATCACCGATTAATGCATGCTTTACATATCCTTAATTATGATCACTTAAAGGGTGTCAGATGATCAGCTATGGAAGTACATTTTTCTGATAATATTCCTTTCTCTTAAAAAAAAAAAAAGCAGTTCCTGTGTGGTGATCTCCAATAAGTTCTTCACAATGGTATAAAGGGCATATCAAAGTGTGGGCAAAGGGTTTGTTTGTGTTTATACAGAGGATCAAAGCCTAATTTGGCTACCTAGAAAACGAATTAAGATACGATATGAATAAGAACTTCCAATATCAACATCCTCTGGAAGAGTCATTCCAGAAGATGATCATCAAAAAACTTCAACAAAGATCCTGGTGCTGTTGCAGTTGTAGCTGCATTCATCCCACTGGTTTCTGGGCTTGCCATTGGAATGAAGAAGGGGATATCTAAGCTGGCCTGTGCATACAGTAAAACAACAAATTTGACTGGATCTATACTGTTGGAACTCAACCAAGAATTAGGAGAAGTGCAAGTTGCAGTGCTCCAAAATCGTGCGACTACGGACTATCTACTGTTAAAAGAACATATGGGATGTGAACAGTTCCCAGGAATGTGTTGTTTTAATTTGTCTGATTTTTCTCAAAATATTCAAATTCTACCATTTGAATATTATGGTAGACAATATCCATCATATCATTGATAAGTTTTCACAAATGCCTAGGGTGCCTAACTGGTTTTCTTGGTTTCACTGGAGATGGCTGGTAATTATAGGTCTGCTTTGGTTATGTAGCTGTATTCCAATTATGTTAATGTATATACGCAATTTAATTAGTAATTTAAAACCTATACATGCTTATGTTACAGTACAAGAAGATATGTCAAAGAAATAATCAAACTTCCCATGTTTTCTTCTGTCTGCTACTTCTATAGCTTCTCTTCTTCCTTCATAATTACAACCCCTAAGTAGAATTTGTGCCTCATATCGAAATTACTGAGTATCATAATTCTTCCAAGTGTTAAAGATACCTCAAGACAAATGCTGGGCATAGAAACCACAGGGCATAAATCTGCAAAAAAGTAAAAAGCTAACCTTTTCAAACAATATTGCTTCTCTCTCACTTACCAACTTTACATTTCCCTGTATGGCCCTGGAAGATGACTGGTTAGCCAGAGACGGGTAAGATTCCTCAAGGGAGGAACAATCTAAGACAGGGACAGTCGCAGGGGGGCCATCAGGTGAGAAACTGGGGATCAACAGAGGTGAGGCTTAGAATCTCACCCCCCCTGTTTTGAGAGAAATCTTGTGCATCTGTGGATGTTTTGTTGCCCTTGTCTAGCTTGGATTAATACTTAGTCTATAGGCACAGACCTGATCATCTACATTTGCCCTCTTACAGCACTAAACTATGTTTTCTACCTTTATCTTGCATCTACCTACCACTTCAGCATTTTATTAAAAACAATAATAATAATAATAATAGTAATAATAATAATAATAATAATGGAGAAATGTGGGATTCACATATAAATAAAGTATAAAAATCAAATGAATAATCATAATTGACCTGACTGTTTATAGTTCATGATGCGTGATCAAAACTGAAAGTTTCTGTGAAGACTGCCCTTGCACTGTTCACCATGTAAGAACTTATTCACTATGTAAGAACTTGTTCACCATGTAAAAACTTGTTCGTTATGCTTCAGAAGATTGGAGACTGTTGAGAATTAGCCTTGGGGTTGATTAATGATTGTGCATTGAGTCCCCTGTACAGAATTTTATTGTTGTTAACAACCATATGATCAATAAACATGAGAGATGCCCTTTCAAAAAAAAGAAATCAACTAAGGACCAGCCCCAGTCAAAGAGGGTTGAAAGTCCCAGGCCTGAGTCCCAGCTCTACTAAGTTTTTTTGTGACCTCAGGTCAGTCTCTGTACCTGTGGGGTGTCAATGTAGTTGATATAAAAATGGCCACAATTGTTCAGGCTTCCCCATATCCACACTCTCTCCATGTGATTTTACTGCATCTCGCATAAAAAATGAGGAGTCTATTTGCCAGCTCCTTAATCTGGGAGGCCTTGTCATTTGCTGTAGCCAACAGAATGCAGCTGAAGTATGCCAATTCTAAGGCCAATCCTCAGGGCTCTTGCACATGATGGCTGCCTTTCTTAGAACCCTGCCCAGCCATCAAGTGCAAAAGCCCAGGCTACCTTTGAGGGGATTAGAGACCACATAGACCACAAACCATCCCAGCTGTGGCTATCCTGGACCTGCCAATTCTCAGCTGAATAGGAGCTACCCACAAACGCACACATTTAGCACAGGGAGACAATGAAAATTGCCCAGCTCCTCCCATCCCACATCTGTGAACTATGGGATCATGAACTAAATAAACGATTTTTATTTCAAGCCAGTATCTTAGGGGTGGTTACACAGCAAAATTTAACTGACATACTTGGTTTCTTCATCTGTACAAATGCGCGTAAATGGGTGGGACATAAGATCTCATTTTTCTTATGAGATTTCTCATTTGAAATCCATAGAATGTTAAGACATGAAGCTGAGCTCTCCACGAAGGTAGCCCCTGGCCATAGGCACCTATTTAAATGTAAACTTCATTTGTAAGAATAGAAATAGGTTAGCATAAGCATAGCCATCTTAAAGGCCTAGAAGCCATTTTCTGAGTATGTGACTTAGAAAGAAAAACTGGAACTGGGTAAGGCCTTGAGAAACAAGCTAATCATGAACACCAGATGGTGGGCAGCTGTGGCCTTTAGTCAGCTAACCTTGGTCAGCTAATCCTACATACCAAGCTTATCGTGCAGAACCTCCCTGACAATTGAGGAGTGGTCTTATCTTGCTCCTGCCTAACCCCAGGATGTATGTCTTGCAAGAATAATGTGCAGCTGTGGAAAATTACTATGAGTTAAGTGTTTTGAAAATGCTATATAAACCCTTGGCTTTGAGTGCTCGGGGTCCTTGTTGAGACCCGCTGTGTCGGGCTGACATTGGACCCCAGCTAGCTGGCTGAATAAAGACTTTGCTTGAATTTACATCTCTATGCCTGTGTAGTTTGTTCTCTGGAGAAGCCTCGGAAGCCCGGACCCTAACACATTAAATGAAATTTAATAAAAGAAAAAATTCAGTTCCTTACTCACACTACCCACATCTCAAGTGCCTACTAGTCACACATGGCTGGTTGGCACTGTGTAGCGCACAGGTTACAGGTGTTTCTGCAGTCATGGAACAGTTCAATGGCTGGAGCTGCTCTGGAGTCTCCAGGGGGAAGTGTCAGAACTGAACCTACACGGAAAGCCTAACTTCCTCATCTACCATGTCTGTATTCACTCTCCCAGCACACCCCACTCCTTGGCCACTACCCTTCACACACCCTCTGAAAATGTCAAGTCTATGTCTTGAGTCTTCTGCTTTCCTTAAAATAGCTCAACCATCAGGGAATCTTTGCATTGAGCACAAACAAGGTCAGTATTTTCAAAAGGGAGTGAGGGCGGGAGGCTCTGAAACAAGGGAGGAAAGTCTTCAGACAGATGCCAAGCATTCCCGCCTTCAGAGGATTGTCCTAGTTTTTATTTTAAACTTTTTTTTTTCCATGTTGAAAAGGTTGATAGCTGACGTTATCTGCATTCAGTCTTTAAAGAGGATTGATGATTGATTTTTTTTTCCTGTGTGTGTACTAGGAGGTTTCCTCCCAATTCTCTATCCACTTTTTCCCCCTCTCCAATGCCCAGGCATTCCACTGACTTCAAAGAAGTAGGGAAGACTCAGAGGAAAATGGGTATCTGACCTAATTAAGCATATAGATTGAGATTTCTCTCTAGGTTGATAGAAAATTCCCTTTTCTTCACAAGCACTATTCTGATTTCCTGGATGAAGGCGACTTGGAGAACCACCCTCTGCGGCCTCTCAATGAGCTATTACCCTGCAAGGAGCCTAAGGCAGGGTGGGCAGGTGGGGCCCTTGGGACTTGCAGAGACAAGAAGGGGCCATTAGCAGCAATGGCTGGGGACCTCACTGCTCAGCTACCCCCTACCTCTGGTGGTTCCTTGGTCTAATTACTTAATCATCCTGTGCCTCAGGTATTACATTCACAAAATGAGGATGGCAACTGCTCTTACCTGGTAAGGGTTTAATGGCTTAATACAAAGGAGGCCCTGAGAAGAGCGCCAGTTGCTGATGGGGGCATGAGCCAGAAAGCCCAGCCACCTTGCCTTCAGGCAGACAATAAGTGCAACTCACACTCCAGAGCTGCCCTGGGCAGCAGGCTGAAGCTGGGGCTGGGCCTGTAATTGCTGCCTTTTTTGGCTTCTCTTTTTCTGTCCCACTTCCCCTGCTCCCAGTTCCTCCCTAGAATACTTCCTCAGTAAGGTACTCCCACAGGAATCCTTGTGTCAGGCTCTGCCTCTAGAGAACCAAACCTAAGATGGTAACTATTATAATTATAATAATTGTTATTATTATAGCTATTTTTGTTATTGTAGCCAGGCCATAAGAAGTGATTTTGACTCCCAAATAAGATGATGATCATAATTTCTCCAAGTACACAGGACTCAGCACTTTTCAAAGCACTTTCCTTTTTCCCCATTTCAGTTGATCATTATGACCAAATGCTCCTGGGAACAAGAGAGTACATGAAAAATCCAGTCCATGCCCTCTTTTCTTCCCCACTCTGGCTCCTTCTGGCATATCCAGGCCCTCCCATGCAATGATACAAACACCTCAGCCCATATAGCAAAACTTGAGCTTTCCCAGCCCTCTTCCAAACAGCTATCTCCAGGGCCCCAAGCACACATTCTAGCATGTTCCACCCTTTGGACAAACCCTGGGAAAAGTCTGCCACAGACCCTGGGTAGCATTCGTTTTCAATCTTCAGGCTACTTCACAATCTTTGGAGGGCTTGTTAAAACCCAAATTCCTGGGCCTCACTTTCAGGGGCTCTGATTCAGTAGGTCTGGGGTGAGACGTCAAGAACCAGCACACCTAACAAAAAGGCACATGGCAAAAAACACACTCTCTCAATTCACTATCAGTGCTGTAACAAATCACCGCAAACTGAGCAGCTTCAAGCAGCACAATTTATATCACAGTTCTGGAGGCCCCGAGTCTGAAATGGGTCTTGTGGAGCTAAAGTTAAAGGCTGTGTTCCTTCTGGGCCTCCAGGGGAGAATCCACCCCTTGCCTTTTCCAGATTCTAGAGGCTGCCTGCATTCCCTGGTCCCTGACCCCATCCATCGGACTGCTGCTTTCATCGTATCTCCTTCTCTGACTCTGGCCCTCCTGCTTCCCTTCTGCCTCCCAGTTCAGGCTTCCACTTTCTCTCTGCAGATTTGGCCCAGTAACTGTGTGCACAAGCGGGGGCTAGCTGGCTAGAGGTTGAGTGGAGCAGAGAAAAGCCGTCCCACTGAGGTCATCCCAGACCCACTTAGCCCCCACCCAACCAACCAGATATGTATAAATGTGTGAGCCTAGCCAGACTTATGAGAAATAACATATGTTTACTGTATTAAGCCACAGACTTTTGGGGGTGGTTTATTAGGCATATAGGATAACAGATGTCCATCCTGGGAGGGTTGCCTTGAAACAGGTCTAGCCTACGTAAGTCTCTTATGGTGACCCCAAAAGGCATTACAAATCAGGGGGAATTAAATTAAATTTAAATTTAAATTTAAATTTCAGACTTCTGGCTTATTTGGAAATTTTAGAAGAGCTGCCCAAAAAAGAGCATGAAGCGGCCTTCTGGGATGCTGAGGACATTCTGTTTCCTGAACTGGATGCTGGTTGCAAAGAGTGTGTTTAGTATGTAAAAACCCCTCAAGCTGCACACTTAAAATATTACCCTTTTTTGTAGATGTTATACTTTAATTACAAGTCAAAATAAAATGCAACGAGGTAAAATAGGGCTCTTGTTCTCACAGAACCTACTGTATGAATTGAGGGGCATGATGACTTTAACTCCCTGCTTCAAAAGCCTGAAAGAGAGCTAAGCACTCATCAGTGAACCACAGTTCTCCTGTTATACCCATCATCCTACATGTGACTCGCAGTAGTTGCCTATTTCCTGTAAGCACCTGAGTTTGCCAGTTCTTAAAAGGTGTCTCTTGTTAACTCATGTTACAGAAGTACCTTCTGGAGGGGTTGGAGGGGTGGGTGAAATAAGTTGAGGGGGATAAAGAGGCACAAAATCACAATCATAACATAAATTAGCATGGGGATGAAAGTACAGCATAGAGATATAGCCAATAGTTCTGTAACATCTTTTTATGCTGACTGATAGTAAATATACTAGTTGTAGTGAGGATTTAATAATGTATAAAGCTGTTGAATCACTATGTTGTGTACTTGAAACCAATGTAATATTGTATATCAATGATATGTTAATAAAAAATAAACCACACACAAAAAGAAGTATCTTCTACTCCAATTATCATCCATTCACCCAACTTTAATTTCTGACTTCTTTTTAAAAAACTGTTTTTGGCAGTAACAATTGTCCCCCACTTTCCTAGTGTGCAATTTTAAGGCAACTGCCAAATGAGGGATCTTATTTCCCAGCCTCCTTTGCATCCAGATGTGGCCATATGACCAGATGTCCAGTGGGTGCAAATAGTGAGTGTCCTTCCTTTCCAAACCTGGGGCTAAGAAGCAGTTGGAGCTGATATACAAAGACACCAAAGCCCAAGTTATATTGGGTGGACAGAGCCTGGATCCATAAATCAACACGTGGTGGATAGCCATTTGCAAACTGGAACATCCAAATTGGACTCTTAGGTGAGTAAGCAATAACATTCTATTCTGATGACACTGAAATATATTTGGTTCTGCAGCTAGAGTTACCCTGATTAATATGCTATTTCATTCCATGGCTATTCATGCATTCACTCATCAATAAGTATTCATAAAATGTTCTCATATGCAAGGCACTGTGCCAGCTTTCTGCCTTCAAGGATCTTGTATGATAGCTTAAAAATAAGGACAGGTTACTAATGTTTGTTTGCCTTACTACATGGCAGGCCATGTATAAGTTATTTAACAGACATTACAACCTTATGATCTTAACATTTATTCTACAATATAAGTGTGATAGTTCCTAGCTTATAAATGAGGAATCTGAGACTTACAAAGTCTGGGAAAGAAAACTTTCTGACTTAAACACCTGCGTTTTCCTCAAGACATTCTACTGCTTCCTAGAATGGAGATGACGATGCACACACAAGAATTATTAGCCAAGTTATTTAGGGTTAAATGTCATAAAAGGGCAACACTGAAATGCTGAAGATGTCCAGAGACTGCTGTTTGATATTCATACTCTCTCTTGGAGATGCTGTCCACAGAGTCTGTGTCAGTCTGCATTCTGGCTGGGCCCCATCGTGATTCCTCTAATGGTGACACATAGGGGGAGAAGAAGGTCCATGTAGCTGCCAAAGTGCAATGTGGCAAAAAGCACCCTGTATAAGGACTTAGGACATGAGTAACTGCTGCAGCCCTGCTGTACTGAATGACTGCTCTTAGTCACTTTTAAAAAGTCTTTTTGAAAACTCCCTTTCTTCCTCAATAAAATTGTCTCGGTAAAGTCTGGCTGGATTTGAGACTGCACTTGATATGTATAAAACCATACAAAGTAGAAAACAATCTTGTGCAATATTCTCATTCACTCATTCAACAAATAATCATTCAATGCCTCTGTTTCTGATAAGATGCCCAAATTTTCTTTATATCTTAATTAATGTCTGATACATTTTACTCAGAAATATTCTCAGCATCCTAACTTGACTGTAAAATTGAAGGTCTTGCATTGTCTTAGATGTAAATCCCAGGGGAGAAAAACTGCATGCAGTTAACAGCACAGAAAATCTTTTCCCACAATATAAGGGAATGGCTTGGAGTCTTATGGAAGTAGACAACCCATACATAGACTTCAAGGCTTCCTGTCTTACTTAAAAGAGATACAAATTGCTTCCCTTGTACCTCTTCTCAGGAGAGCCTCTTCTCAGGGGAGCTACCCAGGGTAAAATACTGAGATTGCATGAATCCATCTCTAAGCAGAAACCTGAGTCAGATGCCATTATTTTTCATGCCATATTAATGGGTTTGCGTTTAAAAAAAATGGCATGTTTGTTTGTACTGGGGTCCTTGGTATTGTTAACTGGCTTCTCTAATGACTCTTTATGAGGCAGAATATGCTGGCTGAGAACCAAATGTTACTGCGACATTTAATAAGAGTTCTCTTCTCATGGTTACCTACCCTTCTCTTCTGATGCACGCCTTTACTTTTTGCCTGGTTCAGAGCAATCTCTGTTTTCTTCACTCAAGAGTCAACAAATATTTACAGAGCACCTGTTCTGTGCCAGGCCCAGGGCATGGCTCTGGGGGTATGGTGATGTGTCACTGTGAGGCTGTGTTCTGCTAAAGACACTTCTCCATCCTTTAATTTGTTATGCCCCTCCTAAACTATGAATCCTTGAAGACTGTCTCAGTTTTATCTGTCTCCCTGTCCCTAGTGAAAATTACAGTGGCTGGCTTATGGAGTGAGGGTGGTGCTCAGCCCACAGCATTGAATGAATAATTGAATGTTTGACAGGATAGTTTGCCTGGATATTATAAAAGGAACACTCTACTTTATATTTCATGCAAACAGTCTCAGCTCTGTTACCCAGGGACTGGAGATGAAGAATAAAAGGATTGAAATACTCTCCCAGAAATGCTTACTTCCATTCTATAAGGGAAAAAACATTTGTTCATTCATTCATTCAACAAATATTTATTGGTTGCCAGCTGTGTGCCAATGCTATTCTAGGTCTAAGACAGGCAAGGGAACTGCAGTAGTGGAACCAGTCTACCCATGAGTAGGGATGATGGGCTATCAATAAATCAATCAACCAATAAACAGTGTAATTTCTGACAGTGATAAATAGTACCATGAAAAAAATATCAATCAGGGCATTCCAGTTACTACTGAATCATAACAAACCACCCCAAAAATGAATGGCATTGAACAAACCATTGAATTATGCCCATGGATTTTGTAGTTCAGAAATTTGACAGGGCACAGATGGCACAGATTGTCTTGGTCATATCTAGGGTCTCATCTGGGAAGATCCTGAAACTGGAGCACTTGACTACTATGGGCTGAAATCATCTAAGAGTGTCTCCCATGCATTTCTAGTGGCCGATGCTGGTTGTCACCTGGGACATGCGTGGGCCATGAGTGCTGACTGGAGCACCTACCTGTGCCTTTCTATGTGGCTTGGGCCTCCTCCCAGCCTGGTGGCCTTAGGGAAGCCAGCCTTCATTTCTGCTGGCTCAGGGCTCCAAAAGCAAGTGTCCCAGCAGGCATTGCAGTAACTCTATCACCTTTAATAACTTGACCTCAGAAGTTAAGTGAGTTACACAGTATCATTTCTGCAACATCCTGCTGTTATAACAGAGTCTTCAAGGTTGGCCCAGATTCAAGAGAGGAGGATGGAGTCCCCATCCCAGGATGAGAAGAATGTCAAAGAATTTGTAGACATGTTAAAAAACTGCCACATGTGTAACATGATCAAGAGTGGCCAGGGAGTCAAAGAAGACAACTCTCAGTGGATCAGTTTTGGGCTATGACATGACAAGAGAACCATCCATACAACAGCATATGGGAAATGCTTTCTGGACCCTGCTTATAAGGAGCAAGCATTTTGTGTAGCCCCTAGAGCAGGGAGCCTACCCAGAGCATTCCACCACATCTGGTGATTAAGTTTAAGTTTGAGATCAGTGTTCAGAAACCTACTTTCCCCCAGAGTTAAGCCAAATTCTCCATTATCAGCTTTACTTGAGAAAATCTGCATCCATCCGCCACTTAATTAAATCTTCTCAGTTGTCTCAGAACTTGAGTGGGGAGGGACAGTCTTTACTGGCACCTCCCTGTGAAACTGTAGCAACTACAGAACTGATCCAGCACCTGGAAGAATGTCAAGGGAGTATACTTAGGGGTCCCACTAACAAATGGAGAGGCTTAGAATGGGTCTGGGACACAGGCATGGGCTTGTGTTGACCAGGAGGCTTGTTGTATTAGTGTGTGGTTGGGCCCTGACACACTAGGATCCAGGCAGGTGACTTGAAGCCTACAGCCTCACAAAGCTGTCACCTTGGCAAAGGTTTGTCCATGGGTGAAAAGATGTACTTGGGGAGACAAGGCAGTGAGTAAAAGTGAGTACCTCAACAAAGATGCTGATCTTCACTGCAAGACACAAACTTAATTAGATGTCAGGTGGACAATGAGCATCAGCCAATTGTCAGGGGCCTGAGAAGCAGATTCTCTCCTGGCCTCAGCAAGGAGCAGCCTTCAGTAAAGGCATGGGTTACATGGGTGGCCTCGGGCAAATGCTAAAGGTTATATGCCCCTTGTTCCTGTAAAACTTCTGTGTATCCAAAGACCATTTGGGGAAGGTACTTTGATGTCTATAGTCTTGAAACAGCCTATAGTCACTGTATCATTTATCTATTGCTGTGTGGCCAACCTGAAAACCTGTGAACCGAAATAGCTGTTTATTATTTTTCATGAGTTTATGAATGGTTCTGTGGATCCTGGAGGGGCTCAGCTTATCTCAGAATGGCTTTCTCATGGTCACTGTCTGCTAACTGGTCAACTGGAAGCTGGCTGCTCTAGGATGGCCTCAGCTGGGATGACCTGACTCGGCTCCATGTGTCTCTCAGATGTCCCCAGGTTAGCCTGGGCTTGTTGTCTCAGCAGTAGTAGGGGTTGAAGACAGGTGTCAGAATATACATGTGCTTTTCAAATCCCTGTTTGTGACCCATTTGCTGCTGTCCCCTTGGCCAAAGCAGACTGTATGGCTGAATGCAGAGGCAGTGTGAGGTAATCAATGTGAGCAAGCCACCCTGTCACTGCCCTGCCTCCTAAAGCAGTAGGACCTGTTAGCCACAGGGCTTTGGTTTTGAGAGGGGAGGCAGGTTGGAGCTTATGGTAAATAACTTGAGACAGCCAAGGAGGGAACGAGAACCTTCAGCAGTGACCTTCCACTCACCCTTTCTCCTTAAATCAATGTTGACTCAATATTTAAAGAACACCATGTTGAAGGAAAGACAGTATGAGTTTGCTCCAGTGCCCACATGCCGTGATCCAGACCCTGTTCTCTCTCTCCCAGCCAAGACAAAGTAATAAAATCCCCAGTGACATGACTGAACAAAGGCTTTGAAACTGACAAACCCTGGATCCTGTCCCAGTTCTGACCTGACCAACTTGGTGTCTTCAAGTTCGATTCCCTCATATACACACATTTAGGTGTGTATATTGTGTCTGCATGAGACCAGAGGGAGCCGTTCACATCACAGACTATGTAAACAGTGCTCACAGATGTTGTGCAATACACAGCTGTACCTGGCTGCCCTGGCTTATGTGGAAATTTGTAAATTATTATGCTAATGCGGAAATTCTCAGACATCTTTTGATATTTGATATTTGTCCTTTGTCCTTGAGTCATTGACAACTTTTTCTAGACTAGTCTAGCCAAACACAAACTTGATGCAAAACTTGGGAAGGTTTTCCTATCGATGCAAGGTTTCTTCCTGAGAATTGGAGAGACTTGAGACTCTGTATGATTTCCACACTGTTTTAGAATATTCCCATCCATGTTTGATTTCCTGTCACAGTGGAATTTACTGCTTCTGTTGATGTTAATTCTGCTCTCTAAACTTCTTGCATCTTGAGTTCAAAGCAATTAAAAGTGCTTCTTCTTATTCTTCACTTGAATGTGCTAAAGTCTGTGAATAGAGGAAGGTGAAGATCTAAGTTGATCAACAAGGGAACCATCCTGGAGAGCTGCTTGTGACTTGCCTACGGGTTCAGAGGTATTAAGTTGCACAGTTGGATTTAGAATCCATATTATTGGGCTTTTTCCCAGAGTTCTTTCCACTAGAACTTGAAACTATTAATACATTATTTGGCCAGTGGTTATAACCATAAGTTTTTTATTTTCGCTTGTTTTTTAAATGAATGGTGAATAGAGTAGATACTTGACACTTGGGAAAGATATGTCCCAAGGTCTTCTGTGAACCTACACATTGCAGTACTATTAAAGCTATAATTTGCAAACTGGGTGAGGAGAATGTGAGTTCAATGCCCCCTAGAAGTTTCTGTGGGAATCATGAAAGATTATGGGAAGTTTAAGGAAAGCATATTCAGTGTCCAAAAGCGTTTTTATTACTGAACAAGAATAAGCCATAGAACTCGAAGGTCAACAAAATCTTCACTGGTGGGAATAAAGAGAAAATAAACTGAGAGAGCATTTCAAAAGACATAATTTAAAAAAAACAATTTGAGTAACTGTCTACTGAAACATATTTTTTTTCATAAAAGACAGTAAATTATAACTGAAAATTTTAGGTGACCCATTCAGACTCTTGAATTTTCCATAAATATAGGATTAAAGTCACAGATGTGAACTTCTGTTGAATAAAATAGTTCAATCTTTAATTTCTATGAAATTTTGACTGACTAAAAACTGTCTCCTACATATTTTTTCATTCTCTTTACTCCCATAGAAGCACCAGCAGCTGAATTTCTTGGAAGAGGGGCAATTTTAAGGAGAAGAAAAGCTTTGGTTTGTGGAATAGCAGTATCATTCAGATGTTCTTTTATTACAAAGAGAAAACTCCAATCAGACAGGCTGGAATGATTGCAGAATTTACTGCCTGAGCATCTCTGAAGTCCAGAAGGAGTGTTGGCCCTCTCCAGATGCCTACACAATCATGAGGGCTGTTGCACTTTTCTTCTGTAATTCTTTTGGTTCTCTCTTCTCCTGTATGCTGCCCTTGATCTCAGGCTGGCTTCCCTTGTGAGATCAAGAAGGCTGCAAGCAGCTCTGAGGGCTTCCACCTATTTGTTCATACCCAGAAAGGAGACAGAGAGAGAGAATCAGTCTTGATTTTGACATTTCATTCTGACTCCGATAGATTGATTGTAAAAATGGCCCCAATTCTCCACCTCTCCCTGAAACCATGCTCTTTAAAATGAGAACTTATAGTTCCTCTCATCATAAAGTACAGTCTGTTCCTCCAACCTTTGAGTTTGGACTGGCCTCATCACTTGCTTTGGCCAATAGAACACAGTGGAAGTCAAGGTGCCTGTTCAGAGCCTAGGCCTCAAAAGAATCGCACATTTTCACTCTCAGCTGTAATCCTATCTCTACCGTAAGAAAAAGACTTGACTATCGTGATGGGGCAATGAGAGACTACGTGGAGCAGAGACAAGCCAATTCAACTGAGTCTAACCTGACTAGCCTTTAGCTAGCCAACCCCCGTTCATATGAGAGAGCCCAGCCTGGAGGAGCAGAGTCACTTCCTAACCTGTAGCTGACCACAAGACACATAGATAAGCCCACCGGTATTAGAATAATCACACAGCTGACCTGCAGAATTATAGCAAATGCTTCTTGTTTAAAACAACTTTGAGTTTGGGGATGGTTGTTTCATAGCAATAGCTACATGATACACAGATCTTCTAAGGTTGCCTTGATCACATTGTTTTAAGTCACACGATCACTCCTAAGCCAGTGACTATAGTTGGATCTACTCCAGCCCCAGCTGAGCTGTAATGGTGAAGCAGAAGTGGAATCTGGAAGAACATCAGGGATTATTAGGAAATGGGTAGGAGGAAAGTGGGGATAGATACATTGTGAGCAAAAACATATCTGCTACCGTCACATCAAAATTTCACAACCGGGTGATGATGGAATGAGATAAGGATGATAGCGTGACCTCACTGGGTTGAGTGACTGTTATTCAAAAGTCAGCTTCACAGCACAGTAAGAGTAAGTAACCTGCCTCAACAAAATTACAAATTACTAACTGCCTGAAGTTTCAGGTTGCTTGAAAATCTTGAAACCACAGTGTCAAATCCTCCAATGCCAATGCTTTCAGTATTAATGGTTTTTCTCACACTCCATATAAAATGTAATAATAGACCAAATTCCATGCCTTTTAAACTCAGAAAGCCTTCAAAGAAGAGAGCTGGCTGAACTAAGTAGGGCACATTTACCCACAGGTACCCAGTGGAGGCCCATAACTCACACATCTTTCTCTCTAGATGCTTTTTACAAGGAATTCCTCCTGCAAGACCTATCAGTGTAATGAAGTCACTTTGTAATTCAGTTTGGAGTTTAAACACCATCAGGTTCTGCCCAAATATGCTTTTTAAATTTATGTTCTAAGGCTTTTTTTTAAATGCAATTGCAATGGGATTAAAATTATCCTTAAAATAAAATTTAAAAAAGGAAAAGAAAGCCTATGTGATAGAAGCAAACAAACCCGGCAGGTATAAATGTTGCAAAAGAACCATTCCATACACAATCAGTAATGATCCTTGGCCTTCCAAGAGCAAGGAGCTATCAGTGAGGGAAGGGGGTAGTATTTCCTTCCAACTGGGGGAAAAGATAATCATGGGGTCTTGCTAGCAAACATCCCATGCTCTGCATTTTCATTTTTGAATCTCCTTCCATCTTTTGGAAGAAAAAGAGCTAAGGAATCTGTGTGCTGGAAGAAGTGATGTACAGTATTAACAAAGAACAATTTAATGGCAGTTTAAAAATAGTATTTATAAGCAATCTCAGCTGGAATCCTATCTCTACTGGTCCACATGGCTATTTCTTCTGGGACCTCTTCTGGGCACCTGTTCTCTCTGATGCTACTGCCCCCTCATCCTCCACCCCCAGATGCCTCTAGAAGCCCTGGTGTTGAAGAGGCTTCCAGTGGTTCACATTCTCAGTGTTGAACTCCAGGGTTCATCATTCTGACTGATTAGAAGCGACCCTTTCTTCACACACATGTATTCAGGCATGCATGTGTCCACGTTTCTGTGTTGGAAAAGCTCCATAGTCATTTATTGAAGTGTGTTCCCCCATTTTATTACTAGACATCATATCCAAGCTTAGCAGAAGCCTCTGGCAACCCACAAAAGAAGGTAACTTCAAGAGATTTTGGTGTGAAAACTGGCCAAATACATTGGAGAGGATTTAACATTTAAAACTGTGTACATTGAAGGAATCATTTGTTAAAACTTAAGGAAAATTGGTTAGATTAAACAGTTGTGGAAAACAAGGACACATGAATAAGGGGTTTGTCATCTTGAAAATTTTCCTATAACTTGACATATTTTAAGTGACCTTAGTGGATTGTTCTGGTACATTAATCATATCAGAGCTGCTATATGCATGCCTGGGTGACTCTGTGCATGGGCATGGGATTCTGTTTGGCCCATGGGGCCAGAGCAAGTTTGACACAAGCAGAGGCTTGAAAGTGCTCATGTGTTTTCTCTTTTTCTCTTGGATTCTGTCACCCCCATCTTGACAAGCCTGGGTTAGCCTGCTGGAGTCACAGGAAGCCAACTGAGTCATCCCAGCCTAGAGGGGTTTGAGCCCAGGAGAATACTGTATCCATGGAATCTGTCAGATGACATATTCTTAAACTCTTTTAAGGATCATTTGTCTGCCCTCAGTTCTAGTATCTCAGGGCATAACAAGCTACCCTAAAACATAGGGGTTTAAAAACCAGTAAACCTTTATTATATCATGCAGTTTTTGTGGGTCAGAAATCTGGGTGCTGCGTAAAGGGGTAGTTCTGGTTTGGGGTCTCTAATGAGGTTGAAGTCAAAATGTGAGCTGAGGCTGCAGGGAGCTGAAGGTGGGACTGGGCCAGAAGGATTGGCTTCCATGGGGTGCTTCATACGGCTGGTATTGGGACGCCTCAAGGGCATACCCCTAGGATCTTGCCACAGGGTGGCTTGAGTGTCCTTACCCGAGGGGCCTCTGGTTGCCCAAAGAGTGAGTGCCCCCCAAAATTAGCCCAGAAGCTGTGTCTTTTATGCTGTAGCCACTGAAATCACACAGTCATTTGTGTGATTTTCACAAGTCAGCCCATTCAGTGTGCGTGGAACCCCACAGTGGATTGAGTACTAGAACATGGGGATCATTGGAGGCTACCTTGGAGGCTGATTGCCAGAAAATGGATTTTGCAGATTTAGATCTACAAGTTAGTGCTCAAAGAACTGCCTGTTTCCTTCCAGATCAGTCTCTTATTACCTAGTGTCCTCTCAGCCTTATCAGCTCACAGCTGCCCGGGACACCACTTTAGCAGTTTGTTCTAAGGTCCGTGGACTTGTTGGCTCCCGCTGCCACACGGCAGGATCTCAGCCCAGACCCTCCTTGTATCTCTCCAGCAGTCACAGAGTTGGCAGGGACTGGTCTCGTCCCCTGTCTCATCCTAACCTCTGCTTCTGTCACCTGCCCTTGCCTCTCTTACCTCACCGGTCCACATGGCTGTTTCTGTAGGGGCCTCTTCTGGGCACCTGTTCTCTGTGATGCTACTGCCCCCTCATCCTCCACCCCCAGATGCCTCTGGAAGCCCCGGTGTTGAAGAGCCTTCCAGTGGTTCACATTCTCAGTGTTGAGCTCCAGTGTTCACCATTCTGACTGATTAGAAGCGACCCTTTCTTCACACACGTGTATTCAGGCATGAATGTGTCTGCGTTTCTGTGTTGGAAAAGCTTCATAGTTGTTTATTGAAATGTGTTTCCCCATTTTAAATCTGCCTCTCCCTCCTTACTGTGGAACAGTGCATTTAACCTAATACTTCTGGTCCCCTTTCCCAGGAAAGATACTGAGAATGAGCAGTATCCCTACTTACGTAGGGTGATGTTGTTTTTCCCTCTTGACCCCAATGCCCTTCCTGAAGTCTGGCTTCTACTCTCCCACCGTTCAATTCTATCAGATGTGACTCTATGTCTGAACCTCAATTGTGGTTCATAAATTCTTACTCTCTTTCTAGTGCAAGTACATCTATTTGATAGATTTTAATAATATTGAAAGCTTCTGTTGGAATATTTTATAAAATCATTTGAATCAACTGAGTATTACATAGCAATAGCTCACTGATGCACTGATCTTCTAAGAGTGAATTTACATTCTGACTTGTTATTTTATTGTTTTTCTTGGCATTAGCTCATTTCATGTATATGAGACTTTTAATTTCCAGACTTAGTTTTAAATGGGGGAAAACCCTCCCCCAGAACACACCTCCTTCCTTTTGTGTGTCTCCTAACTGTCTAATACATTTACAGTTGCTTCTGCCTGGATCTCCACTCCCACAGTTCAGAACCAGATTTCAGATAGTGATGCATAGCTAGTGGGGGATAGGCTCAGCTCTTGGTCTCAAGGATGTGCCTGTGTCATCCACCGCACCCCCCCCCCTGCATGCCTGCATGTGCCAGCAGCTATAATCAGAGGCAGTCCTGAGTGTTTTTTTCCCACCTTTTATGGAACCACTCCCAGCCTATGACTTCAAGCAGGGGGCTCCTCAGAACAAATATCTCATGAGCACTGACACCTTTCCAGGACCTGCTTATTTTGAGACCTGAAGCCTGCAAGACTGGAGGTGCCATCTGACTGTGTGTGTGTGAATGCGTGTTTCATTCCATTTCCTTTTCCTGGACATGTTTATTCTGTATTTAATCCTAGGTTGGGCTTTCCAATTTTTCACTTTTACTATGTAAACTCCACTACTACTTGCTCAGAGACTGGTGGAAGGATTGAAGTGTTCACTCAGTGTACCATCCTGACCTGGGAATCCTGATTTATGTTTTTGGAAGATCTCCCTGCCTGCTATGTGCAAATCAGACTACAGTGGCTAGGTTTGCATGCAGGGAAATGTGTTAGGAGATGTTTCAGGTAAGAAATGGTGGTAGTTTGGGCTAGCAAGCAGGTAGGGAGTTGAGAAGAAATGGACAGATTAAATATTTTCAATGCCCAAACAGCAGAATTAGGTGTGGGACACTAGAGAAAACAAATTCAGAATGATTCTGTCTAAAGCATTTATATCAGAGGTTGTGACTTCTTCTGAGATGGGGAATATGAGCAAATTGGTTTTGTTTTGTTTCTTGTTGGGAGGCAGTGCTGGTGGAACCCCTAACACTTTCCTTCGGGAAGGGGGCATTTATCAGATGCCTGCTTAGAGACCCACAGGGAGCTGTGAGGAGGTAGCTGACCATGCAAAGCTGGAACTCAGGTCTGGGCTGGAGACATGAATTTAGAAGTCACCCATCCTCCCAACATGTAGTGGAGTGAACAATAATCATTTTATTCTGCTCACAGATTCTGTGCGTCATGCACAGTGCAGATGGGTGGCTTCCCACTCCCGTCTCCTGCCTGGGCTGAAGGACTGACTCAGCTGGGAACATCGACCACACGCTGTTGTGTGGCCTCTCCAACACAGTGGTCTCTGGGTGGTCCATTTCTTACATGACCACGCAGGGCCCCAGGACTGAGTGTTTCCAGTGACCAAGGTCATGGCCTTTGCTGACCTCACCTTGGAAGTCACACAGCAGCACTTCCACCAAGCTCTATGAACGCGCAGGTTCAAGGGAGTAGATGCTGACCCTACCTTGCACTGTATGGGGTACCAAAGAATTTAGGATCATGTTTAACATTGCCACATCTTACTCATCATCACTAGAAAGTAAGTACCGTGACACAGAGATTTTTGTCTCTGTTTTGTCCACTACTGTATCCCCAGTACCTAAAAATATGAGTATTTGTTGAATGAACGAACAGCGGATATAAACTCATGGAAACAGATGAGATCACTTAGGAAGTATGAGAAAAAAGCTTATAGGGCTCAATACTGAGCCCTGAGAGACCCTCTGACATTAGGAACTGATAGAGGAGGAGGGGACAAACTTTTTTCCCCTCATCCCATTCTACATCAGTGACAGGGACAAGACTTCCTAGAATGCATACTTCAATCTCTGCATCAGCTGCTGCCTGGGATTCTGGTCTCAAGCCCACTTCCTCAAGAGGGCAGGCTATGCCAGGAATGTAAGCACACCTAGATCCCAGGGGAGGCCAGCGGTAGCTCTTTGCTATTGGCCTGGTTTGGCCAGAGCTGAATATATGGACTGAGATGTGAGCTATGTGCAGGGGCTGCCAAAGAGCCAGAGACTCTCTCTCCTCAACCACATGACCTGGTGCAGGGGTCTGGGGAGCCCAGAATTTGAAATTTGAACCTGCCCTTCCAGGCTGCTAGAAAGTCATATTTGTCCAGGTAGAGTGCTAGAACATATTTTATTGAGCTTTGTTAGTTTGTTACTTATATATTTAGTGTGTTAGCTTGATTTGTAACTTTTAATATTTAGACATAATACATAGGTAGCCATTTGTATGACTGCCCTGGGAGATATAGTTGTTATCATCAGGTGTGGTTAGATGGAGGGTCCGAGGTGGAGGGGATGGTAGTGCTAATTCTGGAAGCCAGAATGTATCAGACTCAACTCCAATCCACATAAACCATCATTGCACTTTCAGTTAAAATGTGCTAAAATTAGATTATGTTGCTACCAAGGGGAATTGTAATAATACCCTAATTAAATCATGATCTAAACTTTCAGGCTTCCCCCAGATATGATTAACAAAGATCAAGAATGCTTTTCCCATTTAATTAGGGATTTTATGAAGCAGGAATCTTTAGGTAAGCAACTAAATCATACATGTCAACCCCTGCACTTAACAGGATGCATAATTTAAGTTTTAAAATTCAGAAGTCCAGCATTTGTGAAAACCTTAGTCTATGTTATCTGATGACAGAAGCGGGCTAATCACAGAGAATCCTTTGTCCACATGTATCTGAAACAAGCCAGGTTTTACTTTGAAACATGCTTTAGGCTGTAAGTTATTGGAATGGGTCCTGCTAGAATTGCAAATTAAATTTAGGGGAAAACATTGTCTTGCCTAGGAACTACATAAAATGTCTGAGCTCTTTGATCCAATTCCTAGCATAATTTAAAGTAATTTTTTATTTATTATGAAAAATTTCAAACATACATGAACAAAGATTGTACAATGAAACCCATGTACCTCTCTCCCAGTTCAACAATTACAAACAGTCTCTTTACTTTTTGTTTAGTGGTAATTCTACAAAGGTCTCAGACTGATCCTCTTTTTGACTGAAGACAATGGGTTTCTTCTTGGCTTCGGCTTACTCTTATTTTCCTTCTTTTTTTTTTTCTTTATTTAATTTGCTACCTGAATGAGCTTCATCCTTCTTTGTGTCATCCAGAATGATGGGGACCTGCAGATAAATAAATGCAGTCATCCCAGTTAGGAGTTTTCACAGCATTCACATTTGGCCACTCTTCTCCCTTGATTATTGTGCAGATGTTTCCACTGTTAACCAGAAAGGAAAATGCTTCTGGGGAAGAAATGGGAAAGATGACATCAATTTAACACTGCCTTTTGGGGTTAGTACAAAATGACAGGACACGAGGATGCAGTTAAAAAGCTTCCCCTGACAAGAGAAACTAAATGATTCTGGGTGCTGCTCCCAATCAGCAGTGGTATTGACACAGACCTGCTCTGATAATAACCTATGAAAGACTGCATTCTGGCTGCATGCAGTAATTTGTTTTTCTAACCAGGATGTCCTCATGGGACTTTGGGAAGACCACACAGCTCCTGTGTAAATGGCAGTCACATGGCAAAGCCCAATCAAGGACACATTTTATTTACTTAGGCTGTAAGAATCCACTTGTCTTGGCTTTTCAAAGTTCGGAGATAAGGTATATAGCTACCTTTGCCTCTTTGTTCCCACTTATCTTCATCACAACATGGCTTCTGTGGGATTTTCCACCTGCTTTGTCCTCTCTATTCTCCATCTGCTGTGAAGTGGTCTTTAGCTATAAGAGGTAAATGTACCTCTGCAAGAGAAGAGCCCCCTCATCTTCCACATCTTCACTGATGCATGTGGGGATGAAGGTAGGGCAGGAAATGGGATAGATGGACCAAGGTCATGGGCTTCAGCTGGAGGTGGTTGAGCAGCAGAGAGATGATGCCATTGAGGCAAGAAGGGAAGAGAAAGACAGAAGTTTGTGTGCAAGCCAAGAGGACCTCTGGTTCTCCATGTGGTGCTGACGTCACACAGGCTGAAGGGTGGATAGGGCCGAGCAGTAAGGAAACTTCACAACAGTCCCCTGGACTTCATACAGTAAGTCTGAAGCTGCCATGATGAGACTTGGTTCCTTCTGGTGAAGGACAAAGTGTGTCCCTCTTTTCAGCTGCTGCAAGGCCTAAGGGCAGTCCTTCCTGGAGAGGGGTCAGGGTTGGCCTGGTTCCTCAACCCTACATGGCTGATGGGTCTGGCCTGTACTCAGGGCTCTCCTTGGAGGTCCAGAAGCTGAAAGTCCCCTGAGGCACAGACCTGAGGAATTCATTCATGGGACTCTAGCAAAAGCCTGGCCGACCTACAGATGCTCCCTACAGAGTGTGGGTGGCAGAGCAGGGGGTCTAACAGAGCCTCGTTCCCTCCCCTAGCAGCTTGTCATGATTTGACATTGTTCCCTCCAAAGGAAGCAGACTCCTTTCCTTCATCCTCCTTTCAGAGACTCAGCCCCTTGGAAGAAATGGTGAGGTACTCGGGAACTTTCCCCACTCCCACTCCTTCCCTGATTTATTTTGCCTGGACTAACCTGTTTCTAGTCACATCCATTCTCATTTCTGAAATTTCCTTGAAGGTGACTTGCACATATGAAAAATTTGGTATTATCAGCCCAATAACTGTTTGCCTGGAAAGGTAGCCAGGTGTTTCTCTGCAATTATGGGGAAGAGCTCAACTCATTTCCTCCTTGACTTCTGAACTCTAAACAAGTTAAACATTAAAGAATAGCAATAAAACCCACCACAAACATCCCCAAACACCCTCAAATAGATTTTTATTGCACACAAAGTGAGTCTGAACCCTATGATGAGCAACATTATGCAATATTATTAGAAATGGATGCAGTTCATTGGTTGATTATACTTTCTTGGTGTGTTACCTTTACGGGAAGGTACATTCTTCCTGAATGCAGTGGAGGAGGGAAGAAAGAGGGATGAGAAGCTTGAACATGAAGAAATTTGTTCCAGGAGGTGCTCAAATTCAGCCACAGTTTTTGGACTGGGGCAGATGATGGGATGAGAGCTAAGCTCTGGGAAGTCACCATGTCCCACAGATCCCAATCTCATTGGATGTTACCTCCAACCCGAACTAGGCCAATAGTCATGGGATTTTTATAAGGGGTAATGCCACCAACTGGAGAACATTAAAATATTTAAAGACTATCCTAATTGGTCTTACCTGAAGGAAAATAAATGTTGGAGGCCTGAACAAATGAAACGGCATGAGCTGCTTCTCTTGCTTTCTGATAAACTCATTTAGTAAATCTGAAATCTGAGGAAGGAGTGGAGTCATTTAACAACTCTTTCAGCAATCAAGATTCTGACTGGTTACTAACGGGAACCCAGCAGGATTCCTCAGCAAATAAGGCAGGGTCTGGGACAGCCCAGCAGTTAACTTTCTGTACTGTGGGAGATGAACAGAGGGCAGCTGGGCCTTTCTCCAGGGGATCTTCAGAGAAGGGGTCCTTCAAAGAGGAAAGGCATGGAAGCAGGATCAAGGACATGGCCATTTTCCCCCAAAGACCAGAGAGCAAAGAGCTGACTTACAAATGCACATGTGAGCTGACAAAGCACTATTGGAAAGGCCATGGCTTGGTGATAAGTTCACAATATGCAGAGAAGATTAATCAAGTCCTTGGCAAACAGACCTTAGGCATACAAGCAACATGCCCAGGACACCTGCTGGTGGGCTCAACCTAAACTTGTCCCCCTGTGGACACCTCCAGGTCAAATACTGTGGGTCAGCTCCTGGTCAGGGATAAGAATTGGGAGAGAAGCTACAGGTAGAGAAGCTGTGTGAGGTTCCTGCCTACCTGAGGCCCCATCCTACCTCCTTGCTTCCACCAACCCTCTTTCTTCAGTTTCCCATGACCCCAAGGGATGGCTGAACTGTTATATCAAAATATAGTTCCCTTTTTACTTCTGTCCTGACCCTCTGAGGGCCAAAACTTAGTCTCTCCCTGTCTTTCTGTACCTGGAAGAAACTCACGGCCCGTTGAGGGTTTACTTATAACACTAAGGTATGCTGTTAATGATTATGAAACACAGAGGAGAAGGAAGGCTTCTCCCTATCTACCTCTATGACTTTTCCTTTCCTGGAACCTAGTTTTCTGAGTAAAATAGTACAGCTAACAGGGATGTATATGAGAGTTCAACTGACATTGTAAGTGACAAGACAAAAATATTACAACTAACAAGATGTTTACCAGCTCCAAGTGAAGGCTCCAAATTTAGGAGCTGGAGCTAAGAATTAAAATGCGGTCTCATGAGAAGACACAGCTATGCTTGGGGAACTGGGGCCAAAAAGCAACTCTTGTAAGGAGAATCAACTAGTTATGTGGGGAGGAGATCTGCCAAGATATTTGAGAACTTAATGCTGTAAGTATGGAAGAGATTCTGCCTCTCCTTGCCTGTAAAGCTTTCAGTAAAGTCTTCATGTTCACTAACACTTTTGGAACATGTAGATCCTTGGTGGGTAACTTCATAGTGGCACTGAGTCTGGGGTCCAGGTTAGAAAGGAGCACAGTGTCTACCTGTAGGCACCTCCAACATTCAGGTTAAATGTGTGGCTAACTGATGGCATAAATGGCCCAATACAATACCCTTCTCTTTACCCACAGTCCTTGCACAGGACTTTGCAGCTCCTCTCAGTAAAGAGGTAGGGTTTAGTTCCCCACCCTTTGCATCTGGTGTCCTTGTGAGTTTTTTTGGTCAATAGAATGTAGCAGAAGTGATGATATACAAGTTCTGAGCCTGAGCTTCAAGTGGCTAATTATGTTTCTTCCTGTTGCAGGTGACTTTCTTGTGCCTCGGCCATCACCATGAGACCATGCCCAGGCTAGCTTGCTGGAAGATGAGGCTCAATCAGAACTAAGTCATCCCAGCTGAAGGCAGCCAATCCCCAAACATGAGTGAGCCCAGTTAAGTCAGCAGAGCAACCAAGACAACTCACAGCTGTTCCTAGAAATGGAAGCATAAATGTATTGCTGTGTGATACTAAGGTTTTGTGTTTGTTATGCATTATTTGGGCAACAGAAAGTGCACAGATGTACTTTTAAGTTTGCCTTTCTGGGGGTTGGGTCAGAGGTGGGAAGAAAAGAACAGGGAGTGTGGGCTACAGAACAGGTGAGGCAGGAGCTCTCTCAGACCAGCAGACAGGGATAGTAGCCTATGTTTGGAAACTTGGAGACAAGACCCTGCAGGTCGAGTGGTCATGGCCAGCACATATGTGAAGGAGGTGGAATGGTCAGAGACAAGGCTCAGCACTGGAACTCCAGACATGGGTTGGCACTGAGACCAGTGGATAATGGTGATCAGAGCTTAAGCAGGTGGCATGGTCAATGGAGTAGGGTTGGGACCAGGATGTTACTGAAAGGACTGGGTCACTGGGCTTTGGAGGTGCAGATGGAAGACTGGGGTATGGGGTGACTGACAAGGGAAAAAGTCAACAAGCAGAGGTCAGGGGAAATAAGTTAGGGCATCAGAGATCCCCTTGGTCTTTTTCATCCACTAGTGCAGACTGTGGTTTTGCTTGGGGTCACTTCCAGCGTTCATGGGTTCAGGGCATAGGCATGAGGCTGATTTCCATGAGTGTGTGGGGCCAGGGTCCCCAGCAGGGAACAGGGTCCACTGATCTAGATGGCCCTTTTTCCCCCTTTGCAGTGTTCCTATGGCAGCCAGTATTTCTCTACTGCCCCTAAGCACTCATTTATAGCTGTTCAGGCCCCACCCCTAGATGTCTGTGTGGGTGTGAGTGAAGTCCCCAGGAAGATTGTCTTCACCAGTGATTCTCAATCTTTCACATGCATCAGAATCCTCACATACCTGCTTTGAGCTTCATATGAAAGTGACTGGCCCCCTGAATGAGAATCTCTGGGAGAGGTGGAGGGTGAGGCTCCTAAAGGCTTATTTTGAAAAGTAGAGAATCCAGCCCTGCTCAGGGGACCAGAATCTAACTTACAGGACATCAGGGCACTTGTCATAGGAGGTCCCAGCATGGGCTCAGGATGACATGAACCTGAAAATGGGGACATTTGTGGGGAATGTGGCCAAATGGGAGTGGAATGGCAACAACAGAGGGGCGCCAAACTCAGAGCAGCTGGTGCTCCTGGCACACCCGTGTTTACTTGAATAAAAACAATTAGCCATTCAAATATTTCTTGTAAATTCACATCACTCATAATAAAGGTCAAACCTGCTTTCAACAGACAGCAAAAAATTCCAATGCAAAACTGATTTTAATCCAAAAATATCTGGAGAAGGGGTTGTATCCAAAATCGTCTAAGACTGTAGGCCAAAAGTAAGGAGTTCCTTTTGACTCTAGCAGAACTAGTAAAGGGGATATTATTTTATCTGTAGATTGTTTTTGGAAAATGTCTTCAAAGGGTCTCTCAGAAACCTGTCATGTACTCTCATGGTCAGCTTTCACAGTAATTTTCGGAGGAATCCTAGACAATTCTCTACCATAGAAGGCATCTTATGTGCTAGAATCCATCTACACCTTTTGTTACTCATTAACATGACACAATTGAAAAACTTATTAGAAGTTCAGTTCAAATAAGAGAATTCCTCTATAATACAGTGCTTTGTAGTTTTATATACTCTCAAGCTTTTGACCACAGTGATTTAAAAGAACAGCAACAAAATGACTCTTTTTAATTGTCTGCACTGACAACTTGCTAAAAGTGTGTGTAAGCTAAAAGTTTACTTGTTTCCACAAAAGCATATATGAGGCAAACACATGAGTTTAGTTGGGGCCTTTCACATTTTACTTAACATTTATATTGAACTTTCTGTTTGCCAGGTACTATTAAAGGTGCTTTAGAAATATTAATTTATTTAATCATCATAACCCTGAGGAAGGTACTATTATTACTGCCATCTTTCTTAAGCAAGCTGAGGTTCAGAGAGGGTAAGTGATTAGCCTTAAGTCACACGCAGCTCGAGTCTCGAGTCTCAGTGATTAACCAGTATGCTATGTTGACTTTTTTTCCCTTCTTCCTAAAATCATCTTAGAATCAAGGGTGGGTTAGCTACAATTCTCTACAGAAGACAGTGGAATACAAAACAAAAACAAAAACCTTTCCTTTCCCTGTCCATGAGGATGAATGCAAGCAAAGAGGTTTCAGCCTGCCAGCACACCACCTTTTAACTGGACTACAACCATGGCACCCTGGGGCTCTCCCTTCCACGACTCTTCCTCCTGTTCTCCATTTCCCCTTTGGTCCTCCACCCCTCCCCGTATCACTCCCAGCACAGCCCCAAGCGCTAATCCTTCAGGCTGGGTCTTCAGGCTGACCCAGTCTGTCCTTCTGAGTTCAGAAAGATGTTTCAAAAACAAAAACCTATTGTCTATCTCAAATCACCTCAGTGTCCCTGCTTTGTGCGGTGGATAAAAGCCAGATAATTTAGCCTAACAGATGAAGGGTTTCCCGTTTCTGTGCAGTTCATTATCCGGCTCCATACCTGGCACACAATAGGCGGCCTCATTCCTCCACATGTCCCTTCACTTGAGCCATATTGAGCTGTTTGCCATTCTATCCCCCTGCTGCTTCTCTTCTGGAATTCCTTCGTCCCTCCTCCCTTCCTCCAACTTGCATTCCCGGTCTTCACTAGGTAATTCATCATTTCTTCTTCTGTGATCCAGGTGCCCCTGGGTGGTGCTCCCACAATGGCCAAGGCATTGCCCTACTGTCGCTTAGCAGTGATGTGGGCCTGCTCAGGCCCCTCCCCTCCACAGCGCTCACTTAAATCAATGCTCCTCAGAGTGTGATCCGCAGGCAGTGGCATCAGCGTGTGGAAGCCCGTGGGATGTGCGTTTTCTCAGGCCCTACCCAAGATCCATCAAATCTAATTTTCTGGGGGTAGGGCCCAGCAATTCATGATTCTAGGCACTAGCGGTGGAGCAGCACTGCACAGAGCCATGGCTTCTGAGAGTAGAGAGAATTCTGGCCTCTGACTCCCCAGCACCTCTCTTACTGCCTGGGATCAATCAATGATCAATGAATAAATGAATGTTGGATTAATCCTTTGAATAAGTCATTCAACCTTATATCTTTTCTGGGGAGCCAAATTATCCAGGAAACAGAGTATTCTTTAGTCCATTAATGCCTCCAAATATCCTTAGAATTGGAATTTTTCCTTAATTTTTAATCAGTTAAGGTTCCGGTGCAGAGTGGCTGTTTTAGCTCTAGCATTGAGTGCTGAAATAATTGAAAAGTTAGAGCTTATTAAGACAAACACAAAAATGAAAATTCTATGAGATGTATAGAGTGTCTCCCAAAAGTATATTTCTACTGTACAGCAGAAGGCAGTACCCTTTGCTTTGAGCTTTGGAAGATTATCTGCAGCTGCTTTAAAGAGTCATTGTCTTTCTTTGGATTATTTTTGAATATAGGAGTTTAGAAAGGAAAATGCAAATTGTAAAGCTACAGAAAAGACTGCTACATATCAAAATATTATCTCAAACTTTTATGGTTTCTCACTTAACAGTCTTTGTGTTATATGTTGCTCATAAAGATTTATGACAGTGCTTGCTGATAGACTTAAGGCCATAGTATGACTTATTTTTAAATTTCTCAGGTGTAATTTCACTCCTCTAAAACAAATTGATGGAAAAGAGACAAACTGTTCACCAAAGTCATTAAAAACTGCCTTAATTTTGAAATAACTTCCTGTATTGTTGTTACATTAAGTGAAAAAGACAGCATCCTTGAACTCTAACACAGCCCCTTCTTCACATTGCTTACACTGGTTACTATCAGGAACAGATTAAAGAGAAATCAGAGTAGACTGAAGTTTAAGTGCTAGTGACATAGGTTATGTTCTGTATATTGATTCACTTAAAAGTATAATTTGACAAAATAAAGAGTGGGTGTTTTGTGTGACGCTTTATCTTAAGGTTAAAGACTTTTTAGAGGGCTGAGGATATAGTAGCACCTGCTAGTAAACTGCAGTCCAATGGATATCTGAACAGGCAAATAGAGAATGACTGTAAGGATAGTTAGGGTCTGCCTAGGTGACATTACACCTTGCCCACCATCCTCCTGCGAAAAAGGTTCAGAAGAAGGCAACAGAGAGGAGAAGCCCAAGCTGGGAAAATGCACCCAAAGGTTACTCAGCAACCATCTCCAGCTACGTGTGCCTTACCCCATTTCATCTTCTCCTCACACGTTTTCACCTCCCCTACCTGACCATATCTTGGTAGAGAAGCTCTTTTCACCAATGCTTATGCTGGTTATAGAAGTAAACAGGGAAATTCTATTTTTGAAAAATTTCCCATTTTAGTTTTGTTATAGGGTATGTTCTAAAAAGTGGAGAATAACATGATGTGGTAAGCTAGGGAGTCGATAAAAGTCAGTAAATATAATTGGTCCAGAAAAAAGACTGAAACATATTAATGAGAAATGAAAGTAGAGTTATCTTCTACAGAAGCATCTCCAAGCACACAAAGCCCCACTATTCTAATAAACCCAAGATAAACACAGGTTTTCAGGGCCACTTGCTTGTTTCAGCCTCTATGCTATTTAGTTCCTTAGCAATGCTATCCTCAAGTCCCTCACTTTTGCAGGCAAGCCCATTGAGTCAACTAGGAAGAAAGTGTTAATTTTAGTGACAAGCTGCTCCTGAAGGCCAGTGAGGGAGAAGCGTCATTTCCAGTAGTCTTGGGATACTGAAAACAAATGTGGATTAAGTTTGAACAGCAACTGAGAAGAGATAAATGGATTTTATCTCTTACAAAACTAAGACGTTCCTGGATTAAAAATCTTTGCACTCCAGGTTATATTTGTAATTAAGCTGATGTGCATGGGTACTTCCAGTTCCCTTATTCTTTGGGACAATATTAAAAATAACTTAGAGCAAGTATACTTCAGAAACTGAACTTTGCATTAGATGAGTGGTTAAGCAAATATACAGGGGTTTTACTATAAACTGTAGAATAAAAGCAACAGAAAACTACAGAGAAAAAATGTTATGTGTGTATACATGCATTAAGGTGTGCACATATATATTTCTGCTAGATAGGGGGAAATATAACTGAAAACTAGTTGAGCATATAAAAGCTACATTTGAAATTGTCATGATACATTTTTTTACTCCTAGACATAACCTATTACAACACAGTAGGAGGTGGCAGCATGGGTCACATCTAAGGCTAGATGTGATTCAGTATCAACACCCCCTTAGTACAATGAGAGCCAAAGGCAGTTAGGCAACTAAGCATCAGAATGCCAGCTAACCATGAACTCCATAACGGGAATATAAATGCATCCATTCACTCCCTCTCATTAACTTAACAGTGAGTGTGGGTAAAATTGTAATATTTCCAGAATTCCTCGCCTGGCTTTGATGTATCTGCTTATCAACAGGCACTCAGAGGTGTAAAGAAGTAGGTTTTAGTGCATTTGCATCTCTCATCTCCATATCAATGGGTAATTACTTGGGCAACAGAGGGCTTATGGTACCTGAGAGGTGAGGGGGACAGCCAGTGTGGTTGCTGTTGGAGCAGGAGAGAGATGGGCCAGAGGGCAGTTGTGTAAGACCCTTTTACCCCAAAGAGCATTTTGTGGTCAAATTCTTTGGTCACACTGAATCCATAGCAAACTTGCCCGAACTTGCCTGGGCTGAAATCCATTAGCAAGACAATTGGTGAAGTCGGCTGGGTTCACTATTGACCTAGGGAAGACAGGCTGCCCTCATGGGAGGGATACTTCAGCGGGCTGCCCCTGTGAATGGGGAGACAGTGGATCATCCCCCATTGGGTATGTGGTCTGAGGTGGCTTACCTCCTAGAGGACTGGGCCCCAACCAGGACTGGAGGCAAGTGGCAGTGACACCTGAGGCAGTAGAGCTGGCTCTTGGTATAGTAAGCAGAGCCTTTGAGAAGCAGAGTGTCTGTGAGGCAGAGGAGACTGTGGGTTGGCTACTTCTCACAGTATTAAAAAGGTCTACAGAGGAGACCCACGAAATGGTGGTGCAAGAATGTGAGCTGCAGACTTAAGTAGATTCCCTGAGGAGGGAAGTGACATTGTTGCAAGAGGTGGCACGAGAATGCGAGCTGCAGAGTTCTGTGGATGCCCTGAGGAAGGAGATGGCGCGGATGCGGGAGGAGGCAGCAGGAGAGCAGTGGCAGCAAGGAGCCATTGGAGACGAGATGGCAGCGCTGCCAGGTGTTCTGAAGGAGGAAGAGGCCATCAAGGAAAAAGACGAGCTCCTGAGGGAAGCACAGGTGGAGGTGGCACGAGAATATCAGCTACGCAGCATTGAGCTGAAGGTAAGAGACCTTCTGAAGACTGAGCTGGCATTGTTGTGAGGCACTGTAGCAGAGGAGAGGCACTCGGGGGAGGGGAGAGAAAGGTGCCATCAGCCCCAGAAATGGAGGAGCTGGGGAAGGATGAAGGGGTGGTGCCGGAGGCACTGGCACCTCCAGTATTGAAAGCATGCCCAGTGGTTGTAAAGAAAATAAAGACCCAGCAGCTGAAAGTTCTCCAAGGAGAGGAGCAGCCCCCTCCCCAGGTAATGCAGCACTCTATGGTCCACCTCTGTGCTCAGGCTGAGCTGGTGGATTTGGGCTCCCCATTTAGGCAGAAGCCCTCGGAGTCAATATCAGCTTGGCTCCTGCGTCTGTGGGACTGAGGGAATGATGGAATTGTTCTGTCAGGATCAGAGATGGGAAAGCTGTCTTCCCTGACAGTGCAGCCTGCCTTGAGGCAGTGATTACAAAATGCACATCAGACCCCAGGGAGTCACTCCCTCCTCGATTGGCTTATGGCTGCACTTTGTGCTGTGTGGCCCAATCCAGGTGATCTGCCATCCTCTCCTGTTAGATGGCAGACATATGCTGAGCTCCAACAGGTGTTATGAGAGCTAGGCATAGGAAATGCCATCTAAAGTTCAGAGAATTATGGCCCAGATGAAGAGGTTTTCACTACTGGGATGAGAAATATTGTACTTCAAACAGCTCCTACATCCCTCTTTGGGTCTCTAGTGGCCATTCTTTCCCCTCACTTAGGGCATCCCATAAGCGAGGTGACACATACAGTAGCAGACTTAGGAGAGGCAGAAGCTATGAGAATCCAGAAAGAAATAAGACCTGTTACTCACAAGAAGAATTTACAGGACCCTATGAAGGTTATGAGGACCCAGATGTGGGTTGTTTAATATGGGCAGGAGCAGATGGAAAGAAATTAGATGGAAAGTCCAATAGGATCTTACTAGAGCTATGGCAACAGCTGAAACCAGAGCAGCAGTTCCAGCCACTAAGACCAAAGAGGCAGAGGTCAGAGACAGAGGCACGAGTCTGGCCTGTGTGTTTGCAAGAATTCCTGCTGGAGAGCAGGCCAACCTCACTTGAGCCCACACAGGAAGGTGATTGGGGAACACTGATTGAAGGGAAGGTCAAAGTATCTGCCCTGAGGGACCAGGAGGCGAGTGGAGGCCACATGTTGAAATAGCTATCCATTGGTCCCCAGTGAACATACAACATGTCCTGGCTCTGATGGACACAGGGGCTGAATGTTCACTGATTCATGGTAACCCTGAGAAGTTCCCCAGGACCCCCACTATTATAGATGGATATGGGGGGAAGACCATCAGAGTTAAAAAAGCCCAAATCCCTTTGGGAATAGGCCATCTACCTCCAAAAGAGTATACTGTATATATATCTCCTATTCCTGAGTATATTTTGGGGATTGATATCCTGCAGGGTCTATGGTTGCAGACCACTGCAGGTGAGTTCAGACTGGGAGTACATGTAGTGAAGGCAGTTCTGAGGGCATATGCTAGGCACCCGCCCATAGCTTTGTCTGTGTCTCGGCAAGTGACTAATACCAAACAATAGAAACTGCCTAGAGGGCACAAAGAGATTGGAGAAACTCTCTAGGAGCTGGAAAAGGTTGGTATTATAAAGCCCACCCATAGTCCTTTCAATTCCCCAGTGTGGCCTGTAAAACAGCCAGATGGCTCCTGGCATATGACTGTGGATTACAGAGAAAGGAATAAAGTCATACCCCCTATGCGCTGCTGTCCCCTCGATTGCAGCCTTGATGGATACCCTCAGCCATGAACTAGGAACATACCATTATGTGATAGATGTTGCTAATGCCTTCTTTTCCATTGACATTGAGCAGGAAAGTCAGGAACGGTTTGCCTTCACATGGGAAGGATGGCAATGGACTTTCACCATCCTCCCACAGGGATATCACCACAGCCCCACCATCTGTCATGGACTTGTAGCCCAGGACTTGGCTGCATGGGAGAAACCGCCAACGGTGAGGTTGTACCATTATATTGATGATGTCATGCTCACATCCAATTCTCTTTCAGATCTGGAAGGTGCAGCACCTAGACTGCTCCAACATTTACAGGAGAAAGGATGGGCTGTGAACAGCACCAAGGTTCAGGGACCTAGTTTGTCTGTTAAATTCTTGGGGGTCGTCTGGTCGGGTAAGACCAAGGTTATACCAGAAGCTGTTATAGACAAAGTCCAGGCCTTTCCTAACCCCACATATAGCCAGGAGTTTCTGGGTCTTCTAGGCTACTGGAGAGTGTTTATACCACACTTGGCACAAATTCTGAAGCCTTTATACTGGTTGGTATGAAAGGGTGTCAGGTGAGACTGGGATGAGACATGTGCATCTGCCTTTACTACAGCAAAACGGGCAGTCAAGGCCGTGAAGGCCTTGAGTGTGATAGACCCATTAAGGCCCTGTGCGCTGGATGTTCATGTCACTGAAGATGGTTATGGCTGGGGTCTCTGGCAGCAGCTTGAACGAACTTGCCAACCTGTTGGATTCTGGTCACAACTCTGGAAAGGGGCAGAGGTACGATACACTTTGATAGAAAAACAACTGGCTGCTGTGTATCACGCCTTGCTGGCTACAGAATCCATCACTGGAATGGCCCCAATAAAGGTAATACCATCTATCTTCGGGTGGGTACGAGACTGGACTCAAAAGCCAAGGAGTGGTGCAGCACAAACACCCACACTAGCCAAGTGGGGTGCTTACCTACAGCAGCGTAATGCCCTCTCTAGTAGCCCCTTGAGTGAAGAACTCCAACGCTTGTTGGGGCCGGTGACATATACTAGTGAAAATCAGGAAGAACTTGCTTTCGAACCATTAGCAGCAGAGAGTCCCTTTTGGGAGGGAAAAGCCCCTATACCTGAAGATGCATGGTTCACAGATGGCTCCAGCCATGGGAAGGCCCCAAAATGAAGGGCCATAGCTTTCCATCCTAAGACTGAGACAATATGGATGGAAGATGGTGAGGTGAAGAGCAGCCAGTGGGCAGAGTTGCGGGTTGTGTGGCTTGTGATCAGCAAGGAGCCCTCCCCTATAGTTGTCTGAACTGACAGCTGGGCTGTCTATTGGGGCTTGACCCTGTGGCTACCAACCTGGTACCATGACAACTGGCTGGTTGGTCACTGACCCCTTTGGGGGCAAGAATTATGGCAAGACTTATGGGCCTGTGGTCAGACTAAAATAATAACAGTATACCATGTGACAGGTCATTTGCCACCTGCATCCCCAGGAAATGATGAGGCAGATAAATTGGCCCAGATACGTTGGTTAGAAGGAAAGCCTGCCTCTGATGTAGTCCAATGGTTACATCAGCGTTTGTTGCATTCAGGGCAAAAGACAATGTGGGCTGTAGTCCATCAGTGGGGCTTGCCTTTGACCTTCAAAGAAGTTAGTAGAGCCTGGCAGGAGTGTGTTGTGTGCTCCAAAAGAGACTTACACTGAGTTCCACAGCAACATGGGTCAATATCTAAGGGGCCTATACCCCTTGTCAGGTGGCAGATAGACTATATTGGGCCTCTATCTGTGTCAGAAGGATATCGGTACGTGATGACTTGTGTGGACACAGCTACTGAACTTCTGGTTGCTTTTCCTACCTGTTGTGCAGACCAGCAGGCGACCAAAAGAGGCCTGGAGCATCTCTTTGCTGCCTATGACTGACCACAGGTGATTGAGAGTGATCAGGGCACCCATTTTACTGGACATACACTGCAAGAATGGACACAACAGCAGGGAATCAAGTGGAAGTTTCATGTGCCATACAATCCTACCACAGCAGGCATGAAAAAGAGGCACAATGGCTTGTTAAAATCCGGACTAAAGTCAGATACCAGTAGTCTGCGGGGATAGTCAGTCTGTTTATGGACGGTGCTACGGTGTTTGAATGAGAGACCCTGAAAGGGAGCCCTGAGCCCCGTAGACATGTTAACACATATGTCTGCCTCCCCTATACAACTGCAAGGACAAACCAAGGAAGAATCATTGAAGCCGAGGTTTGGCCACCAGAATAACCTCTTGCTGCCAGTACCAAATGCATTGAACCCCAGAAACACCATTGAGTGGACGTGGCCTTGGACCTTTCGACACATGGACCAATGATGGCTGGCTCTCCTGGCACCTTGGGGACAAGGCCTGGAAGCTGGCCTCCTGTGTGTTCCTGGAATAACAGCAGAGTGGCCACCAAAGGTCACAGTAGAATATCCTGAATGGCCAGAAGGTAGGAGCATCTTACCGGGGAATTTTGTTTAATCATTGTGGCCAGTGCATGCACCTCCAGTAGCACTATACATAGACCCTTCAGTAACCTCCACAGGGAAAGGAGTAAAAGTATGGTATACTAGACCTGGAAGGGACCCCCTTCCTGCTACAGTCCTATCACAGAACCAGTCTCTTGCATGCATCCTACCTGATGGACAAGATTTACCTATGTTGGTGGCATTAAAACATGTGTCTTATTGCCCCTAAAGTCTTTGTGGTTTGGGAACTTCCTCTGGCTTGAGGATGATTATAATTTTTGTTACCTGTATCAAAATCTTGTTGTGTCTTAATTTTTGTTATTATCTCTAAGTTATTGTTATCCTCTGTTGCTGTTGTGGAATCTGGTTACAGTGCTCCAGCTTTCTCGCACAGGGACCATTGCGGAAGATTGAAAGCATGTAGATTGTAAGGCGAGATTCCCAGACGGGTGGAGTGTGGTAAAATTGTAGTATTTCCAGAATAGCTTGCCTGGCTTTGGTACATCTGCATATCAACAGGTGCTCAGAGGTGTAAAGAAGTACGCTTTAGTGCATTTGCATCTTTCATCTCCGTATCAATGGGTAAATTACTTGGGCAACAGAGGGCTTATGGTACCTGAGAGGTGAGGGGGAGAGTCAGTGTGGTTGCTGTTGGAGCAGGAGGGAGAGATGGGCTGGACGGCAGTTTTGTAAGACCCTTTCACCCCAAAGAGCGTTTTGTGGTCAAATTCTTTGGTCACACTGAATCCATAGCGAATTTGCCCAGGCTGAAACCCATTAGCAAGACAGTTAGGCTTTGAACAATGCAATTGATTAATATATTCATTGTTCTTTTATGCTTTTGCCTTAAATTTTTACTTCTTTAGGGATCAAAGACATCTGAATACTCAGCTAACAAATGCTCCTGCCAAACCACCGTTGTAAAATGCAGTGGCACCAAAAATGCCAGAATCCATTTTTTACTATTTCAAGGGACCTACAAACATGCTAAGGAAAACAAATCTATGAACCAGTTTTATTTTTATTTGCATTTAACATGATTATACACATTCATGTGTCTAACATGATCTGCACTGTTACATTAAAAATACAGTACAATAACATTCAACATGAGGTACTTCATATTTATATTTTTTTCCTTCATAAATAATGCTGTAAGCTGCTAAATTCAAGCACTATGATGCACATGTGGCTAGTGTCTTGAATTAGCTGAGCTTATTTAAACACCTTAGGAAACAAAAAAGACAGTTCAGTGCAATAATTATGTAGAAATTAGATCATTTACTTAAATACTATATTAAGATATGCTTAAAGAATGTTACATTAGAACTGCTAGCCTAGTTATCCTTTATCCCTGGGAAGAACAATGACAAAGACTGCCAGAGACATTGGGAGAAGCATCTACAGAGTATTCTGTTTAATAAAGTTGTGTTTATACACTAACCTTGCCTGCCTTGTCAGAACAATGGTTGCTAGGTTTAAAAGCTACAAAATTGGAGATTATAAAATAAAATAAAGCAAGCACATTAGCCTTCCTTCCATGTTGTTGAAAATGTAGAAGGTAGAATGGGATTTAAAAAATACAATTTCTTATTCTAAATACAATTTTCAAATTTAACTCACAGCTCTTGGCACCAGTCCATCAGATAGTGCATGTGTCTTTTTTTGGAGTAATAGTAACTAACATAAAATTAGGCTCATCTACACCCAGTGCACAGCATCTCATATGGCCTGGCTTTCACCCCATGGCTCCCTCCACATGGAGGGCAGCTAACAGGAGCACGGGATGTGAGTGGTACTGAATGAAATCTTCACTCTAAGGTTATCATACCCACACCAACAAACTGATATGATGAAATCAGTGCTCAATTAAGTTTCTTCTCCTCTGGCTTAAAAATGAGTGCCTCTTAATCATGTGGAGAGTCTACCAATGTGCATAGTAGCTATGAGTTACTGAAATGTTTAAGCATACTTTTAAAAAAACAAAATCCTTTGTAGAATTATTTTTAAAATTGGAAATGTACCTTCATTTCATAGATGCTTTGCCAAAATGACTGTCATCTCCCTAGTAAGAAATAATTGTTAGATAATTTTGAAAAGTTGTTCTATGAGTGCTCATCTATATATAATCACGATAACAGCTTCTGGTCATCTATGCTAACAGACGCTAAGTAATGGCAAGGCTGATTAGAACATTTCCATCATCCAGTATTCTCCTCCATCAGGGAAGCCGGCCAAAAGCAATGAGCCCATTCTACAGGGGAAGAAGTGACCCAGAAGCACAGGAAGTCAAGGGCAGTCACTTACTGGGGCCTTGCTGGGGCCAGCAGGGGGACTGCTTCTGTCCCACCTTGTGCGGCCAGGCAGGGAGGAGACAATTCCTGAGTTGGCAAATGCACTTGCACGGGCAGGTCACCCACGCATACATAGCCACCCCAGGACTAACCCCTGGCTCCAGGCAAGCCTGCCTTAGGGCTTGCAGAGCAGGAGAAGGAGGCGGCCAAGGGCCACACTCTGGGTGGCGGGGAGCCATCTCAGGATCACACTGAGCAGAAGAGTTGCCCGGAAACACATGGATACTTCAGCTGGAAGTGAACATGTCGGACATCACCAGATCAGGGCACTGACCTCACAAGCCATCACGGAAGGAGACTTCTTGGGTGAGCTTTTCCCTCCTTTGACGTTATCCATGGACAAGTAAGAGCTGGATGTCATGCTGATGCAGAGAATACTACGTATCATCAAGTGTATTGCTCCAGACCATGTTTAAAAACCCCACAGGCATATATTGGCACTTTAAGATGGCCAGAGGCCAGATTCTAGCAGTCTAGGAATAGACATAATTAACTAAGATAGTATGTGGTCCAAGTAGATCAGTAGAGTATATTTCAGATTAAAAAAAGAAAATCAGTGAATAAAAGCATCTTTTTACATTAAAGTGTAGTGCTACAAAACTAATTATTATTCCATTTATCTAGAGAATTGTTTGGTCCTCTTTTCATGGGAAAAAGGGAATAGGAATTCTCTACAGTACAACTTTTGAAAACAAGCAAATGGTGGAGATCAGAAGCTAAGTGGGGAAGAAAAGAGTTTGAGTTTCTCAAACTGTGTTCTACTGTGCCATCAATTAACTGTACTGTAGGACTTCTTTAGGTTTCCTTTTTAGACTGTTTTAGCTTAAGTAGGCCTACAACTTTTTTCTAATGAAAAGATTTTATAATTTAGCTCCTTCTAAGAGAAGTGTTGAAAAGATTTTATAATTTAGCTCCTTCTAAGAGATGTGTGTATACTGTAATATTTTGTCTTCTAAACTAAAAGAATATAAATCTGCTTGTAGTAGAATTTATGGCCTAAACAAACACCCAATTTCCTACTTTCCTGTATTACATTGACACTTTGCAGTGTTTAATATTTAACAATCTTAGGAATTTAGGATTTAAGAAAAAGCAATGCCCAGAAATAAAATATTTAAAAGGAAATAAAATAAGAATTCAACATGACTGTTTACCTTCTCAATTATTACTTATTACAAAGCAAAGTTTCTTTCAAAATTGTACACTGAGGTTTA
Source organism: Manis javanica (assembly GCF_040802235.1). Taxonomy (NCBI): domain Eukaryota; kingdom Metazoa; phylum Chordata; class Mammalia; order Pholidota; family Manidae; genus Manis; species Manis javanica. The sequence continues at coordinate 37,185,884 of NC_133160.1, read as the reverse complement.
TCTGTTACTTTTTTTCTGGGGGGGTAGAGGGGTTCTGTTTAAAAATAACTCTTGTCATTATTTTAGACTATTTATTTCTATTTGTCAAAATAAAGCCCTAAAGGGAATTCAAGGTGATCCAAAAATTTTCTTAAGAGGGACAAAACTGCGAGGTGGCTGGGGCAGCTGGAAAAGGGCACAAGTTCTCCCCAGGTATATGGATGTGGCTCTAAAACCACAAAGCCTGAATAAGAACTTGGCTCTTTTTAAGCATATAGTTAAAAGCTAAATGCTGCATTTCTGCCTGTACATAATTAAAAGCTTGAAAAAAATGAGAAACTGCCTATAGTTTCATTCATAACAAATTATCTGCACTGATCACATATCTGCAGATGAGCTAAGCATCAAGCAAGTAGGAACCAGATGTACACTCAGAGCTCACACTGCCTCGGGCATCACTTTTAGGCATAGAATATGAGTTCGGGGATCTGCCCTCCCTGCACCCCAGTGCCATTGGTGCTGTCTGAGGAACACTGAAACTGGACAGTCACTTTGCCACACTGAACTTCCGTCATGCCTTCCTGTCCAAAGTAGCTGAGTTCATTGCCATCCAGTATCACGCTCGCTGTGTAGAAGGTGTCTGGCTCGATCTGCACTGGGTACTCAAACCACACAGGGAAGGTGCTGCTGGAGCCATCCGAGAAGTACTTGCTCAAGTTCTGCCCCAGGACAACGCCCTGCCGCTTGAGTTCGATCTTGGCGCTGTACTCTGCAGAGCCACAGCTGGAGCCGTATAGCCCAAAACCAGCTATGAACACTCTCTTATCAACTGCAAACTGGATGCTGTCACAACGGCCCCGATAGCGCCACTGGTTGCTCCGATAGGCACACGACTGGAAACGGTGACAGCGCTGGGGGATAAGGCCCTTGCGGGCTTTACTCACAAACTGCAGCTCGGGCTTTTTGGATGCAGTGTACCAGAGGAAGATGTCGTTGGTCTCATTGAGAGTTAAAACTCCAGACTGAGCAGCACCATTTGCAAAATCATCCAGGGCCATTGTAGGTATGCGGATCAAGTAAAGCGCCTTCCCAAGGACCTTGCGCTTATTTTCAATGCTCAGAGCTAGGTCTTGCCGTTGGCATTCTACTTCAGCCCAGTTGAGAGCTGCCTCAAAAACCACAATTTCTTTGGCATTCAGAGTTTCCCTGCGGAGGATACTTTCTAGTGTCTGGAAGTCAATATCACAGAATCCCTCAGACTTGAGGGCTAACTCGGCCTGGGCATCGATCACCTCCCAGCATCTCTGGGTCAGGTCTGGCTCCTCAAACAGGCAGCTCTGGGAGAGGAGCACACAGGCATTCTTGGCGCTCAGGCTGGTCTCCAGGAAATTCACACAGGCTCTGGCGAGGTGAGGGACGATATACTTTTTGGCAGCATAAAGAGTGGCCAACACTGTGTCAGCAGCCAAGTCAATCTCATCACAGTAGATATATCTGAAAAAAAGCGCACAGCATGTGAGCGGAATGTTCACAAAATGAACATGTCCAGCAAGGAAAGATGCAACCACTGTCAAGTTAGTGCCAAGAAAATCATCTTATGTGACAATTGTTACAAAAATGATTAGGGATTAAAGAAACATCTGAAATAGGCTCATAAATGATTAATATTTCAACTCGTTAGGTACATTTGTATCAAGACATTTAACCTTGTGTTAGCATTCCAGCCTCTACTTTAGAAGCTTCATTCAATGTCTTCTCAAACAAACAAACAAAAAGACAAAGACACAGTAACTGAGGAAGAAGTACATTATCAGATATAGTTTCCGTTAAGGAAAAAAAAAAGCAAAATTCTATTACATCAAGGAATAATCTATGTTATTGGGGCTATCTATATACTTAAAAAATTTTTATACACTTAAAATTTTTCTGTACATTCAGCAAGAAGCATCTCTCTAATGCTACAATGTAATAAGCAATGACTGCATCTTGATGATTCTAACCAAGTATGACTTGGATTTTTCCTAAACAAAAATTAAATCCTGAGATTTTTTAAGTAGTTCCACATTCAATGGATTATCAAATATGGGCTTCAGTGCTATCTTCCAATTACCTTTACATAGAAGCCAATGCAGTCTCTGTCTCTAGCTTTTTCACTAAAACTCTATAAACTCTTTCCTCTCCCCCATACATGCCTTTGACCTTCAGAATTGAAGAAAATATGATCTCTAGATATATTTAATTAAAAGACAAAGTAAGAAAGCTTAAACATGCACTATTTCTGTTCTTCTGTTAAATATACCTATGTCAAGAGATAGAACACTTCTGAGTTGTTTTGTGGGGACTGTGGCAGTCTCTCAAAATGGTATGTAGAAGAGGAAATCATCTGCTGCTTTCTGATTGCTCAAGTTGACTAAGAGTCAGTGAGAACTACATACGGGTGAAAAATACATACTGGTAATGCTTAATTTTTAAATTTTTCTAGCTAACATGTTTACTTGCTGTGAAATTTCCCTTTAGTTATTACATTGCAACTTAATGAAACACACATCACAAGAAATTAGCAATGGCATCTTTAAGAAAGTAAAAAAACACCAGGAGACGGCAGTAAGAAAAATGTCTCTGATCACAGATGGAGCCCACATGTCTGCTCTCAGGAAGCCCATCCTCTTCTCTGACAGGACAAGCCATCTACCACATAGGTAAAACACTTGCAGCTTAGTGATGCTCTGACCAGAGAACCAGGACTGCGGAGGACTCTAGAGCATGGTCAGCACTTTGTAGCTCTTACCTGCAACTGTCAAGTGAGCAGTCTTCCCTTTTTCTTGACAGCCCCCTTTCCAGGAATACTTTTCACAATGCAGGAGTGAGGAAAACCTGGCCTCCACTATCCCTGGCGACAATGTGGTATGGATCAATGATGGCATGGCAGCAAATGGCACCTTACTACATTCTGACTCTTACGACTTTATGTGAACTGCATGTACAATATTTAAAAGCTGTTATCAAGATATATTCTAGGCAATACATTTATAAGAAAGATGGTTGCCCAACGATGAATCAAATGACTTAGGCGAAATATAACTCTTTGTGATTCTATTTTCCTACTTGTGTATGTATCTGTAATGACAACATACTCTATTCAAATGCAGTGAAGTCAAAATGAATGCAATACGAGTGTTAGCATTCTCCTCTGCAACAGATAATATCAAATATACAAAGCTGACTTGACTGGCAAAAGACAGAAACAAACACGAAAACCCTTGTAGGTAAAATTGGTTTCTGTACATAGATCTCTAAAGGATTACAAAGGTCACAAATTTGTTGGTTGGTTTAAAGTGCTGGATTAGTTTACCTTTTGGTACTTCATAGGCTCACTTGCCTTTAATTTCCTCTCTCACTGTGAAAGTTCTAGTCAGCAGCTATTAGATTTCAAAATTGTAATACAAATAGAGAATTGAATACTTTTAAGTTCTAGAACTAACCATGTTACTTATTTTTTAGTTGACAGCAGATAATATATAGCAACATTTATCCACTTGTGGGATATTACTGTCCAACTTGACCCAGTGAATAATGTTTTTCAACATACCTTATATTTATTCCAGGGAACCAAAATCTCTACAGTAGCAGGAACCCTGAACTGATATACTTGGTGTGCTAGAATTAGGTTTTAACAAATATATATGTATGTGTGTATAAAACACATACATATGTATTATACATAAATGTTATTGAATCATCATTGGATTTTAATCACATGGTAGACTATCCCAATGTCTAGCACCAGCACATGTCAAAAAAGCAGGTTCTGTTTACCTAGTCAACTTGTATTAGATTCTGAAAAAGACCCTTGAGATATAAAACTAATTTTTTAATAAATATATCTTATAGCTTTACATTTCTGTATCTCTCAAGTTTTTCTGTATAAATTTACATAGAACCACAGAAAGCTATTCATCTCTCAAAAATTTCTCCTCTACTACCAAATGCAAATGCTTCCTACCCCTTGAGAAATGGTATCTGATTTAATGTTAAGGGTATGTGTGTGTATGTGTGCAAACATAAGATTATTTCAAGAGATAGTAAGTTTTACACTTGCTGATAGGAAACAACTCCTAGAAAATTTAGAAATCTCTTAAAGTGGTGGTATCTAAACAAGGTATATAATTTCCAGAATTGTGAAGCAAAAAATTTAATCTGTGTCTTTAAAGACTTCTTCAGACAATGCTTTCAGAGAGAACACGCTCTATTGAGATAATACCAGACAGATTACACCAGAAAGTCATTTTTCTTTAATTGTAAGTCGTTAAAAAATAAAATCACTATACATGCCACTTGGCCCCAAATCCCATGCCAAGACATGAATATAAAGGCTGCACCATTTCACATGCTTTCCACTAAGATGTTTCTCCAAAAAAATTTACAGAGTAAGCAGCACCCTCTTTCTTCATCAGAGTCTCCCTTTTCTGTTACACAGAACTTGTATTTAACTGTGAAACCAGCAGAGTACAAATACAGCATAAACAAACTCTTTGCAAACATATGAATGACGCTTACTTCAGCATTGCGAGAAAAGCAGCAGGCTCGACATCTGGTATACGGATTTCATCTTTGTCCTCAGCAAGTTCTCCGTAAAACATTGCATGGAATACAGAGCTTCCAACAGCTAAAACATACTGTGGAGAAAGGGAAATCTTATTTCATGCACTAAACTGAAAGTGTTTTTAGCAAATCAATTCAGAGAAATAACTCAGCAATTAGGTTTAGTGGATGCGAAGCATCTAAACCCCACTCTTTTGCCAAAGCCAAAGGACAGACTCTTGCTATGAAAGCTTAAGATAGATGTTCACACAAACCAGCCTCTACGAGGCTAACTCGCTCAAGGTTTTAAGAGATAAATGTACAAGTTCCTTCTTTATAAAACAGATAAATAGAACAAAAGCTTAGCTAACTGATTTCTGGAGAAGAGTAAACATACAACTTTCCTAACCTGTCACAACAACTTCCCATGACTGGAGAGTTAAGAGGGCACATTTTTGTGTGGGCTCTAAAACAGGGTAGAAGGGGACAAAGAAAAAAATTAAGCGTGGCGAAAGCTCTTTGGAGGGGCCTGCTTTCTCCGTGGTGGGGAGAAACTTGCACTGCTTGCCGTTGGCAAGCTGCCCACCCCAACCAAGTTGCAGGCTTCTGGAGAGGGTCTCTCTTTGTAGGTCTCAGGACTAAGCTGGTAATGCAGCTGTTGCTTACTTTGTGTCCTGGCAACCGCTGAGTCCCACCTGGTGGCCCGACCACAAAATGTACATCTGCCATCAAGTCATTATTGAACATCACCGCATTTCTATAAACAGAGGCAATTCATTAATTCACAGCAGCCAATATTTTTAATACCCCCTCCCACACATACAAAACCCATAAAAGATTCCCAAGCTAAGTAACAGTTTAATAACTTCAGGATAAAGCTACAAATAGAGATTCCAACTAACCGACTGTGTTTGGAATCACTGCACACAAAAAAAGTAAGTTAAAAAAAAAGAAAGTTATCCAAACTTTTCATTAGGACATAAATAGAAGGTTGCTATCTACTACGGCCCACAGACACAACTCTGTCACTTCATGTTACAGCCTGCAAAAACATTTTTATCTAAGAGGAAAACAGCTGTACTGCTTTGGGGAAGATACAAGGCAGTTTTCCATACCAATAAAGCTTCTGGGAAAAGAGGAAACAGATTTATTTTAAAACACATTACAGACTATGCAAAAGCAGAAACTTCAACACAGGAAAACTTTTAAAGCCAGTGTGCTGGCCGGGCACTTACCTTTCCCGGATGGTAGGATAAAGACCCTGCCAGTTGGGGGCCGGGAGAAGATTGTTGTTACTGAGGTTCTGCTGGTGGTACTGATGGACAGCGGTGCTGCCCGGGGTGGCTGGCTTTTTCCGAGGGAATATGTCAGCAGCCATCTTCTTCTTCTTTTTAGTCTTCAAGGTGATTATTTCGTAACAAACTGGGGGCAACTTGCCGCTGTTGCTGCTGCTGCTGGTATTTGCTTTCTTTGAGCTTTTCTTGGACCTGTTCTTTACTGTCTCTGGAAGCATCAAGAAGAAGGTGAGACATTTCATGTTCTTTTCCTGGTCATCTACCATGAGTACTGTGTGTCTTTCTTTGCAGACAGATATCCCAAATTGGTGCAAACCTCAAGGGAAAGAGGCAGGCACGAGCTAAGATGTTAACAGAAACTAACAAGCTGATATTTTGCTTCTTTTCTCAGCCAGGCAAGGTGACCTTTTCACTATGTTGAATAGAAACTGGCTTTAAGTTTTATCCAGTACTGGGTCTGTTAAATACATCCCCATCATGATTCCTGTTTGTCTCTTATTCACTCATAAGAATAACTCAGTTTCCTAGATCACCTGAAAATGCTACTCTGAGCGAAGATGACAGGCAGGGAACCGGAGCACTTGTTTTCTGAATTAGGTTAGCAAGATGTGCTGGAGCTGTGCGAGTCTGTTCAACCGGCTGAAGTTGTGTGCTGAATGGATAGGAGGAGAGCAGGTTTTACAGCCCTGCAGATGGAGTCAGACAGCCAGAGCTTGGAGCCAATAGCTGAAGTCACCAATCATGATTGGACCAAGTAAAACAGTGACACCTATTGTAACGTGCACGGTTCTGATATTAAAGGAACAGCAGTCGCATTCTCTTGTCTACTATATGATTGTATATAGAAATAAGATAAACAACCTATGAGAGATATTTGAAAACAGGAAGGGAAGAGTTTGTGCCCACAGATTTTTCTTCAGTAGTTGTACATTTTAATTTCACCAGTTAAACAAGCAGAAACAATTAACAAAGGCTATTACTACAACTCTATATTTCTAGTAAAATCTTTACCATGGCAGCATTTAGTTTGAAATATTTCAAGTAAATCCTCCATTCTACCACCTAAGAGAGTTTATTAATAGCACAACTGTACTATACACATTCCTTACAGCTTAAAGGGAAAGGATTTTTTTTTCAGTCTCTGAATATGAGTTTAATCTAGTCCAAAACAAGAGAGATGAGGTCATTTGTTCACTTTACCTCCCAATGTTTTCTAGCTCCTATAATGATATTTGACAGGAATCCAGATCACAAAATACTGTTAGAGTAAGATTATACCAGCAGGCTTAGCTGCACTGAAACATAAGATAAATTCTAGATATAAAAATTAGATTCAAATGGGACAAATCTGGTAATCAGTGTTTAAAGGTTGTAATTCACTAAAAATAGGTCAGGTGGGGCCCTATTCAGGATCTCAAAACCTAACATAAATGTTTTGGCTACATTTAGCCTTGCCATAATTTTAAAGAATATAATCCACAACTTCCAACACAAAACCAATAACAAGGCTATTCAAATGATAAATGTTCTGATGTTGCATAGTTAAAATGCAAACAGGTTCCCTCTGCTTTGAGTCAGAAGAATACAAACTACTATGTGGTTTCATAGATGTGAATCCTCCAACAATTTGTAGCTTTGTTGAGTAAGGAAAAAACAAAAACACCTGCTGTAGGTTCCACACATGCTTATTTATTTCTCAAGAGGGACTAATGAGGAGATTTAATCTCCCCTCTCTATTTGAATTACTCTCATTTGTGGAAAGTGCAGCAGCCATTTGCCACCCCCCACCTAATGCACCTTCGTGATACAGCCCTGCACACAACAAATAGGGCTTTGACTGTTATTATTACAAAACATCTACTGAAGATAACACACCAGAAATCAGACTTTAAATCCCTGGGACCTTACATCACTACACCAAACCAAGGAATAGCCTCTTTATTGTCATCATTACTACTAAAACTGTTTGCAAAGTCACTGCAAGGAAGGTTGAACGTGGGAGAACCAAGGTCTTTGGCACGAGGTTATTCACCCCCATTTTGGATGGATGCTAGAGTGCTGATTTAGTAAATTACCCTGTTCCCATCACAGGGCTCCTATACACACAGAAGCACACACTTCAATATGGCCTTCAAACAGACTTAATACAATGAGAGAGCTCTAGAAACTAGTTTCAGAAAGCACATGATGAAAACATGAAGAAAGAACAAATGAGTTCCTATCTGACTGAATATTCAGGACATGATTAAAACCAAAGGATTTCTCTCCTGTTCAATTGCTACTCAGCATCCTGACCACTACCCTCCTAAGAAAGCCCCCATGATAGGAGGGTCCTTCTGACAGGGATTTATCCCATATATACCTGGCTTTCAGATCAGAGAGTAATCAATTAGAGTGGAATGGGAAACAAGCTGCTTTCAGACAACCATACTAATAACTGGCCACTGGACAAACAAAATAGAAGAAAAAGAATAAAAAGTACACACAAGAACTTAGAAGGCTTTGTGGTTTTTATTCATTCTGCATATTGTGGGTAGTTTGTGAGAAATAAACGGGTTTTAAACTTTATTTCTCCCTTTGACTGATTTTGGTTTTTAGAGGTATTTTGTCACGGGATTTCCTTTCCCCGGACTTACAATTGGCATAGTTGGCAGGATTCCTGTGAACCTGAAATCTGTCATAATGGGTGCGACCTTAGGGAGGGCCGCCCCTAGAAATGATGGGGAGAAGCGGCGCTCGTGCTGAGGGACATGTGCCCACACTTGTGTGGTGGTGGAGGTGCCACCACCGCTGCTGGCTGTGTCTACCCCGGCCTGTGGCCTGAGCCTAAGGCTACTGCTTCTGCCACTGCTGCTGCTCTTGCTGCCCGCCGGAGCCTGGCCACAACTATGGAAAGGAGCAGAGGTCCAGGTCACCTTGATAGAGAAGCAACTGGCTGCTGTGTACCACACCTTGCTGGCTACAGAGCCCATCGCTGGAACAGCTCCGACCAAGGTAACAACCTCCTATTCCATCGCGGGATGGGTGCAAGATTGTACCCAAAGGCCATGGAGTGGTGTGGCACAGATACCTACAGTATATCATGTGACTGTCCACTTGCCTTTGGCATCCCCCGGGAATGATGAAGCAGACGACACACTGGCCCAGATGCTCTGGCTAGAAGGAAAGCCTGCCTCTGATGTGGCCCAATGGCTGCATCAGTGTTTGTTGCACGTGGGGCAAAAGACAATGTGGGTCTGTTGGTGGGGCTTGCCTTCACCTTTGAAGAAGTCACAGAGCCCGGAAGGAGTGCCCTGCACATTGTACAGATCAGCAAACGACCAAGAGGGGCCTAGAGCCTCTCTCTGCAGCCTATGATCAGTCGCTGGTTACTGAGAGCAATTGAGGTACCCACTTTATTGGACATGTGTTGCAAGGATGGGTGCAGCAATTAGGAGTAAAATGGATGTGGCCCTGGACATTTCATCACATGGATCGGCAATGGCTGGCTCTTCTGGCACCTTGGGGAAAGGCCTGGAAGATGGCCTTCTGTGTATTCCTGTAATAACAGCAAATTGGCCCCAGACAATCATGGTTATTTGGTTCTACGGTCTTTGTGTCCTGGATGTGCCCCCTGGCTGCAGCTGCCACATGATGGCTGGAATGCACGAGCTTTGGACTTAATCTGCATGGGACTTTGAACCTAGCTGAACCCTCTGGCTTGAGAATTATGATTGTGTTGCTGTTGTCAAGAAAATAATGTTTAAAGAGAGGCTTGACTTTGTCTAATGTTTGGTAAAAATTTTGTGAGCAATCTAGCATGACTGTTAGGAATGAGTAAATAAGTGTAGAAACGTATTTTTGTGCTTAGGGAGAGATTGTGCTGTGAAGGAACCTAGCTGAATCCTCTGGCTTGAGAATTATGATTGTGTTGCTGTTGTCAAAAAAATAACGTTTAAACAGAGGCTTGAATTTGTCCAATATTTGGTAAAAGTTTTGTGAGCAATCTAACATGATTGTTAAGAATGAGTAAACAAGTGTAGAAACGCATTTTTTGCTTAGTGAGAGATTGTGTTGTAAAGTACATTTACTTAATCTGCATAGGCTGAATCCTCTGGCTTGAGGATTATCAAGATTTTATTGCTGTTGCTATTGCATGTTACTAGATTGGTCAGAAGAGGGGGATCGAGTAAATTGTAAGGCGAGATTTCTGGAAGGGTGGATTGTGGGTAAAATTGAAACATTTCCAGAATATCTCGCCTGGCTTTAGTATATCTGCATATCAATAGGCATTCAGAGGTGGAAAGAAGTATGGCTTTAGTGCATTTGCATCTTTCCTCAGGGGTGGAGAAGTTCATCTCCATATCAATGGGTGATTACCTGGGCAACAGAGGGCTTATCTGTACCTGAGAGGTGAGGGGGAGGGCCAGCATGGTTGCTGCTGGAGCAGAGAGGAAAGATGACCTGGGACTGCAGTTTGTGAGAAATAAACAGGTTTTAAACTTTGTTTCTCCCTTTGACTGATTTTGGATTTTAGAGGTATTTTGTCCCAGGATTTCCTTTCCCCAGACTTAACAATATTTTCAACATCCTTTATGAGAAAGGCTTCCACAAACACTACACTTACGCCACTAAAATAAAGGAAAAGAGTGCACATAATAGTTTAAGAAAGAAAATTATACTTTAGGTAATGTTCTTTCGGAAATTAAAGGTTTCAATTATTTGGAAAATTACGTTTAGTGGAAAAGCTTGGGGAATGCACTCCTTAAATGAAGTAGTACTGAGTCTGACTCACCTAGAACAGGGCTGTAAAGAGGGGCATTATTACTCATGGATGTGGAGAGAGATATGAGCATGGCTGTTTTAAACCACAAAAGTAATCCCATTAAAAAAAATAGGAACAGCATTTTAATTTTTATAGCCAATTTGAAAAGCATGAAAATGTTAATAAAATCGAGCCAATGGAAAGCTTGAGAGATGCCTTTTCATACCATGGTAACAAGGCAGGTAGTAATACGAGGTCCTTGCTACTCGAAGTGTGGTTCAGATGCAGCAGCATCTCCTGGAAACCTATTAGAAACTCAGAATCTCAGCCACACTCTGGATCAGAATCTGCATTTTAAGAAGACTCCCCAGGTAATCTGTATGATTCAAGTTTAAGAAAACCTCATACAGATTAAACTAAGGGATGTTACAGCATCTTCCCAATGGTCCAGGATCAACATCTGGTACCACATTTTGCTTTTAATTGTCAAGTGACTGGAGAAATAAGTCAAAATAATTAAATTTGGTTTAGACATAGAACTTCACCTTCATGTCTTGCTCTGAAATTCTTCTGATCAGGCCCTAAATTCTAGGAGTCAGGTATGTATACAGTCAACTGAGAGGCCACAAAATATTTTTTTAATTCTCTGGAAAAGAAGCTAAAGGTCAATTATTTTAAGGGATGATTACTAAGTATTAGTGAAAAATGAAGGTTTAAAAAATGGCAAGTGTGAAACAGATGAACCACTTTATATTTTTAAATAATCTACTTCATAATTCTGTTTCAAAACATTAAGACTGTGGCACAGCAAAATTAGCAATCAAGTAATCTGGTTCAATCCTGGTTCAGCCACCAAAAATTAAAGTGTGTGTGTTGCGGGGAGGGGGTCCTGAACAAACCCTTTAGATTTTTAGGGCCTCAGTTTTTTCAGCCACAAAATGAAGAGGTTCGTTTAGAATAGATGAGTGTTTCTCAATCTCTACCCTCAATCCACAGTAAGAAATGAATTGTATAGTCAGACCCAGTACTAACATACACACACACACACACACACATGCACATGGAAGTTAATAAAACAAAACTTACTCTTAGCATGATATACTCTGACATTCTGTTTTATTCTTTTTTTTTTAATTTTCTTAATGTTGGTCCTGATTCATTCCATTGATTTCATGACCATAGCCTAAGTAATATGGGCCTAGATTATTTCTGAGGGCTTTTAAGGTTTAACATTACAGGGTTCTTTGCTATCAAGAATTTGGACTAAGGGCCACACCAGATAAGAAGCAAGGATGCATCAACCTAATGGAGCCCATAAAACCCTCAAATTGCACACAGAATTGAGTGTGCATTTATCTCTCTGGAAAGAGAAGCCACAGCTGTGATCTGTCTTTCAGAGTAATCCATGATCCAGAACACAATAAAATGTTATGAAAATCTAAGATTGATTTGAATATACAAATATTCCTATCACTGTATTCTCTGCTTTCATTTATATAATCTATGTCATTAAATACAAATTATGGCTTCTTTTTCCCCTTGAAATTAAATAGTTAAAACCTCATCTATTCAGTCTGTAACCCAGAAACATCACCCTCTGGGTTGAAGGGTAATAAAGGATGCCAGTCTGATATCTATTGTCAAATTTCACCTCTTAAGTTTCTAACTATCAGTGTATCACTTGTTCCTACATCTGCTTAATTTTAAAGCTGTTAGAAGACATGCTTAATCTGCCCTAATGAAGTAAATAGATCAAGAAACCCATCAATCTTTCAAGAAAAGTGCATACAGGTATCCCCCACTTTCTCAAAAGTCTGGATTAGGCCACTTCACTTGAAAGACCTATATGGGCCCCTGTTTTCACTAAGCAAAAGAGATCAAAAGAGTATTTTCACTTTTATGAAAAAAGGTGAAAAATGAAAACAGCATTCAGCATTGATTTTGTGGCGAGCTGTTGTACAGGCAGTGGGCAGCCTGAGGAGGGAGAGTGGCCCCACGGAGCTCCTTCCCCAGGAACCACACTCTTCATCTCGGTTATCAAGCCACCAGAGCTTTGAATTGAGTCTGTGAGCATCTGTGCTTTACCTCAATTTGTTTTGGGCATCCGTTATCAAGATGTGTCCTATGGTACCAGGAAGCCTAAGAGAGGTTATTTTTTGGGTCTGGAAATGCTAAAAAATTTTCCCATATAAATAGTTTTTTCACTTCAACTCACAAAAGGTTTCATAGGAACCCTACTCTCAGATACCAGGGCAAATCTGTATTCTCAAAATATGGCATAATGACTATGCGTTGCATCAGGTATTGGGCATACAATGTGAACAAGATTAATCAAGAAGCTTAAAAGATTTGCTAACAGTGGGTTTTGGATGATTTTTGTAATTTTCCAGAAAGTTCAGTTACTTTTACCTCTTTTCATTCAATTCCCAATAATAACAAAATTAGCAACAGAATTTAAGCTCACCTATACAATCCTCTTCTCTACTGGAAGGTTGGCCAGACACCCTTTATTTAGTACAATATTGTATATTCAGTTTGGGGGCTTGAATGAGGCTTGGAACAGAAAGGGACTCTAGAGATCTTTAATGCAACTTACCCTTCAATAAGGTAAATAGATGTCCAGAAGATTAAGAGATTTGTGGAAGGTCCACAGTTAAGCAGTGGAGCAATGTTTGGACTGGAGTGCCAATTTCCTGCTTGCCTAATTTTGTCTGTTCCATTCGCTGTGATTTTCCTCCACAGTAATTACTCATATCTTTATATAATGCTTTATCCTCATATTTATAATCAACTTTAAAAGAAAAATACGCACAAAATCAGACATGAAAACCATGAGCATATATATACTCTGCACCGTGCAGGAAGAATGCTAGAAGGTGACTTTTTGGAAAGAAATGGAGAGGAGCTGTAATGGGAAGGAACACACATGCCTAACAGTCATGTGGAAACTGCTCAAAAACAGAAGAGGCTTTCCAGGTAAAATGAAAGTTAGAAAAACCAGCCATTCCTGGTTAACACCAACAAATCCCATGTCAATGACCAACAGTGCTGGCAACTTTTGTTTAACTTGTTCTAAGTCTGGACTCTTTGTCTGGACTTGTACTTGGTTTACTATAGACACCTGAACAGTACAGCTGTGACGTTAACTGAGATTTAAACGAGGTAGGGTGGACAGAAGAAATGAGTATCACTGCCAGAAATTTTGAGAAAAAGAGGAGAGTAATTTAACCTGGTAAGTCAAGAAGGAATAGCGTTCTTTTATGGCTTATTTTTCTCTCCAATACTGAGCAAAAGTTGTGCTTGTGATTTGGGAGGTAAAAAAGATAAGCAAGAAAATGTTGACAGTCCCAAAGAATAGCAGCAGCTCCTGGAAAACAGACTCTATGCTTTCTAAATTTGGAAATAAACATGGAGTCAAGCACTGGCAGCATGGTACAGTGAAAAGAATAAGAGCCAACAAGTGGCCTTGAGTTTTGGTGGTCCTTAGTATTTGTGGGCCTCATTCTCCTCATCCGCCAAATGGGTAATTAAACCCCCCTCATCCCTCTCAGGAGTATTGTGAAGGCAAGATTACATGTTTGTGAAAAGACTTGGATAAAAGTTGACACTGCAAAGGTAAGCTTTCACTATCAGTAACAATGGTACACAAAGTAGGAAACATTTGTGATATAATCTTCCAAAATATGAAAACCCAAAGATTAATCTTGCTCTCCTGTAATCTTTCAGGCTTCATAGCTACTGACATTTTATCATCTGTAGGCTTGTTCCAGCTCTACCCATGGACCAAGGCAGGTCCTAGATTTCTGTGGATCTTGCTTGGGTTTTGCAGATAAGGTTACATAATTAAGATCTGTGTTATACAGTATGTTCAGGTACCCACCTAGAGGCTGCACCTACACCTGGAGCCTACACTCCAGGCTGGGTTGTCAATGGACTTCAAACTTCCATATGACCATATGTTGGCAAAAGTGCTGCTATACCTGCTTCCTCAGAGAGCCCCAAGCTGTGGGTAGTCCGTCTACAGGCCCCCAGCAGTGTCTACAGAGGCAACTCAATTTGGCCTCTCTCAGCATGCACCCAGTTTGAATTCTAGCACCCAGGGCAGTAACTAAGACAAGGATTTGGGCAAAGCATACCTCAGTCTGCCTGAAAGGATGAGGAATGTAGTTTCACTAAATCATTTCCTTGTCACTACATAGAGCTCCAGTTAACCTTAAATTCTACTTTAAACTTGGAAAAACACTCAATAGTATAATGTGGCAATTCTTTGAAGGCAGAAACAATGATTCTTTGGAAAAATTCCATATGGTGTTTAACATATTTGTTAATTACAGCTGTGTCTGTGTGTACGTTGTTTAGAATACTAAATAACTCATCTAAATCCCAAATGACTCTTGATTATATGTTAAGTGATCTTGAAAAGGAATAGTATATAAAAATTATCATAGGAGGTATTTTAAAGATAGCTACTTAAAGGAATATACTGCTAAGAGTACTGTAAACTTGAAGATACTTGAGTAAACAAAGTAATCAATGGTTAATCTTTATATACTCTAGATGACTGTCTAGTAAATTTCCTCATGTGTAAAAGTGTCGATTACATAATCTCTTTTATCTTTTCCAATTCTAGATTTCTAGGATTAAAGAATCTGCATGTTCAGCAGAAAAGATAAAATAGTTTCTTTACATTTTAATACTGTGATTGTGACCAATGCTCAACTAAAACTTTATGTGTATATATAAATATGCCATATTTTATTGATTGTAAGACTGACCCTCCTCCCCTTTAACATCTGAAATTGGGTTGTACCTTATAACCGATGGCATCTCATGAGTGCAACTATTAGAATTTTTTCCTCTTTCTTTTTGGTACATATAATAATGGCATGTCTGGCAACTGACGGCACCTTACAGTCAGTGAAACCAGGTAAAGTATATACAATCCAACAGAAAGAAAGGATTTAGATTGGTTAATTGCTCCCCTAACCAGGCAAGATAATGCTCAGAATTCTGGCTGAACTAAGAATAATTGAGCTTTCATCAAGTAGTCACTTGATAAAGTATAATCAGAATTCTCACCTGAGACTGCTACTATGACAATCGATGATATGGTAGAAAGTCTACATGGAAATTCCAAAGCGAGAATTTCCACTGCCAGGACTGATAAGAGTTCCAGCATTAATATGATGCATTTCTAATATTTTATCATGGCATGCAACGACATATGTACATAAAACTGATTAGTAGAAGCCTGACTCTTTGCATAATATTTGCTGAAGATTTTTAATAGTCAATCTGTGATTTATTAACTTTCAACATTATACACAGGTTAAACTTAGATATAAAATTATTTTTATATAGAATCTATATTAAGATGTTCATTTATGAAAGAAATATTATCATATTACAATGATCTCATTACATGTATGACTCTAAGTACTTTTAAACAATGTATCCAAAGAAAAGTAAAATCAGGCCTCAAGAGGTCTCTTCTGAGAAGGCAGGACCCAACAGGAGATACTAATCCTGTCAGAAATGCTTGAATGGAACTGCCTTGTCTAACCACTGCTGTGTTTCTCCAGGTTGCTGGCTTTAGTTGACAGAAGAGGAAAATAATGTGTTTCAGTCAAAGAAAAAAACTGTTTTTCATAGATTTTTTAAACTTTGGCTGGTGATTTAGGAAGACAGTAACTGAAAACATCTCCACAATCAGATCATTACAATCGAAAGCCCTTCTTTGCTTATATATTTAACCAAAGAAGGTCTTGCTCTATGTGGGAAATTCACCTTTTACAAAAAGCACATGAAATGGGAAGAAAACCTAGACAATCCTCAAATCACTATATATTCTATATCAATAATAATTATTGTGATAAATGTCACAGACCAGTTTCTTCAACATCTGCAACTTTTTGTAATGACAAAGCTCTACAAGATCAAAGATTCCTAAATATTCAAGTCACCTAAATGTGAGCCGTGCCCTCAGTGACACAAGGGTGTTTGGAAGTGATACCACTTTCCTATCATTCAACTTATTACCACCTCCTGAAACACCTGAAGTAAATTATTAAATTAAAAATTTTTTTACCTATAAAATGAACAAGATAAGTCTGGTAAAGGCAAGGCCAGAAAACAAAACAAAAACAAGCCAGTTTCATTTCTTATTTTAGCAAAATCACATAGAAAAAGACCAGTTACCAATTTTGTGACTTGACCATCATAATAAACATATCCATAAGGGCCTCAATTAATCACTATTTAATGAAATGCCTTCCTTTTTGCAATGTATGTAGAGCCACTATGAAATGTAGTTTTTTTACGCAAATACAAGATCTGAAATGCTCTACACTAAGGGAAATTGTGCTATGGGAAAACACAAACACAAATAAAGTTACAAGTTCCCTTCCCACTCAATTTCCAACATAGCTTTTCTGGAGTAGAGATAACCAAATGAAAATGAAACAGGCACATATTTTCTAAATTGAGTCACAAATGTATTTTCTGACAAAAAATTCAAGTAGAATTAGAAGCCTGTGACAGAGGGTTATTACAGAAACCAGCTTCTGGCAAAAACTCAAAGTAAAATCTGTTCTAAGTCCAAATTAAAAAAATATGTTTGAATGCTACTTTTAATTAGCTTTAAAGTACACAATTCCTGAAGATGGTAGAGAAGGACACACTATAAAGTCACACTGTCCTATAAAAGCTGGCATAGCCTTACCTATATCAGTATCAGGAACAGTCAGAGATTGCCTCCATTTGCTGTAGAAAGTAATTATTTGGCACTGACAAAGTACTCCCTTCTTGCTTTCATCTTTCATGCTGTTGTAGCTGGAATCAGAGTTGAGGGGGTTCTATACTTAGCTCCATTGTGTGTTTCTGAATGAAGAAAATAAGGTATTTCAAACAAAAATTCAATTCTAATAATGTTCAGCGAATCCTTTTTTCTTTTTAATTAACAGCTACCATATAAGTAGGTCAGTACTTGAACTGCCTAGAGGTATAGAATAAAATAATTTAACTGCTTAAAAAATAATGCTCAAATAAGTCTCTCTTAGAAAGTCAAGATTATTCATGGAAATATGTTCTTAAATTTGGGTTTCTCCAATCTCTATATCACATAACATGCAGATAGTATTTATTGTGTACCTTAGCTATAACAAGCAGATTAAAAACATTCAAGTCAAAATAAAACTTTAATAAGAGGCGACTCAACTGTTAGTACTCTCCTTCTATCAGCCTAACAGGACTGTAGATCAGGCTCCTATCCAGGAAGATGAGAAGAAATTCTGTCTCACCTTTCACAGTGCAAGGAAGCCACACGGTTTGTAATGCATTTTGGGTCTGTGACTTGACTCGGAGTTCTTTGACTCATCCGCTCCATTCACTCACCTTGCAAACAAGACTATTCCCACATTGCGAATAAGCCCATTGCTTCCTGCCATCCTCACCTTCCTTTCATTCCTACAACCCTGCCTATCAGAAGCCTATCCAGCCTTCACAATGCAGTGCAAAGACACTTCAATGAGGAGGGCTTCCCAGCAAGTTCAGACTCCATGCAGCATGTTCTCTTATTCCATCCTGCTTTATGCTGTCTGGTAGGCTGCATTCTCCAAAGGCTGCATCTCCCTATCTCCAAAGAGCCAACACCACCACACCCACAACTGACTTTCAATAGGTAACAATTATGTAACTGGAAGGATCAAGTCCAAGTCCATCCAGAACTCTAGACTGCATTTGTGGAGTGCAAATGATCCTGGGCTAAAATGGTCTGAAACTGAGGTCTATGATTTTTCAGACTGAGATGCAAGGTTTATACGAGGTACAGTGGTAAAGAACCTAGACATCTATTAATAGTGTCCTGAGGCTCTCCTGAACATGTCTAAGCACAAATGTGGTTTTATAAAATTGCAGTCATCTTGCAGCTGGGCCAACAGAAAATACTAAAGCTTAACTTAAAGCAAGTCCCCACACGTGCTTAAAGCAAGACTTTCCTTCATTAGAAGTCTTAAAATTTAATGTAATACAGATATTCACATATTCAGAGAAGTGTGAGCTAACCAGAAGCAAGACTCAGCTATCAGGACAAAGCTGCTTTTATCAACTAGTCTCAATTCGTGGTCTGGCCTATTTATTTATAACACCAGTAGAGAATTTTAGTGATTTAATGAACTGGAAAGGATAATAAATTCTCAGCAATTCACATGAAAGGAGGAAAGCAGTCATACGAATGATCTAAAAAACTGGATAATTAAAGAGACTTTTATATGTAGCTTTGAAATGTGTTTCGTCTGTACTTAACATTGAATGGATGAATTTCCACTACATTAGACACACCCAACCTTCAAACAAAGTAATAAAACAGGCTTGTGTGTACAGGGCTAAGTATATGAACAGTCTGGAAACTGGCTCCTACCCCACAAACAAACCACACCGCTCCGGATGGGCAGTGTCACATTTTGTATCACCACAGAGCAGAAGCACCGGCAGAAAAGTGCACTGCTTGTATGTGTGCGCCTCCAGGTCATGCTTTACTAAAAACTGGAGTGCTAAGTAATCAAGTATTTGATTTTTTTTTTCCCCCACAAATAAGGATCCCTCAACTTCTGTCTATATATTTTCTTACAATATTGGAGTAATAATCACTGGAGATGGTTGTTATCAATAGCATAATAGCTCAATATCCCAGCCATGGCTGGAAAGTCTCTTGCAGGACTGGTGTGTTTATGAAAGGAAATTTTTACCACCAGCAATGATTTTAAAAATCATTAGCAGGGTTGATAATATAAATAAAGTATTATGAAGTAATGGCTTGAACTGTGGTTGGCAAAAAATAAATAGTAGCTTGAATTTCCAAGTAAGCTCAACTGGTTATAAAAGTGCATTTTTTGGAAGGTGGGATGAGGTAAATACATTGTTTTGTGTCTGTTGTTTAAAGTTTATAATAAAGTTGTTTATGATTTGGAAGTATTAAGCATTTTAAGAAGTTTTGAGCTGCACTGGTTAAGAAAGTCTTTGAAGTAGGTACAAGTGACTGAAGCCCTCTGAAATCCCCTATATCATCTGATAATGGTGGTACATAACCAAAAGCTCTCTTGGGAGGAGCTACCTGCTCCAAACAGAAGAGAGAGGGCTTTCTCCCGGGGCTCCAAAATTTAACAGTGGTCCATAGCCAGGCTCTGTGACTCTTCTTTCATGACTGATGCTGGTTCCTAAGCCACAAAGATCACTCCAGTGTACCCTGAGAAGCCAAAGGGAATGGGTATTGGAGGACCAGTCAAGTCATATTTCCTTTCCCACTCCTCTCCACCCACACCTAGGGAACTGGGGTCTTAGTGATGCAACAGCTCAGGTGAATGCAGGTTGGTGACTGCATTCCTTTGCCATAACCAGTGTACTGTTTCATGGGGAATCTCTGTGACATGCAGAGTAAAATTGGTTGGTTTTATTAAATCTTGACCCTTGTGTACACATTCTTTTAATATTCTGTGTGACAAAATGGGACGTATGCTTAAAGCACTTCTGGTGAAACTGAAATAGAATGGTTGTCTTGAGAAAAAATACTTGTGCAATGGTGTTATAGCTAAACCAGTATACTTGAGAAAATATACAAAGTATGCTTATTCATACTTAGGCATTTAGCAGACATTTTCTCAAAAATGAATGGAGCCTGTCACATCAAGGAAAACTATTACCAATTGTAAAATTCAACCTTAAGTAAAATTAGAAATTTGGAAATCTTAATTACATCACCATCAGCTTGATAGTTTCCCAATACTTAAAAGACTGTTTCTGAGGACATCTGTGATGACATTAAATAAATGTAATTTGGTATTATTAATGAAACATGTCAACATTTGAAAACTTGCATAATTCAGTGTACCAATGTTTTCTAACAACACAATTATATTACAGAATTGTGAATAGGTGAAAGGTCCATTCCAAGTACAACAATGAGAGGATGGGTGAAATAGGTGAACAGGGAAAAAATCAGAATGTTTCATACCTTGATCTGGGTGATAATTACAAGAGCATATACACATATCAAAATTCATCAAGCTGTACACAAAAAAAACAGACAAGCTGTACAAAAAAAAACCAAGAACAAAACCTAAAGTACAAGGCAGACCAATGGATTTCAGTATAACAGGAGCACAAAAAGTTCACCGACGGTTTGAGTCTACATCGTAATTAACATTTAAGATACATCTACTGACACCTTCTTTGAAGACCTTACGAGAAAAATTTAAATGGACTTTGACAACTATCCCTAGAAACTTCACAGAAACCAGCAAGAAAGAAGCAAGTATCTCTCTTTGATAATGTCTTCTCCTCTATCACATTTCCTCAAGACACTCAGAAGCAGAAACCTCTGCTGTTCCCCAAGGTAGGAATGGTTGCCAACATTTAGGAGAATCTGTTGTTCACTTTTTCCTTCATTTTTAAGACACACGTTAGGTAGAACCTGTTTCTCCCAACAGGAATTTAATACCTTCCTGTATATTTCTATACAGTATAGTATTTGATACTGTATAGTATCAAAACTTCCCTTTATATTAAGTAGTAGAAAAAAGTTTGCTGGAAACAAAGTTTAGGTTAGAAATTTGCAGAAGTCCAAACAAAGGAAATACTTAATATACCCATAGTAACTTTTCATTTAAAAATAGCCTTTTTTTTATTAGCCAAACACTTCTCAGCTTCACTGTTTGTAAGATTTCAGAGGATGTGCATTGTGTTAGTAGGACTGTGGTCTTCATATTTATTTTATACCGAACAATTATCTATTATTATAGATAAACTGGAAAATAAAAATATAGGTTGTCCCTATCTTGAGCATTTGATTTTCCCATAACTGAACCCAAACACCATTGTATACTGACATTGCTAACAAACACCCACCCTGCCTGGTGATGATTTTGTGTACATGCCGGGAGCCTATGCTAGCCAAGAGCTCAGGATCCATTTTGGCATGTTGAAGAGACTTTCATGACAATGACAAGAAACAGGAGATAATCAAGTAACCTAGAATTTCAGGTAAGCATGGGCTAATCCCATTGGTCCCACAGAAAACTAGAATAGTATTAGATTAACTAGAAAATTAACTGCTAACTCACATAAAGAAGTTCTACGGCATTTACTGAAATATGTGAAGTCATCTGCGGAAGGGTGGGAAGTCCAAGAGACTGGCTACGTGGGGGTCAGAAGTGACTGAATGCCCACTCTCAGAAAGATGGGTGCCAGCTTCTAGCACTCGCTCATCCTATCTCCTAAAGCCACAGGAGAGGATGGTGGGGGGGCGGGCACTCTGGGATGCACTCCTACCAGGATGGATGTCTTACATGGGGTTTTCGGGGGGAAGGGCAGTGCAACAGCCACCCGTAGCTGTGTGGAGCCAGAATCTGAATCTAAAGCAGGACGTGCTTCTGGGTCACTTCTCACCATTTTTAATACTGACAGTAGGATTATTTGGGGATGGGATACCCTCTGTAACCTTAATTAAGAACTCTGTCATTTTCTAGACTTTCTAGGAACAAAGATCATTCCCCAGTAACACATCTAAGTGTAGTCTATTACACTTGATGTTTCACTACATTTTTTATGAACAAAAGTCTGAAAATAGGTGGCATTATCTATATAATAAGCTCTTGTCTATCCAGAGACCTAGATATAATAATGGCTGATAGCCAAAATTCCTCCCTCACTAGAAAGCAGGCATGTTCCCTGTGCCAGGTAGGCTAGATCACTACTTCCGAAAAACTGGCTGAATATAAGAAAAGATAGCAACTAAAAAAAAAAAAAATTTCAAAAAGCAAACACAAGGTCCCCAAACCAGGTGTAGCACTATAAAAACAAAGTGTTTTTTCCAACTGGGCTATCCATTAATAGCCTAAACTCAGGGATATTGTGTGACTCAGCAGCACAGAGGAGGAAGCTTTCCACTCAGTGTTGGCCAATAGTGCAGACTGTTTTGGGTTCAAAAGAAAATAAACTATGTAACAGTGGTATCTGCAAAGAGTCTTCACAATAACAAAACTAAATGTAACACTAGTCTGAGTTTTAAAGGCAAGGGAAACTCATCAGGTAAATGCATTCAGAGCAGTGGTGCGCTTGTGAAATTCTGTTCCTAGTATGTATTATAATCATGGCTAAAATGTTTATACTCTCTAACTGAATATGGAGAGGGCTCTTGCTCACACACTATTACAGAAAAATAAAGTAGAGGAAAAAATAAGGTACTAGATATGTTTTAAAAAAAAAA
The DNA here is from genome assembly GCF_040802235.1 of Manis javanica. NCBI lineage: Eukaryota > Metazoa > Chordata > Mammalia > Pholidota > Manidae > Manis > Manis javanica. The sequence goes on along the minus strand of NC_133160.1, from coordinate 37,163,026 downwards.
GCAGAAATTGAGGGAAGTTGTCATTTTTGTGTTAGGTAACAGCTCTTGGGTTTATGCATTTCTAGAGATACATACATCATCTTTTTGGTTTATTGTCTATTCTTTGTTTGCTAACACAAATCCCCAAATTATATTCCTTGCACTTGACACCACTTACTTGCACAATTGCAATGGTACAAACCATATTAAATATTTCTTGCCCTATCAAGGGAAGGAATGGGAGTATGTTGTTTTTGAGATATTCTCATATTTGAAGGACTCAAATGAGGACAACAAAAAAGAAGATGAAAGGGAGACTAGAAACACCAAGCAAAACTTTAAAATGATGGCTACAATATTACTGTAGGTATGATTACAGTGCATTCCAGTCTGGGAAATTGAAGGTGAAGCACTGAGATCCTTTAATTTTGTGGATTTAGTACCACATTCAATTATGACTTGACAGGTTTCAAAAGTCACCTTATTAAAGAACTTACTTCAGCTAGAACCTCAGAGGAAAAAGGTTTTAAGGGGACATAAGAAATGCAAGGATGTCCTGACCAGCAGGAAAACACAAAAGGAGAAAAGAAATGGTTACATTCCACTTGAACAGACTGGTTAAAGAACAGATAATCACAGTATACCAGTGCCATTTACTAGGGAGCTCAGGTAAGTTTTGAAAAGTTCCCAAAGTGAGAACTTTTCTTGACAAAAAGGAATTGTCTCTTTTCCACCCTTGGTTAAAAACTAAAATCTAAAGAGAACAGGTTCTGGAAGACAGTTCCTGCCATTCAGATGTGAACTGAGGCAGTTGGCTGGGCCTTTCTGACAGTTAAGCAACCTATTCCTACACACTGGCATCACTTAGTGCTTTACAGACAGTATCCTGTCTAATCCTCACAACCACTATAAGTATTATTATCTCCATTATAAATTACGCATGTTCTGAACTTCTCCCTTGCTGGTGGGATGCTGAGCGACCAACGCTGGATCAACAAATGCCAAAGGATTACACTGCTTTATGAGGAATTCACTGGAAAACAAAACAGAGAAGGCAGACGACACTCATTCATTAAAAAAATATTTATTGAGTACCTTGTATGTATCAGACACTTGGGACACATTAATGAACAGGCACAAAATATTTGCCCAAATGGAATTTATAGTCTAGCAGGGGTGGGGAAGAGACAACTCAACAAAAACAAATGAACAAACAAATAAATCATGTAAGTAGTAATTTAGGAGTTTATAGGTGCTGTGGAAAAAGAAGTAGTAGAGCCTTGAAAGAGGGACACAGGGCAGACCTTACTGACAAGGTGCTGTTTTGGTGAAGACTGGAAAGGAGGTAAGGGGGGTAGCCATGAATGTATCTGGGAAGAAATACATTACAGGCAGGGGAAAAACCCAGCACAAAGACCTGAAAGTGAGAAAGTGCCTGATATGTCCAGGATCAGCAAGAAGGTAAGGACGGCTGGACTGGAGAGCAGAGAAAGATGTCAGAGATAGTGGTATCCAGACTGAATCGGGCAAGAGTAATCTGACTTTAATTCTGAGTGAAATGAGAGCTATTGGAGGGCTTTAAACTTAATCTGACTTATGTCTTAAAAAGATCACTCCAGTTGTCACGCTGATAACATATTAAAGAGAAGCCAGGGATGGAGAAAAAAGAGGCCACTGCAATAATCCTGGCAAGAAATGGAAACAAAAGTGCTAGCTAGCAGTAGAGGTGGGAAAAGGGGAACTCCTGGATTTATCTGGAGGACAGGATTCTGCATACATTTTGAAGATAAAGGAGCAGGACTTGCTAATAGCTTTGATACAGAGTGGGAGAGAAAGAAAAAAGCCAGGATGATTCCAAAGTTTTTGGCTTGAATGACCTGAAAAATAGAGCTCCCACCCACCAAAATGGGGCAGGCAGAAAGCAGACCAGGTTTGCTGAGGAAGATTAGAAATTCAAATTTAGTTCTGTTAAATATTGAGGTATCTTTTACATACTCAAGTGAAGAAGTCAAAAAACTAGCTGTACATGTGCATCAGAAATTTCAAAGAGCTAATTCAGTTGCAAATCTACAATCTGGGAATCTTAAGCAGCTACATGGTATTTTATGAGAGTCTTACAACTGTTTGTGACAAGAATCCTACAAGAACTGAGCCTGCAATACAGGAGGAAAAGCAGAATATATTGTCCTAACTGAATAAAGTATATATATATATATATATGTATTGTGTATATATATATATATATGTATATATATATAAAAGAGGGAATGACCAATTATATCAGATGCTGCCAACAGGTAAAATGAGAATTGACTGGTGGATTCAGTGACTTGGAATATTTTCTTCTGAAAAAGCCCTGGTGACTGTACCCTAATCCACCCCAAACCCAAAAGATATTATTGTACATTGAATATAATGTTATCTTTCAGTTTGCTTATGAAACTGAATTTGTTTTCCTAAAGAATTAACCAAAAGGAAGGATTTACTCCAATCTAATATTTGGGGCTCAAATCAGTAGATTTTTAAAGAAATAACAGTGATAACCTTCAGGTGCTGACAGTAACTTGCTATTATGCAATTCTTATCCCTTAGAAAAAAGAAAATACCTCCAGGTAAACTGGAAATAAAAACATACATTTCCTTTGTCCTGATGAAGAAATTATGATAAACCCTAATACCAGTATCATACTACTACTTTTCCTATTAAAATAAAGACCACGTTTGTACATTATCACCCTTACTATTTGGTAATGTGCCAGAGCATTTTATAATTTTTCTAAAATGCTAACACTAGAGCAGCCTACCATAAAACCAAAATAAAAGGTATAATTATTAAAAAGAAGTAGACACACGAGTCATTATCTGAAATTGATTGTATATCTAGAAAGCCCAATAAACTGCAAAGCTCTTAGAATAAAAGCACACACAAAATCAACAACTCTCTTACACCAGTAATAACCAATTTGAAGAGCCCATCACAATAGCAACAAAAACAAATACCCAAGAATACTAACAAGAAATATTAGGACTTACATGAAAACAAAGATCTCTGTTAGAAGAGACAGAAGGTCTGAATAACCTTGTGTCCCTTAATAGAAACACTGACTATTCTACATGTAAATGACAGTCCATGCCAATGAACAAAAATACAACATAATCAGGAATTTCTTAGTACTAAGGATTCATCTGCAGAGTCTTCCAGATTAAGATGGCAAGTTTAACAAAACATTCAAGTATATCCTCTCTCTAAACCACTAAAAAGGCAGTAAAAAGATCCTTCTAGAAGACAGACCCCAAGACTTAAAAAAGCTGTGTGGAAACTACAACATAGTCAAGAAAATGGAAAACAGATGGATGAGTAGCAACTAGAGGACTTAAGAGTGAAATGCGACACATGTCATCAGTGAGGAAAGCTGAGAAGCACTCCAGTTCACTAAAAAACTGGAGGTCAACGGTCACAGGCTAAAATAAGGTTAATAAAGCTTCCTCGATAAGTCCTACACCCCTGGATGCCCTTCCCAGCTCCTTGCTGCAGAGCTCTGCCCAAAGTCCCACACCCCAGCAAGACTAGACATTGAGCAGGAAAAACAGGTAAGGCTGTAGTGTGCTAAGGAGTGTTCCCCCAAGTGACTGACTCTATTTACACAAAGAGGATGCTAAGACTCCAGCCAGATGGCTCTATGAACACTGGCAGCTTGATCCTTTCTGCAGTGAAGGGTACTGGAAGACCACTCTGACCAGCCCAAGAAGAAAGACCCTACAAATGGCCCCAGTAGAAACACTCAGAAGAAACAGTAAACAGTCAAGAGGCTACAACTGGAGAGAAAGACCAAGGGGAAGGGAAAGGGACAGAGGACACCTTGTTACAATAAGCCTTTTAGTAATCTTAAACTATATGCAGTATCAGTTTAAAGATAACAAAATAATCTTTAAGAGGACAGATGAATGTAGTTATGATTTTTTAAAGCATAGTGTGACTTGCTCTACCAGGTATTACTATGTATTCTAAATCTATAGAGTTGGCACTGATTAAGATTAGAGATCAATGCATTGATGGGTAAGATGTCAAACAGAAGCAGACCCAAAAGCTTGTCAAGATCTTAAAATGTAGTAAAGGAAAAACTACAATCAATGAGGAAAAGATGTGCTATTTAATAAATGATGCTGGTAAAACTGGCCAGCTGGGGAGGAGAAGGATAATTCATATCCATATACTGACACAAACACTAAAATGTACTTCCAAAATTTTGTTTTCATTTACCTCACTTCAGAGCTTTACAAACATAAATGTTAACAAGCAAAAATTATTAAAAACAAAAAGGATAAAGGGAAAAAAACCATTACAAATATGATAAAGGCACAATTCTTTTGATATGAAACAAGTGTTTAAAATAATTTTTTAATAAAGGATCATCAATTAAGAGTGAAGTGAGTAAAATACCTTATAGACAACTCTCAAAAGGTAAAACAAAATGCAAATTATAAATTTCACTAGCTACCAAAAAATATAAATTAAAACAAGACCACATTTTTATAGAAAATTAAGAAAGATTAAACATTGGAATGCTGACACTATGGAAAGACCAGAGTGGAAGGGGGTCAATGTGTCTTGGCATAAGTCATTTGGCAATCTTCAAGAGTCATAAAAGAGTTCACCTCTGCCCCAGAAATCCTGCTATAAATCGAGACCAAGTCAAGTCAAGAGATATTGAGAGTTGCAGACAAGAGCATTTATACCAGCTCTGCTGTGTATCTGCAATTACTTTCTGAGACTGCCCCCTTTGCCAGACTTTACTCAGGACCTTCATTTATTTGGTGTATTCCACCTCCCTAAAATGCTATGTTGCAGGCAGCATTATTAACCTTATTCTATGGATAAAGGAAAGGCAATTAAAGAATTGGGTAATTAGGGTCACTTTTATCAGAAGTGGCCAAGCTAGGATTTGCAGTCACTAAAAATGGAAGTATGTCAAACAATAATAGAAAACTAGTTAATATCCACCATTAAAAATCTTATTTTCAAACACTTAAGGGCATAGGAAATATCTGTGATATAGTAACTAAAAGGGCAGTACTTAAAACTGCAGATGAAATTAAAATGTCAATTTTGTTTAAAAATACGGCTATACAGACAAACAAAAAGGAACAAATGGAAGCAACCTCATCCTATTAATAGTTTATTTCTGGATAATGTGATTATGATCTTAATTTTTTGGAGTTAATTTCAGAATGTCAGTAACAGGGATAATTGTTTTTTTACTTTTTACTTTAAAACGTTTAAAACCATAGAAACAATAGAAATTGAAGAGTGCTTCAATTTTTAAACGTGAAGAAAAACAAAAAGATTAGGTGACAGGTTACTATCTTATTTAGCACAGCATTACCACTGAACTATAAAATGAGAGGGTTTGTCCATCGTTATTTTCTCAGAATGAAATGGAAAAAATTAGCCTTACAGAATTTATTTAATAATCCAGTTAAATGAAATGTAAGTAGTACATAAAAAAAGATACCAGCAAAAGAAAACCTCTTCAATTCCCAATACGTGCTCAGAATCTGAACTACTAAAAGCAAATTTGGAATTGATGTACGAATTCTGATTATTATTTAAACAGTAAAGTTTGATAGGTTTCAAAAAACAAAGTCTGAGACACATAACTGGTGTTAGTTATTTCTGTACTATTTTGTTCAGAATGGTTTTAACAGCTCTTTGCAAGGCAAACTGGAACTGGCTGCAGAATACCTGTTTTGAACATAAAACAATGAACACAAAGTATTTCTATTTGGATGTGTTTATGCTGGGGAAGGGAAGGAGTGGGGGCAATCTGTTGACAAAGGGTGCCTTTCCTTTGTTCTTTCAAAGTATAACATTACAAGTCGTGTAACTTTGTAAGGAATCATAGCAAAGCACTTTCTAGGAACAAAACTTAAGAAATGATAATGACTTTTTTTCCGCCACAAATTATCAAAGGTTTTTTGAATGGCTGTAGGATTATATTTCACTTTAAAATTTTCTTAAATATTAGAGGTCTTAGGACTTGAGAGATATCATGCATGCAATTCTTAAGTTGTGTGCCCCAAAGGAAAAGTGCTTTTTTTTTTTTTAAATTGTTTCCACCTCATTTTGAAACTTGGTTAAACAAATTCTCAGTTTAACACTGGGAAAAAAATGAACATTCAGTTAAGAACAACATAGCTGCTAGCAGTTATCACCACACACAACTGCGTTAATAAATAATTCTGTAATTACTTCGAGAGAAAAACTGGAACTGTATGAGCTCACCCTTACCTGCGCGGAGGCCAAAAACTGAAAAGCGTGATTCAAAATTTCGAGAAAAGGGCGAGTCCTATTCAGTAACCAAAAGGTAAGAGGACCCGCCCACTTTCCCTGGAGGACCCGTTGCTATGGGAACTCGTAGTAACCCCGTGAAGCCAGCAAGTCCGCAGGCTGGGGGATGGTTCAAAGAGTGGAGAGAAAAGGGGGCAGTTTTGAGAGAGGGTTAAAAAGATTAAACCCCTTGACTGTGGCTGGAGTCAGAAGGTGGGCTTAGTAACCCAAAAACACCAATGAGAACAATGTTCTGGACGCTAGAGTCATATTACAGTTCAGTTAAAGTGTGAACCATTGGAGACGCTTCCCTTCCTCCCTGGTGGGAAACAAACCACCCTTTGTCAGTTCGTGTCTTTGGAAAACGAAGCTGGAGTTTCATCATACAAACTGAACGCTACCTCATCAAAGTAACATCTTGACTTTCTTATATTAAGCCACTGGTTCCCAAACTCTGGTGCACATTGGAATCACCTAGAGATCTTTAAAATATACATTGTGTTTTAACTGTTCTGGAGCGCGATTTGAGCCTGGAGTTTTAAAACTCCCCAGTGACTGCTGTGCAACCACTTTCGGGAACTACTGCATTTCCACGATTTGGCGAGGTGGTGGAGAGTATTTTTTAAAAAAAAGGGAAAAGGAAAAGAAATCACAACTATCTCCCTTTTTCTTTTTAAGGCTAATTATAGAATTAGCTGGCTTTCTCCAGGCACACAGGACAATAGGTTTCTTGATAAATAGGAATCCCCGGCATGCCCTAACAACACGTACTTTCTTTGAGACAAAAAGACCAGGCAGGACAAGCCTTTTCTTCCCAAGAGAGCAAACATCCTTCTTACCAAACCTTCTTACCAAACTTACACATCTCTTTTGAAGACGAACGGGCTGAGAACACCGCTCAGGGCTGGGAGGACGTGCTCCGCGACAGGAAGGAAAGCACCCTCGGGAACCCACCACCATTCGCCGGTTGCTGCGGTCGCCAGGGCTGAGCAAGGGCGGGTGTGGGTCCCTGGAGCCCCCAGTTCAGGCCCCCACCCCGGACCCCACTGGCGGCGCCTCAGTAAAGTTACTTGGGGGAACTTTGCTCCCGGTTCCAACCATACGCCTCCCCAAGTCAGGGGCGCGCCCCGCCACGCCACCTGCTCGACGCCACAGCTTCCCGGCCGCGCCCCCTCCTCCCTGAACCTCCGGGGTTCGCGCACTAGACCGGTGCGGGTAAGGCCGGCCGAGCCGTGGCTGGAGGCTCGCCTCGATCCTCCCTGGGGCAGCTCCTTTGCAGCTGGCCCTGCCCCTCGGCCGGGGCTCCAGACCCAGAGCCGTTCCGCTTGGAGCCCGTCAGGAAGCCCGTCTGCGCGGCCAGCGCCTCTCGGGCCCGGGCGGGAAATCCAGACTCCCCTGCGTTCCCAGTCCGCGGCCGCGTCCCGGCTCCGCCGCGCTCGGCTACTCCGGCCCGCGGCCGGGAGCGCGCCCCTGGCCCGGCGGGCCGGCGCTGCGCACGCGCGAAGGTGCCCGTCCGCTCGCCCGCGGCGCCCTCTCTCACCGGTCGCGCTCCTCGTCGTCTCTGGCGCCACGGCCGCCAGCGCTGCTCTCCGCCCGGCGCCCCGGCCCGGTGCCTGCTTTTCAGGTCCCGGCCGGGCACTCGGGGATCCAGTGCCCCGCGGGCTTAGCGGGCACCCGCACGCAGGACACGCTCCCCGGGGTCGCGCGCGCGCGTGCCCCAGCGCTAGAAGGGGGCGGGCCGAGTGGGCGGTGCTCCCTGCGGCGGCCGTGGATGCGGGCATGCGCAGTGCAGGCCCCTTCCTGGGGTCCGCTTGAGTAGGCGGTGACCCTGGACCAGTGAAGGGAGGAAAGTGGTAAGCGGCCAGCAATACCCTTCACTGAGAGGCAAGTTCGCCTTTGCTCCACAGACTGCAGTTTTCTACTTCACTCATTCATTAATGTGTTAGACATTTATTGAGCACCTACTTTGGCAGAGACTGTGCAGGACACAGGACATCCTCCAGTAATGGGGACTGCATTTGGAATTACATTTCTGGCAGTGATTACATCCCGTTCTTTGAGCAGACAAGGAAAGTGAATAAATAGAAATTACCTAGTGTCTAAAACTGCAAATCTTAACTACACCCCTAAGTGATTTGGGGAAGGAGAGTTGCCGCTGGTTTAGGGTGATGTAGGAAACTTTGGAAAGCTTGGAAAAGTAAGAGCTAGAGTCAGAAGATAAATTCAGCTGGTGAGAAACGTGAATACAAGACCATTAGTGGCAAAAAAATTAATAAATTAATAAAATAATATGTGAGCTCACAACTTTGTTGGGGACAAGTTTAATCTGAATTTATTGTTCATAGTGAAGGGCAAAAACAAAAGCTGGAAGGGTAACTGAAGGTCTTCTGGAAATGTTTTTTAATACTCAACCTCAAAATTTTAGCTTTTTTCAATGAGTAACTGAGAAATACCAAAGATGGGAGGAGAGGAGCAAGTGGTGATCTGATTAAATGCAAAATTTAAGAATATAAAGACTAGAGACAGGAAATGTATATTATTCTAGGTAAGTAGTAGCAGGGTCCTAAACTCAACTGTTGGCACTAGCATGGAAAAGTTTTCAGATTGTGAAGGACAGATTTCCTTAGCTTTTGAACTGCCTCTTTGGGTGTAGAGAATTATTAATATGACAGACACCTATTTCATTAGACTAGATTATCATCCTTCATAAGTATTTATTAGTGGTTAAATTACACCTCTAAATTATACAGCTACATTGTTAAATGCTTCTTTTAATGTGAATTTGGCACTGGAAAAACTTACTTTTACTCAATTTAAAAATTGTTAATTTATGAATATGTACAGTGAAAGACATGGGTTTTGAAAAACAAAAAGCCTTTTTACAATGTTGAGATGCTCTATAACAAACTGCTATTGTACAAATTACTTAGTGTCTCTGAGCCTTAATGTGCTCATCTGTAACATGGGATCATAATATTTACCTTGCATGATGGTTAATTTTATATGTCAGTTTGGCTTGACCACAGTACTTAGATATTCAATCAAACAATATTCTAGATGTTTCTGGGAAGGTACTTTAAAGGTGAGATGAACATATAAATCAGTGCATGACAATTACACTTTAATTAAAAAAAATCAGTAGCCTTTGAGTGAAGCAGATTGCCCTTCACAAATCAAAAACTCCATCTCTGAAATAAAAGGGCTATTGAGCCTTTACAGATGTAGCCAAATATAAATCCGAGACCAGCAACAGGAAGCTTCTGCTTCACTAGCATCAAGGCCAGTGAATAGAAACAATTTGTCTGCCAGATTCAAGAAACAGGAGACACTGATGAGGGATGTCAAGAAAAGACAGTTTTAAAATTCACATTGACTGCAGATAAAGAAGATGGGCTAATGCAAAGTGGGGAAAGTCTCAGGGTAGGTAATTAGTCAATAGAGAAGGCTCATGGGTTGGTTGGTGATGATGGGCAGACATTGGTCATACACAAGGGGGATGCAGTGGTTCTGGGGACCTTCTAGATAATTGCTGAAATTACTTCATCCAGGAATGTAGAGTTTCTGGTTAGCTATCGCCAGAGGCTATTGACTGATAACCTTTCATTGTCTCTTTCTCCCATTCTGTATCCCTTCTGTTACTTTTAGGACATCTCACAAGTTTTCCTTATCACCCTCTGTAATGTGGCCTTATCCAACAGTTGAAGGCCCTAATAGACAAAAACTGACCTCACCTGAATAAGAAGAAACTCTGCCAGCAGATTGTCTTTGGACTTGATCTGCAACTCTCTGGGGTCTCCAGCCTGCGGGCCCACCCTGCAGATTTTGGATTTGCTAGCCTCCACAAACATGTGAGTCAATTCCTTAAGATAAGTCTCTGTCTCTCTCTTTCCAACATATCTTGATGGATCGATGTTAGTTCTGTTTCTCCAGAGAACTCTGATTAAAATACCTTTCAAGGTCATGAAGATTACATAAATTATCATCTGAATCTGAAAAATGAGGATTATAATCTTTAATAGGTCAGGTTATAAAAAATTAAGTAAAGCACCAGCATAGTAGGGTCTGAATAAATGGCAACTGTTACTTGTGAATGAATACCAATGCAAAACCAAAAGAGAAGGTGGATATGGGCACTGTGAAAACATTTTCTCAGTTCACTGGTTAATAATACTAAATTTAAAAAACAAATTTTAAAAAGAAACAGAAAATTTTGATTTCCCTAGCTCTGACATGGTAGAATAGTGATATATATGAATATTTTAATTATTTGCAAATAAATGCCAAACGAGCCATCAAGCAAAGATATTCTAGTTGTTTCTTAAGACATGGAAAGCAGAGTTGTGAACTCATCTCTGAAGATTATATTCCAATTTAAGTGCCAGTTTGATTCGTTCTACTAAAAAGGAGAAACCTAAGAAGAGCTAATTAAAAAAAAAAATTTTTTTTATTGTAACGTTGTTGATGCACAATTTTTTTTATTAAGGTATTACTGATATACACTCTTATGAAGGTTTCAAAAGAAGGAACAATGTGGTTACTACATTTACCCATATTATGAAGTCCTCACCCATACCCGATTTCAGTCACTGTCCATCAGTGTAGTAAGATGCCACAGATTCACTATTTGCCTTCTCTGTGCTACACTGTTTTCTCCGTGATCCCCCATATCATGTGTACTAAACATAATACCCCTCAATCTTCTTCTCGCTCTCTCCTCATCCGCCCTCCCACACCCATCCCCTTTGATAATTGCTAGTCCCTTCTTGGAGTCTGTGAGTCTGCTGCTGTTTTGCTCCTTCAGTTTTGCTTCATTGTTATGCTCAACAAATGAGGGAAATCATTTGACACTTGTCTTTCTCCACCTGGCTTATTTCACTGAGCATAATACCCTCAGCTCCATCCATGTTGTTGCAAATGGTAAGATTTGTTTCTTTCTTATGGCTGAATAGTATTCCATTGTGTATATGTACTCTTCTTTATCCATTCATCTACTGATGGACACTTAGGTTGCTTTCATATCTTGGCTATTGTAAATAGTGCTGCAATAAACATAGGGGTGCATGTATTCTTAGGGTAAATTCCAAGGAGTGGAATTCCTGGGTCAAATGGTATTACTATTTTTCATTTTTGGAGGAACCTCCATATTGCTTTCCACAATGGTTGAACTAGTTTACATTCCCACCAGCAGTGTAGGAGGGTGCCCTTTTCTGCACATCCTCACCAGCATTTGTTGTTCTTAGTCTTTTCAATGCTGGCCATCCTTACTAGTGTGAGGTGATATCTCATTCTGGTTTTAATTTGCATTTCCATGATGATAAGTGATGAGGATCATCTTTTCATGTGTCTGTTGGCCATCTGAATTTCTTCTTTGGAGAATTGTGTCTTCATATCCTCCGCCCATTTTTTAATTGGTTTATTTGATTTTTTAGTGTTGAGGCATGTGAGTTCTTTATATATTTTAGATGTTAACCCCTTTTGCAGTCACTGTCCATCAGTATAGTAAGATGCCACAGATTCACTATTTGCCTTCTCTGTGCTACACTGTTTTCTCCGTGATCCCCCATATCATGTGTACTAAACATAATACCCCTCAATCCCCTTCTCCCTCCCTCCTCACCCACCTTCCCACACCCCTCCCCTTTGGTCACTACTAGTCCCTTCTTGGAGTCTGTGAGTCTGCTGCTGTTTTGCTTTATAAATATATTCTCCCATACTGTAGGATGCCTTTTTGTTCTATTGATGGTGTCCTTTGCTGTACAGAAGCTTTTCAGCTTGATATAGTCCCATTTGTTCATTTTTGCTTTTGTTTCCCTTGCCTGGGGAGATATGTTCATAAAGAAGTCGCTCATCTTTATGTCCAAGAGATTTTTGCCTATGTTTTTTTCTAAGAGTTTTATGGTTTCATGACTTATATTCAGGTGTTTGATCCATTTTGAATTTACTTTTGTGTATGGGGTTAGACAATGATCCAGTTTCATTCTCTTACATGTAGCTGTCCAGTTTTGCAACACCAACTGTTGAAGAGGCTATCATTTCCCCATTTTATGTCCATGGCTCCTTTATCATATATTAATTAACCATATATGTTTGGGTTAATGTCTGGAGTCTCTATTCTGTTCCACTGGTCTGTGGGTCTGTTCTTGTGCCAGTACCAAATTGTCTTGATTACTGTGGTTTTTTAGTAGAGCTTGAAGTTGGGGAGCAAGATCCCCCCAACTTTATTCTTCCTTCTCAGGATTGCTTTGGCTATTCGGGGTCTTTGGTGGTTCCATATGAATTTTTGAACTATTTGTTCCAGTTTGTTGAAGAATGCTGTTGGTAATTTGATAGGGATTGCATTGAAACTGTAGATTGCTTCGAGCAGGATGGCCATTTTGACAATACTAACTCTTCGTAGCCAAGAACATGGGGTTAGTTTCCATTTGTTAGTGTCCTCTTTAATTTGTCTTTAGAGTGTCTTGTAGTTTTCAGGGTATAGGTCTTTCACTTCCTTGGTTAGGTTTATTCCTAGGTATTTTATTTTTTTTGATGCAATTGTGAATGGAATTGTTTTCCTGATTTCTCTTTCTGCTAGTTTATTGTTAGTGTATAGGAAAGCAACAGATTTCTGTGTATTAATATGTATCCTGCAACTTTGCTGATTTCAGATATTAGATCTAGTAGTTTTGAAGTGGATTCTTTAGGGTTTTTATGTACAATATCATGTCATCTGCAAACAGGGACAGTTTAACTTCTTCCTTGCCAATCTGGATGCCTTTTATTTCTTTGTTGGCTAGGACTTCCAGTACTATGTTTAATAGAAGTGGGGAGAGTGGGCATCCTTGTCTTTTTCCCAATATTAAAGGAAAAGCTTTCAGCTTCTCACTGTTAAGTATAATGTTGGCTGTGGGTTTGTCACATATGGCCTTTATTATGTTGAGGTATTTTCCCTCTATACCCATTTTATTGAGAGTTTTTATCATGAATGGATGTTGAATTTTGTCTAATGCTTTTTCAGCATCTATGGAGATGATCATGTGGTTTTTGTCCTTCTTTTTGTTGATGTGGTGGATGATGTTGATGGATTTTTGAATGTTGTACCATCCTTGTATCCCTGGAATAAATCCTACTTGAACATGATGGATGATCTTTTTGATGTCTTTTTGAATTCAGTTTGCTAATATTTTGTTGAGTATTTTTGCATCTATGTTCATCAGGGATATTGGTCTGTAATTTTCTTTTTTTGTAGTATATTTTTCTGGTTTTAGTATTAGAGAGATGCTGGACTAATAGAATGAGTTTGGAAGTATTCACTCCTCTTCTATTTTTTGGAAAACTTTAAGGAGAATGGGTATTAGGTCTTGACTAAATGTTTGATAAAATTCAGCAGTGAAGCCATCTGGTCCATGGGTTTTGTTTTTAGGTAGGTTTTTGGTTACCAGTTCAATTTTGTAGCTGGTAATTGGTCTCTTCAGATTTTCTGTTTCTTCCTTGGTCAGCCTTGGAAGGTTGTATTTTTCTAGAAAGTTGTCCATTTCTTCTAGGTTATCCAGTTTGTTAGCATATAATTTTTCATAATATTCTCTAATAATTCTTTGTATTTCTGTGGTGTCCATAGTGATTTTTCATTTCTCATTTCTGACTCTGTTTATGTGTGTAGGCTCTCTCTTTTTCTTGATAAGTCTGCCTAGGGGTTTATCTATTTTGTTTATTTTCTCGAAGAACCAGCTCTTGCTTTCATTGATTCTTTCTATTGTTTTATTATTCTCAATTTTATTAGTTTCTTCTCTAATCTTTATTATGTCTCTCCTTCTACTGACTTTGGGCTTCATTTGTTCTTCTTTTTCTAGTTTCATTAAATGTGAGTTTAGACTGCTTATATGGGATTGTTCTTGAGGTAGGCCTGTATTGCAATATACTTTCCTCTTAGCACAGCCTTGGCTGCATCCCACAGATTTTGCAGTGTTGAATTATTGTTGTCATTTGTCTCCATATATTGTTTGATCTCTGTTTTTATTTGGTCATTGATCCATTGGTTATTTAGGAGCATGTTGTGAAGCCTCCATGTGTTTGTGGGATTTTTCATTTTCTTTGCATAATCTATTTCTAGTTTCATAGCTTTGTGATCTGAGAAACTGGTTGGTACAATTTCAATATTTTTGAATTTACTGAAGCTTTTTTTGTGGCCTAGTATATGATCTATTCTCGAAAATGTTCCATGTGCACTTGAGAAGAATGTATATTCTGTTGTTTTTGGGTATAGAGTTCTGTAGATGTCTGTTAGGTCCATCTGTTCAATTGTGTTGTTCAGTGCCTCTGTCTCCTTACTTATCTTCTGTCTGGTTGATCTGTCCTTCAGAGTGAGTGGAGTGTTGAAGTCTCCTAGAATGAATGCATTGCATTCTATTTCCCCTTTTAATTCTGTTGGTATTTCTTTCACATATGTGGGTGCTCCTGTCTTGGGAGCATAGATATTTAAATGGTTATATCTTCTAGTTGGATTCACTCCTTTATCATTATGTAATGTCCTTCTTTGTCTCTTGTTACATTCTGTGTTTTGAAGTCTATTTTGTCTGATACAACTACTGCAACTTGTGCTTTTTTCTCTCTGTTAGTTGCATGAAATATCTTTTTCCATCCCTTCACTTTTATTCTGTGTATGTCTTTGGGTTTAAAGTGAGTCTCTTGTAGGCAGCATATAGATGTGTCTTGTTTTTTTATCCATTCAGTGACTCTATGTCTTTTGATTGGTGCATTCAGTCCATTTACATTTAGGGTGATTATCGATAGGTATGTACTATTTGCCATTTCAGGCTTTAGATTCGTGGTTACCAAAGGTTCAAGGTTAATTTCCTTACTATATAACAGTCTAACTTAACTCACTTAATATGCTGTTACAAACACAATCTAAAGGTTCTTTTCTTTTTCTCCTTCTTTTTCTTACTCCTCCATTCATTATATATTTGGTATCATATTCTGTATTCTTTGTCTATGCCTTGATTGACTTTGGGGATAGTTAATTTAATTTTGCCTTTGCTTAGTAATTAGCTGTTCTACTTTCTTTACTGTGGTTTTATTACCTCTGGTGACAGCTATTAAACCTTTGGAACACATCCATCTATATCAGTCCCTCCAAAATAGACTGTAGAGATGGTTGGTGGGAGGTAAATTCTCTCAGCTTTTGCTTATCTGGAAATTGTTTAATCCATCCTTCAAATTTAAATGATAATCTTCTCAGATAAAGTAATTTTGGTTCCAGGCCCTTCTGCTTCATGGCATTAAATACATCATACCACTCCCTTCTGTCCTGTAAGGTTTCTGATGAGAAGTCTGATGTTAGCCTGATGGCTTTCCTTTGTATGTGATCTTATTTTTCTCTCTGGCTGCTTTTAATAGTCTGTCCTTATCCTTGATCTTTGCCAATTTTATTACTATATGTCTTGGTGTTGTCTTCCTTGGGTCCTTTGTGTTGGGAGATCTGTACATCTCCATGGCCCGAGAGACTATCTCCTTCCCCAGATTGGGGAAGTTTTCAGCAACTGTCTCCTCAAAGACACTTTCTATCCCTTTCTCTCTCTCTTCTTCTGGTATCCCTATAATGTGAATATTGTTCCATTTGGATTGGTCACACAGTTCTCTCAATATTTTTTCCTTCTTAGGGATCCTTTTTTTTCTCTGTGCCTTGGCTTCTTTGTATTCCTCTTCTCTAATTTCTATTTCATTTATCGTCTCCTCCACCATATCTAATCTGCTTTTAAAACCTTCCATTGTATGTTCCATTTCTGACACTGTGTTCTGTAATGATTGCATCTCTGACCATAATTCATTCCTGAGTCCTTGAATATTTTTCTGTACCTCCAGTAACATGTGAATGATTTTTACTTTGAAATCTCTTTCAGGAAGATTCATGAGGTCGATTTATTTTGAATCTTTCTCTGGTGTATTTATAATTTTGCTTTGAACCTATTTCCTCTGATGTTTCTTGCTTATATGTGGTGCCCTCTACTGTCTGAAGCTCTTCTCTCTGTAGCTGCTCAGCCCCTGAAGCAATGTCGGAGGTCGCAGGGGAGTGGTGTTGTTGCCTGGGGGGAGGAAAGAACTGTTTCTTGCTTCCTGGCTGCTGTGCCTCTCTCCACTACCAGAACCAGTGGGCAAGCAGACAGGTATAAGCCTCTATGCTTTGCATTTGTAGCTGCTTCAGGCCAGGCTTCCCTCTGGCTGGCCTAATGCTGAGGGGAGGGTTTGCCGGTTTATGAGCTAGGTGGTGCTGGCCTGGAGGAAGGCACAGAAGGCTGCATATCATGGACGGGGGCATTTGATCTGCGAACCTAGCCAGGAGAGTGGAGCACCTGCAGATCGTGAAAGTTCCCTACCTGCTGGGCAGAGTTCACCCAGACAAATTTGTCTTCCTGTCCTTTGTCTTGAGCAGTAAGTTCTGTGCAATCCTCGCCCCTTTAGCAGCCCTCTCCCTGTTAGGAAGTCTCTCAGACTGCCCACCTTTCTTTTGTCCCAGAGCAGCTGGATATGGATCCCTGTTTTCCACAAGCAGCTGGAATCTCAGTCTCTCCAGATAGTCTGCCTTTCTTAGCTTTCCAACCCCTCTAATCAGGAGAGCACCATGAAATGTAAGTTTGTGCTCCCAGAGCAGATCTCTAGAGCTAGGTGTTCAGCAGTCCCAGGCCTCCACTCCCTCCCCACTCCATTTCTCTTTCTCCCACCAATGAGCTGGGGTTGAGTAAGGCTTGGGTCCTGCTGGGCCATGGCTTTGGTATGTTACCCTGATCCGTGAGGTTTTTCTTTTCTCCAGTTGTATGCAGTCTGGCGCAGCCCTCTTTCCTGTTGCTTTTTCAGGATTAGTTGTATTAATTATATTTTCACATTATATGTGGTTTTAGGAGAAAGCCTCTGTCTCACCTCTCATGCTGCCATCTTTAATCCTGGTACACAATCTTTTATTGGTCTCAAATATACAACTCAGTAGTTTAACAGCTACTCGTATTTTTAAATCCTCACCCCCACTAATGCAGTTACCATCTGTCACATAAGATGTTATAGAATCATTAACTACATTCTCCATGCTGTACTACTGTCCCTGTGATCAGCTTCTATTATGATTGAGAATTGAGAATTTCTTTTCCCCTTTGTTCCCCTCACCTTCCCCTCTTACCCCCAACTCCTCCCCCATGGTAACCACTAGTCATGTCTGAGTGTCTGTGAGTCTACTGCTGTTTCGTTCCTTCTGTTTTGCTTTGTTTTTGTATTCCACAAATAAGTGAAATCATACCATATTTTTCTTTCTCTGCCTGGCTTATTTCACTTAACATAATACCCTCTAGATCCATCCATGTTGTTGCAAATTACAGGGTTTATTCTTTTTTATGGCTGAATAATAATATTCCATGGTGTATATGTCCCACATCTTCTTTATCTATTCATCTACTAATGGACAGTTAGGTTGCTTCCATATCTTGGCTATTGTAAAAAATGTGGCAATAAACATAAGGATGCATATCTGTTTTTGAATCAGGGATTTTGTTTTCTTTGTGTAAATTCCTAGAAGCGGAATTATTGGGTCAAATGGTGTTTCTATTTTTAGTTGTGTGAGGAACTGCCATACTGATTTTGACAGAGGTTGCACCAATTTACATTCCCACCAACAGTGTAGGAGGGTACCTATAAGAAGAGCTTATTATTTAAATAATTCCCAGTCTCAGAGTAGATGCATGATATAGCACTTAATATGTGTTACAGAATTCCTTCTGGGGCAGGCCTACAGCTATTCAGAGCATGCCAAAATGGATAAAATATGCCATTTAATCTAAAAATATTGCCATTTATTATGAGCTAGGGAACATCTTTTCCCTCAGAGAATTTGTCAAATAGCCTAGAAAAAAAAGAATAACTTTAACAATAATTTAACATAGAACATGGCAAGTGCCACAGGAGGGGACATAAAGAATGCAGCTAATTTTACCTTCTTCAGGAGTTGGTTCTGGGGCTCACTCTCCTAAGCCTGCCTCATTGTGGCCTCAGCTTTGCAGTTTGCTATGGTGCAAGACCAGTGGGGCAGAACAGCTGTTATAAAAATGTTTTGAGCAAAATTGATAAATATCAAATAAAGTAACATTCTTATTCCACTGACTTACTTGCTACACAGTTTACAGTGAGAAAGGTTGGGTCAAGAGAAACATTTACATCCCATTCAGATGTAAAAGTTCCTCTTTTCTTTGTTTTCTCTTTATTGTTATAGCTATTGTTTTGTTTGAAGGAAAATTTAACTTTAGAGTTAAGAAAAAAAACTGAGATCAATTTCTCTGACCTAATGGAGATTTGTGAGGAAAATCCAAAAAAACTAACATGAAAATAACAGAAGGTGGGGGTTTGGGTTTATAAAAGGACAAGGAGTGATTGAGCTGGAAACTCTTCATGGAGTGAACAGAGGTGACTGTAATGTTTGTCCTATAAACAATGCTGTCATAACTGACCTCCTTGTTCCTCTTGGCTGCAGATGAAATATTCCATCATGGAGGAGCATAAACCAACTCCAGGATTACATGAGCAAGTGATTTGGGGAAAATACACAGCATTTTAGTTATCTTTAAATAGGATATCTTTTCATGAGAATTTGTGAATATATTCATTTTAGGATTTTTGCCAAGTGAATGTGAAATAAATTAATCTGGGGTTAAAGGAAATGTCATTCTAGAAAAGGAAGAGTTTTAATAACCTAGAAAGCAATGTTCTCCAACCATGGATGGTAATTATCATCTGATGAATAATAATGATAAAAGCAGATGTGAAATAAGTTAAAATACATCCTGAGCCAGATTTTTTTAAAATTACAAATCCTGGAATGGTGCCTTGTAAATTTAACCAATGCGCTAACATTAAATGGTTTAAAATTAGACGCAAAATACAGCACTACACTATTCACATGTAACAATTTCCTTTCCATGCTTTTCTTAAGATTAATGCTCTTCAGGAAAATTCAATCTGACCAGTATTACATGCAGAATGTTGCCCATCCAGTAGGAAGAATGGCAATATAAGTGTTTCTAACTATCAAAATATTTTATCATAAAGTCATAGTTTAATAAAATGGCTATTGGGTACAATATTGGTTATTCTTTATAAGCTCTACCTCCCTCTTCCCTTTAATATTTTATCCCACTGACAAAATGTGATTGATTGACACAACTTTTCAATAAGCCAATTTTTGCACATTTTAGTTATTCTTATATTTTTGAATCTTTAGTATGTTTTATACCAATATGACATTTAAAACATGAAATTGGGTATAATCATAAAAATTAAATGCACGTCAAGTATTTAGCATATGTAATGACTAAAACAGGGCAGCAAATCCAGTTTTGGGTTATGAAGGGATTTTTCTTTAAAAATGAACCTCCTACAGAACATTATATACAGTTTTCTAGAATGTTAACATATACCATATTAAGCAAGGTTTTGTAAAGTCACATGAATGGTAAACTAATTATTTCCATACCTTATATTTTAGCTTAGTGGGACAGTCTGGGATCAGTGCTGTTTTGAAGAAAGAAATGTTAGCCACAAATACAAAGTACATATGCAATTTTTAACTCTTGTGGCCAGTATGCTATTGCACGTATAATAGATAACCCACATTCATGACAAATATTTTCCATCTTATTTCTACTCCAGTGATTATTGATTATCTGTACCTAATATATCAGGTATATCTAATGTTGCTCAGTAACAAACCACTCTAAGATTTAGTGGTTTGGGCCAAGTTTGGCTAACCTTGCCTGGGCTTTCTCAAGCATCCACATTTAGCTGGTGTGATGCCTAGAGGCTAGTTGGTCTAGGAGGGTCTTAACTAGAACAATTCAGCTCTGCTCCTCATGGTCTCTTATTCTCTAAAGCAGTCTAGCCCAGGTGTGTTCTCAGAGTACCAGTGGCCTTCCAGAGATGGTATAAAATATGCAAGCACATTTTTCAGCTTCTGATTGGATCAAGTTGACCCTGCTTTAATAGCCAAAGCAAATCACATGGTGAAGCCCAGGGTCAGTGCAGGAGGGCACTACCAGAGGACATGGATACAGGCATTACTGCATTCAATCGGCCATGCCCAGTGTTTCATTTGATTAGTTCTGTCATGTTTTATTCTGTTCATTTCCAGTTGTTTTTGCTCTGCAAAGCTTTTTTTTTTAAATCTACTTTAGCTTTGCAGTTTTGAATATCTCTCTCTGTTATACGTAGGATCTTTCTCCAAGTTTTATTAGTATCCTTCTGTCTTTGAGAACTTCTTCTTTTGTGGTTTATTCATTTTCACACTTTTAAAACCTTTTTTACAACCTCATTATATGGATCAGTAATGAAAAGGAATACTATCTTTACCAACTAAACAATTGGTAAACAGATACAATGCTTTTGAAAGACTTTATGCTTTGTCTTCAGTTCCAGAAAGGTTTTAAGTGCTATAAATTTTGTCAAAATTTTAAACCTGATTTCAGAAAGATTAAGCAAGTAAATGCTCAATCCATACACAGTTCACATGTGCATTTTTCACTGTAATCCTTCACAACCCATGGCTCAATTCATCATGTAAAACCATTCCTGGTTGAATTTTGGTTGGAAAGATTCTTAAATCCAGACATTAAAGTAAAGTGCATTGTGTTTTATCAATTGAGTATATGACAAAACTGTATTTTAAGATATAAAACAAGTACATTTCTATCCCTGGGGTTACTTATTTGGTGTCTTTGGAGGTTTAGAGTCTATAGAAACATTTTTTTCTTTTTCCCTTTAAACACACATTGTAAATTGTTTGTTACTAGATTATAACCTTTTAAGAGTAAATTACAGTTCATAGAGCTTTCAATTACCATGTAACATTTTGTGCCTATATGAGTAAATGACAAAAAATAGACTAAGAAAACACCACCTACTTATGTTTGCCTTTTTAAAAAGGGGTTATTACTGGGTAACTCCCCATAAAGCTAGAGAAGATTTTCTTTCTAACTAAGTTGGAATAGGGGAAGCCTTGCAGATTCTAATTCTCCCAAGGTTAGCTTTGTGAGTTTGGAATATTCTGGAACCTAATGTAACAGCATGAATCTGTATCTTACCAGACTTTCTACACTTGATTTTCTTTAGAACCAAACCACCAAACAGGATTGAAGTGCAAGTGGTTTATTTAGAGTTTATTGGAGGAAGCTGGTGGTGAAGTGTGGAAGTGAAATAATGAAGGAGAGGTGGCCAAGTCACCATCTGAAGCTCAAGCCTGCAGGGAAACTCTGAACTCTGAGAGCCTCCATAGAACACACATCTCAGGTGCTTCCCAATCAAGGGTCAAAGGAGCAGGGATTATTATCCACTAACTCCCATTTGTCAAGAGACAAGAAAGCTGGAATCATTATCCTCTAATTCCCACCTAGCCTATCAAAAGTAAGGGCTGCTCCCAGGAAAACTAATTTCCCTGCACTTTCACTAAGCCCTTTCTCATGCGCTGACAGTGGTTTTGTGGCCAGGAACAAGGCAATTAATCTCATTTGCTGGCACTTGGAAGAAAGGCAGCTTGTGCCTGTGAGCATATAGGAATATGAGCAGGGTAGTACCAGTATGCACCAGGTATGTAGGGACATGAAGTGGCATCATGAAGTTCTTTTCCAGGCAGACATGGATATTGTCTTCTTCCCTCTTTCCATGACTGCCTCTTTTCTCAAGTTTTCTTTATCTTGTCCTCTCTGATTGTCTTGCTGTGGGGAAGTTGGGGTTCCTATGGCCAGGATCCTCCCTGAACTTAAACCACCTGATGATGTAACTGGCCTGTTGCTTGGCTACCGCTTCCACACCTTTAGGCGATAAGCTATTGTTGCACTATATAGACAGCTCAGCCTAGAGCTCTGGGAGGAGGCAGAGAAGCTAGTGCTCTACCCATCATGGGGAGAACAAGCCGGGTAATAAACCCTTTCACCACAAAGAACATTTTGCTGTCAATTTCTTTGATCACATTGAATCTATAGTGAACTTGCCCAGGGCTTAAACCCATTGGCAAGACAATTGGCGAAGTCGACAGGGTTCATTGTTGACCAAGGAAAAAGATAGGCTGCCCATATGGGAGGGGTGCTTCAGCCGGCTGTCCCTGTGAATGGGGAGACAGTGGATTGTCCCCCAGTGGGTATGTGGTCTGAGGTGGCTTGCCTCCTAGAGGACTGGGCCCCACTGCAGGAATGGAGGCAAGTGAAGGTGATACCTAAGGCCATAGGGGTAGCCCTTGATATAGTAAGTAGGTCTTTTGAGAGACAGAGTGCCCATGGGGCAGCAGGGACTGTGGGATGGTTGTTTCTCACAGTATTAAAAAAGTCTACAGAAGAGAAGGACATGCTCATAAAAAAGACCCAAGAAATGGTGACACAAGAATGCGAGCTACAAACTTCTGTGGATTCCCTGAAGAAGGAAATGGCATTGCTGCAAGAGGAGGCAGAACAAGAACACCAGCAGCAAGATGCCATTGAAGAGGTAAAAGATTCCTTACAGAATGAGCTGGCAGTGCTGCCAGGTGATCTGAAGTAGGAAAAGGCCATCAAGGAAAAAGACAAACTCCTGAGGGAAGCACAGGTGGAGGTGGCATGAGAACACCCACTGCGAAGCATTGAGGTGAAGGTAAGAGAGTTGCTGAAGACTGAACTAGCATTGCTGTTAGGTATAGTAGAGAAGTTAAAGGTTGTAGCAGAGGAGGCACTCAGGGGAGGGGAGAGAAAGGTGCCATCAGCCCCGGAAATGGAGGAGCTGGGGAAGAATGAAGGGGTGGTGCCGGAGGCACTGGCACCTCCTGTATTGAAAGTATGTCTAGTGGTTGTAAAGAAAATAAAGACCCAGCAGCTGAAAGTTCCCCAAGGAGAGGAGCAGCCCCTTCCCCAGGTTGTGGAGCACTCTATGGTCCACCCCTATACTCAGGCTGAGCTGGTGGATTTGGGCTCCCCATTTAGGCAGAAGCCCTCAGAGTCAGTATCAGCTTGGCTCCTGCATCTATGGAACTTAGGGGTAGATGGAATTGTTCTGTCAGGATCAGAGATGGGAAAGCTGTCTTCCCTGACAGTGCAGCCCGCCTTGAAGCAGTGATTGCATAATGTACATCAGACCCCAGGGAGTCACTCTCTCCTCCATTGGCTTATGGCTGCAGTTTGTGCTGTATGGTTGAATCCAGGTGATCTACCATCCTCTCCTGTTAGATGGCAGACATATGCTGAGTTCCAACAGGTGTTACGAGAGCTAGGCATAAGAAATGCCATCTGTAGTCCAGAGAATTATGGCCCAGATGAAGAAATTTTCACTACTGGGGTGAGAAATATTGTGCCTCAAATGGCTCCCTCATCCCTCCTTGGGTCTCTAGTGGCCATTCTTTCCCCTCACTTAGGGCATCCCATAAGTGAGGTGACACACACAGTAGCAGACTTAGGAGACACTGAAGCAATGAGAACCCAGAAAGAAGTAAGATCTGCTACTCACAAGAAGAATTTAAAGGGCAGCGTGAAGGTTATGAGGACCCAGATGTGGGTTGATTTAATATGGGCAGGAGTAGATGGAAGGAAATTAGATGGGATGTCAAATAGGATCTTACTAGAGCTATGGCAACAACTGAAACCAGTGCAGCAGTTTCAGCCATTAAGAACAAACGGGCAGAGGTACGATACACTTTGATAGAAAAACAACTGGCTGCCATGTATCACACCTTCCTGGCAACAGAACCCATCACTGGAATGGCCCTGAGAAAGGTAATAAACACCTATCCCATCTTGGGGTGGGTACGAGACTGGACCCAAAAGCCAAGGAGTGGTGTGGCACAAATGCCCACACTGGCCAAGTGGGGTGCTTACCTACAGCAGTGTAGTGCCCTCTCTAGCAGCCCCTTAAATGAAAAACTCCAACACTCATTGGGGTGGTAACTTATACTAGTGAAAAGCAGGAAGAACTTGCTTTTGAACCATTAGTAGCAGA
The DNA here is from genome assembly GCF_040802235.1 of Manis javanica. NCBI lineage: Eukaryota > Metazoa > Chordata > Mammalia > Pholidota > Manidae > Manis > Manis javanica. The sequence goes on along the minus strand of NC_133160.1, from coordinate 37,138,758 downwards.
GAGTCCCTATTGGGAAGGAGGAGCCCCTATACCTGAAGATGTATGGTATATAGATGGCTCCAGCCATGGGCAGCCCACAAAATGGAGGGCCATAGCTTTCCGTCCTAAGACTGAGAGAATATGGATGGAAGATGGTGAGGGAAAGTGCAGCCAGTGGGCAGAGTTGCAGGCCATGTAGCTTATGATCATCCAGGAGCCCTCGCCTATAGTTGTCTGCACTGACAGCGGGGCTGTCTATCGGGGCTTGACCCTGTGGCTACCAACCTGGTACAATGTCAATTGGCTGGTTGGTCACCGACCCCTTTGGGGGCAAGAATTGTGGCAAGACTTATGGGCCTGTGGTCAGACCAAAATAATTGCAGTATACCATGTGACAGGTCATTTGCCACTGGCATCCCCAGGAAATGATGAGGCAGATATAAATTGGCCCAGATACATTGGTTAGAAGGAAAGCCTGCCTCTGATGTAGCCCAATGGTTACATCAGCGTTTGTTGCATGCAGGGCAAAAGACAATGTAGGCTGTAGCCCATAAGTGAGGCTTGCCTTGACCTTTGAAGAAGTTAATAAAGCCTGACAGGAGTGTGTCGTGTGCTCCAAAAGGGACTTACTCCAAGTTCCACAGCAACGTGGGACAATAGCTAAGGGTCCTATACCCCTTGTCAGGTGGCAGATAGACTATTTTGGGCCTCTACCTGTGTCAGAAGGATATTGATATTTCATGACTTGTGTGGATACAGCTACTGGACTTATGGTTGCTTTTTCTACCCATTGTGCAGACTAGCAGAAGACCAAAGGAGGCCTGGAGCATCTCTTTGCTGCCTATAGCTGACCACAGGTATATGAGAGTGATTAGGGCACCCATTTTACTGGACATACACTGCAAGAATGGGTGTGACAGCTCGGAATCAAGTGGAAGTTTCATGTGCCATACAATCCTACCACAGCAGGCATGACAGAGAGGCACAATAGCGTATTAAAATTTAGACTAAAGTCAGATACCAGTAGTCTGCAGGGGTGGTCAGTTCACTTATGGACTGTGCTACAGAATTTGAATGAGAGACCCCAAAAGGGAGCCCTGAGCCCCATAGACATGTTAACACATATGGCTGCCTCCCCTATACAACTGCAAGTACAAACCAAGGAAGAATCACTGAAGCCGAGGCTCGGCCACCAGAATAACATCTTGCTGCCGGCACCAACTGTACTGAACCCTGGAGACTCCACTGAGTGAATGTGGCCTGGGACCTTTTGACACATGGACCAACCATGGCTGGCTCTCCTGGCACACTGGGGACAAGGTCTGGAAGCTGGCCTCCTGTGTATTCCTGGAATAACAACAGAGTGGCCACCAAAGGTCAAAGTAGTATATCCTGAATGGCCAGAAGGTAGGAGGATCTTACTGGAGAGCTTTGTTTTATCATTATGGCCAGTGCATGCACCTCCAGTAGCACTATACATAGACCCTTCAGTAACCCCCAAGTGGGAAGGAGTAAAAGTATGATATACTAGACCTGGAAGGGGCCCCCTTCTTTCTATTGTTCTATCACAGGACCACTCTCTTGCATGCATCCTACCTGATAGACAAGATTTGCTTATGTTGGTGGCATTAAAACATGTGTCTTATTGCCCCTAAAGTCTTTGTGGTTTGGGAACTTCCTCTGGCTTGAGGATGATTGTAATTTTTGTTACCTGTATCAAAATCTTGTTGTGTCTTAATTTTTGTTATTATCTCTAAGTTATTGTTATCCTCTGTTGCTGTTATGGAATCTGGTTACAGTGCTCCAGCTTTCTCACACAGGGACCATTGCGGAAGATTGAAAGCATGTAGATTGTAAGGTGAGAATCCTGGAGGGGTGGAGTGTGGGGAAGTTGGGGTTCCTATGGCCAGGATCCTCACTGAATTTAAACCACCTGATGATGTAACTGGCCTGTTGCTAGGCTACCACTTCCACACCTTTAGGCAATAAGCTATTATTGCACTATATAGAGAGCTCAGCCCAGTGCTCTGGGTGGAGGCAGAGATGCTAGTGCTCGACCTACTGCTCGGAGAACAAGCTGGGTAATAAACCCTTTCATCCATAGCAAACTTGCCCAGGGCTGAAACTGGGGCTGAAACTGGGGGGTTTCAGCCCTGGGCAAGTTCACTATGGATTCAGTGTGACCAAAGAAATTGACAGCAAAACATTCTTGGGGTGAAAGGGTTATGCTCAACTTTATTTCCAGGTGGCAGGTCAGTCACTAAAATCCCATTCACTCGGAGCGAATCTGCATGCAGCAAGCCGGTCTCTGCATCTGGGCCTGTCCTTCTGCACAGCCGTCCTCTGGGCCTCTGTCCTCAGCACTGCCACCACTCCAGCCTCTGCTCTGCTCTCCTGCAGCCTTGCAGCCCTGTCACCATCTCATGCCCAGAGCACTGGGCAGAGCTCTTTTTATAGAGTCAACAGCCATGTATTGCCCACAGGTGTGCAGTGAGCTAGTCAGCCATGGCCAGGTGAGAATCCTGGCCACAGAACTCTCATTTTATCCACAGCAAGACACTTGCCTATAGGTTTTAGCCCCAGGCATGTTCACTTTGGATTTGGATTTGGCATGATCAAGAAATAACAGTGGAACATTCTTGGATTAGAAGGTTTTATACTGGTTTTATTCTCATGGTGGTTGGTTGAGCACTAGAATCCCATCTGCATCCAGCAGTCTTCAGGTCTGTATTCCTCCTCCTTCAATTCCTCTGCCCAGAGCACTGGGCAGAGCTCTTCATATAGTGACTTAGTCAATAATAGCTTATTGCCTACACATGTTGTAACAGTAGCCTAGCAGTAGGCCAATTACATCACCAAGTAGTTTAGGGTCAGATGTGGATCCTGGCCATAGCAACTTCCATTTTTTCCACACTCCACCCCTCCAGGATTCTTGCCTCACAATCTACATGCTCTCAGTCTTCCAATGATCCTTGTGTGAGAAACCTGGAGCATTGTAACCACATTCCACAATAGCAACAGAGGTTTACAACAACATATAGATAACAACAAGAATTAGAATACAGGTAACAGAAATTATAATAATCCTCAAGCCTGAGGACATTGGTTGCCACCAAGTGATTATTTGAATATACCATCTGTATTCAAAACAGTTCTAAGGTGAGTTCATGACTCATACTTTCTATGGGAGAAATCAATCTTCCACAATAGTCCCTGTGCTTTCAAGAAAGCTGGAATCTTGTAACAGCAGAAATTATAATAGTAGTTCTCCTCAAGCCTGAGGAGATTCATTGCCACCAAGTGGTCAACCCAGCTATATTTAAACCAGTCCCAGTGCACAATTTGCACTTTCCATGGAGGCCAGTAGCTGTGACTACACAAGTCATGGCATAGCGATACCCATCTGACATGGGCAGAGGATCAATATAGTTTATCTGCCACCTGACAAGAGGTATTGGCCCCTTAGCTATCATCCCAGGTAGGTGTGGGACTTTATGTAAGTCCCTTTTAGAGTATACAATGCACTCCTGCAGGGCTCTGCTGTCTTCTTCAAAGTTTAAAGGCAGGCCCCACTGATTTGTCTTCTGCCCCACATGCAACAAACATTGATGTAACCATTGGGCTACATTAGAGGCAGGCTTTCCTTTTAGCCAATGTACCTGGGTCAGTTTATCTGCTTCCTCATTTCCTGGAGATGCCAGTAATAAATGGCCAGTCACATGATATTCTGTAACTGTCTTAGTCTGACCAGAGGCCCATAAGTTTTGCCACAGCTCTTGTCCCCAAAGAGATCAGTGACCAACCATCCAGTTGGTATGGTACCATGTCAGTAGCCACAGGGTCAAGCCTCAATAGATGGCCCAGCTCTGAGTGCAGACAACTATTGAGGAGGGCTCCTAGCTGATCACAAGCCACACTGCCCACAACTCTGCCCATTGACTGCTCTTGCCCTCACCATCTTCCATCCATATTGTTTCAGTGTTAGGATAGAAAGCTACAGCCCTCCATTTCAGGGCCTTCCCATGCAGGAGCCATCTGTGTATCATGCATTTTCAGGTATAAGGACTCTTCCTTTCTGATAAGGGCTCTCTGCTATTAATGGCTGTAAAGAAAAGTCTTTCTGCCTTTCACTGCCTATTGCTGGCCCCAATAAGCTTTGGAGTTCTTCACTCAAGCAATGCTATACTGCTGTAGGTACATGCCCACTTGGCCAGTGTAGGTGTCTGTGCCACTCCACAGCTTTAGGTTCCAGTCTCATACCCACCCTGTGATGGGATAGGTGGTTATTGCGTTTATCAGGGCCATTCCAGTGATGGGTTCAGTAGCCAGCAAGGTGTGGAACATTGCATTCAATAGTTTATCTGTTAAGGTGTACCATAGCTCTGCTTCTTTCCAGAGTTGCAACCAGAATCCAACAGGTTGGACAGTTTTCTCAAGCTTCTGCCAGAGACCCCAGCCATAACCGTGTTCAGTCAAATGTACATCCAGCTCGCAGGGCCTTGGTGCATCTATCACACTCAAGGCCTGCATGACCTTGACTGCCCATTATGCTGTAGTAACAGCAGATGTACATGTCTCATCCCAGTCCCACCTGATTCCCTTTCATACCAACTGGTATAAGGGCTTCAGAATTTGTGCCAAGTGCATGATGGACACTCTCCAATAGCCTAAATAGACCTCAAAACTAATAAACCCAGTAACCTAATAGACCCTAAAACTCCTGTAACAGTGCCACAGTGGTAGGGACAGGGAAAGCCTGGGCCTTGTCTATGACTACTTCTGGGAAAACTTTAGTCTTACCTCACCAGATGATCCTCAAGAATTTGTCAGACAGACCATGTCCCCAAACCTTGTTGCTGTTTCCATCCCATCTTCTCTCCTGTAGATGTTGCAGCAATCTAGGTGCTGCACCTTCTATATCTGAAGGAGAATCAGATGTGAGCCTGATATCAGTATAATGGCACAGCCTTACTGTTGGCAGTTTCTCCCATGCTTCCAAGTCCTGGGCTACAAGTCCATGACAGATGGTGGGGTGGTGGAAGTATCCCTATAGAAGGACAGTGAAAGTCCATTGCCATTCTTCCCACGTGAAGGCAAACTGTTACTGACTTTTCTGTTCTATGTCAATGGAAAAGAAGGCATTAGCAAGATCCACAACGTAATGATATGCTCCTAGTTCATGACTGAGTGTATCCATCAGGACTGCAATTGAAGGGATGATATCATGCAGAGGGAGTATGACTTTATTCAATTCTCTGTAGTCCACAGTCATACACCAGGATCTGACCACCTTTTTCACTGTCCACACAGGTGAATTGAAAGGACAACAGGTGGGCTTTATAATACCCACCCTCTCCAGTTCCTGTAGGGTTTCTCCAATTTCTGTATGCCCTCCAAATAATTTGTATTGTTTGGTATTAGTCACCCACTGAGGCACAGGCAAGCTACAGGTGGGTGCTTATCATGTCCCCTCAAAACTGCTGTCACCACACATATCCTCTATCTGCAGGCCCTGCAGGATATCTATCCCCAAAATATATTTGGGGATGGGAAAGGTATACACAGTATACTCCTTTGGGGGTAGACACCCTATTCCCAATGGGATTTGAGCTTGTTTCACTGACAGCCTTACCCCTGTATCCATCTATAACAGCAGGGGTTCCAGGAAACAACTCAGGGTTGCCACAAATCAGTAAACATTCAGCTCCTTTGTCTACCGAGTCAGGACTCATTGTATGTTCACTGGGGACCAATGAATTGATATTTCAACATGTGGCCTCCTTAGGGCAGTTACCTCAACATCCCCCTCAGTCAAACCATATCCCCCAATCATCTTTCTGTGAGGTTCGGTTGAGGTTGGCTCACTCCTGCTGGAAGTCTTGCAAACACACAAGCTAGGCTTGAGGCTCTGTCTCAATCCTCTGCTTCCCAGTCCCCTATGGCCAGAACTGCTGCTCCAGTTTCAGTTATTGCCACAGCTCCTGCCCCTACTAAATAAACCTATACCTGGGTCCCTATGACCTTCATGAAGCCCTTTAAGTTCTTCCTCTTAGTAGCAGACCATGTTTGCTTCCATGATCTCATTGCTTCAGCCTTTCCAAGTCTGCTACCATAAAGGTAACCTCACTTATGGGCTGCCCTAAATGAGGGGCAAGAATGGCCACTAGGGGCCCAAAGAGAGACATGGGAACCTCTTGAAGCACCACATTTCTCATCCCTGCTATAAAAGGCTCCTCATCTGGGCCATAGTTCTCTGGACTATAAATGGCATTTTTCATGCCTAACTCCATAATATCTGTTGGAGCTTGGCATATGTCTGACATGTAGTGAGCAAGGATGGTAAATCACCCTGATTGGCCGCAAAGTGTGGCCATAAGCCAATCAAGGAGACAGTGATTTTCTGAGGTCTGATGTGCATTTGTAATCAAAGCAGGATGAACTTTCAGGGAAACCAGCTTTCCCATTTCTGATTCAGACAGAACAATTCCAGTCCCACCGCCCCAACATCACCCCCCACCCACCCACCCACCCACACACACACACATCCCAAAGACACAGGAACCAAGCTGATATTGACTCAGGGCTTCTGCCAAAACCAGAAGCCCCAATCCACCAGCTCAGCCTGAGTATAGGGGCAGAGCATAGAGTGCTCCATAGAGGCTGCACTTCTCCTAGAGGAACCTGATGTTGCTGTGTCTTTATTTGCTTGACTACAACCAGGCAGGCTTTCAAATGAGGAGGGGTCAATGCCTCTGGCAGCACCCTTTCATCCTTCCCTGGCTCCTCCTCCATTTCTGGGGCTGACGGCATCTTTCTCTCCACTTCCCCAAGTATCTCCTTTCTATACCTTTTCTACAGTACCTCACAGTAATGCTAGCTCAGTCGTCAACAGCTTTCTTACCTTCAGCTCAATACCTTGCAGCCTGCATTCTTGTGCTGCCTTCTCTTGTGCTTCTCACAGGGGTATTTCCTTCTCCTTCGTGGCCTTTGCCTCTTCCACAGCTCCTTCAACATCACTGCCTCATTCTGCTAAGAATCTTTTACCTCCTCCAAGGAACCTCATAGATCACATTCTCATGCTGTGTCTCCTCATACTTCTTGCAGGGGTGTGTCTTTCTCCATGACCTTTCCTTCCTCCACAGCATCTCACAGCTCACGTTCTTGTGCTGCCTCCTCTTATATCAACACCATTTCATGCTTCAACAAATCCATAGAACTTTGCAGCTTGCATTCTCATGCTGCCATTTCTTATGTACCTTGCAGGAACACATTCTTCTCATCTGTAGCCTTTTTTTTAATATGGTGAGAAACAGCCAACTCACAGTTCCTCCCACCTCATGGGAATTCTGTTTTTCAAAGAAACTCCTTCTACCTCAGGCATCACCTCCATCTTCCCCTGGTCCTGGGGTGGGGTATAGCCCTCTAGGAGGCAAGAAACCTCATGCCACATGTGAACTGGGGGACACTTGAATGTCTCCCCATCTATAGGCGCAGCCTGCTGAAGCACCCTTCCTATGAGGGCAGCCTTTTCCATTCTTTGGTCTACAGTGAATCCTGCCAACTACACCAATTGTCTTGCCTGAGGGTTTCAGCCCTGGGCAAGTTCACTATGAATTCAGTGAGACCAAGAATGACAGTGGAACATTTTTGGGGTGAGAAGGTTTATATTTGGATTTATTCTCATGGTGGTAGGTTGAGCACTAGGATCTTGTCTGCTTCCAGCAGTCTGCAGGTCTGTATTCCAGTGAGCTCCTTTTATAATGATTCAGTCAATAATAGATCATTACGAACAGATGTGGTAGCAGTAGCCTAGTAGCAGGCCAATTACATCATCATCATCATCATCAAGTAGTTGAAGGTTAGGTGAGGATCCTGTTCATAATAACTTCCTTTTTCCCCACACTGATCTTCTCAACATTCAATACTCTAAATAGAAGAATGCTCTAAAGATGTACACACCAGACAGTGAGCCACTATGCCTGCCTGTAGGACAACATGGGTTTGCCATACCACCAGGCTATTTGCACACCCTCTGACCAGGGTACCTTATATCCAGACTGTTTCCAGAAAGTTTGGAAGAAATTGTGTGAAGGTGTAGACATCATGGAGAAGATCTGAAGGCAAAGGTGTTAGCAGATATCCATCTGCAGCAGTTGTTTTCAACTAGAGAAAATAGTATTCCTCTCATTCCTAAGACAAGGGCTACAGACGCTGATGTTTGCTACAACTTGTGGGGAGAGTACAACTTGTTGGCAGAGATGCTCTTAAACTCCTTACAATGCTCTGGGCAGAACCTCCCACTCCTCAAAGAACTAGCTATTCTAAACGTTCAGTTTTAACACTGTTCAGACACTCTGATCTAGAGAAACAACATTACAGGGTGAAGTAGAAGCTCCAGTTTGTGCTTTTCAATTTCATCTCCTAATCTTCACCTTCAATTTCTACTCTACAATTCCATTCATTTTGAAAGGTGTTTCTAAGTGTGTTGAGAGGCACAAAAAGGAAGCTCATTCTGTTTTGTGAAACTTCACTAAATTGAATAAGGGAGTAGCAGCCTGACCTTTTTAAATGTTTCCAGATGCTAAGCACTGGATTGAAATGCTAAATCCCAAGAACCAACTATTACTGATTAGTAGTGTTATGGCAAAAAGGGCAGTTTTCTTTTGACAAACCGAGTCCTGAAGGTCAGAAAGATACTGACACTCAGTGATTAATTTCTGGAAATGTGGTTGAGTGAATCAAATTATGTATCATTTGATGCCATTAAATTTGAGTTCTTGTATTATATGTGGACCTTTTGCTTTTCAAACATTCTCAGTTTGTGAAATTGAATGTGTCATTTATAAGCTATCATGTAATTTTCTGTTTTCTGAAACAAAAGCAGGAATCTGGGTACATTAAAGACCATTATGTAATTGACAAGCATGCTTTTAAGAACTTGATCCAAAGAACTTAAAATTACTATCATTTGCAAAGGGAGTTATTCTTTAACAATGCAAAATCATTTAAAAATTAAAATTAAAACTCTCCTTTGCCCCTGTTCCAATAAGAATACCTTAGATGTGTATACATTTTCACAGTTTACAAAGTTTCTTTTTTTCATGCCTATTAACTCATTGATTTTCAAATCAACTGAATAGGCAGAACAGATACCATTCTCCCTATTTTAAAAATGAGGAAGGTGAACTTGGATGGTAATTTACTGATTCAGCTATGAAGATAGAGTGTCCAGTATTTGTAAGATAATCACATTTTTATCATGTCATACTACTTGATGCTTAATATCAATTTCAAACATTTTAACAAAGTATAGTGTGTACATAGAAAAGAATACAAATCATAAATATGCAACTGTGAATTTCACGACTTCAAAATATCCATGCAGTCAGGACTCAGGTCAAGAAACAGAGCATGACATCATCCCCAAAGCCCACTTTATACCCCTTCTGGATGCTATCGCCCAGTCCTCCCAGGACAACACTGCCCTCACCTCTAACAGTATTGATTCCTTTTGTCTTTCTTTTTTTATGTGAAGGGAATCATACAGTAAGTTTTATGTCTTCTTCTGTTCATTATTAAGTTTGTGAGTTCCATTCAGATTATTAAGTGTGGTTGTAGCTTGTTTATTCTTGTATAGTATCCCATATGTGACTATTTCAAAATTTGATCATCCATCTGATCATTGGTGGGCATTTTAGTCATTTACAATAGGAAAACTATTACAAATAGTGGTACTATGAACTTTCTTATACATATCTTTTGGTGAACACAGATACATATTTCTCTTGGAATTACACCTAAAAGTAGGTTGCTGGGTCAGAGGATTTGCTTATATTCAGCTCTAGTACACATCACCTACCAGTGGTATACAAATTTACACTGCCACCAGCATTGTGGGACAGTTCTTCTTGCTTCGTATCTTTGCCAACACTTCATGTTGTCATCTTTTTTTCATCTTATTCATTCTGCTAGGTGTGATATCACATCACAGAGATACTAAATTTCAATTTTAATTTTAATAGGTGGAACCTGAACTTTGTGGTGTCACTTGTCTCTAGGTTAAACACTGATATTAACACTAAAATTTTCTCTATTGTCCCTGATCTCCACCTACATAAATGCAGGGGCTAATCACTAACTTCAAAGCTACCTAATTATTTCTGATTGTCTATTTAGCTCAGAGGAATCTTCTTTTGGATTTTGTCTTTGAACACTGACGAGTACTTGGTTCCTATAAGGCAGGTGGCATACTCAGGACCATGGATGCCAAGCCCTCTAAGTGAGAGATTTTTCCTAACACTCCAAGTGCTGCCAAAGTCCAAGGCTCCTGAAGAGCATATGCTATGTTCCATTCTGTTCTCCCTTCACAAGTCATATTCTGTGTTCCACTATGGAAGAGTCTTTGTTATCTGAGCTCCAAAGCATTATTTCTGCCTCTACCTCCATCTCCTTGCCTTGATCCAATTGCCTAAATCCCATCTAACTCCCACATTCCAACTCATGTATCATGACTTTCACTTTCTCTCTGGGTCATATTTGATTGCTAGAGGGGACGTGGAAGAAGTATCCCCCACTGGCCTCCCTGTCCCTCTCTTTATTCCTCCCATTTCTGACCCAGACCCTTAGACAACTTCCTCTAAAGCACTCCCTGCCTCCCGTGAACGGGCACCTTGGTGTAATAGTTCACCAATCACAGCTGCTCTCCAAACCACAATTTAGCATAGTCTTGGACAATATGCTATAATTTTTATTTTCTTGTAATATGGCTACTTTGGAAGTTAGAAAATCATGAACTGTCATATAAAGAATATCTCTGTACTCTCTCAACTGCTAAGTCACGGAACTACTCAAGATAGGCAATTCCTAGGAAATGGAGAGGAATCTGGACTATAAATCAGATATGTTCGACCCTCAATACCTAGGTCCCTGATGTCCTACAAGGCCGCCAGTATCTATAAAGGGTGACTGCAATAAGAGGACTATTTTGCTCATTATCTTCTCTAGTCCTACCTTCTCTTGTTTTTACTTTATTAACTGGGTGGAATATTACAATAATTATTATAAAACCATCACTAAATTCACATCACTAAATTAAAACAAGAAGCATATAATTAGTTCATGAGTCTGAGGTTTACAATTTAGTCTGGACTGAGCTGGGGAGTTTTAGCCTTGACTAGATCCACTTACTTGTCTAGATTCTTAGCTGTCAATATAGCCGTGGTTTGGATGACTGAGGTGACTGGACTCTGCTCTAGGTGTTTTTTCCCCTTCTTCTGGGACCAACAGGTTAGCCTGGACAGGTGCTTCCTATGGTGATGGCAGAGGACAAGAGCAAGAAAGCCCAGTTGTGCATGGGCTTTTCAAGCCTTTACTGGTATTACGCTTGCTGATGTCTCATCGGCCAAAGAGAGTAGGTAGCTGAAGCTAGAGGCAGAGTAGAAAGTACCTCATACTTTGATGGCTAAAGGCATAGGTACAGGAAGGGGTGAGGAACTGGACTACTTTATCACACAAAAATTTAGACAAGTCACTTAATCTTTCTTTGTCAATGTTGTCTGTTCTCAGTTCTGTTGTCAATGAACTGGAGATGATCAGGACCACCCTTCCAAATATTTTTAATGATTTAAAATGTGAGAAATAGGTTGCAAACTGCTAAGTGCTTCAGAAACTGTTAAGTGATGTATGTATGTGAGATGCCATTATTATTATCATTATTATTATGTACATTTCCCTCTTTATTATATTTACACGTTCGCTCTAATAATTGGCATATATTGGCCCTAAGCAAAATTCTGAGGTGAGTTAACTTGGCTTTCAATGCTTCTTGTTCTGACAAGTAAAATGGCCTTATTTTTACCGAGCCTCCCAGAGCTTCTGTTATAATAATCCACTCATTTTTAGGAAGCACCCAATGAATAGATAAATATATGAATGGATGGATGAATGGATGGATGGATGAACGAATGTATGAATGAATGAATGAAGTTTTCAGGGAAATGAATAGTCAGCCCTTGTCCTTTCTTTCACTCAATCAAAATGAATTGAGTGCGTTCTTTGTGCACAGCTCACTCAACCTGTTAGTAGCAAGTACCAAGGATGCAAATTAGAACAGAGACAGCTGCCTCCCTGGAGGAATTTACAGTCTAAGGGTGAGAAACACTTCCAAACACGTTTTATTACAACATGAGGAGTACTCTGCTGTAGGCATGTGCCAGATGGATTGAGACCTACTGAGCCTTTTAGAGGGTGAGGGAAAGTTTCAGAAAAGGCTCTTTGAGGCTGAGAGGGATGAGTGGGACCTGTCCAGGCCCACAGGCAGGGGGTGCACACTTCAGGACAAGGAGACGGTGTATGTATAGAAAGGGTCTGAAAGAGGTGGCATGTTTGAAATTATTCTATAATACTGAAATTTATATTAAGATCATAGATGTAATGGAAAATGAAGTTAGACAGGTGGGCAGGTGTTAGAGCATTCCTGAGGGCCTTTTATATTATCCCATGGGTTTTTATTTTGCAGGGAGAGGGGGACACTGCAGTGTTCAAAGGAGAGTAATATACTCAGAATTTATTTTTAAAGACTACAGTGTCAGGAAGGGAGAGAAGGATAGTACTGCAGAAGTGCAAGTGAGACATGACCTGGTCCTCATCCTGGGCCATGGAGGGCGGGATGTAAAGAGAAGGGTGGACGTGACAGAAGTCACTAGTGCTAATTGGACATCGTGATCCATTTGATGGATGAATGACATAAACCGACCCACAATAGGAGCATGAAGAGCATTCAGTCAGGCACTGTGTGAGTCAGTCAACCAATTGGCATTTACTGAGCACTAACATTGGACAGACCAAGGAGCTAGTCACTGTGGTGCATCTATAAAGATGATGAAGATACAAATCGCTGATGGTAAACTAGCTGTAGTAAGTCAAGGAACAGTCAGTGTGCAGTGAGACCATCAAGAAAGGGATGAATGATCTTGATTAATCAATTTTTATTTTAGGGAGCTGGGAAGTATCCTTCTAAGTCTAGATTGTTCACGTCTCTATTCATAGCTGTAATGATTCTATTCCCCAAATGGAAAACCAGCCACATGCCTTTCATTCTCTTTTTAATCTGTGAAAATGAATAATACTCAAAAATAGAGTTTTTATGTAATCTTTGTAGAATTGGCTGAGCCAGCACAGTGCCCTTCTTTGCTTGGTTGTTTTGAAGGACATATATGTAAATAAGTAAGTAAATTTACTTACTTACCTAAAACATGAATTTTGAGAATTTTGTCATAGCCAAATCAATTCTGAAATAAATCCTTTATAGTTAGAGTAGAAGAGCATAGCTCTTCTCAGAGGTCATTGAAATCTGCCTACAAAATACTGAGAGTGACTTCAAGTAGATTATGTGCTTTTCTTAGGGAAAAGTAAACTGGTACTAGTGGGGATGATAAATGAGAGGTCTAGGCTTCTCAAATCACAGTGGCATCAAGTCTGATAAGTGCTTCCATTAGGACCATGGAAAATTCAGTGGAAATCTATGTAACCCCTAAATGGTACATTAACTCAGTACTTCAGCATTAGGTTATCTATTTGGGCAGGTAGTCAGAAAAACAATATTTGTTTTTCAGGGCATATATTAAACAGAAAATTATTAAAGAAAAGAAAATCATTTCCTGAAATAAAATGCCTAAAGAAAGTGATAAACTTATTTGCTGTCCCTTGCAAATATAATCGATACACTAATCAGAGTCTATAATAAGCATTCGTTTCTTTCCCCTAGTAATATAATTTACAAGGAAATTCAAGATTGATTTATTTTCTGGAGTGAAAGGTAGGCAGGCAATATAAATGAATGAAGAAGGGAGCTAAAGTCTTATGAAATTTGCCCTTTTGAAAGAAAGCAGCTACTTCTCAGCCCCTGCCTATAGCTGCCATGTGGAAATGAGAGGTCTCATGTTATCAGACATTCTAAGGATTCAAGAAAAATTGGAAATTTGAACACTTTTCAGTATTGAAATGTTGTCATATTACTAAAAACTATTATGCTAGCCATACTTCATTAATAGCAAGGACATAATTTCACAACACACTAAACTATGAAGTTATTGCATCACTTTGAAGTTATTATTAAAGTTTATAATTAATCTTTTGATATTGAAATGAATTAGATTTATTACTTAGTTTTAACTTACATTTACTTTGTTTTCTTACCTCTGTCCATTCTCAGCATTGTTAATATTCTTGATACAATACCCATCCCTTAACCATTATTTGTTCTTCCCTGCTCTGTTTTCTGGGGATTTCAATGTTAAAAGTATCTTTAGCTTACAAAGACATCCACATGGACCCTATGAACATTTAAATGTCTGTGGCTAACAAACTTGTGTAAGGAAAAATAAACAAAATCCAAAACTTGTTTTCTATTTCTGTGTAACCTGTATTTTTGAAGCTGGCAGTAACATTGCTGTAAAATAGCAGTTAAAGTCTTTGGAGAACTACAAAAAAGACTCTTTGAATATGACTACCTCTAAACTAGCTAACTTAAAATTTATACTTCCTAATTTAAAATAGAAATTTGTCATGGTCTTTTATTTTATTCCAATACAAATCCAATTCAGTTCACATTGCAAGATAAAGAAATACAAACAAGTATTTATTTATTGGATTAGCAAAGATTAGAAAGGTTAAAAATGGCTACTTTTGATGTGGTTTCTGAGTATTATGTTCTCTTTTACTCTAGAGGAAGTGTAAATTAGTGTAACGTTTAGAGACTCAGTTCAGTTATGTTATTATGAAATTAAAAAATGCACCTACCCTTTCATTTAGGAATTCTACTTTTAGGAAGCATATTGTAGCACTGTCCATAATCAAAATCAAAAACAACAAAATGTGTTTTTTAATAGGGCAATCATTATATGAATGTTGACACAGCCAGGCAGTGGAATATTTTGCTTTCCCTAAATACAAGATGGTGTATGTTTACATTTGTGGCATGGAAATAATATGTCATATGTGAAGCAACAAGTGCTATTCAAAACGTTTCTGTGATGGTACCATTTTTGTTCAAATGCATGTACTAACATGAGATAGAGATAGAGAGAGAGAATGAATGAATGAATAGGAGAAATACAGGCAGCCCCTGCTTCACATGGTAGTGTGGAACTGTAACACCAGCAGTGCAAGCTATTTCTTACCATCTGTTGTGTGTATAGAAATGAAAAAATAGTAAAATTCATATTTATTTAGTATACTTTCATATAAAACATTAGGAGCATTGGAAAACTAAGGTGTTCTATTTTTTTAAAATTATCAAAAGTAGGTTGAATAGTGCTTGCCTTCTTGTCCTATAGCTTATGATATGGAGCAAGCATCTTTTCTATGCCTTGGCAAATGTCATACTCATTTTTAAGTCCAGGTCATCTTCTAACACTTTACCCTTTGCACTGTCAGAGTCATGAAATATCTCTAAGACTCTTTAATGGGAAGATTTTTGCTGGCATCACTTCCTCTGGGACATCTTCATCCTTCAGTCACAATGACCTTCCTAATTTAAGTTTGCCTTGACTAAGCTGCTCTCCAATGGCAGTGGTGTTAACATTCCAAAGGTCAGCTATTTTTTCTATAACTCCATTTACTTGCTATTCAAATTTCCATTATATCACTCTTTTTTTTATTTGCTGAACTTTCATTTCACTTTGTTAGCCAATTTCCTCTTTCAATTATTCATTTTTTCTCAAATGTCATCTGGGTTTATCACTGGGAAACAAAGCTACAAGCTTTGCTGTCTTTGTGTACAGAATACCAAAAGTGCCATTACCAGTCACTGAAAGACTTCAAAACAAATAATATTATTGACCACCTATCTTGATGCATATCTGTTACTTGTGAAATGATGGGTGAACCCAAGAGCTAGAAGCAGTTTGTACTTACACAATTACTCCCAGGTAACATAATACAGAAACTGAAATTTGAACCATTTTGTCAAGGCACTGAGTTAAAACTGAACCCTTGTAACTGGGAGCTTTGCACATCAACACCGTGGAGACTAAGGACTGGAAACAGAGAAAGCCTGGAAGAGCATGCAACAAAATGTTAGGAATGAGTGGCTGTCTCTGAGTCTTCGTTTTATTTTATCTAAAAAAAATCCTTATGTGTATTCTAAATTTTCCTACAATTAACATACATTATTTGTGTAATGCAAAAGCAAACATTAAAGGAAAAATGTACTTTTTACTCCTATAAAATCCAATTAGGTTTTGATATGAATCAAAATGAATTTGGTTCATATAACTTGCGGATAATTCATTTAATAAAAAGTTTAATAAAAGTTAAATAAATAAAAGTTAAATAAAATTATTCATTTAAATTTCTTCCCTCTGAAATTGGTTTTGATTTGAATGAATTAATTTGATTACATTAATTTGAGGGGAAAATACCCCATTACAATATTTAGTCTTTCCAAGAGCATTGATTTATATGTATGTCTCTTCATTTGTTCTTGTCTGTTTTTATGTCCTTAAATAACATATTATAGTGTTTTTCATAAAAGTCCTTCATATATTGTGTCAATTTCTTTCTAGATATGTTTTTCATACTGGTGCTGTGAATGGTGGTTTCCTTCCCCATTAGATTTTTTAAATAGGACAGCTATTGACTTCATGTATTTAGTTATATAAATTGTCATCATGCTAAGCTGTCTTATTAATAAAATCTATAATTAAGATGGACAGATATATATTTATTATGTCGATCAACAATCATGACCATTTATATCATGGATAAATTTCCCATAGTCCATTATAAGGCTTGTGTTTCAATTATGTGCTTAATCCTGTTCTTTTCTACTTAAGAATCCCTCTGTTTTCCTGCATCATCAAATTTTATTTGTTTACTTGGTCGTCCCCTTTATCATTCCACCATCCTATAATCTCATCTATTGAAAGCAAGATAAAACAGAACCCTTGGACATCCTATGATCCCTCCAGCTGCTATCTGATTTCTTTTATGCTCTTTATAGAAAAATTCATGACAGGAATGGTCTTTCCTTGAAACTTCCTCTCTTTGTGAAAAAAAAAGAGTTAATATAGCAGGCCTGACTTTAAAAGGTCTGTTTATAAGGGAATTTGGATTTGGGGAGGGTTCCCACCTCCATTAATTATAAGAGTGGCTGACTATCTAAACTGTTTGCAAAAACAATATGGTTTGAGGAACATCTGGTTTCACTCTGGGAGACTGAGATTTTGGTAGATGCCAGGCGGAGACTGCCTACATGACCAGCTTTCAGTAAAAACCTTGAGTTCCGAGTCTCTGATGGGTTTCTCTGGTTGGCACAATTTCACCCATGTTGTCACAACTCATTGCTGGGGGAATTAAACGTGTCCTGTGTGACAAGGGAGAGGGCCCTTGGAAGCTTGAGCCTGGCTTCCCCCAGACTTCACCCCTTATTCCTTTTTCCTTTGCGGGTTTTGTTTTTTCTCCTTCCCCTGCAAGAAATCATAGATGTGAGTACAAAGCTACATTGAATTCTGTGAGTCTTTCTCGGAAACTGTTGAACCTGAGCATGGTCTTGGGGACTCTCTGTTACTCTCACTCCTTATTCTCTTTTGAACCCCATCCATTAAGGTTTTCATTCCAATGTCTCTGTGGAATCCACTGTTGTCAAAGTCCCCAGTGACTTCCAAGCTGAGCTCAGTTCTACCTATTAGCAGCTTTTGAATCAAGTCATCATTCTCTTCCTTTTGAATTGCTTCATTTCCTTGTTTTCTAGGACAACACATCGTCTTCGTTTTCCTCCTCCTTCTTTGGCATGTCATTTTCATTCTCTTTTGTTGGATTTTTGCCCTATTTCCTAAACTTTACATTGGAGGTGACTTTTATAATACCAGTATTGTTGACATGGTTGGGGGGAGTGTCTAAATTCTGATGGTGCAAGAGAGAAAGGGAAACTGGAGGCAGTATTAAGAAGGAGTAGACAATTTTTTCACAAGATCTTCTCTAAAGGGGAACAAAACTGAGGTGCTACCTGGAGGGTGGTATGGGGTCAAGAATATGCTTTTAGAACAGTAGAAATTACAACATGTTTGAATGCTGAAGAGAATGATTCAGCAGAGAGGAGGAGAAATATAGGACACAGGAGAGAGAGTGAAAATTATGGGCACCCACCGATGAAGCAGAGGATTTTCCTTAGTTAAAAGTAGGAGAAATGTCATCCATAATTAATAGAAAGCAGAATACAATTGATTTAGAACAAATTTCAAAGACAAAATTCTCAAAGATTTTAGAGTTGGAGAGGTTTGGAGATGTACAAGTGGGCATGCAAGGAAGGAGGAAGGTGCTTATATATTCAGAGCTGGGGTCAGAGAGATGACCCAAGTCAGTGCTGAAGCTGTGAGTCTTTTGCTTGTAGGTAGTCATTAAAACTTGTGTGTTAAGCTTCAGTAGATCTAAAATGGACTAGGCCAGAGCCTTGTGGGCCACCATATTTACTGTCTGAGGAAAAGAGAATGAACCTGCAATTCAACCAAAAAAGGAGAGTCTGAAGAGTTAGGTGGAAACCCAGAAGAGTACATAGAGAGAGAATTTTAAGAATGAGGCAACAGTCAAGCACTTGGAATGGGTTAAGTGTTCTGTTTGATGAGGTGTTAAAAAAATAATCATTGAATTTGTGTTTAAGTAGGCTATCCCTGACACAAGAACAGTATCAGTGAAGTCATGGGGAAGGAAGCCAAACTGGAATGGATGAAGGCTGTGGTCTTCAAAATGAGATACTAGTACCTCTTGGAGAGATGGATACTCCCCAAGGCATAAAGAGGCAAGTGTAAAACAATCTTCAGAAACTCCATGAAGCAGACAAGAGGGAGAGAGATGGAAGCTGAAGAAATGTTGGTTTAAGGAGAGTTGTTTTGAAGCAGACAGACTTGAGCATTGTTAAAAGCTATTGGGAAGCATATAGGTAGAGATTGACTAGGAAAAAGAAAAAGAGTAATTGATAATGTAAAACTCCTGAGAAGCCGGTTGGGGATAGGAATTCAAGCATGGGTTGAGGCTTGTTCTTGGTTGGGAAGAAGGACGCTGCTTCCTTTGAACTGGAAGAGAGTGGAAGGAATGTGTGTAGATGGGTGTAGATGTGTATATCTGGCATACATTTGCTCCAGAAATGTATTTTGAACAATGACTTTGAGCCAGACACTGTCTTAGGTGCTTGAGATGCATCAGTGAATGACACAGATGAAGATCTTAATGGAGTTTATGTGTTAAATGGTAATATAGCTGCAATTTTCTCTGAGAAGTCAAGGGCCAGCCTAGTGATCTGAGGAAGCTAGCAGGGAGCTGGGGAGGCCCAAAGGAAGATCAGAGATTTTAGAGAATTTATAGACTTAGAGAATATCAGGGAATTTAACATGTGATGAGAATTCAACAAATCAATTTGATTAAGTTTAATTAAAAATACTGAGAATCTGATAAATCTTGTCATTAAGGGCAGGGCAGAAAAATTTGCCCTATTCTGGGGGGCAATGTTGAGGCTCTTTTGAAGTTGATAGTGATGTCTTAGTGGGAAAACGATTGTGTAAACTGTTGTATAACTCTCTTCTGCCCAGCTTGGCTCCTAGGCATAAGTTTGGAGAAATCAAGGAGGAAGATTCAGCTAAAAGACTTTCTTACAATAAAATTTATTTTCCTCCCTATGCATATAGATCCTATTTTATTTCTATTACTTGCTTATGTTATATATCCTTTTTCTTGCATACACTTTACAAAAGGTTATCTATGATCTGAATCTGGGGAAATTCTCGATCATTATTTCTTCAAATATTTCTTCCATTCCTTTCTCTCTTTTTCTGGTATTCCCATCATGGCTATGTTATCCCTTTTGTAGTTGTTCCACAGTTCTTGGATATATAGTTCTGTTTTTTTTCAGTGTTTTTCTTTTTCTTTTCAGTTTCTATTAACATTTCTTCAAGCACAGAAATTCTTTTCTCAACTGTGTCCAAATGTCCAATCTACTGATTT
Organism: Manis javanica; assembly: GCF_040802235.1. NCBI lineage: Eukaryota > Metazoa > Chordata > Mammalia > Pholidota > Manidae > Manis > Manis javanica. The sequence continues at coordinate 37,118,784 of NC_133160.1, read as the reverse complement.
ACTGTTAACTCTTGAGTCAGTGCTGATACATCATTATTTGGGAAATTGGTTTATTTTCAATTCTTTTTTTTTTGCATAATATTCTCTTATGTTCTTTTTAAATAGCTGTAATAGCCAGAGTTCTGTTTCCTTTATCTTTAGGCTTATTTCATACTTTGTTCTGATTCTTTGAAGTCTTAAGTAAAGCTAAGTTCATTCAGACAGTTTCTGCCTATGTAAGTGCTTAAGAGCTATGGAGCAGGGGCCATTTCTGTGGCATTCTTCATTTCTGTTACAATGTTTTGTTTTCTGGCTTTTCTTTTTGATTATTTCTCAGAATTTCCCTCTCTCTGCCTAGCTTACCTATCTATTCCTGTATATTGTCTACTTTTTCAATTAAAGCCCTTAGCATATTACTCATAGTTATTTTGAATTGCTACTCTGGAATTCCAACACTCCTGCCATATTTGTGCTTAATAGGCCATCCCTGGGTCTGATGCTTGCTCTGTCTCTTGAAACTGTTTTCTTTTTTCTTGCCTTTAATATGCCTTGCCATTTTTTGTTGAAAGCTGAGCATGATATACTAGGCAAAAGCAGCTGTTGTATGTAGGCATTTGAAGTGTGGTGGTGAGATGCAGGAGAGGGAAAATGTTCGGTACTCTTCTGATTAGGTCTCAACCTTTTAATGAGCCTGGGTCCCTGGACTGTGAACTTCACAGTGCCTCTCATTTTTTTCCTCCTCTTTGGTGGAACAGGATGGCTGGAGAGGACTGGATATAGGTATTTGCCTAACTCCATGTCAGTTAACCCTGATAAGACCCCAGTACTTAAGGCTCCGGTGAAATGGTTTCTCCCTAGGGTAGGTTTTCTTAAGAACAGAATGCTCTGGTGTATTTCAGAATGGTTACTTTGCCCCTCCCCTTGCTGGAAGCATGAGGAGATTTTTACTGAGAGAATCTGGCAAAGCTCTAGGAGGTAAATATCACAAAAGTGTGGCACCCCACCAAGACTGCATTCGCTTGGAGTTTTTAACTCTCAGTCTTATCCACACTGAGCCCCCAGTAATTCATGAATTACAGCTGAGGTTTCCTACTGCCAAACTGGTTCCCACAGAGGTTTCTGCTCCTGTTAGCTGTGACCCTCTCCCTACCTGTATGTCTTTGTAGTATTTAGGGTAACAGTTTGCCCTGTGACCTCAGTTCTCTGATAGATTCCAGGAAGAGTTGTTAATTTTCAGTTTGTTCAACTTTTTACCTATTGTTAGGACAGAGTGATGACTTCCCAGATCTTATGTGGAAACCAAAATCTTTAAATATGTCAATATAATAGATTTTATTATTTTAATTTATATGTATATATTATATGTATAATTTATATGTAGACTAACTTCACATTCATAGGATAAATCCAACTTGGTCCTGATGTGTTACCTTTTCTATACTCCGCTCAATTTGGTTTGCTAACATTTTTTTTTCCAGATTTTTTACAGCTATTTAAAAAGAACATAAGAGAATATTTAGGAGTTTATGTTTAGGAGTGAGTATATCCTGTAATTTTTCATTCCCTGAGCTTCTTGTTTGTTTTTTGTGACATGATTATCACACCTCATAGAATGTTAGGGAATATTCTTTTCTTTTGCTGTTCTTTGGAAGAGTATGAGTAATATTTAGGTAATCATTTAGGTTATCATTTCTTCAAATGTTTGTTAGAACTTGCCCACAAATCTGTCATGATCTGGAGTTTTCTTTGTGGAGAAGCCTTTACATGCTAATTCCTTATCTTTAATGCTTAGAGGACCATGCAGATTTCCTGTTAACTCTTGAGTCAGTGCTGATATATCATTATTTGGGGAATTGGTTTATTTTCAATTCTTTTTTTGCATAATATTCTCTTATGTTCTTTTTAAATAGCTGTAATAACCGAATTCTGTCTCCTTTATCTTTAGGCTTATTTCATACTTTGTTCTGATTCTTTGAAGTCTTAAGTAAAGCGAAGTTCATTCAGACACTGTTTCTGCCTATGTAAGTGCTTGGGAGCTATGGAGCAGGGGCCATTTCTGCGGTAGAAGCAGTCGAGTTGTCTACCAAGACATTTTCTTCCTCATCTTAGGTTCATAGATATTTCCCAGCTTTCTTTGGAGTTGGATGTGGCTTTGACCTTGAATTCTTGCCAATGGAATATGAGCAGAGGGTTGCATCCATTTTGAAACCTGGCCCATAAAAACCTCGCCCACTTCAGTTACCTATTGCTGTATCACAAAGAACCCCCAATACGCAGTGCCTTAAGACAACAACCTTTTTTACTATTTTTCATGATCATGTTAGTTGACTAATATTTTTGCTGTTCTTCTCTGGGCTCAGTTGTGTGACTAGATTGAGCTCTAAGCTGGCTTGGGCTGGAACACGCAGCATGGTCTCTCTCACACATCAGAGGCTTGCCACTCTCTGTGAGCCCCAGGGGTGGCATGACTCTCTCCTTTGTGGCCTGTTTCATCATGTGATATCCCACCCCTTGTGGCCTCGGTGCGGCCTTTCACTCCAGCAGGGTTGCCTGCACTTCTGTTCCACATGGGGGCTGGGCTCCAAGAGGGAAAATGTGAAGGCTGGCCACACCTCTTAAGGACTGAGCTCAAAGCCCCAGAATATTTGTTGATCCGGCATGTTTTGTTGGCCAGTGTAAGTCTTAAGCCCAATCGAGACTCAAGGGGTCGGAAAGCAAATTCCAACTCTTCATGGAAGGAACTTCAAAGCCACAATGCAAAGAGGTATAGGCACAGGGAGACGTGATTCTTTGGGGGCCATTTTTAATATTCCAGCACATCACTCCTGGCTGTCTCCACACAGAATCCTCTCCCTCTTTCCCTGACAGGTAGATGCAGATGCTCAGGGAGCCCTTATGAGCCATATAATGAAGACAGACGTGCCTCTGATAGAAAGCTTTTCACTTCCATCCCCTTCCCTCTGGCAATGGGATGACGCAAGCAAGAAACAAACGTGGGTTGTAACAAGCCATTGATATTTCAGGGTTTATTTAATAAAGCAATTTATCTTACCCTAAAAATACAACTTTAAGCTAAATTCTCAGTTGAGGTTTTCCAGACCACACAGCTAACACAAACTGGATTGCAATCTTATGTGAGGAACATTGTGTGACTTTAGTTTCTCAAGGGATGTTTTTTCTTTTCTGCCCAATGCAAAGGTCTGAGATGATCCACTTGCCTTGCTGATCTGTACTGTGTGAAGCATAGGAGGGTCTAGAGAGGGTAGGCAGTGAGGACAGTTTTTCTTCATTTATCTTTACTCTGAGTGTAGCCCTTTTTGGACCCCTTGTTCTGGGTGTGAGCTGACCCCAGCCGACCCTATCCCCAAACCAGGCTGTGAAAGCATCAACTCTCAAGTCTCCTTGGACTTGCAAATGCCCTTACCTGAAAGTTGGCTTTGATTCTCTGCTAACCTGCCTGGATTCCTGTTATCAATCAGCGTTTGGCCTCTGAGAATTCCACATTTTCTCGCCCACTCATGCTTGCATTTAAAAACATGTTATTTATATTTTAGCTACAATTGTTATTGGTGGGTGATTGTTTTCAGTGAAGAGGGGTCAGTCTGGTTTTGTACATTTCAATACTGCCAGAAAAAGAATCAGGATTTGTTTTTAGAGGCATTTAAATTTATGATAAATTTACATATTTCTCATGACTCCTACGGATGAATTCATCTCATTCTGCTCTTGTGAATTTCCTATTCAGATTCCCTGTTGTTGTTGTTGTTTTTCTTTTAACTGGACAGTAGTACTAAGTGTACTCCAAGAAAAGTCCTGATGATAATTCCACTCACTGTGACCTCTGTTGGCTAGTTTGCAGCTCAGAACCACTAGGAAGATCATTCAAATTGGCACCAGCCCCACCTTTCCCTGCACACAGGGTCTCACAGAACAAGTCCATTCCTGCTTTTAAGTCCTGCTTTTCAGACTTCAGTAATATTGTTTCATTTTACTGGGCTCTTTTATTTCCTAGGTAGTCTGCTATGAATTTTAGGTTTAACTGGGTTTCCTTCAGTTTAGCATTCTAAGCATTAAATGTATATCTTAGTCTGAGATCTTCCAGAAGCAGACCCTGAGATAAGGATTCAAAGACAAGTAATTCTTTGGGAGATGATCCCAGAAAGCTGGATCATTCATCAAACCAAACCCTGTTTGCATTATGACAAAAATATAAATGTGAATGTCCAGGAGGCAAAGAACAAAGTCAGTAAGAATTGGTTCTACATTATAGTGAGATATATGCCAAAGGCAAAGAAGATTAAAAGAATAGTACCCTATTTTATAATCACCAAAACAACAAAAAATGATGAGGATGATTAGCACTTATTGCAATTTCATATGAGCTTTTCACTAAATTTAACTTAATCTTCAAAGAATCCAGTGAGGTAGGATGCTTCTTTTATTCCCTTTTTACAGTGGCAAATTAAGGCATGGATAGATTACTTAGTCACCTTACATCACACAACTACTAAGCAGTGGAGCAAAATTCAAACCCAGGCACTCTGAAGAAGTCCATGCTTTTAAATACTATGCTATATATTACCTCTCAAGTTTATTCTGGATATCTATGTCCATTGTGGAAAATTTGGGAAATGCAGAAAAGCAGAGGGAAAAAATAAATAATAGACATCTCTTCAGTCAAAATATGATTCCGGTGAAGCTTGTGAAATTTGAGGTAGGAATTTTCAATCTTTGTTTTAAAAGTGGAAGAGCTATAACTCTAATAAATTAGGAAAGCTACAAAAGGAAAAGGGAGGGAGATGAGGACAGAGGGAAGGAAGGAAGAAAGAACAAAAGAGGTAGAAACAGAATGTAAACTAGATTTTTCTCCATTTAGGTAGAAACAGAATATAAACTAGTATATTTTTCTAATACTCCAGTTGGCATAGGGGATTTATTTCAGGAACACATTATGAGATCTAAGGCCAATTCTCTTAAAGTATGTGGGTGTGTTTCATTGTAAGTGCTCATACATCTTTGAATCTGCACATGGGGAGTGTGACATTTTTATTTTAGGTCTCCTGTTAGGTCCCACATTACAGAAGCTAGCATTTACCTTTAACTTCCTGCCTTCAGCTAGACACTGCAGCGACTGTAAGCTCCCCATCTCCATTTAAGTCTCTTGCTCTTTGAGGCTTATTCCATATTTAAAATAGACTCAAAATAGTATCCAAGTTATTTTTCTATTAGTAAAAGGAGCATGATTTAAATGACCAACATAAAATGAAGGTACATTATGCAATTTTAAAAGGAAGTGATTTTCTTTTTATTATTTTAAGCACTGAAGTAGAAAGATGGGTAGAATAAAGAATCATTGAAGGAAATTAAATTAGGGATCAAAGAAAGGCAGGATAATAACAACCAGTTAATTATAATAATTTATAAAGGCTCATTATAGGATGACTTTCAAATATCGTTCCTTGGATTACGATTACAACAGATCTGACCTGGTACATCTTAAGTAAGCTACTTCATTAGCGATCAGTCGGAAATCTTGAGGACTGCCAGGAGAGTGTCTGCAGTCTGTTCTTAGTGGGGAAAAATATAAATTTTTTTGAGCCATGGAGTATAAGGTTGTCACTGAGTGAAGCATTATTAGATATTTTAGAGAGAATTGGACAAATGGCACAATTAGGAGGAGCAAGCCTTCTAATTTAGAAAAACCTTGAAATGGGCTTTTCATTTGTATGCAGCTAATAATTAAAGCCTAATATATATTATTTATTTATTTTTAGTGTTTTGACTTCTCTGTTTTACTGATTGTTGCATCTTTGGCCTAGACTAACTTTTTACTTTTTTGAATAGGCATGAAAAATATCTGTAAGTTATCCTGTACTTTAAATGGCTTGTAGAATATTACTTGGTCAATTCCTAAAGCACACTTTTGAGCTTTTTCTCAAAGTGGCTTTAGTTTGTATGGGTTATTAACTTATTAATACTTTGCCACTTTGAAAATGAAGATTTAATACAGTTAAGTTACCTCTGATGCTTAGAGCAGTGCTACTTAAAGTGTGGTTCTAAGCTGACTGCATCAACATCATTTGAGTGTTTGTTAGAAATGCAGCTTCTCAGGCCTCATCCAGCTCTATTGATTCAGAATCTCTGGCTGGCAGGACCCAAGAATCTGTGTTTTAGATAAGATTTCCCGGTGCTTCTTATGTGTAATAAAAAATTCAGGTGCAGAAATTATTGGTAGGGCCAGCAACCTGTTTCTATATAAGTCTAGATCATGAATATTTTGGCTTTGTGGACTATATGGGCTGTCATAGCTACCTGTCTCTGCCTTTGTAAAGCAGAAGTCACCATAAACATGGGTTTGGCTGCATTCCAATAAAATTTTATTAACAAAGACACACAATGAGCCAGATTTGGTCCATGGGCCAGAGTTTGCCAACCCCTGGGTTGGAGTATAGAATGCCAGGTGTTTCAGTTTTTAAAACTATGTCTGGAAGCTAGAAGACAGAAGGAAGGAGAGCTAACCTTCATTATGCTTGCCATGTACTAGGCATCTTATATTTACTCTAAACAACCTATGGCTGCCATATCCAGTGACGAAGGTTGTGTACTAAAGAGCAACAGTTGGTAACATTTGGAATTATGTAGTATACAACCTGGACAGCTTTATGTGGGAATCCTAGGTTTGCATCATGATCTTCATGTTACAGAAAAATAAACTTGCCCAAAGGTATATTAGCAGTCAGTCAGAACCAGGGTTAAATTTGGGTCTGTCTGGCCACAGAAGCTGTGTTCCACCTGTTGATTCTGCTGCAAACAGGTAACATAGTTGAACCCAAACTGTGAGCTATACAGTATTCTTCTTTCAAAAAGCATGAATGCAAAAACTTGCCACTCGATATTGGAAGGCTGAGAAAGAGCAAGAGAGAGACTCTACCTATGAATGAGTGACTCAAGGAAATATCTTTGACATTAAAAACATTAAAAAAAAACCCAACAACTAAAAGATTACTTGGAACAAACAATACAGTTTAGTGCTACTATGACAGTTTGGTACTGAGTTCTCTGCCAGTTAGCTACAGATGCATAACAAACCACCCCAAAACTCAGTGGCTTAAAGTAGTAAAAATTCATTGCATTCTGCTCTTGGCTCAGCTCACTCATGTGTCTGTGGTTAGCTGCGGGTTGGGCAGCCACTCTTCTGGTGTTTGCTGCACTCTCCTTCAAGTCTGAGAGTGGGAAATCTATAGGTGAGAGTGGGAAATCTATAGGCGAGCCTAGGATAGCCTCAGTAGGGACACCTGGACCACCTTCCATGTGGTTGCTCATTCTCCAGCAGGCTAACTCAGGCTTTCTCATAGTGGTAAGGTCTCAAGAGAGGTAGTGAGAGGAGCGTGCAAGGCCTTTTGAAGCCAAGGCTTGGAACTGGCACACATTGTCAGGACTGAATCTCTTCCCATTAAAAGATGGAGTCATTTTCCTACTCCATGAGTTTTGCCTGCCTTTGTGATTTTCTTTGATTAATATATTGCGGCAATATGTGGTGAACTATCATAAGCATAGCCCTCAAGGGGTCTGAAGCCCTGCCTGGTAATCATCCTTAAGCTAGCCTGGTGAAGGTGAGGTGCCATATTGTAGGGGAGGGCCTTCGTCTTCTCACATGTTTGTAGGCAGAATGGGAAAGCACCTTTCCCCAGGTCTGAATGCAGCATGGGAAAGCACCAGCTTGAGAACAACCAGTGCAGTCCTTGAAAGTTATCTGCCCACAAAAACATATCTTGTCCTCGAAGCCGAGCCAAGACTCCTCACTCTGAAAATAGGGAGACCTTGAGGACGTGTGAAAACACTGCCCCTGCTTACCAGGCAGCTTCTAAGAAAATCAACAAGGTGCTCTGGCCTGCCCCCCAGAGAATCGAAAGATGAGTATAGCACTTGGCTGAGGTCCAAGAAAGGCAGTATAAAAATAAAGGTGCTGCACCACATCGGGGCTGCAGCCATTGTCTGTCTGTCTGTGTTATCTGTGTTTTTTGTTCTCTCATTTCACCCAAAGAAGATGAGCAGCACGTTACATCTGGCGCCCAACGTGGGGCGTCCTCTCAGAGTGAGTTGTACATATATTCAGCTCCATGCCTCTCCTTCCGACTGTTTGACTTCGACGGCAGGCACCGTCACATACAGAGCAGGGAAAGCTATTCTATGGCAGCCGTCCCCTCGCCCATCCAAAGTGGACCAGAGATGCCTCCTTGAGCCCAGAGAAGCCAAAAGAACCACCCAGATGAGCCCAGCTGAAATTGCTGGCCCACAGCGGGCTGAGCTACCCACAAAAATCTCAGAATTTTTTTTAGTGGCACAAAACTAATGATATAGATACCATGCATGTAAAATGACCCTCATTTTGTATGGATGACGAGATTAGTCCAATTTGAATTTCAGAAAGTTGTCAGAATGGCAGTGTGGATCCTCCAGCTTGTCTGTGGCAACTATGAATCCAACAAATATCTTTGGAGAAGTGCTGAGAAGTCTTCAAGACATCATTTTTCTCTGCAAGAAATTCGTAGTCCGTGGGTGAGACATGACCATCCACAATCCATGTTGACATAGAACTACAGAAGCACAAGGCTCTCAAAGGAGAGAGTGAGATTTGCTCTGCTTGGGGACATTGAGAGTGGCTTTCCAGAGCTCTTTCCTATGCAGGGGGAATGAATTTCCAAATAGAGTAAATGACATATGCAAAGGTGACAAGGTTCTAAAAGACCCAGTGGGTTTAGGGAATAGTAAGTCTGTAATCTAGGATATTTAGGAGCCTCTCCAAGCAACTGGGTTCTGGGATCCTCACTTTTCTCTCTGTGTATCCCAAGCTTCCAGGTAGTAACTGCCTCTTTCAGGTATCAATGATCTAGGTTGGCTTAACCCTAGAGGGACAATGGCTTTGAAATTGGTAATATATGGTTCTACCTCACTGTCCCTTTTGTGCTCTGAATAAAAAGTTCACTTTATGAAATCCTCTTTTACCATACTTAGTGTGGATCCTTTTTTCCTAACCATATCTTGACTGATCTAATATTTAAGGGAAATGATTCTGAGACTTACAGAATAACATATAGGATAAATTGAAGAGGACTGGGTGGGGAGAAAGGGAGACTGAAAAAAACTGGAGACCAGAATGTTATTGCATTCTTGTCCAGGCTGATGCTCTACAGAAGCTAAACAGATGCAGGGGCTGTGGGGTGGAGAGAACATTTATTTAGGAGTCATCCTCGATTCTCCTTTTTATCTCTCTACACCCCGATCCCCACACCCCAGCAGACAGACTGCAATCCCATTAGCAAGTACTGTCAGTTCTCCACTCTAGAATGTCCCAGATCTGGCAATGTTTTGCATCTGCTGCAGAACTTGTAGTCTAAGCTGATACTGTTCCTAGCCTTGATGATGATAATAGCCTCTGGCTTTCTCTTGTTCTCACTCTTATTTTCCAGAAAAGGCAAATAAATCCACAGAAAAAGTGTAGTTAGTGGTAGTTTTAGTCAGAGAGCAGCCAGAGTCATTCTTGAAGAAAACATAATTCATACCATATAGCTGCCTGCTTGAAACTCTCCAGTAGATAAAATGGAAGGCTCTCCATGAGCTGACTCACTGGCCTCTCTGGTGTCATCCTGTGCTTCCTGTCCCTAGGTCACTGTCCTCCATCTACACTGGTTTTCCAGTTCCCTGAACTCACCCTGCAGTCTCCTCCTCTGAGCTTTGGACTGGCTGTTGCCTCTGCATAAAACTTTCTCCTGGTGGCCCTGTAGCTGTCTCCTCATCCTTCTGAGCCCAGTTCAGCCATCATCTATGCCGGGAGGCCGTTCTTCTCTTTCCTTTCCGATGTAGCACCTTCACTCATCACGTGACAGAACATCACTGCTTAAGGTCATTCATAGCATTTATGTGAATACATCTCACCTCCTATCCTAACTCCTCCTCCTCCTTCTCTTCCTCTTTCCTCTCTCTTTCCCTTGCTCTAATTTCTTTTCTGGCTTTCTTACTACAATGTAATCTGCATATGAGTAACACCGATGTTTAATAAGCTGTTTTTGGTCCTAGTAGATTCTTAATGAGCTGTTTTTGGAGGGATAAATGAAGAAAAGAGATTTTGGAGTTGATTCTGGGCTATGGAACCTGTTTGAATAGAGGATGGGAGAACAGGGAAATGGAGAAATGAAGGGCAATTCTTAGATTTCTCATTAGTATTTGCTACTGGGTGGATGGCAATGCTGTCAGTGAGACTGGGACTGTCCTAAGAAGGGTGCCTTTTGAGGAGAAAGTGATTACATTGATTTTAGGCTATTAGAATCTTCTACGCTACAGGATACTTGGGGAGAGGTCTACTACACAGTGAAAAATTGGGTCTGGAACTCAGGGGAGAGGGGATGGCTGGACGCAGACCACCCATCATCATCATTGCAGAAACCAAACATTTATGCAAATATTTGTAATTGGTAACCTATGATAATATATACACTTAAAATATAAACATTTAAAATATAAATATCTTCATAGATATGAAGATTCCATATGTATATTCCATAAATGTAAAAATAAATGAGCTCTTCGTTTGAGGACAGTGGGCCTAGGACAGATAGATGGAACAGAGACAAGATTTATGAATCTTAGAGGTTTTAGAGTCATTTAGAATTATTTTAGTAGCATATTCCTTTGAGGACACTTCCAGGATGTATTTATGCCAGACTTCTGACATTTGATATTATAACAAGCAAACAGTTTGTATTTTTCTTGTTTTGGTTTTATGTCCATTTCTTGGTCCGTCTGAGAATCTGTTGTGCTAAGCGGGGGAATTAGAGTAGGATTAGTTCTGTCATCCCACTCTTCTCTGCTGGTTTTCCTGCCAAATAAATCTCACAAGATCATATATAAATTGACAAAAAGTCCAAAGTGATGTATGTAGAAATGTTCTGTTTGAATGCTCTCATGATGGAGAAAAGAGGCTTCTTTCTACATTACGGCCTGGTGTGTTAGAGAAAGAAACCTTCTTTATTTCACTGCTTGGAGAGGACACTGAATTTTTTAAATAACCACATTTATCATTAAGTCAAACATTTTGTCACAGGTGTTTACTGTATTTTGACACAGCCAATGTAACCTGAGTTTCTTCCTGATGAAGTTCTGAGGAAATAGCACCTGGCAGGTAAGGGAACTCTTTAGTTTGTGCAGAATCTGTCATTAGGATGTTTTCTTAATGTTTGAAAGTGATTAATTTTTTCAAGTGCACTGAATATTTTCTCTGAAATATATCTTATGTAACTAATTTGTTGAGAAAATCCCATTTTCTATGTTTAATTAAGCAAATGTTTATTGCCTATGTGTTAAACCAGCAGCACGTAAGTGTGGTAGGGGGTGGAAAGGAAAGTGACAGCAGACCGCAGCCTCCCAGACAGAGGAGATTCTGAATCACCACAATACAGGACATGCTATGAACACCTTATACCACACTCACGTTATCTCCATGAATGTTGGATTCATCCAGCAATCCTAGAAGTATTGTTATTCAGCAAAGGAAGGAGAAAGGACTAATGTTGTAGTTAAGGGCAAAGACTCTAGAGCTAGACTTCCTAGAATTGAAATTTGGTGTATTCAGTAAAGTAAGTGGCATGAGCTACTATACCACAAATCCCTGAAATCCCAGTGATTTAACACAGTGCCACTTAACTCATGCACCACCGTTCAGTGTGGGTTAGGTGAACCTGCCGGCCTTCTCTCCCACAAGAGGTGACTCAGATGTCCAGGCTCTTTTCATGGGGTGGCTCTGCCATCTTAGGATCATCTGCTTCCATCCAGAGTCAGGACATAGAAAACCATGCCACATGCTGGAGGGACCAGAATCTGTCACATGGTCTTGCATTGACCTAGAGGCCATCTGTTAAACAGTTTAGCAAACACACATCATCATCTTTGCCATACCTGGCTCTACTGTTGATTAGCTTATGGGTTATACAACTCTTTAACATCTCAGTTTCCTTGTCTGTAAAATGAAGAAAGTAAGAGTGCTGACTCCAAAGCACTGTTACAAAGATTAAACGAGTCAGGTGCCTGGAACATAGTAAGCACAGCTGCAGTCAGTTACCTATTCCTCTGTAATGTGTGAGGAAGATTACTGTAAGGATATATGAGGTACTAAAGGATTGTAGAGGGAGTGTAACTGGCCGAAGAGCCCCTGAAAGATGTCCACACTCTAAACCACATCACCCCTGATCAAGTCACGTTACATGCAAAAGGGCTTTGCAGATGTGGTTAAGGTTATGGGCCTTGAGGTGGGGAGATTATCTGGGCTGGCTCAAGCTAGTCACGTGATCCCTTCAAAGCAGAGGACTTTTTCAGGTGGTTGTCAGAGGAGATGCCACCAGAGAAGAGGAAGTCAAAGACAATGGAGGCTTGAGAAGGACTGGCTTTGACGATAGAGGGTGTGGGGGCCCCAGCACTACAGCCACCAGAAACTGATTTCTTGCAACAATCCAAACAAGTTTTAAAGTAGATTTTTTTCTTCAGGAGCCTCCGGGTAAGAGCTCAGCTGGTCAACACCTCGAATTCATCTTCATGAATCCTCAGCAGAGGACCCACGTGAACTTGCCTAGACTTCTAAACCTGCAGAACTGTGAGATAGTCAGTGTGTGTTGTTTTAACCCATTAAGTTTGTGGTAATTTCTTATGACAGTGATAGGAAACTAATAAGGAGGATCAAGAACATATTCATAATACAAAAGGCACTTGAGATAGACTTGATTGACAGGCAGGATTCGGTTACTTGGATAAAATAAGAGGATATTTCAGATGGAAGGGCCAGCTTTGAGCAAAGGAAGGAGCTGGAAAAGTGGTGGTGGGAGTTGTTAGAGTCGAAATATATCAGGAATTTATATGCAGGAGTTAATGACCAATAGATTTGAGTCATGATGTGGAAGTCTTTAAATTTCAGGCTAAGGAGTTTGTCCTTAATTCCATAGCAAATGAGGAACGATTGCAGGATTTTGATGGGAGAAATGTGATCAGAGATGTACATCAGGAGGTTGTCCATCAGTAGGCTAAATCAGCAGTCATGAGCTGAGATGGTGGTAGGAAGTTCTTACACACAGGTTGTGAACTAAAGTAACAGCTTTGAGAATGGAAAGGTGGCTGCTCAAGTGACACACCTTAGGTCAGGTTCTCTAGAAGCAGACCCTGAGGCGAGGGCCCCTGGGAAAGTAATTTACCAATTGCTCTCAGAAGAAACCAGCACAGGGATTGAGGGATTTAGGATAAGGAAGGAAAAGACACTAAGCAAGAGTGAGCTTTAGGGCAAGTCACACAGGGAATTCTGGAGCATAACCCCCACCTCAGAGTCTTTTGTTTGAAGGCAAGGGAACTGGGCTTTCATACTTCCACACTGGTCACTCATTGGCTAGAGGCTCTCCCAGGGTGACATAAACTCCCAGGCACTGGGAGTAAAGCATCCTGGTAGTCTCAGGACAGCTCTCTGGAGACCTCAGGTACAAACCTTTGGAAGCACAGTGGCTCAACCGGGTAAAGAACTGTAAAAGGGGGCTCAGCAGATCTGGGAGCTCACTCACAGCATCAGCTATAGAGATGGTGCAGAATGAGGACAGAGCAGGTGAGTGAGATGGAAGGGAAGACAGATGCACCAATTCCAGAGCCCTCTGCCTTGGGTGAAGGATGGTACCAGGAATAGAAATGGGAATATCCAGAAGGAAGATTAGGTCAAATGAAGAAAGACAGGGAAGATGATGGGATCAGTTTTGGAAATAGAATGTGCAAAACTGTATTTCCCACAAACCCATTATTTAGAAAACCAGAGGTTTAGCTCGATTACCAGATGATAGAAAGCCCTAAAAATTTGAGTCTTTGTAAACTCAAAGCTCCTATAACAGCCAGGCTCCATTTCCTACCTCAATGAATTGATTCCTTTTCATTTTCTAGAAATGTCTTCTTAATTTTCACACATGAGGATGATCAAAATGAAGCATTATTAAATGCCTTCACTTACTCTGAGAAAACAGAGAATTGGATGGCAATGTTTTATTGCTACTAAGGATGAAAGTCGAACTAGATATTGATCACTTTAGTGTATTGTTCAAGTTAAACAGGAATGAACAAGAAACTGTTAGGCATTTTATCTGGCCTCCAGGGTTAGTCTAATGAAAAAATTAACTGCTGTCAGTTAAAATATACACAGGAGCAAACTACAGCAAACACACTAAACTGTGATAGATGAGGGAAAGGGCCAGGCACTTGAAGAAAACAGCAAACAAGTATTTCCTAATCTAACATAATTACCTGAATCTTAACTTCAGGGAGAAGTGGGGACAATTCTATATTCTAACTTCAGTTCAATTTAGCAAATGATTCCTGGGTGTTCTTTATATGCAGGAAGCTATTCTAGGTCTTGTGGGAGATGGAGAATGTATAAATCTGGGCTCCCAGCATGGCTTGCTGGTCTAGTATGTGAGAAGTACAATCTTGTAAAGCAAACTGGGAAGTCCTACAAGCTCTATCTCTGAAATAAGACAGAGTAAACTTAAATCTTCACAAATGCCATTAAGCTATATGATCTTGGGCAAGTAATTTCATTGCTTTATTCAAAACCTATTTGTTGACACCTACCATGTGCTTAACACAGCAGATAATGTTAATTTGAAGCCTCCCTTTAAAACGGGGAAGTAATAGCATCTTCCTCATGGTGGCCTTCAGGGATAAAATGACTGCTCCTCAAAGTGTGGTCTCTAGACCTGCAACACCTGCAAAACCTGGGTGCTTGCTAGAAATGCAGACCCTTGATTCCATCCTACACTGCTGAATCATAAGCTTTAGAAATGGGGTCCTCAAATCTGCTTAACAAGCCCTTCTCTGCATATGATTCCTATGCAGGCTCAAGTCTGAGAAGCACCAGATCAAATATTATAGTGTTTAACAGGCATGTAATGTGGTGATTAAGAATGCACACACTGGGGCTAGGTTGCCTCTCCCATCTACAAGGTGGACACTTCGGGACATCTCCTGAACCTCAGTGTCTCTGTTCCCTCTTCTATATCAAATAATGATGTAAAAGATGTGTAAGGATCTGACACATTTACATGCTCAAAAAATACTGCCTGTCATCATTATTAAAGTACTTAGCTTGGTAAATATTGGCTATTTCCTAATGAGCAGGGACGTTCAGTGAGTTAAACCTTTGGGATCAAATGTAGATTCCAATCCCCAATCCATGTTAGCTTTATAGCCTGAGGCAAATTGCTTAAGCGCTCAGCTTCAGCATCTCTGAAATGGGAATAAGTGATATTAACAACCATCCACTGGGGCTTTTATGAAAATATAAAGGATTTAGCATGGTGCATGGGACAGAGATACCTAATAGTATTAGCCATTACATTAATGCTATTTATGATTATTCTTGTTAAATACAACCAATGATACGGAGCTGTATGCAGACACAAGAATCACGCTTATCTTTTGGGGGACAGATAGCAGGGAGGAAGGTATCCAGTTCATTTGTTTTAAGAGATCTAAGCCTACACAGAGATCTAAGAATAATCTTACTTCATTGTTCCCCACTTGAGAGTTCAGTAACTACAAAATATCAGAGAAAAGTTACCATGAAAAAAACATAAGTTATCCATGAAAAATTCATGGGCAGGATGGTGGAAATACAATACTGTGGCTCTACAAGAGCTTTTCCTTCTAAATTGGGGAAAACAGGCATTCTCTCTTGTCTCCATCTCCTCCTTCCTGTCTTTAAAAATGAAAAATACATATATACTGAGGGTCCACCATGTCCCAGGCCATGTGTCAGACATGTGGTTCATTAGTGAACAAAACCAAACACAGACCCTGACCTTACACTGTTGTGGGAACATAGGCATTCATTCATTCATCCATCCACTCATCCACTTAAAAATATTTATTGAATATATGCTATGTTCCAGGCACTGTTCTGGGCATGTACAATGTTTGTACATAAATGAATATAATATTTTAACTCAAAAATACAACAAAGAGTGGTCAGTAATGCTTTATAGGAGACTTTATAATTGCAATAGTTGGGATGATGATGGGGTAGAACCAAGATGAAAAAAAAAAGTTTACAGTAATTTTTTTCTTTTTTCCCCTTAACTCTCTAGTGAAAATAACACAGAGGAATGTGCAAGACATGAGAGTACAATTCAAAGAATTTTCATAAATGAACACATACATGTTATCAACACCCAAGTCAGAAAACAGGACATTACAGCATCACAGAAACCCTCCACATGCCCCCTCTAAGGACTACCCTCTAAAAGCAGCCAACATCCCAGGTCCTAATACCATAGATCAGTTTTGTTTATGTTTAAACTTCACAAAAATGGACTCATAGGATATATTTATTTGCATCACTGCTTCCCCTCCCCCAACATTATATCTATGAGATTAACTCATAATATTGTGCATGTAGTTGTAGGTTGTATGCATTCATTGCTGGATAGTATTCTATTGTCTGAATATACCACAGTTTAATTTTTTCCATTCTACATCTGTTAGGTATTTGGGTAGTTTACAATTGGGACTATTATCAATAATGCAGCTATAAATATTCTATTATATGTCTTTTGGGAAAGAGATGTATGCTTTCTATTGAGTATATACCTGGAATAAGGTTGATAAGTCATAGGTGGTGCAAGTACTGAACTTCCATGGATAGTGCCAATTTCCACTCCCACCAGCGGTGTGTGGGAGCTCCAGTCAGCAATGGTTTCTAACCAAGTGTACCTCTGTGTTTGTCCTTGGCCTCCTCAGCACTGGGTGCTACCCAGTAACTCTGTTTCTGATCCCTTTGCTGAGCCTGGAAAATTGTGGTAGAAGAACTCAGGACAGACTCATTTCTCCAGCTAGGGAGAAAAATGTTGTGATAAAAGTAAATTTTCCAAAGAAATGATGATATTTTACCTTAATAAATACAGTGAGGTGACAATACTTTTTAAAACAGTGTTTCTGTTAT
Source organism: Manis javanica (assembly GCF_040802235.1). Taxonomy (NCBI): domain Eukaryota; kingdom Metazoa; phylum Chordata; class Mammalia; order Pholidota; family Manidae; genus Manis; species Manis javanica. The sequence continues at coordinate 37,101,794 of NC_133160.1, read as the reverse complement.
ATATGCTAAATATATATGCATGTCCTCAATGGTATAAATAATCTTATTCAGTGCTCTGAAGGTACCTATATTTCCCTAGAAGATGAATGGGCTCTTTTTTTTAATTAAGGTATCATTGATATACACTCTTATGAAGGTTCCACAAGAAAAACAATGTGGTTATTACATTCACCCTTATTATTGAGTCCAAAAATATGGAATGCTTCACAAATTTGCATGTTATCCTTGCACAGGGGCCATGCTAATCTTCTCTGTATCATTCCAATTTTAGTACATGTGCTGCCAAAGTGAGCATGATGAATGGGCTCTTTTGCATTTAGCTCAGTAGCTGTTTGAATTATTGTAGGGTTCAGCAATTTTCCAGTAACTTGAAAAGCAGAAGATAAGTCATACTTTGTTGGTTGTTTTGTACTACACCTTAAATGCTCATGTGAATAAAAGTGGAAGTAAGTGAATTTTAAAGGTAATGTGAAGACGCCCCCCAAAAAACATGACCTTGGCCTTTACCTTGTAAATGTTTATTACTAAACAAAGTACACAAATTTACAGTTTGGTAAAACCTGGTCTTGTAGCCCAGGGAATCTAAAATACAAGTGAAGGGGAAGAATCTTAAGGTCCAAAGTCAGGAAAAATTCAGGATAAATAACCAAGAAAGAAGCAATTGGATGTCCATATCACAGAGGACATACACAAATCCGGTTTCTATGGAATGGAAAGCATAGAAATCAACCAGTGGGAGGAGAATAACTTAGAAGGTGAAGAACCAAGCATGCTTAAAATGTTGGTTTATGTATCACTCAGCATGGGCTTGGCTATTCTGGGTAACAAATGGACCCCGTATCTCGGTGGTTTACAATAAAAAAGAAGGTTTCTTTCTTTTTAACACTTGATGCCCTTTGCATGCTAGCTATAGCTTTAAGCATCTTCAATCTGTGTCCCAGTTTTCTCTTGTCACATCAATGCTGGAATTTCAAACCATTGCACAAACTTAGCAGTATTCAGAAACATTTACTTTTTCTGCTGTGTCTACAAGCCCTCTGGACAGCTCTGCTGATTTAAATTAGGCTCAGTTGATCTCAGCATGGCTGACTGACATATTTTGTGGGTGACTTGCAGTAGGCTGATCTAGGATGTCCTGAGCTGGGAGAACTCATCTGTTGCCCACTCATTCTTCACTTTCATTCTTAATTTTTCTTTATTCTTCATTCTCATTCTTTGACAAGCTAACCTAGGCTTGTTCACATGACAGTATAAGAGTTCCAAAATAGCATGTGGAGGTCTTCCTGCAGATTACATTATGAGATAGCACATCATTGCTTATACCACATTCTCTTGCCAAATCATGTCAGAGTCAGCCCAGTTTCTAGGGAAGTGGTGCTCCACCTATGATATTGCTATAAAATCATAATTCAGAGGGAGAGGTGAAGAGTTGCATTTATTTTTATTTATTTATTTATTTTGAGAGGGCATCTCCCATATTTATTGCTCAAATGGTTGTTAACAACAATAAAATTCTGTATAGGGGACTCAATGCACAATCATTAATCAACCCCAAGCCTAATTCTCAACAGTCTCCAATCTTCTGAAGCATAATGAATAAGTTCTTACATGGTGAACAAGTTCTTACATAGTGAGTAAGTTCTTACATGGTGAACAGTGCAAGGGCAGTCATATCACAGAAACTTTCACTTTTGACCACACATCATGAACTATAAACAATCAAGTCAGATATGATTATTCATTTGAGTTTTATGCTTGATTTATATGTGAATCCCACATTTCTCCATTATTATTATTATTATTTTTTTAAATAAAATGCTGAACTGGTAGGTAGATACAAGATAAAGGTAGAAAACATAATTTAGTGCTGTAAGAGGGCAAATGTAGATGAACAGGTCTGTGCCTATAGACTAAGTATTAATCCAAGCTAGACAAGGGCAACAAAACATCCACGGATGCACAAGATTTCTCTCAAAACAGAGGGGGTGAGGTTCTCTCTGTTGATCCCCAATTTCTCACCTGATGGCCCCCCTGTGGCTGTGCCTGTCTTAGGTTGTTCCTCCCTTGAGGAATCTTACCCGTCTCTGGCTAACCAGTCATCTTCCGGGGCCATACAGGGAAATGTAAAGTTGGTAAGTGAGAGAGAAGCAATATTGTTTGAAAAGGTTAGCTTTTTACTTCTTTGCAGATTTATGCCCTGTGGCTTCTATGCCCAGCATTTGTCTTGAGGTATCTTTACGACTTGGAAGAATTATGATACTTGGTAATTTCGATATGAGGCATGAATTCTACTAAAGGGTTGTAATTAGGAAGAAAGAAGAAAAGCTATAGAAGTAGCAGACGGAAGAAAACATGGGAAGATTGATTATTTCTTTGACATATCTTCTTGTAGAGTAACATAAGCATGTATAGGTTTTAAACTACTAATTAAATTGCGTACACACATTAACATAATAGGAATACAGCTACATAACAAAAGCAGACCTACAATTACCAGCCATATCCAGTGAAACCAAGAAAACCAGTTAGGCACCCTAAGCATTTGTGAAAACTTATCAATGATATGATGGATATTGTCTAACTGAATTTGAATAGTTTGAGAAAAATCAGACAAATTAAAACAACACATTCCTGGGAACTGTTCACATCCCATATGTTCTTTTAACAGTAGATAGTCTATAGTCACACGATTTTGGAGCACTGCAACTTGCGCTTCTCCTAATTCTTGCTCAAGTTCTGACAGTATAGATCCAGTCAAATTTGTTGTTTTACTGTATGCACAGGCCAGGTTAGATATCTCCTTTTTCATTCCAATGGCAAGTTCAGGAACCAGTGGGATGAATGCAGCTACAACTGCCACAGCGCCAGGAACATTGTTGAAGTTTTTGATAATCATCTTCTGGAATGACTCTTCCAGAGGATGTTGATGTTGGAACTTCTTATTCATATCGTATCTTAATTTGTTTTCTGAGTAGCCAAATTAGGCTTTGATCCTCTGTATAAACACAAACAAACCCTTTGCCCACACTTTGATATGACCTTTATACCATTGTGAAGAACCTATTGGAGATCACCACAAAGCAACTGCTATTTTTTTTTTTTTATTAAGAGAAAGGAATATTATCAGAAAAATGTACTTCCATAGCTGATCATCTGACACCCTTTAAAAGATCAAAATTAAGGATATGTAAAGCATGCATTAATCATTTATTTGCAGTTAGTTTTATCCTATCAGGGAGTAATCCCCCATTTCTTTCTCTTTTTTTTTTGTTATCATTACTCTACAATTACATGAAGAATATTATGTTTACTAGGCTCTCCCCTATACCAAGTTCCCCCCCACAAACCCCATTACAGTCACTGTCCATCAGCATAGCAAAATACTGTAGAATCATTACTTGTCTTCTCTGTGTTCTACAGCCCTTCCCTTTCTCCCACCCCCCACATTATGCATGCTAATCATAATATCCCCTTTCTTCTTTCCCCCCTTTATCCCTCCCTACCCACCCATCCTCCCCAGTCCCTTTCACTTTGGTACCTGTTAGTACATTCTTGGGTTCTGTGATTCTGCTGCTGTTTTGTTCCTTCAGTTTTTCCACAGATGAGTGAAATCGTTTGGTATTTCTCTTTCTCGCTTGGCTTATTTCACTGAGCATAATACCCTCTAGCTCCATCCATGTTGTTGCAAATGGTAGGATTTGTTTTCTTCTTATGGCTGAAAAATATTCCATTGTGTATACGTACCACGTCTTCTTTATCCATTCATCTACTGATGGACACTTAGGTTGCTTCCAATTCTTGGCTATTGTAAATAGTGCCGTCATAAACATAGGGGTACATCTGTCTTTTTCAAACTGGAGTACTGCATTCTTAGGGTAAATTCCTAGGAGTGGAATTCCTGGGTCAAATGGTAAGTCTATTTTGAGCATTTTGAGGAAACTCCATACTGCTTTCCACAATGGTTGAGCTAATTTACATTCCCACCAGCAGTGTAGGAGGGTTCCCCTTTCTCTACAACCTCGCCAACATTTGCTGTTGTTTCTCTTTTGGATGGTAGCCATACTTACTGGTGTGAGGTGATCTCTCATTGTCGTTTTAATTTGCATTTCTCTGATAATTAGCGATGTGGAGCATCTTTTCATGTGTCTGTTGGCCATCTGAATATCTTTTGGAGAACTATCTGTTCAGTTCCTCTGTCCATTTTTTAATTGGACTATATGTTTTTTGTTTGTTGAGGTAGGTGAGCTCTTTATATATTTTGGATGTCAAGCCTTTATCGGATCTGTCATTTACAAACATATTCTCGCATACTGTAGGGTACCTTTTTGTTCTATTCATGGTGTATTTTGCTTTACAGAAGCTTTTCAGCTTGATATAGTTCCACTTGTTCATTTTTGCATTTGTTTCCCTTGCCCGGGGAGATATGTTCAAGAAGACGTCACTCATGTTTATGTCTAAGAGATTTTTGCCTATGTTTTTTTCTAAGAGTTTTATGGTTTCATGACTTACATTCAGGTCTTTGATCCCTTTCGAATTTACTTTTGTGTATGGGATTAGACAATGGTCAAGTTTCATTCTCTTACATGTAGCTGTCCAGTTTTGCCAGCACCATCTGTTGAAGAGACTGTCATTTCCCCATTGTATATCCATGGCTTCTTTATCAAATATTAATTGACCATATATGTTTTGCTTAATGTCTGGAGCTTCTAATCTGTCCCACTGGTCTGTGGCTCTGTTCTTGTGCCAGTACCAAATTGTCTTGATTACTATGGCTTTATAGTAGAGCTTTAAGTTGGGGAGTGAGATCCCACCCACTTTATTCTTCTTTCTCAGGATTGCTTTGGCTATTCGGGGTCTTTTGTGTTTCCATATGAATTTTTGAACTATTTGTTCCAGTTCGTTGAAGAATGTTGCTGGTAATTTGAAAGGGATTGCATCAAATCTGTATATTGCTTTGGGCAGGATGGCCATTTTGACGATATTAATTCTTCCTAGCCACGAGCATGGGATGAGTTTCCATTTGTTAGTGTCCCTTTTAATTTCTCTTAAGAGTGTCTTGTAGTTTTCAGGGTATAGGTCTTTCACTTCTTTGGTTAGGTTTATTCCTAGGTATTTTATTCTTTTTGATGCAATTGTGAATGGAGTTGTTTTCCTGATTTCTCTTTCTATTGGTTCATTGTTAGTGTATAGGAAAACCACAGATTTCTGTGTGTTAATTTTGTATCCTGCAACTTTGCTGTATTCTGATATCAGTTCCAGTAGTTTTGGAGTGGAGTCTTTAGGGTTTTTTATGTACAATATCATGTCATCTGCAAATAGTGACAGTTCAACTTCTTCTTTACCAATCTGGATTCCTTGTATTTCTTTGTTTTGTCTAAATGCCATGGCTAGGACCCCTAGTACTATGTTAAATAACAGTGGGGAGAGTGGGCATCCCTGTCTTGTTCCCGATCTCAGAGGAAAAGCTTTCAGCTTCTTGCTGTTCAGTATGATGTTGGCTGTGGGTTTATCATATGTGACCTTTATTATGTTAAAGTACTTGCTCTCTATACCATTTTGCTGAGAGTTTTTATCATGAATGGATGTTGAATTTTGTCAAATGCTTTTTCAGCATCTATGGAGATGATCATGTGGTTTTTGTCCTTCTTTTTGTTAATGTGGTGGATGGTGTTGATGGATTTTCGAATGCTGTACCATCCTTGCATCTCTGGGATGAATCCCACTTGGTCACAGTGTATGATCCTTTTGATATATTTTTGAATTTGGTTTGCTAATATTTTATTGAGTATTTTTGCATCTACATTCATCAGGGATATTGGTCTGTAATTTTCTTTTTTGGTGGGGTCTTTGCCTGGTTTTGGTATTAGGGTGATGTTGGCTTCATAGAATGAGTATTCCCTCCTCTTCTTTTTTTTGAAAAACTTTAAGGAGAATGGGTATTATTTCTTCTCTGTATGTCTGATAAAATTCCAAGGTAAATCCATCTGGCCTGGGGGTTTTGTTCTTGGGTAGTTTTTTTTATTACTGTTTCAATTCCTTTGCTTGTAATTGGTTTCTTTAACTTTTGTGTTTCTTCCTTGGTCAGTCTTGGAAGGTTGTATTTTTCTAGGAAGTTGTCCATTTCTTCTAGGTTTTCCAGCATGTTAGCATATAGGTTTTCATAGTAGTCTTAAATAATTCTTTGTATTTCTGTGGAGTCTGTTGTGATTTTTCCATTCTCATTTCTGATTCTGTTGATGTGTGTTGATTCTCTTTTTCTCTTAATTAGTTTGGCTAGAGGCTTATCTATTTTGTTTATTTTCTCAAAGAACCAGCTTTGGTTTCATTGATTTTTGCTATTGTTTTATTCTTCTCAATTTTGTTTATTTCTTCTCTGATCTTTATTATGTCCCTCCTTCTGCTGACTTTAGGCCTCATTTCTTCTTCTTTTTCCAGTTTTGATAATTGTGATGTTAGACTATTCATTTGGGATTTTTCTTCCTTCTTTAAGTGTTCCTGGATTGCTATATACTTTCCTCTTAAGACTGCTTTCGCTGCGTCCCACAGAAGTTGGGGCTTTGTGTTGTTGTTGTCATTTTTTTCCATATATTCCTTGATCTCTATTTTAATTTGTTTGTTGATCCATTGATTACTTAGGAGCATGTTGTTAAGCCTCCATGTGTTTGTGAGCCTTTTTGTTTTCTTTGTAGAATTTATTTCTAGTTTTATACCGTTGTGGTCTGAAAAGTTGATTGGTAGAATTTCAATCTTTTGGAATTTACTCAGGCTCTTTTTGTGAGCTAGTATGTAGTCTATTCTGGAGAATGTTCCATGTGCACTTGAGAGGAATGTATATCCTGTTGCTTTTGGATGTAGATTTCTATAGATGTCTATTAGGTCCATCTGTTCTAGTGTGTTGTTCAGTGCCTCCGTGTTCTTACTTATTTTCTGCCCAGTGGATCTATCCTTTGGGGTGAATGGTGTGTTGAAGTCTCCTAAAATGAATGCATTGTGTTCTGTTTCCCTCTTTAGATCTGTTAGTATTTGTTTCACATATGCTGGTGCTCCTGTGTTGGGTGCATATATATTTATAATATATAAATATATATAAATATATATATAATATATAAATATATATAATATATAAATATATATAATATCTTTTTGAACTTAGCCCTTTATCATTATGTAATGTTCTTCTTTATCTCCTTTTACTTTCTTTGTTTTGAAGTCTATTTTGTCTGATACTAGTACTGCAACCTCTGCTTTCTTCTCTCTGTTGTTTGCCTGAAATATGTTTTTCCATCCCTTGACTTTTAGTCTGTGCATGTCTTTGTGTTTGAGGTGAGTTTCTTGTAAGCAGCATATAGATGGGTCTTGCTTTTTTATCCATTCTATTAGTCTGTGTCTTTTGATTGGTGCATTCAGTCCTTTTACATTTAGGGTGACTATTGAAAGATATGTACTTATTGCCATTGCAGGCTTTAGATTTGTGGTTTCCACAGGTTCAAGATTATTTTCTTTAGTATCTTATTGCTGAACTTAGCTCGCTTATTGAGCTGTTATATACACTGTCTGGAGTTTCTTTTCTTCTCTCCCTTCTTTTTCCTCCTCTTCCATTCTTTATATGTTGGTTGTTTTATTCTGTGCTCTTTCGTGTTTCCTTTAACTGCTTTTAGTGGGTAGTTGATTTCATTTTTTGCCTTTAGTTAGAATTTGGTTGGTCTGCTTTCTTTGCTGTTATTTTATTTTCTCTGATGACATCTGTTTAGTCTTAGGAGTGCTCCCGTCTAGAACAGTCCCTCTAAAATACCCTGTAGAGGTGGTTTGTGGGAGGCAAATTCCCTCAACTTTTGTTTGTCTGGGAATTTTTTAATCCCTCCTTCATATTTAAATGATAATTGTGCTGGATACAGTATTCTTGTTTCGAGGCCCTTCTGTTTCATTGCATTAAATATATCATGCCATTCTCTTCTGGCCTGTAAGGTTTCTGTTGAGAAGTCTAATGATAGCCTGATGGGTTTTCCTTTATAGTCGATCTTTTTTGCTCTTTGTGGCTGCCTTGAGTACTCTGTCCTTATCTTTGATCTTTGCCACTTTAAGTATCATGTCTTGTTGTTGTCCTCCTTAGGTCCCTTGTGTTGCAAGATCTGTGGGCTTCCATGGTCTGAGAGACTATTTCCTTCCACAGCTTGGGGAAGTTTTTAGCAATTATTTCTTCAAAGACACTTTCTATCCCTTTTTCTCTCTCTTCTTCTTCTGGTACCCCTATAATACGGATATTATTCCTTTTGGATTGGCCACACATTTCTCTTAATATTGTTTCATTCCTGGAGATCCTTTTATCTCTCACTGTGTCAGCTTCTATGTGTTCCTGTTCTCTGGTTTCTATTCCATTAATGGCCTCTTGCATCTTATCCATTCTGCCTATAAATCCTTCCAGAATATGTTTCACTTCTGTAATCTCCTTCCGGACATCTGTAATCTCCCTCCAGACTTCATTCCTTAGCTCTTGTATATTTTTCTGCATCTCCATCAGCATGTTTATGATTTTTATTTTGAAATCCTTTTCAGGAATACTGGTTAGGTCTGTCTCCTTCTCAGGTGTTGTCTCTGTTATCTTTGTCTGCCTGAAATTTTGCCTTTTCATGGCGATAGTGATAGTTTGCAGAGCTAGCATGATTGATGGCTGGAAGAACTTCCCTTCTTGTTGGTTTGTGGCCTTCCTCTCCTGGGAGAACAGCGACCTCTAGTGGCTTATGCTGGGCAGCTGCATGCAGATGGGGCTTCTGATTCTTGCCTGGCTGCTATGGAGTTTATCTCCTCTGGTGCTGTGGGCGTGGCCAGCCTCAGGCTGCTGCTCCGATAATGTAGAGCCACGTTGGAGGGGGAATGGCCGGGAGGCTATTTATCTCTGTGAGGGGCCTCTGTCCTCCCTGCTGCCCAGGGGGTTAGTGTGCCCAAAGTTCCCCAGATTCCCTGCTGCTGATCTAAGTGTGCCAGGATGCTTCCCTCCACCTGTGGGGTCCCTGTCCCTTTAAGACTTCCAAAAAGCACTCCCTTTTCTTTGTCCCCAGGGCACTGGCTGCGGGGACCTGCTCACAGGTCTTACTGTCCTGTTTCCCTATTATTCAGGACCCCACACATGCACTGTGTCTGCACTCTGGTGCAGGTGCCTAGGGCTGGCTCTCTCCCCACTCCAACTCCTCTCCTCCCGCCAGGAGCTGGGGTGTGGGGTGCTCAGGTTCTGCCAGGCCGGGGCTTGTATCTTACCCCCTTCACAAGGCACTGGGTTCTCTCAGGTGTGGATGTGGTCTGGATGTTGTCCTGTGTCTTCTGGTCTCTCTTTTCGGAAGAGTTGTCTTTGTTGTATTTTCAAAAATATATGTGGTTTTGGGAGGAGATTTCTGCTGCTCTACTCATGCCGCCATCTTGGCTCTGCCTCTGAGTTGCATTAATTTTTACAATCGGTTTCCTAAAATCTACAGCATAGCTGGTCTGAAAAAGGAAAATGAAGAGGAGATATTCTCTTGTAAGTAACACACATCACTTCTCTCACATTTCTGCTCAGAACAAGTCAGTGGCCAAGCCAGATGTCAGTAGGATAGGGAAAAAGAATCCTGTTATCATAGAAGGGCAGTGAAAATCCTTAAAAATAATAATATCCAAATAGAGAGGGAAAATACAAGTTTCTTCAAGTGTGTTGGTACCTTGGATAGATGTACTCCTGGCATGAGAATGTTTCTCGGATAACACATATAAGATGAGAAGGTTAATAATATCTTTTTTCTTCCAAAGGGTTGTCTCTTCTTAATCTTGGAGTATTTAGGGAACCCACCCCCCCCCTGCTACCCACTGTCAGAATCTCTAATTCAATCAATAGAGCCTATTATCAATCTGACCCTTGGAAACAAACACCAGGCATACTCTTTGTGCCTACTGTGGCAAATAACACAGCATATGCAAAAGAACCCTGAAAATGGGTATGTTTTCAAAACTTGGTTTCCCATCCAGTCGAGATGCAGCAGGTACCGTAAGTTCACAAATTCAGGTGAAATTCAGCTTTTCTTATTTTATATAATTCTGGTTAATTTTTCTTATGAGACCCTATATACCACAGTAAATCATAAATTGATTTTAGTTAATTCATGGCTTCCACATGCTTCCCCAGGGCTGTTTGTCAGCTCTGGGCTTCTACTGTATGGTGGTTTGAGTGGTGTGGGATCAGGTATATGGCATCTTCTGTCATGTTGATTTACTGAGCCATCCTTCATCTTGGGTCTCAGTCTTTAGTCCTGCAGACTACTGCTGCACAGTCCTAAGGTTCTGTCTGCAAGTTCCCAGAGGGTTCTCTCTCTCCCATCTCAGGCATGTTGGGCACATGGCTCCTGTGCCATACAAGCAATGGGCAGACTCAAGGGGGTATCTGAATCCCTTTACTGGTACCATGCCATCCTGGGTACATAGGAGACATTCTACACCATGTGGGATTGAAGGCAGGATCTTTGTGAGACTGATCAAGGCCAGCTTCTAGAGCCAGTCTGCTTCCATTTCCATCCTGGTGTCTTTCACCAAATGAGGTCTAATCCCTTCCACACTTTACTTCTTCAGATCTCTTCTTTTTGTTTTTATCAGTCTTGTCCCAAGAAGTTGAGCCTAAGATCTCATGATTTTACTCTCTTAGGCAACCACCCCCATGCACCTCTTTCCCCTGAAGTCCCTTATTTGGTTGCTTTTGCACATTTTACCTTTTCTGCAATCTATTTTATTACATGTTCACATGAACTCTTTTTTTCTTCCCTACAGGGCCTAAGCATGTAAAACTCATAAGTGTGGAAAACAGTTGTCTCTCTCCTTTTGTTATGTATTCCGTTCCTTGAGGCAATGAACACAAACATGATGTTGCTGGGATGAAGGGAGGAGACAGGCATTAACAAGAAGTAGCAGGAATGGAAACAACCAAAGCAAAAATGATTGATTGTTGGCATGCTGGTAAATGTTTAACAGTCTGTTCTTTAGGGAAAAAAAAGAAAGAAGACCTTGGCTTATTTAATTTTCTGGTTGCTATGGTGTAAATAGTACTTCCACAGCTGGTTTCAGGTTACCAATGTGACATCATGGAACATAGCATTGGGAAGATATGGGCAATCACACACTATTATCTCATACCTTTGTCACATCAACACAAAAGACATATATGACCTCTGGATTATCTAAATCTCTAGAAAATCTAAAAAGCATACATAAGAGCAAATGTAGTAAGCTACTTAAAAAATGATTAATTATGAGTACTTATTAACACTATTTTTAATATTTTTTATTAACTTGTAAGTTTATATAATTGAATTCTTAATAATGGTTTTAACTGGCTCACAAAATTACTGAAAATTTAGCAATAGGCTCTCAGCATGCCATGGTTATTAATATTGTGAATACAATTGTTTATATTTTATAACAATTTTCCTGACAAAGGGGAAAGTCGGCTTTTATTGCTCTGAGTGTTGAATGTGTTAACATGTTTAGAATTATTGAGTGTGTTAAGTACCTCTGAGTCCTACGTCACACCCTTTCAGACTCAGTTGTAATGCAGCTCTTGGTATCCAGCTCATGCCATTTATTTTGTCTTTTGATTTATGCTTGGCACCTTTTTTGGCCCAGCATGGAAGTGTGAGGGTAGTCTATACCCACTGGAGCAACCCTTAGCTGTTGGGGAAAGAAGGTAATGGATCATTATTTCTCTCTATTGATCCTCATTGACTATGGGCCCCAGTTTTCCACAGCTGTGGCCAACTCTGTAATGGACAGGTGTATTGAATATCCCCCCATCCCTGTTCCATTCTCTATTCCCCTCAGTCCTGATCTCTGAGAGAACCTCCCAGTAAATCAACTATACCCAAGTTCCTGCCTCATGCTCATTCAAGAGAACTCTTGATTAAATCATTGACCATCCATGTTTTTGCACTATTATATTAGAAAAGCTTATGTGATTCAATGGTATCACATGTACTTTTTCAACAGAAAGACTATGAGGTCTAGATTAGAAATTTAGAAAGTGTAGAAACAAAGCACACCAAAAAGCAGGGGTTAGGGATTCTCTGATATAGAGACAGATAACTTTGCTGCCCTATAGGCCTTGGAATTTCAGATGACCTAGTAATAGTTCTTAGCTTGCTGGTGTTGCTTCTGTGTAAAACAGCCTTATGAGCTCATCTGTAATCAGCTAGTTTTACTAATGTGTATCAGGAAGTTGTGACAGATTGTAGTTTTCAAGATGGCCATGATAAGATCCCTTATCCCACATGCTCTTCCTATAATGTGAGTTTGACACTCCTGCCATGAAAATGTGGGGTCTATGTTCCACTGCCTAACCTGCGTAGGCAAATGATTACATCAGAAGGATTGAATGCTATGGGTTTCTGAGGTTGTTTAATAAAAGGTGATGTAGCTTCAACTTGGTTCTCTTAGGACAGTTCTTAGAATCTTGAGCCATATGTAAGCAGTCCTCTGCTTTAAGGCCATCATGTTGTGATGAAGCCCAATTAATCCATGTAGAAAGATTATGTGGAAAGTCCCTGAAACAATTTTAAGAGAAAGAGAGGCCCATCCAGTCTCCAGCTGCTCCAGAGACCCCATGCTAGGAACACCTAGATGAGTCCTTTCTGAAATCCTGTCTACAGAAAACATGAGACATCATAAATTAATTGTTGTTTTAAAGCACTACATTTTAAAGTGATTCATTATAAACAGTAGTAACAGGAGCAAGAGTGGCTCAATTCATGTACCTCTGGGCACTTTGGTGGACATTAGTCTTGTGTCCTATTGTGAGAATAAGGGGCAGGCTTGCAGCTCAGCTGAGGAAGCAGTTAATTACTATAAATATACATATTCTTAAGTTTGGAGATAATAATCACTGCTCTTGACAATGGGAACAACTAAGTAATAGATGAGCTTATAATGTTGAAGCTATTCTGAGTTATATTTCTTAAAAGTAGAGGTATTCCTCTTTTAAACTTTACACTTTTTATGTAATTACAAACTTACAGAAAATTGCAAGAATTAAAAAGAGATCCTATATACCTTTTATCCAGACTTACCAATTATTGTCTTGCCACATTTGCTTTATCCTCCCTCTCTCCCCCTGCATGTGCACAGAAAAACACACATGCTTTTTTTTTGAACAAAGTCACAGAAGCTCATGCCCATTTGCCTCTAAATCTTAAGTTTATGTTTTCTTAGAACAAGGACATTCACTTCAGTAATCACAGCACATTATCAAATCCAGGAAATTTAATATTGATGGAATATAATTAGTATCTATAATCAACAGAGTTTATCCTAATTTCTCTAATCATATCAATAATGTCTTTTATAGTATTTCTTTCCCAGTCCAGGAAATCCTGGTTCACACATTGCATTTATGTTTTGCATTTCTTCCTTCTCAGAAAAGAAGTTGCTCTTTTTTTTAACTTTCTAGAAAAAATCTGTCTTCTCTATTAAAAAGATAACAGAAGATAGTAAGGCCTCTACTGCTTTTGTAAGCCTTATTTGGGCAACTGCCTTCTAATACTATCTATATCGCTGCTTTAAAAAGTTTGCATTTATAAAACCTTTGCTCAGCCAGGGGAGGGCTAAAGGTAGCAGCTGCACTATTACATCAACCCAAACATGCTTTATTGAATTGAAAAACACCTGTGACTTGACATTTAAGAATCTAAAGAATGAGTCAGAAGCTTAAGGACTTGCATTTCTTATGAAGAAGTAATTAGTAATTACTACTGTCCTTGAAAATTGAAAATATTTGTGCTTTGAGTCGCGGAGGGAGTTGTTGGGGTTTGAAAACAAGGAAGTAATGGGTCCCATTCTCTCTGCTACCATCTGACTGGAGACCTATTTTCTTTCTGACTCATGAATTGAGAGTGGTGTAAGGTCACTTGTTTCTTCGTTTTAAACTTTATTGAGGAATAATTGATGAACATAATTGTATATACTTAAAAGGTACAGTGTGATGGTTTGATATACATGTACATTGTGGAGTGATTACAGCAATCAAGATAATTAGTATATCCATTACTTCACATTGTTAACTCTATTTTGTAGAGAGGATGCTTAAGATCTATTCTTTGCAACTCTCAAGTATATAATGCTGTATTATTAACTATAAGCATCATGCTGTGCATTAAAATCTCAGAATTATAACTGGAAATGTGTATCCTATGACTTAGATCTCCTCATTTTCCCCTCCACCCAGCCCCTGGCAACCACCATTCTATTCTTTGTTTCTATGAAATCACCTTTTCTTAAGAGAAGGGTCCACATATTAGTGATACCATACAGTATTTGTCTTTTTCTGTCTGGCTTATTTCACTGAACATAATGCTCTCCAGATTCATCCACATTGTCACAAATGGCAGGATTTCCTCCTTTTTTTTAAGACTGAATAATATTCCATCTTAGGTGTATACCCACGTTTTCTTGGTCCATTCATCCATGGACAGTTAGACTGTTTCTATAACTTGGCTATTATGAATAATGCTGCGATGAACATGGCAGTGTAGATATCTCATTATACTGATTACTGATTTCAGTTCCTTCATATATATACACCCAAAAGTGAGATTCATGGATCATATGGTAGTTCTATTTTTAATCACTTGTTTCTTTTAACTTAGTAGGTCACCACATTTTTAATCTTTGTCTACAGTAATGTATCAGAGTCATACACTAGGATGGATCCTGGACAAAACAGGGAAAGAAAAGTTTAAGCATGTTGGCAAAAATTGGGTACTTAAGTACCACAAAGATTATTTATGGAATCAAGAAGTAATACTACTTGCATGTTAGGTTTCAAAAGTATGCTTTCGTAACCAGTAGAACACAAATTATTTTGTTGAATGAATTGAATAATAATATCTTTTGTTGCCTTTGATTTTATCAATAAATGTTAAAGTATAACACTATCATGTACAAGACACTCAACTGATTTTTCTTTAAAAGGAAGTCTTTATGCACCAAGAATTAGTGGCATTATTAAGTAGTTAATGAACTATCTCCATTAAACAAGTCACAGTCAATATACCATTTCCCAGCTGCTTCATCAAAAAGAGAATATTCCTTGAGTTGAAATATTTTAGTTCTGTAGAAAAAGAATAATAAAAAAAATTTTTTTGACATATACTTTGGTGATAAACTTAATAAAGAAAGATCATGCATGCGTAAAAAAGTGTAGATTATGTAATATCTTTAAATATTATGACACTGTTACAGTATAATGAAAGACTGGGGCATAAAATCTTGACTTCAGCTCAATTTCACGTGTTTTATACTGTCCTAACATAACCTCCAGAAGAAAGACTGCAAATCCAGTGTCACACAAAGAGGAGCAAGAATGTTTGTGAAATGTTGTCAAAAATAAGATAAACCTGTGTATACAGTTTAAAAGTAGAGGAGCTATTTTAAGCTAAGCTGTGTGCCACAAAACTCACAGTTACAATTTCCTTCCATGTCACTTAATGCAACCACCCAATAATAAAGAGTGAAATGCAGAGAAAAAGAAAGGAAAAGCTGAAAAGTTACCAAAATATTAATAACCCTTTTGAGAAACCTCAAAATGAGGTAGTTTTGTCTAAAGTCCCATAGTCTTTCAGAGCTGTGTGGGAGGGTGACGGCTCTCTTTTTTGTACACCAGACCCATCACTGGATCCACTTATTTTTATTGTGGTTCTTTTATCCTCCCGGCTTTACATAAGGAAGCGAAAATGTTTTTAAGCTTATAGAATTCTATAAGATCCAATAAATTAATACAAAGCTGTGGGAATCATAATACTTGGAACTAGAGCCCAGAAGCCTTTGTCTAACATTATCTAAAAATACACCAGTTTTCCCTGATAAAAAATTTTTATACACATAAATTCTTTCTCATGTGTCTCTGCTGCTGCCAGTGCCTCATCTTTCTCTCTCTCTTTCTGTCTCTGTCACATAATGTTTTTCAGTGATGTCTAGATTAACATAAAACTTTCCCTTCAGATGCTTATAAAAATGCAAACCCTTAGAAAGGTCATTTGAACTTTTATTTTAAACAGATTCTTAATGAAACCAAAATATCAGCAGAACATGTTGTAAAGTGTACTAACTGAATCGGACAGGAAACCCAAATATATTTAACTGAGCTGAAAATACTGGAACAAAACATATATTCTCCAAAGTTATTGAGCAGAAACAAAACAAACCATCAACATCTTTTTTTGATCCAAACCAGTAATTCATTTGGAATTGCTATTCCTGAATTGAACTGAAAATTTATCCTGAAAGTGTTTTGGATTTTATGCAGCTGTCTGACCAGGTTGCTTACCTTTACAGGGAGCCTCAGTCTTCCTGCGAGCTCCAATAGAGGGAAGCAGCTGTAAGGAACCTGGAGAAGGTGTGGGGTGTTCTTTTTCCACTAAGCAATGATTAAGCATGCAAGTCATTAAATAATAATAATAATAATGATAATAACTACTCAATTATTTCTGTTTTTTCAATTGGTAAACCTTTTGAATCACAAATATCCATCCCACTGACTACTGACTCATATTTAGGAGGTGGCAAATATGATACACAATAATACATCTGAATGAAATCAATGGTCCTGAAAGGCCAACTTGTGTTTGCCACTGCTCCAGTTGAAGTGCAGCAGTGAGAAGCAGAACCAACATTGATTTTCCTTTCTCTTTTCTTGAAAACATATTTTCTTTTTTGATAATCAATGAAAAAAAATGCATTCTACAGGACTATTTATCTTTGTGCTGTGAAAGGCTGTTCCTAATGTACTCTTGGTTATCTACTTGATAATGAGGGGAGTTTGCCACCAAGGAATCCATTGCTATGGTATTTACTTTTGCTTCTTTACATTCAAATTATTCTGAAATACCAAGGAGGAAAAAATAAGCAAAAAGCAAAGACAGGAATTGAGGCTTGTCAACTGCAAAGAATATGTCACTTGAAGGCAGATTAGCCATAATGATTTTTCACATGGTGGGTGGGGGCGGGCATGGGTGTGTACAAAGTTATATTCAGGACAATAAATAAAATATACTAAACTTTAAAATATTTATAGATGTTAAAAGAGGCTGCAAAATAGAAAAGGGTAGTACTAATTATTTTATGTGAGTATATCACACCAAAGTGATAATCTAAAAATTAAAATTAAAATGTAAATTTAACATTGGAGTACTCTTTTTTAACTGTTATATACAGATGTGTCTATTTATAACATGAATGCTCTGCGGGCAGGGATAGGAAGTGAATCATCAAAGATGTTTTGATTTCATGACCAAAGTTCAATTGGAAGCTTATCTCCATGATGCATGTACTATATATACCATATGGGTGCCTACCTTGGGTTACAATTTCCTGTCATTCTTTATTCTTGTAAAACAAATGCAGCTCAAATGTTATAGTGAGTATAAAATATATCTCTCATTACAGGGTATGACAGAAAAAACCATCACAACCTCCATTCTGTCATTAATATCTATTTGCATATATCAACAAAAAATCTCTTATGTGCTTGGAAATGTTTTATGGTCATAAAGTCACACCTTTTCTGATTTAATATTAACTCAAAGGGAAAGGATCTTTTCTGCTGAATGGCAGCAGCCTTCAGGACAAAAATGATCCTTGGAGGCTCTTTCCAAATGAGTTACACCTGGACGGGGTTAAGGCTGAGAGGGGCATGTAACCAGTGGCGTCTATAATCCCCAGTCTATAATCCTAGTCACTCAGTTAGACAAGAAAGGGACCACACCATTAGCATCACATTTTCCTTTGAGAGATACACTGAACAGTCCATTAGTAGTCAATTCTCAAACAGGAATTATGTCTGCATCTAGAATATACACATTACCAAGACGAGCTTGAAATTTGATGTCCTTTAGGCAATCAAAACATCTTTGGTGATTCACCTCCTGCCACTGAACTAAAAAAGTGAAGGCACAAATAACCACACTTCACACATAATTATTTCAAAAAAGCAGCATATTACTGATCTGAAAGTCATTTCTAGAACCCAGCTTCAGACTCCCCACCTCCTCCATCCCACAATGGCGAGATCCCCCATTCACCTTACCACCCTGCTGTCCACGTGGGAGGTGGACAGGAGGCATTTGACATGCACTAGAGGGTGAAGATGACTTTTACATCATTAAGTGCAAATGAATCACTTCATACTTACTCCTGATGTGGGCATCTTGCTTCTCTTTTTGATATGAGTTTAGGATGAGGAGGAAGATTAACTGTGTTAATGCAAACATAAATCAGAACATTGAAAGGAATTGGGATTCCCCCAAAATAAGTCGGTCCATTTATACAAAATACAAAAATAGTCAAAACTTAACTACAGTTTAGATTTAAGGACAGTGGTATCCCTGTGGAGATGGCAGATAGTGGCAGGAAGAGAACAGGTAATGTTCTATTTCTCCATCCAGGTGCTGCTTTTTAAACAGCAAAGTTTCTGTTTCTCTGGGATAAATATCCAGGAATACACTTGCTGGGTTGTATGGTAAATACATGATTTTTTATTTTAGAACTTGCCACACAGTTTTTCACAGTGGCCGTACCACTGTAGATTCCCACCAGCAGTGTATAAAAGATCAAGTTTCTGTGCATCCTCAGCAGCATTTAGTGTTACCACTATTTTATGGTAATGTCTCATTCTGATCTTTAATTTCCCTAATGGTTACTCATATTGAAAAACTTTTCATGTGCTGATTTGCCATTAATATATCCTCTTCAGTGAAATGTTTCTTCCTGTTTTCCACCTTCATTTTGTTTATTTTTGCTATTTTGCTCTAATTAACTCCCTTGATATTTTTAGCTTCTCCTTAAAATAACTGAAAATATTGCCCCCATTTCAGTATCTACAGGCTCTTGTGTCTGCTAGTATTGAATGATTCTTCCCACTGGGTCCAGAGAGCCTCTGCTTCCTCCCGTCTTTTACATTGCTCTGTCTGGAAAGTATTTCCTAGACTCTACCTCCTTTGTGCTGTGGTTATTGATGGAACTTCAACATCCTATGGGACTCAGATCAAATGACAGATCTTCCAGGAAGCCTTGGCTTTTCCTACCAATATACATAATCACTAGTTCTTTAAGCTGGCACAATACTTTTAAAAATAGTTCCCAGTGGCACCCTGGCAGACACTGTGGTGCCCTGCCCATATGGCGCTTGGCATTTCCTTGCATACTAACTTCTGTGCCAGCAGCCACTCCTCCCTGTCTGAGGCTTTCTTTTGCTTCCAGAGGCTCCCTGTCTGGGCAGAAATGCTCGGAGTAGCCTTCAACCAATGGTGCATAAACACCCCAGTTTCTCCCCTTACTTGGGATGATTGACTGCCCAGGATTCCCAGGTGGTATTCAGCCCCAGTTGCCCACAGTGATAATTGGCTTGTTACCACACCTTTTATTGGCTGTCGTCCCTGTCCCATTTTCCTCCTTTTCTTTCTGATATTTTCAGAGGTCCCCTCCTGAGTACATTCAGATAATTTTCTGTGGTTCTGTCTTGAGGGAACCCAAAAGTAGGCAACAAGTATTACATTCTCCTATGATTAATAGTAACTCCCATACCTGCGGTCTTCCTACTAAACTGAAAACTTTTAGCAGGAGGAAAATATGAAGACAGAGAGCAAACCAAGAGGCTCTCCTGGCAGGGAGAATAGCAAGTTCAAAGGCCCTGACACCAACATAGTCTTGGTATGCTCAAGGACCAGTGTGAGATTAGTGGGGCTGGAATAAAGAGCACAGGGTAAAATGACTGGAGCTGGAGATGAGTTTATATAGGCCAGTTCTAGCTTTCCCCTTCTTCAAAGAGGGAATGAGAGGAGAATGAGAACAAATGGGCTGAAGAGAATTCTTATGGCCTAATGACTTTGGAAATGTAATATTTCCCATTAGTATTGTCACTGCCTAATTGATCTTAAATATATTATCAGTGCACATAGGCCATTTCTCCTGGTATTTTAATATTACTAATACAGATAGTCAAACTAATTAGAAACCTTAGGATCTTCTTGTTAAATAAAAATTGGATACTTGAACAGGTTCCAGGTTATATATTTATTCATTAAACAGATATGAAGGCAGCATGTATTGGCGGGTTCTGGGCTGTGGAGGGGTCAAAATGACAGCCTATGAGTTGGGCAAGAATACTAGTCATTTTCAGGCTGGTATGTCCTAGTTACTGAATTTTAGTTAGACCTTACTTCTGCTGCATTCTTATGTTAGTAATTTCAAAGATGAAGCCACCTAAATATTGACATAAATCCTCTCAAAAGCAGGGGATAAGATCATTGGCCCCAACCAGCTATATCTGTGACCAGAGGCCATTAACCTTTTCTGTAGAGCTAAAAAGCAGATTTCATTCTTGACCTGAGACATTGCCCTATATCACAGAATTGATCAAAGTCTGTAAAACTCAGTGACTATGAGGAGTGGAATGTTCCCTGAAGACCAAGTTGAAAGGTCTCCAAATCCATTTATTTCTGACTGAAGATAGACTCTCGGGATTTAAGTTATGCCACGAGTGTGAAAAGGCGCTCAACATCATTAATTTCCAGGGAAATGCAAATCAAAACCACAATGAGCTATCACCTCACACCTGTGAGAATGGGTGTTACTAAAAAGCCAAGAGATAGCAAATGTTGGTGAGGATTTGGAGGAAAGGAACTCTTATGCATTGTTGGTAGGAATGTCAATTGGTACAGCTACTGTGTAAAACAGTATGGAGGGTCCTCTAAAAATGAAAAGAAAATTGGATGATCCAGCATTCTCACTTTTGTGTATATATCCAAAGGAAATGAAAGCAAGATATGGAAGAGATATCTGTATTCCTATGTTCATTTTAGTGTTATTCACAATAGCCAAGACATGGAAAAAACATTAAGTGTTCATTGACAGATTAAGTGGATCACACACACACACACACACACACACACACACACACACACACACACAGGAATATCATTGAGCCATCAAAAAGAAGGAAATCCTGCCATTGAAACACTGATGGCCCTTGAGGGCATTAGGTTAAGTAAAATAAACCATACAGAGAAAGATACACACTGTATGATATTATTTATATGTGGAATCTAAAAACATTGAACTAACAGAGAATAAAGTGGTGACTACTGAGGCCTGGTCTGGGAAAAATGGTGAGATGTCAGTCAAAGGATACAAAGTTTAAATTATAAGATTGATAAGTTCTGGGGGTCAAATGTATAGCATGCTGACCCTAGTTAACAATACTGTATTGTATACTTGAAAGTTTCTAGGATAGTAGGGTTTTCTCACCATAATAACAACAACAAAATGATAATTATGTCAAGTGAAGGATGTGTTAATTTATTGTGTAAACATTTTGCAATATAACATGTATCGAATCATATTATACACTGTACATTCACACAATGTAATATGTCAATTACATCTCAATAAAGTTGGAAAAAAAGTCATGCCATGAACAGAGAAAAGAAACATAAACACAGTTAAGTCCATCTTGGTGTGTTCCATACACGCATTTTCAGGAAGAAAATATCTAAGAAGGGATAATTCATTTGCATTAGACTAGCTTTCTCTCAGTTATGTTCCTTTATTTTTGTCTCCCTGTTATTATGTCTGCTTAACAAATTGACCCCAAAACTAAGTGGCTTAGAACAATAGAAGAATTTATTTTTCTCATAAATCATCAATTTGGGCAGGGGTTAATGGGGAATAGCTATTCCTGATTTGTTTGGGTTCTGCTGGGAAGGGGACTGGGTGCTAGAATCATCTTAAGGTTCTCTCCCTCAGATGGCTAGTGGTTGATGCCAGAAAATGCAAATAGCTAGGGCTGGCAAGGCCAGAGCTCTTCAGGAATGCCTCTCTTATCTCTACAGGTGGTCTCCACTGGTTCCCCCACTGAACTGCAGCTCCAGTGTAGCTGAACTTCTTACTTATTGGCTCAGGGTTGTCAAATTGCATATCCTAAAGGATTGTGTCAGGCAAATTCATATTGCCTTTGATAACCTTGGCTTCACAAATCACACAGCAAGTCTGCCAAAGTCCGTTGACATTGTAGGTCCACCAGATACAAGGTGGATCCCAGTTCTCAATGGAGGCATGTCAGTGTCACATTGAAGGAGGAGCATGTGGAATATGATATACTATCTTTAGAAAACACTGGCTGCCATATTTTACTTTCTCTAATAATGTGCTGAACTACAGACCTATGAATTCTCTTTCATTGTCCAATAGGCATAATAACTCACTGCTTTCAAGGCCTGAGTCTGGCTCCTTGAACAGAACTGGAAATGATAAAAAGATTAAGAAAACACTCATGTTACATACCATGCCCAGTGTTTTACACTATGGCATTGAATTGGAATCAGGTATCACTGAGTCTGAATCTTAGCTCTGCCATTTTCAACTCATATTTCTTCATCTTTCAAAAAGTGTGGAATCCTTATCTTCAGAGTAGTCATGGTGATTAAATGAGATGGTTTAATATCTCTGCCTATATAGCTACTAAGTTTAGAAGGGAATGGTAGTGATAGAAATTAATATGATAGTGGAGATACAAATTAATAGTGGTAATAGCAGTGAAGTATTTTTAAAATGTCTGTTTTGTATCATCTATAGATTTTCTTCTGCTGTTTCCCCAAATTCCGCCATTAGTAGGCATCTTTCAGTTTTTTATACTCCCAAGCTCATATACATTGGTGCTTAGAAACTCAGGTGTATCTGATGAATGCACATTGATTTAAGTTAAACAGAATCAAATCAAGCTGTCTCTAAAAATGATACCTCATTTCTGTTCTTGGTTCAGCCAATGAATTACTGTGGAACTTGGTATTGGTAAGCTTTGTTTGTTCTGCACAATTATAACCTTGCTTTAGGGTTGGTCTCCTCCATTGTAGACAACCTGTGTTTAGGATCATTGGCAAAAGTCTCTTTCACTTGCAGTGAGTGTATGGCATATGGCCTCCAGTGGGAGGCCACTGCCCTCCAGTGAAGCCTGTGAACCTACTGGTGGCCCCTGCACTCTCTCTTTCCATTGATGGCCCTAATGGTGCCGACTCTCTGTGCTCCTCATTTAGCATGAAACCTCGAACTCTCTCATGGCCTCTCTTGCACTTCTCACTTCAACTCTCACTTCCCAGCTCTGCATTTCATTGAAAGCTTGTAGAATCTTTGAGGGCACATGATGTGCATTCTACTTTACTAATTCTTTCATCCACAAATATATGTTTAACACCCACCACCAGCCAGCACTGGTCTCAGCCCTGAGAATTCACAGCGAGTTACACAAACTCCCTGTCTCAGGCTAGGTTCCCTGAGAAGCGGACCTGGAGACAAGAATTCATGTGTGAGTAGTTTATGTGGGAGTTGCTGTCAGGAATCACCAGTAGAGGAGCTGGGAAATTGGACAGCAAAGGTAGGGGCAAATAAGGAGTATATTCTTCAGCAGATTAAACACTGTGGATAACTGGGGATTAATATGCAGGGAACCCTGGGAACCAGTGCAGAATACATTCCTCAGAATTACTCCACCCAAGGTGTGAAGGAGCTGGGGTTTGTGCTCCCATCGCTCCCATCAGTGTTGCTCACAGGAAGGGCATTACATTAGTTTCTGAGTCTCTCTGCAGAAGTGGGTCCCAGCAGCTAGATAGAGCTTTAAGGCAAATAACTGTATGTGATAAAAGATGAGCCAGTGTGAACTGAAATAATGAGTTGATAAGGTGTGTTAGTTTCCTAGGGCCACTGTAATAAAGCATCACAAACTTGATGGCTTAGAACAACAGAAATCTATTATCTCAAAGTTCTGGAGGCTAAAATCAAGATGTAGGTAAAGCCATGTCACCCCTGAAACATGGGAGAATCTTTTTGCCCCTTCCTATTCCTAGCTTCTGGTGGCTATTTGGCAGTCATTGACATTCCTTGGCATGTAGGTACATCCCTCCAGTCCTGGCTGCACTCAGTGTTCTCCCATTGTCCCCACTTTGTCTTGCTTCTGTGTATGTCTCTCTCTGTGTCCCAATTTCTCCTTCTTATAAGGACACCAGCCCAGTTGGATTAGTGACTTCATTTTTACTTGATTTGTCTTGGTAAAGATCCTATTTCCAATAAGGATACATTCTGAGACACGAGGGGTTAAGACTTCAGTGTATCTTTTTTTAGAGATAAAATTTAACCCAGAACAGGAGATAAGAATGGAGTGTTGGCAGCATCTGATGTAGTCTCTGCTTTAAAGAGCCTGTACTCTAGTGTGGGAAAACTAACAATAAAGAAACAAAGAGATACAGTATATTTGATGGTCATAAGTGCGATGGAGAAAAAAATAAAGAAGGGAGTTGGGTACTTCTTTGTAACTCCAGAAAGCTTTAGTCTGTTTCTGCATGCAAGTCAGGGTTCAATAAATGTTTGTGAATGTCATGAATAAATGTGTAAATACGGGGAGTGTTCCTATCCACATTATTATTCACTGGATGTTCAATATCCATCAATGGCCATCCAGTTAGTGTACTGCGTCTCTGTGGAGCATTTGTGTCTTTTGTTTTTTTAATGGTTTATTTATTCAAAAAGGACTTATAGCAGCTCCATATGTTGAATGTTCAGATCCAGTAAAGTGATCAATTAGAAGTAAATTGTAATCCCTCTGGAGAGTTATTTTGAAGAGGAAGGGTTAACATTTTGATATATATGTGTATATAAGGTGCCTCCAACTGCTCCAAAAAAAGCAATTTTGTAAAACATTAGCTTTAAGGTGGAATGTCAACACAGAAATAGTCTCCTAGTTTACTTAAGATGGACACAGTGATATCTCTATTCATCTCCTGAAGTTCTTATTTGGTGCATTTAGTTTCATTTATTTTTTAACACGTAATTTCTTTTTAGCATCTCAGCAATGGACATTCTAAGCATTGAAGTATAATTATGTAAAAGTTCCCTGCCTTTGTTTCAGTGTCACAGTAGTAAAATTATAGCAATAAAAACTTTCTAACTCTGTGTATTAAGTGTAGAAAATGACATTAGTCCTAAACAATGGGAATAATTAACAGGTGTTGTCAAAAATACTGTAGCAGGAAAACCACCTTCCTGATCTTCTTTGTTTCTTTGACTAATTACCAGTTACAAAAAAAAAAAAAAAAAGGAACAGGCCTGTGCTCTAATCCTTTCTGTTATTAATTGGAAGAGAGACTGTTTTAATTGTATTTTGACAGTCTTTTACCTAAACTGTTAACACTTCCTTTACATTATTAGGTTAAGTCACCTGTTGTGGTCGTTGTGACTGGGCATCCTCTCAGCTCATCAAATCTGGCTCTCTGGGCTGTGTTCCCTGAGACCCATGGGGGTTGCACTCCACACTGGTCTTAGAGACACAGTTGTGGTGGTGGTGGTGGTGGTTTATGAAAGCTACTAAGCACAGTCTGAATGACAGTACTTCCAATTAAACCTTCGAGGTTTTGTATTGGTGTTAAATAGGCTGCCACTGGGGTTTGGTTGCTTCTGATAAATATAGAAATAAGGGAACTTCAGGATATATAGAGAAATGATCTTTTTAACCAATATAATGAAGGTAAAAGATTGAGTGCACTGCTCATTTCTTGCTTGAGTTAGAATAGAAACATTGCAAGTAATACTCTTAAACACCTGAACCACAGTAAAAGTACCCACTGAGAAAGGAAAAAGAAAGAAAGGAAAAGCACCTTCAGTTAACTGTGTTAATGATTGGCAATGCATATATTAAAACAGAAAAGACAGGCGATCCAGTCTTCTGGGTTGATTTCATACTCAACAAGATTACATTGTGAAGTGTCATATAATGATTGTCCTTCCTTCCCATTGCTTTTATCACTCTCTGTGTGGCCTGTGTGGAGAGCCAAGCAGCTTTCTCTAATAGTCATGCATGCTCAAAGCTCAAAGACTAAAAGGACTGCAGCAGAGCTGGTCCTGTACCCCTTGGTTCCCCGCCCATATCACTGGCTCTCATCCTCCCCTGCATGCTGACTGCTTCTCACTGTAAGCGCCTCTGACTGTCCTCTTGAGCACATTCTCTGGCAACAGAAACCAGGTTCACCCCATTCATAAGGCAGGTGAGTGGTCTGGGGAAGTTGTTCTCCACAGGGGAAGACTTCAGTCTTCTTCTGTGAGATGAGACAATGCTGAGTGAGGTGGGCTCTACACTTCCCCCAGATGTCCTCAGTGGAAGGAGCTCCAGTCGGTCGCAATGATAACCTGCCTGAAATGTACCCAGCGTTGGCTTCCTTTTTTGTCTTGTCTACCTATCTACTCTCTTACTGATGTTTCCTGGGATCACCCCCCAAATAAACTACTGATATTTGCATCTACTGTTATCATCACTATGAAGATTTTAGTGTATGATATTTTAGTGTATGATATTTTAAAGATCTTTAGCCTTTATAATTGCACTTTCCTTCTTTTCTTAAAGCAGTATTCATAGCTTGTCCAGACTTTTCCTGGAAACATTTTGATATTGTTTAAAAAAAACATGTCAGCTTTCTTACATCAGCATGGTTCTCTCCTCCAACCCCATAAGGAGTTTTCAAGTTCTCCCTTCTGAAGGATTAACTAAACCACTTGCTTAACAATCTAGAGGTTAAGTGAAATAGCCCAGTTTACACAGTTAGGTTATGTTATCCTGACCAGAATTTCCTTCCCAGCCCCCAGGATACACAACCTCCCAACAGTTTGGGATACTGGGATAATGGGTAGCCCAATGGCAACTGATTTGTTTGGAAGTAGTTAAGTTCTTCTTTTTCCTTAAATAGCACAGAGAAAAAGGGAAATGAGTGTGCTAAGGTCCAGGATGTTGACCACAGTGCTTGGGCTTCCTATGGATCAAATGGGTTGGTCTCTTACTTTGTGTGGCTAATAATCTTTCTGCAGGGCTTACTGAAAGGAGGGCAATATTGCTTAAAATTGAGCCTTATTAATTTAAAGAAAGAGTCTCTAGATAGTTTCCTAAGTCTTAGAGTTAAAGGTATAACATCTTCCAGAAAAATTCAATAAGCTGTCTGTCATTTAAAATAGGATATTGACACATAGATACTCTGGTTAAAAGAATGTATGACTACTTTTTAAATAATTGGTCTGTGAATAGTGATAGCATAACGGTTTTGCTTTTCCCCTCAAAGAAGTAATTACTGAGATCCTGCTATGTACATATTTTGAAAACTGGTCCCCCATGCATTATGGAGCCCCAACAAAGCTCAGGACTGGGTGTACTTACTGCATCCTGGAGAAGGGTCTGGTCCCTTCTTTAAGTTTATGTGCATTGTGGAATTTGCAGAAGTGACTGACACACTCAAGTAAGAGCAAGTCATGGGATGAAGGTGAGGACTAATAGGGAGGCTAAGCTCTTACTCAAACGCAGATCACTTTTAGTTCTCCTTTTGGTCATCATTCAAAACAGGTTTGTCCAAGAAATATGCCAAAGTGATTTTTGATGATTAGTTATCATACAGAAAAAAAAAAAAGATAATTATTCTTTCCTTTATAGAACTGCTTCCACAACAGGACCAGAATTTACAGATCCTACAAAATCCAAACATCAGGTTGTCTCTCCCTTCTACCAAGTTACGTGTGCACCAAGGCCATGGAGAGGGAATTGTCAAGGATTAAAGTGAGACATTCACAGAACCTATTTCTGTAATTTGTCCCTTCAGGTGTGATTTATAGGGGGATAAAAAAGAACAAAAGTAAATGCTTGTGGCCAGTATTACAGTAACATGTTCCCTCTGATGGAGAAGGCCTTGGGGTGGACAGAAGTGTGATATTATCAGGGCAAACATGTAGAAACAGGACACTCACATAGGGTATATCCTATATGCCTCTCTATATATCTGGAATACAGACTTTGTTTTAAAAGTAACATACCTGGCTTTATTGTCTTGTGATTCAAAGCATACAGCCAGAAGTATTGGAACCACCTGGATCCCTCCCCAGATTCCTGAATCATAACTTGAATTTTAGCAAGATATCCAGTGCTCTCTAATGACAGGCATTGCCCTATAGACTAGACCTGTGCTGTCCAACATAGTAGCTACTAGTCACCTGTGGTTATTAGCACTTGTAATGTGGCTAGACCAAACAGAAACAGGATGTAAGTGAAAAATACACACCAAATTTCAAAGACTTAGTACAAGAAAAGCAATGTAAAATATCTCAATAATTTTTATATTAATTAGATACTTAAATGATAAAATTCTGTATATCAAATTAAATATATTCTGTACAAACAAGTTTACCTGCTCATTATTGCTTGTCTAATGTGGTTACTAGAAAATATGTAACTACATTGTTGGCTGGCCAAGATGAATAAGCTTCCTATAGCCTGTGTCTCCTACTGATTTTACAATAGCAAAAGGATTAGGGATTGAAGTCTGAACATGAGTAATGACTCATATGGGGGTGGAGCTGAGGGATGGGCTATGGGCATGAGTTTCATTTTTTCTTTTTACTCCTTTGCCACCCAACTTTGACCTGAGGAAGGGACAAATCTCAGAACTGCATGGCAGATGCTGAAAGCAAAAATTTAAGGGGAAATCCTCTTTTTTACTAAAGGACTATAAAAAATGACCTCTGCATGATGGAGATTTTGAGGGAATCCTCCCATCTTCTTTTTTCTCTTTTCTCTCCTAACCTTACCCAGCCAACCTGGGTATGGTTGGTGGTACAGGGACTTAAAACCTTGAGAGATGTATTGTCTCTCTAGCCAGAAGAACAAGAAAAGGATCTCCTGTTGTCTAAAGCATGTTCATAATCTTCTTTTCCTTTACCACTTAGTCACAAAGTAGCCTCATTTACACAGAACTGCCAACATTACTGTAGTGGGGGTGGCTAAATATCTGAGAAGAGTCTGTCTTTCTGGCTAGATGAACCAGGAAAAGTTGCCTCTGGGAATCAGACAATGTGGAGAAAACCCAGAGAAGAGAGAGCTGAGAAATGGATCTCTGAATATTGGATATATAAGGGCATAACTCTTGAAATCACCATTTAGCTGGCTATAGGTGGAATATCTCCTTCAAAGCAAAGTAAAGACTTTGAAGACTGAAACACAATATAAACTGTGACCCAAATCTCAGGCTATCTTCTAAGCAGAGCATGCACTAGGCAGACCAAAATAACACAGCAAGACTTTGGAAACAGTACTGACATTGGGACCATCACCACTGAGATGAAACTTCTTGGCAGTATGAAGCTACTCATACTGATTAGACATTTTTTTTAATGAACATTCTCCAGAGGATTTTTAACAGGACCTAGAAACTTACAAGTTAAAAAATGTCCTGGATATAATCCAAAATTATGTGACATTCTAAGAATCACAAAAATCTAACAGATACTTAAGGGAAAACACAAAAAGTAGATGCCAAACACAAGGTGACCTCAGTCTTGGCCAAAGGCTGAAAAGCAAAAGCATTAGAATCATCTTCAATGAAATAAAGTTAATGCTCTTGAAAGATGATAGTTATCATCAGAGAAATAGGAATAATAGGAGTTTTCAAATGGAAATTTGAGAGCTAAAAAATATGATAAGCCAAAATTTAAAAATACATTGGACAGACACTAAGATAGAATGGAAGTGAGATAACAGAATCCAATAGAAATTAAATAATTTGAAGAACACAGAGAAAAGACCTAAAAAAATGAACAGAGTCTTATAACACAATACGAGACAACATCAGCAGGTCTAGAATTCATGTCATTGCAGTCCCAGAAGGGAAAAAAGGGAAGGAGAAAGAGTTCAGTACCAAAAAAAATTTTTGTTTGAAGAAATAATGAATGAAAACTTCCCATATTTTTCAAGATTCATAAATTTACAAATTCAAGAGGCTCAGTGAATCCAAAAAAATAGAACACACTAAGAAGCAGTTCTCAGATGCATGATAATCAAACTATGGAAAACCAAAATAAGAAAAAAGTTGATAGTAGCTAGACAATACCTAAGTAACATAATTCAAATGACTACACAGATATCTTGTCAAAAACCGTGGAGGCCAGCAACCTGGAATGACATTCTGTAAGTGCTGAAAGAATAATAATTTTTTAAAAAGCTGTCTACATGGAATTCTATATCCAGAGAAAATATCTTTCAGGGAACTAAAAAATATTATCAGTCAACTTGACCCCATTGACTTAAACAGAACACTCTACCCAACAATAGAAGAATACATATTCTTTCCAGGTACTCATGGGACATTCACCAGGACAGATTATATTCTAGTTCCTAAAACAAACCGTAACAAATTTAAAATAATTAAAATAATATGAATCAAGTTGGAAATCAATAGCAGAGATATATCAGATATATCAGGGAACTCTCCAATATTTTGAAATTAAAGAACACACTTCTAAAAACACCCCTATGAATTATAGGCAGAAAAAGGAAAACATAGACCAAAATAAAGGTCTAATGGGATAAATAGAAAAACAGTTAGCAAGGTGATAGACTTAAATTTAATTATTATTTATAATAACATGAAATATAAATGATATAATTCCCCTTCTTCCATTAAAAGGCAGAGATTTTCATATTGGTGAAAAAAATCAAGATCCAATCATATGCTGCCTATAAGAAACACATTTTAAAGAAAAATACTTAAATAGGATTTATGTCAAAGGTTGGTAAATGTTTTATCATGCTAATAGTAAGCAAAGCAAGATAAAGTGGCTGGTTACTATCAAATTAGAAATCAGAGCAAAGAATATACAAGAGATTAAGAAGGTCACTTCATAATGATAAAGGTGTAACTCCCTCATGAGGACATAATAACCAAAAAGATTTACTCACTTAATAATAGTACTTCAACATACATAAAGAAAAAAATGATAGAACTGAGAGGACAAATCAGCAAATCCACAATTATATCAGAGTTCTCATGCTCTGTCTCAACAATTGTTTGGCCACCCAGGCAGAAAATTAGCAAGTATAGAGAAGACTTCAACAAAACATATTTGCAGGTGTCTATGGAACATTTACCAAGACAGACCATATTCTGGATCAAAATACAAGTCTCAGTAAATTTGAAAGGGTTAAAGTCATACTAAGTAAGTCATCACAATGGAATTAAATTAGAAATTAATAATAGAAAGATCTTGGTAAAATTCTTACATATTTGGAAACCAGATTACACATCTACATAACCCAAGATTTAAAGAAGAAATCAAAAGGGAAATCAGAAGGTATTCTGGATTGAATGAAAATGAAGAGACAACAAATCAAAATTTATAAGATGTCGCTAAAGTGTACTTAGGGAGAAATTTATAGCATGTATAAGAACGTGTTTCAGAGAACAAGGACTGTCTCAAATCAATGCCTTCAGCTTGCAACTTAAGAAACTAGAGGAGAGTGAATTAAAACAAGGTAAGCAGAAGGAAAAAGTGAAATCAATGTTCAAGTCCAAGAAGTCATAAACAGAAAAACACTTGAGACAATTAATGAAATCAAAAGCTGGGCCATGGTGATGATCAATAGAATTGATAAATCTCTAGCCAGAGTGAGCAGGAAAAAAATAGAGAAGGTGCAGTCTATCAATATCAGGAGTGAGAAAAATGACACCATTACATATCATTCATACCTTTAAAAGATAATAAGGTAATATTATGAACAACTTTATGCTAATAAGTTAGACAGTCTAAATGAAATGGACAAATTACTTGAAAGACCCAAACTATGAAGACTAATTCAAGAAGAAATAGATAGCCAGAACAGTGCTGTATCTGTAATTAAATCTGTAAATTTAGTGAATTTTTTGGATTCACTTAAATTATATACTTTATTATAATAATTTAAAAAAATGTAATTCTGGTTAGAAGACTTCCCACAAGGATAATTCCAGTCCCAGATGGCTTCACTGGTGAATCTGTGAACATTTGAGGAAGAAATAATACTTATTCTAGATAAATTCTTCCAGAAAATAGAAAAGGTAATATTTCTCAACCCATTCTCTGAAGCAACCATAACCCAGATAAAAAATCAAAATACATTATAAGAAAAGAAAACTACAGATCAGTATCCCTCCCTTAGGAACATAGAGGCAATTAAAAAAAAACATTAGCAAGTTTAAATCAACAATTAAAAAAAAAGCTAATACCTCAGAATGAAAAAATAAAGCCAGAGGCATCACACTCCCTAATTTAAAACTACTACAAAGCTATGTAATAAAATAGTGTTACATTGACATAAAAACAGATACATAGATCAATGGAACAGAATAGAGACCTCAGGAATAAACCCACACATATATGGCCAATTCATTTCTGAAAAGGAGACAGAAATATACAATGGGGAAAGGGCAGTCTCTTCAATAAATGGTATTGGAAAACTGCACAGTCACATGCAAAAGAATGAAATTGGATAATTGTCTCATGCCATGCCATACACAAAAATTAACTCAAAATGGATAAGAGTTGAATTAAAGACCTGAAACCATGAAACTCCTAGAAAAAAACATAGGTAGCAAGGTGCTTGACATAGGTCAAGACAATAATTTTTGGATTGACACCAAAAACAAAGGCAGCAAAAGTAAAAATAAACAAGTGGGACTGGATCAACCTAAAAAAGTTTCTGCACAGCAAAGGAAACCATCAACAAAATGAAAAGGCACCTACCATTGTAAGAAAATATTTGTGAATGATATATTATAAATTCATAAGGTCATATATTTGTAATGTATAAAAGGAGAAAATATTCAAAATATATAAAAAACTGATACAAATCAATAGATAAAAAAGGTTAAAAAATGGGCAGAGGATCTGAATAGACATTTTTAAAAGATGGCCAACAGACACATGAAAAGATATTCCACATTACAAATCATCAGTAAAATGCAAATCAAAAGCACAATGAAATATCATCACACACCTGTTAGAATGGCTGTTGTTAAAACAAGAAATAAGAAGTATTGGTAAGGATGTGGAGAAAAGGGAACTTTTGTGCACTATTGGGAATGTAAATTGGTGCAGCCACTGTGAAAAACTCAGTGGCTATGGGGACTGCTCAAAAAAATTAAAAATGGAACTATCATTTGATCCAGCAATTCCACTTCTGGATATTTATCCAAAGGAAACAGAAACACTAACTCTAAAAGATATATGCAGCCTCATGCTCACTGAAGCTTTATTTATAATAGCTAAGATATGGAAACAACCTAAGTGTCCATCAATGGATAAGAAAACATGGTAAATATACACAGTGGAATATTATTCAGCCATATAAAAGAAAATTCTTTCCATTTGTGACAATGTGGATGGATCTGGGGGGCATTATGACAAGTGAGATAATTCAGACAGATAAAGACAAATACCATATGATCTCACTTACATGTAGAATCTAAAAAACACCAAAAAACCCAAAATCCAAACCAAAGAAGCAAACAAGCTGAGTTTATGATACAGAGAACAGACTGGTGCTTGCCAGAGCTGCTTGGGAGTGGAGTGAAATGAGTGCAGGGAGTTGAAAAATACAAATTCCCAGCTATAAAATAAGTCATGGGGATATAATGTACAGTATGGTGACTACCTAATAATACTGAATTGTATATTTGAAAGTTACTAAGAGAGTAGATGTGAGAAGTTCTCATCACAAGAAAAATAAATTGTAACTATGGTGATGAATATTAACTAGACTTTTAGTGGAGATCATTTTACAATATAAACAAATATTGAATGATTATGTCATATACCTGAAACTACTATGTTATATCAGTCAATTATACCTTGAAAAAAATAATAAATATAGGAAAATAAAAAAGTAATACCTCATGACCATGTGGAGTATATTCCAGGAATACAAGGTTGATTTAACTTTCAAAAGTCAGTCAATTTAATTCACAATATTCAAAAACAGACAAAAATATTTGTGGCTTGGTTAAGCAAAAAATTCTCAGATACATCAACAAAAGCACAAAGTGTAAGAGAAAAAATTGATAAATACATCTTCAAAATTTAAGTTTTGGTCTTTTAAAGACCATTAGAGACTGCAAAGTTATGGACTAGGAGAAAATACTTTCAAATAACATATCCCAGGATGAACATTTATCCACAACACATAAAGAACATCTGAACTCATTAATAAGAAAACAAACAACTCAATAATAAAATCTGCAAAATATTTGAACAGACACTTCACTAAAGAAGATATGCAAATGGCACATAAGCACATGAAAAGATGTCCAACATCATTAGCCATTAAGTACTCTCCTGAGTACTTAAGAGAAAGGAGAATTTATGTTCACACATAATCCTGTACTCAAAGGTTTATAAGCAGCTTTATACATAATCTCCAAAATTGGACACAATGAAATATCTTTCAAATGGTGAGAAAATAAAACGTACATCCTTAAAGACAACTCAACAAAAGAAAGGGAACAAACTACTGGTATTTACCACAAGATGGATAAATAATTACTTTAAGTAATTTTCAATGCCAATTTAAAGAAGCCAGACTTAAAAGGCTACTACTAAATGATTTATAAAGGTAGGTAAAATGAAGCTAACATTGACAATGAGAGTAAACTAAAATAGAGTTGGGGAGCCACTAAGGAAATGGGGTCTATGAATATCCTCTTCTCTGAAATTGACTGTTCTAGGAAGAATGTTGAACTTTATATTCTGCCAAACCATAAACATCTTGGAGAAACACCTGTTGCCTGCAACGAAATGGAACTTTTGTCTAGTGAAGGGCCTTAGCAACCAATTATGTATAGCAAAGGGTAGGCCACAATGACTTTAGCCAATTGTAATAATTTTAAAACACCTCATGTAAGTCCCTTGAGTTCCCATTTTGCCTTTAAAAACCCCAAGCCCTTTCCCCTCTTCAAAGCATACACTTGGGTTTCCTCCCACATCTTTATTTCCCAATTGTAATCCTTACGACACCAAATAAATTCAACTCATCATTTTACAGTTTTGCCTTTTTCTTGTGTGTGTGTTTGGCAGATTCCATGTATATGACATCTGGAAAAAGCAAACTAGAAAGATGGATAACACATCAGCATTTGTCAGGGGAATATGAGTACAAAAGAGGAGAAAGAGTGTCTGGGAGGCTGGAACTACTCAGTGTCCTGACACTGGTGGTGGTTACATAACTATATGCATTTGTGATAGATTAATAGCCCTCAAAGATGTCCACTTCCTAATCCCCAGACAAATAGGTTACCTGGTCAAGGGGAGTTAAAGTTATGGACAGAATTAAAGTTTCTAATCAATTCATTTTAAAATATGGAGATTATTTTAGATTATCCACATGGGCTCAGAATAATCACAAGTGTCCATAGAAGTGGAGGAGTTTCGGGAAAAAAGAGGTCACAGTAATGTGAGCTCAAAAGAAGTCAGCTTGCCTTTGCTGGCTGTGCAGATGGAGAAAGCCAAGATTTGGGAAGCCTCTGGAAGCTGGAAAAGGCAAGGAAAGTGGTCCTACCCAGAACCTTCAAAAAGGAATGCACCCCTATCAGTGCTTTAACTTTAGTCCAGTGAGATACTTTCACACTTCTGATTTGCAGAACAATAAAATAACACATTTATGATGTTTAATCCATCAAGTGTATGGTATTCTGTTATAACAGCAATAGAAAATTAATACAGCATTCATTTGCCAACACTTACATAATTACATACGCAGAAGAAGTGAACTTTACTTAATGAAAATTTAAACATAAATTGAAAACCTTTAAAGCTGCATATGTGGCTCACAGTGTATTTCTATTGGACAGCACTGGTCTAGACTATCTCAAGAGTAAAGAACATCCTTTTATCTTGAGTATCTGGCACCATGGCTGATGTGAAACATCATAACTGTGAAACATGTATGAATTAGATTCATGTGAATTAGAAACATTTGCTGATATTGTGCCCTACTTATCTTTTCCAGCTTATCCTCCAGCACCCTAGAAGCATAAAGATCCCCCAACATTCCCACTGATACATTCTCCTCTTCCTGACTGATTCCTGTTCCTTGTTGGAGCAAAGGAAGTTGTATGTATATTAATTTTTTTGTTTTAAAGTGAATGTGAACACAGGTGTTGCCGGACAGCTGCATCTGCGGAGGTCTATCCCTGTGCACTAGGTGAAACCTCAACCTGGATGAGGGAGAGTTCTTCACTCTGAACGAGAAATAATTCTCTAGTAGATCAGGTGAGTGTAGGTAAGGAAGGAATTAATTAAAGTGAGAGTAGCAGGAAATTGCAGCTGCCACACAGGTAGCAGAAAGCAAGGAGGCTGAAGCAGGAGAGAGAGAGTGAAGACCTGTGCTAAAGTTCAGAAAATAGGATGAAATAATGAAGTAACAAAGATGCTTACCACTGGAAGAGCACAGAGACAAAATGCAGTAAGTTGAGAAAGAGAATATTTTATTTAAGGCAAAAGTGCACACTTGAAGAAAGAGGAGTGCAGGCACCCTCAGGTAGGAGGCACACCGAAAGGCTGGGGATTCTGTCTTCTAAGGATTTCAAGAATGGGGCAAAGGGCAGAGAGGTGGGGGTCAGGGGTGTAGGCTTGACATGTGGTCTCATGATATCTATTTCTAGTAAAGGACACTATGTCCTCATCTATAGTCTTCTAGATAATTTTGTATGATAAACTTAACACAAGGAATTTATTGATCTGGTTCTTCTCCAAGATAGTTTACTCTCAAGCAGTAGGGACATAGCATTTAGGACTACTTGTCCTGCCCTAAGACAGGTTGTTGACTGATTACTAAAGAATATGTTAGAAATCTTACTTCTTAACTCTCTGGTTTTTAGAATGAAATTTTAGCTTTAAGATGGGGTCCCTCCTGTTCTTACTATACTGTTTATATCTTGGCATTTTTCATCATAGGGAGAAGAGTTAATCATAATGCTTGTCCCATGTCTCTGCCCTACTTCACAGAGATGTTTTTTACAAACCAAAATTTAGTGTGTATTGGACAAATAGTTGACTGTACTTGAGCTACAGATTATTTGAAATAAGATAAATAATGCAAGATTTCAGTTATCTGCAAAGAGTATGTGAGCACCTTGGATGAAAGGTGCTACATTTGAAATATAATTACTCTGCATTCTTTTCTGAACTCAGGGCACCTCAGTATGTATTTTTAATCATCAAGTAATTTTTAGTGTTTTATGTTCTTTAGAAGAGGTTTAATAATTTTATGTTTTCTGTTTACAAAAGAGGAGACAAGAACTACTCTTAGAACCATCATGTGTAAAATAATTCCATCATTAATGTCTGGACTATAGAAATTTAGAAGGAACCATGAAGACTTAATTTCCATGACAAAAGTTAGCACACAGGGTTCAAGAAAATTCTTCACTTTTTGAAAGAATTTTACACCACTGTTATCCCTTAGAGAAAGGCTATGGACATCCTGAAATTGCAGGTAAAATTTATGTGTGTTCTTTTTTTTCTGGAGAAAAATATACCTTTCATCAGCATCACAAAGAAAACAGTTACTGCCTTAGCAGACCCATAAAAGTCCACTTGTGGAAAAGAAAAGGAAGAGTTATTTCACATATATTGCTTGCATACAGGTTTTGGCAAATGTGTTTTGTAGAACAATAGTCCCAAAAGCATCTTCAAAAGGAAAAGGATTTCATGGTGAAAGGAGAAATGTACACTACTTTCTGTGTGTACTTTTGGAGATTTTCTAAAAAATATAGTCGATACATAATATTATATTGATTTCAGATGTACAACATAGTGATTTGGCAATTATATACATGACTAAATGCTTATCATGGTAAGTATAGTTATCATCTGCCAGCATACAACAAAATTGCAATATTAGAAATTACAACATTGCTGACTTCTTCATTCCCTATGCTGTTTTTCCATCCCTATGATTTACTTACTTTATAATTGGAAGTTTGTACCTCTTTATCCTTGTCACCTATTTTGCTCATCTTCCCACCTCCTTTTGGAGATTTGCAATACACATATTTCTATATTTTACATCATAGGCCTTGGTCAAATTTACTTGATAGTTAATAAAACTACCAGACTTCAACTCTTACTGTAGATACATCCTTGGTGCATTGTATAGATAAATCTAAAGTGATATATGTCTTTGTTTTAAATCTTTGTTGAAGCCTCATGTATTTTTAAAATTTACAGCTCTAAATTCTTAAAGGAACCTGTTTATACATGAATGAAAAGTGGTGTTTTACCTTGTGAATGATTTTGGCTAAGTATCAGTCTTTAATACCTACTGAAGGGAGATACTTTGTCATTTAAGAAGGAACTATGACTTTTTTTTAACTGGGTCCAACAGTAAAAAAACAAACAAAACATACCCACTATATTGTTGTTTCTTCCTTTTACATTTCATAGAAAGCTGGTAGAAAACTTGGTGGTCTAAGTTACTTTCTATGTCTTGGGTTGTTTGAAGCACGTGATTCATGACCTCATTTAATTCTTACAACACAATGTAGTATTATACATATGTAGGATCCCAGGTTCAGAGAGGTTAAATAAAAATTTTTTTAACCAGCTTTATTGAGATACAATTCACATACCATAAAATTCTCCCATTTAAAGCATACATACAATTCAGTGGTTTGTCTTATATTCAGAGTTGTACAGCTCTTGCAAAAACTGAACTTTAGAACACTTTTATCCCCACGGTAAGAAACCCAGTACCATTAGCAGTAAATCCCATTCCCTCCTCTAGCTCTAAGCAACCAATAATCTACCTTCTGTCTCTAAGAATTTGCTCATTGTGGACATATAAATAGAATCACCTTGTGACTGGGCTTCTTAACACAATGTGTTCCAGGTTCATCCATGTTGTGGCATGTGTGAGTACCCCATTCCTCTTTATGACTGAATAATATTCCACTATATGGATATTCTACCTCTTATTTATCCAGTCATCATCTGATGGACATTTGGGTTGCTTACACTTTCCAGCTATTATGAATATTACTACAGTGAACACTTGTGTCCACATTTCTATATGACACAATATATATGAAGGAGTTCATTCAATATATATGAAGGAGTGGAATTTTTGAGTTATGTTGTAACTCTAAGTTTGACTTTTGAGGAACTTTGAGGAATAGCCAGGATTGAATGCTGTTAATCAAGCTCAGATCTGCTGTTGTGTCCTGCCAATAAATTCTTCAATTCATTTATTTAATTTTTCAATTCCAGAATTTCTATTTGGTTCCTTTTTCTCATCCTATCTCTTTATTGAAGTACTCTGTTTAAAGAGACACCATTGTCACACTTTAATTCTTTAGACATAATTTCCTTTACTTCTTTGAAGATATTTATAATAATTGACTTAAAGTCCTCTTCTGGGCCATTTCAGAGACGTTTTCTATTGGCCATTCTCTTCTTTTGTACAGGTTCTTTTCTGGTTCATTTGCATGTCTCGTAATTTAATGTTGTAATCTGAACAATGTAGATATCATATGGTAACAACTCTGGTATCCCACCCATTCCCCTCCCCTTCCACTCCTATTTATTGCTGTTTTTTGTTGTTTTTCTCCTTGCTGCTTATTCATTCAGCAACTTTCTCAGACTAAAACCATAGATTCTATATTCCTTGCAGTGGGTTCTCTGAGTTATCTGCTAGCTTTTAAAAATATTCTTGTTTTTATTGTTAATACTGGGACCTAGGGTTCACCCTGGGTCAGTGTACTTCAGTGGTCAGATTTCCTTAATTGCCTTGAGCTGGTGCTTATTCCTTGCACCTTTTGCCATGGGAATTTGTTTGAAGCACACCTTCAGATCTCAGGGGTAATAGGAATTAGCCTTATTTTTCACTTCCTGCTTGCTCAAGGCTTTACAGTCAGTCAGAGGTGAATGACTGGGCTTCTTCCCTCCTCGGGTCTTTCTGGGGCCTGGGGACATCCCTGGTCCTGGGCATAGCCCTGCACATGTGCACAGCCTTCTAGAGCCTCAGAAATATGTCAACTTTCTGAAGTTCTGTATGGTCATTTAGTGTGCCAGTTCTTTTAAAAAATTTTGGTACAGGCTCTTGTTTGCCTCAGCTGCAGTTAAAGCCTTGGGCAGCTGTGATATTACAGCTTTACCAGTAGATTGCTATTGTTTTCACTAATGCCCTGGGGATGGGACTTTTTTTTCACCCAATCTGAGCTTCAAATCAAATCAAATAGAAACAATAACCTGGGCATATGGATTTTCCAGGGAGCTGCTAATTTAGTCAAAAGATTGACTGTCCTCTGGAGATAGAGCTTTTACTAGAGCTCCCAAAGAGGTTCAATGTTCTCTGTGGGCTGAGAGGCAGCAGGCATTTCATGGCCACTTCACCCCAGAGTTGGAGACAGAGAAATGGGAATATTTGCCAGCCAAAATGACATAGACTGCACTGCTTTTTTAATGAGATACTCAGTAGTTTTCCTTGAATAGATTTTGCTTTTTGTTCTCTGCCTTTGGTTGTATTGCAGAATTTTGAAATGGCTGAATCTGATTGTTTTGCTTATATTTTTATTGTCTGTGGGTAACTGGGTTCACCAAGGTCCACGCTTCACCCTTTCAGCTTCATAGCATTAGTCAAACTCAGATATCTGAGAGTGAAACACCTATGATGTTAATCCCTGTGTTTAGTCAATAAATGACTTGATGAATATAAAGTGCTTAGAGGAGTTTTGGGCATACACTGTTAAGTATTATAAGCATGTAAGAATGAATGTTAGCTATTGTTACCATTATTCTCCTTTGCTCCCCAAGAGTGACTTCTCTCTTCTGCCTCATGTTTGGAGCGCAGTGAAGAGTAGACTATTTGAAGCTGTGATTCAATGAAGCCGTTGATAACTGAAGAAAGTATATAATGTGCTTTCCAAGATTTAATACAATAACTAACAACCAATGCAGAGCGTTTCAAACCCCAAGCTAGCACAGTGCAGATGGATAGCTTCTACTCAAGCCTTGGAGTAAAACTAGTGTTAGATTAAGCAGTGACTGGAAAAAAATTTGGTGTAATAACAAAGTTTACTAAATTGTACTCTGGGTGTCTCCATTCTTTAATTTAATCTTTTAAAATAAACAGTTATTTTACTTCAAAAATCTAGTTGTGTTGACCTTAAAAATAAGACTGTCAGTGATTCTACCAGCAAAAAATGGATTATTTTGGAATAGCAGAGAACTGCGGTTCAGGACAAGTAAACTGTGGCAAAACCATAGCCAAGTCCAGAGAACAAAGGAGAGGACCGCTCTTTTATAGAGGAAAGGACGGCTTTGGATGGGCTGTTATAAACAAGGGCAAATGGAGTAAACTGGGAGTTCCAAGGCTAGTGGCTTTTCATTGGCTGAACTGTAACGGTCTCTCATTGGCTGGGCTGTTGCCAGGGCAGGAGGAAAACCTTCCTCTGATGGGGTACAGTTGTAGCAAAAGCAGTGTGGTCCATCTATTCTGGTTCGGATCTGCAATTGTCAGGGAGCTGTAGAGCATACAAGCTCCCCCTGCTGGCCTCCTGACTCTATTTTAGTGAGGTTTCCCTTAATTTACACAAGTGAAAAAATACTATTTCTTTCTTTCTAAACCCTCTTTCTGGGGATTGTGACTGTCCATAATGAAGTTGCTAATGAGAGCTTATATGATTAGAAGAGAGAATGCAGGAAATTAGAAACCTCCTGAATTATGTCATTTTACCTATACCTTACAAATGGAAAACAACTCCCCGTACTATATAGGATGGAAAAATTTTAACTGGGTAGCCTGATCGCTGTTAGGGGCAACACCTGTGGGAAGGGGTATAAAGTGTCATTTGGCAAAATACATAGAAACAGAGTGTATGTGCTTTTTTAAAAAATAAAAAGTTACCTGAAGTAAAAAAAGCTTTTGATAATCCATGACATAATGAACTAAAACCTATGGGTGATTGATCCGGTAGTCTTAAGATTAAATAAGACAAGACTGGGCATCCATATTTATCAGTGAAATGAAAGTCCCACTTTTGGCTGACACCAGAATTTAGACAAGAAGAAATAAATCTGAGAAAATGATGGGCTATGCTGCCAGGAGCTGATTTGTATAATGGATTTTTGTTTTGTTTCTGTTTGGAGAGAAACAAAAACAAGTGGCTTTGCACAAATATGCCTAGATGAACGGGCAGGCCAGTGTATTCTCTTGACCCAGGTGCCCTGCATAAGTTTCTACCTCCCATCCCTCTGCACTCTGTGGAGGCGCCAGGGACTGCTAAGTGGCTCTGAAGTTTAAAGCTTTGGGAGCTCAGGGAGGCAGCTCAGCATTGCAGAGAATAATGATGGCAGCTGCTTCTGAGGTGGAGGCCATCAGCCAGGGGCATTAGCAAGGAAGACTATAAGGAGTGGTGTGTGATGTGAATTCAAGTAAGACCCTCTTCTACAGAAGACTGGAAATAACTTTGAGGCTCAGGGGAGGAGCTTAAGGACCTAAGTTATGCCATCATGCTCCAGCAAGGGAAATCTGAATTAATACTACACATTATGACTGCTTCATTATCCACACGCTGATGAGAAGTAAAGACATGGTAATGGAGACATGAGCTCCATTTATTGAGGCCCTACTATATACCTAACAGTGTAGTATATTTTTTAATCTATGGTATTTACAGCAATTCTTCAAGGCTTCTTAAATTCTCTACATTTAGTAGATAAGGGAAGTAAAATGTGAAAAAGTAAGCAGCTCCCAAGGGCACACACCAAAGTATTTGGCAGAATCAGAATCGGAGCTCAGATCTTCCTTACTCAGAGTGTTATCGCTCCAGCACACAATTTCTTCATGCATCTGTAGAAGCACGCTTCTTATTTGCGCCTTCAAAATGTCTGCCTGCCAATTTAGAGTAAGTAAAGGAGGCCTATAAACCACAACAAAAAATATCAAAGGAAAAAAGGAAAAAAAAAAGTATAAAAGGAACGTCTTCTGTTGGTATATTGTCGAGTCCTTCAAAACCACACAGAAAACTGGGAGGATGGAATTTTTCTGCAGGAAAAGGGCATACATAATTGCAAAAGAAACCTGACTCATAAGGCCATTCCTGTGATCATTAGTGTACAGTCACCTGGTGTAACAATTGTTTCCTGCCCATTTTTTCCAAGTTGAGGAAAAAAAGTTACTTTCATAACCTGAAATGCTGATAATTTCTTTTTTAAAGAAACATGCATTGCTGAAGCTGGAATTATTCCATTGAAAGGGTGGTCAGTCGTAGAACAATTTGGATAAAGAAGAAGAAAATGAATTATGTTTAAATGTAAATCAAACCAATTCTTGATTACTACTGTCAGTACAGAATTACTCAAATTTGCTAGCAGGAGGTTACCATTCCAATTGAAATCATGCTGGTATGTGAGAGAGGCTAACCTTTTGGATTAACACTTTTTTTAAAATGTTTTTTTCCAAGAATGGGGCCTAGTCCATTAGAATTGGTGACCTTATCAGAAGAGCAAGAGACTGAGGAGCATAAGGCAGCCATCCAAGAGGCAGGAAAAGAGGAGTCGCGAGAAACCAGTCCTGCCAGTACCTTGATACTGGACTTCCATCCTCCAGAAAATTGTGAGAAAATAAACATCTTGTTTAAGACACCCAGTCAATGGTCTCTTGCTATGGCAGTCTGAGCAGACTAATATACACACACAGTAACAGTTCTCAAAATTGAGTGTGGCTATTTTGTGAGTCTTATATGTCAGTTTCATTTAGCATTCTTCTATCAATCAATAGAAAATGTTACAAGATAAGTGAGCAACAGCAGGGATTCCCAAATTGTAACTACTTTTGGGCAAACTTAAAAATATGTGATGTGAATTATGTCTGATAAGTATCTTTCTCTTCTCAATTTAATTTCATTGTGTATCATTCACATTGATCTGTATGAAATTTTATCTGCCTTACTTCTCTTTCAAACATAAATAACTTTTTTACCTTTAGAGTTGCAATTTAGATGCCACTATAAAGTATTTTTACAAGGACTTCACAATATTGTAGAAAAAGTTTTGGTCTTTTAATTCTAGAATGTCTTTGACATTAATCTGGTAAGAGGTGATCTGAGGAAGGTGCAGATGAGACACACATAATTTTTAGGTTTTCTAGAGCTCACCAAAAGCATGGATGAAATAAAGTTGTTTCCTGGTATCTATCATGAAGGGATTCTTTCAATGTATTTTTTGAGAACCAATATTGAATTAAGTTAACAAAAGCACAGTAGGCAACTTATGTAATTTCAAAACCACTCAATCAGACCTAAGTCAACTCTTAAATGACCCTTTCCTTTCTCTAACTAGGTTTCAAAAATAACCCTGCTCCTCTGTGAGCCTTTAAGGGAAGAGACACTTTTTATCTTATTTTGGCCTCATATTTATTACACACAGCAAAATACATATTGAATCATACTGAAAGCTACCTGAAATAAGTAATATATTTTGTCCCTTAAAAACTGGATTCAAAAATGAAAGTACAACAGAATTATACCTATTTTATCCTAAGTGCATTTTAAAGTTATATTTCTTTTTTTCTCTAAGACCAAAAGAGTACATACATTTCCCTGGGAAACAGGCAACTCTTCAAAGTCATGATGATTCCATCAAACAAAAGAAGAAGAGAAAAGTGGATCAATTTAGCCAGACAAT
Source organism: Manis javanica (assembly GCF_040802235.1). Classification (NCBI taxonomy): domain Eukaryota; kingdom Metazoa; phylum Chordata; class Mammalia; order Pholidota; family Manidae; genus Manis; species Manis javanica. The sequence goes on along the minus strand of NC_133160.1, from coordinate 37,057,232 downwards.
AAAAATTAAGTTACTTATATTTTGACTAATGAAAACATCTTTTGTATGAGAATTTCAAAACTGAAAATTTTGAAGGCAATTTTTGTGAGATATATTGAACCTGAACTTTTCTATAACAGTTGATGAGGTGTGGAATCATAGTCTTTCAAAACTTAAAATAAGGAAGGGGCCTTAGAGAGCTCCCACTTAAAAACAAATTACAAAAAAAAAAAAGATTCCCTTTCTAAAATGTGTAAGAATGCAAATTTGCCTTTGAAAGATGGAACAGCATTTCCCCAGAGGTCCATGTGCAGATATCTTCAAATAAAGACACTAATAATAAAAATTTTTGTTCTCTTAGTATCTGGTTTAAAAAAACCACACACATGCCACAAATGAAAGCATAGGCATCCATCATCTATGATGCTTCTGCTGAGGATACTGCACGTTGCCATGACACCACAGCGTTGCTAGCTGGCTTGTCCACCTGGGAGAAACCTTGAGTTACAACCTCTATACCTCTCAGTCTGAGGAATCCCATCATTTTGTGATGCATTGTTTTTTCCCTAATTTTCTGTCCTGACACTAAAATTTGAAATGATTTTAGGATATTAAGTTAGAGCAGAAATAGCAAGAGGTTTGGAATCAAACAGGTCCAGGTTTGCATTCGACTCTGCATTTACTAACTACGTGGTCTTGGTCCACCACTTCCAGCTCTCATTTTCAGCTGAGTGATGAGAAATATAATAGTGCCTGCTTGTGGCATTGTTTTAGGAGTTAAAAGACAGTGTATCTAATATAGATACTGTATCTAGTACACCGTGGGCACTCATTTATCATTATTCAGTTTGTACATGGAATTACCCAATTCGTCATCACATTGTAGTTTCTCAGTTTCTGTCTGAATTAAGTTGTGACCTCAGTCATTTTATTTATGCCCTGTGTTGAACCCAACTCAGAGTCATGTGAAAAAAGCACAAGATATATTTACCTTTATTCTAATTGAGGGTCAGTGAGGGCCATCATATCACAAGATGAGGGTAAGGTTGTCTATTTACCAAAATGGTAACACACACACACACACACACACACACACACACACACACACACACACACACACACCCTGCATCTTTGAGCAACTTTTCCACTTCTATGAACTAACCCTAAATGCTCAGGAGTTACCGAAACTCTGATGAATATCATGAACAATTAAGTGTACAAATATTTGCTGAGAGCTACTCTGTGTCAGGCACTTTATAAGATGTTTAAATAGCAACATGTACCAGGTGGTGTAATAATCCGGGACTTCATGGTATCATCGAGAAAATAGAAATTTAAAAATACTAACAAGCCCCTTTCCACTAATTTTCTTTACTATCTTCCCATGAAAATTTAATAATTAATTTCCTTAGAGTTCAGTCCTCAGTTATAGGACATTAGCTATTTCCAAGACCATATATTTGTTTTTGTATGTAGTGCTCTATTGCCAAAAAAGAAGTTCAATAACTGAAGTGAAGCTTTTTGAGCAAAGGAGAAAAAGTGAAAGGGAATAGAAATTGGTGTCATATGGTCGACCAAGGGTAAATATATGTATAAATAATCTGCCCAAGATACGTTCTCATCCTTCATATTGATCAGTGTTACCTTTAGTGATAGAGAATGAATGAGCCCAGACAGAACCATTATGTATCTTAACACACTTCGATCACCCAGGCTGAGTCTATTAGAAATGTTTGGTAGATCTGCAATGAAATTCTGGATTTTAAAAATCTAGCTTTGAACAGAGATTAGATTTGTGGTTATCAGAGTCAGAGGGTGTGGGAGGGGGAGTTGGAGAAAAGTGGTCAAAAGGTACAGTTAGGAGATAAATAAGTACTAGGGAGCTAGTGTACAACATGATTACTGTAGTGACACTGCTGAATGATATGTAGGAAAGTCATTAAGAGTAGATACAGATACTAAGAGTTATCGTAAGGAGAAACTTTTTTCCTTTTATTGTATGTATGAGATGATAGATATTAACTAAAATTGTTATGCTAATCACTTCATGATATACGTAATCAGACCTTCATGCTGCGTACTTTAAATGACATTTATTTCTTAGTAAAACTGGAAAAAGTTTATGTTCAAGTTGTTATTACTTTGGCAGTATCTACAAAGCTAAATATACGTGTGTCCTCTGATCTAGTAATTTTGTTCCTATATATGATTTCAAAAGAAGTGCATCCTAAGATTTAAAAATTTTTTTGATTCCCACCTTTGGTACTAGTTAAATTACTTTCTCTACTCCCAAATGTGCATAAGTTTTATATCTACTTGGAAATAGTCATTAACTGAAGAGCATATTTTAAACTTCAATAATAAATCAGATATGCAAAAAATTAGAATATAATGAATCATATATGTCTATTACTCTGACTCAGTTATCTTTGATTCATGTATCCAATTTTTAAATTTATTTTTATAGTGTATTTATTTATTTATTTGTAAATGTGGATAGTTTTATTTTCTCCCTCTCAATTTAGTGATTTGGTGGACAAAGGTGACTATCAGACAGAAATACATTTATTCCGCATTAACTTAACAAATTCAGCAGAAATGTATTCTGTGTTTACCAGAGAGTATGTATAAGAATTTTCACAGCACCACTGTTTTTAACAGCCTGAAACTGGAAATAACCCAGCTGCTCATTAGTAGATAGTAAAGTGGCAAATCAGTTTTAGCATATTTATGCAGTGGCTCATAACACAGCAATGATGATGAATGGTCTACAACTGTACACATCATGGATGAATCTCATGAGCATAATGTTGAATAGAAGAAGCCAGATACAAAAGTGTCTCCTGTATGACTCTCTCTGTTCCTAAGCAGGCTGGAATAATATTTGGTGTTAGAAGCCAGGATCCTAATAACCCTCAGGAGGGTAGTGACTAGAGGGAACATAAGGAAATTTCTGGGCTGCTGGTGATATTCTTCATCTGGGTGCTGGTTTTATGGATGTGTTCACTTTGTAAAATTAATTTTACAAGTAATTACTTACAAATTAATTAATTATCATGTGTACACTTTTCAATATATGTCATAGTTCTATAACAATTTCCACAAAAAAAATTAGCTCTCATACAAATTTTAATGAGGAGAACTGGTCAAAAAAAATTGATGAGCAGATCAAGTCCAGTATGATCATTGTATCAAAAATGGTCTAAGAGACAAAAGTGAGTCTGTCCTCTATGCTTCAATATCAGTACCTTCTTTTGACTGCTTGGTTTTCAACTTTTCCTTTTGAGATAATTGACTCCAGTAGCTAATGCCAGGGGGGTCTCGGTAATTGAATCAGCATTTGCTTGAATAAGGTCCTTTTATTGTCCTCCTAATTTATTGCTGGCATGCCCTATGTCAGTGTAATGGACAATTCAGCATTTTAGCTAAAAGCCTCCCAGGTTATGACTAAAAAGGCTGCTTACACAGGATATTTTAGTGACACAGCTCACCGGGATTGTCTAGTTTAAATAGAAAGCAGAATCTGAATGAATGACTTTGTTCTTCCCCAAAGAAGACTATTATTCTCATGTAGGCATCGATTTATTCATCAGTCAGTCACAGAGCATCCATTGTACTCCAGGCTCTGTATTTAAATGCTGGGGCAGGGAAAAAGCAACGTGTAATCCCTGTCCTCATGGAACTAATGATCACTCCAAGGGCTAACTCACTCAACAAATACCTAAATTGATGGCTATACTGTAAGAGTGAATTGTACAAAGGGCCTTGAAACAACAGAGAAAATGAGTAAATGATCCTTTCTAGGAATCAAATGAGACTTTATTGAGAGGATAACAACTGCTCTTGGTTGTAAAGAGTTAGGTGGAGCTTTCAAGAATGAAAAAGGGAAAAGGGGGGTCCAGCCCAAGGGACAGACTCTACAAATCTGCAAAGTCATCATTGTGATACATTGTGTGTATGTACATAATTGCAATGTGATGTGCTGGGAGGAGGGGGAGTTAAAAACAAGAGACTTGGGGGTTGGATTATAAAAGTATACAAGATGATGATGGTGCCCCACGCAACTCTCCTTTGCCCGGCCAGTGTGTTCCTCCTCCAGGTGCTGTGAATGCTGGCTCATCTATTCCCACTTCTCCAGAGTTTCTCTGGGTCTATAGGAGCCACCTTACCCAGAAGTGCCTGAGAGGTTATAGGCGTCACCTCCCAGGGTGACCTGCAGGCAGGAGCTGACTGATCTGAGGGTAGAAGAGCCTGCTCCTTGCTTCAAGAAGAGGCAATTCGTGATGCAGTTCACACTCCAGAGCCCCCTGGGGATCAGGTTGAGCCTAGAGTCCACCTGAGACCACATCCCTGCTTAGCTCCTTCCATCTGTCCTGTTCTGCTTCCCTTTCTCCTGTCAATCTGGGGGCACACCTCACTATAGCACAGTCACAATATCGCAGTTCACAGTCACTGCCTCAGACTTTGCTTTTAGGGAGCCTGACCTAAGACTTCAATTTTGATTCTGTAAATAATAGGGAGCCACTGAAAATCTTAAATCAGTGGAATGACTCAATCAGAATTGCATTTTTTAGTTAACACTGTCATAGTTTTGAATGTGAATTTGAGAATATGTCCTCTGATTTATTTTTAATGTAAGAATATACTGCTTTTAAACACTGTTCTGATAGAACTTCTTCGCACCCAGTTTGAGGTGTGTGTGTGTGGTTCTGATTTTATGAATATTATGTGATTACATCTGGGGAGAATGGAAAGGGAGCTCTCTCATCCATGTGTTTATTATTTTATGGTAATTGCATTCCAGAATTTTCCCTTTTACTTAATTGTTAGCTGATAGTGGTTATATCATGTTCCTTGGAGGATAACTTCTCACTTCCTTGTAGGTTGTTGGAAAAGCATTCTTATCCTATAGTTCATTATTTCAGAGTATTATTTGAATTACAGCTTTAATAATTAATCATGGGTGAGAAAGGTGATCAGCTCTCACTGCTGACCTGTTGGGGATCACTTTGAAAAATATTATAAAGTTTCTCTCCTCCTTTCCTCCCTTCCTTTGCTGGATAACTCAGTATGTGAAATGTATAACAATTAGGCTTCCATTGCTTAGAAAAATTGCCTTTTAAATTCTGTTTTATAAAAATTCACTCTTGCTAATTAGTTGACCTTTATGAATAAATTATGCACGTTTTCATTTAAAAGGCTCTGAGATGATGTAGGTGTTTGCTGTAGTGTTACCTTCTTCAATGGAAATACCATTGCTTTTCCAAAACTTTAACTCCGTTCTTAACTTTTGCCATGTGAGGAGGAGAAATTTATGTGTTTATGTAATTTCTTCTCAGTCACAGAGAAAAGGAGTCTTTACTTATGATATTAACCACATAAGAAAGCCATTAAAAACTTCAAATGAAGAATTATTCTTACTAAAAGTAAAGATGTTATGCTCTCTTTTTATCTTTACCTGAGGAAATCCTATTTCATCTTTAAAGCTAAGTCAGAATATTATTTCCCCTTTGAGAGAGGGTCCGGGGGAGATAATATTTATTCCTGTTTTTCTAATCCAGAAGTCAACCTCTTTTCTGAATTTCTGTAATATTTAGTTCCTACCTCACAAACTGCTGTTGAATGCCCTCTTGGATTGTAACCACATACATTTCAATTAGCTATTACTGCATTAAAAACTCCCAAAACTCAGTGGCTTAAAATAATAAAAATGTGTTATCACTCAAAGACTGGGTCAGCTGGGGGTTTCTTTGATCTCTTCTGGGCTCACAGATATGTTTGTGGCCAGCTGTAGATAGGGAGGTGGCTCTGCTCTTCTTTACTAAGCTCCCACACTATTGAGTCTCAGAGTGCTTTAGGTGGTCCAGGACTGCTCTGGCTGGGACAACTGGGCTGTCTTCCATGTGGTCATTTAGGGTGCACACAGCAGGTTAGTTCAGGCTTGTTCACATGACAGCTGGGCAGGTTCTGAGAGAGAGCCAATGTGTGCACAGCCTCCTGAGGCTTAGGCTTGGAACTGGCACATCATCACTTCTGCAACATCTTACTAAAGAAAATCACTAGGAAGACAGGTGCCAGGAGTGAGAAGTTGGCTTGACTTATTGATGAAGGCATTGCAAACCACATCACAAAGAACATGGTTCAGAGGAAAGTGAAGAACTGAGGACTTTTTGCAATGAATATATCACATATGCATATTTGTATACATATTCTCTGTCAGTCTAAAACCTTCTTGAAGGTAAGGCAGTATTTTATCATCTTCTAGCATTAATGGTGTTGTTTAGAATGACTTCTATAGCTTTTAAGTTCAGAGCATCTTTCCCCCCTTTTCAACTGATAACAGCTCTGCTTATCCCTTGTTGCACTCCATGACCCTTATCCAGTGTGGTCCTAGTGAGTCTACAGGGCTCTCAATTGGGTGCTCTAGCCCGAACAGCTGGTGGAGGGATCAGAGTACAATAGGCTGGAACAATGAATCTTTCTTTCAGAAATTTGATCTGGCAGACCCATTTAAGGAGAGAATGTGGTTGAAGCTGAGGTTCCTCCCTTCTTGAAGCCTGGTTCTTTAAACCTTCCCTCTAGTTTGAAGCCTTCCAGTAAATCCTTTATCTTTCTTCTTATGATGCCATTTAGCTGTCATAGAAACACTCCCAACTCTCAAAAGTTTGTTGAGTGACTGAATGAAGTCAAGGATTCTGTAATCATTGGCTGTCTTTATCATAGAAGAGTACTTAGCATATGCTCTCGCAGGGCATGGACACCTTTGGTTTACTCTGCCCAAAAACTTCTCTCCAGGAACTGCCCCTTCCCTCATCTGCATGGTTAATGAAGAGCCAAAAAAAATTACTGCAAAGGCACCTTAACTTGTAGCCAAAATATATTTGATCAGGGTGGCCAATGAGTTCCTCCAGTCTGTGAGTGGGGGACCAAGACAGGTGGACAATCTGAATATATAATACGTTAAATTGACATGTTGTGGAGCGTATTTCCAGCCACACACGGAGATCTCTTCTGTGAGTGTATGAATTTGGGCGCCCTACCTCTCCAGGCTTCAATTTCCACATCTGTAAAACGAAGCCCACAATATCCACCTCTCAGGGCCATTTAAAATACTGAACATGATAATGAGTGTGAAGTACCTTGTGTAACTCCTGGTAATGTGCAACTCAGTTATCCTTCTGTGTGAGTCTCTTTCCATAAAATACCTGATTTGGGAGTTCCTGAATCATTTTTACAAAAAAAAAAACCATAGAAACTATTATATGCCAAGTATTTTGTTAACATTATTCAGCAAGAACAATACTAAATTCTTATATACCACAATGCTAAGCAATCCGCATTTGTTGACCAATTTAGTTATCATAGCAATATCCTAGATAGATCCTTTCACCATTTTCCAGATGAGGAAACCAGCCGAAGACACTGGGTCCAGATGCATTCAGTCCACTCTCTTTCACCTGCCTCATCTGCTGTCCTTGCCCAGGGCTTTCTCAATCTTGTGCATTTTGGTATTTCTGTCGCCCACTGGGGTAAATAAATAAAGCTGCTCACATCTGGAGGCTTAGAGTATAAAAAGATTTCAATTGCCCATTGTTGGATGTGAAAAGTGTTTGGGGTAATGTACACAGTTTGGGTTAATTTTAGAACGATTTTTTACAATAAAGTTTGGGGGAGAAAAATGGTTTTCTGATAATACTCTCTGTCAGATAACCAGAACATGTGACCTTCCTCCATTGCCATAGAGAATGGACAGAGGCAAAGTACAAAGCTGATCTCTATATAGAGACATTTTATAAATGAAAGCCGATTCTAGTTGTTAAATTACTTCTTGCTGTCACCGTGTTCCATTGTGTCCTTTTCTAATGTAATGATCACATTTCTAGGTCTCTAGATTAGCAATAAATTTAAGCCTTCCCCCTATTTCCTCCTTGACTTTTCCTTTCTCTGCCACAAATTAGGATTCTCATAAGAAAACAAAATATTTTTGATATGCAGCAAATGTTTGATTCTGGACCTGAAGTGTTGCTCAGCATTGGTATGGACAGCACTCTGCCAACCTTTGTTCTTAAAGTACCTGTGAAAGAGAAACATGCTCATAGCTTCTTACTGAAAAGAAGGGCTGTGTTTTTAATATGTGAATAGTTAGCTCTTTAAGGAAATGCTAATGGCAGGCAACAGAAATAGATCTGTATGTAATCAAAAGCACCTCCCATAAGTCATTCGCTGAACAAGAGAAGAAGGGAAAACTTGTCAGTAAATATTTAGAATTGGCATAAAGCTATAATGAGGGAAGACCAGAAACTTTGACAGGAGACCTACTATGTGATGAAAAGAATGCTCCCCTAAATTTCACAAAAAACTTGAGTGGTATTCGTTATGGCCCCATGTAAGAGATGCTGTTGGTTCCCTTGCCTTGAGGTGGGACCAACTCGGTGTAATTCCAGCACCAGAACTGCTGTGCTATCAGTCTGAGGCATGACTTTACCTAAAATCACAGCCTTTCTTACTCCTTTCCATGTCTTCTCCTGTTTTCTCCACTCCCTTTCTCTGGAGGGCACTTTCAATCAATTGCTTACACAAAGTTCCCCATTTCTAGCCCTGCTTCTTGAGAACCTGACTCAAGACACTTATTTTATTAATGGCATAAAGGAGAATCTCAACAGAAGTTAGGAACTGGGTGAGGATAACATGCCTCTTAAGTGGAAGAACTGGGATTCAAATGCCAACTTTTCTAACTTTATCAAAGTATTTCTTCATGTAGTTGTTATACAGAGTTGGTAGCTGAGATAATTAAAATACTCTTCTATGTCTGCATTTTCGCACCAATACGAGGCTGTTGACCATGTACTGGGGACCATGGATCAAGTCTTATAAATGGAATACTGGTTCCTACTTGTTAATAACATCTACTTGGATGTCCGAGATATCTCAAACTTAATGTATCTGAACTGGCACTTTATTTTCCCCCAAAGTTGCCCTTTTTTGCAGCCTGCTCCAGCTCAGTTGATGACAACTCCATTCTTCCAGGTGCCCAGGCCAAAATCCTTGGAGGCACTCTGGAGCGCTATTGTTCTCTCATGCCCTGCCTCCCATCAGAGAATCAGTCCTGTTCTAGCTACATTCAAAACAGTCAGAATCGGACCATTTATCTCAGCTGCACCATCACCTCATGATCTGAGCTGCCATTCTCTCTCATCAGGACTAGTGCCAAAGCCTTAACTGACCTCCCCCTACTCTTGTCTCCAGACAGTTAATTATCAGTGAAACATCCAGAAGAACCCTTCAAATATGTAAACTAGTCAGATTACTCTGCTAGTTCTCATTTTCTTCAGAGTAAAAGGCAAGGCTTACATTGACCTGCAAGAACCTATATAACATGCCCTGCCCACCTCCTGTTATGTTACTCTCTCTCCCACTGCTCTTCCCTTTCGCTCATGGCTCTGGCACACCATCCTCCCTGCTGTTCCTCAAACGTGCTAGAAACGCCTCTGCAGTCGGTCCTTTGCGCTGGCTGCTTCCTTTGCCTTGAACACTTTTTCCCCAGATATTTACATGGCTCCCTCTCTCACCTAAAGTTGGATAAATTTCTTTTATCCTACTTTACTTTTTTTTATAGCACTTACATTCTTCTGATATATAATAATGTTGATTATTAATTAATTTATTTATGGTTTCTTCTCCCTGTTTTCCCACTAGAATGTAACCATGTGCAGGAAGACAGCTTTGTCTGTTTTTGTTCACTGAAATATCCCATGTGCCTAGAGTAGACTGGCACCTGGTAGCACTCAATGAATGTGTGTTGAAAGATTGAATGAAACTTACCTCTTTCAGTTTGAGCTTCTGTCTTTTGATCAAAATGGGAACTGTACAGAATGACAGTTTGGAGTTGAATGACCAGTGGAATAACACACACACACACACACACACACACACACACACACACACACACACACACACACCCACGGTTTTCATCCCAGTTCTATCATACTGTTCTCTTTGTCTTTTCCATGGGAATTTCTCTTTAAGGTATATATTTCACTGAGGCACTGAACTACCATCTCTCATCATTCAAGGACTTTGGCAAATTCTCTTCTCTTTGATTAGCAACTGAACAAGAGCACAGTAAAAAAATCAGTTGTTTATGAAATTTCAAATCAAACAATTCAGATAGTGTATTTTAAGACAAGTCAACCATCACCTGTTTCCTTCTTCCTTTTTTACTCGGTTAGCATTTTTCACCTAAGGATAAGAAAACATATTATTCTTCCTGCATCAAATAGGGATACTTAATAGGTTCATGGGGTGCTACAAAATCCATATTTCCACAGGATTAAAATGTTAATAGTCTCTTTATACTTTGATTGCTCCTCAATCTGGTTCCAAATTGCTAAGGAAGAAATTACATCATAAAAAACCTTGTCAACCTCATTAGAGAACATGTAACCATGTTTATCCATGAAAGGACTAAAGAGAAGCATTTCAAAGTACTACACTGTTTTCTCTGAGGAGCAGAACTCTGGGGAATTGATACTGATTTCCTGTACAATCCTCTTACGAAGATTTCTACAGACTGTGAAATAGTTTGTGTTTAGTTGAACAAGTTAAAGTCCCCTTCACAGGATCCTTCCTTAATTTTTAAAGTTAGGATGCTTCATCCCAAGTTTAATATTCTTCCATCTTAAGTAAGTAAGTAACAACCCAAATATTCTTAAAATATCCTTTCTGGATACTCATTCCCCTTTAGATATATATTTTCAGCCATTTGTATAGCTGTGAAGCTCAGTCTTTCATATATTTAACAAAAGGTCATGTTTTTACAATTGACATTATTGTTCTTTGATTGGCACAAGCTTGATTGCTGTTGGAAGGTAATAAAGTCTTGGTATCCCCAACATTTCGTGACAAGTTCTGAGTGGTCCGGTGGTGATCAGCAGTGATGACTGTCCCCATGAAGATGAAGCCCTTCTATTGCAAGTACAATATTGAATCTGGAGGTTAATGCATTGCTGGCTCCTCAGGCAATCAGCATTTGCCCCAACATAGCTTTGTGGAAAATAAGTGATCACTGACAGTTGGAGGTCATGCCCCATAAGTATTAAAAGTTTTGGGCCACAGGCATGTTGCAGAGTAGAGCCTGGAACTCCTCAATTATTGGTAACATCTTTCAAACAGGCCTGCTGGCAGGCCTTTCAAACTAACCAAAGTTTAAGACAAGGGAGTTTTCTTTCAGACATGACTTTTTTTGTGGATGCAGCATTTTGCAAATTAAAGAGCCTTTAATCTATATCACAAAGGAACACAGTGAGGTGACCTTGAAAAATATTGCTGAACTGGCCATTTACTTAAACAGAGAGGATCCTTCTGCTGTCCTCCCTCCCACCTAAGAAAATAACCGATGGCTTCAACAAGATTTGATGTTAACTAGACAGGATTAATGATAGGAGGGGAGAGAGTTAACTATAATCGCTAATAATGAAACTTGTGAGAAGAAAAGTTCTATATTCTGAAGTGGCTGTGACTCTATATACAAAACTGGTAGAGATGTTTGTGTTTTGTTGAAAGAAAAACAAACTGTGAAGATCCATTATGTCGAGCTACATTTAGAAGCAATCAGCTTGAAAAGAGAAGTTTATTCCTTGTATATGACCTGGAATTCTTCCCATCTGAAAACAGGTGCAGAGTTGGCTACATCTACATGAGATGCATGAACATAATATATTTCTTGAGGGCATTTTTCTTCTCTCTCAGATACTCGTTTTTATTTGAGATTGTTACATTGTCATTTAAATGCTAACTTCAGTTCCATTCTTTGCCGTAGGAAGCGCTTATTCATTAATTGGAAAAAAAAAGGAAAGAGTGCACAGCTGCCCGAGTAGTTAAACTAAAACACTTTCTGTTTTCAACATCATCTGCCAAAAATAATGTCTGACATTGTGAGAGGAAGAAAGATAAATACATTTGGAGGCTTGGGAAAAATCAATTCATTTTAACATTACATTGTTTCTATGAGAAATAGAGCCAAAGAAATGCTTGCATTTTGTATATGAATCACAACCATGTGTATTAAAATATAGAATGTTTGCTTGTCTCACTCAGTTCCTGAGTTGTGCCTTGGCCAAAAGTGAGTTTCTCCTGGAAGATGTGTAAAGACCCTTGAGTTTCCAGAAAACTCTTAAGTGACTGTGTCAGTGCACTTAGTAGGACTCTGATGGTTCTCTAAAAGTTACAACTACTTCTCTAAATTACTGTCACTACTTTTTTAAGAACGTAGTTTGCGCATTGAAAAGATGTGCTTTCAAGTTTTCTTTGCTCTATAGCTTCTACCTTTTTTCTCCTCCTTCCCCTCCCATTCTTCCTCTTCCTCCTTTCCCTCCTACTTTGTAACCTAAGGAACAAAGGAAAAACAAGTTTGAGATTCTATTAAAATGTAACTCGTTTTAGTGTATATTAGAACTATAGCTACTTAATATTTATTTAATCAATTAACACTGATTGTGTTCAGGGTTCTCACACAAAAAAATAAAATAAAAAACTTGTAAAAATCATCCCTTTATATTTAATTGGTCAGCAGTTCATTTGATGCTAGAACATTTCACACCCTAAAAATAAAATTGCTAGTTCCAGCTTCTTACCCAGCTGTTTTAGTGGCATGGAATTATTTTTTACAATTTACAACTTCATTTTCCTCTTCTTTGGTCCTCAGAATGTGGAATAGATCTTGTCACAACTTCTTCAGGATAACTCTGATAAAATTGTTCCTAGGGCAGAAGTGGATTAATTTTTTATTTACCTTCTTCATGGCTCTTCAAAAACTTCTTCTCTTTTCATAGAATGCTGTTTTCTGATGTTGTCATATTTCCAATTTCTTCCTAACTTCTTTTCTTAGCCCCAAAGCCACTTGCTCCCAGAAGGTTCCCTTGGCCACCCATTCCTTTCCCATGCCAGAGCAATTTCTCTCTCTCTCCCTTGTTATTATAACACAGAATGTTAAAACTGCTTTTTGCATACCTCTAATATTTCTTCCATGATACAGGAGAAATATTATATGTATGCTCTTAATATATTGCATACTTTAGAAAGGCAAAGCACATGTTTCATGCATTTTTATATTCTCTACTCCATTCAGCAAAGTTCATTGTATAAAAAATGCCTTTCCTATGTGGATAAAGAATGAACATATTTACAGCACTCAAGATATATTTTTATTTTATGTATACCAAGTATACTGGGGTTAAGAGCAGGTTAGATGTCAAGGCTTTAAATTAAAATGGTAATATTTACTTTAGTCTTGATAGTCTGTATTTTTCAGGTTAAAAAAGACATAAAAGTTAGGGTGACATACAGAAGGTAAGTTCAGGATTCACAAAGCAAAGAAAGAAGAGTCCTCAGTGCTGTAAATATCAATCATGTTCTGTCTGAAATTTCCTACTCCATAGTAACAGGATAAGGACTAGAGCTCCGGGTCCTTTAGAGATAGAGTCACTTCCTAGTAAATAAGAGAATGTACTCAACTTCTTTAGAATAGTTTTTAAAGAATAATGAATGCTTTTAAAAGAATATGGTGCAGTTTGTTTTGAGCAAAACTGAAATATAAATAAAAACAAATGTGTTGTATTCTTTCTCTCCCTTGGCTTTTTTTGTCCTTAAAAGAAAGGGATATTTGGAATGTTGGGAATTATTTGTAAAATTAGCACACATTCCTCCCAATAACACAGAAAAATATCTGACCCACAGTTGCCCCAGTTTGTTCAGTACTGTGGATATGCTATGGATAGAGTATCTGTTCTTCCACAGCCTCCTGGCTGCAGGAAACAAAACTCTGGGTAAGCAAAGTTGGGTGGTTTTCAAAACTGCTACCCTTAGTAGATTTATAGGCATAAAGAGACTGTCATTAAATTTAGTCAATGACCCTGAGCTTGGAATAATCTTGAACTGGTACTCTCAGCCAGGGTGGACAAAAGTCTAAGGAGCAATTAGGGATAAATAACAAGATTGGATTCTGACATGCAGGTGAGAGGTGAGTAGGAAATAATTGAAATGTTCATTGGGTGATGTTAGATAATTTAACTCTAACTAAATAATAATTTCTTCTTTGTTGAGCAGTCATAGAGTTACTCAGCAGGGTCATCTGCCAGTAACAATAGTACAATCAGAGCTTCTCAAACTTGGGTGTACATAAAAATTACCTGAGGATCTTCTTAAGTGCAGATTCTGTTGAAGCAGGTCTGGGGTGGGGTCTGAGATTGCACATTTCTAGCCGGATCCTAAGTAATGCTCATCTTACTGATACCCAAACATGCCCTGATCAGAAGCAAGTGTCTACAGTTGCATTATCTAATATAGCATTTGATGGGTTTCATGTGAATATTGAACACTGAATTGCTATATGCTGGAAGTATAAAATATCAGATATTTTAATACTTATGGGGCAATTTAAATACCACAAAATTACCCCATTTAAAGTGTATAATTCAGTCGATTTTAGTGTATTTACATGGTTATGTAACCATCACCACTATCTAATTCTGTAACATTTTCATCACCTAAAAAGAAACTTTGAACTTTAGCTATCACCCCATCTCCCATTCCAATTGCTTCCAGAGCCTAGCAAACTACTTTCTTTCTTTATGGATTTGCCTGTTCTGGATATTTCATATAAATGGAATCATACATATGTGACGTTTTGTATCCGGCTTCTTCCCTTAGCATATAGTTTTCAAGGTTTATCTGTGTTGTAGCGTCTATCAGTACTTCATTCTTTTTCATGACTAAATAATATTCCATTACAAAGACACATTTTGTTTATCCATTCATTTGTTGGTAGACACTGGATTTTTTCTACTTTTTGGCAATTATGAATAACGCTGCCATGAACATTCTTATACAAGCACTTGCATGAACATGTTTTCAGTTACCGTGAGTATACAACCTAGGAATAGAATTGTTGGATTGTATGATAACTGTGTTTCCATTTTTGAGGAATTCTCACTGTTACCCAAAGCTGCTCAATAATTTTACATTCACTCTAGCAGTTCGTAAAAGTTTCAATTTCTCTACATCCTTACTAACACTTGAACCAATGTTAATACATTATTATTAACTAAAGTCCATACTTCATTCAAATTTCCTTACCCTTTGCCTAGTGCCTTTTTATGTTCCAAGATCCCATCCAGATGCCACATTACACTTGGTTGTCATATCTCCTCAGGCTTCTCTTGGATGTGACAGTTTCTCAAACTTTCCTTGTGTTTCATGACCTTGATAGTTTGAGGAATAGTGGTCAGCTATATATATTGTAAGATGCCCTTTTATTGGGATTTTTAAAATAATTTTCTGTGAAGGCTGGAGTTATGGGTTTTTGGGAGGAACATCACAAATAATGATTATCACATCATATCAAGGGTACATATTGTCAACATGATTTATCACTGTTGATGTTGATCTTGATCACGTGGTTGAAGCAGTGCTTTTCAGATTTTTCCAAAATAAAGTTATTAATTAAAAAAAGTCATATTGGTAAGGACTCATGGATATCTATTTTATACTTTGAGTTATAATCCAGCACTGTTTTATTTTGTTTTGCTCAAAGTATTCCAGGCTTGACCATTGAGGACTCTTTCAGTTTGACATATTCCCATCAATGTGAGGTTTGTTGTTGTTGTTCTGAGCACTTCTTTACTTTCAGGCACTACATGATGTCCAGGCTCATCTTATGTATTTCCTTCCTAAGTTGTAGAATCAGCCACTTCTCCAAGGAGCCTTGGCTCCTTTCATTGAATAATGGTATTTGAAAACAAGATCTGGTCATTAGGCTATTTGAGATCTTTCTTGTTTGTTAATGTAGGTATTGCTATGAACTTCCCTCTTAGAAATGCTTTTGCTGCATCCCATAAGTTTGGTATGTTGTATTTGCATTTTAATTTATCTATGGATATTTCTTGGTTTGTCTTTTGATTTCTTCTTTGATCCAGTGGTTATTTATTAGTATATATTTTAATCTCTATATATGTGAATTTTCTAGTTTTCTTCTTGTAATTGATTCCTAGCTTCATACCATTGTGCTCAGAGAAGATGTTTGCTATTATTGCAATCTTCTTGAATTCCTTGAGACTTTTTTTATGACCCAATATATGATTCAACTTTGAGAATGTGAGCTTGATAAAAATGTGTCTTCTGTTGCTTTCATTTGGAATATTCTGTAAATGTGTGTTAAGTCCATCTTCTCCAAGATGAAATTTAAGCCCAATGGTTCTTTACTGATTTTCTGTCTGGATCATCTATCCTCTGATGAAAATGAGATATTGAAGTCCTCTAGTGTTACTGTATTGCTACTTCTCCCTCTAGGTCTGTTCATATTTGCCTTATGTATTTAGGTGCTCCTATGTTAGGTGCATAAATATTCACAAAATTATATCTGCTTGTTAGATTGCTCTTTTTAGGACTATGGATTTTATCCCAGATGTGATGCAAAGATGATGGCAGATTGTATTTTTCAAAGCTGGCAACAATACCATCTGTCCTACGTGCTCTTCCAGAGTGTGACCTTGTCACACCTCATCAAGGGGTGGAGTCAAATTTCCCATCCCTGATTCTGAGCTGGCTTTGACTACTTCATTGAAAAGAGCATGGAGGAAGTGATGCTATAATGATTTCTGTGATTGAGTAATAAAAAGTAATAACTATTTTATCTTGTTTGTAGTAGTACTTGTGTAAGAATGCCTAAGGCCACCATGCTATCAGGAAGTCAAGCTGCCTGCAGAAACCATTAGCAGGTACTTTGGTCAACAGTCCTAGTCTTCATCTCATAGCAGCTCAAGTAAGTGAATGAGTCATCTGGGAATCCCAGCCACTAGACATTGAATCACCCCAGCCTTTGAATTTTTAAAGTCAAGACATCATGAAACAGACTACTGATTCCCTCTGTGCCTGTCTGCATTTCAGACCCAGTAAATCTTTTAGCATAATAAAATGGCTGTTTTAAATTTGGTTTAAAAGGTTTGGGACTAATTTATTATATAAGCAAAAATAACTGGAATAGAGCCATTGGAAGCTTTTGACTTTGGAAAGTGATATGATTGTATCTATACTTTAAGATGATCACTGATTGTTCTTTAGGGATCAGACTACAGCAAAGCAAAAGTGGAAATGGGAAAGTTAGGAGACTGTTGTAGTTCACCAGAAGACAAGTGATGGTAGCTTGGATAGGGTGCGATTTGTACAAGAAAGAAGACTTTGTGGGATTCTAGATATAGTCTGAAGATGAGGCCAGTAAGACTTGCAGAGGAATCAGGCAAGGGGCAAAAAAGAAAGAGATGAGTCAAAGATTACTGTAGAGGTTCTGGACTGAGCAACTGGGTTACAATGAAGGTGAAGAAGATAGAAGGAGGAGGAGGTTTTGAACATATTAAGTTTATGAACACCTTTGAGGCATTCCAAGGAAGATAGCAGTGTTGAGAGATATTTATATGTGCCTGCAGTTTAGGGTAAAAGTGGAACTGGAAAAATAAAATTGAAATATCAAAACATATGTGATACTTAATGCTATATGCATGGATGACACAATTTAAAGAATAACTATGGTTTTGAAAAAAGAGGTGTCCTTAGACTGAACCCTCAGATGTGTCAACATGAAAAGGAGGAGCAGACATCAAAGGAGAAAACAAAGTGGGAGGAAAACCAGGAGACGGCACTGTCTTAAAAGCCATGTGAAGAAAATGATTTACAGAGTCCTGAGTCACAGAGTGATTCAAATGCTACTCACAGATCCAGTGGATTTCATAATGAGAATTGACCATTGTGTTCGTTAACCTCGAAGTCATGGGTAATGTTGATGGGAGTGACTTAGTGGGTTGACAGAGATTACTGCCGGAACAAGAGAGAGGTAGTAGAGATGAAAAAGAGCAGGTCACTTTTTGAGGATAATTACTGTAAAAAGGCAAAGGAAAATGATAATGTAGTTGAAAAGAGAAAAGGGATTAAAGATTCATTAATATTGAGAGATAATATAACATGTTATGGGATGTGCACTGCTAAGAATGATTTACTATAAAGGAAACAATTGATGATGCACGGAAGAGACAAATATCTGAAAGAGCCAAATTCTTGGGTAGGAAATTGGTGATTAGGCTCAGTATCCACGTGGAGCATGGAGAAGGAAAGGACAATCCGGTAGGGGAGGCAGAGCTCACAGGCTCTGAGCAGGAGGTTGGTAAATTGGATATTGTAGAAGATGGAAGTTCTGTTTGTTTGAATTTTCTCAGTGAAATAAAAAGTCACCTGCTGATAGGGAAGAGGGGGCTGGGTGCTGGGCATGAGAGATTTGAGGAGATGTGAAATAGTTATCTCAAAAAATAGAAGAACAAATTGACCAGGGAATTGTAGAATTTCTGGGTATCACTTGGGTAGCACTTGAGGTCAGTGGTCATGAATATAAGGTGAGGTCATTATAACGTGAGCAGGGTGTGGAGTTTTCTCTAGCCATGTTCAGCTATTTAAAGTGGAATTTAAACAGGTATTGGAGATATTTGTTTTGTTTTGTTTTGTTTGGTGATTTTAGTGGAGGAGAGAGAATGGAGTTGTGTTAGGGTGGGTGGTATTATTGTTCCCAGTTTTCACTTTGTCCACAAAATAAGATTATACTTCTATACCCCTTCCCATGTGACTTACAGTGCCTGCTACTAGCCACTGTCTTACTGACCTTGGGCCCAACCATGTGATTTGCTTTGGCTAATAGAATGTGAGCAGATGTCGTGCAAGGAGAGACTTGAAACACGCTTGCATGATTTGGCTGGTTCTGTTGAGCTTTTGCCAGCACCGTGAGAAAAGCCTGCTCCAGGCAACTGCCTGTCCAGAATGAGGACATGTGGAGTCTATCTGAACCAAGCAGTTACATTACTATGATATGGGATTTGGGATGAGGAAGTAGCAAGCATTACAGGAACATTGATATCAGAAGACCAGGAATGTCAATGATGGCCCTTTTCTCTTTCCACACTGTTTCCTAGCAAAGCTGTCATGTGAATGAATGTTTATTCCATTTGATTTTGCTGCTCTCTTCCCCCTTGCTTTTGCCACTTTCTCCACTCCCTGTATCTAGCTTTCACTTGATTTTGCATACAGTTTGCCACTGCTGAAATGAGCTTTTTTGGCTGCTTAGTAGACACTGCAACCACTCCCAATAATTGCGTTTGAAAGCAGAATGATATCTTCATAATTTGCACTATCCCAAGATGTATTCATCCTAATGGAGGCAACTGGGTCATTTAGGCTAAATTTGAGAAGCATTCTTGGATTTGTGTTCTGAGTCCTTCTTAGCCTGGTGGTTAGTGACTCTCTTCAGGCAGTGCTAGCTGGTATGAGCTGACATGGAGCCTCAGACAAAAAGGGAACTGAAGCCAACCATTGCCATTAGTAGTCTCAGGTGTTTGTCCAAGGAAAGCTGGAAAGGAGAACATGTATTTATAACCTGTGCAAAGGGATCTTAAGCATGGGGGATAGGAAAATACTCAACCAAGTATCAGGGAATCTGTTTCTTTGCTACCGGGGGTTTTACTTAACTCCTTGTGGTTCTCTGGTACATTGATTACAAAAATTTGTCATAAGGATTCACCCCTCCCTGTATCCACATTAGCTTGTAAGACTGCGTGGCTCCTCCCATACAGAAGAGGAGTTGATTTCCCCACTCGCTGAATCTGGGTTGGCCTTGTAGTTTCCTATGACCTATAGAATTCAGAGGATGTGACACCGTGTCAGTTCTGAACTTCCTCTTGAAGGAGAGGGAAGCACTTCCACTCTCCTTTCTTAGAACTCGCAGCTTCCTGCTTCAGCATGAGAAACCCCATAGCAGAAAGCCCAGGCGTCCCAGCTCAGGCCATTCCGGAGCAGCTGGCCTGTTAATTCAGAACATGTGAGAGATCCCAGCCAAGACATCAGAGCACCTGTGTGACCCGATGTGAATGTGTGGACCCAGCCAAGACCAGAAGAGCTGCCCATAGACTTACGAGCAATAATTCTTATTTCAAGCCATTGAGTTTTCAGGTTGTTTGTTACACAGCAATAGTTAATTGATAATGGCCTCAATGATTTCTGGTAAGTGGAGATGGATTGATGCGTTGATTTATAAGGCACTGTAGTTTTAAATCACTCGTGGATGTCAATCCAGCAGCTCGGACCCCATTCTAGACCCACTGAGACAGGGTGACTGGGCCTCAACTTCTGAGCTCTTGTAAGTTTCACAAGTGGTCCAATGCACAGCTAGAATGAAGAACCCCTTGAAAATTATTTTCTGGCACTGAATGTGCGTGATTCTCCTATAGGAGGCCTTCTTTTTGGGTTGTAAATGCTCAGATAAAATCAGAATCACATTAGGCCCTCCCCAGAATGGAAGGACCCAGATTGTAAGGTCCAACTCTGAAAAGGGAATAGTCCCTGGGTCTTGAACACGTTTGCTGGCCACTTCTTTCCTCTTGAAGATCTCTCTCTCAGCTAGAAACTATTTTCTTGTAAGGAACAGAAACTCACTGAATCATTAAGGGGATTTATTTCATGGATTTAAGGAATTCTCTTGGAATGTGTGACAGAAAGCACAGCCAAGCTTTACCAGTCATGAATTTGGAAATGCATGGAATCAGAAGCTAAGGACATCTTGGTTGTTCTTTCACCTTGCCTGTCTCACTCCTGATTCCCCTGTATGTGTCCTTGATTATTTTCCCCTCCTTTTTGTAGACTACCTTACTCTGATTGGTCAGTAGCCTCCCTAAAAGAAGAGATTCAGTCCTGGGATTTACCTGACCTTCCACTTGCATATGTACAGCTGACATCTTTGTGTCTTTACTACACAGTTTCAGGAAGAAGACTGGTCCAGTTTGAATCGGAGGTCCAAACCAGTCAAAGCACCCATGACAGGGAGAGGTAGCATATTCTATTGGGCTGCCTTCTCTGGGACTGTCTGAAAATGGGTTTACAAAAAAGAAAATGCAATTGGTGAAACATGATTCCTGAAAGACAAACATATTTACATTGGCTCATCAAGTCAACACATATAAAACTGCATCAACCAAATTCCTGAAATACTTAAAATTTGATTATACCAAATCACTGCTAAATATTATTGCATGCATATATTTTTACAATTTCATTTGCTTCAGGTTTTTGTAAAAGAGGGAAACATTATTTCTGTGGAATGCGTAGGTAGTGCTCAGTTGTCAGAATACAAATCTAACACTTGTGCTACACCTTTTTGGTGCAGGCATGAATTTATGCTCTCCCTCAACAGATGATATAAAGAACCATTTAAAAAACAACCAAAAAATAAACACAAACCTTCAAGAGTAATTTTACCAACAATCTGGTGAATCTGTTTCATAGTTTCATTCCCAGGGGCGAGGCATTTGTGCTCAAATTAAAAAGAGGATTTGGCTGATGAATTTGGGAGGCAGGGAAATGATTAATGTTTGGCTGCCTTAGAAGTGGTTCTTTTAAGGAACACAGCTGCACAGCACCACTGCATACAGTCACATCCTTTAAGTTCATAATATAGGAAGTCTTGTGTCAAAATTAAGTAAAATATAGTTTGCTTTTCTGTTACAGTTTAGCACTTGTTTTAGGAAACCACACTGAACTTGCAGACATGACCTCTGCCATCATGGAGTTTTATAGTTTAGTAAGGGGTAGATGTTAGTCAATTAATGACACATAATTGTTAGTTATAAACTGGGGTAAGGACAGTGATGGGAAATTACAAGCAGCTTTAAAGGCATAAAACTAGGACACCCTGTTATAGTGTCAGGGGAGTAAAGGGATTGAGGAAGTAATACTTGGATGGCGATCTGATGGATGCATAGAATTGAACTAGGCAAAGACTAGCTGAGGCAGAGAAACCTGCATGTGTACAGGCCTTTATGCAGAAGGGCAGCATTGTGGAAAGTGATGGAAGGCCAGTACGGTTGGAGCCCATAGTGTACAGGGGAGCCAAATAAGGTTGAAGAGAGAGGCCCCACATCCACATGGGGCAAGGCCTTACACATGACAGTCAAGATTTCTGCCTTTGGCGTGTGAACAATGGGAATCCACTGAGCTGACCTATGCAAATGGGTGGAAAGGGCAGGTTTTTTTTTTCCTCTTTTTATTTTTTTGATGTATTTTTTAAATTACATCAAAGTTGATATACAATATTATATGGGTTTCAAGTATACAACTTAGTGATTTGACAGTTACATACATTATTAAATACTCGCTCCAGCTGGTGTGGTTACTATCTATCAACATAGAAAGATCAGAGAACTATGGCCTATATTCTATTTTACTGCACTTTCATCCCTGTGACTAATTTATATTATGACTGAGATTTCATGCCAGTTTTTTTTTAAAAAGATTGTTCTGACTGCTGTGTTGAGAAGGGTCTCAGGAGCAATGGACAAGCTACAGACAGAACAGGCAGGAGGCTGTAGGCAAGAGGTGGTGGCCTGGAGTGGGCAGATAGGGAAAGTATTTCTAGGGTGGGATTGACAGGTTGTGCGTGTTGGTTGGATGAGGAGGTATAGTAGCTTGATTGCAAATATAACCCTGATCCTCCACCTTACCTGGATTTGCCCCCTTTGCCATGTAACCTTAAATGTCCTCTGCCTCTGTGCCTGGACTTGACCATGTGCCTATCTTTGGCCAACAGAATGAAGGGGCAGTGCCAGTGTGCTGGCTCCAAGTCCGCGATTCCAGAGCCTTGCTCTTCCTTGTCTCTCTGAATTTCCATGAGGAGACACCTGAGGTAGCCCCTTGGAGTGTGACAGCCAGTGGGCACACAGTGGTGAAAGCTCAGCCCTCCAATCCAGAGGCCCCCAACAGATCCCCAGCTGACCCCTGCTTGTGAGCAATAAGTGCTCTTGTATTATGTCACGGAGGTTTTGTGGGTGTTTTTTTCATTGTTGTTGGTATTATTACATAGCATTATTGTGGTAATAGATGACTGATGCAAGAGCAAGGGAAAGCAGTATTTGGAACATGGTCATCCATACAGATTAGTTACTATGATAGCAGGGTTTAATATATTATCATAATACCACATTCTGAAAGAACAGGAAATAGGATAGTAAGTCTTGATGGGAAGAAATTATTGTTCTGAAACCTTCCTAATACGTAGTAAATAAGCAATCAACATTTTTCAAAGGCTGGATTGATGAAAATGTTGGTCCTTAGTAGCAAATGATTATCAATAAAGCAGATTTCAAAGGCATAGTTTACATTTTTCATGTATTTTTCATAGTCTGCCATATGCTGTTGTGAAAACTTCTTAAAATATATTTAATCAACTATGATTCTAAAAAGGAAGGTAGGAAATTATATAGGATGGTTATGTATAAGGGGGAAAAACCCGCTAAATTAAGCTGGCCAACTCCTGTGTTTTAGAGTTTCCTATTTCCCTGCATTTTTTGTTGTTTTTGTCCCTATTTTTGCACGAGCTCACCAGTGACTCATAGAAAGGAAGACACAGTTTATGGCAGGAAGAAAACAGTTCCCAACAGTGACACTGTTAGTTCAAAGTTGCATCTCTTCAAAGAGGATGAAAGAAGAAATAGAACAAAAGTCCATTCCTGGGGTTTGACTGTGGAAGGGAAGCAGTTGCAGACCAGACAATTTAAATGCAGCCCTGACCTCTGCTCGGTGATGCACACAGAGTTCCCACACTTAATTGTGCCTACTAGGGGAAGGGTTTACAGTAAGTTTCCCCCTCAGATAAGAAAGGAATTCAGATATTCAGAGGAATAAAATTGTCTCCTTTCCTTTTCCATTTCATCTGTGATTGCTTCATATTATTTTTGATGCTCTCAAGTGGTTTTGAACTGTTAATGTGTATAAGAATCATTAGGGAAGTTGTTAAACCATAGATCCCATAGATTCTGACTTAGTAGGTCTGGGGCGGGGCCCAAGAACCTAATTACCTGCAGGCTCCTATGTGATGCAGTTACTACTTGTCTGGGTACCACATTTTTGAGCAGCCCTTAGAAGCTGAGGTACCTCTGGTCACAACTCCAAAGAGAGATGATCATAAACATTCTCATATGAAAATAATC
This sequence comes from Manis javanica, assembly GCF_040802235.1. Taxonomy (NCBI): domain Eukaryota; kingdom Metazoa; phylum Chordata; class Mammalia; order Pholidota; family Manidae; genus Manis; species Manis javanica. Next base: position 37,033,188 of record NC_133160.1, on the reverse strand, counting down.
TCCACCTTTTAATTATTTTTCACCATGTCCTAAAAGTGGTCTGAAATAACTGGTCCTGCTTTCTGATTACTGCCCAGAATGCACGAGTATAGGTCAATCATGCTAGGTTGGAAAAAAGGCACAGTCCTTCCCAAAAGCTTATTTGCTAATCTTACAAATTGGTGAAAAACAACTACTGCTTCTCTTTCTTTCCCTGAATTGTGTGCCTTCCAATGTGTCACAAAGTCAGTCAAGCCTAGGAACCAAATAATTAGGAGTCTTCACTGAGAGGAAATGAAGAATTTTGTTATATCCCTTCTACACCTATGGTGTGCTGGTGGGAGGAAAGGCAGCTTAATGCTACAACATGAAAGAAAACCCACGAGGGGAAAGAGTCAAAAGCTTCCTCCTGGATGAAATCACATTTTCCATTTGATGGTAATCAGCATGTGTAGGAGGCAGAGCAGTGTTGTGCCCGCTTTGTTGTAGATCTTGTTTGTTGAGCATTATTGGGGCCATTTATTTTTTTCCAGTTTCCTTCATGTCACTGACATAGTCTGAGTGTGTGACAAGGAGGGCAGGTGGGTGGGAAATAGGTTTTCTGGCTCCTTTTCTTGCTTCTTAATTCTTCCTAATTTTTGTTCACATTATAAAGTGAGGATGCGTGCCTTACATAAAATACAGAAAAGCACAAGAATAAAAGAATGCATGGGTCCATTCCCCAGAGAAAATTGCTATAATACTTTAATTTGTTTTCTTTCCTGTATTTTTAGGTCTGTACAAACACAAATTTTGGATTATATTTTACAGGTTTGAATCATTGTTTTCTTTCTAAAAACACTGTAGACATTTTTACATATTAGTAAATACTTTCAAAAGAGCACAATTTTTAATGCAGTAGAATTTTTAATCTTATCATTTGTGATAATTTGCTGAACTAATTCCCTATTGCTGGTTTAAGTGTTAAAATCAATATTTTTCCTTCCCTCTTCTCTTCACTTCTGCTCTCTCTACATAGCTGAACTATGGGAAAATAAGGACTTTTTCTAAGGTCAGAAGCAAGAGCAAACTTCAGATCTAGAGCATATTAAAGTACTAGAAACACTGTTTGTCCTGGGGATATTTGTACATCCCTAATTGCCTGGAGCCTGAGTTTAAATTGGCCAGTCATAAGGGGGACAGAGGACAAAGCCTGGGATTTCAACAAGTGAAGAGCAGAATCGAGCCTCAGGAAAGCTGTATCCATAAAGAAGGCCTTGAGGGTATCTGCTGAACTCAGCCTTTGCTCTGAGTACCAAGGGGTGAAAAAAAATTTATATATGTATACATATATATATATATATATATATATATATATATATATATATATAGTACCACCCTATAGTGCAGAGCCTATGGAGGGCTTTTACTTCTAGGGGTCTCTGGTGTTCTGTTTCTTGGTTTTGGTGCTGACTTTGTAGATATACTTAGTTTGTAAAGATTTATTGATTCCTCATTTATGATAGTCACACATTTCTGTGCATATATACTGTGCTTTAATAAATGAAGAAATCATTTACCTATGTGACTTTACCCCAAACTTATAAGGTGAACATTTGGTTTATTTTGTGCTGAGATGGTAGAGTTCCACAGCCCTGGCAGAAGAAAATGCAGAATGTATTTTTTACTAATAGTACATATTAATTTGGTGTAGTCACTCTATCTACACACACACACACACATGCATGCACACTGGAGCTTATGTTTTTCTAGTATATGTAGCTGGGCACTGATCCAAGTTGGAATATATGAAACAAAACCCTTGATTTAGAAAGCAATGTAATGTTAATTTAATTGAATAGATGTTTAATTTATTGAACAATTTTCCTACAGAAAATACTTACTTTTCATTTCCTTCTTCAAATGAGGCTGCAAGAAACATCCTTTATACAAAACCTAAGTGGACTCATGTATTTCCAAGGTGTAGAATTTCAGATATAAACTTTCTGTGCAATGGATGGTTTTAACAGCAGATTAGACACAACTGAAGAGCTATATAGTGAACTGGAAAAAGAGATCTGAAGAAATTACCCAGAATGCAGTGCATAGAGACAGGAGAATGGGAAATAAGAAAGCTTAGGACACATGAAGAGTATAGTTATATATATCTGAACAGAGACAAAAGAGAGTACTGGTGTTCTTAAAGATAATGCCTAAGACATCTCCAGAATTAATCAAAAATGTAAATCCTCAGATTAAAAAGTCCTGATAAATCCCAAGAAAAACAAATAAAAAGAAACTCGTTTGGGCACATGGTAGTGAACTTGCAATAAACTGAACACTGAAAAGATCTGACAATCAGTTATGAGAAAAAAAACAAAACAAAGGAATAACTAATTGACTGGCAGCTGGCTTATTGCATCAACAATGAAGGCAGAAGTCAAGAAGTATGATCTATAAAGTGCTGGGAGAAAATACCTATCAATCCATAAACATAATGAGAAAGAAGAGAAGGGTGAAAAAAAGACACTTTCAGACAAACAGGCACTTTGCAAGCAACAGATTCTTACAAAGGGAACACATCAGGGATTTAGGGAGGTAAAAAGAAATGATTCCAGACAGTGTGTCTGTAATGAAAATGAAACAAATCAAAATTAAAATAATGAATATATTGGCAAATCTAAACAAACATCGAGCAGATGTAACAATCACAATACCCAATTCAGGAGGCCAAAACAATCAAGATACACTTAAATTCTAGATAACCAAATCAGATTTGAAAGGAGGAGTGCCTGGAGCTAAAGTGTTTTAAAGTTCACCTCTTATTAAGAAGAAAGACTAAGCTTTTAATTAACTTTAAGCATCTTAAGCTGAGAATACATGTTAAAGTTTCCAAAGAATCCCTAGAAAAATAGAGATTGAATGCAGAACTTCCAAACTAGTAGATGTTAAAAAGAAATGGGATGGGGAAAATAAAGCTCAGTTCAGGTGGCACAAAGAGTAAACAAGTAAACACATAGGCAAAAAGTAGAATAAATGGGTATAATATAGGCTGAGAAAAACAAAAGTCAATATACCACTGCTCACAAGCAATAAAGAACTCAACTTCCAACTAAAATTCAGAGATTTTTTTTCCTGCTGGATGAAAAAGAAAAAAAAATTAGTGAATGCTTTTTATAAGACAAGTCACAGAAATTTGAAATGTGAGAAACAAATACATGTCAAATATTATTAAAAGAAAGTTGTTAGGGGTTATAATAATAAGACAAAATTGAGTTAAAGTGAAAAGCATTTTAAAAGAGAAGAGGATCATTTACATATTGACAAATGACAAATGACAAATTTATGTGTTATTCACCAGAAATATAAGCTTGTATGCATCTTGCAAAATAGGCCAAAAATAAATAACTAAAAATTTATAGAGCTGTATATTAGAGGGATATTAAAAAAATCTGTCAACATATTGGGAGATCTCAATGCACTTCTCTAAGTGATTGATAGGTTAGTCCAGCAAAAATAAGGCAATAGAAGTTTTGACCAACATAATTAATAAGCTTGATATAATGTATATGTTTAAAGTATTATTCCTGGCAACACAGAAAATTTATGAAAATTAATGATATGCTAGGCCAGAAAGAAAATCTTTACAGTCATCCATAAAGCATAGTCTAACTTCAACATAATTAAGTTAGAAATGATTAAGTGATGTCAAAAGAAAGGGATGTGGAATGAAAGGTAAGGGTTAATTTGTGCAAGACTGGTACCCTGAAGACTAGCCTTCCAGAAAAGGAACTAGCATCTTTGAAAGCATCTGGCTATGGTTAACATTTACAGGGTCAGCTGTCACCTTGGGCTGCAGCCCTCGGGTCAGGCCAGGGGAGGGGCAGCTGCTGCCCACCCCAGCTATCAACACTGATCTGACAGGAGAGGGCTGGGATCAAGTCTCTGCCAAATTCCATTTTTGTCATGTTGGAGCTTCTGATCTTCTGAAGGGAGAGACTTGTGCTTCCTCAGCAGTGATCCTTAAAAACTCTCAGAATAAGATGTGGGAATTCCTCTTCCAGGATCTGACTTCTGGCCATGTCAGCTTGCTGTTTGCTTCTGCATAAAGTGATGTGGACAAGAGGAGACCCACTCACCTATACTGACCCTATCTCCTTGAGTTTCCCCGACATGAGTACCTTCAGCAGGCTGAAAGTAGGCACTGCTAGGGCTGTGGCCCTGTTTGCACTTCATGGCTCAGAGACTCTCAGACAGCAATGGATGGAGTAGAAATTGGCAAAGCCACTTTGGAAAATTAGTTGGCATTGCTAATCCAGTTGTACAGGCATATCTGTGTCCAGGAAATTCCACTTCAGAGAAATTTGCTAATGGGTACACTGGTGGGCATCTTGCTCTGCCATATTTAAGGCACCTAGCAGTGCCTACTTTCAGCCTGCTGAAGGTACTCATGTCGGGGAAACTCAAGGAGATAGGGTCAGTATAGGTGAGTGGGTCTCCTCTTGTCCACATCACTTTATGCAGAAGCACACAGCAATGTGGCACATGTGACAAGATACTATTCTCTGCTTGTAGAGGAGCATCCGTCACAGACAGACCTGGGAAGACTTTGGTGCTGCTGCTGCTGACTTTGGCCCCCAGAAAACCTACTTTAGGGCATGAAATTCCAGAAATGTCAGCCTCATAGAGTTTGTGTAAATAACCAGGCAGTACTTTTCCTGTTGACGTTTTAGTTTCTAACATTTTTGAGAAATGAAAATAAAAAATTAAGGATGTACTAATACAACCCTTTAACTTTCTAGAATATACAAAATAAGGCCTTTTGTCATTATAACTTAGAACTTGCTGATTAGCATGATTTTTCTATTTTCAGTCATTGTTTTGCTATTGTGGCTACCTAACGAATATTTGGAGTTTGAGAATTCAAGCTTCACATCTTTTTTTTCTTAATTCCAGAATTAATTCCAGTTTCTTTTTTCCAGAATGGTCCTGTGAAGTTACTGCTTAGACATAATGGAGCTGATATAGGCATAGTATTTCTGACAGTGTTTGAAGGATCCTTTTAAAAATTTCTCAGGAAAATAACTTGCAAACATCATCATTCAGATAAACAAAAAAAGACATGCAAACATGCATGCATGTTAACTAGGTATCAAAATTGGAAAATTCGTAAATCTTTGTTTCCTCTTCATAGGTATATTAGAATTTTATTTTGTTAAAGTGGATGTCTTTTAAATTTATGTTTGTTTATTTGCCATAATGTTCTCATAAAATGTGTGTCCTAGTCTTCATCTGCAGCTTACTTCTCCTTTACAGTATTTCCCTTTGAGCTATGTACCATATGGAGATGCAGAAAGACACAGCTTTACCAATTATTTACATTCTTCTGGACTAGAATCCCTTCAGGGATCACATAAAAACCACATAAGACTTTTGGTCCAAAAAAGTCAGCAGAATGCATTCACTTACATATCAGATATTCATCATTTGGGGGCACATTTATCTTTACTTTCATTTGAATCTTATTGCACCTGTTATTTTGGTAGAGTATAACTGTTAACCAGCATCTCCTCTCAGGACGATTACACCACTCCTCTCCCTTAAAGCTAGCATAACCATCTGGCTTGCGTTAGCCAAATAAATGTGAGTGAAGAGATACGTTATCATTTCTGGATACAAGCATCTAATTGTTTGGAATGTTGAGTTAACACTTGTAGGTATAGGAAAGCTGTCCTTGAGAGTTGCCTGTGTCTATGAGTGTACTTTTTGAAAGCAAGACATAAGCTTTTGTTGTATTAAGTTGCTGAATTTTAGGGATATTTTTGCTGCAGCCTTAGTCCATCCTGATTAATATAGTATACCATCTAGTGTACTTTAGGGAGAAACACCTCTACTAATGAAGATAGCATATTTTAATGGCCCATTTCATTGACAAATATTTCATCAGAATTAAAATAAAAAGACCTTTATTGACAGCGAATCTTTTATTCTCCCTGTAATTCAGTCTTGAAATTTTGGAGTTAATCTGTGATTCTTCAATCCTGATCTTCCCATTTAATGATTTGCTAGGTTCTATTGACATCAGAAATGGACTTGGAAATGCTGGAAAACAAGAGATTGTGGTTCTAATTCCTGTTCTTTATGTTGCTAATAAATGTTTTGGGGCAAGTGATTTAAAATTTGTGTCTGTTTCTATGTTTTTTAAAATGAGAGTCTGGCTATGCTATTTTAAAGTTAATTTTCAGGTATAATTAACTTTTTGAAATTTTCTCATGACTTTTTGAAATGTTTCTCAAATGAGATTTTTGTTTTGTTTTGTTGGGCAGTTATTTCATCCCAACTCTCCATTAGCTCATGTTCTGGGCTTTTGCCTATTCTGTATTCAGTGCACAGTTTTCCATCTTATATCTCACTTTTATGTATTTGAAAGTCTTTAAGTCCTCTTTGCTATATAGACCAGGTGATAAATACTAAGGGCCTGTGGAGGTGAAAGTTTTTTTTTTAATTGAAGTGTAATTGGTATACAATCTTATATTGGTTTCAAGTATACAACATAATGGCTCAACATTTATACATTATTAAATCCTTACACCAACTACTATAGTTACTATCTGCCAACATAGAAAGATATTACAGACTATTGATTATATTCTCTATGCTTTACTTTCATCTCCATGGCTAATTTATATTATGCTTGAGATTTTGTGCCTCTTTATCCCCTTCACCTATCTTCCCCTGCCCCCCACCACTGGTAACCACCAGTCACTTCTCAGTGTCTATGAGTCTACTGCTGTTTTGTTTTTTTTGGTTTGTTTTGGGTTTAGATTCTACATGTAAGTTAAGTCATGGTATTTGTCTTTCTCCACCTGGCTTATTTCACTGAGCATAATACTCTCTAGGTCCATCCATGTTGTTGCAAATGGTAGGATTTCTTTATTTTTTATGGCTGTAATATTCCATTGTATATATGATATGTACCACATTTTCTTTACCCATTCACCTATTGATGGACACGTTGGTTGCTCCCATATCTTGTCTATTGTGATGATTTTAAAACCCATACATTTTTCAGCCATCAGACAAGTTTGGAAACCATAGCTCTGGAGCAGAAATAAATGTCTGCCATTGCTTCCCTAGCCTGTGCCTGTGGCAGACATCACTAATCAATTGCAATACTTTTCCTCTTTGAGCATGAGTGCAACTTCACATTTTCTACATTGAGATTTAGGAAGTTACTGCTTGTCAATCAGAGATTTAACTTGTGTTTTACTGTTTTTGGTTTCCCTCTTGTAATGGATAAAAGCCCACCTTTAGCTCATGTTCCAAGTCCTCTACAACCAAGCTACATATTTTCTTCTCAACCATCTCCTCACTACAGGTGACTTCATTTTCCATAGGAGAATTTATTATGGCTTTATGTTCTCACTTGCATTATTCTTTCCATCTAGAATGAACTTTATGAAGAAAATCACACCCATTCTTCCAGCACAAACTCCAATTTATCTTATATCCACTGCCTTCTTCAACCATGTTAGCCCTCCTTGTTGCTACTTTTCCCCCAAAAATGTTGACTGGTATCTCCCCCTATCTGAGCACCACTCCACTGACTATAGTTGTACCTCTAGAATTTATTGGCAGAGTGTTTACGTATCGGCATATGGTTACTGTTAATATAGGTAGTATTTTAAAATAAACAAATGTTTTATTAATCACAGCTGCATCCATTGATTGGAAATATGGAGAGTTCATATGCATGAAGCATTTATTCAATCTGCTAACATTACTTGATGAACAAATTAATCACACCTCAAAAGATGTCTGTGAAACCCTGCTAATCCATGATCATAGTGGGGAAACACTTCATTGAGAAGTTTATGATGTTTTTCTTTCTTAACGGGTTATATGTCTGTACAGTAGGAATCATACCTTACATTTTTCTATGGCATGCCACCTTCCCAAGCCTCCTGACACCACCTCCAGCTACCAGATAAGGAGAGGCAGACACAGAAAAAGAATTATTCTTTGTTGAAATTCTGCTGCTAGCACACTGTTTAGAAATGCTGTGATATGTGCTAAATATGAAATAAATAAGGAGAACGTCAAGGCAAGAATATACATTCTATCTCAGTGCTTCTCAAAGTGTGGCCCAGGGATTGATGCCAGTCTCTGATGAGAAAAGTACAGAAGTTGGGAGTAAGCATTTAGAACCATCTATACCAGCTTTTCTCTGTTAATTTTTTTCTGATAATATTCATCACAATGTAATTTCTTTGCTGAATCTAATAACGCATGTCTGGGCTTGTACTTTATATGTCTTTGCTTATTTTTTATTTCACTTTCTGTTTACATGTTATTTTATACAGAAGCATACATCCTTGACAAATTGGAGATTCGAAACAAAACGAATCAGGCCTTTACTACAGAACACTTGCAAACTATCTATCTCTCTAGCTCTCTAGTCTGTCTTTTTCTAGATCTTTTTTTCCTATGTGTTAGGGTTCTAGCATTAAAATCCATATTCTGATCCTTTTTTGAAAACAGGAAATATCGTATCTTGCAGATTTCTCTTAGAGATAATGTCAGTTCAGTAATATGCAATGGTTTTTCAGCTTTTAAGTCAAGGAACTTAAACAACTTCAACCTCCCTCCTCAGGGTGTGCCATTATATTCAGAAAAAATGAAGAAAACTGAATAGGTAGTGACAAAAACTGCCCAGCTGAACTTGTGATTTTCCTGCATTTAGCTAGTTCTAACTTTAAATCATAAATATTATTGAACATGGATTCTTGTCCAAGAAGAATGAAAAATAGCTGCTATATCCTAGGAACAGATGATGTATTGTACTCAGAAATAGGTTTCCATCCACAAATGCTGGCACTTGGAGGTTACCAGCTATATTTAGGGTATAGGAGATATAAAGCACATTACAGGAATATAATTTTAGAGTTTCTAAGGCCCTATGGGGATTTGGTTCACCTACATTTTCATTTAAATTATATCCACAAGTAATGCTATTGTGAATAGTTAAATCATTAAAAGTGTCAGACACTTTAGACTCCATTTCCATATGCCCTATTGTATGAAGACCTGCAACATGAGATTCTCTCCACATTAATCTGAGAGGGAAACATCGAAAGCTCTCATTCAGCATACTTCCCAGAAGGGATTAAGTGACCTGAATTCAAGAAAAATATGGAACAGGCTATGTAATGACTAATTTGCCTCCCAGTAACATAAAAGTCATAAACAACAATTTTATTCTTAATAGATGTTTCCTCCAAAGCAGACTATTCTGCTAACTCTGGCATATTCTGTTTGCAAAGTTTTTTTTAATGTATCTTATGTTATGTACCTCTACATGTGAATTCAGTCTTTCTCTTTGCAGGAACATAAAATCTAACATCTATTTTAAAGTAGAACAAAAGCTCTGTAGAAGGTATAAGAAACATTATCACAACAAACACATAATTTTCTTAGAAAGTAGGCATTCTGAATCTTTCACCCTCCAGGAGAAACATCATAGTTATCTAGTGAATATTATCAATTTGTATTTAATATGCAATCTATTTGTTTTATTCAACAAGCTCTGATTTAGTAAGGAAGTGAAAACAAATAATTGTGGCTTCTTTCCCATTGAAGTAAAATTCTCAATATACAGAATGATTTATTTGGGAAACCTTCGAATTGAAAAATATATGTATGCATAATGCTGTTTCCTGTCCATGTTCCTATCATCTGGGACTCCTTTTGGTGAATTTATCAATGCAAAATGTTGGGGTGCCATACTGATGATTTCCTTTCAGTCTAATAAATTGAATGGAGCTCTAGTTAGTCCAGATTTAATAGGTTTAAAAATAAATCCTTTTAATCTTTGATCCAGGAAATGTTTCCTCTGTCCTAAGACGTTTTACCAGATTAAGAAATTTTATATCATTACTTTTAAGTGAGAACTTTGAAGATTATTTTTTAAAACTCAGTAGTATCTTTCAAGAAAAAGAGAAGGGAACACACAAATATGAAAAAGAAAAAACCAAAGTAGGGCATCCAGCTCATACTTTAGTCTGAAATATTTGTTCTGAATATACTGAGAAGTTGACTCATCTTTCTGGTACTCATATCAGGAATGGGGTAATAATATCTGACGTGCTCTCTAAAATCTGAATTTATCATTACAGAAAGTTTTCCAGTCCTTTCTGAATTTTTCCTAATTACACTATTAAATGTTTTAAAAGGGGTTAGTGATTAAAGGCTGAATTTAAACTGTACCTAGTACATTGTCAGCAGCTTTGATATCTCTCAAGCTGGAGCAGGGATTTCTAGTATGGCACCTGATGTAATAGAGGAATGAGATGCCAGACCGTAGACAGAAAAGCTGAGAGACTGGGGAGAGAAGCCCCAGCTCACCGGCTTTTTACCTACTCTGTACTGTCAGAGGCAGTGAGATGCTTTGCAAGTGGTCCCTAGGAGAAGTCAGATTCTGAGTATAACGGTGAGATTTCAGTACATGGAGAAACTGTGAATGTGAAAGCTCAGATGATGGTCCTTAGACCATAGTGTGGGAAGGTTTCACTGATGGATTTTGAGTGTCACACACAGCTATGCCTGGAGAAATAAATGTATGTGCTTCTATGCTGTGCATTGTATGTAAACATGCCATTTAAATATCCTACATTTAAACTTTAAAAAAGAACCTAGCAAGTCATGTATACATCTGAAACGATGAGAAGGATTTTCTGTCTTGTTATTTACTTTAAATTATGACTTCTTTACCCAGACTTTCAATAGTCCTGCCCTCTGCACTCCAGGAATACTGAATATATCATGGTAGAATGTGGGCATGTCCTAAAAAAAAAAAAAAAAAACACCTCACTCAAAATACCTTGTTTTATTGTCTTTTGGGATAATTGTTCAAATGGGGGAGTTTTAAAAGTGAATCTATTTCTCCTTTCTTTTTTCTCTTTTCTGTGTCAGCTCTTGGGGAGCAATTCCATGCAATCCCTAGTTAAAACCATGAGCAATCTCACCTTTCACTTTAGAACTTCTGATCCAAACATGTATTTTGGTCACATCTTCATTGAAGGAACTTTCACATGTATATAACCAAAAAGCTTTAACCAGGTGAGAAGAGATGAAGAGCTAGGACAGTCCATTTCAGGGTCACCAGATGTTAAGGCTGAACTAGTAACAGGGACTTAGGTAACAAAGTGCCTGCTTCTGTGGATGAGAACCCCTCAGGTATCTCCATGCACAGTGCCGCTTCCTTATATATAGGACTGAGGATTAAATCTGGGTAAATTCATGAAATAAGCAATGTTTTCTTTGTCTTTAATGTATTCCCCTTTTGGGTGTGTGGCTCCTCCTCCCATTTTCCTCTGCAATCCAGCATTCCTTTCCTCCTATCCTCCTTCCCTCGTGCACATCAAATAGAAATCCTAAAAATCTGCTTATAGATAGCTTCCATCCATACTCTAGAAAATAAATGAGTACGTAATTCAGTATTTCTTTTAGGGAGAGTAATGGTTTAACAGGCATCAATGGTAAGAGAAAGGCAGAGACTGGAGTTACGGTGCCCACCACTGGCCGCGAGGATGTTGGCTGGGGTGGGATCAGCAGGGTTTTATGGCCCCTTTAGTTAAGTCAGTTTGCTCTTCTATTTTTGAGAGAGACATTTTCTGCTGGATATTATTACTAGAACTGGTTAAAAGAAATAACCTAGTCCACTTTGCTTTAGCAAATACTGTATCCCCAGCGAGTGTTTCCATCAACTAATGTAAGTGGCTTTTTTTCACTGAGCACAGAGGGAAGAAAGGAATCTGAAGCTGCAAGTTTCAGAGTTCCTACTCTGTGCCCAGCTCTTACATATTAGCCCACTTTTAAGCCTCATTAAAGCTTTATAAAATGAAAATTACTATATTTGCTCTGAAAAAAATAACAGCAACCATTATTTATTGATTGTCTCATATGACAGCCAATTTCCAGTTTATTATCATATTTAATTCTTATATCAACCCTGTGAAATTGGTATCCTTAGGACCTCTGTTTTCCAGATAAGGGAACTCAGGCTCAGAGCAGCTGTTCTGTTGAGCTGTAGATACAGAGCTGGTTTATGGGTCGGTTTACATTTTTCATAGGATTAAACAATAGCCAATGATTATATAGAGGGAAACGGTTGAGCTCAGAAGTGAACTAAAGTTTGCATCAAGTCCAAGCCAATAACAATGCCATTTTGGTTATGCTGGGTCGCGCGCGCATGTGCGCGTGTGTGTATGTGTGTGTTGTAGAGATAGGCATTTTTTGCAATCCTTTCTGACTTTCTTAATTTTTAGCCCTTTTCTCTGAACTAATAAATGATAAATTTAAAAATAGAGAAATAAAAAGACAAAAGAAAGGAAGGAAGGAAAGCATGGGAGCAAATACTTCTTTAATCCAAACCAGAAAACCATTAGGCTGTAACAGGAATAAAGCATAAGGGCTAGATAAAGAATGATTAATAATACCTATCTCGGGAATGCTGATGAAGTACAAGTGATTGCATTAAATTTAATAGTTTTTCACACTTAGATGTCCAAGGTTTCTATGAAGTAGACCTTATTATCTCCATTTAACAAATAAAAACAACATGATATAAAGATGTTAAGCAATTTACTCCTAGGTTAAACTTCTGGTCAGATTTTGGCTATAAACTCTTGGATATGCTCCTTTTGTTTCTTTCCATTTTTTTTCTTTTATCACCACATTTTATTATTTACTTATTTATTTTATTATGTATTTTTAAAAATTGGAGTGTAAGATATTCTCCTTTCCAAGGCTATTTGATAACACCTCTGCCATCCATGTCTCCTAGGCTCAAATATCAATTCTTTCTTTCAAGGAAGGAAGGCAGTGTCAAGAAAGAGTTCTGATCTGGAACCTGGTTAGCTCAGATAGTATTTTCCTTTAGGCCAGGATAGGAGAATAGGAGAGGCCCTGGCTTCCCTCAGGTACAGGTAAGAGCTCCTAGACCCTGGGCTGCCAAAGGAACAGAAAGGGAGCTCAAAATTCCCTGCCCTCCCAGTCCAAGACCATTCAAATCAGAGCTAACCAGATCTTCTTAATGTTATTAGTTGCTGGGGAAATAAGGAAATTAGAGATTAAGAATATTTAGGATAAAATTGTCATAACATAATATGCAGTTTAAGAAGGTAAGGTGGAATGCTGATACGTTTTTAGGTTTATAAGAGATATCCTGTATTTAATTTTTGATAAATATACTTCTGTAGTTCCAGTCTCTATGGACTCCTCATATTGGTTGTTTTTATTTACTCTAGATTGAAGAAACTCTTCTCTTTAAAAGCCTGAGATTATAACTGTCTTATTTATAGGAGCCCAATTTGGAAAGAAAAACACTATAAAGAATGAATAAAAATAAAAACATGTAAAAATATATTAAGAAAACATGAATAAAAAGTAAGTGAGCAAGGGGAACAATATTGATACTGAGGAAAAAAATGAAAGTAAAATGTATTCATTAAGACCAAGGGAATCTGATGTAATCATTGCTAATCATTGATAAAAGACAGAGCTTCCAGTAATGATATAACTGTCTAATATTATAAATGAGAAATATATGAAGCAAAACTACTAGAACTGCAGGAAAGTTGTAAAAAATTATTGTGAATTTTTTAGGGCATTATTATCTGCTACAACAAATAACTCAGATCTCTATGGCTAAATGTGAGAAACCCAAGATAGAGTTTTGAGTTGAATAAATTTTCCTTTCTGTGATTCAGTTATCTCCCATCTTCAAAACATGCTTCCAAGATCTTTCTCTCTTCCATTCAGTTTATGGAAAAAGAAAATAATGCATTACATGATAATACATGATAATTTTTAAATTGACTTATTCTATAGATCCATATCACTTTTGCCCACATTTCATTGGCTAAAATATTTGGCCACCCCAAACTGGCTGGAAAATGTAGGCTAGAGAATTAATAAATAGTTTCTTCCTGATCATTTGCCTTCATGATCTCGTTGGGGAGATGGTCATTATATAAAACCAATGGGCAATTTCAACTGTGTCAGTTCTTTTAAAGAAAGAGATATTGTGCCAAGAGTATTGATTATTTATAGTTGTTTTTAACCCCACTAGAGAAACTAGGAAATTTCTTCTGAGTGGGTGAGACTTGGACCTCAGGGATGGGTGAAGAGAGGAGGAAAGCATGCAGAGTCTAGGAAGGAAAGTTCATGGTGAGCTGGAGCAATGAGGAAACAAAACAACAGAGGCTGGTGAGGCTGGAGGAATCCTAAGCTGTAGCGCCAAGGGGCCATTTCACAGTCTGCATCCTATCCTGTGGACAATGCAAAATCATTGAAGAGTTTCAGGTAGTGAGTTGATGTGGTCAGATTTGCCTCTTCAAAAAAATATCACTGGCTGCCCTGTAAAAATGGGTTAGGGTTGGGGGAAAAACTAATCTTGGGAACCTGCTGTAGAGCGAGAAGGACTGATATGTGGGTGGTGTAGACGGAGGTAGGGAGAAGTAGGAGCAGAGAGACACTTGGGTGAATTCAGCGGACTTCGTGATAAACTAGACATGGCTACGTATCCATTTAGCTCTTTGCTGGGTGGTTTGCATCTTCATAGCTTTTATGTTTATTGAGGATTTTTCAAACTGAACAATGCTGCTCAGACGCAAAAAGTTAGCTTAAAAAGCCTTTGGCCAGGCTTCAGCAGAACTTAATTTAGTGGCCCAGGATCCTTTACTACCATCTTTTCTTTGGCAAAACCTTCACCTTCTCCCTTTGATCCCACTCAACCTCAGGAATGGAGAAAGTGGGTCTGTATAACTCATTTGTTCCATGTATTCTGTTTAATGTGTTATGTTTCCCTGTGGGCATTCACATTTCAAATAATGATTTGAAATACCTACTTAAAGATATTAACTGAGAAATAAAGCAATGGGTGCTTCCAATATTTGGATAAAGGTGGTCTTGAAATCATGCAATGCAAATGACTACTTTCAGTGCCTTTAATAAAGCTGTTAATTTTGGTTCTACTTGGAGCCTCCTAACTCTGGTAGGAGAAATTCCTTAAGGCAGCTAAGACCTGAACCTCGAATTTCCACCGAGACATGTGCTGTTTCTTCTGGGCTGAAGTAAGAGCTGCAGCTTCAGTCTTCTCTTTTGCAACTTGACACCACTGGGCAGAATTTGAAAGCCAGAGGGGCATTCCATTTCTTGCTGAAAATATACACGTTAGAATTTTAAAATATTTTTAAATGTACACAAAAATTAAAGAAAACAAAAACAGGTGTTCTATTTCTGTATGTATACTTAAGGAAGCCACAAACTACTCACAAATGCTTTATTTACTGATGCCCTTCAAGTATGGTTAAGAATTTGCTGCTCTATTTGAAAGCAAATTATGGGAAACCATGCTCATTTTCTCCCTTACTCTCCTCTTTGACAGCTAAAAATATGGGAGCAGAATCAAGGTCCTGTGAGGTGACGCCTGACTTATCCCTATGCGCCTCTACGTGTGTGTGTGTGTGTGGGTGTGTGTCCATGTGAGTCAGCCTTTCATTCAGCCATCTCACCAGATCAGCTCCCGAGACACCCACATTCACTTTTGAACTGAAGTCAAAACAGTCCCTCTTGCTAGAACTGGGGAAAAGAAACAGAATTTTCTTTCTGGC
Organism: Manis javanica; assembly: GCF_040802235.1. NCBI lineage: Eukaryota > Metazoa > Chordata > Mammalia > Pholidota > Manidae > Manis > Manis javanica. The sequence continues at coordinate 37,017,556 of NC_133160.1, read as the reverse complement.
AGATCTATGCATTGGCAGAAAAACCCCATGTGCACCTGTTCAAATAGATTTTGGGTGATTTTGAGTCTCCCAGCTTTTGGCTGACATAAGAAGTGTATTGTGATTCTTCATTTATTTTACAATTCAGTGAATACCAAATTAAGTTTAGTAGCCATGATAAACACACATATGCACACATAACTCCCCATCCACAATGAAAAAAAAGATTTATCACATTTTGGTTGAGAATAAACATTTGATTTCAGCTCTTTTTTTTTTTAACAGTATGAAACTATTTTAGGTCATTTCATTAATATTTAATCATAGGATTTGGAGCATTTTTTATCAAGGAATGTTGAAATACTTCATCTACAGCTTGTAAGTGTTGCTGATATTTTTATTTAAAGGAGAGTATCAGTAGTGTTGAGTAGTCCGTAGAGTGTGCATGAGGGTGTCAGAAATGCCACACAACCTACAGAGTAAATTAAAGCAGAAGAGTAAGAGGTTGTATGTTTAGGTGTTCTTGTCTTTGTGATTGATGGGTTATAAGAGACTATTCAGGTTGTCTTCCCCATCAACCTGAATATTCTCAGAATCATGATTATTGACTGCTACCTTTGAGTCCGATGCTAAAGCCTGAACAAAGATTATTTTAATTATGACTTTGTCCAGCTGCTACCAGTGTGCTCAGTGAATAGGGGTTCCATCCAGCCCTTATGACTATAGCCAGGAAATACTGTCTCCCAACCCCAGTCCCCTTTCATCCAATTATTTGCCTAAAATAGGGTTTAGAACACTGGCACCCAGATCCGGAGAGGAAGAAGAGAGACGATTGATTTGACTAGTGAATTGATGAAAATGACAGAAGGAAAAAGAGATGAAATTGTTCTATTTCAATATCCTAAGCATTATTAATTACAGAGTTCTTCATAAAGATATAGATCCCCAAGTTAAGAGTTTTGTGGTATGGAAGACTGATGCATCCGAACCGTCTGGGTTATAGAAGTTTTTAAACTTGTCTTTATCAACAGAACTTCTTAAAAATCAGAATTTTGTAAAGAACCCCACATACAGGACAGATAAAACAGAATTACATTGGTTGGCCTCTTGATGAAGCATCTGGAGGCTTACATGCTCAGCTTACCCCTGAGTGCCCCTCACGTCCCATGAAACATCTTTATGGGACCTCAGTGCTCTGTGGAACCCAGTTTGAGAAACAGCTCATCTACTTGAACCCTTTGCTTTAAAAGATCCTAATGTCAAAGGTAAACTTCCAACTATAATATACAAGTGGAGGCAGAGAAGGCAGAGGAAGTGTGCCTAGTTGGAGACATGACCATTGACTACTTCTATAGCAGGGGTTGTTGATGTGTTGGTATATATTGGGCCCATTTATATATCTGGTCCTCATCAAACAAGGGACTTTTCTCAGGTCCATCTATGGATAAGTTGGCCCCAGGAGGGAACATGAGAAATGGCACTTCCAAAATTCAGCAGTATGATTTTTTGGTTTCCCTTCTAGACTTTAAAATGGATCTGTGATTGGTTGCTGACTTGCCCAATCTCTAAACATGGACAGAGAAGAGTAGAAATCAAAGCTAAGAAGTAACTTCACAGAATTCCAAAGCTCAGAAGATATTGCTCAGCTACTCCTGGGACACTGATTTAAAAGTTATCCAAAGAGCATGGCTGAGGATAGCACAATGTTAACTCCAAAACTTCCTTTGAAAATAGCCTTTGAAATGTTTTTATATTGATTTGTTATTCCTTTTTTCAGCAAGGCAAATAGAATTCAGTTGTGATGTGAGAGCAGTTGAATCAGAGCATCACAGTAATTAAAAAGATATTTTATAATATAGAAAAGACTTCCAGAACAAGGTGGTGGAATAATGGTTTCTTTATCTTGTTCCCCATGAAACCTGTTGACAGGAGGGTGAGGGGGACAGGATAGAAAGTTAAGGACCCCAACTAGATACATTGATGATTGCTGAAGCTCATGGCCAGAGACAATGAAGAATATTTGCTAAATATGTATAAATTCAAGGGAAGAAGTCACAAATAAATACAAAACCATTCAGCTTTAAAGCAAAATGCAGTATTCTCTGAAAATAAATTGAAGAACTCTGGAATAATAAAGAAATGGACTATGGTGGGCATCAGAAAGGGAGAAGAGGGTAGATCCCTGAAGTGTGCTATTTGGCTTGGCAGTGAGACTTGGGCTGGAGGAAAGACAGTGTGAAGACACTATCTTTATCACCATTCTTTTTCACAATCTGTATTCTTATTCTGGAGAACTATCCTATAGCTAAGGCAGCATGGATTCATGAGAAGATGTGGTCAGGAGCATCCTAGCTATTGATCCATGTTGAATACACAGAAAGAATGATACTAACTATGTGGATAGCTGTGTTTGTGTATGGGGAGGGAGTAGATCTTTAAAGCTGATAGAAGATTCCTGTGGCAGAAACTGGAAAATTAGGGAACTTTCCCAAAGCAGCATGACAGTTTCCATACTACCAGCTGGCCCAGTTCACCATGTATTGACCTAATAACCCACTGCACACTCCTACCCTATAAAGCTATCTGGATGTTTTTAAGTAAATGTTGGAAGGCAGTTGCCCCCCATTCAAAGATTAGGAAGAACCCAGCAGTCTCCACATGGAAAGCAGTCAGAGATGCATTCCATATGAACTGAGCAGATATTTGAGCACAGGCAGTGTGCCAAGTTCTGTCAAGCACTGGGGTAGAAAGTGGAGCAATGGGGAAGTCCTGGCACTTGCTCTCCAAAAGAGTGAAATGAATGTCACAAGCAAAGGACAGGTTAAGAATGCTCATGGAACCACACTGTGGAACAGAGGACTCCTTTGAGGGAATGACTACACACATTATACACTCAAAGAAATTATGGGGGAACTCACCTAATAAAAGATCAAGCAATAGGTCATAAGACCAAAGAAGGAACTAAAAAGTCAACAGATAGCACTCCAAAATGAAAACAAATATAACACTATGGCTGGAAGAATAAGCCAAGTGGAGACTTACCTCTCTCAATCTGCTTCCCACAACAGTGGGTGCTTGGCAATTTCCCCAGCCCGGATGTGGACCACGGGAGACCACGAGCCTTAGTGAGGGTGTACCAGGTCCTGCTGGGAGAGTGGGGACTCCTCAACAGAGAGGGACTGCACTGCTGGCTTCCCAAAAGTTGAAGATGGCACATGGATGACCATCTGGGAAAATTCACTGAGCTGTTTATTATCATTTATGATGTTTTATATGTGGGTGTTTTACCTCCATAGAAAGTTTAGTAAAAACAATTGTGTGTAGGCGATGATGAGAGAGGAACAAAATTCTTAGCAGAGAAAACAACATGGAAAAGCATAATTAAGTTGCTGTGCTTGTATGTGTGGCTGAGAGAGAGATAGGGAAGGAAAAAGAGAGAAAAATAGAGAGGGGAAGAAGGAAAAGGAAAGTGGGAGGGATTGGGGAAAGGGAGAAAAAATGCATGTCTTTATTCCTAGAGCATAATGCATATAATTCATGGTAATCTATGCTTGCCAAATGGGGACTGATAGGCATAGACCTTCAGAAAAAAATTTTAAAGTTGCAGAAAATAGGATGACTATGACAAATGAGAGGTGTCAGGTTGAATTTCTTCCATGATAAACCACTGCTTAAAATTAGTACAAACTTTCAGGCTATGAGAGGCTGCACTTCTCAAGGGAGCTGAGAAGAGGAAATACAAGAATATTTTGTATCTGGTATTGTCATGGCAAAAACCCTAGATGCCTGATTGCAAAGAATAATGAATCTCACTTATTCATTTATTCCAGAAATACTTACTGAGCCTCCACTATGGGCCAACCCTGTAGTAGATTCAGGACAATATATCAGAGAAGAAGATATTGGCAGCAGAGAATTGATGGTAATAGAGAATGTAGGTACAGGAAAAGGGAGGAGACAATGAATCTTAAGATTAAAGTCTTTCTGAACAACAGGAATGGAAATATGTATAACTGGTAAATATAATAGAGATGGGCTAGAAGGCAAAATATGTATTTTTGAGAGAGGATGAGGTTAAGAGAATTACATTTTCAGAGTATCACATTTGTAAGGGAATGCGAAACTCAGTGTTTCCTATTGTTTAGAGACTATTGGTATGGGGCTGCCGCACCATCTCAGAGGACAAGAATGACAACCAAGATCTTTATGTCCCTCACTCTTACCACTTCAGGGTAAAAGGGCCAGTCTTCCCAACCACCAGCCCCTGCCTTCCTTGCATGATGGTTTTCTCTGACTGCTGGTGCCTGCCTGCTTGCTCATTTTCATGTCAGGTTGCAGGTGCCAGGGAATTAGCCATTGCTCACCTACAGCAGCTTTAATCAAGGATACAGTGATTGTGTAAATGGTGTTTGTACACAGATAGATTGATGCATAAATGCCCTGATTTCCTCGCCTCCAGTTGGCATACCTCTGAGGTCTGTGCTGCACACTGACTCCCAGAATTTTTGCCCAAGTGGTAACTGGATTGAAAAACACTTTGTACTAGATACCTTCTCCTCCCTGTCTCCCTCTTCTGCTTCCCAATCTCTTTCATGGGATCACCTCTCTAATTAATCTTCTTGCACTCACATCTCTTTGGGGAACCTAAATTAAAAAACATACAACTAGTTTTTCAACTCTTAGCACAGCACTCATAAATGAGGACAAGGAGGTGGGGAGAGGCTGAGAAAGGCTGAAAGTGAGGATTTAAATGGGGAAAATTTCTTGGAGACTTTTCACTCCCCCCACCACATAGGGGGTGGTCAGAGTGAAGGTAAGTGAGGAAGCTGTGGAATACTGCCTGGAAATCTTGACATGTGTCCATGGAATTTAAAGGGTGTGTGGTTGGGGGACATGAGTTGATGAGTGACTCACTGTTGTTGGAGAAGCAACAGGGAGAGCACTTAAATGGAACTGGGCTAAGTGAGGGCATGCAGCGGTGGTCACAGGTGGGTGTTTCCTGTGGGCCAGCCATCACCTACAGGAAGGAAACAAGATTTATATAGTCAGGGCTGCAATGTGGCCATGGTCTTTCCTCTCATTGTATCCACACCCTCAACTTCTGTTGAGAAGCAGGGCATATTTCCCCACACCTTGCACCTTAGCTGGCTTTGTTACTTCCTTCAGCCAACAGAAGTTAGCAGGAATGACATTGCACCAGTTTCACCCTATGTCTGAAGGGGCCCTTGAACACGCTGACTCTCATGGAACCCTGCCCAGTGGGCCTCATGAGTAAGAGTGAGTTAGCCTGCTGCAACACTGGAGACTGTGTGGATCAGAGCTGGGTCGACCCTGTTGTCCCAGCCAAATCCCTCGATGGGGAGCTGAGCTGACCACAGCAGACCACAGGGAGAGCACCAGAACCACCAAACCCAGCCCAAAGTGCTGACCCACAGAACTGTAGGCTAACTAATTAGCTGTTGTTATTATGTGGGCATGGCTTGTTACACAGCAAATGTTTACTGATACAGAGTAGACATTTAAAATTGATTATATTGAATTTTTTGTATCTGGAAAATGAGACTATATTTAACGTTTTGAAAGTGAGCCAAAAAGTATGTGATTTGCCTGGAGAGTATCCAGGATTGGAGGAAAAGGTCACCTCAGGGTAAGGCTCCCTCCCCTTTAGTTGTGTCCCTGCCAGTTTTATAAACTGTTAGGCAGTTTCTGGAATCTCACTGAGTTCAATCCACTTTTGCTTGACTTTACTTTCTTGAGGCTGAGAATCATGATTGATCTATCTTCTTGGTGAGATGCTGTAAGGATATTATGTATATGTGTGTACACATGTGTGTGTACCTGTGAGTGTGTGAAATAACTTGAATAATTAAAAACTAGTGAAAATCTTCCTCTCAGTTTATCAAAACAATTTGTTTAACTTTTCATATAAAACTATTGCCCAGAGTGGTAACATTATTCACAGTCCAAAACTTTTTAAAATTACTACTATAATGAATGTGAAAATACTTTGAAGTATTAAAAGAAACAAGAGAGATGCCAAGCATGGGATAAATTATGCAGTCCATGAGATAGATGCCCCAAGAACATGGAAGAGAGATAGGAAAGTGAATGTACGAGATCCGCCCTTACTGGATTTAAGCTGGAATAAACAAAGTCTCCTCCTAGACCCACATGTGGCCAGTAAAAAAAATGGCTCTTGATTGAAGGAAAATGTGTCCATCAAGGGTGGGCAGTTGGGCATGAAAGAGAAGGTGGTTGCTTAAAATGAGGTATATAAGGAAAGTGAAGTGGTAAAATAGGGTAGAAATTATGAAAAGTTGGTGAGCTAGAGATGTTTTGCTGAACAGTTGTTCATTTTCTTCTGTGGTCATAGAGTTGCACATAGTATTTTTTCATGATGATGTTGCTATCTTTTGTATCATGGCTGTATCTCACTCCCATTCTTTGTTCCATTTACTTTTGCTTTTACACTTTTCCTTGATCAGAATCATAAGATATCTCATCTATTTTATTGATGTTTTCAAAGAGCTAGTTTTGAGAATTATTTTCTGTAATTTCCTTTCTTCTGTTTTATTCCCATTTAAAAATATTTTTAAATTTCCTTTTCTTAACTGTCATTGAATGTTGCTTTTCATGTTTCAGAGTTTGGATGAAAAATTACATTATACACCAGCTTTCTTTTTTAATAATGAAGATAATTAAGGCTATAAATTTACCTCTGAATGTAGCTTTTGTTGTGTTCTGTGGGTTTTGTTATGGTGTGTTCTTTTTTATTGTCTTCTAGGCAGGTTTTAATTTCCTTCTTAATTTCCTTTATAGTCATAAATGATCTAGAAAGCTTCTGCTTTACTGTTAAGTCATTAAGGTAATTTTGGTTACCACTTACTTATTTCAACTTTCATTAGCTTCTGGTCAGAGAATATAGTTTGTAAAAGCTATCCACTTATGCATTTGTCTAGGTTTTCTTTTCTTTTTTTCCCTTCAGTGGCCTCCTATCTGACCAATCTTTAAAAAGTGTTCCATGCATATTTGAAAAAAGTACATTCAAAGATAAGGTGACATATCAAGTTTTTTATTAATTGTACCTCAGTTTGTGTCCTTTATTTTTTGAACTAGATCTTTTAGTTCTGAGAGAAGTATATTGATGTTTCTACCATAACTATATTTCTAGCAAGTTCTTCTTGCTTTTAAAATAAATGTAAGTAATAAGCTGTTGTGATTGGCTCATTCCAGTTATAACTGCTGCTGCTTCTAAAATTGTGCCACTTGTCATTACATGTTGTCCCTTTTGGTCCTTTTTGGTTATTTTACCCTTAAATTATACTTTGCTGATATTAATATTGTCACTTTTGCTTCCATTTTGTTTCCTTTTCCCTGGTATTTCTTTGCTCATTCCATTTATCTTGATGTTATTTTAGATTATTTTAGAGTGTTCCCTATATATTACATCTGGCTCTGTTTTGCTTTACAAAGAAATGTGTTGCCTCTGTCTTTTCCTGATAGAATCCTATTCTGTTACATTTTATACAGTGACTTATATACCTGGTGTATTACTCTAATCTTATTTTATGTTTACCACTAGATAGATGGCTGTTTCTTTTTCTTTTTTTTTTTGTCTTTTCCTGTTTATTCTCTTTTTTCCTTTGCTAATTTGGAAGGTCTACTGTATTATTCCTTGTCCCTGATGGTTGAGTTATACTCTCTTGATCTAAATGATCAGATAACAATGTCTACTACTCTTTAAAAAGAGATTCCACCTTATAATGCTTCCTAGAAGTGATTTTAATGGGCAGCCAAAGTCAGACCACCTCTCTTCCCTAGCTCTTGACTGTCCCTGGCCAGGTAGAGTCAAGCCGTGGGACTGTGACTCAGCTTGGCCAGCTGGGCTCCCTTCCAGACCTTTGGCTCTCAGCAGCAGGTGGAAGGACCAGTCTGCAGCTGCACCCCAGCCATGTCAGGCAGCGCTCTGTATGCTGTGCTCTCCCTGCATCCATCACCCCTACCTTTGAGTTCCCTCATACTTTATCAATAAATATGCCTTTTGAGTAAGCAGGACAGAGGCATTTTCTGTTGCTGACAGCCAAAAAAAATCTCAGTAGAGACTCTATGAGCTTTTTATCACTCTGTCTGCTGAGGTTCCTTGACAGGTCCCAGCTTTACTGATCAGGTCCCAGCATCTGGTATGTTCCTTATCATAAATAAGGAAAACTCTGAAGACAGAAGGCAGGAGAGTGCCCCCAACCCAGGCTCCTGTTTAAGGGGTTAGTGACTCAAAATTCATATTTGTACCTTCAGATCTCTTCCTTTGTCCAATCATTACCACACCTAAAAATCTGTCTTTTCCTGATTTGTTCCTAGGAAAAGTTTAATGACTGAAAGGGTGTTGCAAAATTAGATGGACAAGTCAGGAAGCGTATGACCAGGCAGGAAAACTGGGAAAGATTTCATATTACTAGACAAGGAGAGCATGGAAATCTGCCTAAAGCAGAAGCAGGCAGAATTCTCTGTCTCAAATACACATTTGCATGGAGAACAAGATGAAAATGGATGAAGAAGAGAGCAGATTACAAGCCGCTATTTGATATCTATTATCTCTCCTACACATCATTTGGTGTTTTAGATTAGGTTCCCTGGAAGCACTTGATTTATTGAAGGTGGGCTCCCAGGCAATCTGTAGGGAAGTAAGGGAAGCAGGATGGGACAAGGGAAGGAGCTGAACAGTAATGTGGGCCCAGCTGGAGTCTGGCCTCAGCCTAATCTCATAGAGGTCTGGATTGTGAAAAAAAAACAAAAACAAAAACAAAATCAGAGTTGAGGCAAAGATGCTGGCCTTTTGTACACCCATATCAATTAGTCATTGGTCATTCGCTCAGGCATTTCCAGGAGAGCAGGCCAAAGTTTGGGGAAGGGGACAGTCATGAGTTCTTAGCAGCCAACCCTGGCAGTAGCTGGGACATGAGGGCACTTGCTGGTGAAGGTCATCCAACAGCAGCTTCTACACCTGGATAAATATAGTTGGTTGTGCTGTGCCTTGATACTTAAATTTATGAAATGCGACAAATAGCCCATAGTGCAATGTAACTTGACCACTAAATTCTGTAGATCAAGAAAAAAATTGAACCCTATTATTTGTTTGCATACCACAGGAAAAGGCCCTTCTTCATGCACTGGCTACTGCTTGAGGAAATCATCTTTATTTTAAAACTTTGCTTCTAGTGAAAACACAAGTTCTTGGAAAGAAATATTACTTGGAACACTTTGACATACCCTACTTAGCAAAAGGATATTTATTGATAAGCTGAGAGATGAGAGATCCAGATTCTAGGTCTGCCCGTGTGGATCTCCAGCAATGTGCCTGTGAAAGCGCTTCATCCTTTCTGGGCTTCACCTTCTTCATTTGTAAGTCAGGGGTCAGAAGGAATGATTTCCGAGTTACTTTTGTACTCTAAAACTTGTCAGGGGCTGATTTGATTTCTCATTTCCTGTAGGGAGGAGGCAGAGATAATTTTTTTGTTTACAAGGAGCAAGTTTTCATCTTGCAGCCTTAATACAAAAGCAAGAGAAAGAAATGTAATAGCGCCGAGGTAACAACTGCTTTGCTTTGTTTAGATTCAGGGTCTCTGATACGACATATTGGATGTGTCAATGGAATGTGATTTATTTTGCTTCATAACATTTGGGAACAGATATTTGGTATTTCATCCAAGGAAAGCAATTTGCAGAAACCTTTTAGAAGGTGACTGGAGCATCAGTAATCGCTGCCATTTCTTTATGCCAACATTTCCTTAAAGCTCTACAATCTTTCATTTTAATCATCCTTCTCTGCAGGCTCCTTCTAGGGCTTTGGAACAGGGCACCTACCCCTCAGAAATGAGGTTCTATTTTTAAAGTCCACCAGCCACAAACTCCCTATTAATCGTGTGAAATCTGCTCAGATGGCCACTCTTCTGGGTTCTCTGTGCCCCTCATACTCAATGCCCCATCTGTACAGCTCTTCCTCAGAAGATATTTTTAGCTCATAGCAGCTACAGCTTGGAGAATTACTAGGTGGATGCTATGCTTTGCTCTCAAGTAAACATTTTAGATATTCGGGTTTTCATTCGTATTATATTCAGAAAGACAAGGATGCTACTCCCTAACACAGGTGCCAAAAGAATTAGCCTGGACTTTGAAGCCTTTATCTACCTCATAATCCCTCCTTCTTGAAAGGAGATAAATACCCTATTTATTCAAGATACTCAGTCTTTTCTGCTCGTGAACTAGTATGTCTTTGCCCTATTGTTCCAGACAATCTCTCTCCAAGGCAGCTTTAGGAACTACACGGGAGTGAGAAACTCTGTGATCTCCCACTTGCGTATATTTTCCCCAAGAGTTTAAATCCAAAATCAGTAAACATGGATGCCTTTTGGAGACCACTGTGTTAAGGCATATTAATTATGGTTTAAGAGCACAAAATAGTACTCAAGGAAGCTGCAATCACCACCATATTTTTGAAGCACCTGTGTAAATTCCAAGGAATAATGTATACATAGTATGAATTTGGCTCAGCAAATATGAATAGCAGTACTTAACCACTCACCCTTCACAACAAAGCCCATACTGTTTAGCATGTTATTACATATTTTGGTTTGTGGGTTTTAGTGTTTTAAAATGCTCTTGAATAGGTTGTAGATGCACATGGAAAAAAATTCTAGGAAAAGGGTAAACGATAAAAAGATTCTTCTACATCCCTCTCCTCCCCAATCTCCTTCCAAATATACATGTGTGTGTATCTGTTTATATTATATTATATTACATTATGTTATATTACACATGTATGCATATACTCATTGACATACATACACATATATAAAGTGACTCTTCACTACTTTGCCATAGATGTTTTGCATATTATTTTCCATCTTCCTTTTCATCATGAAGAATTTTATCTTGGAGACCATTCTGTATCAAAATATATAATCTGTCTCCTTTTTCATAAGTGCTTATATCACATTCCATTACCTGAAGGAACCAGAATTTATTTAACAAATCCTGGCAACTGATTTCTAATTAGCAAGGGATACAGTGGGAGAATGAGGAGATGTTCTGTACAGAATAATCAGTTTAATTACTCTTTGGTTTCTTGGGGGCTATTTTTTGAGTTTCTGGAATTCTGGCTTTGTTTGGCCTCAGCCTCTTCCCATTCCCTTGCTCTTTCTTCTCCCTTTTATCTACAAAAGTTTCAGCAAATCTAGGTGATTTCTACCTAATAATATTGTATTAAAAAATGCTACCCAAAGTTGAGTTCCATAAATAAACACATAACTTTTTGAGTCAAAGATTCTGATTGTTTAGCTAAGGTGTGTTTGTTCCTCTGGTTTATCTTTCCCACAGTCTGCATTTGACTGGTCCAGAAATCTTCCATTTGTTCTTGTTCAGAGCCTGAAGAGTATTTTCTGTAGTCTGGACACTGTTCCAAAAACCACAGGAGAGACGGGTCCTCACAGAAGCCTTGGCGATTGTCAAACGGTGAACAGCATGAAGAGACAGAGCTGGGCATCCTGCGGGGGCCCAGGAAGTGTTGGATGGCAGCTGCTGGGTGGCCCTGACGATGTTGGGAGCCCAGTATCTGTGCTGACTACTTGTGCTGACTCCTGTCTGGGGATCAAGTGAGAGAAATCTTCATGAGAAAGCACAGCTGGCTCTGAAGTGACATTTTCTAAGGCAGCCTTGGTATTCAACTACATTTACCTACCCTGGTTTGGAGGACGAAATGAGGCTACTCCTAACCCAGTTCCCTGGATGCACTGTAGGTCTTGAGTCTTATGTGAACTGAAGTCTGAACAGACACATTTTTGGGAAGAGCACCCCCCACACACCAGCAGATGGCTGGCACACCTGTCTGCCTGAGTTGCAGTTCAAAAAACAATCAGCATTATCACTTGTTCAGGATTTCTTTGTCAGATTTTGCACTTTTCCTAGAGACCGCAGGAAAATAGAACCATCTCCAATAAACAAAAATTACTGTAATTTTACAACAATATGTTTATAGTACTGTTTTTCATACTTTTTAAATGATGACTACATTAGGTTGGGTCATTTGAAACAGAGCCTGAGCTAAGGATTTTGGTTCAAGTGATGTATTGGTAGAGGGTTCTCAGAAGGAACCTGCATGGGAGTGAAGGAAGCAGAATGGACAGGGGATTCAGGCCTGGATATAGGTTCAGATGGAATCTCGCTTTGGCTTGATCTCACCAGAAAGTTCTAAAATAGGAAGAGTACCACATAGCTGTGCCCCTTGAGTTCAGAGCTGGTCTTTTCTACCCACATATTGTTAGTCATCATCTGCCCATGGGCATTTCCTCCAATGTGTTCTTCAGAGGGCAGTTCTCTTGCAAAGGGCACAGCTACAAACTGTTGGAAGCTGACACTCCAAACAGCTGGTAGGTGAGTGCACCATACTGGTTAATGAGGTCCGGGTGGGGAACCCAGCACCACCACACCCATAGTGAACAGCCAAGCACTTTATTTTGTGACCTATACATACAGTGCTGTATAATAAAATGAGAAAATATTCCCAAACAATTCTTATTTATACACTTGTTGGTCAGTGCAACAATTAGAGTGATTTCTATCTTATTCTAGTAGCCTAACTCATAAAATAAAAAAAGCAAAAGATAGTCAGGGCCTACTATTAGGTAGTGACCTGCAGTTTGAAAGACAAATGATTTATATGTAAATATTCTTTAAATTTTAAGTGATCATTTAAGCCTATCATTTTAAGTGATTTCATTATATTTTTCATCCTGATAACCTTCTTAGTGATACCTCCAATATCACATAACTTATATGTTATACAAAATCTTGATGCAGAATTGTGTAGGCAACAGAACAGCCAGTGCAAAGGCCTTAGGGCATGAGTAAGTATGGTGAGTTGGAGAACCTGAAAGAAAAGCTAATGAAACATTTAGATATTTGGAGCAAAGAGCAGAGAGGGAAGAAATGAGATCAGAAGAGAGAGATGGGGGGTCTGTCATGCAAAGTGTTCCGGCAATGTTGAAGACTTTGGAGTGCACTCCAAATGCATTGTGAAGTCCTGGAAGAGCTTCAATAGGGAAATGGTAGGATGAAATTTGTGTTTTCAGAGTTGACTTTTGTGAAAGGAATGGGTAGTAGAGCGAAGGGTAGAATCCAAGAGACTTTTGGGACAGAAGAGACTATGTAGACTTGGACTAGGGTGGTGGCAGGAAAGACAGAACGGGATGAATCATGATGTATTTTGAAGGTAGGATCAACTAGATGTGGCAGAGAGGAGCAAAACCAAGAATAACACCTATATATTTGCTGGGTCAGAGTATCTTAACTTTTTGCATCTCAGGGAGCAAAACAGAAAGCAGGATTATAGTCTAATGAATCCAAAATATGGGAGTGTCTCAAGAAGAAAGGAGATTAACCTGTTTAATTTGTTTATATATTCTGGATATTAACCCCTTATCACACAAATGGTTAACTAATATTGTCTCCCATTCTGTACGTTGCCTTTTCACTCTATTGATCCTTTGCTGCACAGAAAAGTTTTTAAGTTTGATGTTGCCCCATTTATCTACTTTTGCTTTTGTTAACTGTGATTTGGTATCATATCCATAAAATTATTGCCAAATCCTATGTCATGAAGATTTACTATATGTTTTCTTCTAGGAGTTTTATTGTTTCAGGTCTCACGTTTAAGGTCTCACTAAGTTAAGTCTCAAAGATTTAATTTAATCCATTTAATTAAACCCATTTAATTTTTGTCTATTTTGTCTATTTAATTTTTATGTATTTTTTGTAAGGTAAGGGTCCAACTTAATTTTTTTTCATGTGATGATCCAGGTTTTTCAACACTATTTATTGAAGAGAATATCCTTTTCCTATTGTGCGTCCTTGGTACCCTGCCAAAGATTATTTAACTATGTCCGTGAACGTTTATAGCTCTTCATTTACTATTTCATCATCAAATGCAATAAACTTACTTCTGTCTGCTGAAAGAAAAACAGCCCTATAGACTTTCCTCACTTTTCTTCATTCTTTTTTCTTTTTGTTCCTCCTGCTTGATAACTTCCTGTCCTTGAGTTTGGTATTTCATTTTTTCTGAGTGATCAAGTCTGATGTTGAACCTCTCTAGTGAATTTTTAAGTTCAGTTACTGTAATCTTCAGGCCCAGAATTTCTGTTTGGTTCTTTCTTATAGGTCTTTTTCTTTGTTGATATTTTCAGTTTGCACAGGCATGGTTTTCTCGATTTCGTTCAGTTGTCTTTTTTCTCTTGTAGCACATTGGGCTTCTTTAAGATGATTATTTTGAGTTCTTTGTTAATTCAAATATAATAGATTTTCATTTCTTTTGGGTCCATTTCTGGACATTTATTTTGTTCCTGTGATTGGGCCATGTTTCCCTACTTTTCTGAATGTCTTCTTATGTTTTGCTGTGATGTGTGCATTTGAAAAAAAACCCAGCCACTTCTGCCAATCTTTATGGACTAATTCTTTTTATGGGAAAAAACCTTCTTGACCAGTCATCCCAGCTAGGGAGTCTGGGCGTCTCTCAAGCATTTTCAGGGATGCATATTCCTTGGGCTTGTGTGTGTAATTTCCCAAAAAGAGAGGTTTGCTAGTTACTTTGATTTTTAAAAAAAAATTTTATTTGAAGTGTAAAAAAATATAGTTCATGAGTTTTTCTTACCCCTCCTCAACCCTCTCCAACCTCTGCCTCTGGTAACCACCAATCAGTTCTCTGTATCTATGAGATTCCTTGTTTTTGTTTTTTGTTTTCTTTGATTTCATATATAAGAGAAGTCATGTGATATTTGTGTTTCTCTGTCTGACTTATTTCACTTAGTGTAATGTCCTCAAGGTCCATTTCTAACAAGTCACAAATGGCAATATTTCACTCATTTTTATGGCTGAGTAATTATATATCACATTTTCTTTATCCATTCATCCATTCATGGACATTTAGGTTGTCATATCATCTATCTTATGTCTTATATTTTAGCTATTGTAAATAATGTTGCAAAGAACATGGGGATACATATATCTTTTGAGTTACTCTTTCATTTTCTTTGATAAATACCTGAAATGGAATTGCTGAATCATATGGTAGTTCTTTTTAATTTCTTGAAGAATCTCTGTACTATTTTCCTAATGGCTGTACCACCTATATTCTTCCCAATAGTGCATAAGTGTTCCTTTTTACTCATATCTTTGCCAAAGCTTGTTATTTCTTATCTTTTTGATAGTAGATATTCTACTAGGTAGGAGGTGATATCTGATTGTGGTCTTGATTTGCATTTCCCTGATGATTAGTGATGTTGAGCTTCTTTTGTATGTCTGTAGGCCATTTGTATGTCTTCTTTGGAAATATGTCTATTCAGACCTTCTGCCCATTTTTTAAATTGGTTTGTTTGTTTTTTTTGTTTCTGAGTTGTGCGAGTTCTTTATATATTTTAGATATTAGCCCCTTAGCATATATATGATTTGCAAATATATTTTCCGATCAGTAGGCTGCCTCTTCATTTTGTTGAAGGCTTCCCTGTTGTGTGGAAACTTTTTAGTTTGATGTAGTTTCATTTGTTTGTTTTGCCTTTTGTTGCTTTTGTTGTTAGAGTAAAACAATTATAGCCAAGATCTATGTCAAGGAGCTTACTGCCTATGATTTCTTCTAGGAGTCTGATAATTTTACATTCAAATCATTGATTCATTTTTATTTAATTTTTGTGTGTGGTGTAAGATAGTGGACCAGTATCATTCTTTTGTATGTGGCTGTCCAATTTTCCCAACATGACTTATTGAAAAGACTGTTCTTTGCTCATTGTATATTACTGGCTCCTTTCTCATAAGTTAATTGACCACATATGTGTGGGTTTATTTCTGGGCAATTTATTCTGTTCCATTGATCTGTGCATCTGTTTTTATGCCAGTGCATACTGTTTTAATTACTATAGCTTTGTAATATAGTTTTATACTAGGGACTCTGATGCCTCCACATTAGTTCTCTCTCCACATTGCTTTGTCTATTCAGGGTCTTTTATGGTTTTATACAAATTTAGGAATTGTTTGTTCTATTTCCATGAAAAATGACAGTGGAGGTTTGATAGGGATTACATTGACTCTGTATGTTATTTTGGGTAGTATGAACAAACATTTTAACAATATTCTCCTAAGCCATGAGCACAGAAATCATTTCAATTACTGTCTCTTCCATTTCTTTCATTAATGTCCTGTAGCTTTCAGCATACAGATATTTCACTTCCTTAGTTAAATTTATTCTAAGGTATTTTATTCTTTTTAATGCAATTGTAAATGAGATTCTTTCATTAATTTCTGATAGTTCATTATCAGTGTATAGAAACACAACTGATTTTTGCATATTGTGTATCCTGCAACTTGACAGAATTTTAGTTTTAACAGTTTTTTTGACTGAGTCTTCACAGTTTTCTATATATAATATCATTTTATCTGTAAGAACTGACAGTTTTACTTCTTCCTTTTCAATTTGGATGCCTTTTATTTCTTTTTCTTGGGTAACCCTCCTGGCTAGGACTTCTAATTTAATACTGTCTTGAATAAAAGTGACAAGAGTGGGCATCCTTGTCTTGTTCCTGATCTTGGGGAAAAGATTTCAGCTTTTTACCATTGAATATAATGTTAACTGTGGGCTTGTCATATATGGATTTTATTATGTTGAGGTAAATTCCTGCTGTACCCACTTTGTTGAGTTTTTATCATAAATGTTGAATTTTGTCAAATACTTTCTCTGTGTCTATTGAAATGGTTGCATGATTTTTATCCTTCATCTTGTTAAAATGGTGTATCACATTGTTTGATTTGCAGATATCAACCCATCCTTGCATCCTTGGACTAAATTGCATTTGATTATGGTATATGATCCTTTTAATGTATTGCTGAATTCAGTTTGCTAATTTTTTGTTGAAGATGTTTGCATTAACATTCATCAGGGACATTGGCTTCTAATTTACTTTTTTTGTAACATCCTGGTCTGGGTTTGGTATTGGAATAATGCTGACCTCATAAAATTACTTTGGAAGAGTTTCCTCCTCTTCTTTATTTTGACAGAACTTGAGAAGGATTTGTATGTATTCTTCTCTGAATGTTTGGTAAAATTTACCAGTGAAGCTCTTTGTTTCTGGACTTTTGTTTGTTTGGAAGTTTTTGATTACTGATTCAATCTCTTTACTAGTGATTGATCTATTCAGATTTTCTATTTCATCATGACTCAGTCTTGTTAGGTTGTATGTTTCTTGGAATTTATCCATTTTTTTATAGGTTGTTCAATTTGTTTGCATGTAATTAATTGTTCATAGTTGTCTGTTAAGTTCCATTGTATTGCTGTGGTATCAGTTGTGACATACCCTTTTTCATTGCTGTTTTTGTTTATTTTAGTCATCTCTCTTTTATGCTTGGTGAGCCTAGATAAAGGCTTGTCAATTTTGTTTAACTTTTCAAAGAACCAGCACTTAGTTTCACTGATCTTTTCTATTGTCTTTTTAGTTTCTGTTTCATTTATTTTTGCTCTAATCTTTATTATTACTTTCCTTTTACTAACTGTGTGTTTTGTTTGTTCTTTTTCTAGTTCCTTGAGGTATAAAGCTAGGTTGTTTATTTGAGAATTTTCTTATTTCTCGAGGTAAGCATTTATCACTCTGAACTTCTCTTAGACCTATTTTTGCTACATCCCATAAATTTGGTATTTTCCATTTCCATTTTTGTTTCTCTCATGGTATTATTTTAATTTCTCTTTTGATTTCTTCTTTAACCCAATGGTTGTGCAGTAGCAATTTGTTTAATCTTCACATATTTGTGAATTTTTCAGTTTTCTTTATGTAATTAATTTCTAGGTTCATACCATTACATTTGGAAAAGATGCTTAATATAATTTCAATATTCTTATATTTATTAGGACTTGTTTTGTGGTCTAACATGATATATCTTGGAAGATATTCCATGTACATTTCAGAAGAAAGTGTATTCTGTTGCTTTTGGATGGAATGTTCCATAAACACCTGTTAAGTTAATTTGGTTTAACATGTAGCTTAAGGCTGATGTTTTCTTATAGGTTTTTCTGTCTAAATATCTATACATTGTTGAGTGGAATATTAATGTTATCTACTATTATTAGGCCTATTAATATTTGCTTTCTATATTTAGGTGCTTCTATATGGAGTGCATAAATATTTATAAATGTTATATCTTTTTGTTGCATTGGCCTTTTTATCATTATATAACACCTTTCTTTGTCTCCTTTATAGCCTTTGTTTTAAAGTTTATTTTTTCTAATGTAAACATAGCTACTCCAGCCGTCTTTTGGTTTCCATATGCATGGAATACTTTTTTTCATCCCTTCACTTTCAGTCTGTGTGTGTCTTTACATCTAAAGCAAAACAATATAGAGATGGGTCTTATATATGTTTGTGAGTGTGTGTATATGTGTTTTATCCATTCAGTCACTCTATGTTTTTTGATTGGAGTATTTAGTTCATTTATATTTAATTATTAAGTATTGTGTTTATTTCCATTTTGTTAATTGTTTTCTGGCTATTTTTGTGATTCTATTTTCCTTTCTTTTCTTGTTATCTTCCCTTGTGGTTTGATGGCTTTCTTTAGTGGCATACTTATATTCCTTTTTCTTTCTTTGTGTATTTACCATATGGTATGTCCTGTATGGTTACCATGAGGCTTACATAAACAATTTACATATATAATGGTCTATTTAAGTTGATAACAGCTTAAATTTGATCTCATTCCAAAATTGAATATTTTTACTTTCCCACCTTGTTTTTATTAATACATTTTGCTCCTTTTTATCTTATGTATCCCTTAACTAATTATTAGTTGTTTTTACTGCTTTTGCTTTTTAACCTTCATAGTTTTATAAGTGATTATCTTTCACATATTTTAAATATTTTAAATGTGTATGTATGTGTGTGTGTATGTATGTGTGTGTATATATATATATATATATATATATATATATATATATATATATATAAAACCTTTTCAGTAAGATTTATTCTTCCGTAGATGTTCTTGTTACTAATTAGCACCTTTTCTTTTCAGCCTGAAGAAGTCCCTTTAATATTTCTTATAAGGCTGGTTTAGTGGTGGTGACTCCATTAGCTATTGCTTGTCTTGAAAACTATTTATCTCTCCTTCAATTATTAGTAATAACTTTGCCAGATAGACTGTTCTTGGTTGGAAGTTTTTCCTTTCAGCATTTTTTGGATGTATCATGACACTCCCTTCTGGACTGCAAAGTTTCTACTGAAAAATCTGATGATAGTTTATGGGCGCTCCTTTGTACATAACAAGCATTTAACAAGAATCTTTTAAGATTCTCTCCTTGCCTTTAACTTTTGAAAGTTTGATTATATTTTGTCTTGGTGTGGGTCTCTTTGTTGGTTTCTTTTTCACGAGCTTCTAGTCTTCTTTCTCTGGTGTCTGTCTTCAGCACTGCAGGCTCTCTAGTGCTCTAAACTAAGAAGATCTCTTTTTATTCTCCTCACCCGTCCTCAGACTTCCAAAATATGTTAGATCTTCACCAGTTCTCAGAGTCAGGCAAGATGGGGACCAGTACCTCAGGCAGCCTCCTGAAAAGCTAGAATTTGGGGCATATATTGCACTTTTCTCCCTTCTTCCCATCCCCTAATGAAGAAGCTATGAATCGGTCATTTAATTCTAATTATGCTGAGCATGCTGGAAGGCGCTACATGGGTGACATGAAATTCCTTCTCTAACCTGTTTCAATGTGACTGTTCTTGGTTTGAGCATACCTGAGGCACTGCAACTGCTTAAGTGGTTTATGCAGTTCCTGTAAAGGCGTTTTGGGTTGTATATTGTTGTCAAGTCAGTGTCTTTGTGGGAGAACCAAGTGTGGAGTTTCCAATTTTGGCATCTTGCTCTACAGACAGGATTTTAAAAGAAATAAAGATGTAATAGAGAAGAGAGAAGGAAGATAGTTGGAAATTATGAAGATAAGAGAATTTTTTAAAAATGCAACAGGTGCTAAACATGCAGAATGAATCAGTTGAGTTGAGAAAATTATGATGCTTTACATAAGAGCAGTGGTTTTCAAATTTTGTGTACAATAGGAACATACTGCATGCTGTGAAAATACACATGGTTGAGTTCCATCCTAGAGTTCTGATTCAGTAGGTCTGGGAAGGGCCCCTTAATTTAAATTTCTAAGAGATTCCTAGGTGATGAGGATGCTGCTGGTCTAGTCATGACACTCTGAAGGCTACTGCTCCAGAGAAAAAGGGGGAGTGATGTCATTAAGAAAAAGAGAGGAGCTTGCATGCAAAAAATATGGATTGTTTTTCTCTTGGCTTTGCTATCTCAGGAGCATTTAGGGTCCATGTTCTTCAATAGTCAATGACAAACAATGACCTTCAATGTTCATCAACCAGTGTCAGTCAGTCCACTAACTTATATGGTGTATTTTGTTGTGTGGTTGACATAGAGTTTTAGTAGGGGGGGTTTCCTTGCATGTAGTTACATTGCTCTGACTGTAAATATCTCTCCCTGCCCCCTCCGGAGGCCCTCACCCTACTCTGACTACATCCATGGTTCCTGTCTCAGTTATAAAAACTGTAGGACTAATTGGGAAAGTACTAATTTCAAACATTTTCCTCCATTGTGTCTGTAACTATATCTGTTCTTCTCAGATCTCTTTCCATGTAGATATAGAACATGAGGTCATCTATGCATTTCACACCAGCTCTGTTCACCCTCAGCCACATGAAATATGAAATTCCTCTTTCTGTACCCAGAATTCTCACCTCTCATTCACAACTTTTTCAGATGCCTGTGAAGTCCTTATCTTCTCCTTAGGTAGCAATTTTGAGCAGGTGTAGTGATTTCTCTGACAGGATCAGTGAGATTTGAGAGGAACTCCGGGGACATGGACCTTATCAGCTTGTCAACACAGATTCCAACATAGGCCATGTTTTAATTTTTGCAGCAATTCACACATCAGGGAAACCAGGGCCCTGGTAAGCTCAGTGAAGTGCTAAAAGTTTCAAAAACATGGCAACAACCCAGGAGTTTTGACAGAATCTAAACAGTGTCTTCTCAATCCACCATAGGATGATCACTATAACTATGAAAAAAAAAAATAAACACAGTAAACCTGTGATGTGCAAAGAAAATGTCAAATTTTTCACACTTTAAAACTTATCTCATCAGGGAAAAGGTTTTTTTTTAGAAGAAAAATCAGCAACTTTTGGTTAAAAAAAAATCTCTCTGTACAAACTGCATCTGTTCAGGCGTCTGTCTTCTCCTGTCAGATTGGCTCAAGTTGAAATTCCCAATGTGTTAAAGTCAAATTCAGGTTTTTTTCAGGACCTGATAGTATGGAATGTATTGAACACTCAACCACCGTGAAGTGAAGTGGACACGAAAATAAATCCATTTTGACGACATTTTTCCCTCCCTCTTCCCCACCCTTTGATGTGAAGAAAGAAGCTTAACTTCCGGGGTGGTGATAATGGAATTTCTTTTCCAGTTATACAGTCCAACCATGTCTTAATCCTCCCTGCTTTCTTTACACTCTGATGTGGGCCTGAGGCCATAACTATAGGTGCCCACACAGAGGAAGGCAGCACTGGAACAAAATGAGAAAAGCAAAATGTTTCACATCAAAATAAAAACAGATTAACAAGAGGTGGAGTGGAGTTGGGTGGGAAGTTAAGAGCTGTAAAGCTTTTTTAATAGTACATCTCATTCCTTCAACTACACTCTAGAAAATCTAACTCCAATTTTTAATTTTTGTAAAATAAACAGCATATAAATATTAATTATTCTACAAAATATTATTCTTATAAAATCTGTTTGAATCTATGAATGATAGAATATCTACATTCAAATTATAAAATGTACTTACATTGTAAACTAATTGTAATATCCCATTATATTTTATGTCAATCATAAGTCAATTATATATCGATTATAAAATACATTTAACTATATACAATAATAGTGTATAAAATAACTGAAATAAATACTTAAAATCAGCCTCACAATGATGCATGTTAGAGTCCTTACAAGTGATCCTGAGTTTATTGTTAGGAAAATTTTTTAACCTCTTCTTTTTTTTCCCAGTTCATATGCCTAAGCATAATAAGATAGATTATAGTCTTTATGGAGAAAAATAAATGCTTTTAGAGGAAGACCAGTTTTAGTCCTTTCTGAAATATTAGCACTAATATTTGTAAGGTTAAGACTACCAGGGATATTGAGTGGATCAATTTAGAATAAAGTTAAAAGTTCTTTGAGAATTAAAAAGCTCAATGTAAATTTAAGTATTTATCACTGAGCATCTAGTATGTATAAAACTGTTTAAGGCACTGAGATTGAAATAAATAAGATCCTGAACCTGCCCTAGAGAGCTTGCAATCAAGCTCTGATTGCATGGATGATTAATATTACAATCAGTCAGTGGAAGGCAAGGTCTCTATCAACTGGGGTAGCCAAAAAATAGCTTTGTTGAGGATGTAGAATTTGAAGGTGTCAAAGTGTGGTTTAAATGGGTTGAGAGAAAGAATTGGGGGTAGTAATTCAGATGGGTAAGGGGACAGGCAGAAACTAATTTGAAAGGTGTTAGAAGAAATTAGAAAAGGAATCTATAGGCCAGAACCAAAATTGATTTTTCTAGAGGCCAAAATCCAATTCTCTCACTAGAACTATGAGGAAGTGGAGGTGCCAAAGGCCATGTGACTTCCACACATCTTATCTGTGTTAGAACTAAAGTAGCCCAACTTTTTTTTTTATCAACTTTGTATTTCAAAGAGTTCTCCTACTTTTTAATTCTAATTTCTGCTTGTAATTGCATTTTCAACTGTTTTGCAACAGGAATGGCAAATAGATTTAATCTCTGTTGTTCATTATGTTTAATTGTTAGAAGCAAGTGGCCACTCACATCACTTGAGAAGCATTTTAAGGCAGCACTTGAGCTTCTAAACTGGCATGAGATCTTTGCTTGATTATCAATGTCTGTCATGGCCAGGGAAGTAGGGAGCTGTGGGATATGTGCCCTACATTTACTGTCTTGGCTGCAAAACCCTGTGCAAGACACTAATAGTGAGAACTGTAGCTAGTGAGTGTAGTTCTGAGGTACTGGAGAAAATAGTTCAGAACTTAAGGCCAGAATAGGAGAAAGCAACGACTGGGGAGCAAGTTCTGTGGAGATAACTATTTCCTGTTTTCTTACCAAAGTACTAAGGCAAAAAGAGGATGGTACTACTAATAACATATTTACACACATCACTTGAGAGTTTACAAGACATATTTATATTCATCATTTTATTCAAACCTCACAAAGGATCAGTTACTAGTGCCAGTATTCCTACATTACAAATAATGGAGGATTGGAGAGATAAAACTATCCATTCACAGTGAAGCTACAAGGAGATGAAAATATGCAATGATTGCTTGAGTCTCTGACCTGCTTTTTCACATTCACATCCTGTTTATTCATAGGAGTGTAGGTAGCATGGACTGGAACCTGAATGCTCATCTTCAAATTCTGCTCCCACACTGTGGTCCTCAGTAAGCTCTGTGATCCTTCTGTGCCATCATTTTCTCATTTATTAAGTGGAGATGATAATAGTACTGATCACATGAAGGGGTCAGGATTCCACTGGTCAGTGGCCTGGCATACAATGTCTGTAACAGATTTATTATCATCATGTTCATTTCTTGTATTTGGGGGTATTCTGTTTTGCTCTTCTGCAGATCATTTTTCTTTCATTAAAACAAGTTTTCTGATTAGCAAGATGATACATATATATACCAAAGAAAACTGCAGAAAGGAGATTTAAAAAATTCTCTTAATTCTCTAACATATATTAATAGGTAACCACATTTGGGTGGGCTCTAGTCTGGGAATCAGTCAAGGTCATAAGGAAAAATACTCTCAAGCAGAGTATATGGGGCAAGAAACCAGAGGTGAGGTTAAAATGCCAGATATCAGTTGATTTCTGCAAAATTTCCTTTTCTTAGATGTATAAGCCAAGAGAATTGTTGTAATTTTATGCATTGAAGGATACTTTTTAATGGTGACCCAGTAATACTCCTTTATACAGTAGAGCTAATTTAAAACTAAAGCTGATTATGGAGACAGCCAGAAAGGTTTATTTTCCCCTTTAACTTCAGAGTATTTTGAAGATCATTCTGGAAGATTCCTCTGATGCTTGCTAAGTTGGTCATCCCATCCCACACATACACTCAATTTGGCTGAACCTGGAGTTTAATTTACTCATCACTTAAAAAAGTGAATCCTGTTAAGTTACTGAGTTCTCATGCCAAAAGTCTTGCCCGTTATCCTCTTAACAAGTCTGTGTATATTTTTGAGGCCAGTGTTTCATATGAGGAAACAGCTTCTCCTTCTGATTATCATGTATCATGAAATCAAAGACAACATTGATTATAAGATTCACCACTTTTTATAGGCCATTAAAAAAATGCTGCCAAATACTTGTAAAAGGCCATCAATTTTAAGTACATCCCAATTTCAGAGGGGTTAAAATATGAAAAATGAGCATCTTAGAACTGATGAAATATGTAATGTATTTGTACCTTTGTGAAAAAAATTCTTTGGGGTCATTTGATCATTTGAAGCTTGTATGGGTCTTTCCTCAGCTTCACACTCTGTGGACAATTATGAATGATCTGAGTTAAAATGAACCTTTTCATATGAGGGCACATGAAGAACAACATTATGATCAATTCACAGAGTTACTGGGAATGATCTCTAGGCAAAACAACTAAACATGCCCAGTAGCTGAAAACCAAATTATGTTCTTCACTCCCTCTTGTGATTCTCAATCATCAGATGAGATAAATGAGATACATGACCCCCCAGATACAAAATGCAAACATAAAATGAACAGGAAATAAGCATTGTTGAATATTTCTAGAGGCAGCTCACACAATCTACTGGCAGTAATTTCTGTCTTGTGCATGTTTCTAGAGGAAAGAAGAGAGGAACTTAACTTCCACTCATGACTCTAGATGCCTATGGTGGATGCCTAGTTTCATCTTGACTAGGCTAAGGGATGCCCAGGTGGCTGGTAAACATTATATCTGGGTGTGTCTGTGAGGATGTTTCCAGAAAAGCTAATACTTCATAGTATATCTCTTTCTATATAGCTCTATAAATCTTACTGGTTCTGTTCCTCTGGAGAATCTTGAGCAAAATATTGCTAGAGAATAGAGGAGACCTTGCTGTGGAGTGGATATAGTATCTTTGCATGTCAGGAGAAAAGATAAAGAAAACCTCCACCTGGACCTCTGTTGGAAAGATGCTGATCCTGGAATAAAGTTGACATTTCTGGGAGTAGGAAGGTTTTGTATTGAGAGGCTATGGAATGTGGCAAAAAAATATGTACAATTGTTCACATTTGTTCACATCTGTATCCATGCCCTTCTCAGTAAGACTGCATCTAATTTCCACCTCTTGAGTCTGGCCTGGTTGTATGACTTGTTTTGACTAATAGACTGCAAAGGAAGTAACAATGAGCTAGTACTAGCCTGCACCTCAAGAGGCCCTTCACACTGCTACTTGTTCTGTTGGGGTCCCTGTTATATGAATAAGCTTGAGGCAGCCTGTTGAAAGACGAGAGAATGCATACTATGTGGAAGAGACGTTAATCATTACAGTTGTCCCAAATGAGATCCCAGGAATGAGAGAATTCCTCCAGGATCTGCAAAGCCTCCTACCTGACCTACAGCTGACCTTAGACACATGAGGGAACTTAGCAAGACCAGAAGAACCACCCAGCTGACCTCAGTACAGCTTGCCAACCCACAGACTCCTACACTAATAAATGGTTGATTTTGAGACACATTTTATTTATGATTTGTTATGTAGCAGTAGCAGGATTGAAGCAAGAGGAAACCTGATGAAGAAAAGATAGTGTCTCTGTTGATTGGCAGATAGCAGTGGGGGAGGTCTCTGACCTCCTGGCACACTACTTCCTGTGGAGAAGTTCTCATGGGCTAGAATGAGTGTGGCTGGAGGCTATTCCCCAAATTTATCCTTAGGAAAGCAGCGAGGAACCCTTGTAGCTGACTTGATGGGCAAGTTGATCAATGCAAATACCTGGCACCAACAGTCTTCTTCCTAGATCTAGTCTCCGACTGTTGAAGGTGTTTTGCTCACACATCCTGAGAGGGAGAAGAACCTGGGACGTTGTTCCCTGGGAGTCACGAGAAGCCAATCTGATGTGTATGGAAACCTACCTCTCTTATCAGAAGGTGGTATAAACTCTGAGGTGTCATTTACACTCAGAGCTCCCCCACAGATCAAGCAGAGGTTGAGACTCCACCTGAAATCACCCCCTTGCATGGTCTTGACCCTTCCCTGTTCCCTCCCATCTCTTTCCGGTTTCTCTTGAAGTGTGTCCCTGATAAACAACTTACCTTTGTCTCAGGATATGCTTCCAGAGAATTCAACCTAAGACAGGTGATTTGGGGGAATGGGAGAGGCTAGTGTATAGATTAATCTAACTTTGCATGTGGCCCTAAATACTAGGCATTAAATTATTCCAGAAATCCATAAATAATAAAATTGTACTTATTTCCCAAGGTTTTTATTACCTGAGAACAAGAATAGATGGGCAAAGCAACTTTTTATGCTGTTGGAAAATAGTTTCTGCTCATTTTCTAAGTTTATATTATATATTTAAAATCATATTTTTCTTTTAATTCTTAATTCACACTATTTTTAAGTCATTCCCTGTTTCAGACTTTATTTAATATTTATATCAAGAACTGTAGGAAGTTCTGTAGGAATATACCAAATCCATGATGTAAAGATTGCAAATGTTAGTGATAATATTAAAACTAAAAACATCATAAAACTCATACAGCCTTAGGTCACAATGTTCAAAGCGGTAGTAATGAACATGAAAATTAGATGGAAAAGAGAAAATTACATTATTTTTCAGGAGTGAAGCTGCCTAGGAAGATGAGATTGATGCCGACTTCTGCTAGAATGGTCCCAATTAACTATCCCATTTAAATACACCCAGCAAACTCTTAAGAACATTACACTATAAATAAGATATTTAAATTAGAGCTCATGAAAAGTGAGAAGATAATGGATGTGAGAAACAGATTTAATCACAGCCTCTGTGCCTTCCCCACACTCCCTTAGTATTTTGTGTCAAGATATGAAAAGGGAAAAACAGAGTTGAGGGTCAAATATTTTATTTCACATTAAAAAATACTAGCTCTTGTAAATGTTAAATCAAACCAAGATAAGGCTCAGTATTTACATGGTGCCACTGTCAAAAACTGCCATTATCTTCTATCATTTCTCTTATGTTAGACACATTGCTTGGTTTATAGCCTTATTTTGAGCTGATGTAAATTTCATATCTCTCTGCTTTCTTCTCTACTGGAGAGATGAGGACAAGCTCTGCTATATTCTTGGAAACCTAAGGAATTAATTAAGCAAATATTTCTGGTATTATTCTTTGAGGTGGTAGATGAGAGACTCCGGTGAATTTAACTCTCAATGTTGAGTGAAGTCAGCCAGATTAAGAGCAAGCATTGTGGCATATCTGTTACAATACTTCCTGTTTAATTAGAAAACAAGCTGGTATTCCTCTGATCTTACCTTATATTTAGGACTACGTGAGATTCTGAAGGAGTACAGAAGTAGTTTAAGCCTTTTCCTTCTGCTAAGCCAGCTTACAGTTTAGTGAATGACAATTAATAGATACCACATCACAGATTCTTGGATAGGTTGAATAACAAAAGCCACAAAGGGATAGAATACTGTGCACACTTTGATTGGTATAGTGGCCTGGAATGTTGTGTTAAGTAGGACCCAGAGGTGCTATTTGGTGTCTCATCTTGAGTTACATTATGGATTAGCAATGCATGGACAGGGGGGTGTGGTGGCTGGTATGCAAACTTGGGTTGGAAAATATCACTCCATTTGGGCCTTGAAGGACGTATTGATTTTAGCTGGGGGAAGAAGAACATTCCAAGCAAAGACAGTAACAAGAATGTAAAATGAATTTATGTATGTGTGGCCCAGTAAAGGGGCAACTTAGAGCAGAACAGAGACTGAATTAGTGAGATAGAAGGGTGGTAAAGAGAAATTAGATAGAGGGGGTCTTCAAATCCAGGAGGAAGAGTTTAGATTTGATATGGTAGGAACTAAAGAGTCCTTGAAAACTTCACAAACAGGAGAGATGCAACCAAGCCATGTATGGCTTAGGGAAGGTGTATCTGGTGATAATATGAAGAAAACAGAGAAATGGAATGAATTTAGGGGCAGAAAGGACCAGCTTTGGAAAATAACTAGACTCAGGTGGCAAAGGGTAGATCTGAAAGATATTTTGAAGGAGACATTGAGAGACTTGGCATCTTCATCTTCCTCTCTATGTGGAATGGAGGAACCAGCTCCTAAAAGATGTCACAGTTGCATTCGAGAACCCACTTACACTGGGAGAGCCAGGTATAAAAGCAATCTTCCAAATCACAGATTTTTTTCTTCTTTTTCCTTTAGTAATACTTGCTATTCAAGTCTTCATATTCAGAGAGAAAACAAAAAAACACGAATTTACCACTGGCTGTGTAGTAGTACAGTAGCTCTTCTTTGTGTTCCCTGGGTAAGCAGCACCCATGTCACCTGGAAGATTGTGAGAAATGCAGATTCTCTAGCCTCCCCAAACCTGTGAATCACAAACTCTGAGGGTGGAGCCAGCAGTCTGTTTTAACAAGCCTCCATGTGATTCCAATCCATGCTAAAATCTGAGAACTACTTCTGTAACAAGGTGTTTCTAAAACTAGTGTGCATCTGAATCACCTAGAGGGCTTGTTAGGAGCAGATTTATGGGCCCGACTGCAGAAGTTCTGGGTCAGCTGGTTTGGGGTGCACTCTCAGTGTGCTCTCATGCACCCAGAGATGCTGATTGCTGCTGGTCTGGGCTCCACACCTGGAGGCATAAGGCTGAAGAGACCACTGAAGCCTTCCAACAGTGACCTTGATTTCCTGAATGACTTCCTTTTCCTGCAAAACAGTGAACTTGTTATCCCTTTTGACCAGGAGGTTCACACATTGAATGTCAACCATTTGGTGGTGATGGTGATGGTGAGGCTGGCAAGAAAAAATATCATCTCTACTTTCTAACTCACGTTAACTTGCTGCAGACTCATGATTCTTCAGAAATGGATATTTTATGGTTCATTGAGGAAAAGGACTTACATAACTGTAGGGAAGCATCAGCTGAGATGAGATGGGAACATCTATGTTCTCAGAGTATCTGAGTTTTCTCTCCCAGCTGTGTGGTGGAGGAGGGAGCCAGCACAGAGGAGTGTCTGTGTCAAGGATTAACAAATAAGAGATGTGAAGCTACCTTGGGTGGCTTCTTGCTTGGGTCTGCAGATACATAAGGAAGGATATGGGTGTTAATGTGTACTGCGTCCCATGAAGGTGAGTTTATTTTTAACTTAATTATTCCTTCAACAGCCATTCAAGGAAGGTGAGAACATTCTAATTTAATGGGTTAGAGATCAGTCATGGCTTGCCCAGATTCAGGATGTTAGTAAGAGGCACAGTGAGGACTCCTGCTACCTCCAGGACCCAGAGCACTTGCTCATTCTACCGTGGCTCCCGTGACACTCGGCACTGCCAGTGAGGGCCTGTCTGTGCCTTCTTGATCTGCTTTGCTCCTCCGAATATTACCAGTTGTCTTAATCTCAGAACAGTAGCCAAGGGATGAAAGTGGATTCCTTCTTGCAGGAGACCCTTCTAATTCTAGCTCTCACAAGGGACAGAACTGTAGTGGAGATACCAAGTTTGAAATTCT
Source organism: Manis javanica (assembly GCF_040802235.1). NCBI lineage: Eukaryota > Metazoa > Chordata > Mammalia > Pholidota > Manidae > Manis > Manis javanica. The sequence continues at coordinate 36,987,719 of NC_133160.1, read as the reverse complement.
AAAGGTGACAAACTAGAACTCTCCCCAGCCTCAGTTTCTTCAGCTGTGAAACAGGGATGATAGCATATCACAGGGTATATCTGGGACATAAAAAAAAAAGTGTGTTAAGATGTTTTATTCTTAATTATTGAGTTATAATTGACATATAACATTTTAGCTTCAGGTATACAACATAATGATTGGATATTTGTATACATTACAAAATGATCACCACAATAGGTCTCATTAACATTTGTTACCTTACATTGTTACAAAAGATTTTCTTTTCTTGTGACAAGAACTGTTTATATCTACTATCTTAGTAAATTTCAAACATGCAATGCAGTATTATTAACTATAGTCACCAAGCTGCACATTACCTCTCTGTGACTTACTTTATCACTGAAAGTGTGCACCTTTTGACCTTCACCCATTTCTCTCAGCCCTCCCTCTGGCAACCACCAGTCTGTTCTCTGTATCTATGAGCTTGTTTTTTTTTTTGTGTGTGTGTGTGGTTTTGTTTCAGATTCCACACATAAGTGAGATCATTGCTATTTGTCTTTCTGTCTGACTTATTTCACTTTGCATAATGACCTCCAGATCCATCCGTGTTGTCACAAATGGCAAGATTTAACAATGGGCATTCTTATCCTTATGTTTGTTATAATTAATAAGCTATTTAGTTTAAAGAGCTGGGCAGACTATAATTGACATGTAAGTATAATAAATATTTAATACAAATAACACTGCATATTTTATAGAATTAGGGGAAAAACTTGGAGAATCTAGTGGACTGAATGGTGGTCGCTCAAAGACACGTCCACCTCCCAATCCCTCGAACCTGTGAAAGTTACTGCATTTGGAAGAAGGTTCTTTGTGAATGTAGTTAAGTTAAGGATTTTGAGATCATCCTGGGTTATCTGGGTGAAACCTAAATTCAGTGAAAAGTGTCCTTATAAGAGAACACGAGGAGAAGACAGACACAGAAAAGAAGGTGGCATAAAGACAAAAGCAGAGCTCAGAGTGACAAGGCCACAGGCCAGGGAAGCCGAGGATTCCCAACCCACACAAAGCTGGAAAACACAAGGAAGCATTGTCCTCTGCAGCCTCCAGAGGGATAATGGCTTTGTTAACACTTTGATTTTAGATTTCAGGTCTCCAGAACTAAGAAGTAATAAATTTATGTTGTTTTAAGACCACCCAGTTTGTGGGAATTCGTTACAGCAGTGATAGGAAACACATACAGCAAGTGAAACAAATTGAGAGTGTTTTATTTCCTTCCCCTGGAATTAGTAACTGGTACCCAAACAAATCTTAAAAATAGGTAAAATTTGTCTTTGGCCTATCCCCATCTTTCTAGGTATAGTTGTGATAATGTGGGTGAAATTTCTTTTCGACTCTCTCCAGGCCTATGTTTTTCTCTCTGCTCCTATATTCTGACATCTGTAAACTCCCTCTTTTCCCATCAACAGTCACTGTCATGTCCCACTCTTCTAAGGAGAAGAAAATATCTGACAAGGTCAGTGATAATGCACACCACATTACAGCTGTGTCTTGGTCTTCTGGGAGCTGAACCAGAGATGGGGAATTTAGCCTACCGGATTCACTGAGGGAATGAACTCAGAAGAAAGGAGAGGGGGAAGTAGAATAGGGCAGGAAAAGGTAAACCAAAGATGTGGGTTCATTTGAAGCCTAACTTTGGCCTGAATCCACCCAGAAAAAAGGATACTAGAAATTTTTTAAATAGGCTTTATTTTCAGAGCAGTTTCAGGTTCACAGCTAAACTGAGCAGAAAGTACAGAGATTTCCCATATAATTGTTTACTCCACACACATGCAACCTCCCCCACTGTTGACATCCTGCACCACAGTGGTATTTTTGTTAAAGTTGATGAACATACACTGCCACATCATCACTCAAAGTCTATATATAGTTTACATTAAGGCTCATTCTTGTGTTGTACACTCTTTGGATTTTGACAAATTTATAATGAAAAGTATATACCATTATAATATCATACAGAGTAGTTTCACTGCCCTAAAAATTAACTGTGATCTTCCTATTCATCTCTCACTCACTCCAACCTCTAATTTTTTACTGTCTTCACAGTTTGGCTTTTGCAGAATATAGTTGGACTCATACAGCATGTAGCCTTTTCACAATTCTTTCATTTAGTGACTGGCATTTGTTTCCTCTATATATTTTCATGGCTTGATAGCTCATTTCTTTTTAGTGCTGAATGATATTCCATTGTCTGGATGTCCCACAATTGATTTATCCATTCACCAACTGAAGAACATCTTGGTTGCTTCCAAGTCTTGGCAATTATGAATAAAGATGCTACAGATGTCCACATGCAGATTTTTGTGTAAACATAAACTTTCGACTCATTTGGGTAAATAGCAGGTGGATCATATGGTAAGGATATGATTAGTTTTATAAGAAACTAGCAAACTGTATTCCAGAGTGGCCATACCATTTCACTTCCCATCAGCAGTGAATGAGAGTCTCTGTTGTTCCACATTCGCCCTGGCATTTGGTGTTGTCAGTGTTTGGAAATTTTGCCATTCTAATAGATATGTAGTGGTCTCTCATTTTGTTTTAATTTGTAATTCATGAATGACATGTAATGTTGAACATATTTTCATATGCTTGTTTTCAATCTGTATACCTTCATTGGTGAAGTGCCTATTAAGGTCTTTTGGTCATTTCTTAGTCAGCTTGTTTATTTTCTTACTGTTGAGTTTTAAGAGTTCTGTGTGTATTTTGGAAAATAGTCCTTTATTAGATATGCTTTTTGCAAATATTGTCTTCCAGTCTGTGACTTTTTTTCTTCTATTGAGATTCTAGAGATTTTTGCACCCAGAATTAGGGGGCTGGTGTTGTTATCCCAATCCCTCCAGAGAGCCACAGATAGTCACTTCCAACAGCTAAGGGCAATTCTCTGGAGAAGGGTGCATATGTGGACCCCAGCAGCCCATGCCAAAACATTTGGGTGTTCTGGCCTCCAAAGAGATCTCTGGGTGGGGCCCCAGAAGCATCTGCTGCCATGGTCTTCTTAGAGAAGTGGTTTCATCTGGTTTCTAGGACATGAGAGGTCAGTTTTCTGTGCACACTCCTCACCTTACTCTCTGCTGCTTATACGGACTGTTTGTCAGGCAAACAGTTCATAGGTGGAGTGATGGTCTGGGAATCTGTCTGAAAAACCTAAGTGTTCACTGCCCATGATAATCAGATTGCTTCTCATTGGCAGCTAAACTGAGATACATGATGGAACCATCACTTGGTAACTAAAGGAGAAGCAATTAGATTCAGAGGGTCGGGTCACAGATGTCATCTGCCTCACATTAATGCAGGAGCCCACACATGAAGACCTGTTGAGTGCTAATACTGAGAAGCACATGAGGTGATCTGATCCCAGATAGGCCTTTGCTTCCTGTTCTCATAAAGCCCTGCACTCTTGTAACCTGGTTTGGGGGAAAATTCTGAAAGTTTTACTTCCTTTTCTTACATGTTATTTTTATCATCAGTTCCAATTAGTTGGGATCACCTGGATGAGTCTCTAAATCTTATACCTAAAAGGACTGATAGTGTAAAGTAATGGACCAAATAATACAGAAAAAAAGCATTTAGACACTGTGTGAATGGATGATGAAGGTTAGAACTCCCAAAATAATTTATTTAAAGAGAAACATTAGTACTTTAACTTGACACTACATACTGGTTGAATCTTCAGTATCCAGAGATTTGGTAGCCAAATTCTTTCAGTCATCCTTTCCAGTGTATCCATCCATTTATTCATGGCACAAATGTTAATTGAGCACTTATTATTTGCAGTCAGTGTGCCACATGCTTGGTTTTCAATAATCGGCAAATTTAGACACATTAGATGCTCTCAAAGGTCCTGTAGTATAGAGGGGGAAGATAAACTATCAGATAATAACCCTACTGAGTGAATAATTACATGCTGAAACAAGAATTCTGAAGGAAAAGTAATCAGTTGGAGTTTATGCTCTAGAAGAATGAATTAAGAGAAGCTATCCCTCTGGAATTGACACAAGCTGATATGAAGGTTAAGTAGGAGTTTGTAAGGGAGGAGATCATGTGGTCAAATTTGAATTTTGCACCATGAGAATATCACTGTGGTGCAGAGGACAGACAGGGAAGAGCAGAGAAAAGGAGGTAAGCTGGCATAGTGCCAGACATCAGATGGCTCCTGTTGGTCTATAGTGGTGGCATTGACCGTTAAAAAAAAGGAAAGATTCAAGGCTTATTAAAGAGATAAAATCTGCAGAGCTTGATGATGAACAAGCTATTGGAATGAGAAAGAGGTAGGTGTTTAGAATTATTCCTAGTTTGCTGGCTTGTTTGACAAGAAGAATGATGTCCCCTTTCCCTGAGATAGAAACTCTGAAGGAAAACCAGCTTTGAATGGCAGGCCTGGGGGACTAGGATGGATCATCAATTTAGCCTTGGTCATGTTGGCTTTGAGGGGGTCTATGAGTGAGATAATTGGGCTAGATCTTAGAGATCCTGATGAGAGATTAAATGTGTGACACATCTGTGTATAGGTGTTATTTGAAACCAGGGGCACAGATGGAAATGCATAGGGAGGTAATAGCAAGGACTGTGTCCTCAGAAATGCCAATAGTTAATGGTCTCCAAATTAAAAGGATCCTGCAGATGAAACAAAAATGAAGAGATAAGAGAGTAAGGAGGGAGGAAGCCCAGGAAATGTTGATGCGGAATTCAAAGGAATTGAAATGTCAAAAACGAAGGGAGTGTTTGAATCCAATATTGATGAAAGGTAGAATGAGCCCTGAAATATCTTCACAGGATGTAGAGACATGGTGGTTGATTGAATGATGGTGAGAGAAGACAGATTAAATTAGATGGAAGAGTAGGGTGAACAAATAGAAATGAATAGAGAAATTCTGGCGGAGCAGTTTTAGTGTAAAAGTATTTGAGGTACTATTTGCATTAATAGCAAATAATTCTGACAACCAGTCAAATACAAGTTCTCAAGTATTGTGGAGGGCTTAAAGTACGAGGTCGTATCTTTGTCCTCAAAAAGGTGCAATTTAGTCTTGAATATGAGACATATTCCTTTGATGAAAATATAGAAGGAATTCATGATGAATGAAAGAAAATTTGTACTGAGCTTTTACAACATTTCAGACATATTTTATTTAATACAAAGAACACTGCATATTAGTATTTAGCATATTTGTACTAGAAAAGAGATACATATTTGATGCAAATAATTTTAGAAAATTTAGGTAAGGATATTAAAAAAATACCACTAATATAAACGTATTTTGATGTATTTCCATTCAGTAGTGTTCTCAGAGAATCTGTAGCTTTCACAGTGCCACTCAACTGTAAGTTGAGAAATCAGGATTTGAACATCATTCTGTCTGATTTTAAAATTTCTATTTTTTTTTCTCTAACATTACTGCCTGATAGATGCATTCATAAATGTAAAAATGCATGCTCAACAAATTGTAAAATCAGATGGTCCTTAAAGAGAGGAGAATTTTGGATGAGGCATGTCAAATACATTTCACACAGCAAGTGGAGTTTGAACTGGGTTTTGAAAGACAAATAAAATGTAGATTGGGTCAGCAAATTCAGCTGTAAGGCCAAATCTTGCCCACCCCCTGTTTCTGAATGGTCCATGAACTAATAAAGGTTTTTATATCCTTAAATGTAAATGTAAACAAGACTATTAACCTTTCAGCAAGAGTAGTCGCTGGATTTTGCCTCATGGTCTACAAATCCTAAAATATTTACGATCTGGCTTTTTATAGAAACAGCTTGCTAAACGTATGATTTAGAGAAACATGGGAGGAGTAGGGCCCCTGAGGAAGACAATGACATGAGCCCAAGTCTAGAGGAAGAAAAAACAAGTGATATTCCAGGGAAGGGGAGTGAGGCAAACAGGAAACTACTGGAGGACCTGCCTATTGTGGTCAGGTTCTGGAATGCCTTCGTTACCAGACAAAAAAGTTTGGTCAATATTTTGCTACACAAACATTTGCATAATTACCTCCCTAACTAAATTTTGAAGTTCTTGCAGGCAACAAGTCATATTTTTATTATCTGTGTGTCCTCAAAGAGTCACATGAGGCTGATAACAGATTACCAACTTCATCAGCACTAGGTGATAACCAGCCTTCTCTCAACGCAGTACTCTGAGGGACAACAAAATGCATCCTCCAGCAGTAGCAAATGGGGGAAGAGGAGAAGAAAGCAAAATTCCCCCACAAATCCGTGTGCCTGATGCTTCCCTACTTACAATACTAACAAGAGAAGGTTGGCCAGTTAGTGTGGGCACGTGTGATCTTCTAGCTGGATTATGTTGTTTTAAACAAGATGGCAATGCCCATGTTGGAAATAAGGCTGTTGAGCTCACAATAAATTCTGTTTGGAACCCAGAGTTGAACCTTGAGACCCAGAGCAGCATAATCAAGGCCATGATTGATGAAACGTCTGCAACTCGGAGACATAGTGCAGGACATGTCGGCGCGCTGAGGGCCTGTGTTTGCAATAATGTCAAAGCACCTGCTGCTGACTGATACCTGGGGTGCTCCTGACAAGGCCGTCCCCCTCCTTCAGCGCCCGGCGAGTGCTGGGAGTTAGGCAGTGAGCACCTGTCGTTGGGAAGGACAAAATGGAGCAAAGCAGGGGAAAGCAGCTTGCGCAGCGGCAAGTGACATATTCCCGACGTAGGAGCGGAGCACCAGGTGCTCGGAGGACGGGTGCCGCCCCTTCTGGGCCCTGGCAGCCTGCCCGGCTGCAGAGCTGCAGAGCTGCACTCGCGCCAGCGTTCTGGCATCCGCTCAGCAACCGCTGAGAAGCGTTCTGTCCCTTCGCAGCTCTCTCTCCCAAGGAATAGAGGGCCTCCAGGAGGCAGAGTTAAATCGAAGGGCAGCATTGTTTTCCAGGAGAGGGGAATGCATATTTTACCCAGGCCAGGCAAAACGAGTTTTAAGATCCTTGCCCTATTCCCAAATCCTAGCGTTAAGGATTGGCTTGCCAGCTAATTTCAGATTGTTCTTCCTCTTGGCGTTTGCAAGGCATGGATTGTACTATGTTCTCTCTCTGCCAAATTTGCCACCTCTGAGGCTCTCTGGGAGGGTTTTTGTAACTCCACAGTTCAGTATTAGGAAGGAAAAAAGACAATGAATTCTCCAAAGCAATGATGTGTTTAAAAATATATTATTATGTAAATCGAGCTAATGTGCCTCTATGCTGGGAGCGAGCCTATGGACTTTTAAACAATACTAGTTATGTAAGTCTTAAGACAACAGCAATCATTTCTGCAGTAAGGCAGAGGTGCTCTCCTAGCCAAATCAATATAGATCTTGCAGTCAGATTGCTAAGCAATGTTTCCTCCTCTGTTCTTTCCACTGGCCTTCTAACCCTGCCAAACTGCTGCTTCTCAAGAACACCCGCTGCCCAAGGGGAAAGCCCCACCCTTAAACCTCCCTCCCAAGGGCCCCCACCCACAAGATGGTGAACTTCCTGCTTCTCTTCCGGGTCCTCGGTTCCCGCCGGCGCCACCTGAAGCCCAATCACCTCTTTACATATATTTTCTTCACAACCTATACAAATTGAGCCTGAGAAAAATAAAATTGGTCAGCTTGATCAGACATCCTGTCTTGCTGTCTGTTCTTTGTGTCTCTTGCCCCTTCATTCTCTCCTCCAGGTTGTTGACCCCCGTTGATAGTTCTGCGGGTCGGGACACCACTAAATTCATTGTGTGTTGGAGGGCCAGTCGCCCTGGAAATTAGCAGAGGCATTTCCATTATGAAGGCTGTGGTTACTTTTGCCCCTGCTTATCCACTCTGGAGGGGCTGCTACCCAGGAGGGAGCATATCAGAATCACAGTGGGGGACTTCTCACTGAAAATATGTGCCTGCTGGTATGTACCTTCTTGTAATGGCATGCCCCTTTTAGCTCCTCCATCCCCAAGTCAAATTCCCAAATGTAATCCAAACCAGTAACAGAGTAGCCATGAAGGAATTGAAGCCACCAACACAAATTGTGATGGTAAGAGTATCATGGACATTTGTCAGGTCTGGGACTCCAGGAACTGAACACAAGGAATGTCAAGATAAACTGTTTCCATTGTCAGTTGTTTTTATGGGATTTGGAAACATGAGAATATTGCCCCTTTTCCTGGATTCATTTAGAGAGCTGAAAAAGTGGGGCAGCAGGTTTTCAAAGGCATCTTTTTCCTGCCTGCACCCTCCCGAGTGCCAGAGGGCACCAACTGAGGAACCTACAAAAGTCAGTACAGGACTCCACAGCTGTGGAGGCCTGTGCATTGGGAAACCGGGCCATCAGCTGAACTGGCCAAGGTTGTATATTCATGGTCCAAATTGTTTTGTTTTCCTTCTAAGTACTCTTGTTTTATTAAGGAATAATTTACATAGAATAAAATGCACAGAGTTTTAAGTGTATGGATCAGTGAGTTTTGACAAATACATATACCCAGACACTCATCGTACCCACCACCACAGTACCCATCAAGATACAGAACAAGGCACAGATTGGTGCATCAGTTCAACACACTCTCTCATGCCCTTGTGCTTCAGTGTTCCAGCCTTCAAAGGAAACTACTGATATTTCTGTCACTGTAAATTAAATTGCATTTTCTAGCATGTCACATAACTGAAATGATACAGTTTATAGTCTCTTTTTGGTCTGGCTTTGTTTGCTCAGAACAATGTTTTCCGTGTTTACCCATGTAATAGTGTATTACCAGTAGTTTGCTCCGTTCATTGAGCAGCATCCCATTGTAGTGTTACAATAGCAGTTAGTTATACAGAAGCCAGAGAAAAGGAACCAGCCTATATCACCAAGGAAGACTCCACCACAACCCACCCCTAAGCCTTCCTCAGTTCCCAGTTCCACAGTTGAGGACACCAGTTTATCAGGATGCCCAGACAGGCAAGGACACCTAGACTGTCAAGAGGCCCAGGACCACAGGGACTTCCCTGATTATAGGGCATGTGCAGAGTCCAAAGACCTCATCTGAAAGTAAACCCACCTCATCAATAACATCATCTAAATCTAGTTAGCAATGCAGTTTTGCCACTCTTTCTGCCCCCTTCACTTAGGTACTTATGGGTAAGGTGTCTGCATACTGAGTAAAAGGTTATATAACCTAGAGCTGTGAATCAGCCTGTCAATCAAATAACATAAGACACAGGGCAGGCCTTCTGCCATCTTAAGAAAAAATAAAAGCCAACCCTCATCCTGATAGTGAGGCTGCTCTGGTTTGCAGATGGCCCACTCTCCTGTCTTGAGAGTGTACTTTTTGCTTAACCCAATAAATTCCCTACTTCCTTTCTTGTTATGTGGTCTCTCAACTGAATTCTTTCTTTTGGGAAGACAAGAATTGGAGAAACACAATACATTCAGTTGTTAACAGTATGATTGTACCACAGTTTGTTTATATGTATTCATCTTACAGATGAATACATATAAACAAACTGTGGTACATGTGGCAATGAAATACAGCAGCAGAGAAATCCTACACATTTCTTTGGATGGCTGTATGTTATTATTTTTCTTGGGTAAATATCTAGAGGTGACATCTCTGGGTTATAGGGTAGGTGAATGAATTTAACATTTATTAGGAACTACCAAACAATTTGCAAAAGAGTTGTACCATTTTTCACTCTCTGCAGCAGCGTTTCAAAGTTCTAGGTGCTCCCCATCCTTGCTAGTCCTTGGTATTACTCATCCTGTTTCAGCTATTGAAGTGGGTGAGAAATTGTATTTCATTGTAGCTAAACTTTTCCAAAGCAGTCATTTTCCTAGGGACCTAGTGCTAAATTCTAGGATAGCCTTAGCTAGGTCGTGAGAGGCAGAAATTGAAATAGAAGGTTTCTATTCAGAGTAAGTCTGCATATTCTCACTCGAAAAAAAAAGACCTCCAAGAAGCAGTTTGAATTCAAAATTCCTTCCCAGAAGTCTAGTTTCCTTACCAGCTGTTTATAAATATTTACCTTCACATTTTTAATGACGCCAATGTATACAGTACAAATACCAGGTGCTTTAAATTATAAATATTCATGAGAGAGGTTGCCAGTTGCTCTTATGTAGGATACAGAGTACTCTGCCCATTTCCATCTACAGGTCTATAGAAAGCTTTTTGGGCATGTAAGTGGTAAATGCCTTGGAGAATAAGCTTCCTTGGTTTGAGTCCTTTTTTCTGCTTGGAATATGACTTAAGACATGTTATTTTGCCTCTCTAATGGGCCGTAATATCCTCCTTCATACACTGCTATAATAATAAATCTGCCTCCTCGAGGTGTTATGTGTGTTAAGTGACATAGTGCATCTAAAACATGAAGCCTGCTGTCTGGCACATGGGAAATGTATAATAAATTAAAAACATTCAAAAAGAGAAAATCTCCAGAGAAGATTCACCCTCTGTCATCCTCCTTTTCTGCATCCAACAGAATTACAGGGCTGGTTTGGGTCCCTACTGTTAGGGTCACTTAAAACCAGTGTCTGTGATCTAAGGGTTAATAGGCAGCTGGTACATGACATAATTTCAGGCTTCTAAAGAAACTCTCTCTGAAGGAATAGATCTCTGGAGAGTAGGACCTGGAGGCATTTGTGAAGCCCTTGACATTCCATGTGAAATAATGTGATAATCCTGATTTTGTGTACCAAAGTGCATAGGAGTATTCTATTTTTTCCTGCATCCATAGCTTGGATCCCAGACCCCTTTAGAGCCACTGCAAAAGAAGGCATGGCCAATGGAGGGTATGGAACAGACTGGGACAGAAAGGCTGAGGATAGCGTTTCAGCTCTGCCACTGGTATGAATCGCCCCTGAATGAGTTACTCAATTACTGTAAACTTCAGTTTCCACAACTTTGAAATGGAAATAATAATATCTTGTACCTTATAGGGTTACTGAGAGAAATAAAAGAATAATATGATTGGCACCCAGTAGGTGCCAAACAAATGTTAGTTCCCTTCCCCTCCACTGGTCTGGCTTTTCAGTGACAGAAGTCCTTCCTGATGCTCTTTTCCTTCTATTTTGGTGCTGAGCTTAGTCTTTTGTTAAATTGCAAATGACTTTGGGAATGATAACATCAGGCTTCACTAGCCATTCTTACCTTACTATGAATGTATCAGATTGTTTCTTTAAAATAGAGGATTTCTATCAGTTACCCACAGACCACAGAGGAGAAAAATATAAGAAAGTGAGTTTATTAGACATTTTGCCTTAAACAATAGTATTGAACTAATGGATAAAGTCCAGAACCCTTTTTGCATTTCTGTGCCTCCCTGCATCTCTGAAATCTCTAGCCATTAGTAGAGCAGCTCAAAGAATTTTTATTTTTAGTAATCGGAATCCCCTCATCTTTTAACTCAGGCATCAGCAAATTGTGGCCCTAGGGCCCAATCCAGCCTATGGCCTGTTTAATAAATAAAGTTTTATTGGAACACAGACATACCCATTTTTTTATATCTTGGCTGTATCTGCCTTTGCACCACAATGCAGAATTGAATAGTTGCAGCAGAGAACAATGGCTTGCAAAGCCTAAAATTCGTACCATGTGGTCCTTTATAGAAAATCTTTAACTCCTGATTTAAAACCACATCTAGTCTCTCCTTGACACTTTGGGGATATGGGAGAGAAGACAAGAGGATTCAAATGGCTTGAGACGCGGTGAAGAGGCTGGGCAGAGACTGATCCTGTATGAACAGATGTGGGTCTAAAATCAATCATTTCACCATGATTGACTAACTGGGCACCTTTCTGCTTATTTAATTCTTTGAGATCTTATCAAATTCTCAACCCTTTAAAAAACAGGAAGAAAAACTAGTTGGATCAAAAACAACTCCCAAAACAGTGGGTTTCAGATAATTTATTTCTTCTCATCTTTTTTTATTTAAATTTTATATAAATCTCCTAAAAAAGTTTGAGAACTATAAATCAGGGACTGAATATAATGAAAGATAAACATGCTCATATAAACAATGTGGAAGGAGTACAATGAAAGTTAAAGAGTAAAAAATTTTAAGGAATTATGTATAGAATAATTTGAGGTCAACATTTATCTATTAAAAGTCTGTGACACACTGGTAATTAAATCAATAGCAACATGTGAAAAAAAAAGGTTTTGATGGAAATAAAGTATTGGGGTAGAGGATAAACAAGCTTTATTTTAGCAAACATTACCTCAAAGAAATTTCTAGGGCTCTGATTCAAATCCTGTGGGGACTTTGTTTTCAGAACTGTCCATATCATCACCGAATGTGGAAAAAGATGAGACTGAGGAAAAATAAGCACACTGAGGAGGGAAGCAAACAGAGAGGGAATCGAGCTATGAACAAGTAAGTCTGCCGATCACAACACACGTAGCCTCAGGGAAGGGACAATAGAGAGATGACAAAAGAGGGGCAAAAGAACCTCCTTCTAAGACCATGTATGAGGATAACAGTCACTAAAGGGATGGCTGGCTGGTAGGAAAGTCTGCGTTATGCAAGTGATGTTTCCTTAAGACTTTATCTATAAGCTCTGCAGCTGTCTCTAGTCAGTGTCTTAGAAGTCCCCATCTCTTCATTTCCTTACTCCTAGGTGAATGGGTAGAGAATGCAGCTTGACATTTCTCTACCTCCTCTCTCCATGAGACAGGGGTGAGAGCAGACACAGAGTTAAATTAGCTAAAGTGAAGTCAAACTTTAGGCAGAACCAACTGCACATGGAGAGAGAGAAAGAAACAGGCTCAATCTGAAAATGCAAAGACCCTTGGGATTGGGTTTACTTTTATCTTAGGATATGAATCTAGCTTTAAGGCTCATTGCATGGAGAGCCATGGAGCATAGATTGCACTACAGAGTAATTCCCACCTTGAAGAGAGAGCGAGCCATATGTGCCAGCCCAAGATCATTCCCAGGGGAGAGGGGAATAATCAACCTACCTACCTACCTGTTTGTCTGTCTACTTACAGGCCTAGTGACTCCATTGTCCAAGTAAAGTAGGGAGCTGCTCTGAGACACTAACAGTCAATAACTGGGGGATGGGTCAAACAATCCATTAAAGGAGGTTTGGGTTGGGATCCCATATGTACCCTAAGGTTTGAGCACTTAGAAAGAATGAGTAGGTTACCTGGTTTAGAGTAAAATAGAGGGGGTCACTAGGATGGAGATGAGGATGGGCAATGTCTTAAAAGCAGTTGACTTCTGGCATGGGATAGAGTCAAGGTGAATCCCCTTCCATCTAACCCAAGCATCTCCCTTCCACACCTATGTATCTGTGGAATAGATGGAACACATGCATGACATCATTTATTTGGAGTTCATATTGTTTTTTTGAACAACTGAATATGGATTAAAAAAACAGCATTATTAACATTATTTAGGTGTATGTCCTAGGAATATTTTGTCTCTATAGGTGTAAATGTATTTTCTCTTGTTCTTAAGAAAGAAAACTGTGTGCCTTCATGTTGTTTCCTTTAGTTGAAAGTTTTAACACCATTTCTATTTGCTTCTGCTCCTTTTTAAAAAAGGTCTTTACTCTATTTTATACTTAACTATTAAGTAATGCTTTGTAAAATTCTATTCAAAATAAAAACTAATTGCAGCTACATTTATATATTTCATTGATACTGAGATGCATACTTTTCCATATTCTATTGTTGCCAAGATCATAATGCCACTTGCTTCTAACAACCCCGGTGGGTCAGATGACAGTTGGGATTGCCTGTGCCTGAGAAAACTTGGTCATTACTTTATATACTTTATGTATCATGTTGGCAGTATCTGTATTGTCTAATTTCCTTCAAGGACTTGATCCTGGAATGAAATATTTTGAAGGCAGAAATAGAGCTTTGAGGTATTAATTCATTATTAATGAAGCTAATATTTGATGTTAGAGAAATTAATGCAAGTCCATATTTTCCTGAAAAGTCACACCAACTGCTTTATGTGAATAAAGAAAGGAAGATACTCACAAATCAAGTAGGGAGGTTTTGTTACTAGGCACAAGTCAAAAGATATCCTGTCCCATGGCAACCAATGCAACCAAAGTCAGGAGAAATGGTCATCTCCCTTGGAATATGTGAAAAATGGAAAATTAAACAAAGCCACAAGAAACTGTTGTGACTGATTCACATATTACACAGGACTGTCATAAAGGAATTATGTCATAGATTAATTGGCCGCATGTTTTTTCTTATTTTTTTGGTATACGTGCATTTTAGTTAATAGAACCTAGCATTTCATGAAACGTGATGTTGGGCAAATGGCATAATTGTTTGTAGGATAAATTATTTTGGAAAATAACATGATGGGTGATGCAACCTGGATGATGATATCATAAGGAACATACCTAAACTAAGTTAGGTTTATTTAGATTGCTGTAGAAAGGAGACTAGAGTTCAGAGAAAGCCTGAAGGCATCATAGTGAAGGGGTTTTGGGGGAGGGTTTCTGATAGCATTTGGGCTTTGGATGAGTATGAAAATAAACAAGGAATCAGGCTGGTTCTAGATTAGATGATGTAAAGAAATTAGGGTAAATTTTATCTAGGAAGCAGGGAGACCAAAGTGAGGCAAAGATTGTCATTGGTTAAGAACAATAGTCAAAAGAGGGGATGTTTACTCATTGTTGTGGTTGTGAAAGGGCCTTGGTCTGCCTGTTGCAGACATGATCATCATGTGGCCTCTTCTAAGCATTACTTATGTTCATTTGGGAACATCATGTCCTGGCTACCAGTGGGGTTATTACAGTAAAAATATAAAAAAATTCACTGGACTTGGAGTTGAAAGCTTGAGTTTAAGGCCTCACATCTTTTGGGTGTGAGAATTTGTTCAGTTTTCATAACCTTTTTGAACTGCATTATCCTAAACTATAAAACGGTTCTACTAATATGTACTTGAAATGGTTGGTGAGAAGATAAAATGGAAACACATACATAAATGACAGAAGGAAGCAATAATAATTAAAAAAGCTGATTCCTTCAAGCTGTTTTAGACAGAAGGCCCAAGCTGCAGGGGACCCTAGGCCTTGAGTGGAAGTGAAGAGGTTTGGGAGGCTACACAGTCTGGCCTGTTAGGAGAGTTTCTTGATGAAGAGGAGCAAACTCAGAAACAGAATGGCCAGGAGGCTTGTACACAGCTGGAGAGTCAAGAGCCTGCCTAATGCATCTGAGAGCAGGTTCTTCCAGAAGCAGACCCTGAGCCAAACATTGCTGTGAATGTGATTTATCAAGGAAGGCTTCCTCGGATGGCCAGTCAGCGATGGTGGGCAGTAGGAAAGGGAGAGGGAAGAGGCCAAGCACCCATGTGATGTCAAGTGAAACCCCAGGTGCAGCCTGTTTCTGCCAGAGGCTCTGGAGCATAAATGATGCCTCAGAATTTGTCCAGCCTCAAGACAAAGGAACTGGGCTTTTGCACTTCTGTACAAGTTAGTCTGTGGGCTCCTGTGGGCAGGGTCTGGGCAGCTGCTGCACCCCACAGTGGCAGGAGGCAGCCATCAGCAGCAAAGCATGCAGGCTGAGGGAATGGATGCATAATGCCAATGAGATGACACAGGCATCCGGATGGGGCACTAACAGTGTCCTCTGGACTGAGGAACAACTTCAAAGGGCCTTTCCTGGACA
Source organism: Manis javanica (assembly GCF_040802235.1). Classification (NCBI taxonomy): domain Eukaryota; kingdom Metazoa; phylum Chordata; class Mammalia; order Pholidota; family Manidae; genus Manis; species Manis javanica. The sequence continues at coordinate 36,972,103 of NC_133160.1, read as the reverse complement.
TATTCATGGAAGTCTTCACCAGCCCCCAAGTTCTGTGGTGACATCCCCCCATTACCATACTCACCTGGAGACCAACTGTCCCCCATAATCTGTCACTTCCTGGTGCATAGCAGTAATGGGAAGGCTAGTATTTCAAATGCAATATGTCAGATAAAACATTTAAAAGACATTGTTCTGTCTGACATGTCACTGGAGTGTGACATGACTATGGGAGCTCTGTTGGAGGTAATGAGGCAAGATGAACCTTAGCAGATTGATTCTGCGGAGCACAGTTCAGAGACTGAGCTAATATTATTACTGACCATAAATGTTGTTAGGGAGATGTGGAGAGGATGTTAATGCCACTAAACATTGCAATCAAATCTCAATAATGACCAGTGAAGCAGGCTAATAACTTGTAGATTATGTGTGCCATGCATATTCATTCCTTCAGAAAACTCAACTTTTAGCTGCAAGAATTTCAAAGGCCTCCACTGCAAACACTGAGCTTAAAGCCACAAGGGGGAGAAAGAAAAGAAGCTGGCCATTCTGTTAGGATTATCTGAGTCTTTTGCTATTGAGTTACTTTCCTTCCCTCCTTCTCACAAATGAAAATGGAAAAATAGAGTAAAGATGCAGATTCACTCATAGGTAGGAAACTCCGGAGTGCACGCAACACATCCCTGTTAAGTCAGGAGGGACCCCGAAACCAGAGGGGCTCACTTGTAACATAAAATGCGTAAACTCAGACCTCCCACTCTTGTTTCTCTGGCTTTGGGGCTTGCCGGGCACATTTTGGAAAAATAAAAAGTCCTTGTCATAAAGAAAGAGGATGGCCTGTATGTACACTTGTTAAAAATTAATCTCTCACCAAAAACCCATCCAGGAAAATCTAAGGAAAACCCTTCAGGGGAAATATTATCATTGCCCCAGTGATTTTCATGTGCTCAGGATCTCCTGGGAGCCATAGTTTCTTTAGAATTGAGACATGATTTCTGAAGGTTTGATGTTTCTTTATCTTTAGTGAAGTCCATTTTGGCGGACTTGTCTTCTCACTGCAGGGCTTAAGAGCTGGAAGATGACAGTGTCTCTGAGTGCTGTTGACGCCTCACTGACCTCTCTTTACCCGAGAAGCTGCTGCCCCCTGGAGTCAGACAAAGGAATACCCACATTCTCCTATCCCTCCCAAACCACTCAACTTCCAGGGAAAGCAAATGTACTTGAAAATAATAACTCAGCAGGCTTTCCCTTAATCAGTAACAGAACCTTCACATAATGATACCCTTGCAATTCTTCTGTCTGTTCCCACTCACCTTTTTATACATGAGAAAAAGTTCAGAAAGAGGACCTGTTTGCCGTGGGCCACTGACTGTGGGCAGCACTGCTGGAAACGTTACAACCTCCGGTGACAAGAGCCTGAATCCTGAAGATACTGCTTCTAGTGTTTGTCCCTTGGGCCTCCAGAGATGGGGACTTTGGAAAGAAAAGGTTTGGAGATCTCTTTTGTTCCACAGCAGCAGTTTCACATGGAGTCTAAGCACAAAAGAAGAGAAGCCAGTGCATGGAGACTGAGTATGGTGACAATTCTCCTAGAACTTTCGGATTTTCTCCGAAGTGAAAGATAATCTTCTCAGGTTCACATTTGGCTCTCTCTTCCCCCAGGGTGCGTCAACAGTCTGGATTCATGTCCCAGGAGCTGAGCCGCCTAGGCCTAGGCCAGTGGTTTCAACCCTACCTCCTCCACCAAAGCCCTTGGCAGATAGAAGTCTGTGGCTCATTAGGCAGTTATTGATGGGGAGGGGACCTTATCCAACTTTTCCAGGAGTCATGGAATATTTATGTTAAACAATAAGAAAAGAAAAGAAAAAAATACCTTAAATTCTGATACAAGTCTCCACTGTTTCTTGCTTATTCACCTTCAAAATTATGAGTGTAACATAGAAGCATAGCTCTTAAAAATTTGGATGAGTAATTCATGGTTTACTATTTTAGAATTTTGAGAGAATCTCTTCTTCTACTCCTAAATATTGGATGAATATCTTCATGGAAATTAAATATTTTCTCTTCCATCCTTCTCTTTCTCTCTTTCTTTTTCTTTTCCTTTTCTATCTCTCTCTCTCCCCCTCTCTGTCTCCCTCTCTCTTTACTTCCTCCCTCCCTTCTTTCCTTCTCTCCTTTCTTCTTTCAGAATAGGATACTACTGTGTTCATTAGAATTCTAACTCCGTCTCCGTCAGAGCAGGTGAGTTGGCAGCAGTGAGCTCGGAGGAAGGTGACATGGTTGCCATGCACTGAGTAGCTCTGTCTCAATCCGCCTGCTGACCAAGACACCAGTCCAGAGGTGGAAGGCACTGAAAAAGAGCAGAGGGAAAGCACAGGCTGCAAATTACTAGAGACAAAATATCTGTTTCCTTCTATACTATACCTTTTTTGTACAAGAATGTTACTAGCAAACTGTCTATGTAATTTAAATTTCAGGTTTTATGCCTTTTTGAATATTCCTCACTAAAGCTTAATTTGACAGGCAAGAAAATTGAATCTGAAAAAAAGGTTTAATTCACTCATTTTGCATATTTTTTGCGGGCTTTTGTTATTGATACTTAATTGTCACAACAGTAATTCCGAATGTTTATCCCTTTCTTAACAAGCCATTATTATCACATCCCTAGATGAAAGGAAAACTGATCAATCTTAATATCTGACTTGGGAATGAAAAGAAGAGGAAAAAAATAGTCAGAAGGGAATGATGGGGCAGTTCCTGATGGGAGTCAAGGCAGCTGCCTCAGGAAATAGCCTTCACAGCTTCTTAAAGACAAAAGCAGGATTACCTTCCTCAGACAGAAGCACAATGTCCTCTTCTACTGGCAAAGAAGATTCAGCAGAATTTAGGGGTTTACTGTACCCAGCTTCACTGGGATCTTCCCATATGTCCCCCTTCCAATTTTTAGGATCCCTTTCCTTCTCAATAACCTCACCCTAACATTGGACATCCATAAAGTTGAGAATTTCATTTGCATTGTAATTTTGCCACTCTCAGGATGCTCTGGGTTTGGTTTTTAGAAATTTCAACCCTGCAGCTACAGAAGAAGATTTCTTTCAGAGCAAATACAGAAACTGTCAAGTCATTTGTGCAGAGCTTGAGCCCTGAGATCATTTCCTTTCCCTACTTTTTCCACTCGAAGGAGGAGCAAACAGCCAATCCCATTATATCCCTTAGTTTGACTAAAAATGTTGAACAATATCTGATACATGGTTGCCCAAACCTTAACCTTTTATACATATTTGATAGAGGATATCTGATGGTGATATTTTGCCTGTCTCTATTGCTACATCATACTTTGAATTACCAGTGCCCTCTTTACTACTGGAAATATTCCTTAGTGCCTTTAAGTCTAATCAGACCAAAGGATCCATTCCAGAAAATTTAGAATCAATTCAGAAAAATTATTCTTAAGACTCTGTTTCTCTCAAAACACTTCTAGTCTAAAAATCTGTGTCAGTCACAGTTCCACAAGAGAAACAAAACCAACAGGACACACACACAAACTCATACATGCACATACACACACCTGAGCTCATACATACTTATATATTAAAAGTTTTTTTGCAAAGAATTATTCTTTGCAATTGTGAAGGCTGGCTGGACAATTCTGAACCATAGAGTGGGCCATCAGGAAAAGAAGCCTGGACATTTTGGGGCACAAGCTGAAGCTACAGTCCACAAGCAGAATTTCTTCTTCCTCAGGGAAATATCAAGTCTACTTTTAAGGCCCTTCAACCAGTTCAGGGAGGCCCACACAGATTACTGAGGATGATCTTCCTTACTTAAAGTTTACTGGTTGTAGATGTTAGTCACATCTCTCATCCATTCGTGTTAACACCTTCAGTGTTTAATTGAATGACTAGAGAGTGTAGCCTCGCCACGCTGACCTATAAACCTTACTGTCACACCATGCACCGAAGATGATTTTTAAAAGTAAAATTCTGTCCATATTTTGCTTCAGTTTTGTTATTCCTATTTTCAGTATACTTACTTTTAAACATATATGTCAAGATAGAGTTCTTTGGTTAAGTCCAAAGTTATGAAGTGTTATTGATGTGCTCAGATCAGCCAGGTGTACCATATTGTTTGCATCTCATTTCACAGGCACTGAAGTCCACATGGAACCTGGTTCACCTGAGCATAAGGCATGTCCTGGAAGAGAAAAGAGTTTCACGAAATGGCAACAAGAAGGAATGGAAAGTGAACGGGTCTTGGATGTGAGCACAGTGACCAGCTCAGCAGGTGTGTATTTTAAACTGTCAGGACATTTTTTGAAGGTCATTTACTCCCCTCAGCTATTTTCAGTTTCCCTATCTTCCTGCTCAGGTGTCATCTCTTTCTCCAGCCCCACAAAAGCTAAAGATTGGTCCTGTATTCACAGTCCCCCATCTATCATCTCTTACCCCTCCTATTATGACAAACTTTCTTCCTCCTGGCTCCTCACTCCCCAGAAGCAGTAGGGCTTAAAGAAATCTGCATTCTCCTCCTCATTTTTCTTAAGTTCCCATAATTGACACACCAGAGGGAACAGAAAATGCTGGAGAAAGTCAATAAGCCACATTAGTTCACTTCTGGCAGTTGTTCCTAGAATGGTCTAGTTTTAATTCCATGCACACATGAGTGGCTTAACCTAGGCTTTGAAGCATCTGCCTCATTAAGGACATATATAGAGAACATCTCAAAAGAGTAAGTTTTGAGCTTTTTATTTTTTATCATTCCTTTTTATCACGACCTTTCCCCTTCTCAGTAAGAGGCATGTATATTGCCTTGGGGATAAGTAGATCATTAGAGAGAAAATGAAAGAGCAAACAGCCAATGTTAGCTTCCGGACTTCGAATACAGCCTTTTGAGAATCCAGAGGGACAGCCTCAGAGAGGCAGGGCAAGGTTTAGGCCATAATCCTAGGATTAGAGAGGGAATAGAGAGCCTTCAGGTCAAGACAGCATCTTTGCTCCAATCATATAGCAAAGGAAAAACTATATGTACATAAAGAGACATGGCTGAACTCAATAAAAGACGAGCATTCCACAGTCAAGGATCAGAGAAGAAAAACAAAATGGTGAGCTGAGCAAAAGGCAACACTTTGCTGCACTTTGAATAGGATGTAGGTAGGAGTTCCAAGGGTTTTCAGTCACTCCCAGATCAGGGGAACTGAAAGTGTCCGCTGGCGTGGACACCCCCACTTGGGACAAGAAGGCGAAATCCCTTTGCCAGCCCTTTCTTGGGGGTGGAGTTCCTAGTGAGCTGAAACCTGAGAAAGGTGGGGACATAGACATATCTAAACTTTCCTATTAAAAGTCACGATTTGTAAAATTGGATTTGAACTGAGCCACTTCAGTAACTCAAGGAAATACCTCCAAACACCACACTGGAAGGCTCAAAAGAAAGGCAAGAGAAACAAAACAAAACAAAATACATGCTAAGCAAAAAGTGTAAGAAAAGTTATATCTGGCAAAATAAAAGTTGAGACATTACTAGGATAGAAAGGGACTCCATATAGTTATGGAAAAATAGCCTGCCAGTGGGAAGCTATGCTGATCATGAATTTATAGGCACTCAGCAACATAACTGTCAACCTGAAAAAGTTAAACTTTCAGAGTCACAAGGAGAAATTAACAAACACAGAAACACTGGGGATTTAACACACCTCTATCAAAAATGGATAAATTTAAAATCAAAAGTGGATAAATTAAACTGACAAATACAAGAACTCAGATAAACAATTTAAACAACAAAATGTCTAACTGATCTGTTATCTGTTCTTTTTTTCTTCATTTCACATTCTACACAGAGTATTTATGGACCAAAAAAAAAAGCAAGAATGTTCTGAAATATTTAAAACTTTAATGGGAATTATAAACACTGGATTTATGATCATTATATGCTGGAATTTGCAAGGGAGAGATGTTTTGTAATTTCTAAAGAAATGAAAACTTAGGAAGAGCTAAGCTAGAGGAACACCACAGGCACTGGGAGGTGTGGCGGTATGGACCCAAGGGGACCCCAAGGATACTTGGAGTCAGCACTGAGAGCCATGCTCTCCTAGTGCCCAGCACAGACCTAACCCAAGCCACTGTCTTGTGCTGACACTGGGTTTTACAGGTAGAAGAGGGAGAAGAGTTCCTCCTCTCACTTGTGCGTATTGAAACTTCATCAACAGAATCATCAGCAGAACACCTATGGATGTCCTAGCAGTACAATGCGACTTGTGCCTTGGGACTTTGCCTACCCTATTTGAACTGCCTGGTGTGGACTCTCCCCCATGCCAATATTCTGTGACAGTCACAAGCACAGACACACGACCCTGTGACCTCCACAAACAAGTCCTGAACAGCCAGAGGAACAGTGGTGGTATGCAGGGCAAAGCCCAGAGCTGGTCACCTGGGTAGTGAAAGCTCCCCCATTACAAAGGGAGCTGGAGAGAATTCATGATTTCCGGGATGCTACTGTTTGCTGGATATAGTTGTCCTTTTATGGCCAAAGTTAAAGGGAACAGACATTGACATGAAGAACGGTTTCTTTTTCAGAGAAAAAATAGCTTTCATTGTCAAATCTTTGAAGAGAACACCTTACCCAGAGAAATGGTACTAACAGAAACCTGACTCTCTGAGACAACCAACCAATTTCTACTTACTCAATAAAAATTAATCTAAAGGAGAGAATATTCACTGGGGATTAGAGAAAGATATTCTTGTCCCATCTTTCATTCATTCTGTCCCCAAGTTTTCACAAACTCCTCCATCCATCTCTCCCTCCAGTGTGAATAGCCATGTATCACTACTGACATCCCTATTCAGACGTGAATGAGACCTTCTCTTTATTCATTCTCATGTGAATAAGACCCCTTAGGGCCCCTCTTCAGATCCTGTGCCCAGCAATCTGCCTGTGATGGACTGAGGGTTTGTGTCCCCCACCAATTCATCTTTGAAACTCCACCCCATGATGTGATAGAATTGGAGATGGGGTCTTTGGCAGGTAATTAGGATTAGATGAGGTCACGACAGTGAAGTGCTCATGGGTGGGATTAGGGCTTGTGGAACCAGACTCTGGAGAGCTTGCTTCCACCACTCTGCTCTCTGCCAAGTGAGGGTATAAGGGGAAGGCTGCAGTCTGTGAGCCGGAAGAGGGTTGATACTGGATTCTGACCCTGCTGGCTTCCTGACCTTGGGCTTCCAACCTCCAGAGCTGTGAAATATGAATTTCTATTGTTTATAAGCCACCTAGTTTCTAGGTATTTTGTTACAGCAGCCTGAGCTAAGACACTACCCAACTGCCTCCTATTGCTCTTTCCCTTTTGCCCTGGTTGCCTGCCCCACCAGTTCAGGTCTGGTGTACGGCTCCGTCCTACCACACTGATGGAGTGTGCTCTACCAGACCCTGTGCTAGGCACTGTGTATACAGCAGTGGGCAAATTAACTGTGCCTGCTCTCGTGAGTTTTATAACATGATATGGAAGATACTTAATGTCAAACACAGTTGAATATTTAAGTGAAAATTAATTCTGAAATGTTCAAAGAAAGAAAATAATTTGTTCTGTGAAGGAGAGAATAATATGACAACCAGGCTTTAGTCTGAGGGCCACAGAAGGAACTGCCTGCCATTGAGGTGATTCTGAAGGTCGATGAGCAGAAAGGAATTCCCAGATATGGGGGCTCTGTAGGCGGAGGAAATAGTTCTCTCAGTTGGCAGAGCATTTTTTTTCCAATAGAAAGGGAGAAGAATATCTTTCTTTGGTTTATCCACATGAAATACAGCTTGGTTTATTAAAACATTAAGAATCTCACATTTTCTTCTCAAAACCTTACAGTACTTCTCAGAGTAGTTCTAGCATCTAAATTTCATAAAAGAAATCAAAGGCCAGCCTAATTTTCTTGTTTAGGTAACATTTCTTTTCACCTTAGTATTGTTTCTGTTGAGCACTTGTGATTTCACACATTATTTCATTACATTTAAGATTTTCACCAGTATGCAAGAATCCTATCTTTAATTATTGTCTCCTGGGTCAGGTATTTATTTATCTCAGGGTATTTTTCATTGCATTTAATTAATTTGATATGATATCAACTGTTTGTCCTCTCTTTTTTTCTTTTTTAAAGAAACATTGATTATTCTCATCTTTACTGTCCATTTGCTGCTGTAAAAATATATTATATTCTCTTCAATAATTTTTAGCTTGATTTCTTTCCCTTCAGATGCTGGCAGAAATCCCCAAGCATATACTGTAGGATCAATTCTCTTTCTTATGGACTAGCTACTTTTTTCTCTCTAAGAATTGTCAGCCCCACATTGAGCTATTGATTTCCAAACTCCTTTCCATACTTTGTCCTTACCCTATTGCCATCATTGATTAGACAATGAATGGGCATCTGTCCCAAGCTGTGCTCTCTCTTGAGAATTTATAATTGGGTTTTAGAGTGATGTTTGGGCTCTAACAAGCCTTTATGTAGTTTGCAACTTCCTGTTTGAGACCTTTCTTAGACCTAACAGGTCACAGAATCCACAAAAAACCCTGTATTTTATTAATACATTCCCTTTTTATATTTATGTTTGTACAATTGTGTTTGTGGTACTTGCAGTCAAAATAGTTTGCCTAAAATCAGGTATCAGGAGGAATTATTTCAATCTTCTAAATGGCTGATCACTCTAACCTACATGTAGAAGATTAGGAAATATTTAAAGAATTTAAAATTGATGAAAGACAGTTTTCTGCTTGAATGGCAGAAATGTGAATGCAAGTTGCATATAATGAATACTTACACATTGCAGGCTTGAAAGAGAAAGATAGAGGATTTAAAAGGCATTATGAGAGTTTTCTTCAGTTCTGTACAGCCTTTGATGTTCACAGAGCTTGTTAAATCCCTGTCAGGCAGACATAGTAAAGGGGGTGGAGGCCTGTTGTTTCCTACAGCAATGGTCATTTATACAGAGTCCAGAAGACACTATTTTTTAAATAAAAAGTTCATGAATAAAATAAATGATTTTTTTATATGTATGGAAATAGAACCAAACACTTTTAGATCAAGGCATACTGATAGTACAAAGTGAGATAGATTAGTGAAGATAAGATTAATACTTTCTTAGTCTAGTAATTGGTAGCTGTAAATGATATCTACTAAAATTCATGTGATCACTAAGCTGAGAAAAGAATATGAGAACAGATTTCTCATCATTTGTGTGGCCAAAAGACCAGAGTTTTCTTTAGTGAATTGTGAGCCTGGAGCCCCCTCCTTAGTTTCATATGGAAGGTGAAGTCTTGAAACAGAAGTGATGCACAGCATTAAAAAAGCAGGACATGAGAGAATCCCATTTTGTGGGTTCACAAATCTGCCTTGGCCAAGAGAAGAAGCAAAGGACTTTGTTTTTATTTAACAATTTATTAGTATTAAATAATAATAAAACTCTTACTCATTGGAAGTTGTGTGACATGGGTAATGGTTCTTAGAGGAAAAACAACAGCTTCATCCAGAAAAGTAGGATGGCTGGAAATTAATGAACTAAGATTTCAACTTAAGAAAAAGCAACAAAAACAATGAAACTAATCAAACCACAACAAAGCATTATAAACCTAAAAAAATACAAGGAGGTAAGTAATAAAGTACTTGAAAGAAAACAAATGTACCATAGATAACATCAATAGTGCCAACCCTTATTTATTTAAAAAGATTATAAAAAGTGACAACCCTCTAACAGGGTATATGAAGAAAAAGGGCACAAAGAAACAATGTTAGAAATTTTGGAATATAAAACTTACATTCCTAAAGATGAAGATAATAAATAAAATGATAATAGAGATAATTATGGAGAAACATGTGCAAACATATTGGAAAATCTAGTGAAATTGAAACAATATTCCTAGAAGTGTGAATAATTTCAGGAAATAGAAAATTTGAGTTGATTTACTCTTAACCTACTTACATTTAAAGGAAAACTGTACCAAGTATTCAAGAAATAGATAATTCTAAACTTAAGAAAATTATTTCAGAGCCTGGAAAGGGAGGATACTTTGAAACACATGTCTTGAAGCTAATAAAACCTTGATAGGAAAATCAGGATAGAACAATAGGATACATGGAAATTATAATTCAAACACTCATAGACATATATAAAATTATTGTCATATAATTCTCCATATTAGCATATTGGAAAAAAGTGTACCAAGTTTATGATTAAGAAAAAAATTTGATAAAATTTAACAACCATTCATGACAAAATCAGATAAAAAAACTTCTTAAAATGGGAATAGAAGATGATCTCCTTAACTGATAAAGGATTTCTAATGATTACATTAGTCAGGGTGCTCTAGAAAAACAGAATGAACAGGGTGTTAGGGTATATATATATACATATATATTTCTGTCCCAAATCTGCAGGGTGAGCAAGTAGTCTGGAGTCCCTGGGAAGACCCAACATTGCAGTTCAAATCTGAAGGCCAATTGCTGGCAGAATTCCTTTTTGCTTAAGAGCAGTCAGTCTTTTGTTCTATTCAAGTGTCAACTGATTGATTGAGGCCCACCCACATTATGGGGGGAAACCTACTTTATACACCGTTCACTGATTTTAATGTTTATCCCACTCAAAATCACCTGCACAGAAATATCTAGAATCTCTGGATACCATAGTCTAAGTTGACACATGACATTAACTATCACCATAATGAAGCATTTAAAAGCATTAAAAAAAATCAGGAATATGGCAAGGATGCCTGCTCCTATTAAGTCTGTTCAGCATGTGCCACAGGTCCTGGCTACTGTAATAAGACAAATAAAAAAGAAAAATGAAAGGAACCTATTGTAATAAGACAAAAAAAAAGCAACAGAAATGAAGCATAGAAAGATTAAAAAACATGAAATCAAATTTTCATGGTATTTCCATGATGTGATTGTTTCAAAGAAGTTTTACCAGAAAATTACCTTTAACAAGACAATTTAGTAAATTTTCTAAATCTGAACCAGTATGTAAAAAGTCAATTTTATTTCTATATATTACCCATAAACAACTGGAAAAATGCAACTTAAAATGTTAGCATAAAAACTGAAGGAACAAAACAGCAGCAGACTCACAGACTCCAAGAAAGGACTAATGGTTACCAAAGGGGAGGGCTGGAGGAGGGGGGGTGAGGAGGGAGGGAGAAGGGGATTGAGAGGTATTATGATTGGCACACATGGTGTGGGGGAGATCATGGGGAAGACAGCATAGCACAGAGAAGGCAAATAGTGACTCTGTGGCATCTTATTACACTGACGGACAGTGACTGCAATGGGGTATGGGAGGGACTTGGTAATATGGGTGAGTGTAGTAACCACATTGTTTTTCATGTGAAACCTTCATAAGAGTGTATATCAATAATACCTTAATAAAAAAAAGCATATACAATAGTAATATGTATATTTGGTACATAGACAAACATTTCACAAGTGCATAGATCTTTATGTATATAATTATAAAACTTTAATAAATGATATTAAAGAAGAACTGACTATATGTATATACTGTTTTCATGAATAGAATATTTTACATTTACAGATATCATTTGTTTTCAAATTGACTTATAGGTTCAATATAATAGAAATCAAACATTATTTTTTTTAAAATGAAATGTGAAAATCTCATTCTAAAATGTATATGGGAGAGGAAAGGGGTCAAAATAGCCTTAAATACAATTTTCTCTGTAGATAGGTAAGTAAGGATAGATAGATAGATAGATAGATAATAGATAGATAGATGATAGATAGATAGATAGATAGATAGATAGATAGATAGATAGATAGATAGATAGATAAATGATAGATAGGTATAGAGAATACATATACATATATAGATATCATCTGATATTATAAGAATAGACAAATATCTACCATAGGTGCAGAACAAATACCCCAAAGCAGAATCATGAATATGGAAAGCTAATATGGTTCAAAATGGATCAGTGGACTAGTGGGAGAATGAGTGACCATTCCTGTGAATCAGCAAGAAAAAGTCCCTTAAGAAAGCATTGCACAGAAAAAGATATACAAATGGCATATAAACATGGAAAGATGCTTATTGACATTAATAGCTCAGAGAACTGCAAATTAACACCTACAATTAAATATGATTTTATAGTCATTAGGCAAAAATTTAAATCCTGCCAATACCATGTTAGGGAATGATATGAAGCAAAGGAAACAATCTTGATTGCTGGTGGAACTATAAACTGAAATTATGTTAGAAAATAATTTGATATTATCCAGTATTGTCCATATCATGTAACTGTTCCATTCTATTCTGTTCCTAAGTATGTGCCTTAAACTCCTGAATCTGTGTACCAGGGAACATGGGCAAAAGTATCCAGAGCAGCATGGTTTCTAATTCTGCAAATAACTTGCTTTAGTTTTCTATTGCTGCTTAACAAATGACCACAGATTACATGGTTTAAAACAACATCCATTTATTATCTCACAATTGCTCTAGGTCAAATATCTACATTTGTCCTAGTTTAATTTTTTGCTCAAGGTTTAAGGTTGTGGTCAGAGATGTTGTCTAGGTTGCATTTGCTCCCTTCTAGAGCCCAGGGTCTCTTTAAAACTTGTGTGGTTATTGGCAGAATTCAGCTCCTTGTGGCTGTGGGAATAATGTCCCCATTTTCTAGTTGGCTGTTGGCTTGGGGCCATTCTTAGCTCTAGTGGTGGCAGGTATTTCCTTGCTGAGGGGTTATTTCATGTTTTGAATATCTCTGACTTCCTTTAAAGTCTCACGTGAATAGATCAGGCCCACCCATGAATATCTCCCTAATTTAAAGTCAACTGATTAGGGATTTTAATAACATCTGCAAAGTCTCTTAAAAGCAGCACCTAGATTAGTGTTTGGTTGAATAAATAGAAACAATCAAGTGTACACTAGGGGTTGCAGATCTTGGGGACTATTGTTGAGTTCTGCCAGTTACATAGTCTAAATATTCAACATTATTAGAGTAGATCACTATATTTTTTATAAGAATCCTGTGATAGAATAACATATAACAGTATAAACAAGTGAAGTTGAATTATGCACACATACTTGGATGAATGTCAAAAATATGTGGATAGAAACAAATCATGAGAGAGGAAAAGATGGTGTGAGTAGGGTGGTGGAAATCTCCTCCCAAAACCATATATATTTTGAAAATACAGAAAATACAACTATTCCTAAAAGAGTGACCAGAAGTTACAGTATACCAGCCAGTCTACATCTGCGGGAACCCAACATCACACAGAAAAGGGTAAGGTGCGGAGCCATGACCTCATGGCACCCGAACACTTCCCCCCACCCCAGCTCACCAGCAGGAGGAAAAGAATCAGAGTGGGGAGGGAGTGGAAGCACAGGACTGCTAACTAACCAGCCCTAGTAATCTGCCCCAGGAGTATAGACACAGAGCATGGTGCTCTAGATGTCAGAGGAGCAGAAAAGCAAACTTGGAGACTAAGACTGTGAACAGGTTCCCACAGCTGGCTGCCCTGGGACAAAAGAAAAGCAGGGACTTTAAAAGTCTCAAAGGGATAAGGGCTTAACAGGTGGACAAAATCATCCTGGCATACTCAGCCCAGCAGGCACCCTATCCCCCTGGTTGGCAGTGCAGATCCAAGGCCCCTCATGGCAATAAGCAGCCTTCCATTCCTTCCTTCCCACCAGCAACTGCAAGCAAATTGGCCATCCCCACCTTTGCTGCAGACCAGCTGGAGAGCAGCCCCACCTACAGTGACCACACAGCTTAACACAGAGGCTTCTCCCTGTGTGTGGCTAACTGGCCCAGACTGAGAGGCTGCTCCCTGCTCATGGTTGACCAGAACAGACAGCGGACACAGAAGCAGAGACCAGGAGGGATGAAGGGGCTTTGCTCTCACAGCAGAACACACGCCACTCACCTATGACCCCCACGAGTGCCCTAGGCCATCCAGAGGGCTGCCCAGACCATTGCAGTCTAGGGTAATAACCCAGAGGCCTCTCCCTGTGTGCAGTTAACTGGCACACACAGTGGAGACAGACAAGGTGACTGGCAAGCAGGAAGGGACTTTGTTCTCCCAGCTGACACACATGCCACTTGCTGGAAACCACTCCCATCACCATGAAAAGGCAGAAGAACCTTGTTGAATCCAAAATCCCTTGTTGAATCCAAACACCAGAAAGACGGCTTGGTGAGACTGAAATAACCAATATTTCTGAAAAAGAATTCAAAATAAAAGTCATAAGCATGCTGATGGAGTTGCAGAAAAATATTCAAGAGAGAAGGGATGAATTCAGGAGGGAGATAAAATAAATGAAACAATGGAAGGATTTAAAAGCAGACTGGATGAGGTGGATGAGACTGCTAATAGAATAGAAGTCAGAGAACAGGAATTCAGAGAAACTGAGGCAGAAAGAGAAAAAGGATCTCTGGAATGGAAGAATATTAAGAGAACTGTGTGACCAATCCAAACACAACAATATTGGTATTATAGGGGAACCAGAAGAAGAAGAGAGAGAAAAATGGATAAAAAGTGTCTTTGAAGAAATAACAGCTGGAAACTTCCCCAATTTGGGGCAGGAAATAGTCTCTCAGGCAATGGAAGTCCACAGATCTCCCAACACAAGGGACCCAAGGAGGACAACATCAAGACATATAATAATTAAAATGGAAAAGATCAAAGGCAAGGACAGAGTATTAAAAGCAGCCAGAGAAAGTAAAAAGATCACCTACAAAGAAAAACCCATCAGGCTATCATCAGACTTCTCAGTAGAAACCTTACAGGCCAGAAAGGAATGGCATGATATATTCAATGCAATGAAATAGAAGGGTCTTGAGCCAAGAATACTATATCCAACAAGATTATCATTTAAGTTTGAAGGAAGGATTAAACATTTTCCAGATAAACAAAAGTTGAGAAAATTTACCTCCCACAAGCCATATCTACAGTCTATTTTAAAGGGACTGCTCTAGATTGAAGTATGCCTAAGGCTAAATAGCTGTCACCAGAGAAAACAAAACCACAGCAAAGGAAGTACACCAACTAAAAACTAATTAAATGCAAAATTAAATCGGCTATCTACAAAGTCAGTCAAGGGAAACACAAAGAGTACAGAATAAAACACCTAACATATAAAGAGTGGAGGAGGAAGAAAAAGAAGGGAGAGAAATAAAGAATCATCAGACTGTGTTTATAATAGCATAATGAGTGAGTTAAGTTAGATGGTTAGATAGTAAAGAATCTGCCCTTGAACCTTTGGTAACCACAAATCCAAAGCCTGCAATAGCAATAAGTACATATCTATCAATAACCACCCTAAATGTAAATGGACTGAATGCACCAATCAAAAGACACAGAATAATAGAATGGATAAAAATGCAAGACCCATCTATATGCTGCCTACAAGAGACTCACTTCAAACCTAAAGACATTACACAGACTAAAAGTGAAGGGATGGAAAAAGATATTTCATGTAAACAATAGGGAGGAAAAAGCAGGTGTTGCAGTATTAATATATGACAAAATAGACTTCAAAATAAAATAAGAAGAGACAAAGAAGGATATTACATAATGATAAAGGGGTCAGTTCAACAAGAGGATATAACCATTATAAATATCTATGCACCCCAAACAGGAGCACCTACATATGTGTAACAAATATTAAGAGAATTAAAAGAGGAAATAGAATACAATGCATTCATTTTAGGACACTTCAACACACCCCTGACTCCAAAGGACAGATCAACAAGACAGAAAATAAGTAAGGACACAGAGGCACTGAACAACACATTAGAACAAATGTACCTAACAGACATCTATAGAACATTCCACCCAAAAGCAGCAGGATACACATTCTTCTCCAGTGCACATGGAACATTTTCCAGAATAGATCACACACTAGGCCACTAAAGGCCTGTGTATTTTGAAGAAGCTGAGGCTCTTCTTCAAAAAGACTGAGATTGTACCAGCCAACTTCTCAGATTAGAAATGTATAAAACTAGGAATAAATTGTACAGAGAAAACAAAAAGGCTCACAAATACATGGAGGCTTAACAACATGCTCCTAAATAATCAATGGATAAATGACCAAATTTAAACAGAGATCAAGAAATATATGGAGACAAATGAAAACAACAGCACAACACCCCAACTTCTGTGGGATGAAGCGAAGGCAGTTCCAAGGGGGAAAGGACATAGCAATCCAGTCCTATTTAAAGAAGGAAGAACAATCACAAATGAACAGTCTAAATTCACAATTATTGAAACTGGAAAAAGAAGAACAAATGAGGCTCAAAGTCAGTAGAAGGAGAGACATAATAAAGATCAAAGAATAAATAAATAAAATTGAGAAGAATAAAACAATAGAAAAAAATCAATAAAACCAAGATCTGCTTCTTTGAGAAAATCAACAAAATAGATAACCCCTAGCCAGACTATTGAGAAAAAAAGAGAATCTACACGCATAAACAGAATCAGAAATGAGAAAGAAAAAAGCATGACAGACTCCACAGAAATACAAAGAATTATTAGAGAATACTAAGAAAATCTATGTGCTTACAAACTGGATAACCTAGAAGAAATGGACAACCTTCTAGAAAAATACAACCTTCCAAGACAGACTCAGGAAGAAACAGAAAATCTAAATAGACTAATTACCAGTAATGAAATTGAATTGGTAATAAAAAAACTATCCAAGAACAAAACCCCTGGACCAGATGGATTCACCACTGAATTTTATCAGACATTCAGAGAAGACATAATACACACTCTCCTTAAAGTTTTCCAAAAGTAGAGGAGGAGGGAATACTTCCAAGCTCATTCTGTGATGCCAGAATCACTCTAATACCAAAAGGTGGGATTCATCCCAGGGATGCAAGGATGGTACAACATTTGAAAATCCATCAACATCATTCACTTAATCAATAAAAAGAAGGACAAAAACAACATGATCATCTCCACAGATGCTGAAAAAGCATTTGACAAAATTCAACATCGATTCATGATAAAAACTCTTAACAAAATGGGTATAAAGGGCAAGTACCTCAACATAATAAAGGCCATATATGACAAACCCACAGTCAACATCATACTTAACAGTGAGAAGCTGAAAGCTTTTCCTCTAAGATCAGGAACAAGACAAGGATGCCCACTCTCCCTGCTTTTATTCGACATAGTACTGGAGGCAATCAGACAACACAAAGAAATAAGGCATCCAGATTGTTAAGGAAGAAGTCAAACTGTCACTGTTTGCAGATGACATGATATTGTACATATAAAACCCTAAAGGATCCATTCCCAAACTACTAGAACTAATATCTGAATTCAGCAAAGTTGCAGGATACAAAATTAATACACAGAAATCTGTTGCATTCCTGTACACTAATAATGAACTAGCAGAAAGAGTAATCAGGAAAACAATTCCATTCACAATTATATGAAAAAGAATAAAATACCTAGGAATAAACCTAACCAAGGAAGTGAAAAACCTATACGCTGAAAACTACAAGACACTCATGAGAGAAGTTAAAGAAGATACCAATAAATGGAAATTCATCCCACACTTTTGGGTAGGAAGAATTAATATTGTCAAAATGGCCATCCTGCCTAAAGCAATCTACAGATTTAATGCAATCCCTATCAAAATATCAACAGCCTTCTTCAATGAACTGGAACAGATAGGTCTAAAATTCATATGGAACCACAAAAAATCCTGAATAGCCAAAGCAATCCTGAGAAGGAAGAATAAAGCAGGTGGGATCTCGCTCCCCAACTTCAAGCTTTACTACAAACTCACAGTAATCAAGACAAGTTGGTACTGGCACAAGAACAGACCCATAGAACAGTGGAACAGAATAGAGAGTCCAGATATTAACCCAAGCATATATGGTCAATTAATATATGATAAAGGAGCCATGGATATACAATGGGGAAATGACATCCTCTGCAACAGCTGGTGTTGGCAAAACTGGACAGTTACTTGTAAGAAAAAGAAACTGGATTACTGTCTAACTTCATATACAAAAGTAAGCTTGAAATGGATCAAAGACCTGAATGTAAGTCATGGAACCATAAAACTCTTAGAAGAAATATAAACATGAGCAACTTCTTCATGAACATATCTCCCCAGGCATGGGAAACAAAAGCAAAAGTGAACAAGTGGACTACATCAAACCAAAAAGCTTCTGTACAGCGAAGGACACCATCAGTAGAACAAAAAGGCATCCACAGTATAGGAGAATATGTTCATAAATGACATATCCGATAAGGGGTTGACATCCAAAATATATAAAGAGCTCACATGCCTCAACAAACAAAAAGAAAATAATCCAATTAAAAAATGGGCAGAGGATCTGAATAGACTCTTCTCCAAAGAAATTCAGATGGCCAACAGGCACATGAAAAGATGCTCCATATTGCTAATCACCAGAGAAATGCAAATTAAAACCACAATGAGATATCACCTCACACCAGTTAGGATGGCTAACATCCAAAAGACAGACAACAATAAATATTGACAGGGATGTAGAGAAAGGGGAACCCTCCGACACTGTGGGTGGGAATGTAAATTAGTTCAACCATTGTCAAAAGCAGTATGGAGGTTCCTCATGAAACTAAAAATAGAAATACCATTTGACCCAGGAATTCCACTCCTAGGAATTTACCCTAAGAATGCAGGAGCCTAGTTTCAGAAAGACATATGCACCCCTATGTTTATCATAGCACTATTTACAATAGCCAAGAAATGGAAAGAAGAAAACAAATCCTACCATTTGCAACAACATGGATGGAGCTAGAGGGTATTATGCTCAGTGAAATAAGCCAGGTAGAGAAAGACAAGTACCAAGTGATTTCACTTATCTGTGGAGTATAAGAACAAAGCAAAAACTGAAGGAACAAAACAGCAGCAGACTCACAGAACCCAAGAATGGACTAACAGTTAGTTACCAAAGGGAAAGGAACTGGGGAGGGTGAGTCGGAAGGGAGGGATAATGGGAATAAAGAGCATTATGAACACACACAATGTGGCAGGGAGGCACGGGGAAGGTAGCATAACACAGAGAAGACAAGTAGTGACTCTATAGCATCTTACACACTGATGCACACTGACTGTAATGGGATATGTGGTGGAGACTTGATAATGGGGGCAATCTAGTAACCACAGTGTTGCTCATGTGATTGTATATTAATGATACAAAAAAAAGAGACAAATCATATAATATTGCAGTATGATTATACTTATAAACATGCCTCAAATGTGCAATATATTATACACAATTTAAGTTATGTTACACATGGATGGAGGAATTCTAAACATAAAAAAGAAAATTATTAACACAAATTTAGAAGAAGTTTTTTCTGGAGTGGAGGGAGGACGGGATATAATTAGGGAGGAGAATACAAGGGTATTTAAAATCACTATGAATGTTCTGTTTCTTTTGCTGGGTGTTAAGTATTACACATTTTCTTAAAACTCTACATATACATATCTGTACATTTTGTATGGTATATTCCACATTAAAATATTTTTAACATAAGATTAAGTATGTTGAAAGAAAAGACTCATTTACATCAATAATAAAAATATAAAATACCTAAGAACTATGCATGCCAAAAATCTGTTAAGAGAATAAATCATAACTTGAATTAATAGAAATGATATCTCTTTTAAAGTAGGATCCAGATTTCACTCATCTGTGGAGTATAAGATCAAAGGAAAAACTGAAGGAACAAAACAGCAGCAGAATCACAGAACCCAAAAATGGACTAACAGTTACCAAAGGGAAAGGGACTGGGGAGGATGGGTGGGTAGGGTGGGATTGAGGGGGAAGAAGAAAGGGGGTATTATGATTAGCATGCATAATGGGGGGAGAAAGGGGAGGGCTGTATAACAGAGAGAAGACAAGTAGTGATTCTATAAAATTTTGCTATGCTGATGGACAGTGACTGTAAAGGGGTTTGTGGGGGGGACCTGGTATATGGAAGAGCCTAGTAAACATAATATTCTTCATCTAATTATAGATTAATGATAACAAAAAAAAAAGAAAGAAAAGGGGGATTACTCCCTGATAGGATAAAACTAACTGTAAATCAACAATTAATGCATGCTTTAAATATCCTTAATTTTGATCATTTAAAGGGTGTCAGATGATCAGCTATGGAAGTACATTTTTCTGATAATATTCCTTTCTCTTAAAAAAAAAAAAAGCAGTTCCTGTGTGGTGATCTCCAATAAGTTCTTCACAATGATATAAAGGGCATATCAAAGTGTGGGCAAATGGTTTATTTGTGTTTATGCAGAGGATCAAAGCCTAATTTGGCTACCCAGAAAACAAATTAAGATACGATATGAAGAAGAACTTCCAACATCAACATCCTCTGGAAGAGTCATTCCAGAAGATGATCATCAAAAAACTTCAACAAAGATCCTGGCGCTGTTGCAGTTGTAGCTGCATTCATCCCACCGGTTCCTGGACTTGCCATTGGAATGAAGAAGGAGATATCTAAGCTGAAGAAGGAGATATCTAGAACCTCACTCCCCCACTGTTTTGAGAGAAATCTTCTGCATCTGTGGATGTTTTGTTGCCCTTGTCTAGCTTGGATTAATACTTAGTCCATAGGCACACACCTGATCATCTACATTTGCCCTCTTACAGCACTAAACTATGTTTTCTACCTTTATCTTGCATCTACCTACCACTTCAGCATTTTATTAAAAATAAAAAATAAAAATAATAATAATAATAATAATAAGGGAAAAATGTGGGATTCACATATAAATCAAGTATAAAAATCAAATGAATATTCATATTTGACCTGATTGTTTATAGTTCATAATGCATGATCAAAACCGAAAGTTTCTGTGATGACTGCCCTTGCACTGTTCACCATGTAAGAACTTATTCACTATGTAAGAATTTGTTCACCATGTAAGAACTTGTTTGTTATGTTTCAGAAGATTGGAGACTGTTGAGAATTAGGCTTGGGATTGATTAATGATTGTGCGTTGAGTCCCCTATACAGAATTTTACTGTTGTTAACAACCGTTTGATCAATAAATATGAGAGATGCCCTCTCAAAAGAAAAATAGGATCCAATGTTATCAAGATGTCAAGATATAGTTTAAAAGACCAAATTTGTCAGCATTTTCTAAAAAATTTATGATATATGTGTGTAGATACAATGAAGGTTGCTGTGGCCAGGATTCTCACCTGGCCCTGGTTGGCTAGCTCACTACACATGTGTGGGCAATACATCATTATTGATTCTATATGAAGAGCTCTGCCCAGTGCTCTGGGTGACACAGTGGCACGACTGCAAAGCTGAAGGTGAGCCGAGATGAGACTGGAGTGGTAGCAGCGCCAAGGACGGCTGCACGGGCAGAGAGGCCCAGAGGCAGAGGCCAGCTTGCTGCACGCAGACTCTCTCTGAGTGGACGGGATTCTTGTGATTGACCTGCCACTGTGGGGGTAAAGTTGGGTATAATGGCTTTCATCCCAAGAATGTTCTACTGTAATTTCTTTAGTTACTTTGAATTCATAGTGAACTTGTCCAGAGCTGAAACCTATTGGCCCAACAATGCACTTAATACAAACAAGACAAAGATCAATCTTAAGGCCTTACATTATTTCTATGAAGTCCCTCCTTTTAAACCTTTCCTTGATAAATGAAACTAACTTCAGTAATTTATATCATTTTACTGCCCTCCTGAAGCAAATGTGCAAATGGAGCAATACTCTTCACGGTGCTGCCCTGCGAGTCCACCCGTGGCAGCCCGGTTCTGCTGTAAGCAGTGCATTTAAGGAGCAGGAAGCAAGCATGACCCCATCTACTCTAATTTAGCACATAATCTCTGTGAATATAGAGACTTCACAACCTGACATCCTAATTAAGAAAGTGACATGTTTGGAAAGGATTTTAAATGACACTATTTGTCAAGCTATTTGTTTAGTGAACTTTGAGTGTGCTGTCACACAGACCTGTTTTAATTAAGGTTAATTGGTGCATAATTAGAGCCGTTGCTGACTTAAAAGGTTTCACTGCTGGTAAAGTTATAAAAACACTTAATGTCTAGATGAAAGGACAGAGCAACCACAATAAGCTAGATTCCATGACACCTGCTCTCTCTCTTGCCAGCACAGGGGCCACTCTCCTGGGCTGACCTGTTCAGAAGAGCACATCTCACTGTGTTTGGGAATCCTTGAGCTTTGGATAAAGCAAGTCTGATTCCAGCCTCATGGTAAGAAGAAACAAAGAAAAATAAATATAATTGTGGGCTGCTTATTTTTCTAATGTTAAATTTAGCTTAGGTAAAAATTAACTCCATTTTCTCTGTCCTTATCTTCTTCTCTTGCATAAAGAGGAAAGTGGGGTGGTGGGAAGATGGGCATAGAGAACACAGGCAATATTGTTCTCATCATTGGAGAATGGACTAGAAAGAATGTGGTAGCCTGTTTCCCATGTCTACCAGGGTACCACAGAGCATGCTACAGACTTCTGTTAGCCCTGGGTTTTCTAATAATGGAGGCACCAAATACCAAAATGAGCTCAAGAGAGGTTGTATTATTCCTTTTCCCTGGTATCTTTAAAAACAAGATAGAAGGATCTAGCAACAGCTGGCTGTCATAAGAATGTATTTGGAAGATAGAGATTGAGTTGAATTTCTGTAAGGGAGGAATTTTTTTTTCTGTTTTTTTAAATTTTTTAAATTCCCAATCCACTGTGGACCAACAATTTTGTAAAACACAATATAAATGAATTACTAAATAAATTTTAAAAGGACATGAAGTTCAAGTCCAAGTATATTAATATTAGATTCAACAGACAAAATGATTCAGTTGAATTTTTATGAAAGTGTATAAATACTTCTCTCCTATTTCTGTAGTAATATCTGTGCAGAGCTGTAGGAAAGAGTTTGGACTGGGGCCCCAGAGTTCTGTGCCAGAGGCCGTCGTGGACACACTGGGCCCTTAGGCACCTACAAGGCTCTAGATTTGCTGCTCGGGCATGCGCAGTCCACTTACAGGCTCTGGCTTCAGGTGGTTATGCCCCTCCAGAGCTTTTGGGTCCTAGGGAGGGGATTCGGAGGGGGGGCCTTTCAGCACCCTGGGCAACCAAGTGTTTCTTATCCCAGGACTCCCAGGATCCCAAGATCCCCTGAGATCTGCCAGCTTTCAGAAGAGTGGTCCTGGCTGTAGGGCTGGGGCTTGTGGTTCTCTGAGCCACCCCTGATACTCAGTGTTTCTTGTCCTTTCCCACCTTTATAGTACCCAAAAAAGTCAGGGAGTGCACCCTGTGGCTCTAACTGTACCCTTTTTGAAAACAGTGTTGATGTACGAACCTCACTTTCACTACAACTGGACCAAGTAATGTGTCAAAGTATTTCTTTATTGGAAGTTTTGAGCAAGTTTTGTTTCCCATTTTGACCTTTCTCCAATTGGTCCTTGTGTAATAATTGTTTTATAATATACTCTCATCTTCATCAGGGAGATTTGAAATGTTCATAAATTTGTAAAGCCATTCTTTGGGCCAGATGCACTTTCTAACATATTCAAGTATTCTGAGAATATTGCTTCAGAGATATGATTTATTGCTCATTAGAGAAGGATAATAGGTGCTAATAGGCATATTGCTTGCTTTTGTGTTCAGTTTGAATATGTTGGAATTTGGGCAGATGAACCTTCGATAAAATCAGTTTTTTTCCCCCTACAAATGATGTTATGTTTAGACAAAGTGTCAAGTTTGAGACGTTCAAGTGGTTGGTCCTTGCCTGTTTATCCTGTTCACCTGGAAATTGAGCCTTTATTTGGAACATTCAGTGGAAAGGCTTTTATACAATTAGCAGTAGTCACTGAATGTAAGAAAATTTTCCACCTACTGCAGAGCGAGCTAACAGGCATCATATGAGAGTGAGGAGCTTCACAGGCTACCTCTGGCTCTGGCAGGTGAGTTGCTGTTCTTTCTGATGGTGCAGACGTTGGTTCATAGACACATGTTCTGGAGGCCAAGGATTTATAATCTGAAAGAGGTGGGGTATTGCAAGCCTCTTCTCAAAAGAATTTTTCATTATTAAGAATAGTGGTATACATGGACCTTTGGCTAGTCTGCATCAAAGTTAATTCTGTATACCATCATTCTGTAAGAATCAGCAATTTGCAAGTTTTCAGGAAATTGAGAAGCAATGGAATATATAAATGTCTAATGCTCTGCTGAACATGACTGAATCTCCTTAATGACTTCAAAGGCAGTTCAGGGTTTTCCCATTCCTCTGAGGAATCATTAAAACAACACTTCTCACAGTGCTGGACAGGAAACATAAAAGGGTGGATGCACAGGCTGATTCTGTTTTATTCTATGACACACTCCAGCTATTTATTGAGCAAAATTCTGATGACTGTGTTCATCATCCAACCATTAAAACTAGAGTTGTAGACTTAGGGACGTGAGAGGTTATTCAAGCTTTTCCATTATAATTGATCCATGTGTAAGACTTTTAGGTCAAAGTAGTTACCTGAAGGGTAATGCTTTTATTATTAAATTTTATTTTATTGTTAAATTTTTACAAAAAAGCTTTTAGAAAAACCACCCTGACTTTCTGTTTTCTCCTCCTCATGGCTAGGTGTTGTTAAACCTCATGGCTGCTGACACAACAAAGAACTAACCAGAACAATGTTAGACTGGTCTACTTGCCAGGTGGTTTATATATGCAAATTAAGAACTAACTTACATGACCCAAGGAATTTCTAGAAAATGACTTAGGTTCTTGGATATTTAAAAGTATTTTCTTGACATTATGATGTATAGAAAATATCTATGTGGTGTGTCTCTTTGAAGTGTAGAGAGAAGAAACTATTAGGTCGAACTATATGAAATTGCCATTATCATGGGTCAATTGTCAAACATTGGCAATTTCATGTGGTTCAACCCAACAGATGATTTGGCATATGTTTTTAACTATTTTTAAAGTTTTGAATCTAAAGTGATTCTAAAAAGAAAAACTTGGATACTTTTGGTAGATGAGATTTTCCAGAGTCATATTTTCTTAAGAGCCGTTTGAAATTAAAATGGATTTGCTTCTGAAAAAGAATAAAACAGATTTAGCTCTCATACTGTTAGTATAGAGAAGGAAATCGAGGGCTAATCAATAAAGTGGCTTAATTCACTCTAGGTGTGGCATTTGAAAGTAATGTCATTCCTTTTCTTGATACTCAGGATGACATTTAAGAGCAATACACTCCAGTGGGTGATCATTTGAGGGATTTTTCCCTTTTTGTTGATTTCAAGATAGATGAAAAGATCTGTAGAAATTGTTGTGCACTCAAGTGGGTTATCATGCTGAGCTTTTCCATTTATTGATTTCAAGATGTGCAAAACCTGGTTCTGTGGGCAGTTTATATTGCTCAAGGACAATCTCAGTTGGAAAGGAGACCTACCTTGCTATGGCCACATAAATGGAGTTCCAAGGAAACATCAAACTCCAAATGATTTTATTTAATCGAATTCTCCATTTAGGTCAGACATTTAGAAAGTGACTTCCATGCAAAATCTTGCTATCTGCAATAATTTGGCTCTTTAACCATTTATCTTCTATATTAAATGCTTTGCTATGTTAGCACATGAAGCCATGTGAGTCTTTGGACATAGGTAAAGTGCCTCTAATTTCACATCTCTAACACTATTCAAGGTGTGGTAATATTCATTTTCAAAATATATGCACTCATAGATTTTAGTAAAAATCATTTCATCTCAAGTGTGGGGAAAATGGAAGTTCCTATGGCCAGGATCTTCATCTGAATCTAAATTCCTTGATGATGTAATTGGTCTATTGCTAGGCTCCTGCTTCCATGCTTGTAGGCAATGAGCTATTATTGACTGAGTCACTATATAAAGAGCTCAGCCTAGTGCTCTGGGTGGAGGCAGAGACGAAGGAGGATTACAGACCTGCAGACTGTTGGATGCTGACATAATTCTAGTGCTTGACCTATTACTGGGAGAAGAAACCTGGGTAATAAACCCTTTCACCTCAAGAACGTTCCATTGTCATTCCTCGGTCTCACTGTGAAGTTGCCCAGGGCTGAAACCCACTGGCAAGACAAGGGTCTACACTCTGGAGTGCATAGCTGGTGGGGAGTTAATACTTGCACTTTCAAATGGAATAACTACTTTGAGGAGAAGCAGGTGTCACCAATCAACCATATCTTAACATCTGCCAGCAAACCTAGTACTATAGGTGTAGGGGCTCCTGGAACTGCAGAATTAAATAGTTGAGAGATTTGGGGAAATTGGCTAATTGATATTTTAATTTGGATGGGCTATGTAAGCAGAAACAAAGGGATAAGAAATGGTGGGAAGTAGAACAGTCAGGGATGAAATAAGGAAGAGACAAGTGAAAGTTCTGGAGTTTATGGGGAGCCACTGTTTTACCCCATTATAGTGACCTCTGGCAAGTGAGTCCTTACAAATACACCTTTATTGGTGTACTCATCACACAGAATTAAAGCTATTCAGATCCCTTGTCCTCTTCTGGAAGGTAGAGGTTATGATTTGCTCACTTGACTGTGAATGAATGGGAGAAGATTTAAACTTGACATCAGGCACTCTCTACTCAAATTATCCATTGACCAGCCTTTGGTTAATGTTGATTAGTTCATTGGTCATGTAGTAACTTAATATTTCAAAATGTTATATTGGGAGCAGTAATACCACCTGGAAACTTGTTAGAAATGCAAGTTATCACATTTCTAACCCCTACCCTGGAACTGCTATATCAGAATATGCATGTTAACAAGATCTGGGTGATTCCTATGCATGTTAAAGTTTGAGGTACACAGATATAGCAGAAAGCAGGAGTCTGGGAGAAAGGTCCAATTGGCTGCTGGAATTTGATGGGAGCATGAAGATGTCTGGGAAAGATTTATGGGCTGTAGAGAAAATGGAAGTTCCTATGGCCAGTATCTTCTCCTGACCCTAATCTGCTTGATGATGTAAATGGCCTGTTAGGCTAATGCTTACACACCCATTGTCAATAGCCATTATTGTTGGTCTTACTATATAAAGATCTCTGCCCAGTGATCTACCCAGAGGCAGAGATAGATGGATTGCAAATGCCCCAGAGGCACACATTCTAGCACTAGACCTGCCACCATGAGAATAAAGCTTGGTATAGACCCTTTTACCTCAAATGTTCTGTTATTCTATTGTTACCCTGCCCCCCCAATCCTGAATGAACTCACCCAGGGGCAATCCCTCATAGGCAAGACATGGGCTTACCAAGGAAAGGAAATGCAGAGAACAGGAGAATACTGGCTAAACTGAACCACGGCTGCAAATCCAAAACTACTGCTTAGAGTGGAAGAGAGCTCTTCACATAACTCTATCATCTTGGCCACCTCAGGCAGTTCAGAGGTTTAGAAGTATTGCATCTTAGAGCCAGAATGCCCAAGCAGTTACTTCTCTGGCAGGATAAAACACCACCCATTACCAGATCCAAAAACAGGAGGATTTGTAGCTCAGTTCAGCAGTAGTCACCCCTATCACTTGGGTAACTGCATCCCAGCCCAGGAAAGGTGCATACAGGGAGTTAAACTTGTTTAAGGAATAAAAGAAAACACTGAACTTTCTCCTTTATCAGAATGTTTTTACTCCTGTAGAAAGCTCCTTCTTAAGGACTTAGCACACATTATTTTAAACTGTTGTCAAGAAATTAAAAGCAGCTGAAGGGGCCGAGCCAACATGGTGGCATGAGTAGGACAGTGGGAATCTCCTCCCAAAAACATATATATTTTTGAAAATACAGCAAATACAACTAATCCTAAAAGAGAGACTAGAAGACACAGGACAACAGCCAGACTACATCCACATGTGCGAAAGCCCAGCACCTAGTGAAAGGGAAAAGATACAAGCCCTGGCCCGGTGGGACACAAGCACGCCTCCCCTCAGCTCCCGGCAGGAGGGAGAGGGAGCCCAGGACTGCTAAACACCCAGCCCCAGCCACCCGCACCAGAGCGCTGACACAGTGCATGCGTGGAGGGCTGCAAACTAGGGAAACAGGGGAGCACGACTTCTGAGCAGGTTCTGAAGCTGATGCCCCTGTGACAAAGAAAAGGGAGTGCTTTTTGAAAGCCTTAAAGGGACAGGGACATAACAGCTGGATGGAAACAACACAGGTCACAGCCCAGTGGCTGGAAATTACAGAGAAAACCGGGCACACTAACCCCCTGGGCAACAGCTCTGAGACCCCTCATGGAGGTAAACAGCCCAACAGCCCCCCCATCCATTACCCCTCTGGGCGCTGTGAAAGCAGAGAAGCAGTCTAAGGCAGGCCCCGCCCTCAGAAAGGGAGATTCCTCCACACTGGCCGGGCAAGACACAAAGACCCAGTCTACACGCAATTACCCAACACAAGCCACTAGAGGTCGCAGTTGTCCCAGTAAAGAAATGCCAGTAGCAAGTGAAAAGTTTGGCCCTCCCAGCTGACAGTCAATAGCACCTGTCAACATGAAAAGGCAAAAAAATATGATCCAGACAAGACTAACCCAGACAGCTTCGGCATCTGCTACATCTTCCCCTGAGAAGGAACCTGGGGAGATAGATTTAACCAATCTTCCTGAAAAAGAATTCAAAACAAAAGTCATAACCATGCTGATGGACTTGCAGAGAAATATGCAAGAACTAAGGAAGGAGAATACAGAAATAAAACAAGTTCTGGAAGGACTTCAAAACAGAATGGACGAGATGCAAGAGACCATTAATGGACTAGAAAACAGAGAACAGGAATGCAGAGAAGCTGGTGCAGAGAGAGATAAAAGGAGCTCCAGGAATGAAAGAATTCTAAGAGAGCGAAGTGACCAATCAAAACAGAACAATATCCACATTATATGGGTACCAGAAGAAGAAGAGAGAGAAAAAGGGATAGAAAGTGTCTTTGAAGAAATAATTGCTGAAAACTTCCCCAAACTAGGGGAAGAAATGGCCTCTCAGACCACAGAGGTACACAGAACTCCCATGACAAGGGATCCAAGGAGGGCAACACCAAGACACATAATAATTAAAATGGCAAAGATCAAAGACAAGGACAAAGTATTAAAGGCAGCCAGAGAGAAAAAAAAAGGTTACCTACAAAGGAAAACCCATCAGGCTATCATCAGACTTCTCAACAGAAACACTACAGCCAGAAGAGAATGGCATGATATACTTAATGCAATGAAACAGAAGGGCCTCGAACCAAGACTACTGTATCCAGCATGAATATCATTTAAATACGAAGGAGGAATTAAACAATTCCCAGACAAGCAAAAGTTGAGGGAATTTGCCTCCCACAAACCACCTCTACAGGGCATCCTACAGGGACTGCTCTAGATGGGAGCACTCCTAAAAAGAGCACAGAACAAAACACCCAACGTATGAAGAAGGGAGGAGGAGGAATAAGAAGGGAGAGAAATAAAGAATCATCAGACCGTGTTTATAATAGCTCAACAAGCAAGTTAAGGTAGACAGTAAGATAGTAAAGAAGCTAACCCTGAACCTTTGGTAACCACAAACTTAAAGCCTGCAATGGCAATAAGTACATACCTTTCAATAATAACCCTAAATGTAAATGGACTGAATTCACCAAATCAAAAGACACAGAGTAATAGAATGGATAAAAAAGCAAGATCCATTCATATGCTGCTTACAAGAGACTCACCTCAAACCCAAAGACATGCACAGACTTAAAGTCAAGGGATGGAAAAAGATATTTCACCTAAACAACAAAGAGAAGAAAGCAGGTGTTGCAATTCTGGTATCAGACAAAACAGACTTCAAAAAAAAGAAAGTAACAAAAGACAAAGGAGGATATTACATAATGATAAAGGGCTCAGTCCAACAAGAGGATATAACCATTATAAATATATATGCACCCAATACAGGAGCACCAACTTACCTGAAACAAATATTAACAGAACTAAAGGAGGAAATAGAATGCATGCATTCATTCTAGGAGACTTCAACACACCACTCACTCCAAAAGACAGATCCACCAGACAGAAAATAAGTAAGGACACAGAGGCACTGAACAACACACTAGAACAGATGGACCTAATAGACATCTAGAGAACTCTACATCCAAAAGCAACAGGATACACATTCTTCTCAAGTGCACATGGAACATTCTCCAGAATACACCACATACTAGGCCACAAAAAGAGCCTCAGTAAATTCCAAAAGATTGAAATCCTACCAACCAACTTTTCAGACCACAAAGGCATAAAACTAGAAATAAACTGTACAAAGAAAGCAAAAAGGCTCACAAACACATGGAGGCTTACCAACATGCTCCTAAATAATCAATGGATCAATGACCAAATCAAAATGGAGATCCAGCAATATATGGAAACAAATGACAACAACAACACAAAGCCCCAACTACTGTGGGACACAGCAAAAGCAGTCTTAAGAGGAAAGTATATAGCAATCCAGGCATATTTTAAAAAGGAAGAATAATCCCAAATGAATGGTCTAATGCCACAATTATCGAAATTGGGAAAAGAAGAACAAATGAGGCCTAAAGTCAGCAGAAGGAGGGACATAATAAAGATCAGAGAAGAAATAAATAAAATTGAGAAGAATAAAACAATAGCAAAAATCAATGAAACCAAGAGCTGGTTCTTCGAGAAAATAAACAAAATAGATAAGCTTCTAACCAGACTTATTAAGAGGAAAAGAGAGTCAACACAAGTCAACAGTATCAGAAACGAGAATGGAAAAAACACTACGGATCCCACAGAAATATGAAGAATTATTAGAGAGTACTATGAAAACCTATATGCTAACAAGCTGTGAAACCTAGGAGAAATGCACAACTTCCTAGAAAAATACAACCTTCCAAGACTGACCCAGAAAGAAACAGAAAATCTAAACAGACCAATTACCAGCAATGAAATTGAAGCAGTAATCAAAAAACTACCAAAGAACAAAACCCCTGGGCCAGATGGATTCACCTCAGAATTTTATCAGACATACAGGGAAGACATAATACCCACTCTCCTTAAAGTTTTCCAAAAAATAGAAGAGGAGGAGATACTCCCAAACTCATTCTATGAAGCTAACATCACCCTAATACCAAAACCAGGCAAAGACCCCACCAAAAAAGAAAACTAGAGACCAATATCCCTGATGAACGTAGATGCAAAAATACTCAACAGAATATTAGCAAACCGAATTCAAAAATACATCAAAAGGATCTTACACCATGACCAAGTGGGATTCATCCCAGGGATGCAAGGATGCTACAACATTCGAAAATCCATCAACATCATCCACCACATCAACAAAAAGAAAGACAAAAACCACATGATCATCTCCATAGATGCTGAAAAAGCGTTTGACAAAGTTCAACATCCATTCATGATAAAAACTCTTAGCAAAAATGGGAATAGGGGGCAAGTACCTCAACATAATAAAGGCCATTTATGATAAACCCACAGCCAACATTATATTGAACAGCGAGAAGCTGAAAGCTTTTCCTCTGAGATTGGGAACAAGACAGGGATGCCCACTCTCCCCACTGTTATTTAACATAGTACTGGAGGTCCTAGCCATGGCAATCAGACAAAACCAAAAAATACAAGAAATCTAGATTGGTAAAGAAGAAGTTAAACTGTCACTATTTGCAGATGACATGATACTGTACATAAAAATCCCTAATGACTCTATTCCAAAACTACTAGAACTAATATCGGAATACAGCAAAGTTGCAGGATACAAAATTAACACACAGAAATATGTGGCTTTCCTATACACTAATAATGAACCAACAGAAAGAGAAATCAGGAAAACAACTCCATTCACAACTGCATCAAAAAAAATAAAATACCTAGGAATAAACCTAACCAAAGAAGTGAAAGACTTATACTCTGAAAACTACAAGTCACTCTTAAGAGAAATTAAAGGGGACACTAACATCCCATGCTCATCCCATGCTCGTGGCTAGGAAGAATTAATATCGTCAAAATAGCCATCCTGCCCAAAGCAATATACAGATTTGATGCAATCCCTATGAAACTACCAGCAACATTCTTAAATGAACTGGAACAAATAATTCAAAAATTCATATGGAACCACCAAAGACCCCAAATAGCTAAAGCAATCCTGAGAAAGAAGAATAAAGTAGGGGGGATGTCACTCCCCAACTTCAAGCTCTATTATAAAGCCATAGTAATCAAGACAATTTGGCACTGGCACAAGAACAGAGCCACAGACCAATGGAACAGACTAGAGAATCCAGACATTAATGGTCATATATGGTCAATTAATATTTGATAAAGGAGCCATGGACGTACAATGGCGAAATGACAGTCTCTTCAACAGATGGTGCTGGCAAAACTGGACAGCTACATGTAGGAGAATGAAACTGGACCATTGTCTAACCCCATATACAAATGTAAACTCATAATGGATCAAAGACCTGAATGTAAGTCATGAAACCATTAAACTCTTGGAAAAAAACATAGGCAAAAACCTCTTAGACATAAACATGAGTGACCTCTTCTTGAACATATCTCCCCGGGCAAGGAAAACAACAGCAAAAATGAACAAGTGGAACTATACTAAGCTGAAAAGCTTCTGTACAGCAAAAGACACCATCAATAGAACAAAAAGGTACCCTACAGTATGGGAGAATATATTTGAAAATGACAGATTTGATAAAGGCTTGACGTCCAGAATATATAAAGAGCTCACACGCCTCAACAAACAGAAAACAAATAACCCAATTAAAAAATGGGCAGAGGAACTGAACAGACAGTTCTCCAAAAAAGAAATATAGATGGCCAACAGACACATGAAAAGATGCTCCACATCGCTAATTATCAGAGAAATGCAAATTAAAACTACAATGAGGTATCACACCTCACACCAGTAAGGATATCTGCCATCCAAAAGACAAACAACAACAGATGTTGGCAAGGTTGTGGAGAAAGGGGAACCCTCCTACACTGCTGGTGGGAATGTAAATTAGTTCAACCATTGTGGAAAGCAGTATGGAGATACATCAAAATGCTCAAAACAGACTTACCATTTGACCCAGGAATTCCACTCCTGGGAATTTACCCTAAGAACGCCGCAATCAAGTTTGAGAAAGACAGATGCACCCCTATGTTTATCGCAGCACTATTTACAATAGCCAAGAATTGGAAGCAACTAAATGTCCATCGATGGATGAATGGATAAAGAAGACGTGGTACATATACACAATGGAATACTACTCAGCCATAAGAAGAGGGCAAATCCTACCATTTGCAGCAACATGGATGGAGCTGGAGGGTATTATGCTCAGTGAAATAAGCCAAGTGGAGAAAGAGAAATACCAAATGATTTCACTCATCTGTGGAGTATAAGAACAAAGGAAAAACTGAAGGAACAAAACAGCAGCAGAATCACAGAACCCATGAATGGACTAACAGGTACCAAAGGGAAAGGGACTGGGGAGGATGGGTGGGTAGGGAGGGATAAGGGGGGGGAAGAAGATGGGGGGTATTAAGATTAGCATGTGTGGGGGGGTGGAAGAAAGGGGAGGGATGTACAACACAGAGAAGACAAGTAGTGATTCTACAACATTTTTTATGCTGATGGACAGTGACTGTGAAGGGGTTTATAGGGGGGACCTGGTATAGGGAGAGCCTAGTAAACATAATATTGTTCATGTAAGTGTAGATTAATGATAACAAAAAAAAAGAAAGAAAGAAAAGGGGGATTACTCTCTGATAGGATAAAACTAACTGTAAATCAACGATTAATGCATGCTTTAAATATCCTTAATTTTGACCACTTAAAGGGTGTCAGATGATCGGCTATGGAAGTATATTTTTCTGATAATATTCCTTTCTTTTTAAAAAAAAAAAGCAGTTCCTGTGTGGTGACCTCCAATGAGTTATACACAATGGTATAAAGGGCATATCAAACTGTGGGCAAAGGGTCTGTTTGTGTTTATACAGAGGATCAAAGCCTAATTTGGCTACCCAGAAAATGAACTAAGATACGATATGAAAAAGAACTTCCAACATCAGCACTGTCTGGAAGACTCATACCAGAAGATGATCATCAAAAAACCCCAACAAAGATCTACGCGCTGCTACAGCTGTAGATGCACTCATCCCACCAGTTCCTGGACTTGCCATGGGAATGAAGGAGGTATCTAAGCTGGCCTGTGCATACAGTAAAACAACAAATTTGATTGGATCTATACTGTTGGAACTCAACCAAGAATAAGGAGAAGTGCAAATTGTAGGGCTCCAAAATCTTACAACTACAGACTATTTACTGTTAAAAGAACATATGGGATGTGAACAGTCCCCAGGAATGGGTTGTTTTAATTTGTCTGATTTCTCTCAGACTATTCAAGTTCAGTTGGACAATATCCACCATATCATAGATAAGTTTTCACAAATGCCTAAGGTGCCTAACTGGTTTTCTTGGTTTCACTTGAGATGGCTGGTAATTATAGGTCTGCTTTGGTTATGTAACTGTACTCCTATTATGTTAATGTGTATGCGCAATTTAATTAGTAGTTTAAAACTTATACATGCTGAAGTTACTCTACAAGATGATATGTCAAAGAAATAATCAATCTTCCCATGTTTTCTTTCGCCTGCTACTTCTATAGCTTTTCTTCTTCCTTCCTAATTAGAACCCTTAAATAGAATTCATGCCTCATATCAAATTTACGGAGTATCATAATTCTTCCAAGTGGTAAAGATACCTCAAGACAAATGCTGGGCATAGAAGCCACAGGGCATAAATATGCAAAGAAGTAAAAAGCTAACCTTTTCAAACAATAAGGTTTCTCTCTCACTTACCAACTTTACATTTCCCTGTATGGCTCCAGAAGATGACTGGTTAGCCAGAGATGCATAAGATTCCTCAAGGGAGGAACAACCTAAGACAGGCACAGTCGCAGGAGGGCCATCTGGTGAGAAATTGGGGATCAACAGAGGTTTGGCTTAGAACTTCACACCCCTGTTCTGAGAGAAATCTTCTGCATCCGTGGATGTTTTATTGCCCCTGTCTAGCTTAGATTAACACACAGTCTACAGGCACACACCTGATCATCTACATTTGCCCTCTTACAACACTAAACTATGTTTTCTACCTTTATCTTGCATCTACCTACCACTTCAGCATTTTATTAAAAATA
Organism: Manis javanica; assembly: GCF_040802235.1. Lineage (NCBI taxonomy): Eukaryota > Metazoa > Chordata > Mammalia > Pholidota > Manidae > Manis > Manis javanica. Next base: position 36,936,952 of record NC_133160.1, on the reverse strand, counting down.
ATAATAATAAAGAGAGAAATGTGGTATCCACATATAAATCAAGTATAAAATTCAAATGAATATTCATATTTGAACTGATTGTTTATAGTTCATAATGCATGATCAGAACCAAAAGTTTCTGTGATGACTGCCCTTGTACTGTTCACCATGTAACTTATTCACTATGTAAGAATTTGTTCTCCATGTAAGAACTTGTTCGTTATGCTTCCGAAGATTGGAGACTGATGAAAATTAGGCTTGGGGTGGATTAATGATTGTGCATTGAGCATTGACTCCCCTATACAGAATTTTATTGTTTTTAACAACCAGTTGATCAATAAATATGAGAGATGCCCTCTCCAAAAAAAAAAATGTACAGACTTCCAATTGAAAAATAAATAAGTAACAGGGATGTAATGTATAGCATAAGGAATATAGTCAAAATATTGTAACAATTTTGTATGGTGATAGCTGGTAGCTAGAATTATCATGTGTATAGATGTTGAATCACTGTGTTGTACACCTGAAACTAATGTAATACTGTGTGTCAACTACCCTTCAATAAAAAAATTAAAAAATTAAAAAAAATAAAAGCAGCTGAGGAAGAAAGAGAGGCAGCTGTGTACAGCTCCTGGCCTCTTCCTCTATTATGATACTAAGCATGTTGCTGTTACGGGCTTACAGGTTGTGTTCATTAACATGTGTCACAAACATCCCAAACAGTATTTATCTAGCTCAGAATTCTAGACTTAGTTGGTCAGTTTTTCTGACCTTAGTAGGCATGTACCTATGGTCAACTGCTGGCTTAGCTGGGGGTTAGTTGTTCAAAGATGACCTCTGTAGGTCACTTCAACTCTGTTTGAAGTTGTTCACATGTCAGTTGTAGGCTTCCAAGAGAGCAAAAAAGATGCACAAAGTCTGTTGGTCCCAGACTGGAACCAGTGCATAGTCACTTACATCACATTCCACTTACTAAAGCAAATCCGTGGTCATCCCAGCCTCAGGGTAAGTAATAGAAAATGCTTCAACATTATATTGCTGCTACTGTGACTCTGTGAATATGGGGAGGGGAAGAACGGTGCCCAATTTTATTTTTTTTTTTGGCATTCAGTCTGCCTCACAGGCCTAAAGGATCAGGAGACTTTCACAGAAAGGGGCCATGTTTCCATCACCTTGGTTTTTGTAGCACCACAATGATGTTCTTGGCACCTGACACATTTAGGCATTTGATAGATGTCTTAGAAACAGTTCAATTCATTTTGTTTTGAATTATTCCAATGTGATGATTACCACAGTCATGAAGATTACCTGGTTACTCTGACTAGGAGAGGCTTTTAAAAATTGAATATTTAGCAATTTATAGGAAGAAACATGGTAATAAAATTATAAAGCATAAAATTGGAATGACTTTGTTGGAAAATAGGCCTTGCTTCACTTAAAAATTTGGACAGAAACTTTTGCCCAAAGAGATTGATTAAATTATTTCTAAGGGCAAATAGTATGAGAACAAAAATATAACTCTAAATTTAAAGGGTGGTTATGGTATATTCACATGACAGAATATTAAACATCCATTATGAGATGTGTGGAAAACATTTTATAGATATATACTCAATATAGTATCCAATTCATATAAATAATTTCTATTTATATCTATAAAATGCTTAAATATAAATTAAGTATAAATATACATTTATAACTGCTTTACATAATATATATAAATTATATATAATTAACTTTATATAATATGACATTATATAATGTAAACCTGAATAAATGTAAGACAGGTACTGTGACTAAATGACAGGACTAGGTATATTCCCTAGGCAGATAAGCTATAATTCTTATGTTTTTGCTTTTTTTTAATTTTCCAAGTATCCTGAAATATGCTTATAGTAAAACATAATAATAACAGACAAAAGAAAGGAGGGCAGGAGGGAAGACAATTCCTTATCTCTTTTACAAGGACTCTTCCTATAACACCACAGGCTGCTGTATAGGTCCTTTAATCCATGCCACTAACTTCCAGTAGTTCTACAGCAAGGTTATCTAGAAAGTTCTCCCAGTAGTACTACAGCAAGGTTATCTAGAAAGTTCCACCATAGCACAAGTTCTGTGGTTCAGTAACCCTCATAGTCATGGAAATCCAGTCTCTTGGAAATCTTCATTTGGAAAGAGCTTACAGGTCTCAGCCATCAGAATAGCAGTAATTTGAGGACAAATCCTAAGATGGCAAACCTTGCTGGAAAAGATTATCCAGGATAGTCTTGAAGAAGGAATTAAAAATCACACAGAAAATGTGTGGAAGGCAGCACCAGCCCCTCCTGAGTGTCTTGGTGGAAGCAGAGGATGAGGATGAGGATGGGAGGGATGTACGACACCAGCCATATCTCAGGAAGCCACACGGTGAATGCAAAAGGTGCAGGTGACCAAGGGTGGGAGAGAGCAAACCACCAGTAATGTGGGGGGTGGGTTGGAGATGACTGTTAGGATGGAATCAGAAGATGGTTTCAGTCTGGAGTTATTGTGGTAAAATTTTTCCTTGGGCAGACTTTCAATGGAGAAATTCCAGCTTCAGCAGCAGCATTATTTTATGCACACTCAAGAGATCCCCTTTTCCTTCATCTCCTTTTCTTTCTTAGTTTTCGTTCCCTTTTTTCTTTCTGTTCTATCCCATGTATCACCTCCCCCATCACCGCTCATCCCTGGGGCACAAGGAAGAACTTCCAACTCGATGGGTGTGCACACCCCAGTCAGTACTTTGATCAGCCCTGAGTGTAGCTACCCACCTCTGCTTGTCACGGTCCTTTTCTATTCCCTTCCACTTCAGTATGATCTTCTACATTGTTTTACATCTCTCCACTTCTGCACATCTCCCTGATTTATAAACATGGGATGTCAGGGACTTTCTTCAGGCTGGTTCATTTAAATATTAAAACATTTCAGCAATGTACAACTGCCTTTAAATTTCAGCTTTCAGGGCTTGTGCTTTTCACTAAATTAATAGCACTTCCATAGCATTTCTGATTTTCAGAGCTGTCCACAAACATTAATTAATGCTAATGCTACCCTAAGAGAATGCTATAACTAGCTAACTGAACTTTATCTTGAATTATTTTTAAATGGTTTTTAACTTGGGAGGGAAGATGAAGAGAATGTGCAAGAGTATACACTGTTTGCTGTCATTTGCTGCCTCCTGAAAATAATGGGGCAGCAAATTGAAGTGAATCATCCTCCAAAGGATATTAAGGTTTGATCCACCTGGAATTAATCATCTCTAAGAATTACCTGTTGCCTAAACTTCATCGACCAAAGCAGTGCTTGGAAAGAACAGCTAATGACAAACATAGTTTGTAATCTAGGCGTCTTTTCTCTGTACTTGCAGTCTTAGAATTCTAATCATTCTGCTTTCTTTGCTTCTTACCATTATTTGCAAAATGAGACAAAAACAAAAGATGAACAGACTAAGAACAGGGATTCACCCTGTGGTCAATCAGTAAGATATATTTAATACTTACTAAGTGTAACATTTACTGTTTAGTTTCAGGGTGAAGGGAGAAAAACAGTGAAGTCAGAACAATTCACTGCTCTTGCCTTAGAGTAGCCTTCAATTTGGTCATGATGTCAAGCTAACATGTGAAAATGATAAACGATTTTCAGGCTTTTGGGTCTACAAATGCAGTGGGAGAAAAGTCCTGGTGCACTGGAGGACTGAGTGGGGCTCAAGGAAGCATTAACTGTGGAGTTGGCATTATTAGATGGTGTGGTGGGTTTTGAGCCACCTTGAAATATTAGGAGAGCCCCTGGAAGCTTTTGAGCAGGAAGTAGAAAAGTGAAAAAACAGCTGTGGGCTGAGAGTTATACATAGGATGGCCTGGAGGTTGGATAGATGGGACATCAGCTTGAAGACTGTGAGAAGTAGGTAGGGTAGAGGTGTTCAAGAACAGCAGTGTGATTAGAAGGTGAGCATTGAACTCAAGTGAATGTGTGTTCAAATCCTCTTCTTTTGTAGATGGGTGATCTTAAGAAAGTTCTATCCCTCTGGAGCTTCCATTTCCTCATCTCTACAGGGGGATGATGACTCTAACATGTGCTAATGTGACACTTAAATGAGATAGTACATGAAAAGCATTCTAGCTGACCCCAGATAAAGGTACAGTAGAAATTTGTGTTAAATGTTAGGAATCATTTTTTTCTGATGGTCTTCAAATTAAGCACTGTTTCATCTGTGCCCCAAGTGTGTCTTCTCTTTCATGAAGAAAATAAGTCTTAAGGCCTGGATTTCTGTGTCTTGGAATATTTCAGACTACCCTAAGTGACTGTACAGATAGAACAAAAAGAAATATTCAAGAATATTGAAATTTAGAACTTGTTCAAATTTATTACTGAGCTAACAAAGAAGAGTGTTTGAAAGCTAAAAACTTAGTGAAGGCAAGACAGAAAGTAGGGGAAGGTAGAGTCTAGAAAGCATCTGTTGAACCTCTGTGATACAGGTTTTCAATGGCCTTCTGGGCATGCAAGAGTTGGGAGCTAAATCTTTCACCAATACCACACCAGTGGGTGGTGCATTAGGAGGTTCACCTCTCTTCCCAAAATTAACTGGAAAAACTGTCTCTAGCTGTAAGGGTGAATTGGTAGTGAATCTGTCCCCCCTCCTGCATCCTGGTGGACTGCAAGGAAATTTGTCCTTCATGTACTTGGGCTCAGAATGGAAAGGAAAAATTCTTTGAGAAATCATAACCAGCCCACACATGAGTTTGCATCTTGAATGAATATGTGTTTACCAAAAAAGCCTCCAGCTGAGAATTTCATATAAAGTGTGGCGATGCTTCCGGACAACCTGGCAGAAAAAACTCCAAAATCCTAATCCCCCCTAGACTAGCCTTTCTCAAATTCTAAGGTGCGTGGTGTTAGGGTTAAAATGCAGATTCTGACTCAGTAGGTCTGGGGCTGGAAATTCTGCACATCTCACAATCTCTCAGATGCAGCAGATGCTGCTGGTCAATGGGTCACACTTTGAGGAAGGTAAGAAATCCGCTTTTCACTCAAGTCTCAAAGAAGGTCCATGGAAAACATCCCAAGGTTATGAAATCACAATCTGTAACTTCAAAAAGTAAAGGTTGGCAGGACCAAGAGAGCATTAGATCAGCAAAGACTTCAGGTATTAGAATTAGTCAATACAATGGATGTTCAGTAAATTTTAATAATTTATATATTAGCTTGAGAATAGCAAGGAGGAAGTTAAAAAAATCTAAGGTTTAGTGAAATGAAAAAACTTCTAGTCTGGAAATATATACATATATAATTATGAAGCTTATAAATTAATTGATGGTTTCAACATCAGATTAAATCCAGCTGAAGAAAAAATTATTTTAACCGTAATATAGACATAAAGAATGTACTTAGAATGAAGCAGAGACAATAAAGGGGAAATATTTGAAGAAACATTACCAGAGAATTCTCCAGAGCTAAAGATAAAAATCTTCAATTTCAGCGTGCCCAACAAATTTGAAACAGAACAATATAAAATATTTTCACAAAATAGTATCAAAGTTACTTAGTGAAAAAGACAAATTAACTCTCTTCCCAGAAAAGAACAATTTTAATGCTAGTTTCAAAATAATAATGATGGAAGCCAGAAGAGAGTAAAACCATATTGTCAACATTTGGGAGAAAATAATAGTTGACCTAGAATTTTCCATTCAAAATAAGAAAGCTTTTCATAACAAAAACAAAGCTTTCTCAAAATTATAAAAAGTTTAGTACCAATAGATTCTCACCAAAGTAATTTTAGGCAATGTATTTCAGACAGAAGGAAAATGATTCCAGATACAAATTTTATGAGGCAAGGGGGAATAATTAGTAAAGTCTTTCTTAAGAAAAAGACATAATACATGATAATAAAAAGAGGGGAGGTAATAATTAGATTTATCCTATTTAATGTTCTTTTATTGTCTGGAAGATGTGCATAGATACTGGTAAAGTTTTGAGTTCTCATTTTATAGGCAAACCAACAGAGGCAGAATGTATAACCTATTGGGGTTTTTTGGGGCTTTGTTCAGTATTTTTTTGCTCACCCCAACTAGTGTAGTTACTTCCCACATTAAAAGATATTACAGGATTATTGACTGTAGTCTCTATGCTGTACTTCTATCCCCATGACTAGTATATATTATGATTGAGATTTTGTGCCCCTTTATCCCCTTCACCTATTTCACCCACCGATTCACCCAAACCCCTCCACCGTGGTAACCACCAGTCACTTCTCAGTGTCTGAGTCTACTGCTGTTTTGTTCATTTTGTTTGGTTTTGTTTTTAGATTCTACCTATAAGTGAAGTCATATGGTATTTGTCTTTATCTGCCTGGCTCATTTTCACTTAACATAATACCCTCTAGGTCCCTCAGTATGTATAATTTCTAAGCTAGTGAAAACAAGATGAAAAATATCTAAACAAAATAGGAAATGAAAGATGAAGTAATATAGAAAAGATGGCCTACATTAAACACTCAAGAAACAATAGAAATAAATCCAAATGTAATAGTAGAAATTACATATAGATGTAACAGATTATAGTGGATAAAAATTGAATGTTTCAGATAAACATTGTCAGACATGAGAAAAACATCTAGCTGGACTGGTTCCTGTTACACGGTCCCTCGATCAGCAACATTAACATCACCTGGGGAAACTGAGTTAGATTCTTGAACCCACCCGAGACCTACTGAATTAGAAATTCTTGTGGGTTGCAGAGACCTGTGCTTTAACAAACCCTCCAGGTGATGCATGCTGAAGTTTGAGAACCACTGCTCTTGGTGTATGTTCTTCCAAAAGATGTATCTAACTCATGAATAGAGAAATCCGAAAGGGATATGCAGATAAATATACAAGTTGTTGCAATTGTGTTCTGTGGAGCAGTTGCAAAACAGCCATCTATCTCATTATCAAAAGGCAGTTTCCAGGGCCCCACCCTACATCTGACTACCAGTCTTTGGCTCTAAGAATTGCCATTTTAAATGTTTCATATGTACAAGATGTAAAAGCCATTGTTAAACTCTAGTGAAAGCGAAAATCTTTGAATTTGTAGGGTAATTAGGGGTCTGGGGATCAATGAGAAATCAAACAGGGAGCCAGGAATATAGTTCAGAGCAGGGGGGTCATGTGAAATGATGTGGCAAGAGGATAATTATTGATAGTGTAGAATGTAAAAGGATTCTGTGAACAGTGATACCTAATATTCTGAGTTATTTCTGTAGTTACACTACAACCCCCTAAAACTTGTCATCCTAGAGACTAAATGAAATCAGCTGCCCCCAAGCACACACTGTGGATGTTTTTTGTTTTTATGCTTCTTGAGTGTCAATGAGACAGTTCCACATGTGGGCTTATGTCGGGGGGAGCATGTAGGATAACAGGTGCTAAACGTACAGATAAGCCAATCTTTGGCAGATGTGTGAGCTCAGAGGGTGTATTAAGAATGCAGGCACCCCTGGGTTCCTCAGATATCTTGGGGGAAGGCATTGCTATTCTATTGAGGATAAACTGGGAACATGAAGAAACTTCCCTACCTCTGAAGAATTAGGGACACTCCAGGAGACACCTGGCTCCATAATTCTTGTCCCATGAGTGGTAACTCAAAGGAGGAATTCAGTACATTGTTTACTGACTTGTCTTTACCAAGTCTTGATCTTCATTTTTAAAATGGATGTGAGATTTTAGATTGGGCATGTGAATTCTGCCAATGAGAATGATGCTCACTTTGTATGGGCAACTGAGTTTGAGAACCTGATCACACCCTTAGAAGGTGGACCTTATATTACCAAAGCTGTGTTTCTTGCAACCACCTCAGAACCAACTCTGTCATTACTGTTATCCATCTTCAGGTTATTCAAGGATTCAAACACAAAGCAAGCCTTATACTATGTCCTAAATCTGTCAGCAGCAAGTGTTGAGCAATATAAAGTACCAGATAAACAACTTAGGATACTAACTTGGATTTAACACACTGTTGGAGAAAGTTATGATGGAGTCAGGACTGTTTGCTGAAAAAAGAACCTTTTTCCTTCTGTGTGGAAAGAAAATGAAGTCAGTTTTTCTCCTTCCTGGGATCCATCTTATAAACTGAAGTTAAAATAGAATTTGATTTTCATATTCCAGGTTTCCTACTTGAAGGATCTCAAGTCCTTGGCAAAGCTATGCATTGCTCTGTAACATCATAGGGAAGAAAGTACAAATTATAGAGTCATCAGCTGCAGTTTAATATTTAGGGTGGATTTCTATCCAATGTTGACCTTGAGAGTGGAGGATATTTTATTGAGAATTAGTCCAAATCTAGAGGTTATGCTTTACTGTGGCCCAAATGATCATGAAATCTTGGGAGAAGTGGGCAGATGTGACTTTGTGCTTTATTTTCTTTTAAATTAGACATTCCCTGGGGTCTACCAGATACTGACAATGTAGGAAAAAACTGCAAACCCCTATTCCACATTCTCAGCCATTCCATATCCTGTGAAATCTCAATTTACCCTATGGTTTCCACGAGTCCTTAAAAGCTTAGTGTTTTCTGATTCTAAGCTTGCTCTTATCTATACAGTTTATACCCCACTCCATGTTATCTAAAAATAAGTGTTTTGATTTCCACAAGACTTTCTAAGAAAAAAGAAAACCACATAAAAATCCACTCACACGAAGCATGTAAAGAGTTGCACTCATGGTCTGGGGTCCTTGGAGAGGTAATTCACACTGCATATCACGAGAGCTGTGGATCATTAATATAACTTTTATCAGTTTTCTCACTTTGCTGTCTCACTGCAAGCCCCCATGCTCCTGGGATCACCTCCTAAAGAAACTATTTGCTCTCAGATTCTGTCATGGGTTCTGCTTTTGGAGAAATCTAATTTGATAATCGCATTTTATAGATATGATAGGTGAGAGGTTGTGATAACTAAGTGAGGTAACTTACATAAAATACACGAACAATGTCTGCCACTTAGTAAGAACTCAGTAAAATAATTGGAATTCATGGACTCACTAAAATGACTCAACTCCTTTGCTTTCCATTCTATGAATCTCCATTCAGGATTCCAACCTGGGGAAAAGAATGTAATCAAATTAGAGTGTAACTTGTGCCACTGTGGTCAGGGTTATGGCCGGTGACTGACAGACCTGTGAGGATAACATGGGGTAGGAGCAGGTTAGTGTCACTCTGGAAAGGTCAGCTGGGAAGACAAACGGCCTCCCGCTTGGAGTTCTAAGCCCTGTTATGTGTATGACGGAAGGAAGGAAGGCTTGGAAAGAGTCTGGGTTTTACCACATAGTGAATAAATGGTGGAGCAGACACTGTATCCATTTCTTTTGATTCTCGGTCAGGTATTCTGCCTTCTACAATGTTAGTGAAAAAAAAAAAATGCTGGTCATCATTTGGCACTTAACTGGTAATAGGAACCTGAACACGCACTTAAGGTACCTATCCCAGATTGCTAGCTTTAGTGAAATTGTTTATTTCTGTTGTTTCAAATGAATTGGAAACAAAAACTGTTGATCTTCCAAATCTTCACTTATTGGTGAAATATGCATACTGAGATTTCCAACTGAGCTTTAAAATGTTGATAGTCAACAAACGTAACAAACGTGGAGGAGGGATGTTAGAGGATCACTAAAGTCTGTATCAGGAAGAACTGATTGGACTGGAATCAAGAAGGAAAAAGTTAAATTGTGGGGGACAGAGAAAGATAAAAATGTTCAAATTCCACCTGGAGGAAGAAAAATCTGGCATGCAGCCACCAGTCATAGACTGCTTTGTTATTTTTTTTGGCTGAGAAATTATGGTCTACTTAAGACAAAGAAATAGTCGCAATGAGCAAAGGGAATCAGACCAGCAGGCCCAATTATAGCCCAGAGGCATAGTTTGACAGTTATGTGCTGTGGAAAACGACTTTTGGACCTCCATAAACCACCCAAGCATCCCCATTCTTGAAAGAACTACCAGCCAATGGGTTATCTTTGAGTTCAAAGGATAGCATTACTAATACGTAAAAGGACTTCAGTCTATACAGGGAACAGGCACTATATTTAAATCTAAAATAAGATAGTCCCTGAGAAATAATCCAACTTCTAGCACATAAAAACTTTCTGAATTCCAAGAACAAATGTCATCAGCTGAAGGGAAAGTACATATTTCTGTAGCTCGGTTCAGTGTATGAAAGTTTTTAAAATAAACTATGGGGCTATGACCCCATTTCACAGCCTACCCACAATAAATTCACCTGATAAATTATCTAAACAGCTACTAAAAACCCTTCAGACAGATAAAGTGACCTTGTTTTATAATCAGATGCTATTATTTTTAAGACATATTTTACAGAACAATTTTCTCTGTTTTCACAATAAAGAAAATCATTTTGACCTTTGTGCACCTAAGTTTAAAAAACAATGAAACAACCTCCTATGTCTAGTGTAAACCATACTTTGGGGGTACTTTGGGCTGTGGTTCTTATTTTGTACTGACTTGGCAGCAAGTAGATTGTTTTGATCCTTGTCGAGTCTGGGCAGTCATGATTTTTGTTAGGCATACATAATTATCTGAAATTGACTGCAAAGGAAATCTAAAGCTAATGCACCTGCCTTTTGAGATAAAGAAAACTAAAAACACTATAGTAACCCCTTAAATAACTCAATTATTGGCGGTATAGTGAGGTTTATATTTAGATTTGGGGCTAGACAAAAGTCAATTAGGGAATCAATTTTTTTCCCAAAACTTTTTTTTTTAAACTAAAAATTATCTGAAATCTATTAATTTAATAAGAATGTTATGTTGACATGTGAGACTCATTCCTTTTACTGTAATTCAGGGTTGTCCAGTAGAAAGCATATTGGTTTGGGCTTAGTTTATACTTATCTAAAGTCATGGCTCAGAAGATTTTGAAAAATATGAGTAATACATAGCTCACACTTACATAAGATTTCCTATGTTCCTATTAGTTTCATAAATTGTGGGTATCAGTGTATATGTACATATTAATGTATTTAATCCCTATGTCACCCTGCAGGGCAGGTACTGATAGCATCCCCACTCTGCAGATAAGGCATCTGTGGCACTGAGAAGTCAGTTATGGGCATGGAAGAGCCAGAGTAGGGATCCCAGTGCTCTGGCCCAGCACCTACACTCTTAACCACCAAACTATATTGCTCTGAGGTCAAGTTGGTTTGTTCTTATTCAGCTTCTAGGAGGGAAATGCTCAAATTCCCTGGATATTTGGAAACTATACAGTCTCTGTCACAACTATTTAGCTCTGTTGTTGTAGTGCAAATGCAGCCACAGGCCATATGTAAATGCATGGGCACAGCTATTTTCCAACAAATAAAAGCATTTTTTCAATAAATGCTTAAAACTCCTAGATAATTGAGGTGCTGTGTTTTCCTGGTGTGGGACAGGAGCCATAAATTAAACCCTCTTTTCTGTAGTCTACTTCATTACCTGGGGTAAGCTACTTTGGGCCTTGGGATTCTGTGGGTTTTTTTCTTTTTGTCAGGAATTAAAAAGATTAGTTTAGACCTGAACTGTCTGGTATGGTAGCCTCTAGCCTCATGTGGCCATTAAGCACTTGAAACATGGTCAAATTGAGATTCCCTAAGTTTAAAACACATATATACTAAGAATTACAAAGGCAAGGTACAGAAAAAAAGAATTTGAAGCATGCAATGTTTTTTATATTGGTTGTTATTAAACTATTTTTGATATACTTGGTGAAATGAAGCAGTAAACTTTCACTTGTTTGTGCTTTTCATGCAAGTAGTAGAAAGATTGTGGTTCACATATTTCTATTGGATTATGATGGTTACACCAACAGTTCTCTGTCTACATGCACATTTATATTTTTGAGTGAAATACCTCTATGGGCACTGGCAGGGAGATGCACAATTCCAGAAATGCTGGCTTTAATATCAAGATTTTTCTCACTTAAGAAAATTTTAGAATGCAAATGCATGACATTTACATAATAAAAATAACTGGAGTCCACTCCAGCTCATTAAAGTTATTTGCAAACATTGCTATTCATTATTAGGAACAAAATTTTCAGTCACACTTCAAACTGAGGTGTCCTTCTGGTGTGTCAAGATGTAGATGCCCTAGATATCTCTAACAATCCTTCCAGTTGTGAGATTTTTCAGTTCTATCTTTATAGAATCTCATTCATGGACTTTGTGTAAGATGAAAATGGAGAAATAAAGATGCAAAGGTAGAACATGCAACATATTTGAGTTGGAGAATGTCAGGAGTATTATTTTTTTCTTTGAAAGAGTTGCTAATAATCTTGGGACGCTGCCAACAGTGGATTCACTGGCAGGAAGCAAATACAAGGTGGGGGACTAACTGCACAGGGATGGTGTTCACCTATTTTGCACTTCTGCTGGCTTTATTCGCCTTCACAAACAGCTCTGTTTCCACCTGCAGCAAGGTGTGACAGTAGCAGCTGCCCTCCCAGCTGCTACTGTGAGCTGTCGTTGGAGGTGGGATGTTCATGCAGCTATCCCAGCAAGCCCAGGGGATAATCCAGATAATCCGATAGGTTCACTTTTGTCTTTGCATCATGCAGACTGGATGCTTATGATCAGCTATAGGTGAAAAGCTATCTTTCTTGATAATGTATCTCCTTAAAGGTGTTGTGGGGTGATTCATGGGATATAGAAGGTGTTGGACAGTCAGAAGTGCGATAAGAGTAACCCTGCCTAAATTCTTAGGTTTTCAAATACTACTGTGAATAAAACCCCCCTTACCTCTATAATGAGCTGCCTGACCTTGGGCAAGTTACTCTGGACCTTGGGATTCTGTCTTTTTTGCAGTGAATTAAAGGGGTTTGTCTAGACCTTAGTTTCATTAAATCCATACAGTATATTACAAATGTATCTCAGATAAGATACATGTGTCCAATAAGGGAAAGTTGGAGCTAAGGAGAATAAAAACCATGTGAAAAATCACTTCCCCTACACTTCTCCTCCCATCCTTTGGATCCTAATGCAGAGCTATAATGACACTGTTGGATCATCTGGGATTTCTACACTCAACGGGTTAATATTGTAATATAATTGTTCTCAAAGTGTGGTCCCTCGGGTAGCAGGATTAAAATCACTGGAAACTTAGAAATGCAAGTTTTTGGGTCTCAACTGGAGGTGAAGCCTAGCAACTGATGTTCTGACAAGCCATCTGGGGGACTGACATGCATGTGAAAGGTTGAGAACCTGTGCTGAGGTGGACACTGCTGGTACCAGGCTAGATTCCCGTTACCTGCTGGTTCACTCATGTTTGAGTGGGTGGCCAACAGCTCATAGCTACAGTCTTTCATTCCTTGTCCTTAGTTGAGCAACCTTGCCCAGACATGGAAACACTGTGAAGGTTATGCAGCAAACACCAGTCTGGAGCCTGGCCAACAAGCGACTGACCCGGGGATACAAAAGCCCGTTCTCTTTACTTTAATGTGGGAGACGTTTGTAGTATGGTTTAGACTCCAGAATGCCTCTGTAGGATCATGCCAAGGTTAGACTTTATCTGATACCACATCCTTGCTCATTCCTCGCCCTTCTCTGTCCTGTTCTCCCACTCCATTATAAAGAGTCATCCCTCAGTCCAGCACCTGCACCTGAATTCTTGTCTCAGGTTCTGCTTTCAGGGAATCTGCTCACCTACAATCACAGGTCAGAAAACTAGCCTGCAGGCCAGCCACCAGTTTGTGCAATCAAGTTTTATTGGAAAACAGCTATGTACATATTGCCTCTGGATGCTTTTGTACTACAACAGCAGACCTAAATAGTTGTGTCAGACTGTATAGTTCCCAAAGCTTTAAACAATTCCTGTCTAGCTAAGGAAAAGTTCACCCATGTCTTCCTAAGACATTAGCTAAAGTCAGATGGACACAAGCTGGAAAGGGACACAACCTCTGCTATGATTTCAGCAAGAGTTGTAAACAGATGTGCTGGGGCCAGTTGTAGTATGCTTCTTTCCAGCTCTACATGTGATGTCACATTGGTAGCTCAAAATCAGTCATCATGAGAATATTTCCACTGTAGAAATTGGCAAATTCTACGGTCAGATCTGTTTTTTTTCCCCTGAAGAGCCAGGTGTTAAGTATTTACCAGCAGACCACTGGTTATAAGCCAGATGCCTTACATCCTTTAGCATGGCACAAAGAAGAAATTGAGATTCCTCCAAGTATATGTGAAAACACTCTTAAAAGAGAGGCTTTACATATTTTTTTAACAAAATCTTACTTGTGGGCACATATGATTTCTGGGGTCTGTCTCCATTTTTTATTGTTTTTAATACTGGTGTGTCCTGCACTCAGTTCTCCAGTGGGCTGCTTTACTGTCATCTTGTCGTCAGTGTAGATACTCATAGCTTCCTTAACAGATTCTCCTGGGCATCCCTTTAGTCCCTCAGCACTTCCAGAATCTGTACAAATACAAAACTGTGGTACCCCCAGGTAGTCCTGTTCTCAGCAGTCTCTCCTTTGGCATTCCTAATAGGAGTGGCTGATGGGTTGTGTTTGGTTAGCACTTGAAGTTTGAGGGTGTTAGGGAGTTTTTTATTAAATAGGAGAGGGATAGGACAAGATTGGGTTCACAAGTTTCTTTGGGGGAAATGTGGCAGTCAGCCTGTAAGATGATCCCCCCATTGGTCTCCATTTTCTGTTATTTATGCCCTGTGTAATTCCCTCACATTAACAGAGATGCTCAGTGAAACCAGGGAGATTTTGCAGAATTGGCAGTGTGCGACTTTCAAGGGTAAGTCGGAAGAAATATTGTTGCTCCCTTGCATCCCTTAGTCGGCCACGTTGGGAGGCCCCAGGCCTCACTGACAGCCAGCACCTCAGAGGTGGGTCCTCCAGCCCTGGTCAAGCCTTTGAATGACTGCAACTCTACCCAACTATGTCACACTTGAATCTCTCATCTGTAGAAACCATGAGAGATACACATGCCTATTGTTAAGCTACTAAATTTTGGGGTAATTTATTTGCAGCAATAGATAACTAATACATATGAAGCTTAACCCCTTCTATAGTGGTTCATGAGCAATCAAAATTTGGAATTACTCTCTAAACCTGAAAGCGAGTCACTGGGGGATAAATCATTTCTACTCTGGTGTGCATGTATAACTAAAAGTAGTAGACTCAAAAACCAAGGAAAGGTGCAATAACCTGTGAATCCTCCCAGATGTGTTTACTGCCTCACTGCCAAACAGCTCAGTCACAGGCCAGCCTACTGCTGTGGGTCAGGGCCAGCAATTTTGCATAATGATTCTGGCGTGCAGCTGATTTTATTTAATCATGGTATATTATTATTCAGTTGAATTATATGAAAATGTTCCCAGTACTCTAGTCATGACAGGCATTTATGATAGTTAAAATGCCCCATGAGTTGGTAATGTGGCAGCAAGCTCTTTGCCCCCAAGGCCATTCTTGGAATTGGGCTTCCACCTCAGTTACTGAGGACATGATTCATTTTTCATTCTTGCCCAGGTGCCCATAAGGTTACAGTGATTTTTTTTGCCATTTATATGTTCTATACATTTTTCTCATCCTATTTTAACTCTACCTTAATTAGAACTTTGTATCTTTTTGTTTTTCTTTGAAGAATTGTACTGAGAAAGACACTGAGGTTTCTTTAAAGCAGTGTTTAATGCATAAAAATTAGCCATTTTAAAGTTCCCTACCTGTGTGGAAAGCTTATCAGTTTGCTTCATAAGAGTCAGCTTTTCTCCATTGTGTAGAGTGGTAAGGCCTAGGATGCAATTTTGATGTATGATTGTAGCCCTAATGTCTTCAGTCACGTATGATCCTTGAATGAAAAACATCCTGACAGTGGCAATACCCGTTTGGTGCCTGTTCTGAAAGTTTGATGTGATGGCAGTCTCTCTATCCTGGGCACAGGTTCCATCTAGCAAAAGTTGGCAGGAAGATCTGTCTTTACCATCTTTATGCCCTTCTCCAGTTCTCTCTTGCCCCCCCTTTCCTCCTCAGGGTCCCCTTCTGCCACATCATCCACACAGCCCCTGCCCAGGCCTCATCTGATCCCCATCTCTGTGCTTCCTGACCTTGTCCCCAAATCAGGTTCCTCCTGCCTTAGCCTTGTGCAAAGGCTAAGCCTTATTTGCAATTTCCAGTTTATTGGGTTTACTTACTATAAATTCTACCAGGAGATGAAGGATGTTGCTTGAACACAGGTATAAAATCAGAACATACTATTGGTATTTTGTGTCTTATACCAATCTTACCATATAATTTTTCTCAGTGTCTAAAATATTTATTGCATATAGTTAAAAAAAATCCTGATTCAGACAAATAAGTTGTGGCAAATGGTAACAAGTTTATAACAATTCACCCTGAAATGTACTTCAAACATGTCCACAAATATGAAATGGAATAAAATAGCATTTTTATTTCAAAAATAGAATTATTTTAAATATGTGATTATTTTAAACATCAAACTATGATAAACATCCATTTTGGAGTAATAGCCAATGCCTTTCAGGTATATTTAGTAATGAGAGATATTAAACAATCTCATTTAAAAAAAATTCAGTGCTCATCTCTTTGGTGATGTACTCAAAATTTCAGAGAAGTCAATTTTTTCTCCCTGACATTCCAGAAAATGTGTCATATGCAAGATGATTTTCTGTAAGGCCAGATCAAGCTCATTCAGCTCAGAGAAAAGAAAAATCCAGCAAGGTGTGCAAGGCTGGGCAGCCGTGTTAACTGTGAGGGGTGCCTAGCTAGTGGAATCTAATGGCGAGCTAAGATATACAGGGTGTGTATTTCAGCAGAAGTAATCTAGGGAACCCTTCATTTTAGGGCTGCTCATGAAAGTTGCCCATCAAGTTGATAAAATTTATCATGATTCACACTATTTCAGAGAACTCACAGAAATGTAATTGAAAGGTCACCCTGTCATAAAAATGACAACATTGGTGCCTATCACTCAACACTTCGGACAGATATTGGCATCAAAAGTTAGTGCCCACGTCCCTTGAACACATTTCAGCACTGTTTTGATGAGCACTTTACTCCTGTCCCTTTGTATCAATGCCTTTGTGCTGTCATTACAGGTAGTCTGACCTACAGGTGCTGAGTTACATGACGGCAAGGTGAAAACAGTCTTAAACACTTAATAACATATTCCCTACCTGGCTGGAGGTCTAATGTTCTCCAATCAATCACCCTGATGTTCATCTGAAAACATACTTCTCAAAAAACAAAGCTGAGATGGCCACAGGGTCAGTCCTCTTTGTGTTCAGTTGAATTAGATTTAAAATGATCATTGTTGGACAAAGCTTGGATGTTCCGTTACAGTCAGGCAAAGGTACTGACAATATGTTACTGCCATCGACTCATGTCCTCCTCTCCCTCACACTGTGGCAACTCCTTTGAACCATAGTATAGTGCTCACTATTTGAAAAAAACTCAGAATGTATTTATAGTGTATTATGGTGTTTCAATCTTTGTGTCTAAACTTTGTATACTTTTTTTCTATAAAGTGCAATTTTGGGGGCTCAAAGAAGCTGATATCCTTATTCTTATACTCTGCTTTAAATATGGCATTGTACCTTGGGAAGGTCTACAGGAGAAAAATTTCATTGCATAAAACACAGTGAGCACTTTGTGTTATTGGGCACTTGTTATTCCTTACAAAGGTGACACCAAATACCTAATAACTCTTCTTGTGCTCTGTTGTCTCCTAAAGAATCATGACAGTTTTCACTATAATACTTCATACTGTCACCAATGTGAACCCCTCTGGCTGAAAAACCCATCGCTAATCACATAGAATAGTGTGTCATTTTCCTCTAGGAGTGGAAATGCTCAATTTCTCCCTTCTGCCACTTTTTTTTAAAGCTATGATCTATTTCTGGTATTAAAGAGTAATTTTATTGCCTTCACCTGAAATATTGTAATGCATTATAAATATAAGTGACAGACCAAAACACTTAAAATTTGTAAAGGCTAAACCTCTGACATCATCATGACAGAATGTATTGGTGTTCAGTTACTACATCATTTCCTGTGCTTGGGGCAGAGACTGTTCTATGCCTCGGCCCCTCTGGCCTGTGAGGGCATATGGTGAGCATCGGCTGCTGTGTGGAACTCACGTGTAAAGTTTTATACGTGCAGACAGGCTTACTCCTGAGAAAACTGTTAAAGAAGAATTTAAACCTCATCTGTGACCTCCTTACAGGTTGAATATATGCAGAGGGGTAGTAGGAAGCTATTAGAAGTCAGAACAAAATCTAGTTGAACTGGCAACATGGCTTAAGTTGGTGGTCTCCAATGTGTTAAAAATTTACACTTCAACACATTTGAGTATGTAGATTATTAAACTAAATCTTTAAAGTATTTTAAAAATAGAATTTAAATCAAACATGTTGGGTTCCTACAGCATATTCTGAATGCAGTCTGATAACCAATGCTTTAGTGCAGCTCAACTCCCTTTGGTTAAATTCAATATTGATGTATGAATGGCTGACAATGCATTAATTTGCTATTTTAAAAAGGATGTTTACTCAGAAAAGCTCAGATTGGTAGCATTGCAGGAAATGCAAATGATTCTAAGAGGAATTACCCAGTGAGTTAGCTAAAAATGCAGAGTCCTGGGCCCTGTGGTCATTGATTCGGATTCAGTAAATCTGGGGTTGATCCCAAAACTATGTCTTTTCAAATCCACCACTGGGGGTTCTGATACAAGTTGTCCACGCATCATACTTGAAAACTACTGCTTTAGAAGCTCCAGTTACCTGAATGAAAGCCAGTGATGGCCATTTTTCCCAGAGTGCCGTTTGAACTGTTTAAATGCTGCCTCTCCTTGTGCCATATGTTCACTTCAGATTTTGCTGTGAAATAAAAAGGTTGAATTACTATTGCAGAGCTTTCTCGTTTGTTGTGCCAAGATAGCTGGCAGTGGCCTTTAAAAAAGAGAGGTATTGTAAACTCCAGAGAAACCTGGTAAAGTTAATTAACTTTATCACCACAATTTTTCCCAGCTGTCAATTAACAGTGTTTCCACAAGGAGAAATTCTTCCCACACAGTACTAATTCTTTAAATTGGGTAAATTTAACATGTCATTGTGTTTTATTAAGCAAGTGTTATCAGCCACCTGTGGTGGTTTCACAGAGCATCATAAGCGAGAACACCCCTGTGAAGACTCAGGATTGGGGTGCAATACTGATGACTACCGCAGAGTTTGCCGTCCACTCCAATGACAGTTACACTGTGACTCTACATCTTTCTGTAGCTTAGCTAGATTATACTTGGCCAAGACTGCTGCTGGGATGCCCTCTCGCCACTCCACTACCTACCATCATTTGCATATTTTTCTCCAGAGTTCCTCTAGGAGCAGGTTCTAGGGGATTGAGTGTAAATTGTTTAATTGGGAGATACAGAAAATACAAGGTGTGGGTTATCAAGCAAGTTAGCACTGTGGGCAGCCGGAGCTCCATCTGAAGCCCCAGGAGACTGTAAAATACAAGCCGTAGGGTTAATTGCTCTAGGGGGAGGAGCTGGGGTAGGTGTCCATCAGCTTCTGGTACTCCATAGTTAATGGCTGCTTCTGGGAGATGTTTAGCTTCCCTTTTATGCTAGTAGAGCTGGCTCATTGGTCAGAAAGTTTAATTAACCCCTAAAGATCCTCCAAGGTAAACTCAGGTATGGTTGGAAGCAGTTTATTATGAATAACAATAGACATCACTCTGATCTCTATCACTCCAGGAATTGCAAGGATTTTTGGAGCTCTGTGTCAGGAATTGGGAACAAACACCAAATGTATATTTCTTATTAGAATATTACAACCTCTATTACTTGGTTATGCAGATTAAGTCCCCCAAATACCTTTTAAATCTATTCCTCCATTTCCATTCTTCCACCACCATGTTTTGGGTTTTCAGCATCTTTCATCTAGTTCATTCCAGCAGCCATGTTATTTTTACATCACTTATTTTTCCCCTTCTGAATCTTCCTCCTTGCTTCTCCCAGTGATATTTTTCTTGTAATATTATGAAACTCTTCATCATACAAAGTATATAAAAATAGCAAGTACTCAGGTATTCGTCATTTACTTGTAAAATATACTAGTGGCTCTGAGTCTGTCTGTATATTCCAGCTCCCTCTCTGGTCCTTTACTTGAAACTGCTATCCTGAATTTGGTATTAAGAACTCTTATGCATTTATTTATAACTTTATTACATATAATAGTATCACTAAACAATAGTTTTTCTGTATGCTTGAAAAACTCATTGAATTTATATTCTGAGTATCTTCTGTAGCTTGATTTTTTTGCCACTTAGTATCTTTTGAGATTCTTCCATGTTGAATGTATTTCTAGTTCTTATTTTTCACTACCATATAATGTTCCATTGTATGAATGAAACAGAATAACTGTTCCCTTCTTGGTGGACATTTACTCCTCTTTTTTTGCTATTGCAACTGCAGTGACAGTCCTTGCACATATCTTTTTTGTCTCTGCTCATGAGAATTTCTCAAGGATGCTTACATAGAAATGAAGTTGCTGCTTTAAAGGATAAAGATCTTTAACTTGATCAGTGCTGCCAAATTGTTCTCTTAAGTGGTTTCCCACTTTTTCCCACATTTAATGTTCTGTCACTAGAATATGAGTTTTTTCAGTTTCACTTCTTTACCAACACTAGCTATTGTCAGATAAAATGATACACAATTTTAATGTTAATTTTCACCATTTACTAGTATAGGAAGAATTTTTTTGTATTGTCAGTTGACCTTTAAGTTTTTGCTCATATCTTTCAGTCATTTTTTACTAGGTAATTTGCATTTCTATTGATTTGTAGATATGAATACATACATAGATATACCCAAAGGCAAAATAATGACCCTCAAAGATGTCTCTGTCCTAGTGCCCAGAAGCTGTGAATATGTCACCTTACATGGAAAAAGAGGTTTCATTGTTGTGATTAAATTAGGAACCTTGCAGTAGGGAGATTATCCTGGGTTATCTGGGTGGGAGCAATGTAATCACATGACTTTTTAAATGCAGAAGAGAGATTTAGAGGTAGGCCAGAGAATGACCCAGAAGGAGACATTGAGAGCATGAGAGGGGCTCAGCCTACCACTGCTGGCTTTGCAGATGCAGGAAGGAACCTCGTGGCATCTAGCTGGGAGCAGCCCTGAGCTGAGAGCCACCCAGGAAATGATGGTCTCAGTCCTGCAAGTGCAAGGAACTGAATGGTGTCAGTAACCTTGATGAGCAAAGAAACGTGTCCTCTAGAGCCTCTAGAAAGCCACACAGCCCTGACAGCACATTGATTTTAGCCTGGCGAGACCTGTTTCGTATTTCTGATTATAAAACTGTAAGATAATTATTGTTTAAATGGCCAAATTTGTGGTATTTTGTAATGGCAGCAATAGAAAACTGACACATTCATACACAAAATTACTACTTCTCTGTGTACATTCTATGTATTTTCTCCCAATCTGTAGGGTGTCACTTCACTTTTTAAATAGTGTCATTTAATGCACAGAACCTTTAAAATATGATGTAAGTTTACATACATCATTTCTTTTTTCCCCTCTATTGTTTGTGCATTATAAAAGCAAACATTTTTATATATCAAGGACTTATAAACATATTCTGCCCTCACACTTATTAATCTAACTGGAATTTTTTTTCATATAGCTTGTGTTAGGAATGCCACATTTATTTCCAATGGATAATTGTCCCAGCATCTCTTACTTTCTAGTCTATCCTTTCTTCACTATCCCATACCTCCATCAAAAATCAAGTCAAATTGTTCATGGTTCTGTGTCTAAGCTCTGTGATTGGTTTGTTTGTCTAATTGTCTATTCCTAAACCAAAATTACAATTTAATTACAATACTTCTATTTTAATAATGGTGATTTTATAGGTTGAGACCCCCCTCTATGTTCTTCAATTATCTTGGCTATTCTTGGTCCTTTACTTTTCCTTATAAATTTTAAAATTAGTTTTCAAGTTCCTTAAAAACTGTTGATATTTTGATTGGGTTGCACTTAATTTATAGATTAATTTTGGGAGAACTGACATTTTTACAATATTGAGTTTTCCCATCCATATACTTGGTTTATCTCTTAATTACTGAAGTCTTTTATGTCTTTGAATACTATGTTATAATGTTAACTATCTTGCATGAGACTTTTGAACATTTTGTATGTTCTCAACTGTTAATTCTTAGTATTTAGTATACCAAGTATAATGTAATTTTTTATAAAGATTTTGTACTTAGTAATATTCCTGAACTCTTCTACTAACTCTAACTTGTATTCTTATGTTAATAATTATAACATCTATGAACGTTGAGTATTTTGTTCACAGTGTTTATGTTTTAATTTGCCTCTTGTTTTAATAGGCTCCTTTTAGGAACTTTTGTACACTATTAAAAGGAACAGTCACAGTGAGTGTCTATGTTATTGCAGATTTTAAAGGAAATGAACCCATCATTTACCTGTAAGGATGCATTCGGTCTGTCAGGTTTTAATCAGTTTCTATCCTTAGTTTGTAAGTACTTATTAATGAACAGAAGCTGGTTTTATAAAATGACTTTTCTGCATCTGTTGAAAATGATTTTCTTTTAATTAGCTTATATCAAATTACATCAATTATTTTTTTCATAAAATAGACCTTTTTATTACCAGAATAAACTCAACTTTTCTTAATAGTGTTTACGTATGTGTATAAAAGTGTCTGTATGAAAAAGCAGGGTTTACTGTGTTTTATTTGGATTTTTTGTGCCAGCAGCTATGCGTGATTAGTTTGAAGTTTGTTTTTTGTACTAGCGTGTATATATTTGCATGTCAAAGTTACATCATCCTTAAATATAGGACAAAGCAAGGGAACAAAAGGAAGGAAAGGAAAGAAAGAGAAAAATGAGAAAGACTGAGGGACGGAAGAGAAAGAACAAAATGAAGCAAGAATGGTAAAATATTCATAATTGTTGACTATGGATTATGAACATATGGAGCCTCATTGATGTATTCTCTCCACTTTTGGAGAAATAAAATTAACTTTCAACTGAGAGATTTCTAGAATAGTCTTATATGTAGAGTTGTCATAGGGTACAATTTCTAAAGAATACCTTAAGAATATTTCATTTCTTCAGTACTACTTTTCAACTGTCATAAATGGTCAACTCTTCCATGGAAATATACTCAAATCCACTAGATATCTGAAGGCATTTGTGTTGGATCATACATCTGCACAAAATTCTGAGTTGTACAAGTAAACCTTATTAATATCTATAACCTGATTAATTTCTAATATTCCTTCTGGGGACTCCCAATTACTTCTGATTTAAACCTTCAATTCTTCAAGGCTCAATCTCTTGTTTTCCAACTTCTTTTGTTCCTCCAATAGTAAATCAAGAGAAGAGTTTTGTGGAGATTTGGTGGAACCCTTAGAGACACTTAACTATCCTCGAATCATCAACGGTCTTTGCCATGGGTGACTGATCTCTTCTGGTTCCTGGACTGGTACCTGCTGAAGTACGGCTGGTCCTGGCTTACCTTCTGAATGTTTTTCAGTCATCTGCTGCTGGTTGGGTACCAGCTTTTGCCTCAGCTCTTGGACATCCTCTGGCTTTTTTATCACACATGCAAGCCATTGCCACACATCTGTTTCCACTTCTGAAGCACGGAGGAGTTTCTGTGTTCTCTAAATGCCTCCTGAAGACCATGAGGAAACAGAAGATCTTAAGACTTACCCTGTGAAGATGCTATATTTTTTCCAGTGCATGTTTGATAAGACACCATTGAGTGCATGGGGCTTCTTTAGAAATGTGCTCTCCCCTTAAGTCTGCACCTGTGAAATGGGTTTGTTCATCCTTCTCCTGTCATCAGGTTCTCCTATAACTCCAGGAGTTGATATATTTAGTGGTTTACTTTCCCTACTTCCCACCTTGTGGGCCTTCCTTATACCCTAAGAGGAGCACCGACAAATGC
Source organism: Manis javanica (assembly GCF_040802235.1). Lineage (NCBI taxonomy): Eukaryota > Metazoa > Chordata > Mammalia > Pholidota > Manidae > Manis > Manis javanica. The sequence continues at coordinate 36,912,989 of NC_133160.1, read as the reverse complement.
TTTTAGCCTCTTCATCTTCTTTCTCATCCTAGAAATCCTTTCATTGCCCTAGAAATCTGTTTATGCCCAAATGGGAAGGCTATACATCATATCTTTACAGCACATCTCTATTACGGTTTTTCATGGAATTGTTATATTCTGACTTCCTGTTACATTAAGTGGGAACTTTAAAGTTGATACATTTTTTAAATCACTACCAAGTAAGCCCTTTATACATGAAGCATATGCATTCTTTTTACAGGTATTGAAGACTTGTAGTTAAGAAAGTTAACAAATATTCTGCTTCTTTTAAAAACGAGGTAGGATTACACTTACCAAAAACTCCACAATTTAGTATGGCTTATATTTGGTTCGCAAAATGTGAGCAGAAGTAACCTGTGTTATTTCTTACAGGAATTTTAAGGTAGAACACACAATATGCCACATTTCCTTTTCCTGCCTTGATGATTATGGAAGTATGTTTTAAGGAAAAGTTATCCATCATCTTGGGTTTCTGAGTGACTACACTGCAAAACTTGCTGCCCAGCCACATAGAGCTTGTGTCAAGAGCAAAGAATAAATGTTTGTTGTATTAAGCCATTGGGATTTGGGGGTTATTTGTTACAGTGAAGTAATCTAGACCATCTTGACTGATACTCAAACCTATATTTATTAACACAGAAAAAGTCATCACATATGTTTGTGTAACAGTATGATGTGGATTGTATAAAGATGAGTTTGTTGCTAAGTTACTAATTTCGATTAGTATGTTAAAGAATGAATTATTTCTTTGAGAACTTTTTGAGAAATTTTGGGAGCAGCACTGTTTGTGACTGCCTTCTGTCTTTTGAATAGTCTTTCTGTGCTTGGGAAAATTTCCTGCGAGGACTTCTGTCTTTCCAAAGTAGAAATCAGAACTAAGTTCCTGGCTTCTCATAGCTGGGGTGTAGGTTTTGACTTACATATGGGGAAATTATTTTGGAAGTGGGGAATATAGGAGGAAATTGTTCTTATGCTTCTGTTTTGCTTGCAGGCAGCTTCTGAATTTGGGGGATGGTTTCAAAGCCAGATTCTTTTCACAGAGTGGTATAACAATTAGGTGCAGATGAAGAAATAGAAGCCTGCCTATGTGTATCTAGAGGGATTTGTTATGCGGAATTGACTTAGACAATTTAGTCAAATGAGAAAATTTAAAACCTGTAGGACAGGCAGTCAGGAAAGGAAGATCACAAGAAGACTGGGCCTCTATGGGCATGGGACAAAACTTGTCAAGAAGCAGAATTTATTCTCACTTTTTCAGGAAAGCCTCACCCCCCTGATTTTTAAGGTCTTCTGATTCTGTAAGGCCTACTCAGGTTATCCAGGAAAATCTCCCTTGAAGTCAACTGATTAGGGAATTTAATTATATCTCCCACATCCCTTCATAGCAATAGCAACACCTGGATTCCTGTTTAGTAGCCTAACCAAGTTGATGTATTTAAAGCCTTCCCAAGTGGCATTAGTGCATGTGGAGGAAGCTGTGGAAAAGCCAAATTTCTTGCTTTCAGTGTGTGATGTGACAGTGGCATTCTTTTTCTCAATCTAGCCTATTCTGCCACATGGTTTGTACTTTTTTCTAGAGGCTCAACCTTCTTTGTTTCTTCAGCTAACTACTACTTCTTTTAACATATTTTAATAAATCCCTTTCTGAGTAATCTAGAGAAGTGGATTTTATTTACTTTAAAGCACCTGACCAATATCAAAGTTAACCTTCATGAGGAGAAAAACCACCTTTTTCTGGTAAGACTGACTTTGGTCAAAGTAGCATTAGAGATTTCTGGGTTTTGTTTACAGGTTAGCTTTTTCTATAACCCATATTCTTTTGCTTTAAGGTTAGTAAATTGTGGAAATCATGACCTTTCTATGAAATTATTCTTCCTTGTTCTCCTTTGTTTCTCTCTGTGGGAGTCTTTGCAACAGAAGAAGTTAGTGTAGTTATTGAAGATTTTCAAACCTTTTGGTCCATGGAAATGTCAGTATCTCCCTTTTGCTGCTTGATACGCTCACAGCAGAGGCTGAACTATAGATTATGGGGAAAATGGAAGAGGAGGAAGGAAAAGAAGAATATAATTGAATAGAAAAGATGAAGATTATGACAAGAGAATGAGATTTACATTTTAATTGAGAAAATATTTAATGATGAATTATAACTTTTTTCTCCCAATATATATTACTATATTTTCTCTTGCCTAGATTCTTATTAAATGTTGCTTTATGAAATATCATAGGACAATCATACTCAAATATTGATATCCCAACTTTCAGTTAATGGTGCTTTTTATAATTATATATCTGTGTGTACTTATAGATGGTGTATATTGGTTAAAACATTCCCTTATTACTTATAATAAAATGAGCAGAGCTTATGGAAGGCAAACTGCCTAGTTTTGTTGTTAAATTTATTTTTTACTGTGTTAAAATGCATATCATTTTAACCGTTTTAAACTGTATGGCTTTGAGGCACCGAGTGTATTGTGCAGCCATCACTGCTATCCTTTTCCAGAACATTTTTATCATCCCATAATGAAACTCTTTATCCATTAAACAATAATTCCCTTGTCACCCTTTCCCCAGCTCCTGGAAACCACAATTCTACTTTGTTTCTATGAACTTGACTATTCTGAAGTACTTCATCCAAGTGGAATCATGAATATTAATCCTTTTGTGTCTGGCTTATTTCACTCAGCATGATGTCTTCAAGGTCATCCATTGTTGTAATGTGCATGAGACTTTTATTCCTTTTTAAGGCTGGATAATATTACATGATATGTCTCTTCCCTGTTTATCCATTCATCTATCGATGGGCATTTGGGTCATTTTCATCTTTTTGGCTGTTGTGAATAATGCTGCTATGAACATGGACAGACAAATACCTGTTTGAGTCCATGCTTTCAGTTTTCTTTTGTATCTGCCAGAAAGTGGAATTGCTGAATCATGTGTTAACTCTATGTTGATTTGCTGAGGAGCTGTCATACTGCTTTCTATAGCAGCTGTGCCATTTCATATTCCCACCAGCACTGCAGAAGGGCTCCAAGTTTTCACATTCTACCAACACTTTTTTGGTTTTTGGATATCTTTTTTCACCATCTTAATGGCTATGAAGTTGTAGTGAGTATATCTTCTGTATTTTTGATGTTTCGGTATTTGACATCTGATCCTGGAGAGACTATGTCTTGCCAATAGGTTTCAGCCCCGGGCAAGTTCACTATGGATTCAGTGTGACCAAAGAAATTGACAGCAAACCGTTCTTTGGGGTGAAAGGGTTTATTACCCGGCTTGTTCTCCGGTGGTAGGTCGAGCACTAGCATCTCTGCCTCTGCCCAGAGCACTGGGCTGAGCTCTCTATATAGCACAATAATAGCTTATTGCCTAAAGGTGTGGAAGTGGCAGCCCAGCAACAGGCTAGTTACATCATCAGATGGTTCAAGTTCAGTGAGGATCCTGGCCATAGGATCCCCAACTACCCCACAGACTGCCTCTCCTAGACCTAGTCAGCTCCTAGAAACAGGAAATGACTTGTCTTGTCAACACAGCTTTGACATATAAATGAACCAATCCAGAGTCCTCATCCCAAACTACCTCCTTTATCAAACTCTCGCACCATGTCAATATTTTTCCTGCTTCAAATCATCCCAGAGCTCGGTACTGGACAGCTAGGGACCACTCCTACAGTCTAGAACCTGATGAAATCAATCCAGCTATTCTGTCCTAAAATTCCTGAGCATATCTACACTGCCTCTCCCATTCCTCCCTAGGAAAACTTCAGTGAAGACTCCGGGCCATGCTCTCCCCTCTTCTGCCTCTGACTCACCTCTGTGCTTTCGTCCTGTGGTCCTGAATGGCATTCCTATTTCTAGAAATCTGTGAGCAGATACTTTTTCATGACAGTTATTTCCATGTCTGTGTATCTTATACTTGATTACAACAAGTCTCAGGTACATTTTTAGAATAAAAGTGTCATCTCATTATGCTTTTGATATGCATGTCTCTAATGACTAGTTTTGTTGAGCATTTTTTATATGTGTGTTGTTATCTTGTATGGAGTCTTTGGAGAAATATCTATTCAAGTTCTTTGACTATGTTTGAATTGAGTTCTTCGATATTTTGTTTGTGAGTTGTAAGTTTTTTTTTATATTCTGGATATTTTTGCCTTTTCAGATATGAGATTTACAAATATTTTCTCTATATGTTAGCTTTTTACCTTGTTAATTGTGTCCTTTTACACAGCCTTTTCATTTTGATGGAGTCCACTTTCTCCATTTTTTCTTTTATTGACTGGCTTTGGTGCTATACCCAAGATATCATTGCCAACTCCAATGTCATGAACTCTTCACTGTGTTTTTTTCTAAGTTTTATAGTTCTTAGGTTGAGTTAACTTTTGTCTGTGGTGTAAAGTAAGGGTCCAACTATATTCTTTTGCATGTGGATATCCAGTTTTCACAGCACCATTTGTTGAGTTTATTTCTGGGATCTTTATTTTATTCCTGTCTATATGTTTCTTTATGCCACTACCACACTGGTTTTATTACTGTAGATTTGTAGGAAATTTTCAAAACAACTTTTCAAAGTTGGAACTGTGAGACCTCCAGCTTTGTTCTTTTTAAATTCTGTTTTGTTCTTGTTTTTGCTATTCATGGTTCCTTGAGATTCATTATGAATTTTAGGATAGATTTTTCTACTTATGCAAAAAATGTCATTGGAATTTTAATAGCAATTATACTGAATCTGTAGATTGCTTTGGGTAATATTGGTACCATAGCAATATTAAGTCTCCCAGTTTATGTACACAGGACATCTTTATACTTATTTGTGCCTTTAATTTCTTTCAGCAACATTTTGTTTTCAAAGGACAAGTATTTTGTCTTCTTGGCTAAATTTACTTCTAATGTATTTCATTCTTTTTTGATGGTATTATGAATGGAATTGTTTTCTTAATTCCTTTTTGCATTGTTCATTGTTTTTCAATAGAAACACAACTGTTTTTTTGTGTTGATTTTATATCCTGTAACTCTGCTTAATTTGCTTTACTCTGACAGGCTTTTTCAATGTGTGGAATCTAACTTTTTTGTATATAAAATCTTTCAATGAAAGAGATCATTTTACTTGTTCTTTTTAAACTTAGATCTCTTTTATTTCTTTTTGCCTAATTGGGATACCACTTCTAGTACTATGTTAAATAGAAGTGGCCAAAGCAGGCATTCTTGCCTTCTTCTTGATTGTAGAGGAAAAGCTTTCAGTCTTTTACCCTTGAATATTATGTTACTTGTCGTTTTTTCTTATATGGCCTTTATTAAGCTCCGGTAATTCCCTTCTATTCCTGGTTTGTTGAGTGTTTTTTCATGAAAGGGTATTGAATTTCTTTCAAATTCCATTTTTGCATTAATTGAGATAATTGTGTTTTTTCCTCCTCTTCATTCTATTAATGTGGCATAGTACATTGATTTCTTTTTCTTTTGTATGTTGAACCATCTTTTCAGTCCAAGAGTAAATACCGCTTTATCAGGATATACAATCCTTTTAGTGTTTTGAATTTGGTTTGCTATTATTTTGTTGAGTTTTTCCACCAGTATTCATAAGAGATATTGGTTTTTAGTTTTCTTGTAGGGTCTTTGTCTGACTTTGATATCAGGATAATGCTGGCCTCATAGAATGGGTCCAGAGTATTCTTTACTCTTCACTTTTTTGGAAGAATTTGAGGAGGATTGGTATTAATTCTTCTTTACATATTTGGTAGAATTTACCAGTGAAGTCTTCTGGTCCTGGTTCTTGTTGGGAGCTTTTATGGCCCATGATATCTATTTTGATCCATGTGTCCTGCTTAATCTGACTCTTTTGCTCTTTTTTTTCTAATTTCTTAGAAGCTGTGGTCATTATTTGAGAACCTTCATTTTTAGGAATTTATTTCTATAAATTTACCCCTAATTACTGTGTTAGTAGCATTGCACAAATTTTGGTGTTTTGGTTTTCATTATTCAAAGTACTTTAATTTCCTGTTTGAATTCTCTGATTTTTGGAATTACTAAGTGTGTTATTCAGTTTCTAAATATTTGGGGGATATTCCAGAATCTCTCTGCTATTAATTTCTTATTTAATTCCATGTTGATGAAAGAAAATGTTTTGTGTAACTCTGATTCTTTTAAATGCTTTTAGACTTGTTTTATGGCCCATGATACCTATTTTCACCCATGTGTCCTTGAAAAGGACTTGCATTCTGCTGTCACTGAATGGAAAGTTTAAGCCAAGATTGTTGATTGTGCTGCTCAAATATTGTATTTCTTTATTGTATCTTCTTGTTCTATCAGTATTGATAGATATTGATATCTCTGACTATAACTGTGGATTTGTCTGCTACAGAGTTCCAGTTAAACATCCTATTACAAACAATAGCACTCTTACCTCTATCCGTAGAAAAATTATTGTGTATTCATTTTTTTTTGATACCAAAGCAAATCATCACAAACTTAGTGTTTAAAACAACACCCTTTTATTATCTCAGTTTCTCTAGGCCATAAATCTGGGCATGGCATTACTGAGTTCTTTGTTCAGTGTTTTACAAAGTAGAAATGGTGTCATCAGGGCTCAGCTGCCATCATCTTCCAAGCATATTAACGCTGTTAACAGAATTTTAGCTCCTTGCAAGTGTTGCACTGAGGTCTCTGTTTTTGTTCCTGGCTATCAGCTAAGGGGTTGCTCTCAGCCACTAGAGGCCACCCTCAGATTCTAGCCACATGCTGTGGTCCTCTTACAATATGGAAAACTATTTCTTCAAAGGCAGCAGTAGAATTTCCCCATTTCCAGAGAGAGCTTAGTACCTCTAAGTACCTTTAAGGCCTTATGTCATTACAGGCCCATCCAGGACAATCTCACTTTTGATGAACTCAGAGGCAAGTGCTTAGAGCCCTTTCTTATATCAGCAAAATCCCTTCAAATGACTTTATAATGTAATCTCATCCTAAGAGTGATATCACATCATAGCCACAGGTCCCCTTCACACTCATGGAGTGGGGATTATATAAGAACATGGTTCACTGGGGGTCATTTTAGAATCCTGCCTAGCACAGCTTGTATGACCAGAAAAAATGATGCAAAATGATGTACACCAGGGTGGTAATATGTGTTGCATTAGAAATGTGGTATGGTGGGTGGAATGGATGGGAATGGGTGGGAGAGGTTAAAACAAAACAAAAGCAAATGAAATAGCTGTAGGAAAATAGGGTGGGGGCAGCCATAGCATAAAATTAAGCACACATGCAGGCTATGAAATCCATTGCATGATATAAAAATGGAACCTTTTGAATATGCACATGAACTAAGACTGGAAGTTGTATAGAAACATGAAAATTCTAACTTTGACCTCAGGATGGAATTGTGGTTGTTTTCTGCCTTGAATTTTGCTGTAATAGAAAATTTCAACAAAGCAGAAAATGAACAAATAACACAAACATTTCTATACTCAGCATCAATGCTGAACTGTCAGTTCCTGTTAGAGATGATAACAGTTCATGGGCAAAAATGTTTATTTCAAGCATTTTCCTTACACAAAGGGTTGAAGTTTATTAAGGCAGGTGGGAGATAGTTTTGCAATGGCAGACAAAGGAAAGGATCTTCATGAGAAATCAATTCCTGAAAGGTAGCAGCCCAGTAAGCCTTTGGTTTTCCATAGGATGGCAAATGTGAGATAATCTAATTCATCTCACCCCTCAATACTTAAGTAATTGTGGGTGCTAAAGCCCTTAACTTCGAGTTTATTTGAAGATGCAGTTGTTCTTTACGGTCATTGTTAGGCACATGGAAGCCCTAATTCTGAGCAAGAATTTCCCCCTCTTTTTCTCCTCCACACACATTATATTAAGCTGTCATTCACAGCCACAGCTGGCATGCAAAACTGCCTTGGAATAACTTGGATGACAGCAGCTTTCTCACGGTATGTAGCTCTCAAAAAAAATCATCACATCACAACAGATCTTCTTTTTTGATGTGTTCAGTACTTCCAGATCCATCTTACAATGACAAATCAAAACATTTCTACAGTGAACTCTGGCATTGGTGTGAATGCCGTCATCCCCAGTCTTACATAGTTATTCATTTTTTTCTATTTTACATCTTTGATGATATTTTCAAGAATGCCTTGACTGTCTTCAAAAGCAACCCACTCACAACTAGTCCTTAAGAATAACTCTACATTTTCCACCCCAGCCAGTGTGCCTCCATACTGAAAGAGGCTTAGGTATGATGCTGAACTCCAAAGAATTGCAGTTATGGAAAATCAAATTCTGAAATTACAACTTTGAAAAAAATATACACCAGCCTTGAAACACCATACCATTTCACATAAATGGCAACTCACTAGTAAACAGTCAGCTATATATTTTTTTCTATGACCAGAAATACTTGTTTACGTGGTCTCATTTTATTGTATTTAGAAGCCCACTGTGATTTTTTACAACAATGGTATAACATGCCCATTTTTTCCTAATTTTAGTTTAGTTCATAATTGGGCATAGATAATCTATGAACTGTACAGAACCCATCCAGAATGTTAATTCACTACTATGTCCAATGGGATAGAATGCATAGAAAAATCTAAGTTTTTCTTTTTTCTGGTATTTTGAAGTTCTAGAGTTTCATATTTCTAAAATTATTTTTCTTAAGAAATGTTTATTGAATGAGCAATACAAATAGGATTTTTGCCTTCAACTCTTAGGGTATATGTAAGTTATAATCATGGTTTTCTGCCAGCATTTGGTGAGTACTCATTGGTGCAGTTCATCGGTGATGCAGTCAACATTCCCTGTCTGATATGTGCCAGGCATCATGCTGAAATTACATAAAGACATAAAGAAATAAAAAATAGGAAACTCCTTAAATGTAATTATGATTCCACATTATAAATTCAGACATTATAATAGGTAAAATGTAGAGAGTTATTGAAGAAAATAGAATCCTATCCAGAGAGTGAAAATGGGACCCATTTTACATACTGAAAGTTAGAAAAAAAATCAGTTAATTTCTGGAAGAGAAAATGATTAGGTCAGCACTAGACTATACATGTCTAGCATATCCCAGGTATAGGACAGTCTTGGTGGCAGATGCTGTTGCTGCTCTGCTGTGTTCCCAAGGTCATTACAATTCCCAGCCCAATTTCCCTCTGTCCAGCATCTCTCTTTGCCTGAGTGCTTTCTCTGTGTCCCAGAGCCTACTCTGTTCATGCATGTGGCTGGAAGTACTGGGAAATAAACTCTCTTCTGGATCAACTTGAACCAAGATAGATGGAGGCTGGTAGGATGAATGCCCTAGCAACCTTACCCCTAGAGTAGGATGAATTTAAAGTGTATATTCTAAACTATTTTCCAGAGTTCCCCAGTAGGATGAAAATCTAGTTGACCACAGGGGTCACCTGGTTGATAATGCATCCCTATGGCTGCCTTCCCCATTCTGTAAGGGATCATGGATCCCTTCCCAAATAAACTACTTGCACTTGAGTCCTTGCCTCAGTATTTGCCTCTGGGGAAATTTATTCCTCATAAGCCATGGTTTTAGCTTTCATGGAGCTCCTAGTTAAGTGGGACCTCCCAGTCATCTCATCCAGCGAGTAGTCCCCATACCAAATTAACTATATAGAATGAACACATAAATTGTGCATGCATTACAAGACTAAAATACCTACAAATATATATATAAACAGCACTTCAAAGGTGATTTTTTTCCAAATTGTTCATTGTATATTACAAGAACTTGATTGCAAGGTTCTTAGCTTCCAGACTCAGGCTCTTTCCCCATAGTGAAGCCATATCAGAAAGAAAAGTTAGCAAAAAATAAGCAGGGGCAACTGAGATGTCTAACAATGCATAGCTGCAATTGCATAACAAATCACTTTGAAATCTAGTGGCTTAAAGCGATTATTTATTATTGCCAAGAAGTCTGAGTGGTGGGTTATTATGCGGATCTGGGCAAGGTTCAGCTGATGTTGGCAAATGTTGCTTATGTATCTTTGGTCCACCAGCAGGTAGGCTAAAGGCTAGCAGCTGGCTGGCTGGGACAGTGTAGGTGGCTGATCCTTGTAGCCTCTCATGTCTCGGCAGGTTACAGGCTCAAGCTTGTTCACATAACATGCAAGTGGTTTATTTGGGAAGTAATATCCCGTACAGAATAGGGAAGTGACTCAACAGGGAAGGCAGCCATGGGGATTCTCACAAGGGCCCAAAGAGAAAGTGGAAATGTGCAAGGACTTTTGAAACTTACATTCGGAACTGGAGAAGAATCACTGATACTGCTTTCTGTTGGTTGAATCAGGCCTTAAAACCAATCTAAATTCAACAAGTGGAGGAGCTCCACCCCTTCCTGGGTTGTTGCAAAATCACTGCAAAAGGATATGGGTAACTGGAGGGAAATAATTGTAGCCATTTTTGATGCACAGAACCTGCCACTTTCTGCCTAGTGTGGATTGAAGTGCACTCTGCTTACTAGGTACCTAGGACATTTTGTAAAGGCAGGTAACTGTGCCATATTAATTACAATGTAACTTCATTCAGTTACCCTGCAACTCATTTTTCTATTATTTTTCCCCGTGGCCATTTCCGTTGATAGTTTTTAATGTTTCGGAAATTACAGCGTATGGATGACTGTTTTTTTTTTCATTTTTTTTTTATTTAGTGTTCTCAAGATGCAAGTTAGTTTCTTATGTTAATTGAGGTATGGAACATTCATTATAAATATGATAGCATGTAAAATTATACTGTCTAGTTTTCATAATAGTTACTGATAGGTAAGCCTGCATATTGAGGAAGGGATTTGGGGTAAGAAAAGGAGAAAGGCTCTTATGTGTGTAAAAACAGTCAAGAAATAGCGTCCTTGCCATCCTGTGGACGTTTCTGAAACTGCATTGTCCCAAAGCATCATTGAAAACACAGCTCCCTTGCCCTTCATCATGTCCATTTCTGCACTAGCTGCCAGTGAGGCATGAACTATGCCAGCAAAGAGACATCTCCCTGTGGCAGAGCTGAGTAGACCAGCTTCTCTACCTAGTTTTGTCACGTTGCCACTCCTGCTATCAGTGTCATATCAGTAGTGATGGGGAGATGTTTGAACCTCATCTCAGGATCAGTTCAAAGCCAGAAGAAGCCTTTGAATTCATTGAACTCAACTCTCAAAGCTTTATGTTAGGAAAACTCTTTTTTTTGTAATAGTGTACATGCATAAAAGTGCACAGATCATAATGTAATGACTCAGTGAGTGTGCAAAGTGAGCAGACAATGGCACCTGCACCCAGAACAATATATAAAAAATTACCAATGTCACAGAAGCCCACTTCCTGTTCCTTTGCAGTCACTAACCCTTGTCTTTATCCTGGCTTCCAACAGGCTAGATAAATTTAGTCCGTTTGGGAACTTTTTATAAAAGGAATTATATCATTATCTTTTGCATCTGTCTTGTCCAATCAAAATCATGTCTGTGAGATTCACTCTTGCTATGTATTTGTGTAGCTCATTCCTTTTCACCACTGTATAATATTCCAGTAAATGACCAAATAATTTATTTGACTCTATAGTTTGTTTTTCTGGTTATCAGCAGTATTTGACTATCACAAATTATCCTTCTATGCACATTTTAGGATGTATCTTTAGGTGCTCATAGGTTTATATTTCTATTGTGTATCTATCCATGAGTCCCGTGTATGGCTGTTTGGCTATAGTACATTCTACCAATTTACAAAAGTGATTATAACAAATACAGTCCCACTGGGGGTTATGAACTTTGGGGGGACAATTAGTCTGTAACATTAGGGAATTTGTTTTCTTTTAACGTGTATTTTCAAATATTATGGATTTGTAGGAAGTTGCAAAGACATGTACAGAGAGGTTTAGCCTTCCCTAATGTTAACATCTTATTTACACATATAAATACTTTTTTTCAATAAGAAGAAGACTGAAAGAGGCAAAGTGATCTGGTTGCTCACAACTAATGAGGTACAAGGATGCACTAAAGTACATGTTTCCTGATGATTCATGAAAAGCTGTACACAGTTCTCTTTAACATCTTATAGTTTAAAAAATCTCTTTATCTTTAAAATTATGTAGCCTATATGACTTTTCAGTAAAATATAAAGTATATCTACATTTTTTCTAGAATTTGGGGGAGATATTAACATGGAGCCTGGAACAGGATCACTGTTCAATAGACAGTAGTTACATATAGTTGGTAGCAACAGCATTGTCTCATGTGAGGGATATTTTTATCTCCATTTCTTAGAAGAAAGACATGATGTACAAAGAGCTGCTATGATTTTCAAGGGACCAGGTTAGTAAGCCACAGAGCCTGGGCTTGAACCTCTGACTTCATACTTCAGTTGCTGATAGAACTTCCTTGATAATATACACTGTACTGCTTTCCTTTCCTGCCTTAATTCCCCATTCCCTTACCAATATTTTCTGACATCACATCCTAAATAAAGTACCTGCACTAAAATTCTTGTCCAAGATTTCCCTGGGGGAATCCAAACTGAAACACCTTTCTGCACTATTTTTTCTCTTTCCATTCATCTCTTTAATTTCTGTTCTAGTGCAAAAAACACCTTGCAAAGAGTGGTTGCCATGTGACACTTTGAGGACTCCTCCATTGTTCCTGGAAAGTCAGCATATGTATGATCAGTTCTTTTTGCAGGATTGATATTTTCTGTGGCCACTGTCTTCATCTCATGGTTTTTATCTTGGTTAATTGCTCTAAGGGCTCTAGCTTAGAAAGGTTTTTAACTTGACCTTCCTATGAGGAATATTAGTGCATTTCAGGAAAGTCATCTATCATTCCTTGACCTCAAATACTCCATGAGAAAGCTCTTCCATGTTAGGATGAAGGTCATGCCTTCTTCAATTATAGCTAATCCTGAAGCATGAGAGTTTAATGGTTAAATCCATATTAAGTTTAATTAGAAATAGATGAGTATATAGCATTCCAATCCATGCCCCAATGATTTATGGAATACAGATGTGCTGGAATATTGCCATTTAAATCCAAAGCAAGGGAAAGAGGCTCAGCACTCACAAGGACACCTTAGGACAAAAGCCATTGCTAAGCATTAGTCAGGCAGTTAAGATTAACATGGGATAGCACAACCCTGCATTAGTGACTCATCAGCAGACACAGAAAAAGGCAAGAGCTAGATTATAGCTCTTTGATGTATGTTTAAAAATGAGAAAATGGAAAAGCACAGAGGCTGAGCAAGGACCCAGGATCATGCAGTCAGTTAAGTTGCTGAGCTATCAGATGCTAAGTCCTCTCAGTCCCAATCCATTGTACCAACAGGTGTCACAGGAATAAGAAGATGCAAGACACTAATTCAGTCATTTCAAGCTTTTAGCTTGCATCAGATCACCTAAGGGGCTTGTTAAAACACAGATTGCTGTGCTCCAACACCCAGAATTTCTGACTCAGTAGGACTGGGATGTGGGCCCTTAGAATTTGCATTTCTGAGAAGCTCCCCCATAAGGCTGTTGCCAGTCCAAGGACAACATTTTAAGAAGGATTGCTCTAATGGAATAGATTTATTCTAAAATGGGTCTCAGATGGTACTTGTGCAAGGAGCCTGACTCATCCCACTGGCAGACACTTGGGGGAGCTATTGCTGGGGGCACCAGACTTAACCTCCAGGCCTGGGCAGAGAATGTTAGCGGTGGAATGACAAGGAATTAGGTCTCGAAACTTGGCTGCCAGCAAGAATTCAGATTTGCAAAAATCAGGAAGAGGCACAGGCAGAAAAGACTGAAAGTTAGAAATACTGAGTCCAGAAAGCCTGAGCAAATTCAGAATCACATTTCTTGCTCTTCCAACCAGTTTGCTTTCTACTTGGCTTCTGACAACCATGGGAGGAGGTATTTTGTCATCCAAAGTAAATGCTGAGCTATGAGGAATAAAGGCACACCGTTAAAGTAACCTTGTTTTTATTTTTCCTTCCAACACCTATATCTGAACGTTGCTCATAATGGGTGCTTCTACTGAATGCTTGGCTATAACCCCACTCCAGAAATGACAAGACAAGAGCTAGATTATAACTCTTCAGTGTATGTTCTTCCCTCCCACCTTTTCCCCTTGTCCCTTGCATCCTCTTGTTTTTTGATCCATACTTTTGTTGATTTAACTTAATTGTGAAAATAAGCTCTTTTCCATCTCTTATTTAGCTATAACACCCCCATTCACTACTACTAGTTTGGGGAATTAATTTAATGCAAATATCTTGGGCTTCAGTTTTTTATATAATTGATTTTCAAATCCTACCTGTGCAAATTACTGGCTTTTGAATTTTGATCAAGTTATTAAACCTCCCTGAGGTTGTTGTTCTTACCTGTCTTACTCAGCTTGGACTTCCATAGCAAATGTTACATACTGGGTGGCTTAAGCAGCAGAAACCTATTTTCTCATAGTTCTGGAGATTTTGAGTCCAGGAGGAGGGCACTGGCAAACTGGGGATGGTAGGGAGAGGCACACAACTCATTCCATAACATTATCAATTTCAAATGAGAATTAGCTCCAAAGTATATTTATGAGTATTCATTGATATAATGTAGGTCTTTACTAAATGTGAGGTTTTTGGGTTTTTTTTACTGTCTCATAAAATTTGCTCATTTATTCATTCAAGAAGCTGAATACTTATGTTCTGGTTCCATTTCTCAGTGCTAGAAATACAGCTGATTAGGGTTTGTTCCTTGGTTAGGAATACATCATGAGGTTACTCATTGGTTAGGAAGACAAATTATGAAAAATAAACATACCTACTTTTGTGGTTGTAAGTAATATGAAGGAAGGTCAAGCAGGAGATCAATTTTTATATGGTGGTCATGGAAGGCCTCTGAAGAGGTAATACTTCTCTGGTGGAAAAGGCTGAAAGCCAGTGTAAAGATCCTGGTCCAGTAAGTGGTGTCTTTCCTTCTGACAATGCTGACAGTCTTCCATAGGATTCCCACTTAAGAAAGAAGAAAAAGAATGTAAGTTTTGAGATTCCTTTTTACCATAGGCAATGATGTTACATGATTATGAGTGGCTGAAATTGAGTCCAGGTTTCTTCTTCACTGGCTGTGGGACCAACAGGTTGTATAACCTCTCAGAGCCTTGACATCCTTCACAGCAGGGCTGGAGGAGGGAAAGCATTAAAATAGTGTCTTCCTCATACAGCTGCGGCAGAGATTAAGAGAACTATTTATTGCATGAAGAGCACTTGGTTGATACAGTGAAGATTTAATAAAACATCATCACATCCTCATTCTTACCATTGTTACCATTAGCTAGTAACTTTCCTAAGACAAGTGCCAGACTCCTGGTAAAGCTTATGGGATTTCATTTTTGGAAAACTGATGATATTTGAACATTAATTACCTATGAGGATAGAGAAACATCTTTCACTTTAGGGATTAGAAACCTCAAGAAATGGACCCTCAATGCATGTCAGTGAAAAAGTATTTGGAATTATCTGAAAGAGAAAAGATGTTTGTGGAAAACAGGGTGAAGTGAAAAATGTGGTGAACTCTATAATAGCACTGTGCCAATGTTAATTATAACTTGGCAACTCTTCTGTAAATGTAAATTATCTTAAAGAGTTTTAAATAGTATCGAATTAAAGAGCTAGAAAGGTTGTGATGTAGTTTTTAATAGCCTTGTATGAGACAAATATTCATTCTGTGAAGATAAGTTTGTTTTTTCTGGGAACAGCTAGAACACACCCAGAAACAAGTTGTGGCAGAGAAATGTTACATGCTAACCAAAACCTATTTCCTCTTTCCTCTGGGCTCACTTTATCCACATTTCCCAGCCTCCCCTGCAGTTAGCTGCAGCCATGTGACCGCAGCTGGTGGGAGCTATGTGATCAGCAGTGGCATACAGTCTTCTAGGCCTGGACCACGGAAGCCTCCCACAATCCTGTGTTCTCTCTTCCCCGTCTAACACCTTATGGGAGGGAAAGTGAACAAGACAGAAGAAAGGTGGGTCCTGAATGAGCATGTTAGCCTGCCATCCAATCAAACACTCAGTTTGGGCTCTGAGGGAATGATATACTTTTTGGAGTTTAACTCACTGAAATTGGTTACTTACCTAACCCCAAAGTCTGGGCACTGTGCTGTGGCACTTCACTGGGCAGTACTGTTTTTGGTTAAGCATAATTTGGCTCTGAAAAAAAATCTCAAAGGAGGTAAGAATTCCCAATATAAAATTCCACGGTGGATGCTTTGAAATGAAATAAATTATTTGGTTGTGTACATTCTGGTATTTGTATTTTACTGCTTTATATTCACTTACTTAAAGATCGTAAAGTCTTTAAAGACTGTAATCATCATGAAGGCATGGGCCATGAATGTATTGCTCTTGGCTGTACTCCCAGAATTTAACACAGTCCCCTGCATTCGGTAAAATTTAATTAAATGAAGAAGATATGGAAAAAACCAAATGACTGATAGGAGGTTCATACAGAATGAGGAAAGGGTTTTTCATTGTATGTTCTGAGATGAACATAGCAAGTCTGGTCCTTTTGTACTTAAAATACATTATTTATGTCTCACCGGTGTTTGGATTAATAAAAGTGAAACTACATAGTGCTTTTTATCCCATGGTCTCTTCGTTTTAAATTTTTTGCCTTGTGCATAGTAAGTGCTAAATAAGTACTTGTGGCTTGAATGAATTTTACAAATACTAATCAACTGTTTCATTGGATTGAGGTGATAGAAATGAGGATTACATCTTCTATTGCTTTAGATAACTGATGGTAACTGAAGTTACAATTACAAATGAAACTCATATTTGAATTCACGTATGAATATCTATCTCCAACAAGGGACCTAGATAAAATTTAATTAATGATTGACATAGCACTGGAGAAAAGCTTAACTCTTGTTTTGATTGACAAAGAAAACTTCCAGCTCTTCATACATTGGATTAAAATAATTAAGGGAGTCAGAATAAAAAAGATCATCATACAGTTCTAAGAATGAATTTTCTACTGCCATAATCCAGTTATTGCAGAAAGATCCATATGTGCTCTCATTGGTTAGTGCCCCATAGTTATTTCTAAAAGAAATTTAAAAGCTTTGAGGTATCCTCTTGTGAGATATCAGCATATTAGTTTTGCTGCATGGTGTTTTCCAGAAGGGGCTAAAATTAATTTCTGAACTCTACCCCTTAGATTGCAACTGCCAAGAGGAAAAACACAGGAGATAGACAATAGAAATATGTATTATAACTAATGAACTACAAAACATCTATGTTAATAAAGTCATTTAACAATTCCAATGAATAATATGGCATGGAGAAATGGCAGTACATGATGTACTTTCATTCTGAAACTGACACAAAATAATAGTAAAACAGCTTTGTAACAGGATAATTACAGACTTATTAATTTGTGCTTTGAATCCCCTGCTATGTAATAAGCAAACAGAATGAGGCCTATTAGTGTTTTGTGCTCTGTAATTCCACCACTCCCCACCACACCCCCATTCCAAGCAAACAGACATAATTTTCCCTTGGTTCCCTTGCTTTAGTCAGAACGTGTTTATTTGAAAAGCAAATCCCTTGAAGAAAATATCTTATGTTTCAAAAGCTAAAACTCTAGATTTGCAAGACACCCTGAGAGAGTGGTCAGGTATTTCTGCTGGAGAAGAAGGAGATGAGCAATTATCAAAGAGGAGAGTCATAATTAAGTGGAGGAAAAAGTTTTCCTAAGAACAGGAAGGAAACTGAAATCTGCGGATCCAGCAAGAAGTAGTAACGCATGATTCCCCTCCCCTCCCCCTGCACATTCCAAAATCATCAGGACCACAGAGGGGGTAGCTGTGTGAAGCCACTAGGAGGTGGACAACATGGAATAGATTTCACAGCCCATGAAGATTCTTGTCCCATGGTGCCTGGGAAACTGCAGAGCTGTCAGGCTTCAGGAACCAGGCTAGCTGGAAGATGAAGAATTTACTAGGATGTGCAGGAGATCAGCATGTCCTCCCCCCAGGTGTTCTGTCCTGCCTCATATAGTTGCTGCCATTCAAGACATTGCCAAGTTCAGGTGGAGGGAATGAGACAGGGTGAAGGAAGAGTTGTGGGATAGCTCCTAAAAATGATTAAGATTAAATTTCCCTCCAGACTTGAAGTTAGACTTAAAGTGATTGAAAGAACATGATGAAATGTGACATTTCTTTGACTTTGAATTGTAGTGGTAGCAAATTCATATCTCTTGCATGTTTTTAAGATTATCTATACTAGATGGCATATTAGCCAATAATGTATTTTACTTACACTAAATAAAGACTTTTTTTGATTTCAAAAGCAGTTCTTAAAGCAGAAAAAGCATGCATGCTCAGAAATTTTCTTTCAATGAACTGATATAAAAGCTGTTTCCAGTTACTGGTGCCATTTCCAAGTTAAGCTGCCTTTTTGGTGATAATTCAGCTGAACAGAAGAAAAAGGGATAGAAATATATTTTCTGTATTGCCTCCTAAAAAACATAGTGCTGATGGATTTATTTATAATGCCACATTTCTTTTCAAGTGACCTATAGCCTAGAATGTATGTAAAATGATGGATTCAGTGAGGAAACAGCATCTTGGAATTGAGAAACTTGTCTGAGTTCTAGCGAACTCAAGATACTTCTATTAGCTATTAATTTCCCAACTGCAGGTGTTATGTTACTATTTGTTATCATCGATCCCTTTCTGGAAGCACACTCTCTGTGTATTTATAATCCCTCCCACTGGAATAAGTAGAGTTTACTTCCCCACTCCATTGGTTTTGAGCTTGACCATGTGAAGTACTTTGGCTAGTGGAATGTTGGAGGATCTGCTGTCTGAAAAGGTACATATTTGCTCTGTAGTTGAGCTTGACTTCTTGTGCACCTGCCTTTGACCATGGTGGGAACCTCCCTGCCTTTAGTAGCCACTGTTCTAAGAATATCAGATTTGGATCCAAACTGTAGCCTGGATCCAACCGTGGTTGAGCTCAACCTAGTTCAGTGAAATCCCAGCTGGCTTGAAGTGTGAACAGGAAATAAATGTGTGTTATAAGCCACTGAGTTTGGGATAGTTGGTTACACAACATTATGTTTTAAAAAACAGACTAATGTGTCTTTCCACTCTTTTCACTTTAGGAACTCTGCAAGCTGCTTGTATGTTGTGAATATTTAGAATAGTTAGCCTTTTCTATTTATTCTTATTTAGGACCAAAGGGGAGTCTATATAGTATGCCTCTAATTCGGCATGGAACAAGCTTTTATTTGAGACTGTGATTAAGCATGTGAATTCAACTTCAAGAAAGATTTTATGACACTGGGTGGGAGTGAGATGTAAACATTAGTTACTATTCCAAAGGTCAGACAGACAAATTTGTTTTAAAATGAAGAAAGGTAATAGGCTTCTGAAGAGGTACAAACGATGTGGTTGATTGCTATTTAAGCTAGCCTTACAAAAATACAAAAATTAGTCATTTGGGAAAGGGGAGAAAGATGTTTTCAGTGGGAAGAGAATTCATTTATCTGATTTTTATTCATTTTCTCACTCTAAAAAGACTTGGGGAAAAGCATCCCTCAGAGGATCCTCAGGCCATCTACCTACAAGTCCTAGGGACATTTTGGATTGCTGACTGATTAGACTTTTGGATATGTGGAGAAAAGGAAGTTAGAATAAACAAAGACATCTTTAATTCCAATTTTTGATGAATAACATTGAACAAAATAAAGGGATTGAGGGAAAGGACTATAAAGTTTATTTCTGCCATAATGCCACATAACCAACCACTCCAAAACTTAGTAGCTTAATGTAACCATTTATTGTTTTTCGAGAGTCTATAGGTCAGCTCTTGGTTCTGCTGATCAGGGCCAAGATGGCTGATGTTGGCTGGGCTTGCTCACTTCTCTGTTGTCTGCTGCAGGTCAACAAGGCTGATTTGCTGGTTGACACTGGGCTCACTCATGTATCTGGCGACTTTGCCAAGATAACAAGGGTTCAACTCTGCTTCAAGAAGTCTGTACCATCAGCCATGTGAGTTCAGACCCACGTGGAAGCTTGGCAGGAATCCAAAAGAGAGGAAGAAGCTCATAGGGCTTCTTGATGCCAAGGTTCAGAACTGGCTTCCATTATATTTGCCATATTCTTTGGCTAATTCAAATCTCAAACTACCCAGATTCAGGAGTTGGAGGAATCGATTTGGCCTCTTGATGGGAGGAACTGGAAAGTGATGTGCAGAGGCGCTGTGGCCTGAAATGTGTCCACTCCATCCCTCATCATATGTTGAAGGTCTACCCCTTGATGTGATGGTATTTGGAGATGGAACCTTTAAGAGATAATTAGATGAGGCTTCCATGATGGGATTAGTGCTCTTAACAGAAGACACACTGGAGAGCTTGCTTACTCTCTTCCCTGTGAAGACAGGGCAGGAAGACATCTACATGCAAGCCAGGAAGAGAGCGCTCCCAGAACCTGACCACACTGCCGCCCTGATCTCAGAGGTCCAGCCTCCAGAACTGAGAAATTATTTTCTTCTTAAGCCACCCAGTCTAAGCTATTTTGTTTTGACAGCTGAGCTCATTCAAGGGACATGTATGCAAGGAGGGCTGGGGAACTAGGGCTCCTTTTGTAGACATCTGCTGTAGGGACCAACCCCTCTCAGTCCTGTTTCAAGGCTGACACTGTTAGGGATGTCACCAACTTGAGCTCATTCGTGAGCACAGCACTTCTTCTAGTTGAGGAAAATGAATCTCAGATGTTAAATTTGTGTACACTCACACAGGTAATAGGTGGGAGAATTAGGTGGTATTCCCGCTCTCACTCACAGTGCTTTCCTGAATCACTGGTTCCCATTGTCCCCCAGATAGTTTACCAATTAAGAAAGAATCAAATTCTACCACCCCAGGAACCTGGAGAGTGAGATGAGGAGGCCCTGGGGTTTGAGATTACTGTGGATGGCCTGGCCCGTGCTAGGGATGCTTGACAAGCATGGAAGGTGACTTAAAGTTGACAAAATGAACTTAACCTTTTACCAGGGAGTAATTACCATTGGAGGGGTTAGAATTCTCAGTCTTCATGTCCAACAAGGCCTAGTGAATGTTGGTTCCCAGGGATCGCTATGGATGAGCAAATGGGAGATGGGAGTATAACTACTAGCTAGGAACAATGCTTGCCTTCGAATTTGGTGTCTGTCCTATCATAATGCTATCTGGTTGATGTCAAGAATTCTGAAAATAGGATCTACTCCCAGGGAAAGGGGTTGCAGGTGTGAGGCTAGAGGTTTGCAGTTCCCTCAAATAACTGGGGTTCTAGGATGGGAGTTAGGAGCGAATTACAAGTTGATGTGAGCATGGGAGTTGTCCGTTTTGTTCTTTGTCTTGCTAGCAACACTGTGGACAGTGTCTGGTACACTCAGACACAGAGTAAATACTGAATCATGACAAGGAGGACATGCTGTTAGGCTGAGTAATTCTAAGCACATGGGACAGTCAGTGAGAAAACCTGTTATTTTCCAGACCCTGGTTGGTAATGGGGGAAAGAAACTCCAACTGTAAACCAGAGTTTCTAGCTCACTGATTCAGAGACCACTGGTTCTCAAACAGTGGCGTGCAAGCTCCCAGATGAGTAAGAAACTGGTATTGGCCCTCTGCAGCTTCTGTTTCAAGCAAGCTTTCCCAGGATGTCTACTAAAGATACCGACCTTCTGTCTCTGGGAAAACTGAGCTTGCAGACAGGAGTTTGTTCTATCAGCTTGGCCCCCCATTCAAGGTGGCTTAACAGACTAGCAGTGTCAGCATTTCCTGGCTCCTTTGTAGAAATGTTCAGTCCTCAGCCCCTTCCCCAGACCTGCTGAGTTAGAATTTCAGAGGAGGAGGCCTGGAACCTGATGTTTACTGAGCCCCATGGGCAGTTCTTAGGGGTGCCAGTGTTTGAGGGACACTAGCCTGAAAAAGACTGAAGAGGGCTCCTCTGAGTCATTAGAAGCACTTCAGGTTCCTCTAACCTCGCTCGTGCTGGGTCATAGGACCTGAAAGTGACCCTCTAATGCCACAAACATTCTTGATTTTATAGTCTAAAGGGAAACTGGCACATTATCTGAACAGACTGTGAACATATTCTTGTTGCTCATCGTTAGAATAGTCCCTCTCTTTGCATTAACTGTTTTTGAATTGCTGTAGCGGAAATGCAGTAACATTCTCTGCGGTTGAATAAAATAATGGGTTTCACAACATGGGTTTGGGGCCCAGAAAGATCTGGTGTCAACTTCCACTCCACTGTTTATAAACCGAGTCCTTGGGCAAGTTTGTCTCTTTAGTGTCATTTTATTTACCTACAAAGTAAGCATAATTTACCTCATGGGATTGTTGAAAAGACTTCAGAAAGGGAATGCATATAATACATGTAATACCATGTTCCTTTTATGCTAAATTCCCAATAAATGTTAGTTGCTGTAGTTATTACTATGATAACCACAATAAATATTAATATTGATATATGACTCTAAGAGAATTTTCAGTTAAAAATGAATCAGTGTAACTTCAGGGCACAATATGTATTGAAAAAAATAGGATTGCAGGTATTCACTAAAATATAAAAATCACATATCCTTTTATTCTGCACATCAAATTTTGTATT
This sequence comes from Manis javanica, assembly GCF_040802235.1. NCBI lineage: Eukaryota > Metazoa > Chordata > Mammalia > Pholidota > Manidae > Manis > Manis javanica. Next base: position 36,890,373 of record NC_133160.1, on the reverse strand, counting down.
CCCCATACAGTTTGAATTTAGGTCTCCTGATTCCCTCTTTGGCTTCAGCAACATTTGTAGGCAGAAATTTCTTTCTGATGTATCTCTGACATGACACAGGAGATCAAATGACTAAAAAAAAAAAAATCACTGCATGAAAAGTGACACAGGATACAGTTACTAATGAATCGATAAGTGTTGTTCAGCCCTAAGAAGAAATAGCACATGGAACAAAGCAATGGCTTCTGTAATACTCAGTGTACTTCATTAAAATATTTTCTTTCAGCTCCCAGATTCTAAAGGAACAATTTGTGTGCACAATGAAAGGAAAAAGCACAAGCTGGGTAGGGTAAAGATGAATCCACCTGATGGCCCCTTTTTTCCCCTCCCCTTCCCACCCTCCTCTCACTGATGGTGTAAGAAGGCAGATGCTGCTGCCTTGATGGGGAAATAGAATCCTTTCAGGCCTCAGGCAATCCTGTCAGCAAAGGTCGAGGTCAGGCACCAAGTACATCAAAGTGGAGTACGGTCTTTGGGGTAAAGGGAGAGATTGCAGCCTGTGAATAGAGAGGTGGGATGCCAAGATCCACATGCTGTTGTTTTCTCCTGAAAAACATACTGCAGACTCTTCTGGAAATGAGACTGACTTGCTTTCCTCCTAAATTGCATTATCTGAAATCCCTCTTTTTTTATTGAGGTGTATACATTCATATAGGAGATAAACCATTGAGCATCTCTATAAGCATTTGTACTTAATAATTATTTGGAAGTTTTCTAAAATACCAAAATGGGGTCATTCAGATCCAGAGATTTCCATTTTTCTAAAATAAAATAAATGTACCCAAAACAACATTTTAAACTATCTATTATAACAGTGTGTTAATGAGTTAGCTGTGCAACTGAGATTTTTAGTAATAGGATAGATATAGAATAAACCCCCTTGGTCGTGTGTACTGGATAGAGTTTAGTATGGAGGAAGAAACACTATTGGACAGTATTGTCTAATAATTTCATGAGGTCTCCTGTCAATTTTCTTAACAGTGAGGCTGTTTTTGAATATGAAAACTCCTGGGTACCATGTACTCAGAACATTCAGTATTTCTCTGTGGAGTTGTGCTTTTTTTTCTGTTTTGTTTGTTTTTTTTTTTGGACACACTATCCTAATTTTTTCTAGTGATGAGGGAGGGAAAGTTTTTTTATTTGGATTTGTCTGGTGATTTATTTCAGAACATCTTTAGATCTTGGGGAAAATGGCAGCTTATACAGCTGTCATTTAGACTTTTAATCATTTTCCTCCTTCGAACTGTGATAAATAATAGCCTTGATGTCATACTAACATATAACATTTTGGGCTTAACAGTGAATATATTTATTGTGACATGTCTATGAGTAGGTTTATTTATATACAACAGCCTATATTAAATCCACATTCTTTCAGAATCAACATGAGAATGCAAAAAATTCTCCTAGGCATTGACCCTTGAAGAGACTCCTGATACTGTCTTCTAAGACCTGTATACTCTGGGTTTGGAGGAAGGTCAACTCAAAGCTCTTTGTGCTATACTCAGCAACTGAGGATAGCCAGAGTTACATGGCTACTATAACATTTCAGGTAGTTTTCAATATCCTTAGGAATTGCCATGGGTGGTAGAAGGCAGAATTGGGTCCTTGGTGGGGGTGGTGTTGGCTCTTTATCCTACTTCTCCATGATTTTAGAAACTTTTTTAAAATATGCCATTTTGAATAACTAGTTATTAGGTATGCTAGTTGAAAATTTACCAGGTTTTACAAGATCCCAGAGCAAACAATATGTTCAGGGTCCCAAAGTAGAACATTCTGAAAAAAAAAAAAAAAAGCCAGACATTGAGAGATAGAGATAATAGAGGTTTTCCTACTGGTTCAGTGTCCTTACATAAGTTATGCCACTTCTCTGTCTTCATTTCCTCTTCTTGCTTCCTGTGGCACCCATGAAAATGAACCTGTCAGTTTCTGTGCTTAGTGAGACCTCTCCTGGGCTCTCCCAGTCAGTGAAAACATAGGGATAGTAAGGAAAGCCCATTCCAGGAAGACGCATGGATCCTCTTTTGAGTGATTTAGCTTGAAGGCTCTGGGTTAAGTAGAACAAAAGCCCCTTCCAAATATGTTCGCAACCTCATCTTCAGGCCTGTGACTATGCTGCCATATGTGTGATATGATTAAGTTAGGAGGGTTATCCTGGGGGGCCCAGTGTAATCATAAGGGTCTTGATGAGGAAGGCAGGAGGGTCAAAGCCAGTACAAGGAGATGGGATGACAGAGCAGAGGTTGGAGAGCTCTGGGTTCTAAGATACTACGTTGCTGGCCTTCGACATGGAGAGCCACAAGCCAAAGAATATATGTGCCTCCAGAAGCCAGAAAAGTCAAGGAAATGATTTCTCTCCTAGATCCTGTGGTAGGCATGTGGCCTTGCCGACAGCTCGATTGTAGGACTTCTGACCTTCAGAACTATAAGATAATACATTTGTGCTACTTTAAACGACAGAATTTGTGCTGATTTGTTCTAGTAGCAGTAGGACTTCAGTACAGACTCCCCAACTTGCCTTGAGATAATGCCTTAGAATGGGCACTGCAAGCGAAGATCCACCCACTAAGCCTTCTTTTCTTCCCCCTCTCCCTTCCCTGGGCTCTGATGTCTTCTCTGCTTCCTCTGACTCCTCATTTTCCTGCACAGAAATTTCCCCTGACAAGTCTCTTGCATGCCTAATCCCGTTTTGGTGTGTGCTTCTTAGAGGACCTGGGCCGGTTCACTTCATAAACTTGATTTGATGATTGAAGGCATGAAGAAGGAGCCTCCCACGTGGTTTTAGTACTCAACTGTTAGCTATTGTGACTATTAGTTACATAAGCACCGATAATGCAAGGTAAAATGCAGTTAATCTGTTCCTTGGGCGAAATCTTGAAAAGCCATGCTGTGTGCTTGCTTACACTCAAGCAGTTCAGCTTTCCCCTGGTATTTTGGTCCCTCACACTGCCTCAGTTTGGTAATTAGCATGTCCAGCCCAGCCTGAGAGTAAACTCCAAACTTCATTCAGAGTTAATGCTGTGACTGTTCAGAGCGACTTTGGATAGGTTAACAGGTCTAGTTTTGGGGCATGGAGATAAGAAGCCAAACGTCTAGGTCATGTCTTTTAGGGCAGCTTTTATCAAGCAAGAAAGCTGGTATTTTGAAATCCGTCTGCTTCAGTTCTTGGTATCTCTATAGTCAGTTCCAAACTTAGGGAAGAGAAGGTATTTGAATGGGCATTAGAAGAAAATAATAAAGTTCTTGTCTGCTGTTGGGTCATGAATCCCACTTGTAATTGCCAAATATAACAGAAGGAGCATCACAAATCAGCACTGAAATAATGGAAGCGTCAAGGAATGCTATTGGAAAAATCATATACATACATGAAAAGATGTGAAATTAGTTCGCACCATACACAAAAATAAATTTCAGCTGAATTAAATACTTTAAATGTAAAAAGAAAAATACTAATATAGAAGAAAATATGGGTAAATATGAAATCAGAAGGATTTCTTATTCAACACATTAAAATATAGAATCTGATTTAAAATGCTGATAAGTAATTATTAGCATAACTTAAGGTTGATTGCAAATTCCTCCTAACCTGGAACGGCTCCGCTTTACAGTGTGACGTTCATGCTCTCCCCATCAAGAGGCTATGGCCTTACTGCTTGAATCTGGGCTGGCCCCTGTGGCTTGCTTTGAGCAATAAAAAACCGTGGGACTGATGTGGGTGACTTCAAGCTGAGGCCTCAGGAGATGTGAAGCTTGTAACTCCACTCCCTAGAAACCAAGCTGCTGTGTGAGGAAGTCTGAGCAGGCCAGGCGGAAAAACCATGTGGGGCAGAACCAAAGTGCCTCATCCAAAAGTCCCAGCCAACTGCTAGACTATGAGTGAGGCCATTTGCGACCATCTAGTCCCCAGCAGACCTGCCAAATGGCCACAAACACATGAGAGAGACCAGCCAAAATCACAGAGAGCAGAGATGAGCCCTGTCCAATTGCCAATCCATAGAATTCAAAAAAGAAAAGACAACAGATTGTAGTTTCATGTTACTGAATTTTGGGGTGATTTCTTGTGGGTGATTTGTATACAAATGGTACAATAAATAAAAACTATGCCTCATAAGACATTCTGCAGAAAGCAAAAGATAAGCCACAAACTGAGACAACATTTGAATAAATATAAATTGTCAAAGACTTATCATCAAAGATGTTTAAAAGTGTCAACAACCCCTTAAGAAAAGGAAACAAGCATTAGGAAAGAATATGAGCAACCAGTTTAACAGGCAAGGAAAAATGTCATGTCCAATAAATATATGAAAAGGTTCCCAACCTAAGATGTAATTTAGGAAGTTAAGATGAAAACATATTTAAAAAAACTTCGTACCTATGAGTACCATAAAAAGTACAGGATGAAGACTTTTGCTGATAAGTTGGAGTAATAAATCTTCCATGCTAATTACCATCACTTTGGAAAACTTTGGCAATAAAGCAAAATTGACAATACATATTCTAGGGAGTCTTGCTGCCGGTAAGTATAAGAAGATAGTTCCAAGAATTACCATTGGTACATTACCTACAAAAGTTAAAAAATGGAAACAACTTCACTGTGTTCATTAAGAGAATAAATCTAATGCTGAAGCACTATACAGAAGTAGGAATGAGTGAATGAATGCTAGGTCTAGCAATGTGAGAAAAAAAATCACAGAATCATATGTTGATAGAAAATAGCATATGGAGATGCCACTTAAGTTTAAAAGCATAAAATGCTATGTTTTATGGATACATACATAGATAGAAACTCATTTTAAAAGGAACAGGAATGATAAATATCACAAGCCAGTAGTTGCTTTGGAGGAAGAAATGCATCATGGAAATGGGATGAACAATGAATATTGAATACTTAATCCTTTACAGCTTAAGTTGGTTGGTGGGCACACAACTTATTTCTTTATAAGCTTGTCTCTCTGGGTTATTTAATAATTAAAAATATAGTAGAACAACTAAGTAAAAAACAAAGATTTGCCTTAGTTTCCTGAAAAGCTATTGACAATCAAGTACATGTAGAGATACAGTATTGAAACTCCTGCCAATGTTCACATCCATTGATCTCAGACCCAGTTTGGCATTTTCTTGTCACCCAATCTGATATCAAGACAGGATGCATTTAAAATCTTTAATAGAGTTAAGAATAAAAAATAAGACTTTTACTATTATCTGAAAACCTTTGATACCAGCTAACTCACTTGCTCTTGTCCCAGGAAACTACTACTTTCACTTTTATTTGCTGCTGTGTGAATGTAAATACGCAGGAAATAGTTTAAGGATGTTTATTTCTATGACTGACAAGTAAAACTAAGAGCTATGAAACCTGACAGTGGGAAAAATGTGTCTCTCTTTTCTATTTTCCACACCAATAAAAAAAAGCAATAAAAAATTTTCACCTAAGGATGAGCAAGAAATCTCATAAAGAAGATGGAGCTTTTGTTGTAAATACATGAGATTATCTTTTGTGCATTTTCAACCAGAGTCAAAGAAATAGGTTCTCATAAATTAGAGCAGCTCTGATTTTAAGCAAACATTCTTGTTTAAGGCAACAAAATTGGGAAGAGAGAGAGGAATGCATTTAATGGGCAGGAGCTGACTTGACAACTCATGCATTTGGTTATTAATGGAAGAAAGACTGGGAAAACCTCACGAATTTCAGAGTATAGAGGTGCCACAAACTTCTTTCATTATGAGGCAGGGTGCTGGCTTGTACCCTGCATCAGTCATTGGCTGTAGGCTGCTGCTTAGAGGTACGGGGTGGAGGAATGTGATACCCCAGCAAATGCGTTATCTTCACCAGATAGTTGGAGGCAGTTCTCTGAGGAGGGGACAGTTGTGAATTTAGCAAATGAAACTCAGCAATTTTAGGATAGGATACCTGATGGTGAAGGGGATCATAGAACAGATTTATATGATCTGACAAATCAGTTTAGTTCTTTCATCTACCCCCAGAATCTCACCATAGGTGGGGAGAAGCTGAGGCCCTCTCAAAGATTAATATCCAACTCTCTTATTTCCTTTTCTCAATTCTCATTCCTCCCACAACAACTTCCATTAAATCTAGCTCAGGAAATTTCTTTTACATTCTTGTGCATTCCTCACTGTGCTACAGTTTATGGCATAAATGTTATGCTGTGAGTCCTCCAGTCTCCTTGGCTCTTAATATTCAAAACCAGGCTTTGAACTCAAAAGGTCTGCTTTTCTCTCCAAAACATGGCTCTTGCAGTGAATGTCTCCACTTCCAATACTATCAGCTCCACAATCCATTGTTAAATTTTAAATTTTCAAAAACTGTCTTTATTGTCCTTTTCAGGCAATACATGACATTTCTCAAACCAGTGAGGTGCCACCAAAAGGTATCTGAATGGATGATAACCAAGCAATCGGTGGTGATTATTTCTAGCAAGTGATTTGTGGGATGAAAAAATAATTGAGTTTTAATTGTTACACTTAGTATTGTCTGAGTGAATTTATAATGAGTGCAATTGAAAAAGAAAATGTTTGGAGCAAAGAGAGAACATGGAGACTTTCAGAAGATCTGCAGTCATGAGAAACTTGGTACAAACGATATCCTGAGCCACACAAATTCAGTGTCACAGTTGTGATGAGATCTTGGGGTTACTCCATACTGACTTGTCTGAGTTGACAGATATTCACCATCTCAAAACCTGAAGATGGTTGTGGTGTGGAAAGGAAGAGGCTGGAGAATGCACAGTACAGATTGGAGGTAAATGGCAGGATTTATGGTCAGCAGTAGTTGCTCTCATAAAACCATTAATAACAACCATACTGTGCCAGACCAGCTCCACAAACCAGCTGAACCTGAGAGGAGTGGATGAGGAGCTTACAGAAAACATAGAGAAAGATACAAGAAAGACACGGAAAGCAAAGCTGGGATCAGGAGTTTCACTGCCCACTGATGGTGGACAAGTGACACAGTCTATTTTCTGAGGACCCCTTATATACACAAGCTCATAATGATGTCACGTCTGGACTGATCTCATATCCGGTGTTGTCACTTCCATTTCCAGTGATCTCACACTCGGTGATAGCACTTGCGGTGATATCACTTTCTGGTGCCAGGATACAGTGATGTCACTTTCGGGGTCACATCACTTTTGGGATGATATTGCTTCTGGCTCTCCACAATACTGTATAAGGTAGGAAAACCTGTAAGAGAGCATATAGATTGTAGGCCAATCCATAGGATTGCAAGTGAACTACATCCAAAATCTTCCCTTTACTGAGAAGCAGTCTTAGAAGAGGGGAGTAAAATAGTTATTATAGGGACTGTGGACTTTAAATTCAGAGACTGTTTACATGGAAAAAACTTAACCCCCTCTTTGAAACAAATAGGTTACCTGAAATGACAAGTCTCTGTTTGTATTCCTGCCATTAGTAAAAATTGTAATTACAGAATAAATGAGTCAGCTTTAGGAAATGAAGAATGTGATGCTTTCATACGGATTATTGAAATTGCAGCTTTGTTACAAGGAGAGACATCCTAGGTTGCCTGGTCCTTATGAGAAGAGCTCATTTTTTTTCCATGTTTGAGATATTATTTGCATATAATATATGTAAGCTTAACACATACAATGTGATAATTTGATACATGCATATATTGCAAAATGATTACCACAATGAAGTTAGTTAACACCTACAAAACCTTCACATAATTACCATGTTTTCTGTGTGCTGATGACATTGAAGACCTACTCTTTCAACTATATAATATAGTATTAATTATAGTCACCATGTCGTACATTAGATCCCCAGAACGTGCTCATTTTATAGCTGGAAGTTTACAACTTTGACCAACCTCTTACCACTTCCCCAATTCAGCCCCTGGCAATCACCAGTCAACTTTCTGTTTCTATGAACTCAGCTGTTGATTTTACATATATGTGAGAAAATACAATATTTGTCTTCCTCTGACTAATTTTACTTAACACAATGCCCTCAGGTTCCATCCATGTTGTTACAAAAGGCAGGATTCTTTTCTTTATTAATGACTGAATAACATTCCATTGTGTGTATATGTGTATGTAAATACACATACACACATATTTATACATATGTACATATACATACACAAACACATGTATATATACTTTCACATGTTCTTTATCCAGTTACCATCAATAGACACTTATACTTTGTTATCTTAGCTGTTGTGAATAATGCTGCAGTGAACGTGGGGTAGAGAAATTTCTTCAAGATAGTGATTTCATTTCCTTTGGATATATACCCAGAAGTGGAATTGTTGGATCATATAGTAGTTTTAATTTTATGAAGAACCTCCATACTTTTTTCTATAATGGCATCAATAGTACACAAGGTACTACTTACATTCCCACCAGTAGCATACATGGGTTCCCCTTTGTCCACAACTTTGCCAATACTTGATGTCTCTTGTCTTTTTGACAATAGCCATTTTAATAGGTATGGATGATATTTTAGTGGTTTTGATTTTCAGTACTCTCATGATTAGTGATGTTGAGCATCTTTTTATGTACCTCTTGGCCATTTCTGTGTCTTTGAAAAATGTCTATTCAATTGTTTTGTCCATTTTCAGTTGGATTGTTTCACTGCTCTTGAGTTGTATGAGTTTATATATATTTTAGAAATAAACCCCTTATCAGATAGCTGATTTTGAAATACTCTTCTCTGTAGGTTGCCTTTTAATTTTGATTGTTTCTCTTTCTGTGTAGAATGTTTTCAGTTTGACACAGTCCTACTTGATGATTTTAGTTTTTGTTGTTGTGCTTTTAGTGTCATATCAAAAGAGATCCTTGTCAAGACCAATATCAGGGAGGTATTTCCTAAATTTTCTGCTAGTAATTTTATAGTTTTAAGTCTTACCTTTAATTCTTGGATTGCATTTCAAGTTAATTTTTGTGAGTGATGTAAAATAGGTACACAGTTTCATTCTTTTGCATATGAACATTCAATTTTCCCAACATCATTTATTGAAGAACCTATGTTTTCCCCATTCCATATTCTTGGATCCCTTGTTAATTACTAGTTGATTATGTATGATGTGTGGGTTTAATTTAGGGCTCTTGATTCTGTTCTATTGGTATACAAGTCAGATTTTATACCAGTACCATACTATTTTGATTATTCTAGTTTTGTAATAAAGTTTGAAATCAGGAATTGTTATGCAGTCAGCTTTTTCTTCTTTCTTGTAATTATTTTGTCTATTCAGGGTCTTTCATGGTTCTATATAAATTTTAGGATTGTTTTTTCTATTTCTGTAAGAAATACCACTAGAATTTTGGTAGAAATTGCATTGAACCTGTAGATTGCTTTGGGTAGTATGGGCATTTTAACAGTAATAATTCTTCCTATCCATGAAGACAAAATATATTTTGCTTTTTATTATCTTTATTTCACAATTGTTCTGTCATTTTTATTTTATAGTTTTTTCATCTCCTTAGTCAGTTTTTTCCTAAGTACTATTTTTAATGCTATTGTAAATGGAATTGTATTCTTTTTCATGTTGTTTGTTAGTGTAGAAAAACACAACTTATTTTTATATGTTGATTTTGTATCTTGTATCTTTACTGAATTAGTTTACTAATTCTAAATTTTTTAGGGTGGAGTCTTAGGATTTTCTATATATAAATCATATAATCTGCAAACAGGCAGTTTTCTTTCTTCCTTTCCAATTTGGATGCCTTTTCTTTCTTTTTCTTGTCTAATTTCTCTGGCTAGGAATTCTAGTACTATCTTGAATAGGAGTGGTGATAATGGGCACCTTTGTCTTTTTCTGATCTTAGCAAGACATCTTTCAACCTTTCACCATTGAATATAATGTTAGCTGCAGGTTTGTCACATATGGTCTGTATTATGTTGAAGTGTGTTCCTTATATGCCCAAATTTGTTGAAGTTTTATAATCATCAAAGGATTTTGAATTTTGTCAAAAGATGTCTCTGTATCTACTGAGATCATGTGATTTTTATCTTTCATTCTATTGATATGGTATATCACATTTGTTGATTTGCAGATTTGAACCATCCTTGCATGGCAGGATGCAAGGGGATAAATTCCACTTGATCATGCTATATGATCCTTTTAAGATGCTGTTGAATTTGCTTTGCTAGTATTTTGTTGAGAATTTCTGCAGCTATGTTCATCAGGAATATTGGTCTGTAGTTTTCCTGAAGTATCTTTATTAGCTTCAGTATCAGGGTAACTGGCCTGGTGAAATGAGTTTGGGAGTATTTCCTCCTCTTTAACTTTTTAGAAGTGTTTACGAAAGAGTGTTAATTATTTAAATATTTGGTAGAATTCACAAGTGAAGCATCTGGTTATGGTATTTTCTTTGACCATTTTGGGGACCTCACACTCTCCAGGATGTACCCTCCTGAGGACTAAAGGCAGCACAATGTCTGGGACGATCTTGAATTGATCATTGGTCTTATATTCTGAATTTCTGTGTTGAAGTCTCCTGTTATCGTCACATTCAAAATGACAGCTGAGAGTTGTCCATCAAAGCTGTCATGATTGTTGATCCCTGGAAAATTCCTTACTGCTGCTGTATGCACTCATAGATGCCTGTGTCCCATCTTCCATATAGAGAAGGCTGATACTGTCTGAAACTGTGTATCCCATCACTACTGAGCTATTAACATGGCTTCTCCTTGCAGGAGAAGCTGCCAGTAACAATGTAACTGATGCTTTTTAGTGACCAAAGCTTGATTGTTACTTTTATTTTTGGCTTGTTGCTTTAATTGGCTAGTTTGATTTGGATCAAGAGCAAAAGGAGATAGGAAAAATGTCCTGAAGGACTTGCATGCTATAAACCTTCTCTTTGGAAAAATACATATAAACATAGAAGTTTGCTTGCAATCTCAAGGGCTCAGTTAGATATATCAAATATCATTGCTATAATAATAGAACTCTAATATTCAGCAAGTTAAAAAACATAATTTATTACTACTCATGGGACTGTATAGTTCAGCTGGTGATTTTGCTGATGTTAGAGTCTGGCTGGGCAGATCTTTGGGTCTTGGTTAAGGCTTATTTATTTGTCTGGCAGTCAACAAACTGATGGCTAATGTGAAATGATCTCAGCTGGGATTACTGGATCAATTTCACATGCCTCATTCTGCAACAGGCTAGCGTGGGTATATTCTTAGGGTATTGCAGGGCACCAAGAGAGAAGGAAAAATGCTTAAGAAGTTATTCAAATCTCTACTCATGTCAAACTTGTTCATTTCCCATGGGAAATTTATGTGACCAAGGCCAGAGTCAGTTTTGGGGGTGGGGGCACACTGACAAAGGGCATGGACACAGAGAAGTTGTTAATTCAGGACATAAATGCAATTGATCTATATACCATTCCCTAGACATGAATGTACCTACACACTATACATATGCATACACATGCAAAATAAAAGGTATGATTACTACTGAGGAAAAATACTGTTTTATTCAAGGGAATATCACACTACCGGTCTGTTCACCATACCTTCCCACTGTAGTTTTTCAGACATGCTCAGTAGTCCCTTTGATGTGTGGCTAGATGCACAATTGGAAGCTTTTAATTGACTTATATGTAAAAATTTTGAAACAGGATGTGCCATATGAAAGACAGCTTTCAGAGATTAACTGGCATAAATCCTGAATTTTTTAAATTAAATTGATATACTCTCCTATGAAGGTATCATATGAAAAACACTGTGGTCATTACATTCACCCATATTATCATGTCCCCCCTCCACACCATTGCAGTCACTGTCAGTCACTCTAGTAAGATGCCACAGAGTCACTACTTGTCTTCTCTGTGCTACACTGTCTTCCCTGTGACTCCCCCCACCATGTGTACCAATCATAATCCCCTTCTCACTTCCTCCCCACCAAACCTCCCACACTCCTCCCCTTTGGTAATTGCTAGTACCTTCTTGGAGTCTGTGAGTCTGCTGCTGTTTTATTTCTTCAGTTTTGCTTCATTGTTATACTCCACAAATGAAGGAAAACATTTGGTACTTGTCTTTCTCCACCTGGCTTATTTCACTGAGCATAATACCCTCTAGCTCCATCCATATTATTGCAAATGGTAGGATCTGTTTTCTTCTTATGGCTAATAATATTCCATGTGGATATGTACTACCTATTCTTTATCCATTCATCTACTGATGGACACTTAGGTTGCTTCCATTTCTTTGCTATTGTAAATAGTGCTGTGATAAACATAGGGGTGCATATGTCTTGGAATCTGGGATCTTGTTTCCTTTGGGTGAATTCCTAGAAGCAGAATTCCTGAGTCAAATAGTACTGTTATGCTTAGTTTTCTGAGGAAACTCCATATTGCTTTCCACAATGGTTGAACTAGTTTACATTCCTACCAGCAGAGTAGGAGAGTTCCCTTTTCTCCACATCCTCACCAGCATTTGTTGTTCCTAGACTTTTCGATGTTGGCCATCCTAACTGGTGTGAGGTCATATCTCATTGTGGTTTTAATTTGCATTTACCTGATAATAAGCAATGTGGAACATCTTTCCATGTGCCTGTTTGACATCTGAATTTCTTCTTTTGAGAAGTGTCTGTTCAGATCCTCAGCCCATTTTTTAATCGGGTTATTTGTTTTTTTGGTATTGAGGCATGTGAGTTCTTTATGTATTTTGGATGTTAACTCCTTGTCAGATATGTCATTTATGAATATATTCTCCCACACTGCAGGATGCCTTATTGTTCTCCTGATGATGTAGTGTCCTTTGCTGTACAGAAGCTTTTTAGTTTGATGTAGTCTCACTTGTTCATTTTTGCTTTTGTTTCCCTTGACCAAGAAGATGTGTTCAGGAAAAAGTTGCTCATGTTTATATTCAAGAGAATTTTGCCTGTGTTTTCTTTGAAGAGTTTTATGGTTTCATGACTTTCATTAATATCTTTGATCCATTTTGAGTTGTGTATGGAGTTAGCCAATAATCAAGTTTCATTCTCTTACATGTAACTGTCCAGTTTTGCCACCACCAGCTGCTGAAGAGGCTGTCATTTCCCCATTGTATGTCCATGACTCCTTTATCATATATTAATTGACCATATATGCTTGGGCTTATATATGGTCTCTCTATTCTGTTCCATTGATCTACAGGTCTGTTCCTGTGCCAGCACCAAATTGTCTTGGTTACTGTGGCTTTGTAGTAGAGCTTGAAATTGGGGAGCATAATCCTCCAAATTTTATTCCTTCTCCAGATTGCATTGGCTATTTGGGGTCTTTTGTGGTTCCATATGAACCTTAGAACTATTTGTTCGAGTTTGTTGAAGAATGATATTGTATTTTGTTGGGGATTGCATTGAATTTGTAGATTTCTTTAGGCAGGGTGGCCATTTTGACAATATTAATTCTTCCTGTCCATGAGCATGGGATGTATTTCCATATATTGGTGTCTCCTTTAATTTCTCTCATGAGTGTCTTGTAGTTTTCAGGGTATAGGTCTTTCTCCCCCTTGGTTAGGTTTATTCTTAGGTATTGTATTCTTTTTGATGCAATTTAAATGGCATTATTTTCCTGATTTCTCTTTCTGCTAATTCATTGTTAGTATATAGGAACACAACAGATTTCTATGTATTGATTTTGTATCCTTCAACTTTGCTGAATTCAGTTATCAGTTCTAATAGTTTTGGAATGGATTCTTCAGGGTTTTTTCTCTACAATATCATGTCATCTGCAAAGAGTGACAGTTTGACTTCTTCCTTACTGATCTGGATGTGTTTTATTGTTTTGTGTTGTCTGATTGCCATGGCTAGGACCTCCAGCACTATTTGAATAAAAGTGGGGAGAGTGGGCATCCTTGTCTTGTTCCCGATCTTAAAGGTAAAGCTCTCAGCTTTTCACTGTTAAGTATAATGCTGGCTGTGGGTTTGTCATATATGTCCTTTGTTATGTTGAGGCACTTGCCCTTTATACCCATTTTGTTGAGAGTTTTTATCATGAATGGATGTTGAATTTTGTCAAATGCTTTTCAGCATCTATGGAGATGATCATTTGATTTTTGTCCTTTTTGTTGATGTGGTATATGATGTTGATGGATTTTCTAATATTGTACCATTCCTTGCATCCCTGGAATAAATCCTACTTGATCATGATGGATGATATTTTTTATGTATTTTTGAATTCTGTTTGCTAATATTTTGTTGAGTATTTTTGCATCTATGTTCATCAGGGATATTGGTCTGTAATTTTCTTTTTTGTGATGTCTTAGCCTGGTTTTGGCATTAGAGTGATGATGGCCTCATAGAATGAGTTTGAAAGTGTTCCCTCCTCTTCTACTTTTTGAAAACTTTAAGGAGGATGGGTATTAGGTCTTTTCTAAATGGCTGATAAAATTAATCAGTGAAGCCATCTGGTCCAGGGGTTTTCTTCTTAGGTAGTTTTCTGATTACCAATTCAATTTCATTGCTGGTAATTTGTCTGTTCAGATTTTCTTTTTCTTCCTGGGTCAGTCTTGGAAGGTTGTATTTTTCTAGAAAATTGTCCATTTCTTCTAGGAAAGAAACAAAAGTTATCCAGTTTGTTAGCATGTAACTTTTCATGGTATTCCCTAATAATTGTTTGTATTTCTATGGTATCCGTAGTGATTATTCCTTTCTCATTTCTGATTCTGTTTATGTGTAGACTCTTTTTTTCTTGATAAGTCTGGCTAGGGGTTTATGTATTTTGTTTATTTTCTTGAAGAACCAGCTAATGGTTTCATTGATTCCTTTTGTTGTTTTATTCTAATCAATTTTATTTATTTCTGCTGTGATATTTATTATGTCCCTATTTCTACTGATTTGGGGCCTCACTTGTTCTTCTTTTTCTAGTTTCATTAATTGTCAGTTTAGACTGTTCAGTTTAGATTGTTCTTCTTTCCTGAGGTAGGCCTGCATTGCAATATACTTCCCTCTTAGCACAGCCTTCACTGCATCCCACAGATTTTTTGTGGCACTGAGTTATTGTTTTCATTTGTCTCCATATATAGTTTGATCTCTGTTTTTATTTGATCATTATTCCACTGATATTGAGGAGCATGTTATTAAGCCTCCATGTGTTTGTGTGTTTTGTTTTGTTTGTGTAATTTATTTCTAGTTTCATTCCTTTGTGATCTGAGAAGCTGGTTGGTACAATTTCATTTTTTAAAAAATTTATGGAGGCTCTTTTTGTGGCCTAGTATATTATCTATTCTTGAAAGTGTTCCATGTGTACTTGAGAAGAATGTGTATCCTATTGCTTTAGGATGGAGTGTTCTGTAGATGTCTGTTAGGTCCATCTGTTCTAATACATTGTTTAGTACCTCTGTCTCCTTAGTTATTTTCTGTCTGGTTGATCTGTCCTTTGGAGTGAGAGGTGTGTTGAAGTCTCCTAAAATGAATGCATTGCATTCTATTTCCCTGTTTAATTCTGTTAGTATTTGTTTCAGGTTTTCCTGTCTTGGGTGCATAGATATTTGTAATAGTTTTATCCTCTTGTTGGACTAACCCCTTTATTATTATGTAATGACCTTCTTTGTCTCTTGTGACTTTCTTTGTTTTGATTTCTATTTTGTCTGATACAAGTACTACAACTCCTGCTTTTTTCTCCCTGTTATTTGCATGAAATATCTTTTTCCATTCCTTTACTTTCAGTCTGTGTATGTCTTTGGATAGTGAGTCTCTTGTAGGCAGCATATGGATGGGTCTTGTTTTTTTATCCATTCAGTGACTCTGTCTTTTGATTGCTGCATTCAGACCATTTACATTTAGGGTGATTATGGATAGGTATGTACTTATTGCTATTGCAGGCTTTAGATTCATGGTTACCAAAATCTAGGGTAATTCCCTAACAATCTAACAGTCAAATTTAACTCACTTAGTATGTTATTACAAGTACAACCTGAAGGTTCTTTTTTATCCCCTCCTTTTTCTTCCTCCTCTATTCTTTATATATTAGATATCATATTCTGTACTCTTTGTCTAGCCCTTCATTGACTTTGGGGGTATTTGATTTGATTTTGCATCTGCTTAGTAATTAATTGTTCTATTTTCTTTACTGTGGTTTTATTTCCCCTGGTGACAGCCATTTAGCTTTATGAACACTTCCATCTATAGCAGTCCCTCTGAAATGCACTGTAGAGACAGTTTGTGGGTGTTAAATTCTCTCAACTTTAGCTTATGTGGAAATTGTTTAATTCTTCCTTTAAATTTAAGTGATAATATTGCCACATAGAGTATTCTTGGTTCAAGGCCCTTCTGTTTTATTGCATTAAATATATCATCCCACTCTCTTCTGCCCTGTAAGTTTTCTGCTGAGAAGTCTGTTGATAACCTGATGGATTTTCCTTTGTGTGTGATCTTTTTTACTCTCTCTGGCTGCTTTTAAAAGTCTGTCATTATCTTTGCCATTTTGATTATTATATGTCTTGGTGTTATCTTCCTTGGGTCTCTTATGTTGGGAGATCTGAGCACCTCCATGGCCAGAGAGACTATCTCCTTCCCTAGATTGGGCAAGTTTTCAGCAATTACCTCCTTAAAGATGCTTTCTACTCGTTTTTCTCTCTTCTTCTTCTGGTACCACTCTAATGTGAATATTGTTCCATTTGGATTGGTCACACAGTTCTCTCAATATTTTTTCATTCCTAGAGATCCTTTTTCCTCTCTTGCCCCAGCTTCTTTGTATTCCTGTTCTCTAATTTCTACTTCATTTGCTGTCTCCTCTACTTCATCTAATCTGCTTTTAAATCCCTCAGTTGTACGTTTCATTTCAGATACTATATTTTTCAAAGTTTCTATCTCTTTCTTGAACTACTGCCTGAGGTCTTGAATATTTTTCTCTAGCTCTGGGAGCACATTTATGATTTTTATTTTGAAATCATTTTCAGGAAAAATTGCTGAGTTGATTTTCATTTGGCCCTCCCTCTGGTGTTTGTGGGATTTTAGTTTGTACCAGGTTCTTTTGATGTTTCATATTTGTAATAATAACTTGGTGTAGGCAGTGCCCTTTAGTGCTCAGAAGCTCTACTCTCTGGAGCTGTTCAACCCCTGGAGCAATGGCTGGGGTTGCAGGTGAGCAGCACTGGTGCCTGCCTGGAGGAAGCACTTTCCTGCTTCTCAACTGCAGTGCCTTTCTATACTGCCAGGGTCAGTGGGCCAAGTGTGCAGGAAGGAGCCTCTATGCTATGCTGTTTTAGCTGCCATAGATGGGCCCACCCTCTGGCTGGCCTGGTGCAATGGTGGGGGAAGCAGGTTTTCAAGCTGGTGATTTCTGAGAGGAAGGAGTGGCAGGCTGCATATCACAGTTGGGGACCTCGGAACTGCATTGCCAGACAGATGGATGGATCATCTGAAGCTCCTGAAATTTCCCAACCTTCTGAGCTGAGTGCACCAGTACAATTTTGTCCACTTGTCCTTTCTCTTGGGCATTAAGCTATGTGAAGTCTTTGCCCCTTTAGCAGCTCTCTCTCTGTTGGGATGTCTCTCAGAGTGTCCACTTTTCTTTTGTCCAAGAGCAGCTGATTGTGGGTACCTGTTCTCCACAGGTGGCTGGAATCTCAGTCTCTTTCAGTATTCCACCTGTCTTAGCTTTCCAACCCCACTAATCTCCAGAGCACCAAGTAATGTAGGCTCGTGCTCCAAGAGCTGATCTCCAGGGCTATGTGTTCAGCAGTTCTAATTCTCCACCCACTCCCCACTCCATTTTTCTTACCTCCTGATGGTGAGCTGGGGTAGGGGAAGGGCTCAGGTCCCACCAGATCATGGCTGTGTTACTTTACCCTCTTCTGTGAGGTCTTTTCTCCAGATGTATGCAGTCTGTTGCATCCTTCTTTCCTGTTGCTCTTTCAGGATTAGTTATGTTTCATACAATTTTCATATTGTATGTGGTTTTTGGAGGAGGTTTCTATCTCACTTCTCATGCCACCATCTCTTCCCCACTGAATTATATAGATGGAATCTCTGGCCCAGAGAAGTTAGGTGACTTTCTCAAGTTCATGAAACATTTTAGATGTAGGGATAAAACTAGATGCCTTGTTCCTTAGTCCTAGTTTTCTGACTGGCTGTGCTACAGAACATCCTTTTGAAGGATCTTCTACATTTCGGAAATGGGATGGGACATAATTTAAATGTGCTAATGTTCCATCTTTTACTACCACTCATAGAATGCAGGCTTTGTAAATAAAACACTAATCTTTATGTGTGAATTGGATAAAATGCCCTGTTGAGTGGGTTCAAAGAACAAAATTGTTTCCAGACATCAAAGAATTGCTCACTATTGATCACACAATTTTAGGAAGGTAGAGGTAAGAGGGATAGTCTTAAGAATTCAAAGAGCTAGAATAGTGACAGCTGGAGAGGAATAACTTTTCAGGATTTGAATGCTGTAATAAAACAATTCCAAATTTCTTGGGAGATAGTAACCTTTTGAGGATTGTAATACAAGCTTTGGAAACTCTTTCTTTAAAAATTCAAATACCCACAGCATTTTCATACAATTTCAAGTACTTCATGCTCCCTCTAAATGAGCTAATCCCTCAGTTGGAAAAACAGAAATCTAAGAATTTGAAATAGAGAATTTAATAAAGTGAATTGGTTACACAGATTTTGGAAGGGATAGAAGAGCAGAACAAAAAAGAGGGGCAGGATGAGCCAAAAAGAGGAGGAGCAATATTATGAGAAACTTCTAATGCTGCTGGGATGGTGCCCCGTGAGCTTTCATCCAGTGGAGCACAGTCAGAGACTCTGGGTTTTGCCTCTGCTGCTATTGGAGACACATTAGAAATCAGAAGTCAGATGATATTCACCTCTCCCTTCCTCCTGACTTCAAATGCAAGCATACCTCAGAGATATTGTGGTTTCAGTTCCAGGTCACCACAATAAAGTGAATATCACAATAAAGATAGCCAAATGATTGTTTTTTTGTTTCCCAGTGCATATAAAAGTTATGTTTACCCTATTATGTAGTCTGTTAAGCATGTTATAGCATTATGTCAAAAAAGCCAATGTATGTACTTTAATTTAAAAATGCTTTATTGCAAAAAGTAATGTTGGACATACAATGGGAAAATGATAGTCTCTTCAACAGATGGTGCTGGAAAAACTGGACAGCTACACGTAAGAGAATGAAACTGGATCACTTTCTAACCCCATACACAAAAGTAAATTCGAAATGGATCAAAGACCTGAATGTAAGTCATGAAACCATAAAACTCTTAGAAAAAAACATGGGCAAAAATCTCTTGGACATAAACATGAGCAATTTCTTCATGAACATATCTCCCCGGGCAAGGGAAACAAAAGCAAAAATGAACAAGTAGGACTATATCAAGCTGAAAAGCTTCTGTACGGCAAAGGACACCATCAATAAAACAAAAAGGTACCCTACAGTATGGGAGAATATATTCATAAATGACAGATCTGATAAAGGCTTGACATCCAAAATATATAAAGAGCTCACACACCTCAACAAACAAAAAGCAAATAATCCAATTAAAAAATGGGCAGAGGAACTGAACAGACAGTTCTCCAAAGAAGAAATCAGATGGCCAACAGACACATGAATAGATGCTCCACATCACTTGTCATCAGAGAAATGCAAATTAAACCACAATGAGATATCACCTCACACCAGTAAGGATCGCCACCATCCAAAAGACAAACAACAACAAATGTTGGCGAGGTTGTGGAGAAAGGGGAACCCTCCTACCCTGCTGGTGGGAATGTAAATTAGCTCAACCATTGTGGAAAGCAGTATGGAGGTTCCTCAAAATGCTCAAAATAGAAATACCATTTGACCCAGGAATTACACTTCTAGGAATTTACCCAAAGAATGCAGCAGCCCCATTTGAAAAAGCAGATGCACCCCTATGTTTATGACAGCACTATTTACAATAGCCAAGAAATGGAAGCTACCTAAGTGTCCATCAGTAGATGAATGGATAAAGAAGATGTGGTACATATACACAATGGAATATTATTCAGCCATAAGAAGAAAACAAATCCTACCATTTGCAACAACATGGAGGGAGCTAGAGGGTATTATGCTCAGTGAAATAAACCAGACGGAGAAAGACAAGTATCAAATGATTTCACTCATATGTGGAGTATAAGAACAAAGAAAAACTGAAGGAACAAAACAGCAGAATCACAGAACCCAAGAATGGACTAATGGTTACCAAAGGGAAAGGGACTGGAAAGGATGGGTAGGAAGGGAGGGATAAGGGCAGGGAAAAAGAAAGGGGGCCTTATGATTAGCAAGTATAATGTGGGGGGGCATAGGGAGGGATGTGCAACACAGAGAAGACAAGTAGTGAGCCTACAGCATCTTACTACACTGATGGACAGTGACTGTAATGGGATTTGTGGGGTGGGGGAACTTGGTGAAAGGGCAAAAAAAAAATTTATTTTGCCCAGGCTTATTACAGGATTTACTATATCTTTGGCATCTATAGCCTTATGAAATAATACCTGAAAGTTAAAGACTTCTTGATCCACAGACGACAGATTGGATATTGTGTTAGCAGGCGTGAAGACTACACTGATCTCATTGTACATCTCCAACCAAGCTCTTGTGTTATGAAGTGCATTGTATTGACAGTTATACTTGGGGAAGGAATCCTTTTCTTTCTGAGAAGTAGGTCTCAACAGTGGGCTTAAAATACTCAGTAAACCATTTTATAAGCAGAGGTACTGTCATCCAGACATCGTTGTTCCATTTATAGAGCACAGGCAGAGTAGATACAGGATAATTCTTAAGGGCCCTAGGATTTTCAGAATAGTCAATGAGCACTAGCTTCAACTTAAAATCATCAGTTGCATTAGCCCCTAAGAAAAGAGTCAGCCTGTGGTTTTGAAGTCACACACTGACTTCTCTCTAGCTATGAAAGTCCCATATGGCATCTTCTTACAGTAGAATGCTTCATTATCTGCACTTCAAATATGTTGTTTAGCCATTTTCATGAATTACCTTATCTACACATTCTGGACAACTTGCTGCAGCTCCTACATCAGCACCTGCTGCTTCACCTTCACTTTGATGTGACAGAGATAGCTTTTTTCCTTAAACCTCATGAGATAACCTCTGCTAGCTTCAAACTTTTCTTCTGCACTTCCTCATCTCTTTTAATAGATTTGAGAGGGTTAGGGCCATGCTCTGGATTAGGCTTTGGCTTAAGGGAATGTTGTGGCTGATTTGATCTTCTATCCAGACCACTGAAGCTCTCTCCATATCAGCAATAAGGCTGTTTTGCTTTCTTATCATTTGTGTGTTCACTGGAGAAGCACTTTTAATTTCCATCAAGAACTTGTCCTTTGCATTCACAACTTGGCAGTTTGGCACAAAAGATCTTTCAGCCTGTCATGGCTTTTTGACATACCTTCTTCCATAAGCTTAATCATTTCTAGTTTTTTATTTAAAGTGAGAGATGTGTAACTCTTCATTTCACTTGGCCATTGTAAGATTATTAACTGGCCTAATTTGAATATGGTTGTATCTCAGGGAGTAGGAAAGCCTGAGGAAAGGGAGAGATGGGGGAAATAGCTGGTCACTGAAGTAGTCTGAACACACAAAACATTTATCAATTAAGTTCACTATCTTATGTAGGTACAGTTTGTGGTGCCCCAAACAATATAATAGTAGCATCAAACATTGCTGATCACAGATTACCATAACAGATAAAGTAATAAAGAAAAAGTTTGAAATATTGTAAGAATTACTAAAATGTGATAAGTACATGAAGTGAGCAGATGCTGTTGGAAAAATGGTGCCAATAGATTTGTTCAACACACAGTTGTCAAAAAACCTTCAGTTTGTAAACACAATATATTTATGAAGTGCAATAAAGGATTGTCTTGCCAATGGGCTTCACTATGGATTCAGTGTGACCAAAGAAATCGTTCTTGGGGTGAAAGGGTTATGCCCAACTTTATTTCCAGGTGGCAGGTCAGTCACTAAAATCCTGTTCACTCAGAGCGAGTCTGCATGCAGCAAGCCGGTCTCAGCCTCTGGGACCCTCTGTCTGCATGGCCGTCCTCTGGCCCCTCTGTCCTCACAGTCATCCTGCACAGTCGTCCTCCAGGCCTCTCTGCACAGTTGTCCCACACAGCTGTCCTCTGGGCCTCTTTGCACAGTCGTCACACACATCCATTCTATGGGCCTCTGTCCTTGGTGCTGCCACCACTCCAGCCTCTGCTCTGCTCTCCTGCAGCCTTGCAGCCCTGCCACTGTGTCATGCCCAGAGCACTGGACAGAGCTCTTTTTATAGAGTCAACAGCCATGTATTGCCCACAGGTGTGCTGCAGTGAGCTAGTCAACCATGGCCAGGTGAGAATCCTGGCCACAGGAACTCCCATTTTATCCACACTCCATCCCTCCAGGATTCTCTCCTCTCAATCTATGTGCCTTTAGTCCTCTGCAATGGTCCTTGTGCAAGGAAGCTCGAATATTGTTCTCTAGCCTCTCCAGCAAAAATTCTTGCAGACACATAGGCCGGAATCATGGCTCTGTCTCTGACCTCTACCTCTTTGGTCTTAATGGCTGGAACTGCTGCTCTGGTTTCAGATGTTGCCATAGCTCCAGCATGATCCTATTTAGCTTCCCATCTAACTTCCTTCCATCTACTCCTGCCCATATCAAATCAACCCACATCTGGGTCCTCATAACCCTCACAAGGTCCCTCAAATTCCTCCTGTGAGTAACAGGTCTTATTTCTTTCTGGGTTCTCATTGCTTCAGCTACTGTACATGTCACCTCTCATTTTGTAATCGCTGCCTCAAGATGGGCTGCACTGTCAGGGAAGACAGCTTTCCCATCTCTGATCCTGGCAGAACAATTCCATCCACCCATAAGTCCCACAGCCACCGGCTCAGCCTGAATATAGGGGTGGACCATAGAGTGCTCCACAACCTGGGGAGGGGGCTGCTCCTCTCCTCGGGGAACTTTCAGCTGCTGGGTCTTTATTTTCTTTACAACCATGGGCATGCTTTCAATACAGGAGGGGTCAGTGCCTCTGGCACCACCCATTCATCCTTTCCCAGCTCCTCCATTTCTGGGACTGATGGCACCTTTCTCTCTCCTCCCCCAAGTGCCTCCTCTGCCATAGTGCCTTGCAACAATGCTAGCTCAGTCTTCAGAAGGTCTCTTACCTTCAGCTCAATGCTTTGCAGCTGATGTTCTTGTGCCACCTCCACCTGTGCTTCCCTCAGGAGTTCGTCTTTTTCCTTGATGGCCTCTTCCTCCTTCAGAACACCTGGCAGCACTGCCATCTCATCTCCAATGGCACCTTGCTGCCGGTGCTCTCACGCTGCCTCCTCCTGCATCAAGGCCATCTCCTTCCTCAGGGAATCCACAGAAGTTTGCACCTCACATTCTTATGCTGCCATTTCTTGAGTCTCCTCCGTAGACTTTTTTAATACTGTGAGAAGCAGCCAACCCACAATCCCCACTGCCTCCTGGGCTACTCTGCTTCTCAAAGGATCTACTTACTATACCAAGGGCCACCCCCACAGCCTTAGGTGTCACCTCCACTTGCCTTCAGTCCTGGGCTGGGGCCCAGTCCTCTAGGAGGCAAGCCACCTCAGACCACATACCCATTGGGGAGCAATCCACTGTCTCCCTATTCACAGTGGCAGCCCACTGAAGCACCCTTCCCATAAGGGCAGCCTGTCTTTTTCCTTGGTCAACATTGAGTCCTGCTGACTATGCCAATTGTCTTGCCAATGGGCTTCGCCCCAGGCAAGTTCACCATGGATTCAGTGTGACCAAAGAAATCAACAGCAAAATGTTCTTGGGGTGAAAGGGTTATATTCAACTTTATTTCCAGGTGGCAGGTCAGTCACTAAAATCCCGTTCACTCAGAGCGAGTCTGCAGGCAGCAAGCCGGTCTCAGCCTCTGGGACCCTCTGTCTGCACAGCTGTCCTCTGGGCCCTTCAGTCCTCACAGCCATCCTCTGGGACCCTCTGTCCACACAGTCATCCTGCACAGCCATCCTCCAGGCTTCTCTGCACAGTTGTCCCACACAGCTGTCTTCTGGGCCTCTGTCCTTGGTGCTGCCCCCACTCCAGCCTCTGTTCTGCTCTCCTGAACTCTTGTAGCCCTGCCACCATGTCACACCCAGAGCACTGGGTGGAGCTATTTTTATAGAGTCAACAGCAATATATTGCCCACAGGTGTGCAGTGCACTAGTCAACCACGGCTAGGTGAGAATCCTGGCCACAGGAACTCTCATTTTATCCACAAGGGTGAAGCCCAATGAAATGAGGTATGCCTGTACATCACCAGGGTTTCCTGCAGCAGAAACTGATCACATACCACTGTCAGAGAGGCCTTTAAAATTTGGCTGGAATACTATCAGCTCTTCACAGTGTAAAGTAGAGCAGAGATGGGTGGAAATGGGGATTGAGAGCAAGTAGGCAAATGACTTTCACAGTAGGTAAAGCACAAACAATAGATTCAAACATGAATATGTATTTCACAAAATCAAGTACATGAATAATACCAAAACATAAGAGGTGTATGTGTATGTGTCTGTGTCTAAATTCTATCAACAAGCTCCCTTCTGGCTGTTGAAGCAATAATAACATTTAATGAACACCTACTGTGTGCCAGAAACAGACTTGAGTACATTACTAATATATTCACAACTCTTGCAGCCTAATAACTGCAATAAAATGAATTATTTTACCAACTATCTAATTATTAGTGTCTTAGGTATCACATTTGTTTATATTCCCAAATCAAGTGTTTACTTAAATTAGGGAAGTTGACATCTCATCTCTCAGTCTGTTTGCTTCCTTGGACAATGCTATCCATCTATAGCTTTTTAGGCTATTTAAGAGTTTAAGTGTGGCAGAGAATTTGGTGCATATTTGGTATGATAGTTATTGATTCTCCTTTAATATCAGGTAAGGACTTCAATGAATCTGAAATACTGATTGCAGCAATGATTCAGTTTTTCATTCATCCTTATACATATCTTCCCTTTGTAATGTGACTTTGCAGCTCCCCCTGTAAAGAGGTGGAATCTGTTTCCCTACACTTTGAATGCTGTGACTTGCCTTGGCCAAATAATATGTGGCAGGGGAACAGTGCGCCTGTTCTGAACCTGGGCTCAAGAAGCCTTGCATGTTTTCACTCATATTTGTGGAACCTTCCTTATTCATCATGAAAACCAGCCTAGGCTAAGCTGTTAGAGATTCAGAGACTACCATGGAGTGGAGATGAGTTAACTGATTCAATCCAACTGAGGCCACAGACATGTGGGAGAGCCCAGGTGAGATGAGAGAGGCAGTACTCAGCTGACCAGGCAGCTGACCACAGTTGTGTGACCAAGATCATCAGAGGATGGCCAGTTCTGCCCAACTCATGTGTTGCTCTGTTAAATAAATATTCAGTGTTTTCAGTCACTAAACTTTGTGGTTTATTATGTAGCTCACTGATACAATGAAACGATTTCAAACATGGTAGATGATATACATGCATAATTAAAGAACCAGAAGAACTAGCCACAGTGTAACTTCTGAAGGGTCCCTATCTCCTCTTTTATCCGTCTCAGACCACATGTCAAACTGAGGTAGTTCCCTGCAAAATGGCAGTGTTTGATGTGTGACTGGAGCTTGCTGTGTGTGAAGTGATAGGCAGGGTTTTTAGAATGACCCCAGGAGCTTTCTGACTGCCTGGCAGTGGTTTGGCAGGACTGGAATGCTGCTTAGATCCAGCTGCAGAGCCTGCCCGAATCCCACTTTTTGTGCCTCCTGTGGTATCTTCCCACTGCAAGCTGCTGAAGCTTCGTATCAGCCCCCAAGGTTTCCAGGAGCCAGGAGGCTGTCTGCCCTAGAACTCATGTATTATTTAACCTGAGCGTTTGTTATTTATTGTCTGAAGGCTTGATTAGGGCTGGACATTCCACTTCTACAGTGGCTTACTCTCATGGCTGGCAGGTTGGGGCTGGTTGTGTGTAGGAAGCCTCAGTTCCTCTCCACATGAACCTTCCCACAGACTGCTTCAATGTTCTCACTCCCTGGAGCTGGCTTCTCCAAGGATGGGTGAGAGAGAGCAAGGCAGAAAATAATGTCAGTGGTCATACACCCTTACTTACACTACACTCTTTTTGCTCCAAGTGAGTCTCACTAAGTCTGAGAATTAAAAGAGGATCATTAGGCTTCACATTTTGAGAAGTGACATTTAGAGGGCTTAATTAAAACCATCATGTCCTGTACATTCAGATAGCTTCTTGCATGAATCCCCCATGTCTTCTTCCTCATGGATAAATCTCCTCTCATGCTTTTACTATAAGAATGTAGAGTTGCAGGAATGCCTGGTTCCCCTCCACAGGAGATACAGCAAGGACAGGATCATACTTTCCCTTGGTGACCATTGGCTTTTATATGTACACAGTATAGCCTATCTTTTGCTGCATAATGAGCAGGAGAGTAAGGCATAGTAATGCCTTGTCCCATCTAACCACTTATGCAAAAGTATGTCAGAAAACACTTGTTCACAAGAAATGCTTGTTACTTGTTCTAGTGGTACTTAATACTCTAGCAGTGGACATGCAACAAGTTGGGGCCCGGATGCTGCTGTTGGTTTCCCAGCTTGGAAGGAGTGGTGGTGACAGGGTATGCAGCTGTTTCTCTTGCTTTGTCTACCTCTCTCACCAGCCCATCCTCTTCTTTCCTTCCTCTATCCATCTGTCCTTGAGCACTCACAACATGTAAGGTGCCAGGAAGGTAGCACCAGCTGTCCAGTCACTGCTTTTCAGGTATTTGCTATCTGAAGTTTAGTTTCTGGAATTTTCCAAAGGTAGATCCATGGAAGCTATTCCACACCTATTGTACTAAATTTCTTGAGTGGCCATTGGAAACCACATTTATTAATTCTGAGGACCACTGGTTCCTGTTCGGTAAACTTTGGTCTATTGTTAGTATGATGTTTTTTTCCTTGTAGTTCATAAATCATTCAGTCTCAAACTTACCATCAGATTGCTGGACCCCATCCCTGGAGTTCTTGATTGAGGAGGTCTGGGATGGAGCCAATAATCTACAGTTCTAATAAGCCTTCAGTGGATCCTGATGTTATCAATGCCTAACTATTGAGTTTTAAAAGATAATCATCCCAGATGAAATCAATAAAGGTCAGAAAGGATGATGACAGTAGAGGTTTCCATAAAACAATAAAAAGCACAAGGTCATCTGCTTCACAGTTAAAGGGGACATTGAAGAACTTGTTTTGCCCTTTTGGGTATCTTTGTTAAATTATCAGAAGAGCAATTTATTTTTATGAAGGATATTAAGAAAAGGACTAAAATGTGAAGTAAATGTTATGGTTTGGTTTGCAGAACCTCTGACCAACTGCTTCAAAAAATATTAACATAGAAACACATAGTCTAATAGTACATGAGTTAGTGACATTTCAGATAAATACTCAGCACATGACCCCATGAGGCAAAAATACAGGACAACTTTCTAAAATGTGTGGCTGCACAGACCCAAGGGTGATATAATGACTATGTCCAGCTTGTTGACTAAATAAAATGTTTGATTCATCACAGATGAGCAGTAATTGTCTACATAGCATTATTTATATCCTCATAAGGCCATCTGTGATGTTTTCATAATTTCCAAAAGGGAATGCACAAAACTTGAAAGAGAATAGACCTTGCCCATTTAGAAGTGACATCTGGAAGGGCTTGGAATTGACAGGCTTAGCAAGAAAAAGTGGATCTGCTTAATGATGCCAAAGTTGAAGCAGGTTTTTGAGTAACTGCATCTTTTCCAGACTGCTAAGACCCTCTAGGTCAGGCTGGGTTCCTTAGAAGGCAGGGATGCATGTAAAAGCATTTTAAATAGGTAGTGCTGGAGGAAGCCAGGAAGGGAGAAGAGAAAGCAGAAGAGGGACAGAAGGAAGTCAGCAAGAGTAAAGGTCCAATGGGATAAGGTCACCTGACCACTCATGGGACCTAGGGGCTCTAAGTTCTGCCTCAAAGTTGTCCTTGAATCTGAAGAAGCTGGACTTTTATTTCCTCCATGGCCCGAGGCAGCCCCAGGCATCTCTGTCTCTCTGTAGACTTGCAGAGTCCTCCAGTAGCTCATGGAGGTCCTCTGTAGAGGAGCCACAGGTTCTGGGAGTTAGAAGTAAAGCACAAAAACATGTTCCAAGAGCTCTGAAAGGAATTACAGATGTCCACTTCAGGAACGGTACTCTTCCTCGGCAATAGGGGTGTCCAACGGAACAGACTTAAGGAAAAATTATAGGGAAGTTGGCTAACTCACACACAAATAATATTATCTAATATAACCTTACTGGTAATAGAACCAATATTTTAATCGCCATCTCATACCTACATATTTTCCTCAAGTTTTCTTGTTTGTGTAAATTTCTTTAAACTCTTCTAAATTTGTATCGGGGTTCTCATCTTTTGAGAGTGCTATAATGGGACACATCTTACAAAATATCTTTAGATGATACTGGCAGGTACACAACACTTGAGTGTCTCTTACTTAGATAAGTCCACCTGCTTATCTTATAGTCATACCTCAATTCATCACATTCAGAAATCATGAGCAGACTGCCAGAGATCAGTACAACTGTGTGCCCAACCTTGAAGTGTGTATACAGTGTATACAATAATCCTGGCTGGTATAATGTAGAATTCTGACATGTAGATGTAATGTCCTGATAACCCAGGGAGGCAGGAAATAATTCCTACATTATAGGACATGGATTTATCAATATATTAAGTCATGTGTCTGTGTGTTGTGTTCTCACAAACTTGCAGTTATTTTTCTACCCAACATAGAAATAGAAAGCAAAGGAAAGGTATGAGAGCCATCTTCTGGAGAGATCTGTTAACAGCCATACCGGATCCTGCACCTCTTCTACTACATTCCTCCCCTTGCTCTGCCAGAACTAAACCCACGGTCCTTTTCAGCAAGCCTGCTCCTCCATGTATGACGTACTTCAGTGAAAGGACTTCATGCAGTTACCCAGTAAAGAACTCATGGCATCATCTCAGGTTCCTACGTCTTTCTCACCCATACACCTAATCTGTCAGTAAATTCTGCCAGATATATCTTTGGCCACTTCTCATCTTCCCCAACGCTGTTGCCTTTACACAATTCCTCCCCATTAACCATTTGAACTACTGGCCAAGTCAAGGTTAAGATCTCCCACTTCTAGTAGTATAACTATCTAATCCATATTTATAATACTGTAGAATTCTTATTTTCTCTAACTATAGATTAGATCACACTGAGAGTCTGATCTAAATGATTCCATGCATCCCATTGTGGAATTCCAATAGTGGTTCCCAAAGACAAATCCCCATCCTAACATCTGGAACCTGTGAATGTTAATTCGGAAGAAGGATCTTTGCAGAGGTAACTAATCATGAGATGAAATTATTTTGCATTATCTCAGTCTTCAAAATGTCATCACAAGTATCTTGATAAGAGAGAGGCAGAGGGAGATACACTCAGAGGAGAAGGCAATGTGGAAACAGTAGAGAGTGACGGGCCACAGGCAAGAGCTGGCAACAGGTCCCAGAAGCTGTGTGAGGTGAGGAAGGGATTCTCCCCTAGAGCTTCCAGAGGGAGTGGGGCCCTGCACACACCTTGACTTCAGACTTCTAGCTGCCCTGCTACAAGAGGATAAATTATTGTTGTTTTAAGCCCGCCAGTTCATGGTAATTTGTAACAGCAGCCCCAGGAAACTAATGGACCCCTTGTCCTTAAAATAACAGTCAAACTGTTCTTATATTATTCAAGGCCTTTCGTGATCTGGGCTCAGCCTTCATTTCCTCACCTAATCTCTTATTTCCCCAAATGCATTCTGTGTCTAACAATTGGGAAGAACTGAACAGCCTTGAATTGTGCCATTTCCTTCCTCAACTTCCTGAGATTAGTATGTGTTTACATTCCTCTAGAACTCCCAAACTCTTCTTGACGTGTAACAGTCCACTTAAGGGCACTGGAAAATCTGCAGGGTAAGTGAGTAAGATGGGAGGGGGATGAACTAAAAATGAAACTAGTTACAGAGGGTGACTTGTGTAAAAATGCATTGACACACGTGTGACTTACTGTCACTCAAGCACGAATGAAAAATTTTTCTAAATTTAGCTTATACTGATCAGACTTATAGGGTGCTAAGTCATTCTTAGGGTGATGGTTGATGTTCCAAAAAGAGGATTTTTCACATTTTTAAAGATTAATCCCTGCATATATGTGGCCAGTGTGATAGATTATGTTGTTCACCTAGATCATATCCCCTTTACTGGGGTGTACAACTGAGCCCCAGCTGCTGAGAATATCCACTGTTTTTTTTTTCGTCACATTTGTTAAGATATAATTGATACATCACATTGTGTAATTTTAAGGTGTACGACATGTTGATTTATAATTGCAATATGATTACCACTGTAGTCTTAGCTAACACCACCCATCATGTCACATAAGCAGCATTTTTTGTGGTGAGAATAGTTAACATCTACTTTCCTATCAACTTCAAGTATATAGTACAGTAGTATTACCTATAATCACAATGTTGTGCATTAGATCCCCAGGACATATTTATCTTCTAACTGGCAGTTTCTGCTCTTTGACTAACATCTCCCATTCCCCCACCCTGAACTCCTGGTAACCACCATTCTACTCTCTGTTCCTATGAGTTGTGCTTTTTAAGATTCCATGTATAAGTGGCATCATACAGTATTTGTATTTCTCTTACTCACCTTAAGAGATGGTCCTCAAGGACCATCTATGCTATCACAAAAGGCAGGATTTTGTTTTGTGGCTGAATAATGTTCTATTGTGTGTATATGTGCATGTGTGTGTGTGTGTGTGTGTGTATACACACACACCCTATATGTAATATATGTATAATATACACTTACAGGTAATATATGTATATACATATATACACACCTCATCTTTATCCATTCTTCCACTGATTGACACTAAGATTGCTTCCATATCTTGGCCATTGTGAATAATATTGCAATAAACACAAGAGTACAGATATCTCTTCAATTCCTATTTTCTTTTCCTTACCAATTAAAAAAATGGACAAAGGACTTGAATAGACTTTGTTTTTCCAAAGAAGACATACAAATGGCCAACAGGCACATGAAAAGGAGCTCAACATCACTAATCAGGGAAATGCAAATTAAAACCACAATGGGATTTTACCTCACACTTTTTAAGATAGCTATTATCAAAAAGGTAAGAGAAAACAAGTGTTGGCAAGGATGCAGAGAAAAGAGAACTCTGCACTGTTGGTGGAATGTAAACTGGAGAAACTGCCATGGAAACCAGGATGGCAGTTCCTCAAAAAATCAAAACTAGATCATTGACTGTTAAAGGCACCCATCCTCTGTGCCCCAGCAGCTTATGTTGAAAGACTGGCTGACAAGGAGGCACAAAAGACCAGCTCTTGTGTGCCAAGTGGGACCAACTGCAGTGATAGATGCAAAGATGGCTTCAAAGAGTTTCTTAATCTCATACAAAGTAAAAAGTTCCTTTTACACAGCTTTTTATGAAATGCATCAATGAATGTGTAAATGAAATGAATGCTCTAAAAATCCAAATGGATAAATGATCTGCAGTGGTAGTTTCCCAGAAGTTTACACAAGGGCCCCTGCTCCTGGGTGAAAGTGCATCATGAAGGACAGAGTTTGAACTCAACCTCTTCATCACTTGCATCTTCTCCTACATCATAGTTGAACTCCAGTTCTTCCATTAAGCTTCCTCTAGAAGCTGGCTAAATCCCCCAGGAAGGAACTGTACTCTCCACTAAATGGTATGTTGTCTTGATAATCTGTCAAATTTATCAGATATCTGACTAAGAGATCAGAGTTACTGCTACTGAAATGAGTATTTTCAATGTTGCAGACAAATCAAAACGACTGATAATAATACAAAAACAATGACATTGTTAAAGGTAAAACAGTCTTTAGGGGAAATGATGCTCCATAATTTGAATGGAGAAAGGGGAGTAGGGAGCTCAGAGTAACAGCACTGGACCTAGAAGAGAAAATCTGCTCCCTTTCTGGCATGTGTAGTGTGTCTAACTGGGAGTAAGTTACTTGATGACATCACACTGCCATTGGGAGGAATAAATGGCTTGATGCTGGGCATTGTGAAAGCATTATAGAATGCTGAGAGTCCTACAAATGTTTATTACTATTATATTCCATGACTCAGGATTATTTGTCCTTTATTCATTATACTTATACGAATCAAATTTCAAGAAAGCAAGTGAATATTATAGATGCATTAAAAATTAATTTCTATTATAAGTCTTTTATTCATTATAAATTATATGTCCTTTATTCATTATACTTACATGAATCAAATTTCAAGAAAGCAAGTGAATATTATAGATGTTTCAAAAATTTCTATTATAAGTCCTAGATTGAATACAAATTCATCCCACTCTTATACTGTGAATAACCAATAACATTTCTATGTTAATAACCTTGGACTTAACTTGAAAATAAAATTATATTTATCAGCTTCTATAGTCCAGTACATATAGAGAAATGAATTACCTTGTGGATGCCAAGTACTATCTTAGGCTCTCATCAAGATGCAACACATGCATCTTATTATTGAGAAAGAAAGAGAGGCATTATACTGATACAAAAGGGATTATATATTTACCAGTTGTGCAGACTGCTGGGAAAGAACAGAATGGGTGCCATGAGAGAGAAAAATAGGAAGAAGGACCTTCTGATACGTGGCAGTCGGAGAAGGGCTCTTAGAGGAACGGGTATTAGCTGAGATCTGCATGTTAAGTAGGAATCGGCCAGGTGAGTGTCTTGGAAAGGAAGCTCTAAACAGAACAGCCTCTGGGGTGGCCCTGAGTTAGGTAACACTTAGTTTAATGGACTAATGAAGAGGTATGGCAGAATCAGAGTATCTATTTTAGGGTAGGAAACTGAGATATAACATTTTAGAAGACTTGTCAGTACGTCATTATAATCTAGATACGAAGCCTCTCTATGGCCAGTTTTCTTATCTATAAAATCTAATAATGTTTATTATTAGGTTCATATCAGTTAATATACATAAAGAACTTAAAATTTTCCCCTACCCACAGTGATTTTTCAAATTTATTATTATACTCATATAAACACAGTATTATTTTCAACTTGTTGACTCAGTCATTAGTGAAAGCTTAGGACATCTGATTACGTTTAGAAGCAAAATGCAAATGTTTTAAACCTTGGCTTACAGCCTAGCTGGCAGAAATTAGTACAAAACAAGGGGAAATAAATGTAGGGAAAATAGGAGTCTTAATAACTCATCTCACAAAGCAAGAGTCAAAGACTAAGATTGACAGACAAAGACAGAATTAAGAAAGTTACTCAAAGTCACCAAAGTTAACCACAAGGAACATTAATAACAGTGACATCACTGTTGAGAGGTAGGAAAAGGAGAGAGCAGTGGGGAATCAGTGGGCTAAGCTTCACGTAGTTGAGAAGAGTGACCTCCTGCACCAGTATTACCCAGCTATTAGGACAGAGAGCTGAGCCAACCTGTGTCAACATGACTTAGTTGTTTGTGCCAGAAAAATCTTTGCCGAAGAAAGATAAGATTATTCATCAATAAATAGCTTCACTCTTGCCTTGAGGAAATTCCAGCAGATCAATTTTTTTTTTTTGAGATATCAGTTTGCTCATTTGAGGAAACATCTTGCTTGTTAAACATTTTCTTATCCAGATTCATGTTAAGGCCCTCACCTCCCTATGTAACAATTAATGGCCAGTCCCAACCCCTTAAGCCTTTCGAGTACAGACCCCAAGAACCTGTAAAATTACATTCTTACCTTCTGCTCTGACTGCTGCAACTCCATCAAGATGGTGCTCTTTCCTCACTGCACTTCTTTTTAATAAATTTAGCTTTATTTACAAGTCACCTGGTAACATTCTGGAGGAGTTCAACAACCAAAAAAGTCAAAAGATAAGCCCAGTTGATAGTTAAGTGGACATTGGTAGAGGCATAGTATTTAGATTTGAATGAAACTCCAGTAAAAGTACAAGATAAATTTATAGAGAAGGTCACCTCAGAAATGAAGCTTAGAAACAGTCACTTCAAGAATGGAATTAAGGTAGAAGAGGATTGTTTTTCTTCTAAGATTTTATACATCATTTCAGTTTGACATACAGATTTCACTTTTGACAAAAATGTAAAAGTTATAAAGACAGAAATGATTGAAAGCACAAAAATCACTAAAATAGTATTCTTCTGTTATCCAGAAAGTGACACCCTTGAGGGGCCTTTCAAGATATTTTGTGATTTAACACAATCATGCTCAAGTGGAATCAAGTATCTGGCCCATAGAAGGTATTCACATTCATTAAACATTTGTGGACTTGAGTGTAGATTTGAATCACACAGCAATTACAACTGCTTTGATTTTTTCCATTGGTTTAGATGTTCTTGCTTTGTTGGCCTGCAGATTTAAGTTTTTATTGAGTCAGCCAGCAATTTGGAGGTGTGCTTGGAGACCTTCCCTTGGGATCAGGAAAAAAATGGATATGGAAAAGAAATGGAGGGAATCAATGTACTTTATTTTTAAGTTC
Source organism: Manis javanica (assembly GCF_040802235.1). NCBI lineage: Eukaryota > Metazoa > Chordata > Mammalia > Pholidota > Manidae > Manis > Manis javanica. Next base: position 36,855,764 of record NC_133160.1, on the reverse strand, counting down.
ACTCAGTCCATTCTTGAGGACTCAGTGCTGCTGGGTTAATGTGAGGGGCAGTTACTGGAGGGTACCACTCAGAGGTCCCTTCAAGAGGGAACACACCTTCCATGAGGGGTGTATTGCTGACAGCCTCCGGCACTGATCCTTTGGAATCCAGAGCATCATACATGCAGGAAAACCTTCCCTGGGGTTATCCCAGGCCTGTTACTGAGTACAGTGAGGAAATGGCCAGGTCATGCCTGCCCAAAGCCGGGCTCCTTTCACAGGCTGTCTTTGCTCTGGGCCTGCCCAGTGGCCCAGCCAAGACTCTCTCAGGGCCATGCTTCACTGAGTCTCATTCTGCCCCTCCTACCATCATTCTCGATCTCCTTTCACAGGTATCAGACCTGCATGGTGGGCCAGAGGCTTCCCTCCCTACGGATGCTCCCTTTCCTTTTAATTCGTCACAGGAATTGCCTCCAGCAAATCTTTTGCACATCTGTTAGTCTGTAAGCTTCGGCTTTCCAGAAGACCTGAACTGGTACATGTAGAGAGCCAAGAAATAAGCTTACAGCAGAGAGAGGAAAGTAAATGTTTGTTCTTCCCCTTCTGAGGGATGGAAGTGTTTCACAGTCTGGTCCCTTCATGTCTCATTCTTAAAGGGAATTTAAGCAGCCTTTCAAAATTTTGAAAGCCTTTGAAGCCCTTTCAAAAGTTTCCTGAAGAAATGGAGAGGTAGGGCCCTTAATTTTCCACGCCTCCTTTTCTAGTCAGGATCTCAGAGGATCAAATCCACACACACATAGTAGATACTGAGAAGCTGCTCTGTATTTTAGTAAGTTTTCTGAAGAGAGGGAGCCAGTGCATCAGTAGGAAGGTGAGCTCCTGCTTCCATGCAGAAGCCCAGCTGTGTGTCATGGGCTGTAAGACAGATTCAGCCCTGGGTGTGAGGTCCAGGCTGGCTCCATGCTACCCTGGCCCATGGGGACATGAGACCTAGATTCCCCATCAGAAAGGGCTTGCTGCCACCTGCAGGGAGGGTGGTTGGCAGGCAGCCAGTGTGGCCAGGGTGGGCTTCTTCAGGGTTTATCTCCTGAATTCGTGCTTTCCTGGGGCAACCCACAGCCCAAGATACAGTGAGGCAAAGGTAAAAGGCCTGGCCATGTTGGTCTATTGGGACACAACTCTGAGGGGCCAGGCTTACACCAGAACTTCCGACTTCCCCTGGGGCTTCCATGCAGGTCAGCTTCCCCTCAACCTTCCACAAGTGCCGATCGCAAGTAACCATCTTGAGCCCCACATGCTATTTTGGCCTCTGATTCCAGATACTCCCACCGCAACAGTCATTGCATGTACATGTGAAGGAAAGGAAGAACAGAGAAAATGTAAATGAACTGAAAGAAAAGGAATTTGCAGCATGTGGGGAAATAAAAGTAGATCCAGTTGTGTTGGTCTATTAGAAAAAATTTTGTAACCTTGGGAAACTACTTTTAATTATTAGTGTATGCTCTGTTACAGAACAGAAAAAGATCACTGGCCACAGGATCCAATAATATGCATACACGTGAGTTTTTCCTAAGATCTGGACATAGCCCACTGTCTGTGAGGTACTTGTTCATGGATCCTTCTGTTGTCTGGCAATCCAATTTGGGAAGATCTCCCTGTGTGCTTCATGAGACCTCAACCTGGGAGAGGAATTCTCCAATGGGTCGGATGAATGTAGGTAAGGAAGGAATTCATTAAAGTGAGAGTAGTAATGAAAGGCATCACCCATGCAGACTGTAGAGAGCACGGAAGAGCAGAGGGATGAGAGAGGAAGCTGTAACTCGGGGGAAAATCCCGGGCAAATACTGCTGAAACTGCAATCAGTCCAAGGGAGAAATAAAATTTATTTCTTACATGCAGACGTCCACTTCTGCTTCCCCATATCTCTCAGGACCAGGCTGCAGAAGAAAAGCACCCCACCCAACCTCTCCAGATCAGATAAGCCTTTGTAGTCCTTGTAATTTCCTATTCATACAGAGATGGACTACTCTCCACCTCCTAGAAACATCCAACACCCATTGTATGGAGGTGTATTAAAGCCGGGTGAGAAATTCTAAAAATACTGAGATTTTACCCACAGAAGCTCATTAAACTGGTCAGCATTGGGCAAATTCCTTACCAATTCCTGAAGCCAGGGTCACCTGGCATCCAGCATTTGCTTGAATCTGCATGGAATGGGAACTAAGTAAGCCCCTACCACCTCAGGATTTGGGGGAGCCACAGAGCACTGGATGGAGTGACATTATGTTCTGAGAACTTTCCAAAGGCAAGGAAAGGAGCTTTTCAGTCAGGCTACTAAAGAGCATGATCGTACATCTTGCTGTTCGGGACACCCAGGCAGTGGGAACTTGCAAGCCCAAATCAGAGATCTCAGTAGCCCTTCCCTGCTTGTCTTAAGTAGGACAGAGAGAAGACTAGTGGTTAAGTCTAGAAAATTTGAAGTCTAGAAAATTGAGTGAAAAAGCAAAGAAATAAAGATGCCACTGGAGAGCATAGAGACAAAACACTGTAAGTTATGCAGCAAGAAGTCTTTATTTAAGGCAAAGTACACACTCGAAGAAAGGGGAGTGCAGGCAACCTGAGAAGAGGCATGCTTGAAGGCTTAGGATTCTGTCTTTTAAGGCTTTCAAGAATGGGGCAAAGGGCCATGGAGCATAGGCTTGACATGTGGTCTTATGATGTCTCCTTCTGGTAAGAGATGTGTCACCATCCATGGTCAGTCCTCTAGATTTTATGTAAGATAAATTTAACACAAGGAATTTATTGATCTTATTCTTCTCCAAGATGGTGGTTACCCTCAAGCAGTGGAAACACACTGTTTAGGACTACTTGCCCTGCCTTAAGGTAGGGTTGGTTATTGACTGATTACCACAAAATATGTTACGAATCTTACCTCCTAACTCCCTGGTTTCTAAAATGGAAATTTAGCCTTAAGACGGGGTCCCTCCTGTTCTTACTACACTGTTTATATCTTGGCATTTTTCATCATAGGCAGGAAAAATTAATCATGTTGCTTTTCCCATGTCCCTCGTCTACCTCATTTAATTTACCATTTATGGTGGAAGCACACGAGAAAAATAATCGCCTCTGTCCCTCTAAAGTATGCTCTGACAGTGGAGGAAAGTTAAATGTATTTTTAGTGAACATTAGAGGGATGGACAGACACAAAGTAGATAAGCACCAAATGGAATTAATTTTACAGGAGGTGTATATTCTGAGTGGTCAGAGAATTCAGAAGAACTTGATGAGTAAGTGATTTTTGGAGACAAATTCTGAAGTTTTGGCAGAGATGAGCTGGGAGTGGGAAATGGGTAGGTCACTTGGGCTCCAAGCTTAGAAAGTGAAATCCTGTGAGCTGCATGATGCACCAGTGCAAACAGGTCTGCATGGAGAGAGCCCTGTGGTCGCCGTGGGATTCATGGTGAAGATGGCACTCAGGAGACTGGGTCGGAGTCCAGACTCTGCCCTGTTTCAGTCACTTACCAGTTTCCCTGGGTCCCAATGTCCTTGAAGGAACCAAGGCGGGCTGCCCCAAGATGAGCCATTGTGGCAAGCAGATTATTTTAAGCTAAAAACCATCAAGACACAAAATACTCAGGAGGATATTTTGACCTTCCCCTCCCCCATCTCCTGCCCCCTTGCAACTGCTTAAAAAGAATTTAGATGACCGACTCCAGGAGGACTGTGACCATAGATAGCTATTATATTACAGTGTAAACTAGGTGTGGTAGAGAGGGTCTGTTAAAATTTCTCTGTGCTCCATTGTTTCTGTGTGTCCCATCAAGTATTTTGTTTACAAAACATTTACTCTTTTCATATTCCTGGGAATTGCTTCCCTTTCCCTTTGAAGTCTCAGACCCCTACCCCCTTCTCCTCCGTTCAGGATGACATATATACCTCTTTGTCCCCAACTGTCTTTGGTATCCTGCCTATGGCTTCCCAGTAGGTACATAATTAACCTTTGTTTTTTTTCTGTTAACCTGTTAATCTGTCTCATGTCAATTTGATTCTCAGACCAGCTAGAAAAACCTCGAGGAGTAGAGGAAATTTCTCCCTCCCCAACATCTTCATCTATAAATGAGGGTTTTAACAGCTACCTTTAAAAAGGTTGCTGTGAGGCTTAAATATGTGTGTTTGGATAAAGCCCTTCAAATAGTTTGGTTAATGTATTTGTGGAAGCCCTGGTCAGTTAGCAAAGCATGCTCCAAGGGAAAGAAAGGTACATTGGTCAAATATCTGTGTCAGTTACAAAACCATCAGGGAGTATACAGCCTGAACGCTCAGAAAAGTGGGTTCTTGGAGGAGAGGTGTAAATTCATGGGGCGACTCATCTGTGTTCCGTCGAGGAGAAATAGCCAACGCCCCAGAGAAGGCCACTTCCTGTGAACTGTGGCCTACAACCTTCCCTTTAGAAGTTCCCCTTAATTGGATGAAGTTATTTGTCCCAGGGGCCACTTCATCTTGTCAGTGATAATTCCATAAATCTAACTCCTCTACCAAATTTTAGATTACTATTATAGGGGCTCAAATAACTATAGGTGCTTAAAAAATAAACTCAATGAGAATGTTGGAAAATTTAGCGCCTGTCTTCTGGGTACACACACACACAACCCAAATCAAAACGTTTCCCTGACAACGTGTACGTGTACCTTCGTCCTTAGTTTTGGAAAGTTCTCAAGTGTGACCAGCAGATGGCAGTAGTTGATCATATTTTAACTGAAAGTAACCTAGGTTTTCGGCCATAGTCTTTTGGAGGCACTGCTTTCCTCAATTCCTTTTTGTTTTCCGTTTCCTTTCAACAAAGTCAAATTTGAACATTGGGACAGAATTAAAAAGCAATCACGAAGGTAACTGTAAAGGAAAAATACGAACCCACATGGGGAGCAAGGTTTTCAAAAGCATTGTTATATTTACTTTCAAGCTTCTTGAAAGGAGAGTAGGCTTCAGAAGCGGGGAAGAGGAAAAGGCCAAATATTTGGGGCAATCATCCAACTGTAATCAACTTGATTAAAACAGCCGTCAATTCTGGAATACTCAGATACTACTTCCAACATGTGTTCTTTGTATTTTACTCTATCATATAATTATTGGCCAAAAGTTGTGGGCTTGGACTCTAGAGGATGTATTTTGCACTAGATCATAAATGTTCTCTCCATGCTTAATTCTGAAAAGAATTAAATGCAAAGTCACAAAGAAGCCTGAATTCCAGGGCCGAGTTTGGCTGCAGGTTATTTACCATCTGCAACTGGGTGCCTGTTGAGGAGATGTTGGGGGTCACTTTGTGTCCAGACTTCATAAGAAAAGCCATCAGAAATGTTTCATTTCTCTCTGGCCATAAAGCTTCTTCATGCATAAACGTATTGTAATGCTGGGACACATGGTTGTCCATGGGGAGAAAGAAGGGCTTAGACGAACCCAGAAAAAGTAACATAAGCCAAGTGTATATTATTTATGAAAGTCCATGTCAGGATTAGGGAAGTTTATAAATGGGTCAATGACAGAAAATGACAGTTGTCCACATGTTGACTAAATATTTCCTCACTTTTAAAAATGACATTAAAATGGATGATCCTTAGCTGTTCTTTAGGTGTTAATTTTTAAAGTATCCTATTACTGCATAATGGTGAGATAGACACAAAGAATGAATATATGCCTATATTTCCAAGCAAGCAAGGAGAAGTTGGAAGTCTAGACACAAAAAGCAGAGAAGTGTTTGTGTTTGTGTGTGCAGATTATCCTATCTCTGCTGTGTGCCTTAGAATCTTCCTTCAAAGTAAAAATCTAGCCGGGTAGAGTGCCAGCTTTGGAGTTTTGGGATCCTCCAGAGCAGCGTGAGAGTTCTCAGACCAAAGACAGGGGTGGGAAGGCAGGCTCCCAATAGGTGTGATGGGGGAGGGCTTTCCCCTATAGTTCTGCCTCTGTTTGAGCACCACCCATTTCTTCCTGCTCACAACTGGACCGCACTTAAGCCCATCCCCGCACAGCATGGGCCTCAGGGGAACCAGGACTACTTGAGGAGATTCAGGCACAGCCACCCTGGAGAAATGCCAAGCATTGTAATCGTCCTTCCCAAGCCCTCCTCTGTCTTCTGCTGTGTAGAGAAGCCACCCCCAGGCCTGTGCTCCTGGCAGAAGCCTGATACGTGATTCCTGGTGGAGAGAGCAGCTGAAGCCATGGTCAGTGGCTATTAGGGAGGGAAAGGCTTTGAGAAGGGCCGCTGTACTCCATACCTACAGCTACAAGGAAAACTTACCTGGGCCTTGGAGCATCCACTCCAGGCTTCCGGCATTGGTGTGGACAAGCAGGAATGGACTGTATTCCACCAAATGAAGTTCCATTAAGTTTTAGTAAATCTCCCACAGTCCTCCCTTCTTCTAAACCTTCTGTGTGTGTACTTTTCTCCCTGCCTGAATTAGCAATATGTGAGAAGGGAAGGGATGGGGCACAGCAAGCTCATTCAGAGGACCTTCTCTGCAAACCCAAGAAAGAGACCTATTTGCAGTTCAGGGTCGGGGGGCTCTCCACTTTCAGCCCCAGGCCTGGCATCCTTTGTGCAGTTTCCTGGGCTCCCACAGGTGTCGATAAAACTATTTGTCTTTTTGGGTAGAGGAAAGGCAGGGGGAGGAGAAGAGAGGAAAGCATTTGTGGCTCTGGGAGAGCGTGTTTAGGACCAAGTAGTCTGGGTTATGGGCTTGTGCAGTAGTTGCTCTAATTTCTACAAATTCCAGTCTGATTTCACAATTTAAGCAAATATGCATTTGGTGGCTCAAATAGGTATCTGCATGGCCAAATAATCACAGAATAGAAACTCTATCATATTATTGTAATCATAATGTTTTGGAGGAATGAAATGCAGCATTAATGTCTTATGATATGGAATAAAGCAGGTGCCCAAGATGTGACCCTGAATCATGGAATTACAAACGTTTTTCCCCCCTCCTTTTTATAATGTGTATTTGATTTTATAGGATCACAATGGATGATGCAAATATAATTGCTGAAATTTAGAGTATTTTCTAAAGGGCATAGAGAATTCCAAAAATATACACAAGGAACAGAGGAAGTGTGTGTGTTTGTGTATATAGAGTATTCCTATCTCTGCTCTGTGCCTTAAAATATTCCTTGAAAGTAAAAATCTAGCTGGACAGAGTGCCAGCTTTGGAGTTTGGGGATCCTACAGAGCAGCCTGAGAGTTCTCAGACCAAAGGTATGTTTTAACTTCATCCATTTGTATTTCTTGAAGTCAGGCACAGATGTAAGAATGAAAATCTTTAAAAAAGTCCAAAATGGGGATCTCATGTGTTTATGTAGGAAGGTATATTCTATGTGTTATTGAAACCTTTTTGTCTTAAATGCAAATGCAAAGACCATCTTAAAGATGTGTATTTGTCATATTTATAAATAAGTTCTAGATGTTTATGCTGCTCTGAAGCACCTGTAATTTCATATGGTGTTCTGGGGTGTGCATATGTATTATTTTTCAATTAGTTTCAGTGGCTTATTCTGTTTTCTAGTCTCTTTCTCTTCTCCCTAAAACAAGGCAGCTAAGTTGCTCTTAAACCAGCTTCAGACTTGAAAGATTTAGTAAACAAAAATGCTTTATAACATTTTTGGTGAGAGTTCCAACAGATGTATTCTTCCTCTTGAGGCTTTCCCTGCCGTTTGATCTTTTCCTCCAGAGCATTTAATTGTAATATGACAGGCAAAATGCAGGCGGGATAATTATGCTGAAATGGGCCAGCAGCCAGGACGGCACCGTCACTCGGGGTGATAGCTCCCACCCCTGTGAGGCTGCTCTGGCCTCTGCGGCTGTGGGCTTCTAAGAGGCTCGGGATGGACAGGAGGGTATGTCAGTCTGGTTAGGCACTGGGTTAGAAGCTAATAAGTGGGCTGAGTTCCTTTACAGCTTGTGGAATAAACATTACCCATGACCTTTAGTGTAAAAAGCATGGAGGAGGCTGAGGGGACAGAGAGATTATCATAGAATGAGGATGTCTGGTCAATCAGAGATATTTTGTGTTGTTTCTAGTTACTTAAATTTGCCAGCCACTGCTCTTGCTATAGTGAAGTTACCAAGGCAACAGAGAGAACTTAGCTCTTCCAGGAATAAGCCCCAAATCTTCTCTTTCAAGTTATGCTACTGGAAGGCAAAAGGGCATCCCTTCCTCTGGGCACATGGTAAAGGCAGCTTAGGGGGAGAGTTCCAGGTGAACATCGGCAGATTGCGTCCTGCCCCCACTCTCTGATAGCCCGTCGCAGGGAAGTGAAAATACCTTTCATCTGTAGTTTCTGCTTGCCCTCCCCAACTCCCCACCACGCGTCGCTCACTGAGAGCTGCATCACTGAGAACTGAGGCCTTGTTCAGTTAGCAGCACAACTGGCCACTGAAGATACTGCCGTGTGCCAGGACTTCTGACAGACAGTGAACTGGAGGGGAGGGGTATCAGACTGGGCTTCCTTAGGAACTTCTGTTACTGTTCTTTATTAACTCTGGCTGTAGTTATTTTCTATCACTCTGTAACAACCACAGATTTGGTGACTTAAGGCAACAAATGTGTGATCTGTTTCCATAAATCAGAAAGTCCAGACACAGGTTAAACTGCATCCTCTGCTCAGGTTCTCACCTGGCTGTAATTTTATCTAAGGGCTTCTTATGAGTTCACAGGTTTTTGGCCAAATTCAGTTCTTACAGTTGTAGAATTGAGGCTCTCAGCACTTGGAGAGCTCCCACTTTTTTTCCCTGCCTGGTGGCCCACTCCACAACGTGGCTGTTTGTGTTTTCAAAGCCATCAGACTAGTGTCTCTGCTGACTTCTTCTTCTTCTGACCTGTGCATTCTCTTTTAAAGGACTTACCTGATTAGATCAGGTCCACCAGAATAATCTCCCTTATGATTAATTTAGAGTCAAATAATTAGGGACCTGAATTATATATACAAATCCTGCCTACCCTCAAGGAGGAGGGAGGATTACACAGAGTGTGTACCCCAGGGTTTGGGAATTTGTGTAAGAATTCTGCCTGCCACACTGACTGGAACATTCCCTTTATTTACAAGTTAAAATTTAATGTTCTAACCAGCTGATTGCCACTTAGTTTGAATAGCCTAACTAGGTATTATAAATATTTCAATTATCTTTCCAGTAATTAAGACATTCAAACTAGAAATTCTTCAACTGGCATAATGTCACTTTCACTGAGAACACTTATAACTCTATGCTTAATTGCTATATTAAAAATATCATTGATAGCTATATAGATATATATGTATATACATACATATTATCCTAAACAAAAATCTATTAATTACAAACATTAAAAGCATTAATCTGCAGTGAATTCAATAACATTTTAATAAGCTTTTGTTTTAATCACAAAAACATCCATAACCTTTTCAGAAATGTGTGCATGTATATATACATATCCTAATTTACTAATATATTATCATATCTGATATATATCTGAATTAATTTTCCTCTATTGACAGCTCTTAGAACACACAGATTTTTATATGTCAAGCAATAAATCTATGCCTGCCTAGAGAAGAATTGATCTATTCTAGTTTATGGATGAGGGGTATATCACTAAATAAAAGTCTAAGGAAACCTAGATAGTGAGTTACATCATGACATGAGTTACATACATTCATGAGAAAACTGAAACTAGGAGAAAGATCTCCCAGCCCTGTGAAACTTGGAACATGTCACTTTGCTTAAATTTGTCACCACAAATACCTACATCTCTCTGCTCAAAGTAAGTCTGCAAGCAAATAGATCCCCTTTGTCTAGTTTGTTCAGGAAACCATTGTCTCTCTACACAGTAGTTGGGAGCAGAGAACGATTGAGCTTGACAGGGGTAAAGAAAATGGGGTTAATTCTAAGTTCCTCTTAAATGAGGTTCTTCATTACAATTTTTTTTTAACTATTTGAACTTTTTTATTTTTTTATTTTGGTATCATTAATCTACAATTACATGAGGAACATTATGTTTACTAGACTCCCCCGATCACCAAGTCCCCCCCACAAACCCCATTACAGTCACTGTCCATCAGCGTAGGAAGATGCTGTAAAATCACTATTTGTCTTCTCTGTGTTGCACAGCCCTCCCCGTGCCCCCCATGCACTATACATGCTAATCATAATGCCCTCTTTCTTTTTCCCCACCCTTATCCCTCCCTTCCCACCCATCCTTCCCAGTCCCTTTCCCTTTGGTAACTATTAGTCCATTCTTGAGTTTTGTGTTTCTGCTGCTGTTTTGTTCCTTCAGTTTTTGCTTTGTTCTTATACTCCACATTTGAGTGAAATCATTTGGTACTTGTCTTTCTCCGCCTGACTTATTTCACTGAGCATAATACCTACCCTCTAGCTCCATCCATGTTGTTACAAATGGTAGGATTTGTTTTTTTCTTATGGCTGAATAATATTCCATTGTGTATATGTACCACATCTTCTTTATCCATTCATCCACTGATGGACACTTAGGTTGCTTCCATTTCTTGGCTATTGTAAACAGTGCTGCGATAAACATAGAGGTGCATCTGTCTTTTTCAAACTGGTCTGCTACAGTCTTAGGATAAATTCTTAGAAGTGGAATTCCTGGGTCAAATGGTATTTCTATTTTGAGCTTTTTGAGGAACCTCCATACTGCTTTCCACAATGGCTGAACTAATTTACATTACCACCAGCAGTGTGGGAGGGTTCCCCTTTCTCCACAACTTCTCCAACATGTGTTGTTGTTTGTCTTTTGGATGGTGGTGATCCTTACTGGTGTGAGGTGATATTTCATTGTGGTTTTAATTTGCATTTCTCTGATGATTAGTGATGTGGAGCATCTTTTCATGTGCCTGTTGGCATCTTCATTACAATTTTGTTGGATGTGAATTAATTGTTTTTTTAGGGCTAATTCAGGTTCAGTATGAAGTCAGGAGACACGCTATAAAGCAAAGTGCAATGCTGAATTTCCTTGCATAATTCAGGACTTTTGATTACAGCTGTTCTCTTAAATCAAGATGGAAAATAGATATTTGATTATAACTCCTAATGCATTTTAAAACAATTTTATTGAGATATAACTTACACCATAGAATTCACCTATATTATGATATTTAATGAATTAACTAAGTTTTTCAACACTTGTCATCCACTTCTGTAACATTATTATCACTCTAGTAAGATCCCTCCTATCTGCTTATAGGTATTTCCATCCCATCCCACTCCTGAACCCCTCCCTCTGCACTAGTCCCAGGAAACCACTAACTTACTTTGTTTCTAGATACCTTCCTGCAGTCAACATTTCATATGAATGGAATCATACAATATTTGTTCTTCTGCATCTGTTTCCATTCACTTAGTATGTTTTTGAAGTTTATTCATTTTGTAAGAACTACATTATTTTTTATTGATTAATAGTATTGCATCACAAGATGACACATTCTGTTTAATCCATTCACCATTTGGTGGGCAAGAGGCTTGATTATCTGTTTATTATGGTGAGTGTATTATGAACATTGGAGTGCTAGTCTTTTTCTGGACACATTTTTAATTTTCTAGGGTAGGTACATACCTAGGGATGGAATAACTGGGCCATGTGGTTAATTAGTTTCACTTTTAAGAAACTGCCAAAATGTTTTCTAATGTGACTGTTCTATTTATTTTATGTTCCTATCAATAACATATAAGACTCCTGTTTCTCTATATACTGAACAACACTTGTTATTCTTTATCTTTTTTTTTAAATCATAGCTATTCTGGTGGATGTGAAATAGCATCTCTTAAAGGTTTTAATGTGCATTTCCCTAGTGACTAATGATGTTGATCATCTTTTCCTATGCTATTGGCCTTTTGTATGTCTTCTTTGGTGCAGTGTCTATTCAAATATTTTGCCCATTCTATAATTCAGTTACTCATTTTATATATGCATCTGTAAGAGTTCTTTGTATCTGAATATAACTTTTTTATCAGATATATAACTTGCAAATTTTTCTCCAATCTATGGTTTCTCTTTTTATGTCATTTATGGTATCTTTTGATACACAAAAGTTCTGAATTTTGGTAGAGTCCAATTCATTAAATTTTTTTCTCCTACTTTATGTATCCTGATTTTAGTGTCACATCAAAGAAATCTTTAACCCAAGGTCTTGAATATTTTCTCTTATGTTTACTTCCAAAAGTTCTATACTTTTAGCTCATACATTCAGATCTGTGATACACTTTGAGGTAATTATCATATACGATGTGAGGTGAAGGTCTAAGGCTGTCTTCTGGTATGTGGATATCCAGTTATCTCAGCACCATTTGTTGAAAAGACTATCCTGTCCCCACGGATGTGTTTGTTACTTCTGTTGAAAATCAATTTGGATCAATTGAGCATAAATATAAGGCCCCAAACCGACTTTTCAGGGTAATTTGTGGTTGCCTTTTAATTTGGGAGAGGTTCTAGGGTCTGAGCCCAATAATAGGACAGTGCTATGAGGAACTGGAGGTTGGTGAGCTTCTCTGCTTGTTTCCTGTTTCCCATTTGGTGTTAGGATAGTCCCTAGCACCACTCAGACCTGTACAAAAGACCAGCATCAGCTCATATAAATTTTGTCGTGTTTCTTAATCAACTTCCAGAATGTTAGTATACACCTTCCCAAGAAAAAAATGACAAAATGTTATTATTTCAAAGACTTTCCTTCCAACTTTGGATTAGTTAAAAGCTACATCAAGTAAGATAATACATGTGAAAATATTTCAAAAACCATAAAATGCCAAACAAATGTTAGGAATTATCATTATTCCATACAGGGAGTAAGAATAAACAGAAGCAATGGTAATGCTTTTAGAGGGCTTAAATAGACAAAATGAATGACAGTGTCAACATAAAAAGGTATAAACCAGATTTGCAGATAATCCACCTGTGGGTTGTTGAAAGTTGACTTTATCTGTATTACTAAAATATTGAGGTGCTGGGTCAGGATCAAAGAGGTTCTCCTTGCTTGGTTGGATATGGGGGATAAAGTTGTCTTATTTATCAGTATGTTCTCTTGAGGTAGAAACTTTGCCCTGAGATATTGATTTCTCTTGTTAATGGATGGCCCTCCTTTAAGGGTGTAGGTGGAATTAGGAACCACTTTTATAATGCCAGTTTAAGTATGCTGAAAACCCCAAGTAACCCAAAATCTCTCCTCTTCACAGTGAGATAATTTCCAGGGTTAGTGAATACTTCAGGGCAATTTACAGAAGAACACATATTTGTATTGAATTGAGGCATTCCTACTAGGCCTAACAAAACACTTTGCTAGGATTATAACCCTTATTAATCTTCTTGCTATCTACTGTTATCCAGCAGACAACTAAGTTTTAGAGGTTTGCACTTAGGCCCAATCAAATTTGGAGAGAAGGAGGTAAGGGAAAGTAGTAGAACTCTGCAGATTGCTGCTGAAGTAGGTAATATAGAGATGAACAGGTCCAGGCAATTTGTAGGAATAAAAAGGGTACTGCTGCCCAGGAGATTGGGAGAGAGATTTTTCAAATGGAAGAAAGGTAAAGACTGATAGTTGTATTGTGTTCTCATAGCAGAATTTTGCCTCTGAGAAGCTCTGACTCTGTATTAACACTGGACATTAATAATTTCAGCTGGCAGACTGCTCCAAGTTCTTAATTCTTAGACTATTCATGACATCATTTTATTTAATGTTTCTCAGGCACCCACATTTCAGCATCCCAATTCTGGCAGTATTTATTAACTTTATTGACCACAGTTCTTCCAGGATGGCTATTTTGTTCTCCCTATTTTATAGCATAGAGAGGTCCAGAGCCTTGCTCTTCTACAGGGCATTAGAGGTAGACCTGTGATCATAATTATAGCATAGAGACCCTTAAGCTTCACACCTTCAGGCAATCCTGGCTAAAAAGCTTGAATATCAGAAAGTTGCGAGAAAACTACAGCCACTGGAATTTCACTGTGGCCCCAGATTCACTCCCTAAAATAACTTTCTGTGAATACTCTGGTAATTGAGGGACTAGAGCCTGTGGACTAGGGAAGATTGGAGGAATGTAGCAATCTTTTTTTTTTTAGCTCTCTTAGTTCCAAGGCTCCCCGTAGATTCGTTAATAAATCAAAGCACATATGGTGAGTAAAGAGGCAGAGGAAATAGGGAGGGGCTCCAAGCTCAGAGATAAAAATTGCCAAGAAAGAGCCTTCTCTTATAAAAGGGGAAACAGGGAACAGGAAGACCGAGGGGGAAATAATAAACAAGAGGAGTCTTCATGGTGGCCTGGTGTGACATGCAACAGGGGCTGAAAAACATCCAACATTTGATATTAGAGAAGAGAAGAAGGCAAGAAATAAGTTCTGAGAATAACCTTTCCACCTTTTGCAAAGGCTTCTATGCTGGGCTCAGGCAAATGCAAATCAGCCCTTAGTGGGCACTGTCATCCACCCCAAGTGGTCTTCTCACCAACGCCAGTGGGCTAGTCCTTCTGGGGCAGGCTGTTCACTGGTTCCTCCTGCACCGTCCAGAATTGGCTCCTGACAGTCACTCTTGCCTCTTTGCATCCTTCTATTTATCATGCCATTAAGATCATGGTGTGCTGCCAATCCAACAGGGAGTATTTCCATTTCCCAAGTATACATGTATGTACAAAATTGGATTTAGAAGGAGCTATTCTCTTTGATTTGGCCCTGGTATCCTGCTTGCCTTCTGTCGGGCCCATCCTGCTGATGTCTTGGCCCTAAGCATTTGGGCAGGTATGTTTTTTATGGCTGTCTTGGATTCCCTTCTGTTGTACCACCTCCAGCGTTTTTCTCATGATAATTTCTTTTGGCAGCAATTCTTAATCTCATCCAGCTTGATTTTTTAGTGACACTGAATTCTTTGGCTGATCTGGCCAGTTAACCACATTCAGCAGAGTAAAGAGGGGAAGATTTAGAAATATTCCAAAAGGCACTGGTGTCTTTTATTACCTGTAGATCCTAATGCTTCTACTTTAAGGACTTTTAGGTAGCCTCCCTCCTGTGTGGTAGCCTCATGTATCTAAAGTACCCTATCATTCCTCAGGCTTTCGTATGTATCTGGTTTATTGTTCTTCCTTTTTACTCCTTGATGATCAGCCAGCATCCTGTTGTTTTCATCATCCATTTGGGGAGATTCTTGTCTTCTTACACTCCAAAAATCTTGATCCCACCCTTTAAGCCACCCTCTACTTAGGATCACACTCAGGACCTTGGCATAGGTCAGAGACCCTTAAACTTAAACTCCAGTATTTCAATTTTTGACCGTAATTATTCCTACGTCTTTCTCCTTACCTTGTTCCCAATATGCAGGTTTTCTGGGTATGCTAAGACTACTAGTTGTTTAACTCTTACATTTTTAGGTCCACTATTTCCTTCCTTCTGTCGCCCACCTCTCCACAATTAAACACTTGTGTTTCACTCACTTTTTGGTCCCCTCAACATTCTCATGATTTTTCAAATCAGTATCAATGCATCCATCCTTCTACCTTTCCTAAAAAGTAGCTGATAAATACCCCCCTGCCCACAAAATCATTCAGCTGCATAGACCTCTGTTACTACAGTTTGTGGTCTCCCAGTCTCCAGTGAGCCTTCATCCTGGTTTGAAAGCGTTATTTCACAGCTCTAGCTTGCATGCTTCCTCAGTTACCCACAAGCTTATTCCTAGTTGGCAGCCCTCTTCTCATTCTCCCCTACCCACCTGCCCTTCACTGATGTCCTCCTGTCTCCATTACCTTACTCTGTTTTCTGTGTTTTGATCCTCTTTCTCCTCCTCCTTCCCCCTAACCTATAATTATACTCACATTTATCCTCTTTAAAATAATAACATGGAAAACCTTCCATGATCCTGCACCTTTCTTACTACTGCACTCCTATCATGTTTTATGCCTTAGGGCAAAGATCCTTGAAAAAAGATTATGTTCTTTGTCCACATATCTTGTGTCTGATTTGTTTTTTAATATTTCCTAACTCTTACCAAATGAATATGTGCAGAAAAGTTTTATTCAAGCAGTGTACATGGAAAATAATGAAAAACAACAATTTCTTGATTTACACTGACCCTTACTTGACTCCCCATGCTCAAACACTTTTATCTGTTTCTTGAAGTACTCATCTTAAAAACTGCCATTGAGTCTCCCTCCCATCCCTGTTCTTGTTTCTTGGGCATAAGCATTATCTATGTTAATCTACATATTTTAAAATCTCTCTATGAGTATTATACCAGTATTGTTCTTTATGGAGGTTGGGGGATTACTCTTTCTAGTCTCTGACCTTTCCTCTTAGTGGCCTCTCTGTTAGTGCTTGTTTCAAGTGACTGGTGGTCTTTTTTGTTCATTTGGAAGGAACCACCCATAAGCTCACTGAAATCTCTGTGGCATGGACAGACTTGTGTCAATGGTCATCGATTGGGCAGAGAATTGTCCATTTGGGGTGAGGAGGAAGCTCAGATGTCAGTATCTATCATTTGATTGAAACAGAATCCTTCAAATTCTAACTTGTGTTGTATATATATATAATGTGTAGGCCTTAGCATTTTCTAGGTCCCCTACCTAGTCAAAGGTACTTGGAGACCTCATCCATTAGCATAATGACTTTTACTCGAGCTAGCCTTTTCACATATATGGGGGTTTTTGCCTATAGCATGACCTGTTATTTCCAATGTCTGAGCCTTTCCATGGCTACCTATTGGTTTAGTCAGTTTGAGCTGCTATGACAAGACACCACAGACCAGGTGGGTTATAAATTATTTTTCTCACAGTTTTGTGAATTTATTTCTCACAGTTCTGGAGGCCGCAGGGCTTGGATTGGGTGCCAGCAGAGTCAAGGGGGATCCTCTCCAAGCTTGCAGACTTCTTGTTGTGTCCTCACATGTGGGAGGTGCTAGGCAATTCTGTGGCATCTCTTGTAAGAGCACTAATCCAGTGGACTATTTACTTTTCTCATGTGCTGATTCTTCCATCTGCTTTTCACCTTCCAGTAATGTGTTGACAAGTATCACCTGCTGCACCCTCTCCTGTTCTATGCTCTGTCACTACACAATTTTTAACTTCTTTATTCTCATTATACTAAATGTAATGTAAATATAATGAAGAGAGTAATTCTTTACATATCAAAGAAGCAGAAAAATACCATGTTCAATCTACCATGTTTAACCAGAAATCTCCTAACTCACCTTTTTACCTTTTAAAATCAGATTTCTGGCCCCATTCTCCACAAAAAAGCCAATGACATCCTAGTTCCTAAATTCAATCTACCATTTGACTTTTTTTCTTACTTGTCCTCTGCAACTAGTGTCTATTCTTTTTGTGAAATTTTTCTCTTTTGGTTTTTTAAAACCACTCTCTTGGTTTTTCTTGTTCATTTTTTCTTCAGTCATTCTCAATCTAATCTGCTATTTCCTTTTCATCTCCCAACTTTTAAAATATGGTTTTACCAGTGTCTGATCTGGGCCTCTGCCTCTCTTCTTCTGAATGCCCCGACTCTCCTTGGGCTCCAAACAGCCTCTCCCATTTCTGTCTCTCACATTCGGAAGGTAAATGCTTTCCTCCTCTAAAAAGACAAAAGAAACAAAATGGGAGCTCCTGCAAGTTTATGCAACACATCCTGTAACCCAGTCTAATCTTTATCCATTCTTGCTTCCATCTTTTTGTTATGTTCTTTCTTTTGTTAGAGGTACTCATGTTCTTATCTCCACCCCATTCCTTCCCTGCCCCCCCTCACTGTCTCAGTATTTACCATCCTCCTGATGGTGCCTTTTTGGTCCTACATCTTCAGCCTCTACTGAATTTTTTACATCAGCATATTAACATGGTCACGACTTTCCCATCTTAAAAACAAAACAACAGCAAACCATTTTTTCTGTATCTACCAAAGAATTGTTTACACATTTTGTTGCTATTTCCTCACTTCACTCACATCTCAACATCCAACTTTAATTTCAGTCTCATTGATGTATAAGCAGATCTCACAAAAGTCACAATGACCCCTCTATTACTAAGCCCAGCAGACAAATTTCACTTCCTATGTTAAGCAGGTCCTCAGTGATACTTGGCTTTGTTTCTTCTTTAATTATAAAAACAGTTTCTGGGCTCACCTTCATGGCAACATTTATTTTTGATTTTCCTCCTTCCACCACAGCCCATCCTTCTTTGTCTCCATTGTAATCTTTTCCTTCTCTACATAACCGTTAAATGTTGGAGTTCACGTTACTCTATGCTAGCCCCAATTGATTTGTCATTCTGTATGCTCTCCCTACACAGTTACTTCTCCCAAGGCCATAACTACCTACGCACTCAAGACATTTAGCTTTTTTTTTTTTGATCTCAGGCTAAGTTGAAGGAAGAAACTGCCATTTATTTCTTAACTGAAACACAAAGCTGAATTTATTACTTAAGTAAAGAAGAGTTATAATTTTTTAGAGATAGTCTTTCCAAAAAAAGCAGACTACTGATTTTACATTGGATTTAGGAAGTATACAGTTCAGAGAATAGGTTGACATCAGCTACTGAAGCCTGGTCGCATGGGTAAGCCTCCTGAGAATCGGTTGACCTTCCAGTGCTTTCACGGAGTAAAGCTCTTGCCAACTGGCTTCTTTTGAAAGAGGGGCACTGCTGCTCCTCGGCTGACTTTCAAAAACCTGTTCTCTGAGCATGTTATCATTGATTGATTAAGCTGATTTTTAAAGTTGATTATAACGATAACTTGTCACCATGGCTACAAAACAGTCTTTTCCAAGGAGGATGGGAAGTTATTAAATTCCTTGTTGAGCCATTAAAAAAAAAAAAAAGAAAGACTTCAACTAGCCAAACATGTATTTACTGTTCCATATTGGGTATTTTAAAAGCATTTAGATTCAACATGTCCAAAATCAAATCTGTGTTCTTCCTCCCAAACTTAATCCTTCTCTTGCAAGATCCAGATAGGTTAGGAGTAGGCAGACTTTTCTATAAAGGGACCGACAGCGAATGTCTTAGGCTCTGTGGGTCATAAGGTCTGTTGTGACTACTCAGCTCTGCCATTATAGGACCAAAGAGCCAGACAATATGTAAAAAATGGGCATGATTGTAGTTCAATAAAGCTTTATTTATAAAAACAGGAAGGCAGGATTTAGCCCATGGGCCATTGCTTGGCTATCACTGATCATCATGGTCAAGTTGTGAATGTAGGTATTATTTTGAACAGGCCTTTCTCTACCATACTATGTCCTACATATGCCAATGCACTGTCAACTTTGCTGTTTGTGTGAGCATTTATTCTGTTTTCTCAGAGCAGCATGTTCTCTTTGCTGAGAAATATGTCTGGAATATAGCAGAGCCTCCCAATATTAGGACCTTTTATCCCTAACCATAATGTTTTCCTAGGGATAAACAAGTGATTGAAGTTTGACTAAACAAGGATTCTTTTTTTCAGTAGGGTTGAATTTAAAAGAAAGAGTCTTCTCTAGCTATAAAGATGGGGATCTTGGACTACTGGTAGGATGTGTCCCTCCCTCTGCCTCAGTCCTCACTCTTGCTTAGTCTGCTACATTTGCAGGCAGAGACCACTGTACTGAGAGATGGTGGGAAGACCCTAGGCATTTGTGTCCCTGTCTTCAGTCGGTGCTACCCTTGGTTTTCCTGAATTTGAGGAACTGTGAGCTAATGATAGTCTCCCCACCTCTCTTTTTGCACCCATGTGAGAACCCAAGTCACATGTACGCAAGGAATCCTGACTAGTAGACCTCCTAACCGTCTTTGAAGCCCCCTCACTCTCCCCCCTTTGCACTATCTTGCCACAGTCTGAAGCTTCTATCACTTTATTCTGGGATCACAAAGCTATCTCTCTAATACTCAGGTTCTCCTGGGACCTACAATACTTTCTTCACACTGCAGCCAAATAAATTGTATAAATTAAAATATGAATAGGGCATTTCCTTACTGAAAACCTTTCAGTGCCTCCCCATTCATATTAGGATATGAAAAAACTTTGCCTATGCCCTCCCACATGCCCAGCCTCCCTGCCTTATACCACATCCTTTATTCCCTCTGCTGCAGCCACTCTTGCCTTTCAGTTCTTTATCCCACATTCACTTCAAGACATTTTTATATGCTTTCCCTCCTTCTGAGATGCTCTTCCCTCAGCCCTCTTCCTCTGCATAGCTCCCATCCATCATTCAGATCTCAGTTCAATTTCATGTCATTTACAAAATAGTCCTTTCTACAGACCAGATCAGTTAGTGTTTTTCTTCACCATACCTTTTATACTCTGGCATATTCCTTCAGAAATTTCAACATATTTTATAATTATATAATTCTTTGGGTGATAATCTGATTTAGATCTAAACACCTTCCTGCTTTGTAACCTCCATGAAGGCAAGGATTGTGTCTATTTTTGCTAAATGCAGAACCTCTAGTTACTTGTGAAAGGCAGAATGATCTTCAAAGATACCCACGTGTGGATCCTTGGGTCCTGTGCCTGTTACCTTACATGGCAAGAGACCACGAAGATTTAATTAAGGTTTCATGGCCATTTAATTATGCCCCAATCTACCCATATGACTCCATAAAAGCAGAATGATTTCTCTGAGAGATACTTTAGAATAGGATGACAGCACAAAGATGTGGCAGAAGAGAAATCAGATTTGAAGCATGAGAGGTCCTCCATCCACAGTAGATGAAGGGTGCCATATGGGGAACATGAGAAAGAATGCAGGCAGCCTCTAGGTGGAGAACAAAGGTTGGCTGACAGCCAACAAGGAAGTGGGGCCTTCAGTCCTACAATCGCAAGGAGCTGGATTCTGCCAATAACCTGAATGAGCCTGAAAGCAGATTCATCCTCAGGGGCTCCAGAAAGGAACACAGTCCTGTCAACACCTTGATTTCAGCTTTATGAAATTTGGAGTAGAGAAAGCCCAAACCCAACTCACCCAGATTTCTAAGAGAACTGTGACATAATAAATGTGTATTGTTTTAAGCTGCTAAATGTGTGCTAATTTGTTATCACAGAAAGCTGTATACTCCTCCTATGTGTCTGACATGTGCTAAGTGCCTAGTAAACATTTAATGAATGGATAAACAAATGGGCAGTCTTATTTACTTAGAAAAATTTAACTGGTAGCAGGTCAAATTTGAGTACTACTAGTACAAATCTGTCTCCTGGGCACCAGGCCTTATTTGTTCAACTGCCTAACAGGGCATAGATAGATATCTGAAATTTAACATATCCAGAAATGAACTCATTGTGTTCCCTCTACTATCCCGATCTTCCATCATTGTCTCCTTTCAGTCGCCTTACTCAATCCATTCTTGGTTTCTGTGGTTCTCTCTCATTAACATTTTCATATTCTTTCCATCTAGCCCATTGCTTCTTTTATAGGGTTCATGTACTAACCAAGCCTTAACTATGCAGTCTCTATCCTTCTCTCCCTCTTCCTCAGATGATGTGTGCCAATAGATCTACATGCAGTATTTTCTAGTAGAGCCTCAGATCCCTGTTCATAGTGCTGCCCTGTTGGAGATTCTGGACTCCCCTTTCAAGATGCAGCCTAAATATCATCTATTGTAATATTTTATAGATAAAATGAAAGTTCCTGTGGCCAGGATTCTCTCCTGGCCCTGGTTGGCTAGCTCACTACACATGTGTAGGCAATATGTCGCTATTAACTCTATATGAAGAGCCCTGCCCAGTGCTCTGGGTGACATGGTGGCATGGCTGCAAGGCTGCAGGAGAGCAAAGCAGAGGCTGGAGTCATGGCAGCACTGAAGACAGAGGCCTAGAGGACGGGCTGTGCAGGCAGAGAGGCCCAGAGGACAGCTGCGCAGGCAGAGAGGATCAGAGGCAGAGACCAGCTTGCTGCATGCAGACTTGCTCTGAGTGAATGAGATTTTAGTGATTGACCTGCCACCATGGGAATAAAGTTGGGTATAGCCCTTTCACCCCAAGAACGTTCTACTGTTATTTCTTTGGTTACACTGAATCCAATCCGTAGTGAACTTGCCTGGGGCTGAAACCCATTGGCAAGACGCATTTCATGCCAGCTTCTGGCCCCACCCACACATCCAGATGGACTTGAGCCTTGCCTCCTTTGCACTCCATTTTTTTGTGTGCACATTTCTATTTATACCACCCATAACTTATTATTAAAACTTATGTGCAGTCTTACTGCCCTGGGCTTTATTCAAGTGTGTATCACAGAGCCTGGCAGAGGGCCTGGGACACAGCCACATGTAATTAATGTAGGGAATGAGTGCAGGAACCAATCAGTTCTCTTATTGCTTGTTTTTATATCAGTGAACAACTCTAGACAAGTGCTATTCAAAGCATACTCCTCAGAAGAGCTACAGAAGCAGCACCTGGGAACTTGCTAGATAGGCAAACTCTCCTACCTCCTTCCACCCCCTCACCCTTCACCAACCAGAATCTCTGAGTGTGGGACCTGAGAAAAGGCAGGGGTTGAGGGGAGAGGTGACAGCAGGAGACATGCCAGCTGTGGACACAAGAGCTCCAGTGCCTGGGCGTGCCCAGAGTTCCAATAGGGCAATGTTCATATACAGAGAAGGTCTGAAGGTAAACTGAGAATCACATCTTTGTTCTGGAATTCTGATCGAGGCAGTACATTTTTGTGGCTTTGCTTTTATGTTTAAATGGCACCACTGGAATTTTGCCTTGCCACAAAGCACATTAGAATAAAAAAGAAAAGGGCGGAGGTCTGTTTTAAGAACCCAAAAGAGTAGGCTGAAGTAGCTGCACACATTTTTCCTCCAACAGTTGATTCTAGCCACAGAGAAAATTAGGAAAATCCAGAACTGATTCCTCTTTTTCTCAAAATCTGGCTTTTCCAGGCTGACAGTTGACTTCTGGACCTTGAGCATGACTTGTGTGGTCCTGATATTCTTACAAGAGTAGTTTTTCATGAGTCCAAGTATGACTCTCCGTGGGGCACACTGGGATGTGGCCTCACTGTGGAAAGTAAAGGGAACCCCCTAACCTCTTTCCCAAAACCCTGCATGCGACAAAACATAGCTCCTCACACAGGATCAGAGCCAGCTGATGGAACAGTCATGTGCATTCCAATTCACCCTTTTTCCTATGAAATTGGTGGTGTTCCTGTCTGTGTGTACACACATGCAAGTATTTATCTAGGACCATTATATTGTTTGGCTTTTCCTATAGACAGTAGCAATAGAAACATACTTTTTAACCTATAATTCTAATACCAACTAATCAAAAAGGGTGAAAATAGAATTTCGGGATGTTTTCCCAATTACTGATTTATCCTTTCAACTTTCTTCTTTCTTCCAAGTACTATTTATATAACACTCTCTGAAAAGTAATGCTTGTAATTGTACCCAAGTGAATCGTTACAGTTTTCAGCAATTCCAGGAGGCAATGGAGAAGTATCAAGTCTTTGAAAAAAGACTGGCTCCATAGAAGTAATTACACTCACTTGGCCCAAATGAGACTGCCGTGGAAAGAACACTAGCATTCCTCAGGCCGAGGCATGCTATTTTCCATTCTTTGAGATTCAAACATATTTTTCTAGTCAAAATATTAAGATTTAAGAAATATCTATCGGGTTCTTTCAAGTGGAATTTTTAAGTATTATTTTCTTTAGAGATTAGTGCACAAATGTTGTGATATAAAATCAGGGAAAATCTTTATGTGATTCTAGAAAAAGAATGATTTCCCAACCACCTAAAAAATATCCATAAAATTACCACTTGCACTTAAAGTTTCACTAGTTGTCTTCACAGCATTTGATAATCCCTCTGGCCCTTGCCTTCAGGTCATGGCCTATAGGTTAAACAACAACAACTAAACATTCCTTTTACTAACATCTGGATGGCTAACAAATTCACTTCATATTCAAGATTACATTTTGAGGAGATAACTGCCTTTTGCTTTCTCTGTAAAAGTCATGTTTCCAATCAGAGAAACATGGGCATATGGTCTTACACTGCTCTACATGTTAGATATAAATGGAGACAAAACTCCGTTTGGAATTTTGCAGTCGTCATGCTTAGAGGTTTTTGGTTTTTTCATCCAGGACTCCAAGTTAGATCTGTCCAATGTGCCATTATGACAAAGAGAAATGGTCCCTGTTCTACACCCCGACTGATCGTGATTCCCAGAAGATCAGGGTGCACAAGTAATTCTCTCTGGCAGGAAATTCAATGTCCAAGGAAATTTCCCTTTTTTTTTCTCTCCAGTGTGCTCTACTCTAGAAATGATGGGTTGGTTTTTTTCTTGTTTTATTCAACTGTTCAGCAAAGGTTGTTTTTATACACTTGGGAAGTTGTGACTCTCTCAGACCACAATAGAAGTAACTCTTACACCATTAAATTCTCAGGGCAGAATTCTCTTGAAACATGAAATGGCTATTTTCCAGTTAACAGAAAAGCAAAATTCAGAGCTTATTCACAGTTTCCAAGATGGCTTGCCATTGATAGGAGCCTCCAACATTTTTGGTGTCTGTCATCATTAGTATTTTCCTTTCAGCAACTCCTGTGCTCTGTGAGCAATTCCTAGAAGCTATTCTTTCTCCTCTTTTTGTTTCTGTTACCTTTCCTGATGCTGTCCCTCACTTTCTCCTCCACCCTCTGACAGCCAAGAAAATATCCTCAGATGAAACGCTGGTCTCTGGACCATCCTGCTTCTCTCCTTAACCTGTGGGATATGAATTGATCACCAGGTAGACTGTGTCAGAATTGAGTTGAATTTCAGGATGCCTAGTTGATGGGAAAAGCGCCACATGCTGGAGTTGGATGCAGAATTGTAGCTTTCTTCTTGGGATTGGACAACCAAAAAGGATCCATGCACAGGTGCTTCCCTGGAAAGCTCCTGGCCAGGGAACACAACAAATCCATCAAGTACTGTTGAGAACAGGTACTGGTGCAAAATCTATAAGAACAACATCCTGTTAATGCTCCAAATTAACTTCTGACTCTCTAAGAGATCTTAGAAAGATTGGAGTGTAAATCAGATATCCTGCACATCCTTTTTTTTTTCCTATAGAGAAAAAGTGATGTTCATAAGACTCTGGTTTGGAAAAGAGTTTCATAGAGCAATGTGTAAATATGAAGGAACAAGCTGGGGAGGAAATGCAAGTTCTGTGGGAGGCAGCTGAAGGAAGTGTTATTGACAAGGAGGGTCTTCAGATCAGTTTATATAGAACTGCTCATTTGTTCAGCCCCACTTTCAAGAGAACCTCTTAAGAAAATGAAGTTATTTCGTGTTTCCTTCCACTTTAGAGATATAAGCCTAAAACAGCAAGACCCTGTGCTTTTCAGAGTGCTCAATAGCTCTTCGACCTTACAGGCTGTAGGCTCTGCCGTGCGGAAGGGAGGCGCTTCTCCTGTCTCTCCAGTGTGCTCAACACGGTCTTCCTTTCTCCTTAAGCAACATGTCTCCAAGTAGTTACTGGAACAAATGGCATGAGGGTGATATTTTTGCACTTAAAATGCTTGAACTTCCTGTAACACATGGTGTTGTATACAATACTATTTTGGATTTGCCAAGACTCCCCTTTTGGATTTCTTTTTGCAATATGAACAGTGAAAGGTTTTTATTTATCTTTTCAGTTTGTGAGCAGACTGGATAGTATGTGATACACTCGCTCTATTCTACTGTAGGTGAAAATGTTTGTGCCCCACAGCCTCCCTTGCCTGGTCGGGCTGTCTAGCCATGGAAGAATGCCCGCAACAGGGTGTGTTGGGCTGATGCTGGCAAATACTTTTATGGCCAGAAATCCCATATTTCTCCAGCTCTTGCAATTCCAGTCATCTTCTTGAATTAATCAGCTGGATTGTTATCCAGGAATTACAGTTCTCCTCCTTTAATGTTGGAAAGTTGGAACCTTCCTTGCTTGCTGTAGCCTTCATCAAGAAAGAGATACGCTCTGTCTGAACAAGAATAAACAAAGACTCCTCAGGAACGTCAAGGAGATAATCATTGTCTTATTTCTTTTCTAATGAATTTCTTGAATCTGAGTTTCTTGTTAGTTAAAAACAAATGTTGAGGACCACTAGTATCTTTTATTATTGGGTTGATTTAAAATATTATATGTAGATATGGCTGAAAAACATAGCAACACTTTTATGCATAAAATTTATCTAGAATTGATCAACATATTTGTATTTTTAATAATTTGCACTCTTTTAACCCCTAGAGGACTTTGAAGAAAACTTTTACTCCAAGATTACCTTGCATTGTTGATATTTGAGTTTTCTATGTAATAAAGCTGATCACACATGAAAATTATTCTTGTATATGTATCTTTACACCATAGCCAATGGATCTCATAGAAATGCTAAGTAAATTTGACCTGAAGCATGTGGTTTCTTTGCAGGGCTCCTGTGATACCATGATGTGATTTATAATGTATGTTTGACCTTAGTCTCCTTTCCTGGTTTAGAGCCCCTAAAACCCTTGCAATTTCCTGGGAAGAGAGCCTTCAAGGTATCGTTTGTTTTGTGATAATAAAGTACCTGAAAGGATGGGGGCTTTTTGTTGGGAATCAACACTGTGTTTAAACAGTTGGAATTTTCAGCCCCACTCCCTGAGCTCCAGGGAGGGGAGAGGTCCTGGATACTGTGTTTAGTCACCCATGGCCAATGACTCAATATCATCCTGTATGATGAAACAGGCATAAAACCCCAAAGACTGGCTTTAGAGAGCTTGCAGGTTGGTGAACACATGGAGACTCAAGGATGGCACCATGCTCAGAGAGCATGGGAGTTCTGTGCCCTTGCTCACACCTTGCCCTCTACATCTTTCCCATCTGGCTGTTTCTGAGTTCCTTTGATAAGAAGCCGGTAATATAGCAAGTAAAATGTTGTTCTGGGAGTTCTATGAGCCACTCCAGCCAATGAACTGAACACTTGGAGGGGGTCCTTGGAACCACATCTATAGCTGGTCCTTCAGAAGCACAGAGAACAGTCTGGACGTGCAATGTCATCTGAGGTTGGGGAGGGGCAGTCCTGTGGGGCTGGGCCCTTAACCTGTGGGATATGAATCAATCACCAGTTAGACTGTGTCAGAATTGAGTTGAATTTCAGGATGCCTAGTTGATGGGAAAATCACCACATGCTGGAATCAGGTGCAGAATTGTAGCTCCTATGGCCTTTGGCTTGCTCTAGTAAGAACTTACCTTCTACGGCTTTACCGACTGTGTGTCCACATACAACCTGTTTCTTTTTGGCAGCCTCTCTGTTCTCCACCTGTTTGTTGTCAGTTTTAGCTCTTCACTGAATTTCACTACTTTTTTCTAACTACTCTGTTTAAGCTGCTGCTTATCTTCTATTTTCCAGCTCCTCTTCCTTGGCCAGTTAATTGGGCCATGGATGGTGGGTTGAAAGGCGGCAGAGTGACACCTCTGTCTCTCACATCTGAGGGGCTTTCTACTGCTCTTCACCCAAGCTCCATATTCTTCTTGGCTCAGACCCTTTTCCTAGGGGCCACTCAGCCCGGGAGATCTTTCCTCCCCAGCTACATTAGACTTCTGCCTCATTTCTCTAGTGCCTCACTCATGTCTCTTCTTCAAAATCACATTGCCGGGGAATTTCCATGACCTCTTAAGTCTACATTGAGAGCCTTTTCTGTGTAACCAATCCACCCAGTTAGCCTTATGGTAACACTTTATAACTCCCTGTATTCAACCTGTCTGTCTCCTCTGTTAGACTGTAAGCAGTTTGAAAGTCTGAAATTACTGGTTTCCCAGAATAAGCACAATGCCTTAGTTATTAAATATTGAATGAGTAAAAAGGATAAAAGGAAAAGAAGGGACGTGACTTCAATAGTCCTAGCACGTTTATTGCTAAACTCAAGAGGGATCTCTCTGTTCTGGCCAGCAGAACAAAGAAGGCATGTCTTACAGGCTAAGAGGCTTTTTATGGCCAGGTTTTTCTGTGAGCTTTTGAGGGGATGATGGGTCAGGGAAAAGGTGGGCGTGTGGCTTGCTGACACATCCTCCGGAAAATGCTTGTAGCCTAAATAAGATGAAACCTAGGTCTCCTGAGATGGTGGGTGGGTTTATTTAAAATGGCAGTACTCCTGTCTGGGCTCTATCAAAGGAAAGAAGGCACAAATAACAGTGTTGGAAAGAAGAATGCAGGGTGATTGTAAACATGAGCATGACTCCTCTTTAAACTTTGAAAGTAACCGATGCTATAGCTCAATGACAATAAATCAGCCTTTTAGTAGACCTTTCCAAATCAGTTAACAGCCAAATACTGGGAGAATTTTAGGACTGAATGGAGCATGTGGTGGATAGGGTGTCACTCAGGAGTGTTGGAAGTAGGATCCAGCCATAGGTGAGATCTGCAGCTCAACAATGGATGATTTTTCTCTTCTTTTTCTTCCTTCCTCCCTCCCCTTCCTTCACAGGTGATTCTTTAAGAGGCCCTTGAGATTCTTAAAAGCCACATCTTCTGCAGTCAACACTCCTGCCCTACTCTTAGTGGGCCCTTCTCATAGACTTATTAAACCTCATCCAAGAGCTTCTCATTGGTGGAATTGTAAGCTGGAACTTCAGGCAAAGCAGTCTAGAAAATGCACTTTTTAGGCTTTGAACTCCTGTAATACAGAGGAAAGAACCAAAGAGAGCTAGCAAAAGTTCCAACAACCACAGTTCCCCTGGGGGGGTCTCTGGGCACCCCGCAGCAGCACCCAGGCCTGGCCGATGTGCCATCCTTCCCACTGGGCACCTAAAGACGTGGATCTCCGCTGTGCTACAAGAAGGCCTTGAACCAGAGGTTTTAAATTCGACCTTTTCTCTGCCTAACAGTGACACACAGTTTTTCTAGCCTAAGGAAGGCCTCACAGAATTTCAAACAGGAAAAACATTATAACATTTGAATTCTTCTTACCTAGATTTCTGTTACCTCACTACACCCAGATAGCTGGTGGGGGCAGATGGGTGGGGCCACCTCTTAGTTTGATCCCCTCTGAATTCTCCACGTTCTTTCCCTTAGCTTAAGAAAAGTTTTCTGCACGTATGTTTTTATGCTGGGTAGCAGGAAGCTGTACCACACCATATCCACAGCTTTCTTCTCCTAAGGCTAAAAGTAAAATCCATCTTTGGGAGATCTAAGAACACATTCTCCTAGTCCAAGTGCCTGTATTCATCTTGTCCTTACTTTGTGTTCAATAATATCATTGAGTGGGTTGAAATCAGGCGTGATAAGAATATTTTCACCACAGAAATCATTAGGGACAACAAATAGGGACTTTTTCTTACGAGCTGCTTATTAGCCAAACATCTACCAGCATACCACATTGCTTTTCTTTTGAAACACACACTTGAGCAATGGACCTGCTTTGTGCCACCTTTCTTGCAGGGGATCTGCCTCCTTTGTTCCACCTTTCCTGCAGGGGATCTGCCCCCTTTGTGCCACCTTTCCTGCAGGGGATCTGCCCCCTTTTTGCCACCTTTCCTGCAGGGGATCTGCCCCCTTTGTGCCACCTTTCCTGCAGGGGATCTGCCCCCTTTGTGCCACTTTCCCTGCAGGGGATCTGCCCCCTTTGTGCCACCTTTCCTGCAGGGCATCTGTCCCCTTTGTGCCACCTTTCCTGCAGGGGATCTGCCTCCTTGCTGAGACAGTGGCTGCTTCAGCCCTCATGGCCAAGATAGCAAATGTTACTGGAGATGAACAATATATCATATATTATTTCAACATGTTACTCTGTAAAAACCACTTTCTAATTGTTATCACCTCATTGAAATCTCGTACCAATATATATCCACTTATCTGTAATTTTTTATTAAAAGAATTAGATGACAGAGTAATAAGCAAATTGCAAAAGCTCGTTTGATTAATTATTGCCATTGCCAAGAATCTGCTCAGGTTGATCTGACATCAGTCTATGATCATGTCACTTCTTCAGCTTCCCACACACTGGTCAGAAAGATATTCTTTTTCTGCAGGGCTACGATTCCTGGTGTCATTAACAACTCTTTTCTGCATTTAACACAACCATGTTTTTCCCTTCTGAAAGCCGAGATCTGAGAATCATTGCATTTTGGTACAGAGCTAAAGAAAACACATAGACAGTAGTTTGATTCTGAAATAAACCCATTGGAAAATAATTGATTTAAAGGTTTTCAACATTTGGGGTTGTTGGATTTGGAAGGTAAGGAGTTTTAAGGAACCCAAGAAGGAGCCACACAGGCATCATATATATTTTGCTAAGAAAATGGAAAAGGAGAAAGCCACTGATATTTTTGTATGCGTGATGACAAAGTAAGATGGCTTTATTACCAAATGTGGTTCATCCCAGCCATATAGGGTTGACAGATTTAGCAAATAAATATGCCGAACACCAAGTTAAATTTAACTTTTAAATACAAATTGAATGTATTTTTTTTGTAAAAGTATGTCCCAAATATTATATGAATCATAGCTGGCAATAAAAGTAAGAGGATAGAATAATAACAGAATAAATATCCCAGGGTAATAGGACATTCATTTGCTTTCTGCTCTCTGCAGTCACCTGTCTGATATTTTTGGATGGATAACATTTTCTGTCATTTGTATACCTAGATATCCTAAAGATTATTAGTTTTATGTGTTTTGGTTGAACCAGAAGGCCAATGTTGGCATAAATATTTAAACTAGTTTTTCTGTGGTAAAAAGGTAAAATATCACCCAAGCATCAGGGATGGGGGTGTGAAGAGAGCAGGGGTAGAAACAAAGGAGAGAGGAAAACTTAACAAAATATAAACTACACATTATTAAGGCTGTGGGCAATAAATGCTTCTAAGGAGACTGTTTTAGCTGCCTGATATATGAAAGTCCTATAGACATGATGGCTTATAAACAATAGGAATTTATTTCTCACAGTTCTGGAAGCTGGAAGCCTGAGATCAGGTGTCAGCATGATCGGGTTCCCATGAGGGCCTTCTGGGTTTCAGACCACTGGCTTCTTCCTGCTGTGCCCTCATGTGGCAGGAAAAGCAAGTTGACTCTCTGGAGTCCCTTACATATGGGCATTGATCCCATTCATGAAGACTCCACCCTCATGACCTAAACACCTCCCACAGGCCCCACCTCCAAATACCACCCAAATGGGATCAGGATTTCAACCTGTGTACTTTTGGGGGACACAGACCTGCAGACCTAACAAAGAACAAGCGTGCATAAGCCAAAAACAAGCCAGTGAAGATATAAATGAAGTCCTGCAAACTAAGTCCAGAGCACATATCAGTAATACACCTAATTTGTTCTCTCCTGTTTTTCAAATGTGTTGGCCAGATTGTGTACAAATATCTTAGACCTAGGGCAACAATTAAAAAAAAAAAGAATTACTGTAAGAGTCACAGAAACTCAAGCATACTGAAACTAGAGTGCAGGGTATTGGGGAAGGGTCACAAATGCTGGTATTAGTGTGGTAAAGCACATTCCACTGTAAGCAGGATAAACACACTAGGCAGGCCTGGCCATTCCTTCATGGCCATCAAGGAGCCCTACACCTGCAAGGCACAACAGGCCCACCAGGACTGTCATGTGCCAGCTCACTGGGATCCTGGGTGGACTTTTCCCAAGCTCAAGACACCCATATACAGATAAGCTCCTGGACGTTTTGGTCGCAGTCTTCTTGATCTGACATTGCATACTGAGTTTGGGAGGAGTTTTTCCATTTCAGTATTAGTGTTGCCTGAAGGATGTATTCTTTTTGGCATATTGATTTCCTATAGAATCGTGCTCTGGTAGAGACAGTAAATTCTGTTTCCAGGTGTTTTTCTAATACTATAAGTAAATCTGCAGTTTTGTATGTGTTCCCTACCTTTGCTCTACTCTACCCCAGATAAGATCACCAAAATCCGTGATGTCGGCAACTGATAACAGGCATCTCTGATTTATTAATTTCCTCTTCGGTTGCCTCAACATCTCTAGTGAAACAGATGCATACAACAACAGGGCCAGCTACATAAAGAAAAACAAAGCTAAATATAGCAGAAGCAGATGTGCTGAAATAGAATTAAAAGGGTATGTGACTATGTTAAGTGACTACCTACTTAGCCCATTTGAAAAATCACTCAATAGTTTATTGATGAATTACAGAAATAATTTGTGTGAGAAAATTTTCATTTCATTTCTTGAATCCTTTAAGGTTTTAGGCCAAGAGTACCTGCAAAGAAAGAAAGGTTTTTTGTTTATTTGTTTCTTTGTTGTTGTTTCTTTTTTCTGGGTCCTTTAGTGGATTCAGCCTCCTGCATTTTATGAGTCCTGCTTTGGGAAAAATAATGATAGCTTGTATTTTTATTTAACCCTCATCTGTGACTTGAAAATTCAACTATAAACATACTAAATATTAAACATAGCTGGGGGACACATGCATATTTTTATTTCAAATAATTTTCTGAGCAACTTAAGTGAAGGGAAAGGCTAGAACTAAGACCAGGTGACAAATCTGGGTCTTAAATGGAGGGATTGTACTCAGATTACATGAGGGCTTTGCCCTGAGTTTGTAAAGGCATCAAGGAGCAGCCCTTGCTTTGCCGTTCTGAAATGATTTTCTCTCTGCCAGCGTGTTCTGTTGTACCTGCCAGACTGTTTTCTACAATGTTTTCATCCCTTCACTACAAAGGGACACTCTTATCTTGGTTGTTGCCTAGTTTCCGTGGTTCTCAAACTTTACTGTGCACTGGAATTGCCTAGAGAGTTCTTTATTGTCTGGTGGCCAGGGCCCAAACTCCTCAAAACTCTGCATCAGTAGATAGGGCTGAGCATCTATATATTAATAAACTTTCCAAGTGGTTTAAATTTTAGATTTAATGCCCAGTGAAAGGGATTGGGTCCATATTTACTATTTTAGTATTATAGGCCCCCAGCATGTGACTTTGTTTTACTTAAATTTGTTCTTACTGTGGATGATCACTTAGTAGCTTCTTTAGCCCCTTGCTTCTCAAAGCATGTCTCAGACCAACAGTGTGTACATCATCTGGAAGCTGGTGAAAAAATGCAGAATTCCAGGACACACCCCAGACCTACTGAGTGAGAATCTACATTTTAACAGGATCCTGGGTGACTTCAACATTAGTTTGAGGAGCACCACCTTAAAACAAAGCTGCCTGGATTCTCTCTCTGCATTCATTGTGCCAGTTTTCAACCCCTTGACTTAATTGTCTGTGTCTAGAATTACCTTTTATTTATGTTTTTACCTCTTTCAAGTGTAGTTTACCATCCCCTCTAATCTGGGAACTTTTCCAAAGAAATTCCAGCTCATATTACTCTTTCAGATTTCTGGTAGCTGCAGAGCAGGTACGATCCATTAAGTGTCTTCCACAGTTGTTTGCAGACAACTTATAGGAGCTTAACCAAAGTTGAAGAATAAATGAATTCCTCATGCTTGTCATTCTCCCTTTAGCCATGGAGCACTTGTATATGTGGTTTTGCTACCTCAAATTCTACTTCTACATTTTTTTAAACCTTATTAACTCCTAATTTTCCATCAGAACTCAGCTCTAGACTTAATATCTGAAAGAACCTTCTCTGACTTCACTATGTAACTATGTAACATCCTTCTAAATAGAGATTCTTAGAGGACTTCTTTGCCATTTGTCCCAGGTGCACTTGGGCGTGCATACACAAACCGATGAAAGACATGCATACACAAATAGAGGGATCGATTTAGGCAATTAAGCTCAACAAAGGTAAATTCATGTAGATATTAGAACTGCAAAAAGGAAGGACTATAAGAAAAATTTAAAAGATAGATAGAAAATATATATCACCATCAAGAAAAAGAAAATTAGACTTGTGATAACTCTTCATTAGAAGCCTGGGAAGCCAGAAGATACTGTAAAAATATCTTTACAATGTTCAGAGAAAAAAAATCTTCAAGTTTGCAAAACAGATCTTTTAAGATCAAGCATAAAATAAAGATACTTTAGATTCAGATTAGGATAGAGAGAAAGTAGGGAGATGTATTTGCCACAAATATATGTTTAAAGCAAAAAATAACACAAAGATTTGAACAACGAAATCAATAAAATCAATCTTGGAGTTGTATATGTGTATATATATATATATATATGTATATAACTCAAAAATAAGTAATATACATTTCTGTCAAGAACACATGAAACATTTTGTAAAAAACAACTGACCATCCAGTTGTAATATCAAAAATTTCAAAGGCTTGGCATCATGGAGATCTCCATATTTAACCACATCAAATAGAAATCAAAAATAGAAATACAAACAAAAAACCCTCATATCTAAAAGTATAAAAACATACTCTTAAGGATTTCTGTGATAAGGAATCTGAGCAGAAATTTATCCTACTTAAAATCTATCAATCCCTTTTTATGGTTTTCAAATTTTTACTAAAAATTCCGAGTAGAGTGTTAATTTCCTTGATCACTGTAAGTGGAGTTGATCAGTCATCACTTACTATTCTGTGCTTATGTATGATATTCTCCAGGACTGGAGTCCCTGTGAATCTGTTATATGTCATTATCTACTTGTTTAATGATGCTTGTTTTCTTCTTCTACTGGTAGTTTATTTTGGAATGGTGGACATTTACTTAAAATATGATTTGCAGGAATATTTTGAGTCTTAGAGTAATGGTGATTTCTCCATAGAAAGAAAGATGGAAGGAAGTAAAGAAAAGGGGAGGAAGGAAGGAGGTCCACCAGCCCCAGACAACTTTAGTTCGCTTAAGGTCTGAGGCCTCCTGCCTGGATCACCAGACGTCAGGAAGTACTCCAGGGAGGACCATTATTACTGTGTTACGCCCATTTGAGGGAATAGAATTCAGGGGTCTTTGCTCAAGGAGGGGTGATATTTTTTCAGGTTTCCCATCCTTGGTGGGGTCTAGGCTTTGATTTCTGCCCCCCACCCAGGTGGTGCTGTGAAAAATTTAGCTCAGGTTAAATTGGCTATTTTCTTAAGATCCATAAAATTGTGCAAGGAGCTTTGATTAACTGTGCTTATATAGTTGGGTTTTGTGTTCTCCAAAAGTTGGACAGGCAGTTTTTTGTTATCTTCTGATGTCTTTGATGCTTTTAAGATTTTTTATTTTATTTGTTTGTTTTTGATAATTCGACTAACTTTTTTAGTGAACATCAGGAGAGGGTTTATATGAATCTGACCTACCATTATTAGAACTGGAAATTCAGCATGCCTTTTCTTAAATATATACATTTATTTACCTATAAGTATATACAGAAATACATATATATATATAAGTATATATGCATGGAAATATATATACACATGTTTGTGTGTATATATCTACATATATAAATGTGTATAGGAATATATATATATACACATGATACAGGATTTATTTAATAAATATAGTATTGGTAAATTTTTTGGCGATTTGTGACAATTTGAAAAAACATTTTCCTATCTCTAGCTTATTTTATTGTAAGAATACAGTATATAATACATAAAACATACAAAATATGTGTTAATTGGCTGCATTATCAGTAAGGCTTCCAGTCAGCAGTAGGCTATTAGTAGTTATGTTTTTGTGGTCAAAATTATATGTGGATGTTCAACTCTGCAGGGGGTCAGTGCCCATGACCTAGGGGAGGATGTCATTACGTCTCTCTTTGTGCCTTCCCTCACATCATACAGCGCATGCTTTATCACAGTCATCACTATGCCTATGTGTTTCACACAGTATAAATGGCAGAACTTCACTTTAACTACATTGTCAATCTCCCTTGCTTTCTTGCCTGCATTGAAAGGAAACTAACATCCCTTGGGTGTAATATTTGACTAATGGAGAAATGGAAGCTGGCATGCATATGCTACCCTCTGTTCCTGAGATGGACAATTCTGAGGTGCATCTACATGACTCCTCAGATGATTCCAGAAGTACCAAACCCCAGGTCCTACTGGCATCATCTTTCCCTGTTTTGTTCTCTCCAATCCTCTGCTTCTATTCTCAGGGATTATGTATCAGTATAATCTACTTGTGTTAAGCAGGAGCAGACTTCTTTAAAGGGGTTCCATCAGCTTCTGTGTGCTTTGTTTGATTAGATACCAAAAACCACTCTTTGAGAAATCATCCTCAGGGAGGCAAAATCCCGTGCACATCTACTGTGTCTGAAATTTCCATCCTTAAAATGACTACTTGCTATTTTCTTATCAGATGTTAAATTGGAACCTGAGAAAACAAAATTGAAAAATGTTCTAGAGTAAAGGGAAGCTTAGGCTTGGTCAGGACGCTCCCATGGAGATCCCTGAGCAGCTATAGTGTACATAGCACCAGATAAAGAGAAACTACAGGCAATTCCATTCATGTCTTGTCCACTAAATTTCCTTCTCCTCCTCGTCCATGTCCTAATGAATCCCAGGTATAGGAATTCTGTCTTCTGCTCTTTCTACCATTAGCTTGTAGCAGAACAAACCAAATTATTATTTTGACCATTGACATAATAATTCCTATTGGGGAAGAACTACCCTTTTTATGAAAATGTCTTTCTAAATTGCTTAATGAAGGCGACTTCATGAGGGCCATAGATTTACAGTCAAGGCCACAACCTACACTGGTGAAATCTAAGAGTGAAATGAGCTGCATTTGGAGTCAAAAGAGAGTAGAGCGGAAAAATTGGAGGATTGTCCAACAAGGCAAATTTACCAGTTTGTTCAGAGCAGGTATCTTTAAAATTTAACTTAAGGTTGTGTTTCATGAATTATGCCCTTAAATGTCATTAACACTTTGTGGGTGCCTGTAAAATGACATAAAACTAGGATCCTTGTGGCTCAGAATGGGGACATTTTAAGATTACCAAAGACCATGGTAGAAGCCAGAGTTCAGAGTGAAGTGCAACCATGAGATTATGTCTTTCTCTCCCAGGATGTAGGAAAAATGGTGATGGACTCTTCTGAGCAAGGAAGTTGGAACCATTCTTATCTGAATCTAATAAGTGGATGCCTCAAGCTGACACTAGAGGTGTCATATACCTTTGGTGATCTCAACACTCAGTGTGGTGCTGGAAACACAGCAAGTGTTTGCTGCATACTTGATATCACATCTAATGATCAATATCATGAAATTCACTCATTCAGCAAATATTTACTGAGAGTGTATTTGCCATACTCTTGTTCTAAGTATTGAGTGTACAGATGTGAACAAAGCAGATAAAAATTCTCACCAGGGCCAACAACTTAGTGGGGGAGACAGAAAAAAGATGAATAAGTGAAATTGACAGGATGTGTGATAGTAGTGGTATATAAGCAGAAACCATAAAACTGGGACAGGGGATAAGAGGCAGCATGCTACTGTTAAAATGTATATACATTTCCCAGAATAAAAGATTGTATCCTTTTAATACCAATAGGATTATTTATGTTGGGCTAAAGGATGAAGAGTGCTAGTACACCAATTCCTCTGAATTTTGTTCTTCACCAAATAGTCATTGATATAGAGGATTTTTTTGGAAAGGAGACCCTTGGAAGACATGGAAGAAAAGTGAATTCATATTTCTTGGAGTGGGTATCTTTCTTAGGAATTTAACCTGGGAGAGTTTTTTCCAGCCTTGAAGTCTGGAAGCAAATGAGAAGCCCTTCCTCACCTCCAGAAAAAAAGAACATATGGATAATGAAGGTTCACAAGATATGAGAATTATCATTAGGATTTGCGGGTCAAGAAAGGTCAAGAGAAAATAGAAAATCTTAGAATTGCTAAGCAGGCCCTTACATGTGTTCATTGCAAAATCTAATTACAGCAGGAAGGAAAGAGTTTGAACACTTCCCAAACCCAGAAGGCATTAGAAGGGAATAATTGACACATTGACCCATTCAAAAAAAAGGAGAAGGCAGAATTAGGACTGAATTTTAACCATGAATATACATGAGAATAAAATCTTTCCCATTAATGGAAGGAGTTCCTGCTAAAATTAACAAAACGGCATGTAGCCCTGGTTGTGCACCATCCTTTCACTGGGAGAACTCCAGCCTCACGGTCCTGTACTCCAATGGAGATGGTCTGGGCTAAGGGACTGGATGTAGAGATGTCTCCATGATTTCTTCACTCCACTTTGAAAACCAGCTGGAACACTGGTCTGTTTTCCTTTTACATGGAACACAAACCAGGGCTGTTTCTGATACACAAGCTATGACAAAAACATTCTCCGTTTGGACTCAACAACTTAGCCTGCTGATGGATGATTATCAAGAATGCCTGAGAAATTATGGTCTCACATTGCTTCTAGCAGCCTCCACATTGTCTTCTTACAGTTGCTTGCTTTTTCAACACACCAAAATGCAAATTTCATCCTAGGTTACTATAAGATAATATGATAAGTTCAATAAGAAACATTTTCAGAAGCAGTCCAGCTGGAGAGGATGGCTTTAAAAGCAAAAATTCCCTTCCCTCCTGGACATTGGGATGTCCTGAAATAAAACTCGTACCCCTTATCTGAAAGCAGCAGATGAAAGAGATTTTTATTAGTATGTTATTAATGTTGGAAGTGAGGTTGCAACACTCCCATCTTTACCACTTTTCATTTAAATTTTGAATTAATTGGTAGAACTGCTTGTTGATGGCCGGAGTTTGAATTTTTTTTGGCTCTTAGAAATTGTAAGAGGTTTCCTTAAGGACCATTGGGTGACTGCCTCTTTCTCATACTCTGATGTCAAGATGAAATGGGAAGGGAACCTGAGAGACAGTATGGCCAAGGGGTTATTTAGTCTATATGGAGCCAACTATTGATGACTGGACTGATGTGGGCAGGAAGAGAAGGTCACCCTCATCTCCAGGTCTCCAGTGACAGCTCTTCAAGTCCTACAGTTCTGGGAATGCAATGTGCTGTGTTTTCAAAAGAGAAGCAATGAGCCCTCAAAGCTGGTAGTGTCTAACACTTCACTACCTGGGAAGCTCTAAAGATGTACACTCGAGATATTGATTGAAACTGGCCTTCTAGAGAGACCAAGGTAGGAATCATCATTATGATTTGATTTAGGTGATTTAATACTCTGCATCTGGGCACAACCTGCAGTGCTACTGCTGTGAAACATTCACCTGGTTTAAAAGCTTTCTCTTTGTAAATGCAGACCTGGGTGGAGGTAATTATGTCTTCAAGCCAGCTTCTGTGGCTTCCTATAATGACTCAGGTTTTTGTTCTGACCTAATCCTAGCTGAACACCAGCTCTTTATTGTAAGTCCTGAAATTTTGATCATAGGCAAGGGTGGTGATCTAAGCTGGAAGACAATGTGGAAAACAAAGGAGAACGTTGGTCACTTCATATTTTGCTCCTGGCCTTCCCCACTTTCCCCACAATTTAGGAGCTCCTCAAGGGAGACCTGGATTATGTTAGTAATCGCACTGCATGCAACCAGTACTGCCATGGGATGCTGATAAAAATGTGTGTGTCCTTTCTAGGCTGTCATAGGTAAGATTTAACAGGCTTCATAGCACGTGTTTTCCTTTGACAGTTCCCTTATGCCCATGTCAATCTAACTTTAGACAAAGACATACAAAAGCCTTCACGCATTTGGTGAAAGGAAAGGAGCGACACATAGCAGCAATTCATCGGAGAGTTACGCTTTATTAGGGAAAGGTGCTGGGTTAT
The DNA here is from genome assembly GCF_040802235.1 of Manis javanica. Classification (NCBI taxonomy): domain Eukaryota; kingdom Metazoa; phylum Chordata; class Mammalia; order Pholidota; family Manidae; genus Manis; species Manis javanica. The sequence goes on along the minus strand of NC_133160.1, from coordinate 36,816,243 downwards.
ATAGGAGGGGGCATGAATTGATTGAGGTGTCACTTCTACGGGGCTGGTGGCTGTTGGCTAGGTGCTGGGATTGGGAGGGGGGCGAGAGGTGATTGGGCTTCAGGTGGTGCTGGCGGGAACTGAGGACCCCGAAGAGAAGCCGGAAGTTTGCCATCTTACTGGTGGGGACCCTTCATTCCCCCCTTTCTCCTCTATGGGTTTGTGGACGTTGCTTTCTCTCTGGCTGCTTCCTGCTGAACAGGGGCAGAGAAGGGAGTGAGGGCTTGAGGATTGGGAGGAAAGGGTTGATAGGACTCCCCGCAGTAAGGACGAGTAGATGTGGACTTCTTCAGGTTTGGAAATCAATGAAGGTTCCCTGTAACCATAGGTTGGCCAAGAGGATATGGGTGTCAGGAGCCAGGCGTCTGCGGCTATTGTTTCCAGGAACAGTTTCCAGTGGAGAGAGGGGTCCATCTCAGCGTGTGGTGAGGAGGTCACGTGAGGGTGAGGGATCTTCTGTGGCCAGAAGCTGGTAGTTCCTGAGTAAAAGCTGGTTGAAAGCTTGATTAGAGATTTTTCCGACTTGGGATTTGATGAACTTTATTATACAGGGTAAGAAGAGACAGGCGAGAAGAATGATTATTATGGGGCCTGCAATGGGCCAGAGCCAGGTGAGGAGGGGGTTTGTTAGTATTGACGAGAATGGGTTGGAATTGGAAGCAGAGTGGAGACTGGAGGCAAGGTCGGTGAGTTTGGTAATGTCAGTTTCTACAATGCCAGATTCGTTGATGTAATAGCAGCACTCTTCCCAGAGGAAGACGCAGGTGCCGCCCTTCTCAGCCGTAAGCAGATCTAGGGCCCGCCGGTTTTGAAGGGTGACTTTAGCTAGCGAAGTGACCTGTCTTTGGAGAGAGGCTAGAGAATCGACAGTGGATGTCAGGGCTCCCTCAAGTTTGGTGTTGAGATCTCTAACTGCCTATAGAGAGTGACCCAAGGCTTCTCCCGAAAACCCTGCCCCAATGGCTGAGGTGATCAAAGAGCTACTGACCATGACGGGAAGGAAAGCAGCTCTTTTTGTGCGCAAGGGCAAGGGAGGTTGGAGCTCAAGAAATTCTGCCATGCTGTAAAGTGTAAACTGTGGGATTAGGGTGACGAGAATGCAGGGTGTATCGGAGTTGAGAGGCACTGAGTTGAAAAGGCTGCCATTACACCAAAAGAAGTGTCCCGGTTGAGTAAAAGTCTTAGAGCTGGAGGTAGGGGTGTAGATAGAGACGCAGTGAAGTGCACTGGAGGGGGGGTGGAGTTGGGCCTACACAGTGGTGGATGGTGAGATTATCTGCTATTCTGGTTCCCATAGGGGTATGTCTGCCAGGGGGCAGAGGGGTTGTCCTTCTGCATGGAAGGAGTAGTTGGAAATATTAAGGGGCACGGCGGCCAGCAGTGGGCGCTGTAGTGATGCGCACAAGAAACAATTGGCTGTGTTAAGGGTGTGGTTGAGAAAGATGGTGGTGTCCTGAATGAGCTGTAGTGAAGAGTAGGAGAAATGGGAAGAGGGGCGGGGATAAGAAGAAGAAGAGGCGCCGTAAAGAGTTTGGATAATGACTTTTTTGGAATGTCTGATATCAGATGCAACTTGAGAGATCTGGGAATGAGAGGGAACATACTTTTGAGAGATATGAAGGGTACTGTGGGGGTCGAGGACCCCCCTATAGTAAACTGAGGCTGTGACTCTGGCAGCTCATCGAGAGTCCCAGGGATCTGGGATTGATAAGGAGAATGAGCCGTTGGGATATTTCATGAAACGGTTGGAAGAGTAATACTGTGGGTACTGGAAGTTACTCATGTAGTTAATTGCACAAGACCGGTAGGGACATCCCCCATAGGTGTCTGGCTATCACCTGCAATAGGCTTGTTTTTGGTCATAGAGGAAGCAGAGGTAGGGAGAATAAGGGTAGCTGCTAGTGAACACTTCGGTGGAGGGAGGAAAGTGGAGGTATAAAGGCTCAGAGCAGCTTTTCAGAGGGCAGTCTGGTGTGGCAATGAGGGCAGTAACTTTTGTTTGATGCTGTGTGTAAGTCTCTCTGACTTTGAATCGCCATACAAAGGAGGCTGGGGTGGTGGGGAAGACAATAGGAATGAGGTAAAAAAGGCGAGAGAGCAGTAAAGGAGGAAAAAGTCATGATTCGGGTATGGATGGCAAAGGGGGTGAACGGGATTTTGGAGGAAAGAGGACAGTAAGGTCAGGAGTCTGGAGGGAGGGAGAGTCTGTAAACTTTTGTAGGTTAAGAGATCTTTTAGGTGATGTGGGGACAGAATGGTAAGGGGCGCCCTGAATGTCAGTTTATGAGCTTTTTCCTGCAAGAGCTGTCTAGCGGCTAATGCTCATAGGCAGGGGGCTCATCCCCGAATTGTGGGGTCTAATTGCTTGGAGAGATAAGCTACTGGGGGGCAAAGGATGGGCCATAATATTGGCCTAGGACTCTTAGAGCTTGACTGGACCTCTCATGAATGTATAATGAGAAGGGCTTCGACAAATCAGGAAGATGGAGAGCTGGGGCTTCCACAAGGGCTTGACGGAGCTTAATGAAGGAGTGTCGGGGTGAGGAGGATAATGGTTTTTTAGGGGGGCTCTTGCTGAGGTTGTATAGGGGTCTTGCCAACAGGGTGCAGGGAGAAGTTAGGGATCTATGTTCTAAAATATCTAGCTAGGCTTAGAAAGGGCCTAGAAAGGAAAGGGTTTTTGTCTTGGTTTTGGGAATGGGCAGGTCAGAGAGGAGCCATTTTCTGTCTAAGGTAATGGACTTTCTTTGTTGAGATAGAAGGAATCTGAGGTAAGTGACAGGAGGTGAAGAGATTTGAGCTTTGACGGGGGATACTCGGTAACCTCTGGAAGCTAGAAGGTTAAGTAGGGAGGCAGTGTCAAGTTGAGACTGTTCTCACGAGAGACTGCAGAGTAGAAGATTGTCTATGTATTGTAATAAGGTGGACTTGGAGTGATCATGATGAAACTGTTTGAGGTCCTGAGCTAGGACCTGTCTAAAAATATGGGGACTATCTCGGAAGCTTTGTGGCAAAACTGACCAAGTGAGTTGTTTAGAATGTCTTGTGTATGGGTCCGTCCAGGTGAAGATGAAAAAATCTTGGGAGCAGGGGTCTAGAGGGATAGAAAAATGGGTCTTTGAGATCTAGGACTGAGAAGTGGGATGCTGAGGCTGTATGGATTTGGAACTAAGGGATGGATAGGGACAATGGCTATGTTGATGAGGTGAAGGTCTTGGACAAGGCGGAAAGATCCGTTGGTTTTTTTAACAGCTAATTTGGGGGGGTATGTCTTTGAGATCTAGGACTGAGAAGTGGGATGCTGAGGCTGTATGGATTTGGAACTAAGAGATGGATAGGGACAATGGCTATGTTGATGAGGCGAAGGTCTTGGACAAGGCGGAAAGATCCATTGGTTTTTTTAACAGCTAATCTGGGGGTATTAAATGGGGAGTGAGTGGGTCTGCTTGAATGATGGGTTGGAGGCCTATGAGGGCTGAAGTGGTTAGGGGGTATTGGGCCTGACAGATATACTGAGAGGGGTCACATAATTTGATAGAGGCAGGGGGACATAGGGCCACGGAGGGGCTTGTAATGTCCCAAACTTTGGGATTTACAGGGTGTATGAGGGCAGAACTGGAGCTTTCATTGGGTAGAGGGGAGTTGTTGGCTATGAGGGCCATCAGAAAGGGAGTACTGGGGGCTGTGGGAGTGGATATAGTTATGGAAACGTGGAGGAGGGAAAGGATGTCCCATCTTAGTAAAGGGATGGGACACTGGGGCATAACCAGGAAGGAGTGGGAGAAAGGTATGGGATTGTCTTGGATTGTGCATAAAGGGGGGGGGGGTTAATGGGAAAATCTGTTTACCTCTTACCCTGACTATAGGAGTAATGGCAGGCATGGTAGGGCCCTGGTATTCTCGCAAGACTGAGAAGGTGGCTCCTGTGTCTAGGAGGAAGGAGATGGGGCGACCGTCTACTGTTAAAGTAACCCTGGGCTCCTGTTGATGGAAATGGTCAGGCGAGAAGCCCCCGGGCCCCATCAATCTTCTTCTGCCAGCCCCACTATGGCGGGCTTAGGATGGGGGTTGTTTGTCCAGCCTCCCCTTCGGGTGGTTGGGCAATCAGACCCTCAGTGGCCCTTTTTGTGGCATCTGGGGCATGGGGTGGTAGGAGATCTGGGGGAGAGGCATGCCCTTGACCAATGTCCCTCTTTTCCACACTTGAAACAAGCTCCTGGGGGTTCTTGTTTGTAGAGGGGCGCCCAGGTTGTGGTTTTATCAGCTGGGCCAACATTTGGAAATTGGCCTGATCAGCCTTTTGTTTACGGCGTTCTTTCTCCTCCTCCCGCTTATGGAAGACTTTAAAGGCCACTGTTAGGATCTCAGTCTGTGGGGTAGCGGGGCCCTGTTCTAACTTTTTGAGTTTAGCTTTAATGTCGGGGTAGCCTTGAGCTAGGAAGTATGTCATAAAGACATGTCTTCCTTCAGGTGTTTCTGGGTCCAGGCTGGTATACTCTAATAGGGCTTGAGTGAGTCTGTCTAAGAACTCGGAGGGGATTTCATCTCTCTTTTGAATTATGTCTTGGAGCTTTTGAAAATTGACTACTTTACAAGCTGCCCTTTTTCAGACCTGCTATTAAGCAGGAGGCAAAAATATCTCGAGAGCAGAGACTCATGGCGGTGTTATAATTTCAGTGTGGGTCTTGTTCGGGGACAGCAGTGGGGCCAGGGGGATAGGTGGGGTCAGTCCTGTGGGTTTCAGTAGCCTGCATTTGGGCGAAGTCCTAATCTCATCTATGCTCTTCAGGGAGGAGAGTATTGGCCAGGAACATGAAAATGTCATGATGTGTGAGGCTGTAAGACTGGAGGGTCTATTGAAACTCCCTGATGTATGTCATGGGATCAGTGGAAAAGGAACTTAGGCGTTTCTCTAGTTGGGCTAAATCTCTTAAGGAGAAAGGGATGTGAACGCGCACGCTGCCTTCGGATCCTGCTACTTCCCGGAGGGGGGCAATAATTTTGGGAGGCTCTCGGGACTGAGTCTGAGGGGGACAGAAGGGTTCTGGCTCAGTCTGTGGGGGAGTGATGCGGTCTAGCTGTGCCTAGTCGAGCAGGTCCTGAAGTGCAGAAGGGGGGCAAAGAAAATAAAGAAAGATAGAATCGGACCCACATGTTGCCAGCTAGCAGCCCAGCTGCTTACTTCTGCCGCTCTAGTTGGGCTTGAACTCATGACTCTGAATTAAGAGTCCCATGCTCTACTAACTGAGCTGCAGCAGGGCTCTAGTTAATTCCATAAGCAGGGCTTATGGAATACGTAAACAGAATGTTCTTTGTTCTCCATTCCTGCCACATCTGCAAGTGGGGGAAGGGCATATTTAGAAGCAGGGGCGGTGTTTCTACACATCTTCAAGGTCTCCCTATTTTCAGAGTGAGGAGTCTTGGCAAGATATGTTTTTGTGGACAGATAACTTCTAAGGACTGCACTGGTTGTTCTCTAGCTTGTGCCTTCCCATGCTGTGTTCAGACATGGGGGAAGGTGCTTTCCCATTCTCCCTACAAACATGTGAGAAGACAAAGGCGGTCCCTAACAGGGGAGAAACAGGTGATGAGGGCAAAGACGGAGGAGGCTCTTGGGACCTACTTAAAGGGGGGCTGAAAGGCTCAGGCTTAATCTGCAGGGAATGAAGGTGGAGGAGGTGAGATGGGGGAGGAGATGGTTGGGGAGGAAGGGAGAAGGGCTGTTGTAGGAGAAGAAGGGGAAGGGAGTGAACGGGAGGCTTCTGCGGGGGCGGCAGCTTATAGGCTAGGAGAACTTGGGAGGGGGCGGGGAGAGGAGGAGGCAGAAAGCTTTGATATAGGGAATCTCCTTCCATTTTTTCAGGCGCTGGCAGTAGTTAAAAAGATCGCGAGTGATGTTAGGATCAAGAGTTCCCCTGCGGGCCATTGGTTGTTATTGTCTAGGGGGTATGTTGGCCAATCTTGGGAGCAATATTTATGGAGAAGTTTTGGTTTTATATCAGACGTCAGGGAGGGGGTAGCCAGATGCTTAAGCAGGCGTTCAAGAGGTGAACTTTCAGGGAGGGATGAGGAGGCTCCCATGGCTAAAGGACAGAGAAGGAGACAAACAGGGGAAGACAAACGGAGATCCTCGGACTGGAGGCAGACCACAAGGAGACAAAGGGCGTCCCCGATGATCCTTGGTGGTCTGCGGAAACTCGTATACGAGTCGGAATTTCTTGGGAAGTGTGGGTCGTCACCCAGACTTCTCTAAGAAGGCAGAGTGCCGGAGTCCCGAGGTACCTAGCGCTAGGCGTTTTCGGCAGACGGAGCAGAAGGAGGAGGGGGGGAAAAGGGAGCGTTCTCATCCACAAAGGAGTCACCTCGTTTATGGCTGTTGGAGGGGGGTGCCTGAGAGTCGGCCGCAGCCGTGAAGGCCTGAGGCGGGGATTTATGACTGTCGGAGGAGGGGCCTGAGCATCCGCCGCAGCTGTGAAGGCTTGAGGCGGGGATTTATGGCTGTTTGGGGAGGGGCCTGAGGGTCCACCGCAGCCGTGAAGGCCTGAGGCGGGGAGAGTTCCCTCCTCATCCCCGAGCGTCAGGGCCTGCCGGACGATCACGGTCAATGGCACTGCGATAGCTTGGGGAAGAGTGGCCCACCCCGGGGAAATTTTGCTTAAAAACTTTCAGCACTGATGGAAGGGATGGTGAATGTGTTTATGACCGTCGGAGGAGGGGCCTGAGCGTCCGCCGCACCCGTAAAGGCTTGAGGGGGGGATTTATGGCTTTTGGAGGAGGGGCCTGAGGGTCCACCGCAGCCGTGAAGGCCTGAGGCGGGGAGCGTTCCCTCCTCATCCCCGAGCATCAGGGCCTTGCCGGACGATCACGGTCAATGGCACTGCGATAGCTCGGGGAAGAGTGGCCCACTCCGGGGGGAAAACTTACCTAAAGGCCAGAGAGGAGTGGTGAGTGTGATGAGCCAGCGCCGGAAAAAGAGGACAAGGGCAAGCTGCTGCTGGTGTCGGGGGAAGACGGGGCCCAGTTGGGGTGTCCTGTCTCCCGGGTTTCGGCACCAATGAAAGGAAAGGAGCGACACATAGCAGCAATTCACCGGAGAGTTCTGCTTTATTAGGGAAAGGTGCTGGGTTGTATAGGAGGGGGCATGAATTGATTGAGGTGTCACTTCTACAGGGCTGGTGGCTGTTGGCTAGGTGCTGGGATTGGGAGGGGGGCGAGAGGTGATTGGGCTTCAGGTGGCGCCGGCGGGAACTGAGGACCCCGAAGAGAAGCCGGAAGTTTGCCATCTTACTGGTGGGGACCCTTCATTTGGGGTCTCTAAATCTGGAGAGAGGAAATCCCGGGGCAAAATACCTCTAAAAACCGAAATCAGTCAAAGGGAGAAATAAAGTTTAAAACCCATTTATTGCTTACAAACTGCAGTCCAGGGCCATCTTTCTCTTCTGCTCCTGGTGAAGCAAGCAAACAGCAAGCCAGCCCCTCCTTTAAACTCTCAGGTTTAGACACGCCCTTGGGCTGCCCAGGTAATTACCCATTGACAAGGAGATGAACTTCTCTCCACCCCTGAGGATATGCAAATGAACTAAAGCCAGGCAAGACATTCTGGAAATATTACAATTTTACCCACAGTCTCCATGGCCAAGATATATCCTGGGTCCCAGTGCTCCTAGGGGCTCCTGGCTCTCCATATGCTGTCAGGCTGTGTAATGGGAATTAACAGATGACAACATAAAAGCATGGCTCTAATTCCACAGATGACAACATAAAAGCATGGCTCTAATTCCAGTGTAAAAGTAGCACAAACCCACCCAAGAAGATGGCAGTACTTTCCCTGGATGGTTCTGTGGGGTAAGGCCTCCAAGACTGACAGCACCAGAGCTGCAGGTTGGCTAGGTGGGGGGCCAAGACGCCCAGATTCTCTGCTACAAAACAGGCTGGTTGAAGCAGTGACTCTAGTAAGGGAAGGGATCTTCTTTCCTCACCTGCTTTCAGGAGGAGCCAAAGAGAAAGACTCTAGAGCAATTTTGTTTCTCAGAAATGATGAGGAAGTAGAGTAACATGGAATGAACCTGGTGTCCAAAGAGGGTACAAGTTCTGGCTGCAATGAAGAATGTATAAAGTGTTTTTCCTTTTTTATTGCCCACTTGGCAGTCTTCCCTTCAGATTATCAATTAGAACAGAATGGAACTTATTGTTTGGGCAGAAAGGGTAAGAACACAATGAATTCCTGAAGATTAATGATTGGCTTAAGGAATTCTATTCTCTTAGTATCTCTCTGTCTGTCTCTCTTGTGTCTCTTTCATTCTCTCAATCTCCCTCCTTCCCTCCCTCCCTCCCTTTCTTCCTTTTTTCCTCCTCTGTTTTGGTTAGAAAAAATACCCAAGAAAGTGGACCACTTTTCAGAAATGCCAAAATCACCCGGGGGATTGTTGTTCTCCCAAAAGCCCCCTAAGGACTCTACACCCATCAGGTCCTCCAGGGATGTATCCCCATCAGTGACACCCTTTGTACATGGAAGAACTCTTGGACTGAATTCCTGATTACAATTAAATAAAGATTTGCACTGAAAACATGCACATGGGGAATGCAGAATGTGTTTCCTATTAAGGCATTTTGAAGAGAGCAGAGGAAGAAAGCCTATTGTTTTTGTTCATCAGAGCTGCCACCAAATGTGGAGGGATCACAATGGCAACCCAGTTCAACTTAAGGAGAACAGACTCATTAAAAGCTTCTTCATTTCCTTGACCCAGAAAGCTGATCAAAAAGATGGGCAAAACTTGGAGCATTAGGTGGGAAAAATATTTGGAAATTGTGTTTCAAATCATCAGAAAGAGGGTCCTTATGGCTTTTCCCCAGGATCAAGACTAAAACCAAAGTAAGGCAACATTAGAGCCTGCAGCCTGGTCAAAGCAGTAGAAGGCTAGGGGGGCATAGGTGCTATTTAATGTGTGCAAACCCTCCCGAGCAGGCAGAGCCATCAAGGTGCTGCCCCTTGCCATGTACATTTTCCTTAGCCTAGTTGAACACAAGGAGCAGTCTATGCACCAAAGGCTTAGCCAAACTCATCTTCATACATTTTTGTTGAACCTCTTGAGATTCTGTGGACTGTTTTCAACACAGTCCTCAATTTGTAAGCAAATTGAGGAAGAGAAGTCCTCATCTTCCTTTAACCCTTTTCGCTTCCTGTTATTCTTTCTTCCTCTTCCCATTCCTCCTCCTTTCTTTCTCTTGCTGTTTTCTCTTTCTGCATGTCTCTAGGATTGAAATTAAGTGTGTTGTTTCTAAAACAAGAGCTGTTGTGGGGATCTGTAGCCTCAGGCAGAGTGACCCTCCAGTTTCTGGTTTCATTACAAAATAATATCTGTATTTTATTTCTGACTCATAAAAAGTTTTTACTTTAGAAATCCCTCAAGCAACTCAGCTTTGTTGTTTTGTTTTGTTTACTTTTCCATGAAATGGCCAGCTTTTATTTTTTCTCTGTAAAGGTACCCAGTAGGCAGGCACTCTGTCCGATTGCCAAGAGGACAATGAAAAGCAACACCACCACCCCCAAAAAAATAAAAGAAATCTTAGTTAGAAGTTATTTAGCTTAGAAAAAGAGGAGAATTAGTTTCCCTTCCAGAGATCTGAAGACCCAACCAGGTGGCCACCTCTTACCAAAAAGGCAGTCAGTTTCTATGAAAAGCAGGAGCACAGGCCACTTTGATGCATAACATATTTTGGAGCCTTGGTGTCAGGGGAATTTTTGTGAGATAAGGAGATAATAGCAAGTGGCAAAGCTGTGAGAAACCCGCACAGAATTTGCCGTCAGCTGACAGAAGCTGGCTCACAGTCATCACAGAGCACCAGAACGTTGACTGCACCAGTGGGTAGCTTCATTCATGGCATCTGGTGAAGAATGAGCCTTCAGTGTGCAAAGAGGCTGATCCTATGTCAGCTGGGAGAAGGTGGGGTCACGATTCTCAGAGCTGAAGGTGAAGTCCCAGCCAGAAAGGGATCTGCACTTCCAGGAATAAGGCCATAACACTGATGTCTATATCCGTGAGGCCGGTTTAGAGATTAAGGTTATGCATATGCCAAATGACACAGTTAAAGGAGACCCAAAGAGCAAGAATCCTGAACCCACACCACAGACACATGAAGGGACATTTGTACTCTAGGCCAAAGCATTATTCCAGGTTTGCAATGAATTACATGAACACTTTGTTGGAAATTACAACTAAAAGTAATTCTTATGATTTTTGAACCAGTGTTATGGCTATCTTTTCCAAATTTTATTCCGCACTATTGCAAATCATCTAATGTTTCCTAAGGGAACAAAACCTTTAGAAGGTCATGTAACAGGCTTATTAAGAAAAGGAGGGTGAAAAAGAGCAGAATTATATACTGCTACAATGCCAATTCTCCAAACTCAAAGATCTTTTAATATTTCACAAATTCTTAGAACCACCCTGTGAGATTTTTGCATAGTACTTCAAAGAAAAGACCTTTTTTTTGGCCTTACTTTTTTAGGATAGGGAGTTCTGTTCTTAACTATTGGCTCCTGGTCCCAGTCCTCAGTTGATAACTGAGCCCAGACATCAACACACTGGGCTCAGTTGGACTCGGATGGAAAGTGAATTCTCCATTGATGAACACTGCGTGGAAATCAATTTGGTTCAATTCCTAAACTTCAAGATTGGAAATCACTGGAAGAATCCTCTAGGTGCTGTGTCTTACAGTCAGACCTTGATGGGCTTAGGAGAGAAGCAAAAGCACGGCATCTTGAATCAGGCCCAGATTAAATGCGACTGTTTGGATTACTGAACCCAAAGGTGTGGCCAGCCCTGAATGTCCCATTTTCTGAGCCAAGGGATTGTATATTTGATCCAGATGAAACCATTCCAAGTAGAACAAATCTAGCATTTTGCGGCACAAAGAAAGATAAAGAGGAAAAATAAGGTCAGGCAAGCTATTGGCCTCTTTCAGATTAAAATCCCCTTCCTCCCCAACACAAGCTATTAGCATTAGGGAAGGTTGTCAGTCATACTGGTTATATGGGTCTAAATGGGGGTTTTAGGCTAAAACACATTTTTTCCCACATACCCTAAAATGATGGTGTTTTTGGAGCCCAGAGAGCAATGCCTTTTCCTGTTGAACTTCAAGAGATGAAAAATAAAAATACTCTCCCTCCTTTTTCCCCTCCCCTGTATTTGCCTTAGTGTCTTTCTATCAGAAACCATACACGTACACCCATTTTGTCCCTGCTTACGTATATGTCACCATGTTCCAAGCAGGCCCTTCAGAAGGCTTTCAGAAGTACTTGCAGAAAGACAGTAAGTGAATCAGAAATCCTGGTGAAGGAAAATGAAGGATTTCTGCCTCTCTAAATTTTCTTTGGACATTTTACATAAGTAGAATAAAACAGTATGTAGTCTTTTACATTTAGCTTCTTTCACTTAGCATGACATCTTTGAGGTTCACCTATGGATTAGTGCTTTGTTCCCTTTTATTGTCAAGTAGTACTCCACTTTATAGATGCAATGCATATCCACCAGCTGATGGACATTTATTTGGGTTGTTTCTAGTTTTGGAATGTCTCATATATTTTGCCCATCACCTGTTAGTCCTTTGCTGATCATGGTTTATATTCATCTGTTCTTGATTCTTACCTCTCTTCATTCTCAGTTTTAATTTTAAAAATATGAGCTCTTTTCTTACTTTGCCTTTCAGAGGACATAAATATACTTAAAAAATAATTTTGAGGATATTCTGTCATTTCCATTTGTCAGGAATCTTTTCATCCACTTACTTGGTGTTAACTATTTTTTATCTTAGTTTTGTCATTTGCTTTGTAATTTTTTTTATTAAAGGTCTTTGTTTCCCTCTATTTTTCTCCAGCTCACTTCACCCTGGTGGTTCTGCAGATGCTTCCTTCTGGGTCCCCACAGATTTTCAGACCAGAAGCAGGACTTACTTGGGTCTCAGAGCTCCTATTCCATGGAGACAAAGAAAGTAATGATTCCATCACTGAGCCAGCCTTAGGTTTACCCAGATTCTGTCCTTGGCTGCTTCATGTTGCCCTTCAGCCAGTCAACTTTACAGTCATCATTTCAGACAGGGACTAAAGCTTTCCTCTGTCTCCCTCATGAGCAGTGAACCTACCCAGATCTCTCCAGGTTCACAAACTCCAGTTAGTGAGCCTAATTTTGGTACTTTGCCATTTCTGGAGTGCTTCTGGTTCCTCCTGACCATAGGAATTCGGCTCTTCGATGCCCGCAAGATACTTCTGGTGTTGGAGGCTGGCAGTGTGATCCTCTGCTTTCTTAGTGCTGTAGGTTTTAGGTTGTAAGGAAAATGGAAGTCCCATGGCCAGGATGCTCACCTGATCCTAATCTAATCTGCCCATTGTATATGTGTGATGATGTAATATTTAGCCTACCACAGAGGCACAGGCTTGTATACCTGTTGGCTATAAGCCATTATGGCCTGTGTGGCTATAAAGGAGTATGCCCAGTGCTGAGAGAAAGAGCACAGGAGAGAGGAGAGGATGGATGCGAGGGCAGAGGCTGAGCCAAAGGCAGATGGGATTCTAGTGCTCCACCTGCTGCTGTGAGTATAAAGCTTGGTATGAGCCTCTTTACACCCTCAACATTCCGTTGTCATTACTCAGTCTCACCAAATCCAGAGTTAACTTGGGGCTGAAACCCACAGGCAAGTATAGGTTTACTTAGATTCAACTAGATTTTTAACTTAGTTTAGAACATGGATGCTTTTAAGAAAAACATACTAAAAATACAGATACATACAGAAAAAAACACACCATCACTGAACAACTGGATGAATTGTCAAAAACTGAGCACACCTTCTCGAAAATCAAGAAAGAGAGCGTTAAGAACACCTAGAAGCTTTGGCTGTTATCCTCTTCTAGTCATTCCCCACCAAAGGTAGCCATTATCCTGATTTCTTTGTGTGTACCTTTTGTTTGGTTTCTGTTTAGGATGCTATCAACAATGCTACTGTACACATATGAGCATATGCCTTTGGTTAAATCTGTGCCTATTTCTGTTGGAGATATTCCTAGGACTGAAGTTTTGGAGTCATAAGGAAGGCATGTGTTCAATTTCAAGATAATATTAAGCTTTTTCTGAAGTGTAAATTTACACTTCCACCAGCATTGTGTGAGTTGTGGTGTGCCGGTATTCTAGCCAACCCTGGTATTATTAGTCTTTTCTCCTGGTAACATGGCTATTTTTTAAATAAAAAGAAAAAAATAATCTCTCATTGTTTTTCTCAACACAATCTCCCAGCTCTATCTAGACCTTATCAGGCCAGTGTGTTTTCTGAGGCAGCCTTCCACCAGCACAGCCTCTCCCTCCTCGTGACCACAGGATGCCTTTTTCCAACAAGAATAGTTCTTCAGGTGGCTTCTAGACATAAGTAAGGAATTAGGTGGAAAGAAAGGCATTTAAAAAAAAAATCCCTGTTACTTCTTTTTTCAACCTTATTTTGACATTCCCCAAAATTGGTCATTCTATTCTGCTCTCAGAAAGATCGCATAAAGGGAATAATAGAAAAGGCAAAAGAAACTTATTCATAGAGGGGTGCATCCATTGAGTTAACCCTTTCACAAGTGTTTTGTTTTCCCCTTTCAATTATAGACCTTGGGAGAGAAGGAGGGAGTTGTTGTCACCTCAGATTTTGAAATATATCTAAAATTTTGAGGCATATAAACTATATATATAGTTTATATATATATAGTCTTGTTTCTTATTCAAGATATCAGGGTATGTGTGTGGGGTGGGGGGGATATGGTGCATAATAAATGTGGCCTTTCCTCTACATACCCTTCCAAAAGAGAAATCATTTCTAAACATATTTGTAAGACAAAACTCTTTAACAGACAATAGGTGTGAAGCTATATGCTCACTTGCTAGATAATAATCAGCCCCAACTATATATATATATATATATATAGTTTATATGCCTCAAAAATTTATATATATATATATATATATATATATATATATATATATATATATATAAACAGTTATCAGTTAATCTCAAAAATGCTCCTTGGGGCTGCTCTGCATGACCAAATAATGGCATAAGTTATGATATTTTTATTTTGTAAAATGCAAACATTCACAAGGTATTAATACATCAAATATTATCATTCATTTATACCTTAGACAAGTTTGCCTCATCATTTTTTATGAGACCAGTGTGGTAAATTATTCTTTTCTTAAAAGGAAAAATTATCTGTTCTTTTGTACTTTGATATTACATCTCCTTATATTAAGGAGTGGATTCTACATGTCATCCTTTTGAATCTACAATGTCCTTGTGTTTGGACAACACAGTGCAGGTAAGGGACAGTGTACTTATTCCAAGCTTTGGCCTCAAGAATCCTTGTCGCTCTCTTGGAACTCTGCCACCATGTTAACGAGCCCAGGCTAGCTGAGGAGAAGAGACCAAATGTTGGAAGGACAAAGTGTCCCAGCCAACAGCTGAGTGACCCAAACATAGGGGAAGTTAGTCTAGATCAGCATAGCTGTACTCAGCCTGCTGCTGATCATAGATAGTAAATCAGTTTACCCAGGACCAGTAGACATACTCCAATGACCCCCAGACACCTGAACAGCATTAAATGTTGGTGGTGTTAAGTCACTTACTTTGGGGTGTTTTGTTACTTGGCAATAGGTAAATGATACAGTCAGATGGAGTATAGGTCAGCTAAAGGAAGACCACATTCCTAAGGGAAAAGCAGTCCATCTAAAACTTTTCCTCATGTCGGCTCTTTGTTTTCTCATGGCTGGTTGCTATTATTCTCTTTGTACCACAGGGTGAATGATTTTACTCCTTCAGTGGGAAATTCAGCAATTCAACTTATCATATGAATGCTCTCAATAGTAAAATAGCAAACATAAATGTATCCTGTGACCCAATTTTAAACAGGATATTCTTCTTTCTCTGTTGTCAGTTTGGGGGGAAGTCACTTTTGTTCTCTGAACCTTATTTTCTGCTCAGGAAAATGGAAACAATAACAGTTATTAACCTTGTAGGTCCATTGTGCAAAAATTAAAAAATAGAAGAGTAGCCAAGAGCCTAACCTGAGGAGAGGGCTGTGGATTTCTGTCCTGGTTCTGCAATAGATCAGCTCTGTGACCTTTGTCTTTCAGGATCCAGTTTTTTCAGCTACAAATTGGCCATAATAATAAATCCTATCTCAGTATTGATTTAAGATTAAATGCGAGAAAGTATATAAAAACCATTGTCTGGCTTGATAAATAGTAGCCTTCATTTTATTGCTCATAATAGTATATTCCTTTCTTCAAGTCCTAGTCTATATAAGTACACCTGACTTCTCTCCCTGCCACCCCATTCCAAAATGCACCTTTAATAACAATGTCCCTCATTGTTACTTTGATTTACTCAACATATGAGGCAGAAAACCAGTTCTGCCTACACAAGACATTTGTGGCAGTACCCCTTTCACCTCGTCTGTCTTGTTTCTTATTCAAGATATCAGGGTATGTGTGTGGGGGGGGGGCGGATATGGTGCATAATAAATGTGGCCTTTCCTCTACATACCCTTCCAAAAGAGAAATCATTTCTAAACATATTTGTAAGACAAAACTCTTTAACAGACAATAGGTGTGAAGCTATATGCTCACTTGCTAGATAATAATCAGCCCCAAACAGCAACCAGCAACAGAAATGGTACATGCAAAGGCTGACGCTGGAGAAGAGCAACTGAAGCTAAATCCATTTGGGCTCAATTTCTTATCTTTTATCACCAAGTCTAAAGAATACAGCATGAAGATAAATTTTGACTTTGATAGCAGACATGAGAAATGATTATACCACCCTAATAAGTATATCAGACTTTTTTTAAAATTGGAAGCAGTTATTAGGATACCTAGAAATAGGCTAGCCACACGTATCCATACAGAGATACTGAGATGTATTGCACATACTGTTATGAGCAATAGGCATCACTGGTTCTATAATACCTGGTGTTTACTAGGAACGTTTTAAATGTAAGCATTTGGTTTTATTTGCCTTTTGGAGCTCTCACCACATTCTATGTGTTAGAAAATGTAATTCCTATTTTACATATGAGGAGATTGAGTCACAGGGCTAGGATATAATTTGCCCAAGACTACACAGTGAATGGTGGATTCAGGTTTCACATGGCAATTATCTTACAAGTGCTAATGTTCTTACAGTTATGCAACACTGCTGCTTGACATTTCTGTATGCATGATGATAATAAAGCCAATGCATTTGTTTCATTCTACTCATGTTTACCACAGTTTATCCCCATACTTAATTCAGGGGAGGGCAACATAAGGAAATGAAAATTAAATTTTTGGCTAGGATATAAGAGGCATAGGTAATAGAAATGACACCTTAAGTATATTATCACATTTGGTCCTTAAAACACCCTTAAGAATTGGACTAGAACTTCACTTTGCAGTTGGGAAAGCCAAGACTTAAAGGATTGAGTAATTTGCCCAAGGTCATGTAGTGAATTAATGGCAGAGTTGAAATTTGGATACTACTAAGACTCTAAAATTGACACTTTTTGTAATAAATCACCTTTTCTAGTAATACCTCTTTCCACAATTTTGGGGAAATGTATATGTTGTACCTAAATTCCTTTGCCTCATGTCTAAGAATCTTTCTTGATTTTGCATTTTCTTAGATGCTCTTTCCACCTGGGTTTTCCTGCTCTTCCATAAATCCTCTCTAAGTACTTTTTTCTTGCAGAGTTTCAAATTGATTTGTTGAGAGTTCTCTCCTCTAGCTGGAGGGTGAGTCAGTGGTTTAAAAAGAAATTTTAAGTGCATGCTTTTTCTTTTTCAAGTTTCTGAATGCTTCCAAAAATTCACTTCTGAAGTACTGAAGCCCAGAGGGGCAGAGACCATAAATACTTGAAATGGGAGTATATTGTTTTAGTTAAAATTTATGGAGTGATTCACGACTCCAATTCAATTTTCATAAATCGACATCATAAGGTCTGGATGGGAAATCTGCCTTAAAATTACTATGGGGCTCCCTGGAAGATGAACCTTTTAGAAATGCCTTCTTTCACTTGTTGGCAAGTTCGTGACTTCAGGCTTGTCAAATAGATCCAGGAACTGAATAGTCCCATTTGTTCCTGTTTTCATTATCTTTCTGATCTCCCCATAAGCAGTTCTGAGGGAGCTCCATGTGTTACCACCTCCACCCTTTAAACTACGTACTCTTGCTGGCAAGGCAAGCACACAGTTTATCTGAGCAAAAATGTCATTCCAGTTTTTGAAAAGTCTTGCTTAATTTCAAGAAACCCTCAAGAAATCTAGGAAAAAATCAATTTTAGGATGCAAGCTGTTTCCTTTTGTTTGTGAATTTGAGTGCCATCTTCTGGTGGTGGTGTCACTGAATGAATTTAGAAGTTGTTACTACTTAGACACACCCTAGTTTTCTGGATTTGGCTCCAAACTGGGAGATTTGGAAGTTGGATTCACCATTAAAAACTTTTAAGAGTAAATAAACCCAACTAATCCAAGTGTAGCCTGAGTGACAGCACAACCATTAATTAGGTAAAACCTCTGCGAGGAGGCCAGGGACTGTTAACTTCAGGCATTGTGGCTAACATGG
The DNA here is from genome assembly GCF_040802235.1 of Manis javanica. Taxonomy (NCBI): domain Eukaryota; kingdom Metazoa; phylum Chordata; class Mammalia; order Pholidota; family Manidae; genus Manis; species Manis javanica. The sequence goes on along the minus strand of NC_133160.1, from coordinate 36,798,579 downwards.
TGCCTGGGGCATAGCAGGTACCAAGTAATCATTGGATGAAAATGAATTAAGTGCCCCTGAAATGCTCTCCACATCCAGGACAATGTATCTATGCTTTTAGGTTTTCTCCAGGGCTCCCTCTCTGTTCCCGGACTTCCCCTTAAAGCAATCATTCTCAATCTTCATAGATTTTGTCTGTCAGGGGACATTTGGTAGTATCTAGAGACATTTCTGTTTGTCACAATTGGGGGAGGGATGCTACTGGCATCCAGTGAGTAGAAGACAGGGGTGCTGCTATATATCCTGTAAAGCACAGGACAGCCCCCAACAAGAAAGAATTATATGGCCCCAAATGTCCACAGTTCTGAGTTGGAAAAATCCCGCTCTAGTTTGCCTTCTAATTCGAGCTATACTTGAAATTCCAGGATCTAGAATTTCAGAGGTGAAGGTATATGGCAAATAATCTTTCCTGTGCTTTGAACTACCATTTCCAGAGTTTAAAGGAAAGTAGGCATAAATTGGCTTTTCCAGAAACCTCCAGAGGAAATGCCAACTTCAAGGCCATTTGCTGAACTCAGTAGGAAGAACCAAAAGTTATTTTTCTGTCTCATTCTTTTGGCAACTTGTCTCATAAGATTCCTCTCCCACCCCAAATCACAGCACCCCACCTCCAGCCCCAAGCATTCTCCAAGGACATGCAGAGCTTGTAAAGAGCTGAAAGCCATTGGGAACACCCTGGGTGAGAGGAACATCCCAAGCAGAAGTTAAGTGATTTTGTAATTCACTTAGGGAAACATACAATTAGTCTGTGTGTCCTATAAATCATCTTTAAAACAGCTCATCATGCTTTGCCCTTCGTTTTTAATAGAAAAATTAACTGCCTCCTCAGTTCTCCACTTCCTGTTTAAAGTGAGATTAAGTAGTTCTGTGGTACAGTTTTTTTTTAATATATTTATTGTTGTTATTTGTGATAAAGCCCAGGAGGAAGTATAACATGCTCTTCTTTGTCAGTCAGATCTCAAACGGAGTGATTGGACTGATGCCTAAGCTACTAGCCAAACAGCACGGTTTCAGATATCTAAGTGGGCACAATGTTGATATGGAGTCGAGGACACATGGGTCCCACTCCTGGCTGTGGGACTGATTGTGCAGACTTTGCATAATCTCTCTGTGCTTCGGTTTATTCAACCATAAAACAAGGAAGTTGAATTGTAGGACCCAACTTTTTGATTCTCATTTGCTTAATGGAATAATTTCAATCTGACTAATAGGAAAACTCTGACTAATTGGAAAGAACAAACGATTTACACTTGGTACGTTTATCTCACAAAGGATTACTGTGAACACTCATCTAAGAAGATAATCTCTTGGAAATGTGAGCGATTAGGAAGTTAATATGGCACATGCCATGGATTTAAGAAATGGTATCTTGGGACTAGTCTCACCATCATTGAAGTGCGTAGAGTGCTGTTATCAAGAGTTCCCAGATTTGGGGGCATCATTACAATAGAAAAGTTTGTAATTACCACAATTAAAACTGAATGTCAGGACTATGGAGCCTGATAAAAATATATACTGTTCAAGGGGTACAGCCAATTTCTCGGGACACTTTCTCTCAGAATTTATTTTTCCACTTCTTAGAATTATTCTTACATATATGTAAAGGTAGCCTGTACTTTTTTAATTAATCAGGTACATCAACTGGGTTTTCATGGTTGCAAGAAATGGAAATTAACTCCAGTGGTCATCAGGCTGCAAGATAGCCCCCCATCACCTTTGCACCCTAATATCCACACCCTTGTATATATAGACCTTCCCACATGGAATCAAGACCAACACTGTGTGGCCAATAGAATATAATACAGATTGTAGCGTGTAGCTCCCATGGCCAGGTCATAAAAAAGCATTTCAGCTTTACAGTGGTCTCGTGGGTACTCCCTCTGGAGGAAGCCTGCTACGATGCCATGAGGATGCTCAAGAGGTCCATAAAGAGCAGAGCTGAGGCCTCCTACCAACAGCCAACACCAACTTGTCAACCTTTGAGCCACTTTGGAAGCAGTCCCTCTTCCTCCGGTCAAAGTCACCGAACACTGCAGGTTGGCCGACACTGGACTGACCACAACCTCTTGAGAGATCCTGAGCCAAAATCACCAACTAAGCCATCTCTCAACCCCTCATCCATGGAAACTGTGTGAGATGATAAACATTGTTGTTTTAAGCCATTAATTTTTGGGGTAATTTATTCTGCAGCAATAAATAACAAATATACAGTACTAACAAAAAATATATATAAATAGAAAGTAATGTGTTGAAAGGAAATTCAGAAGACCAGAGCATTATAGGAAACACCAGAAAAGATACAGGGACTGAGGATAACTCAGGATTTAGAAAGCAGGAAAAAATGACTTTCAGATTATAGCTGTCAAATGAATTGGTAATGACCATTTTTAGTTCCTTTTACATGCTGCCTGACACTCTATTAGAGATTCCAGGTACAGAAGGTCTGGTCAACTTAAATACACATTTTTTTTCAATTCTTGACCAAGGAAGAATGGAGTACCATGATTGACATTCCCATTAAGAATGTGTGCAGTGAGAAACTTACAGTTCCTCAAAGGAAAATCAAGGTGTTATTGCCAAAAAAGGAGTTATGGATATGAGTAGGCAAAGGAAGATGTGTCAACCACCAATAGCCTGATAAGTTCTGGAAATTTCCAAGTGGCTTGGTAATATCAGAGTCCATCCAACCCTGTATAGAACAGCCATATTCCTGCATAGAATTTTTTTCAAACAATATACTCAAAAGTATGATGCCATTAAAAGTAGTAAGAAAGAAACAATAAGTAGAAATTTAAATTTTGTAGATATAAGGGGTGATCTTCATTTTCAGTGATTTTCATAATCTCTATATTCGCATAGGCTCTACTCGGTAATCTAAAATATGATAGATTCTTCTTTCTTGGTCAAACAGGAACACTGGATCAGCAAATAAGGCATGAGGCAGCTCTCAGCCTTGTGCTCTTCAAGGACCTAGGCTAATGGAGGCCTTGCTTTCTTTAACACATGGCTTCCAAGCAAGATGTTCCTGTGAAACATCCCCATTTCAGCCAGTCAGAGGGGGAAATATCATAGAGAAGCACACATATAATTTTATATGGTTCAGTCTTGTAAGCATGCCCTTCATTTCTGCTGGCATTCCATTGGCTAAAGCAGTCACATAGCTTCACCAAACTATAAGAGGTAACTGGGAAATGTAGTCCCTGGCCAGGCAGCCACAAGGACAACATGGACATTTTGGGTGACCTGCTAGCCATTTCTGCTACATATAAATCCCTTGGCCACTCCTTGTTGTTCATCAACCCAGTATGGATTACATTACTAGTTTCCTTGGAGAGTAATCAGAACCCTTGCTCAGTGCAATGTACACACAAATGAAATCCAGGGTCACCTCAAGATATTTATAAATTAATAGTTGGTTTCAGGACATGCCTCTGGAAATACTGCTTAGGGCTCACAGTACTTCTGATACCATCATCATTCTAGGAATCTTAGAATGATTTTTTTCAATCCTGTACAATAAAACGTGAGATGGAAGCTTGTTCTCATGGCTTCTGCATTGGAAAATGTGACAGATCTAGTCATCACAGCACGTCTAGCTAATGACAGATTTGCTTCATTAACTGTCCCTTCAGATCCAGGCTGGCATGAGGCCTCTGAACCTAAGGGTTATTTTAGTCTTTAGAATCTGTGGAGGAATCTTGGCTCAAGATACAGAATTGGCTAAAGATACAAAAAAAAAAAAAAGTGTTGAGTCTACTCAATGCCACGTATTGCACACACTGCCATGTAGAAAAAACATTCAGGCAAAATCATGAGTTTGGGGTCCAGGAATGCCAAATTCTCTAAAATTCATATGGCTATTCAAATATAGTCATGGAGGAAGTCACCTACGTAAAAATAAAATCTTGGGTTGAAATTTGTGCAGTGTGTGTATGGGGGGATGGTGGAGAGAGGTTGCTGGGGCATTTAAGGACTAGATCCTTAACTGCTGTTTCTTCATGCCTGCTTTATCTACCATTAAATTACTCCATGGAACATAAAAATTTAAGTCACTGAAACTAGCAATTTTAGGGCAAAGTATGTAGACTTGCCTTAAAATAAATTACCTACCTAGGCTGTATTACATTTTGTAACTGGATGTCATGAGATGCTTTTCAGAGTCTCATTAAATGAATGTCTTGATTGTGTGAATAATAAAATTTAGAAGAGGGTGATTAAAATATAATTATATTTCTGAAAGAATGAGTCCCTAGTCATTGAGCGTAGATTAGGGGGAAACCATCCTACAGACCTCACCAGAGGAAGAACGAATTCCCATCAAAAGGGGCCTGTATGCACGTTTATCGAGTGCTCATATGACCTTGGAACCCTGAGACCAGTTGCCTTTCCCTCCCTTCACTTCTCTTCCCCATGAAGAAGTGAGAACATCCCCCAAACAAGCCAGGAGATGTTTGATCCCTTCATTCTTTTTCATTTCTTTCCATGAATAATATTGAATTACTTATAAATTTCAAAAATTAGTATTTAATATCTGCAATGAATAATATTTAAGGGAAGCAATAAAAAATGGTTTACTGTTTCCTACTGATAACAGCTGAATAGTCATATGGCTGTACTACACTGTCATAGTCAAAGGAGCTAAATCAGCAATGCTTCAGAAAGTGATCTGCCTCTTAGATAGCAGTTCTACCACACTTTGGGGCAGCAATGCCTGCTTAAAAGTGAATGGGAAGTAGTGATTCTATAGCATCTTACTATGCTGATGGACAGTGACTATATTGGGGTATGTGGTGGGAACTTGAAAATGGAGGGAATCTAGTAACTACAGTGTTCTTCATGTGATTGTATATTAATGATAACAAAAAAAAGGTGAATGGTAATAGGGAGATACATCCCTGACTCCAGCACGAATGTTGTAAGAGAGACTGATAATAACTTATACTCAGATGAGGTATTTTTAACATGTCAGGAAACGATGATATTTCAGTCATTTATTCTCACTAGCATCTGTGGGTTGGCTGGGGGGTTGGTGGGCCTGGTGGGGGTCTCAGTTGTCAGGTCTGCTTTGAGGTAAAGATCTGGCTTCACTTAGCTCATCCCTCAAGGCTGGGCTCTGGTCTGCCCTACGTGCGATTCTTTGGAATCAAGAATTGAGGGCATGTCATGGTGTGGATAGAAGTGCCAGAAATTAAGCAGAGCCTCCTAAGACCTAGACTCAGAATTGTCACAGTTACTTCTACCCAGAAGGCCAAGCTGTCCCACTCAAGAGTGGGGAAGTATCCACTCCACCCATGATGAACAAAGAAAGGATGGGCACAGGGAGAGATGTCGAATCAGAGTAAAAAATTCAATCTAAAACAGTATATAACCTAATAAGCCAATAAAGTCCTACAAAGTAGTGGAGTGTATTCACTTATATGTATAAGTAGATATTTTCCATAAAATATATACCAGCATTTAATACCATCCTAACAGGGTAACCTGATCTCCCTCAAAACCAGGTTTCGATGGTCAGCAACTTTGTAAGACTCAATTATGATGAATTCCATGTAATTATTTCTAACTAGGGGTGCCAGTGGCAAGACCTCTTTTTGAAGAGGTTGCACATGGCTGGTTCTCCTGCATAAATATTTTAAAAACTCCCAGTTATTGAGATATTAAAAAATTTTGTATTTGCCTTAGGAAACAAGACTTTGAAACACCCAATATCCTTTTTCCAAATGTATTTCTTTTTTTAAATTCCTCGATTCAGAGGGAGGTCTCACACATGTTGATGCAGCTCAGTGTAGGGTGGCAGATAAAGGTCTTTGGATGCATTTCGTGGGGACGCTTTGGATTTATTGAAGTGGACTTTGCCTGGTATGTGTTAGCAGGTTTGGGTCTGGAGCTTTAGCTCCCATTCTAGATGAAGCATGCTTGGTTTTCCTCCCCCTGAAAAACTAGGCTGTTAGTTCTGCTCACTCTCAGGGTTAATAGACAAGCCAGGTTTTCCTAGCCTCTCAGAGGAAAGGTCCTTTGGGTACCAGTGACAGGAGAGACGGGACAGCCCTCACGTCTGCACCTTCCCTCTCTCCATGTCACACTCCTTGGTATGTGGCCTCCTGTGGAGACTTGTTTCAGGGTTGGGTGTCAGTCATTTATACACAATAATGAGTCATTTCTTTAAAGGATATTAACTTTTAAGACTCACTAAAAGATTATGAAATGGAAAACTTTACCTGCAGCAGTTAGAAGTCACTGACTAGGTATAAACAAAGAAGAATGTGTGGATTTAAAATCTAGAATAGGGACAAGCTATAGAAAACCAAACTCTATGTATATGACATATATATATATATATACACACACAGAGACACACACATATATATACACATACACATATACCTATTATATGTTTTATATATATAATATATGTACAAGTTATGTAATTTATAAAAATTAAGTAATTGAAATTCAATAGGTAGAAATGCTCTTATTAGAAGAAAACATACAAAAAGCTACTTATTAAACACTGTTATGTTGCTATGGGGATAAAGGGAATGAGGATGGAGGATAGAGATAAAAAGAATAAATGAAAGAATGAACAAAAGATGTGGGAGAATTATGATAATATGCTAGCAAATGAAGAGTATGATCCACCCAATCTCCTGCACATGAGATCAAAATTAAGACAGAAAAGGGAGGCAAGGAAGGAAAAAAGGAAGTTTTGTATTCTTGTTGTAGCATTTCCAGGTGGTAAACTGGAAGGAGGGACAGGCCTATTCTGGTGCTGGCTGGCTGGTGGATCCACAGCTGCTAGAATAGTACCTACCACATAGTAAGCACTTAGTAGCTACTTGTTGAATTGAGCTGCATAGAATTTAATTGCCTTGAGAAGGCAGTGTTGCCTGAATCCTTGAATTCTCAACCAGAAGACAATGTCAGAAAGGACAGGAAACCCTTTGGTCTGTCTGTTGGCGGATATGCTCTCTTTTTGCTTGAAGTGAACCCATTCCTCTTTTTTCCCTATGCTAGCTTTTCTTTGGGTGGGGAGGGGCATTTCCTCTGAGGCTCCACCTCACCTTACTCTTATCCCATGTAATGTGCAAGAAACTAGATTTTCCTTATTTAGTCGTCCCTGAAGGTGAACACGTGACTCAAGCTCTGCCATAGGAGAGGGCATCAGGGGTGGATATATGACCCAGTTTGGAACAACGTGAACTCAGTTCTAAGACAGTCTTTTGGAAAATACTGAGAAAAAACTGTTGTGTTTCTGTGGGGATTTCTATAGGATACGTAAGGTTTGGAAGCCTAGGACAGCCATGTGAAGAAAGCATGTCTGAAAGTTAGCTAACGCAGAAAAGAGAGAGAGAGAGACTGAGAAAGAAAGAGGGAAATGGAAGGAGAGATTTTGGATCTTTTTTGCTTAAGCAGATTTAATTTGTACTTAAAATCACTTCAAATCTTAGGAGTGGTGGTTACCATATCCCAGAGTGACTGCACCCCAGGGAGTGCTTGCTTACCCTCCAGTTGATCTTCCCAGAGCTCATAGTGACAAGAAGTCCCCACATCTCCAGGCCACCTGGCCCTCCATACAGATTGGACTGTCAGGAAGGCTTATCCAATGTCTCTCTTTCTCAGACTTCCTGGTGTTGTTAACTCTTTCAGACTTATGGCTGCATACACCAGTTTAATGCAGCTTTCAGCCATCACGTACCCCTTTCATCTCTTCTGCAATGCAATACCATTCCCAGATTCAATTGTTAACCACAATTTCTCTCATCCAATAAACCAGTCTTAATAAACCTGCCTCAGCTACACTCTCTGTGCATATAGACTGTCTCAATGTTTATTTATACATAAAAAATACCCTAAAACACAGTGTCTTAAAAAGTAATAAGCACATACTGTTGTTTACAGGGCTAAGGGCCAGCTGGCTGGCTCTTCTGGTCTTGACTGAGCTCATTGATGCATTTGTGGTCTGCTGTAGATGGTGCAGGCATCTCTGCTGATAGTGAATGGATCATCTAATGTATTTGGGGGTCAGTGTCTATAGGAAGGTCTTGACTGAGGCAACTGAGTTCTTTTCCTGTGGTCTCTCACTCTCCAGCAGGCTAATCAAGGTTTGTTCATGAGGTCGAAGGAATTTTCTGAAAGAGAAAATCACGCATGGCCTGAGGAGGCCTGGACTGAATGGACCATTATTTTCCCACTTCTTATTGGTCCTAGCAAGTCAGGAGGCCAGCGCAGATTCCATGGGTGGTGAAATAGACTCCACCTGTTAACTAGAGTGGCTTCAGTCACACTGCAAAGAGTATGGCTTCAGGGTGGGGTGGAGCACTGGGGCCAATTTTATAGTCAGTGTAAAGCCAAGATTGAAACAATAAGCAAATCCCTTAGGAGTTTGATTTCATGGAGTGACATTCTGTTTGCATCTAATCTCAAGATCTTAATCATGATCAAGACTAAATTAAGTAAACTTGGCAAATCATAGCCTATCATCCTGTCTCTTTGAAGAGTAATTTAGAAGAAATGTAGAAAACAGAAAGGCACAATGTCTACCTCAAATTCACACTTTGACATGCTGTGTTGAATTGGGGCTTGGTTGAGGGAATAGAATGACTTTGACTCATTTTAAGATGTGCTGAGTAAATATCTTCTGTTTACTTCCCAGCAGGAGCAAGTTATCAAAACCTAACTGTGGAGACAGCAGATTTGTAAATAATGCAAGATCTTCTCTAGTATTCAAAAAGCTGGTATGACCTTAAGTCCACATTAGAGGGCAATTTAATACTTAACAAATCCCTTCAACTACAGATAGCTCTCTTATCAAAGAAGGTTTTCTCTTCCATAAAACAGTCATTCATTTATCTATCGGACACATTTGCAAAGTACATCTTGCATAGAATAATATCAATAAACCACATAATACAATGAATTAATGATTGTGACTTGGAAAGGCAGAGTAGGATTTATTTAGCCTTTTTTTTTTCTTTGAAAAATAACCACATATCAACATGATGTCTGAGCTGGGAAGAGCCTGCCAGGTCTGTGATGGCTGGATATAAATGTCATGTCAGGCCCTCGCCTAATGTTTGCCAGGAACATGGGCTTGGTGTGGCTTCTGGTCTTGCCTGGCACAGTGTTACTTGGGCTGCAACACAGAGCTTAACTTCAGTACCTTAAGTCCTCTAGCATTTGACTCTAAAATACTCTTAACTCATAAATAATCTTTCAGAACTTGGCAGAAACATTCAAAAAATCTTTTCACCCCTTTCTGGAATAAGCCAAGTGGAAGATGTATCTGCTGCTGGCATCACTGGATTGGTTCCTGTGGAGTCTGTCAAAGTGGATGCACAGAGCCACATATCCCATAAATTTAAGGCTTTTGTAGTAGGAATTTTAACTATATAGATTTTTGCCCTTACATATTAAGCTCTGAGTAATTTTGCTTAGATAAAAAGGCTAAGGTGAAAGGACCTGGTTACATTAGAAATAATGCCTAATCTCCCATTATAACCCTAGAGAATTCTTTCAACTGCTCTGAAATTATTTGTCAGTCAGTGAAATGAGAATACTGAATAGGTCAATTATGAATGTTCCTCTTAGATTTACAAGACTATATAGTTATACTGTTTGTGTGAACCTCAGCCACCTTGCCATTTGGGAAGGTTGAACTCAGTGGCTTTATTTTGCACATGAGAATGCTGAGGTCATAGCCAAGGTGAGGTTTTTAAGAGTAGAATCTGATATGGGGACTTGAAGAGCTGTTAAAAAGTCTTCCAGATTTCACCCAATTCTTCTTTCTGCAAATGTCAACAGCACATTGCTATATAGAGCTAATGGTTCCCAAAGATGCTTTGATCATACCAAGATATTTAGTCAAGTCACTACCACCCCGGGGGGATCAGTTCCTATCTAAGAGCCTCCCAGATGCAGGAGCTCTTTCAAATGCATGTAAGTGAACTAAACAAAGCTGTTTGGCCTGGTCATTAGTACAGTTACCATCACAGAGAAAGGAAGACACATAAAACCACAGTCCATAAGACCTTGACCTCTGCGGGTCTTGATTTCCTTATCTGTAAAATGAGAGGGCAGACTAGACGATGCCCCAAGGTCCCTTCCTGCTCTGAAGTTCTGTGATCTCTTTTACTAGCAAGATTAAAAATTGAGTCATAAGTAACAGTAAATATATCCGATATTTCTTCCCCTTTTTAGACACATTAAGTCAAGTGCAGATTGAGTCATTGCATACTAATTCACTTTTATTATCCATCCAATATTGTAATTAAACATTTATCTATTAAGTGCCTATTTTATGGAAGATACTAGGAACACATCAGTTTGCCTAAGAACTCCTGTATGAAATGTGGGCACTCCAGGACCAATAAACCATATTACCCAGACTTCTCAAGCTTACTAGAGCCAGATTTGGGGTTTCCTAGGAATGCAGTAAGCCCAACAGAATCTCCTTTCAGGGAAGGGCCCCTCATGGGAAAGAATGGCTACGTTCTCTTGAATTATGTAGTGAGCAGTTTTGGTCCACCATTAAATCCTCTTTATCAAACCAGTTTACCTATATTCCAGCTGCTGGGGGTACTGAGTACTAATTGCTCACCCTTATCTCCCACTCCCTTGGCCCAAAGTGCCAATATTCCCACAAGTTTATTTGCCCAATCTGGGCATTTTACAGGTAATACCTAACTGATGGGGATAATCCAAGGCCAGCTCCTTGTGTCTAGGTGAGACAGATTCTGGTGTATGCCACAGAGCTGGCCATGGGATCAGGCAGAGGCTGGACTTCAGCTGAGGCCACATCTTCACCTTGCTCCTCCTTCCGCTCCCAACCCCTTTCTCCCGAGAGTCCTCCCTCAGTGAACCGCATCCACCCAAATTCCCTTCTCAGGATCTGCTTCTAGGGAACTTGACTTCAGACCCCAGAGGCACATGGCTCTTCCCCAAGATTCAGGCACTGCTTCCTGAGAATATTTTTAGGTTATAATGAGACTCCGTAACTGTCTGAGTCTTTCCACATTCAGGAGGCTCTATGGGATGAAGGGAGGCAGCCTCCCACTCCTTCAGGAATGCGAAGGCATGTTGGTAAGTCATTCTGGACCTACACATAATTTTCCTCAGACCACAGTCGGAGCAAACAGGACTTGCATGTTGAGTGGAAGCTCTCAAACCCCCAGAGTTGCAAAGCAAATGAAGACAGAGCTCCTCCTTAAGACACTAAATCTCTGGTCTGGCCCTTCACTCTGGTCTCCTGTTAAACAAATTCTGACTCAGAGAGGCCATCCAGAGGGCAGGAGTATCTGGTGATAGGTCACAAAGCTAGGACATCTACATAAAGCCAGGATATCTACACGGGAACTGAAATCCAGTTTGAGACCTTCCTCCTCTTTCCATTCTCATGTTGTTCCAAGACAGTCTCTGGGGCAGTGGGGGCTGTAGCAGGTGGAAAGCAGAGACAGCCTTTGAGGGAGACTGGATTGTTTCCAAAAGCCAAAGCACCAGGAAGGAGAAACGACTGGTGGCCATAGAGCAAAAGAAAATGCTGAAGCCTGGCCCTGCCCAGGAAGGGCCTCCCCCAAGTAGGGACCTAGGCAAATATGTTGTCCTACAGGAAATTGTTGTGAGGAGGTGGCAAAGCTATAAAGAGAAAAGCAGGGACACTGGATTTAGGGGTTACAAAAGCTTAGATGGTGGACCCCTGAGATTCTGTGTGGGCTGATGAATGAAGACCAGGCAACATTCTACAGTGCCTGAGGTGGCCTTAGAGCAAGGACTCCGGAGCCTGCAGCCTGGATTCAGACATTAGCCTAGAGACTTATCTGCATGGCCTTGGGGAGGTCAGTTTTGACATCTCTGGGACTGTCTCCTCACGTACAGAACAGCAATAATGGAACCTGCCTTCTATGGTGATGAGTGCCAACTGCTCCAGAAAAAGTGCATAGAAGCATCTGTGAACCAAAGGCTTTTGCACCGCTTAAGATCCCAGACGTCTGGTATTACCCTGGACTGGGCTATTTTTCCCAGCTTAGAGAAGTGAGATCTTGGAGACAGATTTTTAACTGAGTAAAATGACCTTTTATTAGTAAGCCCATTCATAGCCACCACAGCAATTTTCTGCCAAGGATGCTGTCGCTAAAATACTGCCTCTGGTTTCATTATAAATTTACTTATTTCTTATTCTGAAGCTTACTCCTTTCAATATATTATTTGTGTATATGTCTTTGAGCCTTGAAAACAGATAGAGAGAAAGAGAAAGAGCAAGGGTCTTAGGTTCTCCGGGAGAACTCATGTGCTAATGCATTCTGAAGGAAGCAGTCATGCTGTTTGCTGTCCAGCAAGGAAGTTGTTTACTACAAGGAAATGACAAAGGCTAGAGCAGGAAGCAGGAAACTGAAAAGAGGAAATCATTTTATAAGCCCCTAAAAAATATATACAGCTCGAAGTTGATGAAAAGTGAAGCAGGAGAAGAATGCCTGATGTGATAGGTTTTTCTGAAAGTTAAAGCTTCTCACATGGTCAGTACTTACTTATCTCTGCTGTTTCTTTTTCTTCATGTTGCTAATTTTTTTTTTTTAATTTTAAAGAAAATTTTAATACTTTAACATATGGAAAAAGAATTTCATGAAACTAATAAGCAAAACATAGCCAGAGTAGCTATATTCATTTCAGACTAAAGAAATTCTCTGACCACAAGCATTGTTAAGGATACATCACTACATAATAATAAAAAGGTTCAGTGCACCAACAAACAACTACAGTTCCAAAACATACATGCCTCAAAATTTAAGAAGCAAATATTGCTAGAACTGCAGGAAGAAAGTGACAAATTACCATTATAAAATGTGTTTGTGGAAGGGGGAGAGTTCAACATACCTTTACTAAACAAGAAACAAAATAAGTCAAGCAAAGAAAAAAACAGCAACCGTAGCTATACAAGAATTTGAACAACACAACACACAAGTGTGACTTGATACATATATCTAGAATGGATCCAATAATTAGAAAATACGCATTCTTCTCAAGCACAAATGGAAAATTTACAAAGAGTAATAAAGAGAAAGTCTGTACAGTTTTACAGAAATCTAACACAGGTTCCATTATCTAAACACAAAATAATGAATAACAAAAAGATAAACAAAAGCTCCTCTATTTGGAAATTAAAGAAAAACTTCTGAAAATGGATCAAAGAAGATATCATAGTGGAAAATTAAAAATACACATAAATGAATAATAGAAACACCATATTTGAAAATCTGTAGGGATATAGCAAAAGTAGTAATTCATGAAAATTTAAAGACTTACATGCTTATTTTAGAAAAGGATAAAGACTGAAGTTTAAGTGTGCACTTAGGAAGTTAATTAAAAGAAGATAAAAGGAAAGAAGGAAACAATCATGTTGCTAATTTTTAAAGGGCAAATCTAACTGCTTTAGCATCTTCAAAACCCTATTGTTGGTCAACAGCTGAAAGACTCGTGAATTTGAATTCTGCAAAGGATAAAATCAACAGAAACTCTGAGAAACATGCAAGGAAAAAAACTCCAAGGACTTATTAGAGATTTTACAAACCAAAGGTAGGTTCCTTTTTTTTTTCCTCCTTATTCCTTTTGCATGATCACAAGCTCATCGAGAGCAGAGAGCAGAACCCAAGGTTCACACATATATTTACTTAGTTAGCAAGACATTCCTATTTTTATAGCTCAAAGTTCTTAACTTTCTTGTTAGCAAATGTTAACAAGGTTTGAAAAGTATAAAGTGAGCTGTGGCATGTAAAAAATTTTGGCCTATCCCGGCTACTTCTTTTTTTATACCTATGTTCAATGAAAATGTCCTACTGACAGGCAGAATGTCTGGGCAACTTTATAGATAGTGTTCTCACCTCAGGGCCACAAGGTCACAGATTTGTTCCTGATTCTATTTTAAAAACACTCAACAATGGCAAGTTTGTGTGTGCTTTTATGAGAGGGAGCTGTTTTATACGATCCAAGATCTTAAAGATACTCCAAGGAATCTTGCATGTATGCTGGGCCATGGATTGGAAGGCTGCTGTGGTGCTTGCTGTAAAATCGGGGAGTGTCGTCGAATCACAAGCGAAGACTGACTGTAATAATACTCAGACACTGTGTCTACGCAAGGCCAAAAAACACTTTGATTTCATGGTGGTGATCAAAGTGCTTGAAAGGCATTTCAACCTGCTGTTCCAGCGTACCTTTGCCAATGGTCATAAAATGAAACAAGGCAAAGGGAAAAAAAAAATAAAAAATAAAAAAACAGACCCCACTCAAGTCATGCAGACATTTTATAACTATTTTAGACACTGCAGGCCTCTCCCTCTTGGGTTGTGCATAAAATACAGCCTTTGAGAAGTTGCTTTCAGAATCCCCAAAGGCCCCCTTAAGCAGGGAAGTGAAATAAACCATCAACACCCTAATGAGCAAACACAGGGGCCCTCCTAGCAGGAGGGTATGCAGCCGGGTGGTTGCCATGACTTTCTGAGGTATGTTGACAAAAGAACAAAACAGTCCAAATCTGATTCGAAGGTCCATTTACCACATGACCTGAGACACTGGATTATCTTTCCTGAGTCTGCATGTTGTTCTATGATGAAGACAAGGATGAAGGTTTCCACAAGTCAAACAATTCACCATTCAAGAACTTCAAATGGAATGGGTAACTTAAAATGCGGCAGCTATCCACTGTTTTGTGTAAATGATACACATGCACAAATGTCTCTCTCACCCAAGGCTGCCACACACAGTCTTTGGTGTGGATGACTGCCCCAGAATTGTGTACCCTCGTGGGTCTGTTCCCACCTGTGACCAAGGAGTCCAAGTTCCCCAGCCCAGTGGTAACCACTGCTACCTATGGCATTACAAAATCTTGGGATGTTCCATGCATATACAAACATATACACACTCTCTCACAACTTGCTTTCGTATACATTATATTCCAGATCATAATTCAGGGGTGTGTGCTAACAAAGTCAAGAAGCTGATTACCTTCAATCAACTTCCTCTTTAAGTCATCCCATCAGCCAAGTCCTACTCCTTTATGGAAAGCAGCCATCTAAAATAATATCTAATTCTGCAACCCTGCCCTCACAATGTGCATGCAAGTTTTCAGCTTTCCTTCCTCTAAATGCTGTTTTTCAAACATGCCCATGTATAACCACCACAAGTAATTATTAGACCATTCTGCCAAATTGTCGCAAAGCCAAATTCTTGTGGTAAATAATGTGCTCCCACTGGCACTGTAACAGCCAAATGGCCCCTTCAGCTTTGAGTGTCTTTCCAACTCTCTGTTAGGGGATAGAAATCAGCCAGGTTTGGAAAGTCTCATCCATCCAAAGAGATCACAGGAAAGACAAATGCCTGAAACATGTCAGGAAGCAGGAGGATTCACTTTTAGACTATTTTATATGGAATGTTCTAGATTAAGTTGCAGAGCCTTTGTGTAATTAAGGGAAGTAGTTATTAGTTATTCCTCCCACTTGATTAGAGTTCTACAGTTCACAAAGCATTTTCTTTTCCTCTAAATAATCTCATTTGAGCCTTTGAGGTGACAAGGTTATGGTGATTCCCACTTTGTAGATGAGGAAACTGAGGCTCCCAGGGGTCAAGTGACTTGCTCAAGATCTCACAGCTATAATATGTCAAACTTATATTAAAACATATAGTTAGTTCTACTTTTACTGCCATAGTGACTTTGCCTTGTCAAAAGAATTTGAACAACTCATTTAAATCTTAATTGGGTAAGGAAGGAAGCAGCATATTAGAATCATCTAAGGAATTGCTAAAAAAGTCAGGTTCTTGTTTCCATGCTTCTCCTCCTGGAAATGAACATGTGTCTCAGAATGAGGGCTGTGAAATAAATTTTGAAAACATTCCTCAGATAATTCTAATATGCATAGCTTGGTTGAAAAGTTACTAAATCAAGTTTTTCTCTTCTGAAAAGGAGGCATCTGCTTCCCCGAGCTTGCTTTGGCCAGTACGTTTTGGAGTGCTATCCTCACCATACCTATTATATGAAGGACCATGACTTTCATTCAAGTCTGCCTTGAAAATGGAGAAACTGATGGTATAAAAGGGGGGGAATAGACAATGTTAACTTTTGGGTGACTGCTATGAAGAGAGCATTAGTTTAGACCATGAATAAGCATGTACAACATTGTGCAGTATCCATATCTAAAGTAACTGAACAAAGAGATGATGTGTGGGTGTATTCTTAACCAGTTAACTTTTTACCTCCCTAGATGGTGGCAATTTGTATCCTCATGGTCATTTCAAACCTGTGGAGAAAAATGGCTCTCTCTCTATTCCTGTCTTTGTAGTGTGACTTTGCAGCTCCTCCCACCATAAGGTAGAGTCTCTGGCCACTCCTTAAATCTGGGCTGGCCATTATGCCTTTTTTTTTGTCCAATAGCATGTATAGAAGTATTGTTGTGCCAGCTCTAAGCCTTGACCTCAAGGAGTTCTTGCATTTCCACTCCTTCTCTTAGACCCTGCCTAGCCATGTGGTCAAGCTGGACCAGTCAATTGAAGGGTGGTTGGAAGATCAGAAAAAGGCAAGGAGCCATTCCAGCTGGGGTCACTCTCCACCAGCCCATCCTAGCACACCTGATTGGCCACAGAGCTATGAGGAAGTGGAACCATATTGGAAGGTGCTTCTACCTCTTGATACAAAGTCACAAATTTGCAATGGCATATTGCAAAGGTGTGAGGATACAGGGAAGGATGGAGAATTGCAGTTATTTTGCACAGCCTACCACATCCCACATCTATTGCATGGAGTGGCTATGTGTATTAAACAACTAAATACATGTGAAACATTTAGAGCTGGGTATGGCACTGAATCAATGCTCAATAAATATGAATTTTTATTACTGCTCCTAAAATGCATACCCTAACATGTAGATGGCATAATTAATGCCACCATGCCCCTTACTCTTAGGCATTGATATTGACAATTCTCACACAGCAGGGGTTCAATCTAGTGACACACACAGGAACTCAAATGAGAGAAAATGCAATCAAACCATGACATATTGAGTATTGATATACCTCTAAGCATCTTCCTTTCCTGAATGAAAGCATTTGATAGCCCTCCCCCTCAGAGAAATATATACCACCTTCTCTAACCAGACTTTGACCAAAGGTTTCAATGATAAAGAACTGAAAGAATTTTTTTGTATTATTTCTCAATCCATTGTCTTGCTGTCATGAAATTGCTGAATAAAAGCAGAAAATATAAAATCCACTGAAGAAATAAGCCCTGAATGACATGTGGCAGGGTTTCCAATTCTTAGGGTAAATGTCAGATCAGCTCATTCCTCTGGAGACAGCTCACATCCCAGGCTGTCCTGCTCCCTGGGACTCATAAAGCTCCTATCTGCAGGTTACAGGTGAGGCCCTTACTTTCCTTGAGAACAACAGCCTGTTTATTTCCTCTGTGGCTGTAAAGTGACTTTATTGGACTTCGGTATCTAAAGGAAACAGAGCTCTGGGTCAGAGGGCATATTCAGAGAGCTGCTGACCCCATTTAGAGTCCCAGACTTCAAGGAGGGGGTTGGGAGATGCTCTTGAACTCTTTAAATCTAAGATAAAGGTCTTCAAAGAAGCCTCCTGGTTTGATCACTGTTGTTGCAGGCAAGATGCATTTACATAAAAAGTGCTTAGAAGATGGAGCATGATCAGTTATTACTGAGCAGCACTGCCATGTGATCAGCAGCATGTCTGTTACATTGTCCTAGGGGAAAACCATTTCTGCCTGTCACAGTGGGATTCTGTGTCTGACAAGTCCAAGGAGTGGTTGATTTCAACATTTGTCCCCATTATACCCTAACCTCTTGACAAATTTAGGCAGGTAAGTCTCAATCTGAAGAGAAAAGTGTTTGTTTATGTGATCAGAGAAACACATATTCTACTCAAAGTATGATTCAACTTACTGGCTTAATTCTAGGTCTGTGTTTCCTAAAGTCTGGACTGTGGCATGACAGTCTGGAGGCAGGCTCCGGGAGCAGATAGTTCTTTGGGGGAATGGGTTGGAGGAGCACTGGATACTTTCCACTTTCCACTTTTGTGTCTTCACAGGATACTTAGGCATATTAAAGGCTTGGAGAAGTTATGCAGAGTAGAAACATGTTTGATACCAATCCAATGTTTTCACAAGACATATAGCCAAGGAATCCCCCTTTTGTTTTCTCTTTCAATTATGTAGAATAAAACATCTTGAGAGACCAAAGAGACTTTGAGAGATCAGTAGAGTTTCAGGAAATCAGAGTACCAGGATGTAGTTTGGAGGATGCTGTTTTAGGTATTTAACACAATTCAGCATCTTTAGAAAATGGTAGGTCCAAGTGTTAGGTGACTTTGATAGCTTCAGACTTTTAGTTATAAATTGTTTTATAACTCGGGCCTTCTGTTTGAAGAAATCTAAACAATGTGTTGGAAATAAATCTAAGTAAAAAATGTCTGAAGCAAACTGTAAGTTAAGGGACATATAACTAAGGTGCAGCATTGCTACAATGCATGGTGGATAAACTATGACATTGGGGACACTCTTGGTTCTAGAAACATCTGTGAAATGTAGGGGATTCTTCCCCACGATCACCCTTGTTCCTTATCCTACTTGTTTTATTTGCTTTCTTGCCAGACTCTTTGCTATCCCAACCATCTACTTTGTCATTCTGCAGCATGGGTATATACGGTCAACCTGGGTGAACACAAAGTTAGCACTCAAATGCCTTTGCGGACTGGCTTGCACATCTGTTCTTCCTGGTAGTCCCTTGCCTTATATTTTTGAGGCCCTGAGGTCAGATGCTGCTCTTGCTATGATTTTCAGTATTAAAAAACAAACAAACAAACCCTAAAGGGAATCACACATTTGTGATGTGGTTGAAGAGATTTTGATCAAGTTTCTTTCCTTTGGGCTGGAATTTTATCAGCTCCACTCATTTTGTTGTAACTCCTGATTGGGATTTTACATGTTTTTCTTTTAATAAGTGAAATAGAAAAATTAATAGACATGGTCTTTTCTTTAAGAACAAGCAATCCATATTGATGGTTTTGGAGACTTAAGGGTTAGAATTCAGTTCTCTCTCCACCTTTCTCTTTCATCTCTTCCTCCTCACTCTAGTTTATTTTTTCCCTCTGGCTCCCCAGTAGAGCATATAAAGAACAATTTAGCTCTATTTGTTGCTTGCTAGAGACACTGTTGCCTTAAATTTCATTTCACATGACTCTGACATTTATTTTCTACAACATAAATCAGGCTATGCAACTGGTTCCTCTTAGATAGTGATATAAACAGTGAGACCAAGGCAACAATGGAAACAAATGCCATTTTTAAGTAGTTGGTATTTCTTTTCTTTTTCATTTCTAAAAATGTTTTATAGAAATATGCCCTCAATTCACGACTGGACTCTAGCTGGTTTCTCTTTCACCCACCAAGATGAGTAAGTAAAGAGCCTATCATCAATTATGTCCACATATCTGATTCTCTGTTGGGTTAGTTAAATTGAGGCATTTATTGTGCTGTGGAAATTGGCAACATTTATACATGAAGAGAACTTTTTTTAAGTGAAAGTAGAAAGGAAGGTCATTGGAGGAATGGTCGTGTTCACAATTGTTGAGTTTTACCTGCAACAGACTGTAAACCCAGGATCAACTCTGCCATGTATTTACCAGCAAATTCTTTTTTAAAGCGTTTTGCATAAATTGTTCTTTTTTGTTGTGATTTCATGTTCCTTCACTGCTCTATAAGTACTTTCAGTAGAGGTGAACTCTGTGGAGTGCTTTTTTCTCCTTTAAAGAATCCATTTTAAATGACTCAGCAATCAATACTTCAATCCAGTGCCATCTCTTACTCAGTGAGTGTCTCATCCCACTGCTGGATCCACTTACTGAGATTAGCTTTATAACTAGGGGCAGGTGAGGGGGTTACAGAAGGACATGCGTCTGCTCATCTTACCTGAAAGTGTTAAGATAAGGTCCAAGTTGACTGAACTAGGTCACAGGGGTGTGTGTGTATGTATGTTTTCATTTGCTTGGTTTGCTTTTTAATGGAAGCTGTTTGATTACTAAAGAACAGATTTAAAACTCAGCTAATAGCCTGGTTTAATTTAGTTCTATTGAGGCTAAGTTTAAGGGCAAACTTGCAGTGTGCAGTATGTCATCTGCTAATGACCCAAAACTTGCTGATCATTGTAAAACATTCAATTCACCCAAAGAAGTTTTCAAGCAAGCTGGGGTGAAGGTGAAAGAGAACTTGTAAAAGTAGGGAAAATCCCTGAGAATAATGTAAAAAAATGAGGCCCATCACCAGAATTGATAATTCATTTAACTACTCACATGGTTTGGCAAATGTTTACTGAGAAGCTGTTTTGTGACAGACTTAATTCTTGAAGCAATGAAATAAAATTCCATCCCTCTAGATGCTGGTATCTTAGTGGGGGAGATGGAAAGATATAGATAGTTAATAGGTAACATAATTAATACAGATATAAAATATGTATCTATTTTGAGAGAAAAGATTGATGAAAAAAGTGTGAATAAAATGAAAGTTCCTGTGGCCAGGATTCTCACCTGGTCAGCTAGCTCACTACACACATGTGGGCAGTATGTTGCTATTGACTCTATATAAAGAGCCCTGCCCAGTGCTCTGAGTGACACGGTGGCACAGCTACAAGGCTGCAGGAGAGCAGAACAGAGGCTGGAATGGTGGCAGCACTGAGGACACAGGGCCAAAGGACAGCTGTGCAGGCAGAGAGGCCCAGAGGCAGAGACCGCTTGCTGTATGCAGACTCACTCTGAGTGAATGAAACTTTAGTGATTGACCTGCCACTGTGGAAATAAAGTTGGGTATAACCCTTGCACCCCAAGAATGTGCTACTGTCATTTCTTTGGTCACATTGAATCCATAGTGAACTTGCCCGGGGCTGAAACCCTCTGGCAAGACAATTGGCATAGTTGGCAGGATTCATTGGTGACCAAGGAAAAAGAACAGGTTGTCCTCCTGGAAGGAGTGTTTCAGCAGGCTGCACCTATGGACAGGGGGACATTCAAGTGTTCCCTATAGACATGAGGTACTGGGAAGGAGTGGAGGACTGGGGTCCACCTCAAGAGAAAGCTGACTGAAATGGCATCACTATGGACTGCTGTGGCCCAAGAAGAAGCAGCACAAGAAGGAGCAGCAGCCTGAGAAGGAGCAGTATGAGAAGGAGCAGTGTGGGAGCGCAGGCTGCTGGGTGCCGTGGGGCAGGTGAAGGATGCAGTGGAGCCATCAACCCCAGAAACAGAGGAGCGGAGGCTTGATAAACAGGTGGGGGTGGAGGCCCTGCTGGTGCCGGAGGCCTCAGCCCCTCCTAAGTTGAGACCCCACTAGGCTAAAATCTGGTAGAAAGCCAGAAGGACTTAGCAACTGTGGGTTCCTTCAGGAGAGGTGCAGCCCCCTCCTCAGTTGTGGAACATTCCGTACTCTGCTTCTATTCACAGGCTCAAGTACAAAAGAAAATATGGTGCTTCTTGAAGGAAGAATTTAAAGGGCCTTGTGAAGGTCATGAGAACCCAAATGTGGATTGGTTTGAAAAGGCAGGAGCAGAAATAAAGAAATTGGATGACTGGAGCTGTGGCAACTGAGACTGGAGCAGAGGTTCCAGCTGCTGAGGATGAAGCAGAAGGCAAAGATAAAGCAACAAGATCGGCCTGTGTGTCTGCAAGACTTTCTGCTGGAGAGGCTGGAGAAAGTGGGTATTGTAAGGCCCATCCATGGTCCTTTTGGTTAACTTCTTTGAGTAGAACTAGTTTGAATACAGCCAGGATGAAATGGATCTCCTCAAGTTTGAAGGTTATTATAATTTGTTGTAATTTTTGTTATTTGTATGTTGTCATAGATTATAGAATATAATTACAATGTTCCAGCTTCTTGCACAGGTACCACTGCAGAGGATTGAGGGCACATAGATTGAGAGGAGAGAATCTTGGAGGGGTGGAGTGTGGATAAAATGAGAGTTCTTGTGGCCAGGATTCTCACCTGGCCCTGGTCAGCTAGCTCACTACACACTTGTGGGCAATATGTTGCTATTGACTCTATATAAAGAGCTCCGCCTAGTCCTCTGGGCCACATGGTTGCACAGCCGCAAGGCTGCAGGAAAGCAGAGCAAAGGCTGGAGTGGTGGCAGCACCAAGGACAGAGGCCCAGAAGATGGCTGTGCAGGCAGAGAGGCTCACAGGATGGCTGTGTGAGCAGAGAGGTCCAGAGGATGGCTGTATGGGCACAGAGGTCCATAGTAGAGACCAGCTTGCTGCATGCAGACTTGCTCTGAGTGAACAATATTTTATTGAGTGACCTGCCATTTTGGAAATAAAGTTGGGTATAACACTTTCACCCCAAGAATGTTCTACTGTCATTTCTTTGGTCACATTGAATCCATAGTGAACTTGCCCAGGGCAGAAACCCATTGGCAAGACAAAAAGTACTGTCCTATATTATGGAAAATGTTCAAGAAAGCCATATCTGATAAGATCACATTTCAGGTGACAATTATTGGCATTTTGCTATCATCTCTTTGTAAGGGCTTAAAAAAGATAAATATAAAATTATAGATATAGTTGAAAAAAATTACATATATACATATGTGAAGAATATGTAACAAGTATTTTGTGCATATATTTCAAAATTTAATCTACATACACTATTTTCATTGTACTGTGTCTTCTTTCATTCAAGTTTTCTGCATTTATCAGGGTGAATCTACAGTGCAGTACTTCAGTCATGTTCTCTGGAATGACTACATCACAGTTCCTCTTCCTTTTTCCCCCTTGGTGGCCTTGCAGGGTGATTTGGTTTTCCACTGTCACAATGTCAACAAGCTTCTGTGGGTTTGCTTCCTTATATACATATGGGAGACTTTCCTCTGGGCATATATTTAGAAGTAGAATTACTACGTTATAGGGAAAGGGGATTTTTTAATGCAGACTGCCCCCACCCCCAGATGTCCTGAATCATAGTATCAAAGGGTAGAGCTTGGGCATCTGTACTTTATAAAAAGTTCTTTGGGAGATTTCAGATGCACCAATGTTTTGGAGCCCATAGCCTGAGTGCACACAACTCCATCCCACGCATGGACTAACACAGGAATGAGAGATGAATCAGCATTTCTTGGCAGTGCAAATCAGTTTTGGATGTCATCCCATTAAGCCTCAGGAGCAGGCACTGCTGGTGTCCTCCCAGATTCCCTTCACTGGCTTGGTCACCCATCTGCCAGCTGCTGTGGGTATTGGCTGCCAGACACTCAAAGATGCCCCATCTCCAGAGAACTGCCCTCAGCAGGAACCATCAGCCTGAAGGTTATTCCCCTTCCAGTATTTTCACCTAATGTTTGACTGACACCGGGGTGTGAAGATCTGGTCCTCCTACTTCAAGTGGAGACCAACTCCATGGTTCAGTTCATGTGGCAGAGCCCCCACCATGGGATCAGGCTAAGTCTAGACTCAGTCTTAGCCCATGTTCCTGACTCTTCCCACTTCCCTCTCCCTCTTTCTCCTGGAGGGTCCCATTTCAATATGTCATGTGCACCTGATGCCCTGGTTTAAGCCATGCTTCTAGGGAACCTAAACAAGACACCCCTTTGCTCATTTTTTTTGTTGTTATTTTATGTTTTTTCTAATTTTTCTTCTATTGCTTTTATTTGCCCTCTTTCTTTTTTGCTGCTCACTCACTCATACTTACCTGTTCCATCTCACCTGTAAAGGAAACAGAAAATGAAGCAACAATTGCCAGTTTCACTTACCTTTAAAAGATGCTCTGAGCTTGTTCTGAGGCAAAGACCTGAAAACACGTGACCCTTGAATTACATTCTGCAATCTGATAGCCTGGCAGGCTGATTACTGAAGGCCTGATCTTTTGGTTTGATTGACAGTAACTCAGAGTTCTTTCCCATGCTTCTTGCAGCTCCCCTGAGCTCTCTGAATCACAAGTTGGTCCTCCATTCTCCAAATGTGTCAACACAGCAAATGCATGTGTATTCAGTGACCATGTCCTACTCAACCAATGTGCCTGCCATCCACCACAGTGGCTGCCCCTCATGCCCTGAAGGCCTTTTCCTCCATGGGATTGAATCTGCTCCATTTGGGCCTGCAGTCCTGTGGCAAAGCCCATCTGCCCCCACCTTGGGCAGGCAGAGCCTTGTGCTGCTTCTAGCCAGTGAGTTTGCTGTCACAGGATATTTATAAACACATGGCCAACTTGCCCTTACATAACAATAATAATAATGAAAGACATGGAGGCCTTGGAGCTCTAAATCAAGTATTCTTCTGTACTTTGAAGTCACAGCCAGGAAGCAAATCCTGAGGCCCTTCCAAACCAGGCCTGTTTCAGAGGGAGTGGCAGGACTTGAAAATTGAGCCCCTTCTTCTGCAGTAGGCCATGCTTGGGGTGTGTTGGGCACAGTCTCTACCCAGATCTTCCCCAAACAATGAAAGCTTGCAACTTCCAAGAACAGGGGTCTGGTGGAGAGAAAGGCTGAGACCTCCTGGGAAGTCAAAGGTTTGATTATGCCCTGGGGAACTTTCTGTCCAATAGGAAATGCGAATTCGTGGGCCTCAAACTGTTAAAGAGGGAGTTATCTGGCCTGCCTGGCAACTCAGATCTAATCCTCCCATGGCTGTGTCCCCATAGTTGCAGCCTGGGCAGCCACCCCAGATTGGTAGGCTCAGATGTGCTTCCACAGGTAGAAAGGGATTATCTCAATCCCATTGTCTTTGTTCATTTCTTCACTCAAAATTTTCCATCCTTCAGGGTTTGACAGAAAGGTACAATCCTGCCTCTGAGTTCTTGCCTCTGTTAGGGGGAGGATGTATCTCAAACCTCTTATGTCTTTCCCACTACAGTAAACCCCTGGGGCCCCATGCAAGGAAAAGTAGATGGTCTACCATCCACAGAATGCCTTGTGACTGTTTTCAAGTACAGACCTTCTGAATCTGTGATCTTCTGGAATCTGGGTGATCAACTGCTGAGCCAATTTCTTTCTTTAAACCTAATTTTACTGGCTTAATTTTAGCTCCCTGAATTTAATATTTGCTTTTATGGTCCTTTAGTACTTGCTGAATTTCTGTATAACTTAACTCCTTGTTATAAGCTTTTGGATCAAACTTGCTTTGTAGCCACAAAACTCAGTATTTGTCTTTTGAAATTTGATTTGTCTTCTTTGTTGCCTTAGACCTTGAAATGAAAATATTAGCATCTCTAAGAGAAGATTTGGTGTCAGATTCTGATTTTACTAAAGCATGACATTCCTGGGTAAAATAGCCATGAATTTTCCATCAACCCAACCAAGTCCTCACTCTTCCCATGTGAATGTCCCCCAAGGACCCCCTGTGTTCTGTTCTTTTCTTACCTGGCACCAGTGCTTTCTCTTAGGCAAGTAGCAGCAGTCATTCCCAAGTTCAAGTGAATTTAAATCATTGCATTATTTCAACAGGGGCAATAGTTTTTAAAGCCCAGTGCTTACTGTGGGATGAAAGGCATTGCTGGGGTTTTTTATTAGGCATCAAGAAATAGGTATAGTGTGCATAGGAGAGTGAGGGGTTGCAACTAGCCTTCTGAGGCCCTGAGATGAAAAGGACTTGTCTGGAAGTAAATCAGACTGACTTTCGACAGTAGAAATAAAAAGGAATTCTTAGAAACAGGTAAGAATTAGAAATGTCAACCCACCCTTGTGTCATTGTTCCTCATTTTAGTCCCTTCTAAACATTTATGATGGAAAGGGTCATTACCACACATTAATGTAATCATACTTTTAGGTTAATATTCATGCCCACCGTTTGAGATAGACAGACACATGCCTTTAAGATTCTCACCTTTCATATCACAGCACTGATGTTCAGGAACCCAGGGTGTAGCATACTGAGAAGGGCACAGCTGAGACAGAAAACCCAGTTCTCCAGACTCATAATAGCATGCTCTCTTTGTTCTATCAGACAGATTCTACTTAAGCAACTCATTTAGAATCGTATTTTATTTGGGAAGGATTATAAAACTCTGCCCTTTCCAGGAAATTTGTAATATACCAGGAGAAACACTGACAATAAGAAAAACTGAATGTATGATCTGCCTATGACTTGTTTCTTTTCCTACTAAGCTCAGTTGGGCCACCCCGCCTAGCAAGGCTATGTGGACCTGTCATAAGTCATATACTCCTTCCTTCTGCTGCTCCTCAAGCTAACAAATGAGATCAGAACAGGCAAAAACAGGTGATCTGATTTCTTAGTCCATCTTCAAAATTCTGAGGAGAGAATGGAGGATTTAAATACATTTATTCCCATCGTAGACCTGGTAGGCTCATTAAATTTTAGTGCATTTCTCTGAGTTCCTAATTTTCTCTCAAGACTATCTCTATCATAACACAATAGACAAATCCATATATAGGGAAAACTGCATTAACCAGTCAGTGCCTATGGGGGCAAATGGTAATTTTTCCCAAAAAAATGGGAACCGTAACTACTTCTTGGGGACCATAGCTACTCTTCATAGTGACTGAGGTCAGATCACCACAACAGTTGCAATACCACATTTGGTGCTCTTACAGAGTTTAATCCTGTCATATCTTTAATTTTTGCAGTCTGTAATTTTCGCCAGAGTCAATTGAAGAAGATAGAAAATGTGATTTTTATCCAAACAACATGGAATAGAGAATATAAAAATTGTTGAGTCAACATTAGCCCAGATTAGGTAAATCAGATGAATGAACAAAGCAATTTGGCCTCCCCCATAACTCTTCATTATTAAATTCCTACCTTCAGTACCGGGAGATCGTCCTCCACTGCTCTTCTGAGTCCAAATCCTCAGTGTTCTTATCACACATTAACTCTTCTCCTAAAAGCTTTTGTTGCCTGGAACTTGCCAAACAATCAGAATAGATGAGTATAAATGGTCACCGGTGAGTGTAATGGCCTATGGGACACAGTAATACAAACTCTTATGTCCAGTGGTCTATTTCAGTAGTTTACATAAAGCCCCACTTGTCATCCTGATAAAATGCTCAAATGTTTCTTTAGATTCTTCAGAGCCCTAATACTCCATCATTTTTTGACCATGCTCTGAACATGTGGAGATTACCTTCCCTGGGTTTGTGTGGCTTTGTTTTCCTGAGAAATCATTTTATGATTTTCCTTTTCTTTTGTATAACTTTTACAAAAATAGTGGTATTTCTCTGTTTTTGAAATTCTGACAAATGGTGAAATAGCTGTGTGTGTATGTATATATACATATATATTTATATTTTATATATATGTATGTATATATATACAACAATGTTTATCATCACACACATATATATAGATGTATTTGTGTGTGTGTATATATATATCTATGTATGTATATTTTTTAATGTGTATGCCATTTTAGAAGACAGGAAAGAACTAAAGAAATGAGGCAAATATTTTAGCTATTAAGTAGGCATTAGCTCCAGAGAACCAGGCTGGACAGCTGCACAGCATGGCATATTCCAGGGCAAAGGGTCTAAAAATGCTATTATTTGGCTAAAGAAGCAGTAAGAGAAGTGTTTGCCAAAAAGGAACCTCAGAAGCTCTGCCTAAACATGAGTTTGAGGAAGTGAAAATATTTGAGATGGGGTTTCTGTTACCTAAGCTGACAATGGGCTGGCTAGCTCCCTGCTGGCAGATGGTGCCTGTGTGTTCTGCTTGAAGAAATACACAGGGACAGCTGTGACCCATTCACGATACTCCATTGTTGCCAAAAAGATGATGACAAACATGAACATGTGGAGTGAAGAGTCCCCCTTAGATTAGAAGACTAAGCCATTCCTCAGAAAACTGGGTAGTCAAATTCATGACTGGTGGAAATTGAATAATTTACTGCTGCATGACAAATTACCCTCAGATGAGTGACTTAAAATAATGTTTATTATCTCACAGCTTCTGTGGGTCCAAAATACAGGTGCCACCTTGCTGGGCAGCTCAGAGTCTCTCACAGGCTGCACTGGGGGCTGCCTGGGGCTGCCATCAATTTCAGCCTCAACTTGGCGTGATCTGCTTCTAAGATCATTCACATGGCTGTTGGCAGGCCAGAAGTCCTTGCTAATTGTTGCTAGAGTTATCAGTTCATTGACAAACTGACCTTTCCATAGGGCCACTCACAAAATGAGCACTTGCTTCACCCAGAACAAGAGAGATACAGAAAGAGGGTATGTGAGCTGTAGAGGCTACAATCCTTGTGTAACCTATCCTGGGAACTGACATCTTATTAATTCTGTATTCTTTTAGTAGAAGTGAGTCAATAAGTCCAGCCCACATTCAAGGAAGGGGATTATTGAGGGTATCACTACTAGGAGATGAAGATCCTTGACATTTATCTCAGAGGCTGCCTATTACAGATAGTGACCATATTTTTCATTCAAATGGATGCCCAAATTCCCTTCAGTACCATGAAAGTTATTGACATGATGTGAACTACTTGTTCTGTAGAGAAACTCTGGCTGGCCCTATAGATTATAGTCTTCACTGAATATTTCATCTTGGATAGTGATAATGAGCTGGCTTGTAGGAAGGTGAAAGGAGGGTATTAATCAGAGAACTGCCTGAGCTAGAATCCTTAGCTCTAACTCAGGCTGGTGGGAGACTGGGTGGAAATCTGCCACTTTATTCATCTGTGGAATGGACTTAGTTATCTGTGTTCCAGTGTTATCTGTGGCTAAATAAGAAGTATCAGGATGGGGGCAGTTACCTCTAGAAATAGCTATATCACTTATATCACACCTCTGCTGCATGCTTTTCACATTATAGTGAAAAATTTGATATGTGAGTGTTTATATTGACTCTCAGTACAAACAAACATTTAGTTTCATGAGTCATTTTATAATGTTGGTTAATAGGACTTCACGGAAAAATGGCAAGGGCTTAGATCAAAAGATATATTGTTTTCCTCACATATTAGCTCATTGACAACATTTTACCGATTGATTAACTCCCAAAGAATCTCTGCCCTTATAGAATTTGTATTAAAGAACATCATAGAAAGTTAGAGCTGATCAAGACCTTTGCGATCAGTTGCCTCAACTCCTTCATGCTAATAGATAAGAGACTATCTGGCGCTGAGAATAACTTAGAGCCACTAATTCACTGCCTAACCTATCATAGACCATAGATGGCTGCCCCCACAGTGTTGCAGAAATTAAGAAGGCAAAGGGAGGAAAAAAAAATGACCCTACTTTCTTTGTAATTATATGAAAAGAAATCAGTAGAAGTTGGGAAATCTTTTTCAAATAATACTTCAGAGCTAACTGTTATAGAGTTTATATTTGTAGGAACTAGCTCAACACACAAGAGGTGTTCAGTAACAGGGTGCTAACCTTAATGGCATCTAACCATTGGTGAACTGCACACAGCAGGTGCTAAATAGATAGATGCTGATCTTAATAGCTTCCCTGCACTGGTAGATTGCAAGTTCATTGCTTTCATTTTGGTTTGAAAACCCATTACAGGGACTAGATTGACTTCAGTAGTCACTATTATGTGATCTTATTAGAGGAATAGCAGTTTTGGGAGTGATTAAGATATAAAAGTAAAGTTGGAGGCAATCATCAAGAACAGCATGAAGAAATTAAACTAGAAACAAAGAGGCCTGAATTCTGGACCCAGTTCTATTTCAAAAGCCCCTTTTGGGACTAAAAAAAAAATCAGTTTCTAATTGTATATCTTTCATAATTAGTGATTAATCTCGGGCAGATGACTAACTTTTGGCCAGTTTTGTCTTTTAATTGGTAAAATGAGAGAGTTGAATTATATCGATGATTCTCAATCAGCATTGATAGCCTACCATTTTGGAGGGAGAGTTAATATCAGAATTTCTGAGATGGAGGAGAAAAAATATGTAGATGGGAAAAAAAAAACAATTCCCTAATTCTAGTAGTCAGAAGAGCCAACCTTCCTGAAGAGAGACAGGATATCCTGGCTGAGTTTCCAGATAGGAAAATGGGATGGTATGCACGTTTACTAAGGAGAATTCAACTAGAAATACATTAGAAACCTTTGGCTAGATGATCTCCATTCCTTCCAGTCCTAACGTTTGGAGACTCAGTAAGTAGTGAGGGACAAGGTCATTCAAGGAACAATGTTAGAACAGAGAAAGTACTGAGGAAGGAAAGAGCAGGCCCCCACCAAAAGTGGCCTGAAGTGGTGTCAAGACTGGACATTGGCAAGCAGAGACAAAGTCCTCAAACAAAGAATGCTGAGACTGGAGGCTTCTCTCTGCCTGAGCTCAAAGGAAATCAAGATCCCAACTCTACCTACTGTGGCAGGTCTACTCTCGTCCACCAGTACTTCCAGGACTAAATGTAACTTACTTATTAAGTTCCAAAGTTTATAGCCCAAAGGATCTTAGTCTTAGGAAAATGGTCCAAGAATGTATTGGTCTCCAGCATAGAGCCAGACTGAATTGTTATTGGCCTCAATGTTGAATAGCAAAAAAATATCACTGCAGTTATTAAATCTGTTATTTTAATTAATTACATTAGAACACCCATGCCTGTTGAAGGAGAGATAAACTGAACATTTTTCAATGACTTCCATTTTATTTGGATGCCACCTTGTTATAGACCCAGTAACATTTTACAAATTCTAAAATAATTTGATGTATGTTTTAGTTTATTTTCGGTTCATTTATTCTGTACTAAAATCTACATTCTGGATAAATTTCTGCAGTACATTAGAGCTTTACCTTAAAAATAGAAGGGAACTTGAACTAACTGTCTTATCATAAAAATACAGGGATCTATTCTTCTATCATCAGAAGGTGAAACAATTTCTTCTTCCATCTATTGCTGACCTAAGAAAAGGAAGGGGATGACACAATCTAATAAAGGAGCAAGATGTGTACAAGGAAAAGGAAAGGAGCAGAGGGTAAAAACTAAAGTAAGCACTACTAAATTCTAAGGTGATTCTTCTAAAACCTATGGCAAGTCATTCTCTTGGTGCTGATGTATGTCTAAGGCTCTCTGGCTGTTAATTAGATTATTCCATCCATCTTTCTGCAGGTTTACAATATTTTTAGAAATTAAAGAAAATTAATGTCTATTCATCATAGGAAAGTTGTAAAATAAAAGAGAAGTACAAAGAGAAAAGAAAACAAAAATACCGCTAATACAGTCACTCAGGAAACCCATGTAAAAATTAGGGATATTGTCTTCTACCTTCTAATCTTTTGCTTCGTGTGTATGTGAGAGAGAGAGAGAGAAAGAGAGAGAGAGATAGAGGGAGAGAGAGTGTGTGTGTGTGTGAGAGAG
Source organism: Manis javanica (assembly GCF_040802235.1). Taxonomy (NCBI): domain Eukaryota; kingdom Metazoa; phylum Chordata; class Mammalia; order Pholidota; family Manidae; genus Manis; species Manis javanica. Next base: position 36,767,251 of record NC_133160.1, on the reverse strand, counting down.
AGAAACTCTCTGGAAGCAAAATTAGGAGAAAACAATTTTGTAGTATAATTTATTCAATTACATATTCATCATGAGCAGTTTTCATGTCTTTTTACATTATTAGAAAACTTCATTTAAATTTGTGTTAGAAAGGAGTTTATGAACTGATATTTATGAGTTTATGAGTTTATGTGTGTGAGTATATATACATATGTGTATGAATGGTTGAGTATATGTGTGTGTATATATATAGTTGTATCTAATTCTCCACAAAATAAATAACACTAGTGGCTGTCTTTGCAACTTAATTTCTCTGGATGGTCCAATAGGGAGGGGAAGAAATAGGAAGATGTGTGAGGCTGTGTGTATACTTAACTAATAATGTATGTATTTGAATTTTTTTTCACAATTGAATTTTTAAGAATACAGAAATCACATCTTGTTAGATTCAGAGAAGAATATGGCCAATTACTGTAGGAACAGTTGTAAGTAACAGGAACAATGTGATTTGGTTTAGGCAGCAAAATTAGGAGGGCTTTCCCTAAATAGAGCCATGCTCCTGGACTAGACTGGGCAAACTAAACTCCTCTGCAGAAAAAAGCACACTGTGGAAAGGGAAGAAAGATCCAAAATCTCCTGTTATAAAAGCCCTGTAATACTGAAGACCTTACAACTAACCCATCATAAAGGAATTAGAAAAGAACTATGAGCTACCCAGCAGGTTAGAGAGTCAATGAGAACTGCAAACGTAATCACTACACCTCCGGTGATACCAAGAAACAAGGTGTGATCATCTCACTGGTTTCATCTGCTGTTATTCCTTCCCCTGAACTTTAAGGTCTGGTGTAAATTGACTACTTAAAATTATCCCCCTCCCACCTCCCATGCTATGCCTTTCTCCTGTTGCTTGGTTGCTCTTTTTCCTTTGTTCTTCCTGAATCAATCTGACTTAAACTTAAAGGATGAACTCCAGCTCCATTTTTAAAGGAAGCCATGCTCAACTTCCCTTGCTGAAGTGACATTCTTGTGGTCTCCCACAACATGCTGTGTCTGCTTCTGTTAATTTTAACTACCACATAATAATGAAAGTTGGTCTTTACAGATCTTTGTTTTTGCAAAGAACTTCTTGAAGGAGAGATTTAGCCTAATTATTCTTTGGAACTCTAATGTCTAGTATTATATTTAGACTATTAAAGAGAGATTCATTAGTTTAATGGAAGAACTGCTTTCATAATAAAGCTGGACACATAAGGGATATATCTTTTTTAAAATTGTTTAACAACTTGTCAATTTCAGTTATTCAAATATATCAATGACCACAACAGTAGGTGAGGGAGGTCTGAAAGATCAAGTATATTTGATAGTTGTTTGCTTCTGGGTTTTTTGTTTTGTTTTTAATGCCTCATAGAATATATTTTCTTGGTTAATTAAATTGCCACTGAATTAATTAAATGTCAAGAATAATATGTAGCTAATAGAGCTGGCTTGGGATTTTGGAGAGTATTATTCAGTGCTAAAATGAGGTTTCTGGTGATGGCTGAAGTACAAGTCTGTGATGGAAACATCACTCTTCCAAAAAGAGCAATTATTAAATTGCCTGAGATAGTACTCAAGATACTCTATTCCATTTTACCCTACCATTGACTATTTTGGGCTATCAGTGAGTCCACCTATCACTTTCTTTGATAAATGAGTTTGTGTCTACCATAATGAATGGAGATAGAGGTAAGTGGGTGTCCAGAAAGAAAAGATTAATGGACAGGTTGCCGTTGGTACTTTTCCTGAATGGCCTTTCAAACAATAATAGTCAGTCTTGTGAAAATTGCTATGGGAATTGCTGCACTGTAGTGCTTACTTCAATAACATAATACGTTGGTATTTCCTTTTGATCATACTCCCTTATTTCATGTAAATTGTTTTATGGAGATCAGAAAAATATCTGTGGCCATGGAGGCAGTCAAACTGTACTGGGTGGGAAGCATCTGGGGATTTTTTTACTCTCAAAAATTTGAAAATTTTGAACCATTAAAAATTCGAAGCATTCTATTTAGAAAACTGGGGCCCCAAGTTATTTGGAAGCCTGCCTTCTACACATACCTTCACAAAAGAGAAAGGAATGCAAGCATGCCACTAAAGAAAGTAATCCAGCCACAGAGGAAGAGTGCAGTGGAAGAAGAAAGGAACAGAAAAGAGACGGAAGTTTCTAGAATTAAAATTAAAGCACTTTAATGCATGAATAAGACCTAAAACCATATGATTACGAATTATTTCCTGTGTTCTCAGGCGTAAAGATTATTCAAAATCCTGCTGAAAAGCTAAAGCCACATGACATTATGAAATAAAAGTGTGCATAGGTTTTATTCACCAGAGCATGCAAAAAATATGGCTAAACTGAGCTAAGTTTTATTTGAACTATCTCCCTGTATATATCTGAGGTATCCCTCCTATCAATATTTGCCTATGGAGAAAAAAGTCACCTTTTTGGTATTGTGCTTATGTTTTAATGCTCATAGACAAAAATCTAACCTGTATAACAAATTCTGGAGAAGAGGTTTTCCCTCTTTGTTTTATAGAACTTTTTGGTAATCATCATGTCAGACTCTGAGGGCAGAGACATGGGATCCTATAGACATTTTCCCTTTCAGCTCATCACCTCCAGGGCACGGTTGCCCAAAGCTTAAGACTTGACTGCCAGGCCACGATGTCAAGTCTCCGCTGTGGCCCAACAGCTTAAGCTTTTACCTCCTACTCTGAGATGGGAAGGTTTGCTCCTCCTCAGGGACCACTTTGCATTATGTCTGTGGAGTCACTGGTGTAGTAGGGCAGCACAAAAGCCCAGAAAAGTGCTCCTTCTTTTTTCTTACAGCACTTTTGTGAATGTGCAGGCCTGGCTGCCCCACAGCTCTCCTCTTGAAGTCTTCTGTCTGCCAATCTCTCAAGGCTGCCACAGTGTTTTACAACCTTGGAGAAGACCATTGCTCGCTCTATCTCTTTGCCTGGGTTCATACAAAGCCCTTTTGCATAATGTGAGGAGACACAATGTGACATATAACCATGGATTACCTCAAGGAATGGACCCAGCTCTCTCTCAAAAGGTTGCTTCTATAAAATGGACAGAAAATATTATACTCAAAGTTATAAATAATCTATATGGATGGAGGAAATTACAGTTAAATTGCTGGTAAGAATATTTTAAGGTTAATGAAGAACTCAAGATGAAATAATGTGTTCAAGTCTTTTTGGACCTTAAGATGGGTGAGTCTATCCTAGAAGAAAACATAGGGGGAAGATCCTTGATGCTGGTCTCGGCAATGACGTTTTTGGACTTGACACCCAAGTCAAAGGCAACAAAAAGAAAAATGAGGACTACATCAAACTACAGCTTCCGCTCAGCCAAAGAAACCACAGACAAAATGAAAAGGCAACCTGTAGAATGGGAGAAAATATTTGCAGACCATATACCTCATAAAGGATTAATCTGATAAAATATGCAAGGAAATCATACAACTCAAAAACAAAAAACCCAAATAAAAAATGGGCAGAGGAATTCAATAGAGATTTTTCCAAAGAAGACATGTAGATGGCCAATAGGTACATGAAAAGGTGCTAAATCACTAATCAACAGGGAAATGTAAATAAAAACCAAAATGAGATCGTCACCTGTTAGAATGGTTATTATCCAAAAGATAAGAGCACATAAGTGTTGGGTAGGATGTGGAGAAAAGTGGTCCCTTTTGCACTGTTGGTGGGAATGTAAATTGGTGCAGCTACTGTGGAAACAGTATGTAGGCACCTCAAAAGATTAAAAATAGAACTACCATGTGATCCAGCAATTCCACTGCTGGGTATTTATTTTACTTATAACTTTATAACTTTGGGAATATAAAGAGAGTGAGGGAAGGAGGTGAAGAGTGTTTTCCATTATAAGCATGGCAGAAGAGGAAGCACATTCTCTGTGCTTCTTTGAACAACATCCATGAACAGAGCTAGGAGCCACTCAGTGGTCATTTGGAACCAAAAAAAGTCAGTGTCCCATGATACTCATTGACACTTGTCTCCCCAGTGATTGAGCCAGCTCCTCATCTTTTGGTGTCTCCATCTATTGCCATACAGACAACACCATGGTTCACATTTCCCAAGTGCTTTGTAGCAATTTAATGGCATAATCCTCATTTCATTTGAGGAAGGTAAGTTACTTTTAGGTTTATAATTTTACAGAAAGGGAAAGAGAAGGAGCAAAGATTATAAGACTTTTGAATCATGATGTAAGTGCATTAAAATGGAGAATTCTCCTCAGAGCTTCTAGTGAGGATTAATGTAAAAATCTAATTTCAAATCTCATAACATGGCAATCTTCATAACTAATATTTAATAATTATAGTCATCATGTATCACTCATTGTAATTAATCTTTTGCTTCTTTCCATATTCTCTGAGAATGTTGCAACCATTAAGCTCCATTTAGCTATGGAGATTTACCACCTTTGTTGTGTGTATCTGAGTCATTTAACAATAACATGGGATAAAGTTTTTTTCTTTTGTTAACCTGACAGCAGAGTGTATTGGGGTGTAACCCCAAAGCTACTGAAACGCTCAGAAAAAAAAAAACAACTTTTGAGTCTCAGCATTTTCGATTATTAATACCAAGCAAGCCCCTAGTGACTGTAGTGGGGCCAGTTGTAATACCAAACAGGAAAGGTTTGGAGCTCATCTAACCTACATCATTCATTTGGAAACGAATCAAGTCCAGTTTGAAGACGGTGCTCGGCGGTTCTTTAGGGACTGTTCCTTTGTCAAAAATGAGTAAGGCTGGAGACTTGTCCTAAGTTAAATGTGGAATTCACCTCAGTTTACTTCTAAGGCATGAATAACTAAAATTTCAGCTAGGTCTGAAAGATCTGGAGCTACAGACTTGCTGTCACTTAAATACTACAATCAACATGGTGTTTTACTTTGGGGAAGACCCAAAGTTTGTTTGTGGATGGGGTGTCAGAAGGGTCACAGTTTGTGAGCTCTTGTGAAGGGTAAAAGGGAGTTCTTTGAAATCAGAAAGTTGTAACACTAGATGTAGATGTGTGTCGCTCATAACACATGTGGTAGACTGATGCAGTCAGTGGGTATCCAGAGTATATGCCTGATGCACTATGCATATACCTGCAGAGTTTGATTCAGCTGGGTACAATTTTCACATAGTGTTTCTCAAGGATGGTATCCTGCATTTGCAAACACAAAATTCACATTTTACTCAAATTCTTCCATAATATATCAGTCATATTAACACAAATTCATGTTTTAAAAACAAGTCTTAGAGCAGAACTGATTATGTATCTGTTAGTGGCTATTCATGGACAGGCCAAGTAATGAACCACTATATTTGTTCCAAGTCATTCAGCTGGTTATTGGCAAAGTCAGGGCTATAACCTATAGTCTCAGTAGTTGGACTAGCTTACCTGGTCACCATGCTATCATATATCTGTTGGTGAATTCAAGGAATAAAGTGACAATATGAAAGATAAAAAGTACTCAGTTTCTAAATAGGTAACTAGAGATGCCATGAGTCCTTTTTCTCTTCTCAGTGAGAAGCAGGCAATGCCTCTGCTCTATTCCTCTTTGAAAATAACGTTGCTTAATCTTCTGGGAATCAAGTGGGCAGAGACAAATCAATTAAACCTCAGGTCAAGATGTAAATGGGTGGAAAAGGGAGATAATAATTCCCTTTATTGTTCAGGACTTGGAACACCTGGCCAACTGAAATGGTATGAAAATAGGAAAGTAGAAAGTACGAGCAACTGACAAAATGTGTCTGCTCTCATGCCAGTTAATTTGTATCTTTGCGAAGAAAGCATGTCTGGGTTGAATGTTCTTGTCTTTTAGGGTTCATCAAAATCCCTAAGGAAGTTTTGTAAAAAGCACAGCTGTCTGGGGCCTAACCTAGCTCTGCTGATTTAGGATTTCTAGCAGTAGGGCCCAAATATGTGTATTTCTTATAGCCAAGCAATTTTGATAAGTCTTTTAGATAAAAATCATGAGAAATAAAAGTTGTGTCACCTGAGATATCACTTAGCCTCTCAGAAGCTTGGTTTCTGAGTCCATAACCCACCTTGCTAACCACATACTGCTGTTTTGAAGAGTAGATGAGTAATGAAATATGAAAATAATTTACAATCTGTGAAGCACTATATAAAGTTACAACTCCTGACCTAAGTTTTATGTATTTTTGGGCAACATGGCCTTATAGTCTAACATCCTGAAATAAACTAATTTGTCATTGATTTCCATTAACAAAATGAAAAGTCAACCCAAAACAGTCTCCTCTTTTGAGTAAAAGTTTATCTCTTTTATTGGCTTAAAACAAAACTGATGGGTGACCTGTGAACTGTGATTGCAGTTACATCTCTAGTGGTTAAAGTATATAAACCAGTGATTTTAAAAATGTAGTCGTAACTCTGTCATAACCTGCTTTATTAGCCATTCTCCACAGAGAACCCTTTAGTATGGATAGGGTGTTTATTTTTATTTGAATGTGTTACTGTTTACATGTATTTTTAATTTTTATAAATGGGGTTGTTTTACTTCCCATTCTTCTTCCAAAGTTTTTCACTAAGCACTATGTTCTTAAGTTCCATTCATGTTACTTTGTACTCAGTTAAATCCATTGCTTGTACCATGAGAATCTGTACTCTCTTGCTGATTTTAAGTTCAGGCTGTCAATTATGAGAAGGCAAGCCATTTGATTCAAAGATAAAGCAATATATAATATTCAAAATTATTTAAAAATGTAATTCAGTGAGTAATAGACACACATGATCTGTCATAGTTTACAAAGTGTTCCCACTCAGGCTCCTCTTTGATCTGCTGAGCTCAAAGAGTTAGGCAGGGTAGTCTTCCCCTTCCCAAATGATTCTGAACTCACTCTTGTGATTCTTTAATTATTTTATCCTGGCACTTCTAGGTACATGATTTCCCTAAACATTACCATCTAATTGCACAGCTTTATATTAATGCATTAGTGCAAAGAACCAAATATCCACCTTGCACAGAGAGAAATTTTACAGATGTGCATATATTAAGTTCAGTTTGTGATCACACTTCTGCACCAGTCAAACTAAAATCTAGATGAACAGGAAAAATATATTGAAATAGATAATAACTCTTATTGCTTAATAAGGCGTATCATTTCAGCATAGTAAATCCATAATCCCTGTGCCAACACAAAAATGGCCATGACATACAAATAAATAGCAAAAAATTCTTGGCAATTTGATGATATAAATGTGGTTATGAGAAAATTACTTATAGATCCAAAATACAGAAGTTGGGGGAAGTATCCAGCTAGAGAAATAAAAAGGAACACTGCCCCAACTCTCTAGCACTGAATAGTAGAAGGAAATTTCGTTAAATACCATGTCTCTTTGGAAAGTAAACAAGAGAATTAACCATGATATAGTCTTTGGCTTTGGATCTGCCCAAGGGATGGAGATGCCACCCAGGGGAGAGCACCTATTTCACATGTAATAGAGGTGGTACCATCAGCTACTAACTGGGAGGCTGGCCCTGCCACCCTGAGCCTAACCAAGAGAACGTGACAGCTATGCAACTCATGGAGGAAACACAATTCAAAGCGAATTTTCTAGAGACAATATGAGACAAAGGTAGTTTTAAGTAGAAAGTTAAGAAACCGGGGTTCTAGTTCTGGCTCTGTCACAACTACTCTGTGATGCTGCTCAAGTCTGTCAACTTGTCTGAGCATCTTTTTACTTGGCTTTAAAATGAGGACATTGACTAGGAACAGGAATGACAAATAGGCTTTTCCTAGGGCACTGACTTCTTTTGCTTTAACGAAGCAAGGTGAAGTGTTGATGTGGGTGTCTTGCCTTTGTATACCTATAGGGCTGAATTTTGAGACATATTCTTAGTTCTGTGATTAATTGTCCCCTATGAAAAGTACTGTCTTAATTGTTTATATTACAAATACACAAGCAAACTTTGAAGGCTACCATTTCTCCCAGCATTCCACTATGAAGTTCAAAGCCAAGTGGGAATAATGCAAAAAAAGTATTGTCCTGTGTTAATGGATTGCAGAGGGAAAGAAAATCAAAGAAATCCATCCCCATCTGCTTCTCAGACTTCCTCTGCTCTCGTACCATTTGTTTAAAAACCATGCTGACCTACCACAAAGAGCTGCTTTAAGAATCAGGAACTTCTGACCACCTGATCTCCCTGGAGGAAACCTGGGTTTGCTTCTTTACATTTCCAATTGCAACATACGGTGTGTGTTTTAAAAGTGATGACTTGTGATGGGCCTCTCCTTTGATATGGGCCTCAGCAGCCCTTGTGTCAAACGGTAGCCTTGAACACCACTCTGGGGAGGAGAAGGAGCGGAGAGGTCAGTGCATGGCAACATCCAGGGTAATGTGTCAGCTCATAAGTCTTCAGAACATCCTGCCACGAAAAACAGCTGCAGCTTGCAAATGTCTGAAGCCTGAGCTTTTTCTGTCTCCTTGTTTTGTCCTTGTGAGAAAAAGTGTAACTGGATCTATTCCTGTTTGGCCTCAAAGGCAGCCCATTTAACAAGTAGGCCGTGGGCCTGCCAGGTATTTGAGAAGAAATGTAGTGCATCAACACCTTGCGGTGTTTCATCTTGCAGAAGCTCAGGCTGGCCTGTTTTCAGCCTCCCTTGCCCTGCCTCTGGCATTGAGTGTGCTGCCCTATCCCCACTAGTGTGTCATTAGTGCCATTAGTGAAAATCCAGTTTTAGGCACTGAAAAGCTATCTGAAGCAGTCTTGAGGAAATGCCATATAGGCCCCCTGCTGCTAGCAGGAGCCTTTGGCACACCTGCAGTTCTGACAGAGCTCTTAAAAAGTTCTCTTCCCCTGGATTCAAGGATTTGCACAGGTATCAATAGTATAATAAATATTACAAATCACTTCATTCTGGGGCTGTGAAATGCCCCCTCTGCATCTGCATACAGCCCACGTGCTCTGTGATGAAGACAAGAAACGTGAAAGTTTTGCAGCTTTAGGAAACTGGTCATTAACCTGCCAGGGATCGTATGCTAAATCCAGCAGTTTTGAACAATCCTCTGGGTGATTTCCTCAAGCAAAAGTAAAGAAGTATAAATTGTTAATTTAAAATTGCCATCTGTTTAGTAATAGAATCAACTCAAGTACTAGAGAATCTGTTTTATACTATAAAGTACCATGGAAAGAAGGATAAGCCAGTATTTTAATGCAAAGACTCAATATAGAATTGCCCAGTGAAATGAGAAATTTGAAAGGAAAAAAAACCAGGTGATTTCATTAAGAAAGATACCTCTACATTGAAATATAGAAAGGAAGGGAGATGGTCCCTGAACATTCATATGCATGTAAGAACAATGCAAAGCTTATGCAACTTCTAAAAGAGCATCTCAGCAAAAAGCACTTAAAACTGTGGCTGTGAGAATGGGGAAGAAAATGGGTCATATGCGTGAGACCTTAAAAGAGACAACCAAGCTGACAGGAACAGAACTGTCCCCGGAGATTTATGGGTCAGCTCAAAGTGTGAGACGGAAAACCAAGGAACGAAAATGACAATTCACCGAGATCATGTTTTAATAAGCGGAGAAGCAAGGATGCAAAGAAGATCTAAAAGGAAAAAAAAAAATGCTGCCCACCTCTCCCACACCTGCGTCTGGATCCGAAGCCCTAGTATCTCCCCGAGTGTAATTCTCTGCTGCTATTCCCAGCGGCTGCATCTGCTGGGACGTCTGCTAGTCGTGGATTCTTAGGCAGATTGTCTAACCTCCCCGAGAGGTTGTTTCATACACGGTGGGGATAATAAACTCTACGCATATTCCAGGATTGCTGTGGTGATTAAATGAGGTGCCCCACCTGAACAACTACACATATGTGACATTTTATTTGCCAGTTAATATTAAATGAAGAACTTTCTAATGACCCCTTTGTCAGATTGGTGAGGAAAATGGCATTATGTTTAGTTTCTTGAATTTGTATTAATCTAGGGCCAAAATATTAGGACTTGTTAGACACTGTAATGTGGTTAATACTAGTTCTGAGATAAAATGGGTGTGGGTTTGAATCAAATTCTGAACCTTACTGGCGAGGTAATTTTAGCCATAACAATAAACTCGTCTAAGCCTCATGTTCCTTCTCTGTGAAGTGGGGTAATAATAGTATCTAATAGGACTTAGTAAGATGTCACATACACATTTTGAATTTCAGCCCAGTGACTTGCAATACAAAATGCTAAATAACTTCCTATGTTCAATAAAAGCTATATATGTATACATACATTATACCTTATTTGCTTTTTGAAAGAAGTTTGAATATATAACCACAGCTTTAGAACTGTACTGAGTATTGAAGGGTGTTCACAATTAAGCCTGAAGCTACAGGAAAAAAAATCTCACAGAGATCCATGAAGCATTCCTTGGAGAAGGAAACCCAAATATATCATAAAATCAAAATTTTTTTTAACCCATCATGAAGTGATATTTTCAATTCCCTATTCAAACCCCTCTTCCTAGTAGATGTTTATGTAGTCATCGCCTGGCTGGATATTTCCATTGACATGGATCTCATTACATCTTAGGTCATCAGATGCTATTTTTCAGTAACTCTTATTTTAAAACCGATTAACCTTATATTCTCTCCAAATAAACCTCTTACTTTTACCCTCTGACCCAGTTTCCTATCTGTTACAATCCTGAATCGATCTAAGTGTTTTCCACTGACAACCCTTCACCTCTTTGAAGGGGAATGTTTTCCTCCTTTTTTAGGAAATTAGACTTAGCTCGTAAAGCAGTGAGATGAGCAGGGATGCTCCTTACCAGCTCCCTCTCCTTGTGGTAAACACATCTAGAGGTTTGTGGGGAGGCCTCCTTCTCTGTTCCCGATATTGGGGCTTGACGGGTCTGAGGAAGTGATCACATTTCAGCTGAGGAGCAAAGGTCAGCTCTACATATTCCTTCCAAGGGGGTTCATTCCAAGGCTTAGACTTAAAGAGACGCACTGGGTACTCTGGCTGTGACTATCAGCAGGACCTGCTCTATAATCTTCAGGGCTCCCTTTTAAAAAATTATTAATAGTTTGATGGCACAATTGCACAGGTCTCATACCCATGAAACTGGACCTGACTATTGGTTAAAATGATTCCTTTGGACTTAATTTTTAAGTTGTAAAGTCAATATTTCTATTTCCAGCTGTCATATCATATACCTGTGCATATTTCTTAATTGGCTTTAAACTCAAGTCAGGTTTAGTAGGCAGAGGTGTTGTTTGTCAAGTCATTTGTAATTCTAGTAGCAGCAGTTGTCTCTCCAGAATCATCTTTTCTATAGATTAAGAAAGTTTTGACAATTTAATGGAATATAATAAGCCTTTAAATGGTTGTTAATGCTCTGAAATATATAAAAAGTTTGTAACACGTAATGAGAAAAAACAGAATATAACATTATACATTAAGTGATTTAAGTTATTTTAAAGTTCCATAGACACAGATTATAAGAGATAATCTCTAAGAGTAATGATAACTGTTGATACATCCGGGTGACAGCATTATGAAGGATTTCTTGTGGAGGATTTATTTTCTCTAATAAATGTCTTTGGATGTTATTATAAAAATATTATGTAAACCTGAACCTTCAAGAGCATTAAACATACAGTCTGAAATTCTCAAATTAATGAAAGAAAATATCTCAGGATTAAATAAGCCATAATTCATCAAGATGAAAGGGTCTACTGAGTAGGATGAATTGTAAAAGATGCATCCACTAACCTTTATGTGAAGTTTTAGAGTGACAAAAGCTCCCAGTATTTGGCTATTTGGCTATTTCTCTGAGAAGGAAGTGGATGGCTATAACTTAAAGTATATAGATGGCTCTAACTTACAGTGCTGTTTCTGTGAAAATAAAGATACACACACTTTCAAACATGAATCACTTCGGAAATCTTATCACATTTAGATTTTCTGTTGAAGATATGCTGCTAGGTATGATCCAGAAAAGAAGCAAATGAAACCAGTATATAAGAAATAATAGTGAATTAGAAAATCAGGAAATCTTATTGATAACTCTAATGAGTTGTTGAAAAATAGATAGAAAGGAACTTTCTATTTTTGCTCTATTGTTGAACAGAAAGCAACTTTATTGAAAGTAAAATCTCAACTCAAAGACACAGTATAGCAGTATGGCAGAGTGCTGGAAGACACCAGCTCTGGGATCCAGCTTCCAGGAACAAAGCTGAGGGTGTATTGCTTAACCTAATACCTCAACTTGCTCATTGTAAAATAGAGATAGGACTTTCCCCCTACATTTTTCCATGAAGATTAAATATATTAATGTAGAAAGTAGATTAAATATCTAGAACAATACCTAACCCATCATAAGCAATTAAAATTTAGTTGTTATTATGTAGGTGGTAGTAGGGACAGGCTAGAGAATTTTTATCTCATCTAGCGGGTGGACACTGAAATGGATTCACTCTGAACTTCTTGTTTTTTAAAAAAATCTGTGATATATGACTAGGATCATGATGACATTGAATTTATTCCAGAAATGCAAGGTTGACTAAACCTTCAAAATTCAACCAAGACTGCTCACAGCAAGGGAAAAGGATGCCTCTCTCAATTGATGCAGCTAATGTTTTAAATTAAATTTTATATCCATTAATGATTACAAACCAGGAATAGAAAGGAATTTTTCCTCAGCTTTAATGAGATATAAGTGACATATAACATTGTGTAGGTTAAAGGTACACAGCATGATGATTTGATATGTGTATATATTGGCAAATGATTACCACAATAAAGTTAGTTAACACATGCATCCTCCAGTTACCATTTGTGTGTGTGTATGTGTGTGTGTGTGTGTGTGTGTGTGTGTGGTGAGAACATGTAAGATCTATTAGCAACTTTCCAATATATAATGCAGTATTTTTAATTATATTCACAATACTGTACATAAGATTCCCAGAACTCACTAATCTTATACTGAAAGTTTTGTACCCTTCAACCAACATCTCCCCATTTCCTTTACCACCTAACCCCTGGCAACCACCAACCTACTCTGTTTCTGAATTCAATTATTTTAGATTCCACATACAACTGAGATCATACAGTATTTGTCTTTCTCTCTCTGACTTATTTCAGTTAGTGTAATGCCCACAAAGTTCATCCATGTTATTGCAGATGGTAGGATTTAGAAGAGAAGTTTTAAAGTCAGAAAATGCTATCTATGCAAAACCTACAATAAGCTTCATACTTGATGATGAGAATTGTCAGTTGTACTCAAAATCTGAAACAAAACATGGGTGCAATAAAGGTCCTAGCCTGTGCAATAAGACAAAAATGTACAATAATTGTAAAGGAATGAAAAACATTTTATTACTTACAACTAACATTATTTTGTACTTAGAAAAGCTGAAGCACTCTACCAACAATCTAGTTAAAGTGAACAAATTTAGTAAGATTGTTGAAAATCAAGGTAAGTATAAAAATACATCTTATTTCATCAATAAATAATTGGATATCATTAATAAATAATTGGAAAATTGCAATTTAATAAGTTGACATTAAAAGTACCATAGAAAACATTAAATGCCTCCCAAGATATCTAATTATATTCATGAAAGACATTTACAATGAAAATAATAAAATACTGAGAGAAATTTTAGAAGACCAAATAGACCATATTCATGGAGTAGAAATATCAATATTTAAAAATTATCAACTTTCCCCAATTTGATTTAAAATTCAGTCCAAGTTTAAGCAAAATTTTATTGGAGTTTTGATAAACTGATCATAAAAACTAATACAGAAATGCAAAGGAACTAGAATGACCAAATGATTTTGAAAAAAAAAGTAGAAAAATTTCACTATCAGATATTGAAGACAAATATAAAACTATTAATTAAGATATTATAGTATTGGATCCAGGGAAATCAATCAAATAGAAGAAGAATAAAGAGATGAGAAACTGCCCAATATATACAGGCACCTAATTTATGTCAAATGTAACACTACAATGCAGTGGAGAAAGAACAGCGTTTTTAATATATGTATTGTGTCTTTTGTATATTCATATGGGAAGAAATTTTATTTTGATCCCTACCTTACACCTACATAAGAAAAATTCTATAAAGATTGAAGATTTAAATGTGAAAGATAAAATAAAATTTTTAGGAAACTAATGACAGAACATCTTCATGATAGTGTATAAGTAAAGATCTTTTAGACAGGATTTGAATAGGCCACTCATAAAAAATTGATAAATTGAAGTAAATTAAAGCTCAATCTGTCTCTTTTTCAAAGAACATCTTTAAGTAACTGAAAAGGCAGCCAGCCAGCCTAGCGGGGGGGAAAAGATGGTGGTGTGAGAAGAGAGGCAAAGACCTCCTCCCAAAATCACATAAAGCATGAAAATACAGCAAATACAACTAATCTTGAAAAAGTGACCTGAAGACTGCAGAACAGACTACCTATAACTGGGGAAAAAGAGAAGACCTCACAGAAAAGGATAAAGTAGCAAAGCCATGATCTAGTGGGACCCAAGTCCTCCTCTGATCCCAGCCCATAGGTGGGAGGAAGAGAAATGGAGTGGAGGAGTAGAAGCCCAGGCCCACTGAACACCCAGCCCTGGAGATCTGCTCTGGTATCATAAACCCACATCACATGGTGCTGTAGTTGAGATTAGTGAAGTTGGAAAGCAAAGATGGGCAGAATAGTCAGAGAGACTGAGATTCCAGCTGCCTGTGAAGAACAGCTACACACACCCAAACCCCTTGGGAAAAAGAAAGGTGGGCAGTTTGAAGAACTTGCCAGCAGTGAGAGGGGCACTAAGGGGCAAAGATTACACAGAGCTCACTGCTCAGGAGAAAGGGCAAGTGGGCAAAACCTTCCCAGCATGTTCAGCCCAGCAGGTTGAGAACTCTCAGAAGCTTCAGACACTCCATCCAGCTGGCTGGCAATGCGACCCCCAAATCCCCCAATACTTCTTCCTGGCAGGCATCAGTCCCACTCACCTGTTGCAACTGCTGTCATGCCAGGCCAGCAGGAGGGTGACCCTGCAAATGGCAGCTACAGGGGTGTAGCACAGAGTCTCCTCCCTGCATACACAGCCCACTAGACATGGCAGTGGAGGCAGGCACTGCAGCCAGGAAGGTAGGAAATCCTCCCCGCTGAGCTCTTTCCTTCCAACAGGTACCAGTTCTGTTTGCCTGTGACCCCCCACCATTGCTGCAGGCACATGACAGCTCCAGAGAGTAGAGCTTCTGGGCACTAGAGGGCATCACCTATACAAAATTATCATTCCATAGGAAACAATAAACAATGAAACAGCAAAGGAATTTGGTCCAAACAAAATTTCAAGAAAAAATAACAGAAAGAGGGCTTAGTGAAACTGAAATCACTAATCTCTTCGATAAAAATTTCAAGATAAAAGTCATAGACATGCTCATGGAGCTACAGAAAAACATTTAAGATCTCAGGGAGGGCTTCAAAAAGAGATAGAAACTTGGAAAAAATATGGTATCTGAAATGAAACATACAATGTAGGGATTTAAAAGTAGATCAGAGGGGGTAGAGGAGAGGGTAAATGAAATAGAAATTAGAGAACAGGAAAACAAGGAAGCTGAGACACAGAGAAAAAAGGATCTCTAGGAATGAAAGAATAGTAAGAGAGCTATGTGACCAGTCTAAACAGAACAATATTCACATTATAAGGGTAACAGAAAAAGAAGAGAGAGACAAAGGGGTAGAAAGAGTCTTTGAGGAAATAATTGCTGAAAACTTCCCCAATCTAAGGAAGGAAATCGTCACTCAAGTCATAGAAGTGCAGAGATCTCCCAACACAAGGAACCCTAGGAAGACACTACCAAGACATATAATAAAGTGACAAAAATCAAGGACAAGGACAGAGTATTGAAAGCAGCCAGAGAGACAAAAATGATCACTTATAGAGAGGCGGAGCCAAGATGGCGGCATGAGTAGAGCAGCGGAAATCTCCTCCCAAAACCGCATATATTTTTGAAAATACAACAAAGACAACTCTTCCTAAAAGAGAGACCAGAAGACACAGGAAAACATCCAGACCACATCCACACCTGCGAGAACCCAGCGCCTCTCGAAGAGGGTAAGATACAAGCTGTGGCCTGGTGGGACATGAGTGCCCATCCCCCAGCTCCAGGCAGGAGGAGAGGAGTCAGAGCGGGAGGAAGAAGGAGCCCAGGACTGCTGAACACCCAACCCTAGCCATCTGCACCAGAGCGCAGACACAGTGCATGCGTGGGGTCCTGGATAATAGGGAAACAAGATAGTAAGACCTGTGAGTGGGTCCCTGCAGCTGGTGCCCTGGGGACAAATAAAAGC
Source organism: Manis javanica (assembly GCF_040802235.1). Classification (NCBI taxonomy): domain Eukaryota; kingdom Metazoa; phylum Chordata; class Mammalia; order Pholidota; family Manidae; genus Manis; species Manis javanica. Next base: position 36,750,907 of record NC_133160.1, on the reverse strand, counting down.
GAGTGCTTTTTGGAAGTCTTAAAGGGACAGGGACCCCAAAACCTAATGGAAGCATCCTGGGACACTTAGTCTAGCAGCAGGGAATCTGGGGAACTCTGGGCACTCTAACCCCCCAGGCAGCAGGGAGCATGGAGACCCCTCATGGAGATAAATAGCCTCCCAGTCGTTCCCCTTCCAATGCGGCTCCACCATATCAGAGCAGCACCCTGAGGCAGGCCATGCCAACAGCAACAGCGGAGATAAACTCCATAGTAGCCGGGCAAGAATCAGAAGCTCCATCTCTGCGCAGCTGCCCAGCATAAGCCACTAGAGGTCACTGTTCTCCCAGGAGAGGAAGGCCACAAACCAACAAGAAGGGAAGTTCTTCCAGCCGTCACTTGTGCCAGCTCTGCAAATTATCTCTATCACCATGAAAAGGCAAAATTTAAGGCAGACCAAGATAACAGAGACAACACATGAGGAGACAGACCTAACCAGTATTCCTAACAAGAATTCAAAATAAAAATCATAAACATGCTGATGGAGATGCAGAGAAATATACAAGAGCTAAGGGATGAAGTCCGGAGGGAGATTGCAGATGCCCGGAGGGAGATTACAGATGTTCACAAGGAGATTACAGAAGTGAAACAAACTCTGGAAGGATTTATAAGTGGAATGGATAAGATGCAAGAGGCCATTGATGGAATAGAAACCAGAGAACAGGAACACATAGAAGCTGACACAGAGAGAGATAAAAGGATCTCCAGGAATGAAATAATATTAAGAGAACTCTGTGATCAATCCAAAAGGAACACTATCCATATTAAAGGGGTACCAGAAGAAGAAGAGAGAGGAAAAGGGATAGAAAGTCTCTTTGAAGAAATAATTGCTGAAAACTTCCCCAAACTAGGGGAAGAAATAATTGAACAGACCACGGAAATACACAGAGCTCCCAACAGAAAGGAACCAAGGAGGACAACACCAAGACACATAATAATTAAAATTGCAAAGATCAAGGACAAGGAAAGAGTTTTAAAGGCAGCTAGAGAGAAAAAGGTCACCTATAAAGGAAAACCCATCAGGCTATCATCAGAATTCTCAACAAAAACCTTACAGGCGAGAAGAGAATGGCATGATATATTTAATGCAATTAAACAGAAGGGCCTTGAACCAAGGATACAGTATCCAGCACGATTATCATTTAAGTATGAAGGAGGGATTAAACAATTCCCAGACAAGCAAAAGTTGAGGGAATTTGCTTCCCACAAACCACCTCTACAGGGTATTTTAGAGGGACTGTTCTAGACAGGAGCACTCCTAAGACTAAACAGATGTCACCAGAGAAAATTAAATCACAGCAAAGAAAGCAGACCAACCAAATACTAACTAAAGGCAAAAAATAAAATCAACTACCCACTAAAAGCAGTTAAAGAAAACACGAAAGAGCACAGAATAAAACAACCAACATATAAAGAATGGAGGAGGAGCAATAAGAAGGGAGAGAAGAAAAGAATCTCCAGACAGTGTATATAACAGCTCAATAAGTGAGCTAAGTTAGGCAGTAAGATACTAAAGGAGCTAACCTTGAACCTTTGGTCACCACGAATCTAAAGCCTGCAATGGCAATAAGTACATATCTCTCAATAGTCACCCTAAATGTAAATGGACTGAATGCACCAATCAAAAGACACAGAGTAATAGAATGGATAAAAAAGCAAGACCCATCTATATGCTGCTTACAAGAAACTCACCTCAAGCCCAAAGACATGCACAGACTAAAAGTCAAGGAATGGAAAAATATATTTCAGGCAAACAAAGGAGAGAAGAAAGCAGTGGTTGCAGTATTAGGATCAGACAAAATGGACTTCAAAACAAAGAAAGTAACAAGAGATAAAGAAGGACATTACATAATGATAAAGGGCTCAGTCCAACAAGAGGATATAACCATTCTAAATATATATGCACCCAACACAGGAGCACCAGCATATGTGAAACAAATACTAACAGAACTAAAGGGGGAAGTAGAATGCAATGCATTCATTTTAGGAGACTTCAACACAGCACTCACCCCAAAGGACAGCTCCACTGGGCAGAAAATAAGGACAGACACGGAGGCACTGAACAACACACTAGAACAGATGGACCTAATAGACATCTATAGAACTCTACATCCAAAAGCAACAGGATATACACTCTTCTCAAGTGCACATGGAACATTCTCCAGAATAGACCACATACTAACTCACAAAAAGAGCCTCAGTAAATTCCAAAAGATTGAAATTCTACCAACCAACTTTTCAGACAACAAAGGTATAAAACTAGAAATAAATTCTACAAAGAAAACAAAAGGCTGACAAACACAAGGAAGCTTAACAACATGCTCCTAAATAATCAATGGATCAATGAACAAATTAAAATAGAGATCAAGGAATATATGGAAACAAATGACAACAACAACACAAAGCCCCAACTTCTGTGGGACGCAGCAAAAGCAGTCTTAAGAGGAAAGTATATAGTGATCCAGGCACACTTGAAGAAGGAAGAACAACCCCAAATGAATAGTCTAACATCACAACTATCAAAACTGGAAAGAGAAGAACAAATGAGGCCTAAAGTCAGGAGAAGGAGGGGCATAATAAAGATCAGAGAAGAAATAAACAAAATTGAGAAGAATAAAACAATAGAAAAAATCAATGAAACCAAGAGCTGGTTCATTGGGAAAAATAAACAAAATAGACAAGCCTCTAGTCAAACTTATTGAGAGAAAAATAGAATCAACACACATCAACAGAATCAGAAATGAGAATGGAAAAATCATGACAGACTGCACAGAAATACAAAGAATTATTAAAGACTGCTATGAAAACCTATATGCTAACAAGCTGGAAAACCTAGAAGAAATGGACAACTTCCTAGAAAAATACAACCTTCCAAGACTGACAAAGGAAGAAACACAAAAGTTAAAGAAACCAATTACAAGCAAAGAAATTGAAACGGTAATCAAAAAACTACCCAAGAACAAAACCCCTGGGCCAGATGGATTTACCTCGGAATTTTATCAGACACACAGAGAAGACATACTATCCATTCTCCTCAAAGTTTTCCAAAAAAGAGAGGAGGAGGGAATACTCCCAAACTCATTCTATGAAGCCAACATCACCCTAATACCACAACCAGGCAAAGATCCCACCAAAAAAGAAAATTACATACCAATATCCCTGATGAATGTAGATGCAAAAATAATCAATAAAATATTAACAAACCGAATTCAAAAATATATCAAAAGGATCATACACCACGACCAAGTGGGATTCATCCAAGGGATGCAAGGATGGTAAAAGATTAGAAAATCCATTAACATCATCCACCACATCAACAAAAAGAAGGACAAAAACCACATGATCATCTCCATAGATGCTGAAAAAGCATTTGACAAAATTCAACAATCATTCATGACAAAAACTCTCAGCAAAATGGGTATAGAGGGCAAGTACCTCAACATAATAAAGGCCATATATGATAAACCCACAGCCAACATCATACTGAACAGTGAGAAGCTGAAAGCTTTTCCTCTGAGATTGGGAACAAGACAGGGATGCCCACTCTCCCCAATGTTATTGAACATAGTGCTGTAGGTTCTAGCCATGACAATTAGACAAAACAAAGAAATACAAGGAATCCATATTGGTAAAGAAGAAGTTAAACTGTCACTGTTTGCAAATGATGTGATATTGTACATAAAAAACCCTAAAGACTCCACTCCAAAACTACTAGAACTGATATCAGAATACAGCAAAGTTTCAGGATACAAAATTAACACAGAGAAATCTGGCTTTCCTATACACTAACAATGAACCAATAGAAAGAGAAATCAGGAAAACAACTCCATTCACAATTGCATCAAAAAGAATAAAATACCTAGGAATAAACCCAACCAAAGAAGTGAAAGACCTATACCCTGAAAACTACAAGTCACTCTTAGGAGAAATTAAAGGGGACACTAACAAATGGAAACTCATCCCATGCTCATGGCTAGGAAGAATTAATATCGTCAAAATGGCCATCCTGCCCAAAGCAATACACAGATTTGATGCAATCCCTATCAAATTACCAGCAACATTCTTCAATGAACTGGAACAAATAGTTCAAAAATTCACATGGAAACACCAAAGACCCCAAATAGCCAAAGCAATCCTAAGAAAGAGGAATAAAGTGGGGGGGGGATCTCACTCCCCAACTTCAAGCTCTACTACAAAGCCATAGTAATCAAGACAATTTGGTACTGGCACAAGAACAGAGTCACCGAACAGTGGAACAGAATAGAGAATCCAGACATTAACCCAAACATATATGGTCAATTAATATTTGATAAAGGAGCCATGGACATACAATGGTGAAATGACAGTCTCTTCAACAGATGGTGCTGGCAAAACTGGACAGCTACATGTAAGAGAATGAAACTGAATCATTGTCTAACCCCATACACAAAAGTAAATTTGAAATGGATGAAAGACCTGAATGTAAGTCATGAAATGATAAAACTCTTCAAAAAAACATAGGCAAAAATCTCTTAGACATAAACATGAGTGACTTTTTCTTGAACTTATCTCCCTGGGCAAGGAAAACAAAAGCAAAAATGTACAAGTGGGACTATATTAAGCTGAAAAGCTTCTGTACAGAAAAAGACACCATCAAAAGAACAAAAAGGTACCCTACAGTATGGGAGAATATATTTGTAAATGACAGATCTGATAAAGGCTTGACATCCAAAATATATAAAGAGCCCATGCACCTCAACAAACAAAAAGCACTTAATCCAATTAAAAAATGGGCAGAGGAACTGAACAGTTCTCCAAAAAAGAAATTCAGATGACCAACAGACACATGAAAAGATGCTCCACATCGCTTGTCCTCAGAGAAATGAGGTATCACCTCACACCAGTAAGGATGGCTGCCATCCAAAAGACAAACAACAACAAATGTTGGCGAGGTTGTGGAGAAAGGGAAACTCTCCTACACTGCTGGTGGGAATGTAAATTAGTACAACCATTGTGGAAAGCAGTATGGAGGTTCCTCAAAATGCTCAAAATAGACCTACTGTTTGACCCAGGAATTCCATTCCTAGGAATTTACCATAAGAATGTAGCACTCCAGTTTGAAAAAGGCAGATACACCCCTATGTTTATTGCAGCACTATTTACAATAGCCAAGAATTGGAAGCAACCTAAGTGTCCATCAGTAGATGAATGGAAAAAGAAGATGTGGTACATATACACAATGGAATATTACTCAGCCATAAGAAGAAAACAAATCCTACCATTTGCAACAGGATAGATGGAGCTAGAGGGTATTATGCTCAGTGAAATAATCCAAGCAGAGAAAGAAAAATACCAGATGATTTCACTCATCTGTGGAGCATAAGAATAAAGGAAAAACTGAAGGAACAAAACAGCAGCATAATCACAGACCCCAAGTATGGACTAACATGTACCAGAGGGAAAGGGACTGGGGAGGACGGGTGGGTAGGGAGGGATAGGAGGGGGGAGAAGAAAGGTGTATTATGATTAGCATGCATAATGTGGGGTTGGGAGAAAGGGGAGGGCTGTACAACACAGAGAAGACAGAGAAGACAAGTAGTGATTCTACAACATTTTGCTATGCTGATGGACAGTGACTCCAATGGGGTTTGTGGGGGGGAACTTGGTACAGGGGAGAGCCTAGTAAACATAATATTCTTCATGTAATTGTAGATTCATGATTACAAAAAAAAGAGAGAAAGAAAAGGGGGATTACTCTCTGATAGGATAAAACTAACTGCAAATCAATGATTAATGCATGCTTTACATATCCTTAATTTTGACCTGTTAAAGGGTGTTAGATGATCAGCTATGGAAGTACATCTTTCTGATAATATTCTTTTCCCTTAAAAAAAAGAAAAAGCAATTCCTGTGTGGTGATCTCCAATAGGTTCTTCACAATGGTATAAAGGTCATATCAAAGTGCAGGCAAAGGGTTTGTTTGTGTTTATACAGAGGATCAAAGCCTAATTTGGCTACCCAGAAAATGAATTAAGATATGATATGAAGAACTTCCAACATCAACATCCTCTGGAAGAGTCATTCCAGAAGATGATCACCAAAAAACTTCAACAAAGATCCCGGCACTGTTGCAGTTGTAGCTGCATTCATCCCACCGTTTCCTGGACTTGCCATTGGAATGAAGAAGGAGATGTCTAAGCTGGCCTGTGCATACAGTAAAACAACAAATTTGACTGGATCTATACTGTCAGATCTCAACCAAGAATTAGGAGAAGTGCAAGTTGCAGTGCTCCAAAATCGTGTGACTACAGACTATCTACTGTTAAAAGAACATATGGGATGTGAACAGTTCCCAGGAATGTGTTGTTTTAATATGTCTGATTTTTCTCAAGCTATTCAAATTCAGTTTGACAATATCCATCATATCATTGATAAGTTTTCACAAATGGCCTAGGGTACCTAACTGGTTTTCTTGGTTTCACTGGATATGGCTGGTAATTGTAGGTCTGCTTTTGTTATGTAGCTGTATTCCTATTATGTTAATGTGTGTGCGCAATTTAATTAGTAGTTTAAAACCTATACATGCTTATGTTACTCTACAAGAAGATATGTCAAAGAAATAATCAATCTTCCCATGTTTTCTTCTTTCTGCTACTTCTATAGCTTTTCTTCTTTCTTCCTAATTACAACCCTTTAGTAGAATTCATGCCTCATATAGAAAATTACTGAGTATCACAATTCTTCCAAATGGTAAAGATACCTCAAGACAAATGCTGGGCATAGAAGCCACAGGGCATAAATCTGCAAAGAAGTAAAAAGCTAGCCTTTTCAAACAATATTGTTTCTCTCTCACTTACCAACTTTACATTTCCCTGTATGGCCCTGGAAGATGACTGGTTAGCCAGAGACGGGTAAGATTCCTCAAGGGAGGAACAACCTAAGACAGGCACAGTCGCAGGGGGGCCATCAGGTGAGAAATTGGGGATCAACATAGGTGAGGCTTAGAACCTCACCCCCCTGTTTTGAGAGAAATCTTCTGCATCTGTGGATATTTTGTTGCCCTTGTCTAGCTTGCATTAATACTTAGTCTATAGGCACAGACCTGATCATCTGTATTTGCCCTCTTACAGCACTAAATTATGTTTTCTACCTTTATCTTGCATCTACCTACCACTTCAGCATTTTATTTAAAAAATAATAATAATAATAAGGGATAAATGTGGGATTCACATATAAATCAAGTATAAAAATCAAATGAATAATCATATCTGACTTGATTGTTTATAGTTCATTATGCGTGATCAAAACCGAAAGTTTCTGTGATATGACTGCCCTTGCACTGTTTACCGTGTAAGAACTTACTCACTATGTAAGAACTTGTTCACCATGTAAGAACTTGTTTGTTATGCTTCAGAAGATTGGAGACTGTTGAGAATTAGGCTTGGGGTTGATTAATGACTGTGCATTGAGTCCCCTATACAGAATTTTATTGTTGTTAACAACCATTTGATCAATAAATATGAGAGATGTCCTCTCCAAAAAAAATGATCACTTATAAAGGAAACACCATCAGGCAATCAGCAAACTTCTCAGCAGAAACTTTACAGGCCAGAAGGGAGTGGCATGATATGTTTAATATAATGAAACAGAAGGGCCTGCAACCAAGAATACTCTACTGGAAAGATTATCATTTAAAGTTGAAGCATGGATCAAATAGTTTCCAGATAAGCAAAAGTTGAGGGAATTTACCTCCCCAAAACCATCTCTACACTGTATTTTAAAAGGATTTCTGTAGATGGAAATGCTCCTAAGGCTAAAGAGCTGTCACCAGGAAAAATAAAACCAGAATAAAGGAAGTGGACCAATGAATTACTAAGCAAATACAAAGTTAAATCAGCCACCAACAAAGTTAGTCAAAGAACACACAAAGAGTACAGAATATGACACCTAAAATATAAAGAGTTGAGGAGGAAGAAGAGGGGTAGAAGAAAAAGCCTTTTGATTGTGTTTGAAGTAGAGTAGTTGATTTAAGATAGAATGTTACATAATAAGGAAGCTATCCTTGAACCTTGGGTAACCACAAACCTAAAGGCTATTATAGCAATAAGTACATATCTGTCAATAATCACCCTACATATAAATGGACTGAATGCACCAATAAAAAGATAGAAAACCAAGACCCATCTATGTGCTGCTTACAAGAGACTCAATTCAAACCCAAAGACATACACAGACTAAAATGGAAGGGATGGAAAAAGATAATTCATGTAAATATTTCACAAAAAGATTGTGCCAACCACCTTCCCAGACCACAAAAGTATGAAACTAGAAATAAATTATGCAAAGAAAACAAGCTCACAAGCACATGGAGGCTTAATGATATGCTCCTAAATAATCAGTGGATCAATGACCAAATTAAAACAGATAAAGAATTATGGAGACAAATGAAAAGAACTCAACAGCCCCAAACCTGTGGGATTCAGCAATGGCAGATCTAAGAGGATTGTACATAGCAATATAGCAATACAGGCTTACCTCAAGAAATGAGCAATCCCAAATAAACAGTCTAAACTCACAATTAAAGAATCTAGAAAAAGAAGAACAAATGAAGCCCATAGTCAGTAGAAGGAAGGACATAATAAAGATCAAAGCAGAAATAAAATAGAGGAGAATAAAACAATAAAAAACATCAATGAAACCAGGGGCTGATTTTTTAAGAAAATAAATAAAATAGATAAATAAACCCCTAGCCAGACTTATCAAGAAAAAAGAGAGTAAACACACATAAACAGACTCAGAAATGAAAAAGGAATAATCGCAACAGACACCACAGGAATACAAAGATTATTAAAGGATATTGTGAAAAATGTTATGCCAATAAATTGGACAACCTAGAAGAAAGGGACAACTTTTTAGAAAAATACAACCTTCCAAGAAGGAAGAAATAGAAAATCTGAACAGGCCTATTACCAGCAATGAAATTGAATTGCTAATCTAAAAGCGGCCTAAGAATAAAATTTCTATCCCAGGTGCCTTGATGGCTGAATTTCATGAAACATTTAAGGCAGAGTAATACCCATCTTTCCTTTTTTTAATTTTCATTTTGGTATCATTAATATACAATCACATGACAATATTGTGGTTACCAAAATCCCTCCACTGTCAAGTCCGCACCACATACCCCATTACAGTCACTGTCCATCAGCATAGTAAGATACTATAGAGTCACTACTTGTCTTCTCTGTGCCATACTGCCATCCTCCTGCACCACTCCCAACATTATATGTGCTAATCGTAATGCCCCTTATTCTTATCCCTCCCTTCCAGTCCCTTTCCCTTTGGCAACCGTTAGTCCATTCTTGGGTTCTGTAAGTCTGCTGCTGTTTGTTCCTTCAGTTTTTGCTTTGTTTTTATGCTCCACAGATGAGTGAAATCATTTGGTACCTGTCTTTCTCCACCTGGCTTATTTCACTGAGCATAATACCCTCTAGCTCCATCCATGTTGTTATAAATGGTAAGATTTGTTTTCTTCTTGTGACTGAATAATACTCCATTGTGTATATGTACCACATCTTCTTTGTCCATTCATCTACTGATGGACACTTAGGTTGCTTCCATTTCTTGGCTATTGTAAATAGTGCTGTGATAAACATAGGGGTGCATATTTTTTTTTCACACTGGGCTCCTACATTCTTAGGGTAAATTCCTAGGAGTAGAATTCCTGGGTCAAATGGTATTTCCATTTTTGGTTTTGAGAGCAACCTCCATACTGCTTTCCACAATGGCTGAACTAGTTTACATTCCCACCAGCAGTGTAGGAGGGTTCCCCTTTCTCCACATCCTCATCAGCATTTGTTGTTCCTAGTCTTTTCAATGATGGCCATCCTAACTGGTGTGAGGTGATATCTCATTGTGGTTTTAATTTGCATTTCCCTGATAATTAGCAATGTAGAGCATTTTTCATGTGCCTGTTGGCCATCTGAATTTCTTCTTTGGAGAAGTGTCTGTTCATATCCTCCACCCATTTTTTAAACGGATTTATTTCCTTTTTGGGTGTTGAGGCATGTGAATTCTTTACATATTTTGGATGTTAACTCCTTGTCAGATATGTCATTTACCAATACATTCTCCCATACTGTAGGATGCCTTTTTGTTCTGCTGATGGTGTCCTTTGTGGTACAAAAGCTTTTTAGCTTGATGTAGTCCCATTTGTTCATTTTTTATTTTGCTTCCCTTGCCGGAGGAGGTGCATTCAGGAAAAAGTTGCTCATGTTTATATTCAAGAGATTTTTGCCTATGTTTTCTTTGAAGAGCTTTATGATTTCATGACTTACATTCAGTTCTTTGATCCATTTTGAGTTTACTTTTTTGTATAGGGTTAGACAAAAATCCAGTTTCATTCTCTTATATGTAGCTGTCCAGTTTTGCCAACATCAGTTGATGAAGAGACAGTCATTTCCCCTTTGTATATCCATGGCTCCTTTATCATATATTCTTGGGTTTATATCTGGGTTCTCTTGTCTGTTCCATTGGTCTGTGGGTCTGTTCTTGTGCCAGTATCAAATTGTCTTGTTTACTGTGGGAGCATAACTCCCGCCCATCCCCTGCTTTATTCTACCTTCTCAGGATTGCTTTGGCTATTCAGGGTCTTTTGTGGTACCACATGAATTTTTGAAATATTTGCTCTAGTTCATTGAAGAATGCTGTTGATATTTTGATAGGGACTGCATTAAATCTGTAGATTGCTTTAGGCAGGATGGCTATTTTGACAATATCAATTCTTCTTATCCATGAGCATGGGATGTGTTTCCATTAGTTGGTATCTTCTTTAATTTCTCTCATGAGTGTCTTGTAGTTTTCAAGGTATAGGTTTTTTACTTGGTAAGGTTTATTCCTAGGTGTTTTATTCTTTTTGATGCAATTGTAAATGGAATTGTTTTCCTGATTATTCTTTCTGCTAGTTCATTGTTAGAGTATAGGAAAGCTACAGATTTCTGTTTGTTAATTTTGTATCCTGCAACTTTGCTGAATTCAGATATTAGATCTAGTAGTTTTGAAGTGGATTCATTAGGGTATTTTATGTACAATATCATGTCTTCTCCAAACAGGGACAATTTAACTTCTTTCTTGTCAATCTGGATGCCTTTTATTTCTTTGTGTTGTCTGATTGCCGTGGCTATGACCTCCAGACTATGTTGAATAAAAGTGGGAAGAGTGGGCATACTTGTCTGTTCCCAATCTTAAAGGGAAAGCTTTCAGTTTCAAACTGTGAGTTTGTCATATATGGCCTTTATTATGTTGAGGTACTTGCCCTCTATACCCATTTTGTTCAGAGTTTTTATCATGAATGTATGTTGAATTTTGTCAAATGTTTTTTTAAACATTTATGGAGATGATCATGTGGTTTTTATCTTCTTTTTGTTGATGTGGTATATGATGTTGATGGATTTTTGAATATTGTACCATCCTTGCTTCCCTGGAATAAATCCTGCTTGATCATGATGGGTGATCTTTTTGATGTATTTTTGAATTTGGTTTGCTAGTATTTTAAGTATTTTTGCATCTGTGTTCATCAGGGATATTTTTCTTTAATTTTCTTTTTTCGTGGTATCTTTGCCTGGTTTTAGTATTAGAGTGATGCTGACCTCATAGAATGAGTTTGGAAGTATTACCCCTTCTTCTACATTTTGGAAAACTTTAAGGAGGATTGGGTATAATGTCTTCAGTAAATGTTTGATCAAATTTAGCAGTGAAACCATCTTGTCCAGGAATTTTGTTCTTAGGTAGTTTTTTAATTACCAGTTCAATTTTCTTGCTGGTAATTGGTCTCTTCAGATTTTCTGTTTCTTCCTGGGTCAGCCTTGGAAGGTTGTATTTTTTTACAAAGTTGTCCACTTCTTCTAGGTTATCGAGTTTGTTAGCATATAAGTTTTCATAGTATTCTCTCATAATTCTTTCTATTTCTGTGGTGTTGGTAGTGAATTTTCCTTTCTCATATCTGGTTCTATTTATGTGTGTAGATACTCTTTTTCTTGATAAGTCTGGCTAGGAGTTTTATCTGTTTTTTTTATGTTCTTGAAAAACTGGCTCCTGTTTTCATTGACTCTATTGTTTTGTTCTTCTTGATTTTATTTATTTCTGCTCTAATCTTTATTATATCCCCATTTCTTCTGATTTTATGGCTCTTTTGCTCTTCTTTATCTAGTTTCTTTAATTGTGAGTTTAGACTGCTCATTTGGGATTGTTCTTCTTTCCTTAGGTATGCCTTTACTGCAATGTATTTCCCTCTCAGTGTGGCCTGTACTGTGTCCCACAGATTTTGTGATGTTGAATTATTTTTGTCATTTTTCTCCTTATATTGCTTGATCTCTGTTTGTATTTGGTCATTGATCCATTGATTATTTAGGAGAATGTTATTAAGCCTCCATGTGTTTGTGGGCTTTTAAGTTTTTTTTCTGTAATTTATTTCTAGTTTCATACCTTTGTGGTCTGAGAAGCTGGTTTGTACAATTTCAATCTTTTTGAATTTAATGAGGCTCTTTTTCGCACCTAGTATTTGACCTAGTCTTGAAAATGTTCCATGTGAACTTGAGAAGAATGTGTATCTTGTTTTATTTTGGATGGAGGGTTCTGTAGATGTCCATTAAGTCCATCTGTTCTATATGTTATACAGTGCCTCTGTCTCCTTACTTATTTTGTGTCTGGTTGATCTGTCCTTTGGAGTGAGTGGTGTGTTAATGACTTCTAAAATGAAGACATTGCATTCTATTTCCCCCTTTAATTTTGTCAGTAGTATTTATTTCACATATGTAGGTGATCCTGTGTTGGGTGCATAGGTAATTATAACAGTTATATCCTCTTCTTTGACTGAGGCCTTTATCATTATGTAATGTCCTTCTTTGTCTCTTGTTACTTTCTTTTTTTGAAGTCTGTCTTGTCTAATACAAGTACTGCAACTCCTGCTTTTTTCTCCCTATTAGTTGTATGAAGTATCTTTTCCATCCCTTTACTTTCAGTTTGTATATGCCTTTGGGTTTAAAGTGAGTCTCTTGTAGGCAGCATATAGATAGTTCTTGTTTTCTTACCCATTCAGTGACTCTATGTCTTTTGATTGGTGCATTCAGACCATTTACATTTAGGGTGATTATCAATAGGTATGTACTTATTGCCATTGCAGACTTTAGATTTGTGGTTATGAAAGGTTCAAGGCTAATTTCCTTACTATCTAATAGTCTAATTTAACTCACTTAGTATGCTATCACAAACATGACCTAAATGTCCTCCTTTTTCTTCCTCCTCCATTCTTTATATATTAGGTATCATATTCTGTACTCTTTGTCTATCGCTTGATTGACCTTGGGGGTGGTTGGTTTGATTTTGCATCTGCTTAGTAACTAATTGTTCTACTTTCTTTACTGTGTTTTTATTTCTCATTGTGACAGCTATTTAGCCTTAGGAACACTTCCATCTATAATGGTCTGTCCAAAATGCACTGTAGAGATGGTTTGTGGGAGGTAAATTCTCTCAGAGTTTGCTTATCTGAAAATTATTTAATCCCTCCTTCAAATTTTAATGATAACCTTGCCAGGTAGAGTATTCTTCATTCCAGGCCCTTCTGTTTCATTGCATTAAATATATCATGCCACTCCTTTCTGGCCTGTAAGGTTTCTCTTGAGAAATCTTATGATAACCTGATGGGTTTTCCTTTGTATGTGATCTTTTTTCTCTCTCTAGCTGCTTTTAAAAGTCTGTCCTTATTCTTGATCTTTGTATTTTTAATTATTATATGTCTTGGTCTTGTCTTCCTTGGTTCCCTTGTGTTGGGAGACCTGTGCACCTCCATGACCTGAGAGACTATCTCCTTACCTAGATTGGGGAAATTTTCAGCAATTACCTCCTCAAAGACACTTTCTATCCCTTTTTCTCTCTTCTTCTTCTGGTACCCCTATAATACAAATATTTTTCCATTTGGATTTGTCATACAGTTTTCTCAATAGTCTTTCATGCTTAGAGATCCTTTTTTCTCTCTGTAACTCAGCTTCTTTGTATTCTTCTTCTCTGATTTCTATTCCATTTACCATCTCTTCTGCAACATCTGCTTTTAAATCCCCCCATTGTATGTTTTATTTCAGATATGGAATTTCTTAATGATTGAATGTCCATCTTAAATTCATTCCTGAGTTCTTGAATATTTTTCTGTACCTCCATGATCATATTTATAATTTTTATGTTGAAATCTCTTTCAGGAAAATTGATGAGTTCAGTTTCATTGTCCCTTTTTCTGGTGTTTGTGAGATTTTTATTTGTACCAGATTCCTTTGACAATTCATATTTCTATGTGGCGCCCTCTAGTGCCCAGAAGCTCTAGTCTCTGGAGCTGTTCAGCCCCTTGGGTGATGTTGGGGTTCTCAGGGGAGTAGCATTGGTGCCTACGGGGAGGAAAGAGTTGTTTCCTGCTTCCCAGCTGCAGTGCCTGTCTCCACTGTCTGAACCAGTGGCCAGCACATGGGTGTAAACCTCTGTGCTTTGCATCCGTAGCTGCCATAGGTGGGGCCTCACTCTGGCTGGACTGATGCCGGGGCAGGAACTGCTGATTTGCAAGCTGGTCCCGGCTGGCCAGGAGGAAGGTGCAGAAGGCTGCATATCACAAGTGAGGGGCATCTGAGATAAGTAGCCAACCAGGGAATGGAGTGTCTGATGCTCCTGAGAGTTCCCAACCTTCTCAGCAGAGTTTGCCCAGACATGCTTGTCCACCTATCCCTTCTCCAGTGCAGCAATCTCCATGCAAACCCCGCCCCTTCAGCAGCCCTCTCCCTGCTAGGAAGACTCTCAGACCATTCACATTTCTTTTGTCTCAGAGCAGCTGGATGTGGATCTCTGTCCTCCACAAATGGCTGTAATCTCAGTCTCCACAAGTATTCCTCCTGTTTCAGCTTTCCAACCCCACTAATCTCCAAAGCACCATGCGATGTAGACTTTGCTCCCAAAGTGCATCTCCAGGGTTGAGTGTTCAGCAGTCCTAAGCTTCCACCCCCTCACTGCTCCATTTCTCTTCCTCCCACTGGTGAGCTGGGGAGGGGAAGGTTTTGGGTCCTGCTTATCAAGGCTTTGGTACATTACCCTGTTTTGTGAGGTCTGCTCTGTTCTTTAGGTGTATGCAATCTGGTACAGCCTTCTTTCCTGTTCCTCTTTAGGATTAGTTGTATTAACTGTATTTTCATAATATATGTGGTTTTGGAAGGAGTTCTGTGTCTCACCTCTCACACCGTCATCTTGAATCGCTCTCTCCCCATCCTTCTTAAAGTATTCCAAAAATTAGAAGAGGAGGGAATATATCAAACTCCTTCTATGAGACCAGAACCAGAAAGACACCACAAAAAAAGAAAATTACAGACCAACATCCCTGATGAACATAGATGCAAAAACCCTCAAAAAAAAATTGGCAAGTTGAATTAAAAAATACATCAAAAGGATCATCCATTGTGACTAAGTGAGATTTCCTACAGGGATAAAAGGATGGTACAATATTTGTAAATCAGTATCTTACATCACACCAACATAAAAAGGATAAAAATTAATGATCATCTTAATAGATACTGAAAAAGTACTTGACAAAACTCAACAATATCCATTCATGATATGAACTCAATAAAATGGGCATGGAGAGCACATACCTCAACATAATAAAGGCCATATATGACAAACCCACAGCCAACATCATGCTTAATAGCTAAAAGCTGAAAGCTTTTCCTGTATGATTGAGAACAAAACAAGGATGCCCACTCTCACCACTTTTATTTAACAGAGTACTGGAGTTCCTAGCCATGGCAATCAGACAACACAAAGAAATAAAAGGCATCTAAATTGGTAAGGAAGAAGTTAAAGTGTCACTGTTTGCAGACAACATGCTACATAGAAATCCCTAAAGACTCCACCAAAAAGCTATTAGAAATAATAATTGAATTCAGCAAAGTTGCAAAATACAAAATAATACACAGAAATCTTTTACTTACCTATATACTAATAATGAATTAGCAGAAAGAGAAGTCAGAAAAACAATTCTATTTACAATTGCATCAAAAAGAATAAAATACCTAGGAATAAACCTAACTAAGGAGGTGAAAGATCTTTACTCAAAACTACAAGACACTCCTGAGAGAAATTAAAGAACACACTAATAAATGGAAATCTATCTTGTGCTTATGAATAGGAAGAATTAATATTGTCAACATAGCCATCCTGCCTAAAGCAATCCACAGATTCAATACAATCCTTATCAAAACACCAAAAGCACTCTTCAATTAAATAGAACAAATAGTTCCAAAATTTATATGAAACCACAAAAGACCCCAAATATACAAAGCAATCCTCAGAAAGAAGAACAAAGTTGGGGGGGGTGGTTATGTTCACTGACCTCAAGCTCTACTACAAAGCCACAGTAATCAAAACCATTTGGTACTGGCACAAGAACAGACCATAGATCAATATAATACAATAGAGAGCCCAGATATAATCCCACATATATACAGTCAATTAATATATGATAAAGAAGCCATGACTATACAATGAGGAAAAGACAGCCTCTTTAATAACTGTTGTTGGGAAAACTGGACAACTACAATGTAAGAGAATGAAACAGTTATTATCTAACGCCATACACAAAAGTAAACTCAAAATGGATCAAAGACCTGAATGTAAGTCATAAAACCATAAAGCTCTTAGAATAAAACATAGGCAAAAATCTCCTGAATATAAACATGGGCAACTTTTTCTTGAACACATCTCTTTGAGCAACTGAAACAAAAGCAAAAATGTACAAACGAGACTACATCGTACTAAAAAGCCTCTGTACAGCAAAGGACACCATCCGCAGAACAAAAAGGCATCCTACAATATGCGAGAATATATCCACAAATGATTTATATGATGAGGGGTTAATTCAAAATACATAAAGAACTCATATGCCTCAACATCCAAAAAACAAATAATCAGATCAAAAAATGAGAGGAGGACCTGAACAGACACTTCTCCAAAGAAGAAATATGGGTGGGCAACAGGTACATGAAAAGATGCTCCACATTGCTAGTCATTAGGAAAATGGAAATTAAAACCACAATGAGATATCACCTCGCACCAGTTAGGATGACCACTATCCGAAAGACAAGAAACAACAAACCTGATGATGATGTGGAGAAAGGGGAACCCTCCTACAGTGTTGATTAGAATGTACATTGGTTCAGCCATTTTGGAATGCAATATGGAGGTTTCTCAAAAAATCAAAAATAGATATACCATTTAACCCAGTAATTCCACTCCTAGGATTTTACCCAAAGAAATCAAGATCCCTGGTTCGAAACAATATATGCACCCCTATGTTTATTCTGCATTGTTTAAAATAGCCTAGGTATGGAAGCAACCTATGTGTCCATCAATAGATGAATGGATAAAGATGATGTGGTACATATACACAATGGAATATTATTCAGACATGAAAGGAAAAGAAATCCTGTCATTTGCAACAACATGGATGGATCTAGAGTGTATTATGTTCAGTGAAATAAGCCAGATGGGGAAAGACAAATACCAAATGATTCCACTCATTTGTGGAGTATAAAAACAAAGGAAAACAGAAGTAACAGAATAGTAGTGGACTCATAGACACTGAGAAGGGACTAGTCGTTACCAAGGGGAGGGTTTGGGGAAGGTGGTGGGGATGGAAAAGGGGATTAAGGGGCACTACAATTCACAATCACAATATAGGTAGGTCACGGGGACAGTAGTACAGCTCAGAGAATATAATTAATGATTCTATGACATCTTGTTACATTGATAGTGACTACAGTGGAGGAGGTTAGGACTTGATACTATGGGTGAATGTTGCACTACTGTGTTTTATATTTGCAACCACTATAAGATTGTATATCAATGATACTTTAATTTTTTAAAAAGTACATGCATTTACTCTGACATTGGCAGGTCTGCAGGTTGATCAGGGTGATTCAGCTTTAGGTTTAAGTTTGCGAGTTAGCTGTCTCAGCTTTGGTCTGCCTGCTCTGATCCATTTGGAGCCCAGACTGGAGGGCAGCATCTACCCAGGATATGTACTTCTCATAGTGTCAAAGTGTTCCGTAGGAGCGCCAAAGAAAAGAAGTCAGCTAAACAAGCATGTGTGGCAGCCTTTGCTCACCTCATACCTGTCAGTGTCCTGTCAATAAAACCAAGTCACATAGCCAAGGCTAAAGTCATCAAAAGTATAACCTGCCAAACTGTGAGGCCACAGAAAGGGTATGGATGTTTAAATCCTAATGCAGGGAAGAGAAGAAAAGGAAAAATTACTCAGCTGACTACCAATACAAAGGACCACATATACTGTTGGTAACCTTCAGTGAGAAGAACCAAGCTTAAGGGTTTACACTATTAGATATCCAGATGTTATAAAGCCATGAATATTAAAACTATGTCAACATGAGGACAAATAAATATGCCACTTGACTAGAACAAAGAGTCCAGAAACAGACTTACTTATTACAGCAAAGGAGACACCAGAGATCAGTGGTGGAGAGACCTACCATATGACATTCACAATTACAGGTGCCATTATAGATCTAAATATAAAAGGCAAATTAGTAAAGTGTCCAGAAGATACCATATGCAAACATCTCTATGACCTTTTGGTAGGCAAAAGATTTATTAGGTAGGACACCAGAAACACAAAAAAGATAGGTTGAGTGTGTCAGAATGTGGTATCGTGGAGCTACGTTTGCATTTACTGCTTGTGTAATCAATACTAAATATGGTTAAAAGTTTTAAAGTGTTCAAATTTTACTGACTTCATTCACTCCGATTTTTCATTTAATTTATAATATGTAAACAATACAAAAGGTCAATGAAACTAAGAGCTGGTTCTTTGAAAAGATAAACAAAATTGCAAATATTATTATTTGAGGTTGAGGGAGTTAAATAGATGCTATATGGCCATGAGTGTGGCGTGTTAACTTGGCATAATTTTTAGTCAGCATTAGAAGGGTTTAATTAAATTAACCCTTTATATTTCATTATAAAAGGAAACTAATAATGAAATATTAGGGGAAGTTTTAGATGCTTGATACAAGTCCTTTTGGTGGGTAACTTCATTTCCAACAAAGAGCCTTTGGTGCTATTTTGTAACAGAATCCTCATTAAAAGGCCTACTGCTTTAAGCTAATTATGGTATTTCCCATGTTCTTAGAAATGCTGATGTAAACAAATTTCTGTAATTTCTTTAGATGATGCCAGCCCTCTATCTCATTTGAGAAACCGCAATGGAATGTTTTATGGGTGTAATGAGGGCTCCATAGTAAAGGATTTACTGCTAATAAATCTTTGTTCGCAAGAAACCAGAATGCCCTATTTCTGAGATGAGAGAATCACAATATTTGATTTCTAGATTAGCAAGGAATGAAATCGTTCTTTTATTTTCCTCTCTGTCTGAGCGACTCCAGTGGAGATGTTAAGTTTTGCTGTTATTATCGCTCAGTTTCCATACATTCCCCATTTCACAAGAACATGCACTTTAAAAAGCAATGGACATTTCCCTAGTTATATTCTTCATCACCACTGGCCCCACAGTCTTCAAGGCCACTAAACACCTGACCTGACACAGTTTCCTAAACTAGAAAGGTCTCCTAAATTACCAACTGATACCTGCATCCACAATTATGAAGAAGTAAAGACATCTTGACTAGGTAATGATTCAGAGTCCTTTTTAAATCTGTTTTTCGTGTGAGAACGGAGATGTTTTATCTCTTTGCAGTGGTCCTGTCAGAACAGCTCTAGTGTGCCCCTGTGGTTGAGAGGTCTTGTCATTGAACCAGTTCTCAGTGTTGGGCATAATCATGCACATAATGAAGAAGTATTTCCTATGCGTTCACACAGTGCCTAATCAAGTGAGGTGCCACAGTTAATAAAGACTAACAGGAGTGCAGGACTGTACCTAGCTGCATAGACATTGCATTTGAGTTTGTGAAGACTGATGAAAAATGAAGTTAACTTTAAAGTCAATGGTAAATGAACTTATACATATATCATTACTTTGTAGCATTTTCTGTTCATAAAGTCTGGGGTAGAGATTACTAGTCCCCCTAGTTTTCTCATTTCTGGACGTAAAAAAATGTGCTTCCTAGTTCCCTGCAGTTGGTTTGCCATGGGACTAGTTTTAGCCAGTGAAATGTGAATAATGGTGATATAATGGTGGTGCATGGCACTTCTGGGTGAAGCAGTGTATTAGTTATTTATTCCTGCATAACACATTGTTGTAAACCTAGTGGCTTAAAGCAACACACATTTATCATCTCATGGTTTTTGAGGGTCAGGAGTCTGGGCCCAGTTTAACTGAGGCATCTTCTTCAGCATATCATAGCAGTTTAATCAAGGTGTCAGCTCAACTGAGAAAAGATGCCAACTTCACATGGTTGCTGGCAGCCTTCTGTTCCTTGAGGGCTGCCAAACTGTGAGTCTTAGTTTCTTGCTGGCTGTTGACCAGAGGCTACCCTCTCTCCTTGCTGTCTATCTCGTTATGTATGACAGCTTATGATATGGCAACTTGTTTCTTCAAAGCCAGCAAGGGGAAGAGAATCTCATAGCAAGGCCAGTGATATGATGCGAACACATGCATGAAATGATGTTCATCCCTACACCTTTGCCATAATCCCGCAGGGTCCGAAACAGGAGTCAGGGATCCTCGGACCACCCTAGACATTGTCCACCACAGGCAATGAAGTTCCCTGAATAATGCTCTAGCTCTCTCTTCTCTGCCCTGGACAGCCCTACAAGGTGGCTGATGAAACAGCAGAAACGAAGGTGGAAGCCCACCAGATCCCTGAGTTAACACTTGGAATGGGATTGTGCTGAATTCCACAGTGGATTTCAGCTATGCAAGAAATATGAGAACTTTTACAGTCTGATTTTAAATAAAGAGAGAAGAAGAAAAATAAAAAATTTATTTTTAAATGAAGACGATCTATGAAGGAAAAAGAAAAGAAGACATGGTCAACTAAGATGAGTTATTTAAAGAGAAAAGAAAGATAAAAAGCATGAAGTTAGAAAAACACTGAGTCAAAATGTTGGAAGTTCATTATGAAGCTGATAGAGGGAAAAATGAAACTGAATTCAGTGAGAGAGAATGAATATCATTGTAAAAAAAACCTTGATGTAATGAAATTCCCTATTATTAGTAGTAAATAATATAAAGAATTGGAAAAAAAACTTACAAAATAGGCTAAAAGTAACATTGATAATGTGAAAAGGAGTATTCAAAATGAATTTTATACTTCAATGGTATTTCAAGGTCGAAGTCAGATTTTTGTTTTTGCTGCTTAAAAGCCATCATGTAACATCCAATACATTATGTTCTGGAGGCAGAACAAATAAATAAATAAATAAAACCTGTCATCT
This sequence comes from Manis javanica, assembly GCF_040802235.1. Lineage (NCBI taxonomy): Eukaryota > Metazoa > Chordata > Mammalia > Pholidota > Manidae > Manis > Manis javanica. Next base: position 36,729,458 of record NC_133160.1, on the reverse strand, counting down.
GAAGTCAGTAGAACATGAATAATTTTGTTATAATTGTATCAAGATCACTACTTCATTCTAACTGTGATAAAGAAATATCAAACTCCTTCTGTCCTTAGTGGCAAAGCTTTGAAAAACTGGACCTTGAATTAGCAATTCACTGACTTTCATTCACCATCACCTGGAGAACTAGGAAACATGCAGATTCCTGGCCCCACCCAGGATTCTGATGAAGCAGGTCTGCTCCAGGGCTTGATATTCTGCATCTCTAACAAGCTCCATGTAATGTTAGTTGTCCATGGCCTACCCTTTGAGTATGGCTGCTCAAATGGTCCATATGTCGGATGGTTAGTAACTGAACTTTTTCTACATTTATTCCTGGAGGAATACTAGTTAAAAGGTGCAACAAACATCTAGTGTGGTTCAAGGGGCATAGAAAAAAATACTAAGGAATTGTGGCTGGTTCCCTAGCTTAAAAAAATATAGATTTCCAAAGTAAGGGGATCCAGCAATTTTACTTTTGACTATGGGAAAGATTGTAAGCTACAGGAAGGTAGATCAAATGTCTAGCACATTTGAGGCACTTAATAAACATTTGTTGACCTGTAAATGAGTGAAAGACAGAAACCATAGTTTGAAATGAAGTATATAAAAACTGTCACAAAGATGGGATCATCTGATCTGTGTGTGTGTGTGTCATCTTTAGACATAGTACAGTGGCTTGCAAAAAATGTCCCCAGTGCTCCATGCCATTTGCTATGTGACTTTGGAACTCTTCCCATCAGGATATGGAATTTATTTTCACAAACCTTGACTCCCTCCCCTGACCGTGACCCTAGTTAACTCATGTCTGGGCTGGTCTTGTGACTTTCCTTGGCCAGTAGAATGTGGAGGAAGTGACGTAACTTTGAGCCTTGGCCTCAGACCTTTGTGCTTCACCCTCTCACAACCCTTCCACCTCCGTGTTAACAGTTGAGTGCTGCAAGATGATGAGTGGTGAGGGGAAGCCCGGCTTTGTTGTCCCAGATGAGGCCACCCTAGACCAGCTGATAGTCAGGTAATGCGGAAAACACAAGAGTCCAGCCCAAAGCAGCAAGCGGCCTCCCCAGTTCACAAATGACCACAGACACATGAATGGGACCAGATACGACCAGAAGACTCTCCTGTGAAACAGAGGCATGACTATGTAATTCAGGCTTACTGTTTTCTTTCTGAGTTTTCTGTATTTCCTCTCCTAAATCCATCTTTGGCACATTCACTTTTCGAGAATAGATTTTTTTTTTTGGAGAGTTTTTAGATTTTAAAAAGTTGCAAAGCAAGTACAAAGAGTTCCCATATACCTCACATCTAATTCCCACCATTGCTAACATCTTATACTGTAAATGTAACAGTATATTTGCTCCAACCAATATGCCAATCATGATACAACATCCTCATCTAACCTCTATACTTAATCCAGATTTCCTTAGTTTTTACCTAATGTCTTTTATTGTGTCCCCAGATCCCATCCAGAATCCCACATTACATTTAGTCTTCATGCGTCCTTAGATTTCTTTTGGCTGTGACACAGTTTCCCAGACTGTCCTTGGTTTTGAGGACCTTGGCGGTTTTGAGGAGTACTGCTGAGGCATTTTGTAGGAAGTCTCTCATTGGGATTTGTCCCATATTGTTCTTCAGGATTTGACTGGGGTTATAGATTTTTGTGAAGAAGGTCGGAGAGGTAAAGTGCCATTCTCATCATGTGATATCAAGCATACACAGTATTGAAGTGACTCACCACTTGTTTAGCTTGATGATCTATCAGAGGTAGTGTTTATCAAGTTTACCCACTGTAAACTCCCCCGCCCCTTCTATATTATACTTTTTGGAAGGATGTCACTATGTACAAGCTTTACTTAAGTAGTGGAGATGTTATATCCTGATTCTTTCAGGGTAGAGTATCTATATAAATTATTTGGAATTATTCTGCATATGGGATTTGTATGTCTTGCCCTATTTATTTATACTCAACCATTTATTTATATCATCACAGAGTCATGGATATTTATTTTATAATTCAGGTTAGAATTCTATACTGTATTATATATTACATTGCTAAAATTATTCTAGCTTGGCCATTGGGAGCTCCTTCAGTTGGGTTCCATATTCCATTAACATACTGCATCATTGTGGGTTTTTTTTTTTTAAGTACTTCTTTGCTTTTTTGGATTTCAGCATGTTTTAGATTGATTATTTCCTGTCCTTCTCCAGAAATCAGTCATTTCTCCAAAGGGACCTTTGGCTCCTTCCCTCCCTCTTTTCTTTTCTTTTCATCATATTACTAAAAACCATGACCTGAGGGTTACGTGTGCTTATTGTTAATGGGTATCATTGTTTCTAGGCCCTCTTAGTTGATAGAGTAAAAAAATATATGTGTGTACACTAACCTATATATATATATATATATATATATGTATATGTGTATGTGTGTGTCTATAGGCATATATGTGTGTGTGTATATATACATACACACACCATCTCTCTCTATATATACACACACATACACACACACTTATCTTTACATATTTCTTCATGTAATGATTTATCTCTATATTAAGTTACAAGTAAACTCATGCTGATATCTCCAACTCTAATCCATTACCACAGGTGTCATTTTTGTCTTCCCTTCTTTCTTCTCTTTTATCTCCTACTCTAACAGTGGGAAACTTGCCATCCTTTTGTCTTTTGGTGTGACATCTGCCATCCATTACTTACTGTTCAATTTCAGTTTACATATGAATAATGGTTTCAGAATTATTTAGGTATGGTCTGTAAGCATATTCCTTCTGCCCTTGGTCTTACTGTCCCCACTCATTTCCATAGTTACTTAGGTCAGCATCTCCCTCACCCCCAAATGCTCATTGTTTTTAGACACTGCATTTTAGAGAGATTTGTTAGATTATGGTAGCTAACAGTTGAAGGAGGAAGGGGTAAAAATATTTGTAAATGAGTTATATGATGGTGGTTTGATATATGAAAAATAGTTAAAATATGACCAAGTTTCTGTAGCAGAATGCTAAAATGTCTATGTAAATAACTTTTAAAATTGTAGAAAGATCTTTAAATCTGTTGTAATAATTTTGAAAGCATCTTAGGAATTCTAATGAGATTCTTTTTTATATAGAAGAAAAACTGGATTATTAACATCTACCATAATGGTAGATATAAGTCATTATACATTTATCTAAACCTATGTAATATACAAGACCATGAATGAACCTAATGTGAACTATGGGCTTTGGGTGATTATGATTTATCAGTGCAGCTTCATCAACTGTAACAAATTTACCACTCTGGTGGGGGATGTTGATATGGCGGAGGCTGTGTATACATCAGGGCAGGAGTTATATGAGAAATCTCTGTACGTTTCCCTCAATTTTGCTGTGAAGCTACAGCTACTTTAAAAAAATATTAAGTCTCAATAAAACATAAATAAGCAAATAAACAAGCCTGTATGCTTTTAAGTATATGTTTTCAGTAAAGAGAAGTAATTCAAACAAAAAAAAAAAACATTGTGATATAGGTAGGGCAGATGTAATTGCTCCATTTTTCATCAAATAAACTGAGACCAAGGAGAGTAAAAGCAAAACACATTATTAAAATGTTTTGCAGATGAAGATGAAGCTTTTAAGCATTAAAATGATCAGGGATATGTCCTGGGCACAATATAATATAATTGTATGTCATTCAAATATCTGAAAATAAGCAACTATGTCATCAGTTCTGTGATGGGAAACAAATCCCAGTTCATCTTTGTCCATGAGGAAGAAATCTGGAGGCTCAGTAGTCCAATTTCCTGGTCATCTTTCATATTTCCTTTAACGTCAAGGTCCCTGACTCATCACACTTGGCACAAAATCAACAATTATTCTGTCACTGTGATTCAAAAACCGATTGCTTTCTTGTTCTAAAAAGGATGCTGTTAGTCTTGAAAGAATGCAATGGCTAAATTAAATGCATTTTGAATTAAAAAAATATTTTCCATTATGTGTTATCTCTGATTTACTAAAAGAGCAGTGAAATCGAGGAGTCACCCAGTTCCATAGTTAAATCCAAAATTAACTAAAGAGCCAAGTGTAATATTGTTTGTTTTACATCCTAATAATCTTAAAATACCTTTGTTTATATAATCCCTAAAAATGTTGAAGATTTTGTGTTCTCCATGCATTTCAAAGTTAACTCTAAAATTGTTCAACCAAAGCTCAGCGAGTTGAAAAGTACTAAAAGTAATATGAAACTGCATGCTTTAAAAAAGAAATGGAAATTCTAGAATTGAAAAGTTCTATAACCAAAATTAAGTACTCAGGGATGAGTTAAACAGCAGCCAGGATGTAACAGAATAGAGAGTTAGCAAACTGGAAGCTAGGTTATAAAAAATAACCCAGAAATGAAGCAGAAAAAAGGCATGGTAAATAAAGAAAAGAGATTAAGAGATAAAGAGCATACACCAAGAAATCCTAAGATGGATTCAGTTGGAGTCCTAGGGGGAAGGAGTAAGAGAATGAGACATAGAAACTTCAGAGATGATGGCTGAAAATTTCAAACGTCAGTCCACATGTTCAAGAAGTTTAACAAATTGCAGGCAAGATAAATAACAATGATCTGTATACTGCATATAACAAAACAAACAACAATAACCAAATATAAGAGTAAAATATTATGATGAAATAGAAGGGGGAAAGGTTCCCCCTTCCAAAGGAAAATCATTTTGGCTTTGAAATGATTCTTTAATACCAGTAGTTGGCCAAAAGACAAGAAAATGACTGTCAACATAAAATTCAATATTCAACAAAATTATGCATTAACAAGTAAGGCAATATTAAAACATGTTCAGACAAACAAGCCAAGAGAGTTTCCTAGCATCAGACCTGCACTGGGAGATTTAATATTTAATATAGTTCAGGATGAAAGAAAATGATACCAGAGGGAAGAAATAAAAAGTAAAGAAATTGGTAAATATATTGATAAATCTAAGTGAATATTGTCTCCTGAAAATAGTGATATTTAGGCATTTAGTAAGTATATAAACAGTATATGATTAAAATTCAGAATAATAATAGAATATAAATAGTAAGTATAGGTATTCTAATTTGCTTTTATTTTATGAATGAGCATTGATAAAAACTAAATTTGGTGAATTAAGATATACATGCTTTTTTTTAGGATAACCACTATAAGATTTAAAAAAATAGAACTGTGTTTTAGTTATCTATCATTGTAACAAGATGGCCACAAACTTAGTGGCCCAAAACACAAACGTGTATTATTTTATCTCATAGTTAGTGTGTATTAGGAGTTCAGGCAAGGTAAAACTTTGTTCTCTGCTTCAAAAAGGATCAACAGTTTGGATTTTTAAAAAATTAAAAATCAATATCATGCTATTTACAATAGAAATTCCTAAATATTAAGACATAAAAAAAGATTAAAACAAATGATGGGATAGGTATACCATACAGTTACTAACCAAATATTAGTTGGCATAACTCTATTAGTATTAGAAACAAGTGAACTTTAAGACCAAAAGCATTTTTAGAAATCGAGTTTCTTCTTAATGATAAAAATATTTGATTCACTAAGAATGTAAAACAACACTAGAGTTTCAAAATGTATAAAGTAAAATATGATAAAATCACAGAATAGAGAAATTCACAATCATATTTAGAGAATAAAATACTCTTCTGTAATTCATAGAAACAGCAGAAAAATATCTGTGATAATATGGGAGATTGGCACAAAATTAAGCTGATCAGCAACTGCAGAATACTCCTTTTCTAGCATAAATGGAATACTTACACAAAATGACCATATCCTGAGGCATAAAACTAATCTCAACAAATTTCAAAGCATGTGAATTGAAGAATATTCTCTAGAAAGAATAAGATTAAGAAATCAATAACAGAAAATAAATCAGAAAATGATTCACCATGCATGTGGATAAGAATAAACCTATACCTTTATTTTCACTACCTTTTACTAACCATTTCTATTGATTTGGGATATAGGTAACAGCAAGATTTGCAGTCCCAGGACTATCACATACAGAAATCAGAGATATTTTCTTGTCATATTGCTACTGTTACAAATCTCTATATATCTTTCAAACCTATCACTTCCTTGAAATTATGATTCACTGCCTGATCATGTTCTTTAAGGATTTTTTAATTAATTTTTTTTATTTTGGTATCATTAATTTACAATTATAGAAAGAACATTATGTTTACTAGGCTCCCCCCTTCACCAAGTCCCCGCCACCTACCCATTCACAGTCACTGTCCATCTGCATAGTAAGATGCTGTAAAATCACTACTTGTCTTCTCTGTGTTGCACAGCCCTCCCCGTGCCCCTCATGCACAATACATGCTAATCGTAATGCCCCCTTACTTTTTCCCTGCCCTTATCCCTTCCTTCCCACCCATTGTCCCCAGTCCCTTTCCCTTTGGTAACTATTAGTCCATTCTTGGGTTCTGTGATTCTGCTGCTGTTTCATTCCTTCAGTTTTCCTTTGTTCTTATACTCCACATATGAGTGAAATCATTTGGTACTTGTCCTTCTCCATTTGGCTTATTTCACTGAGCATAATACCCTCTAGCTCCATCAATGTTGTTGTGAATGGTAGGATCTGTTTTTTTCTTATGGCTGAGTAATATTCCATTGTGTATATGTACCACTTCTTCTTTATCCATTCATCTACTTACGGACATTTAGGTTGCTTCCATATCTTGGCTATTGTAAACAGTGCAGCAATAAACATAGGGGTGCATCTGTCTTTTTCAAACTGGTCTGCTACATTCTTAGGGTAAATTCCTAGAAGTGGAATCCCTGGGTCAAATGGTATTTCTATTTCGAGCATTCTGAGGAACCTCCATACTGCTTTCCACAATGGTTGAACTAGTTTACATTCCCACCAGCAGTGTAGAAGGGTTCCCCTTTCTCCACAAACTCGCCAAATATTTGTTGTTGTTTGTCTTTTCAATGATGGCGATCCTTACTGGTGTGAGATGATATCTCATTGTGGTTTTAATTTGCATTTCTCTGACGATTAGCGATGTGGAGCATCTTTTCATGTCCCTGTTGGCCATCTGGATTTCTTCTTTAGAGAACTGTCTATTCAGCTCCTCTGCCCATTTTTTAATTGGATTATTTGCTTTTTGTTTGTTGAAGCATGTGAGCTCTTTATATATTTTGGATGTCAATCCTTTATCGGATCTGTCATTTATGAATATGTTCTCCCATACTGTAGGATACCTTTTTGTTCTATTGATGGTGTCCTCTGCAGTACAGAAGCTTTTTAGCTTGATATAGTCCCACTTGTTCATTTTTACCTTTGTTTCCCTTGCCCAGGGAGATATGTTCATGAAGAAGTCACTCATGTTTATGTCCATGAGATTTTTGCCTATGTTTTTTTCTAAGAGTTTTATGGTTTCATGGCTGACATTCAGGTCTTTGATCCATTTGGAGTTTATTTTTGTGTATGGGGTTAGACAGTAATGCAGTTTCATTCTCTTACATGTAGCTGTCCAGTTTTGCCAGCACAATCTGTTGAAGAGACTGTCATTTCACCATTATATGTCCATGGCTCCTTTATCATATATTAGTTGGTCATATATGTTTGGGTTAATGTCTGGATTCTCTATTCTGTTCCACTGGTCTGTGGCTCTATTCTTGTGCCAGTACCAAATTGTCTTGATTACTGTGGCTTTGTAGTAGAGCTTAAAGTTGGGGAGCGAGATCCCTCCCACTTTATTCTTCCTTCTCAGAATAGCATTGGCTATTCGGGGTCTTTGACGGTTCCATGTGAATTTTTGAACTATTTGTTCCAGTTCATTGAAGAATGCTGTTGGTAATTTGATAAGGATTGCATTGAATCTGTATATTGCTTAGGGCAGGATGGCCATTTTGACGATATTAATTCTTCCTAGCCAGGAGCATGGGATGAGTTTCCATTTTTTAGTGACCTCTTTAATTTCCCTTAAGAGTGTCTTGTAGTTTTTGGTGTATAGGTCTTTCACTTCCTTGGTTAGGTTTATTCCTAGGTATTTTATTCTTTCTGATGCTATTGTGAATGGAATTGTTTTCCTGATTTCTCTTTCTATTAGTTCATTGTTAGTGTATAGGAAAGCTACAGATTTCTGTTTGTTAATTTTGTATCCTGCAACTTTGCTGAATTCCGATATTAGTTCTAGTAGTTTTGCAGTGGAGTCTTTAGGGTTTTTTATGTACAATATCATGTCATCTGCAAATAGTGACAGTTTAACTTCTTCTTTACCAATCTGGATTCCTTGTATTTCTTTGTTTTGTCAAATTGCCGTGGCTAGGACCTCCAGTACTATGTTGAATAAAAGTGGAGAGAGTGGGCATCCCTGTCTTGTTTCCAATCTCAGAGGAAAAGCTTTCAACCTCTCACTGTTCAGTATGATGTTAGCTGTGGGTTTATCATACATGGCCTTTATAATGTTGAGATACTTGCCTTCTATACTCATTTTGCTGAGAGTTTTTATCATGAATGGATGTTGAATTTTGTCGAATGCTTTTTCAGCATCTATGGAGATGATCATGTGGTTTTTGTCCCTCTTTTTGTTGATGGGGTGGATGATGTTGATAGATTTTCTAATGTTGTACCATCTTTGCATCCCTGGGATGAATCCCACTTGGTCATGCTGTATGACCCTCTTGATGTATTTTTGAATTCGTTTTGCTAATATTTTGTTGAGTATTTTTGCATCTATGTCCATCAGGGATATTGGTCTGTAGTTTTCTTTTTTGGTGGGGTCTTTCCCTGGTTTTGGTATTAGGGTGATGTTGGCTTCATAGAATGAGTTTGGGAGTATTCCCTCTTCTTTTTTTTGGAAAACTTTAAGGAGAATGGGTGTATGTCTTCTCTGTATGTTTGATAAAATTCTGAGGTAAATCCATCTGCCCGGGGTTTTGTTCTTGGGTAGTTTTTTGATTACTAATCAATTTCATTGCTGGTAATTGGTGTGTTTAGGTTTTCTGTTTCTTTATGGGTCAGTCTTGGAAGACTGTATTTTTCTTGGAAGTTGTCCATTTCTCCTAGATTTTCCAGCTTGTTAGCATATAGGTTTTCATAGTATTCTCTAATAATTCTTTTTATTTCTGTGGGGTCCATCGTGATTTTCCTTTCTTGTTTCTGATTCTGTTGATGTGTTTTGACTCTCTTTTTCTCTTACTAAGTCTGGCTAGAGGCTTATCTATTTTGTTTATTTTCTTGAAGAACCAGCTCTCAGTTTCATTGATTTTTTCTATTGTTTTATTCTTCTAAATTTTATTTATTTCTTCTCTGATCTTTATTATGTCCCTCCGTCCACTGACCTTAGGCCTCATTTGTTCTTTTTTTTCCAATTTCGATAATTATGACATTAGACTATTCATTTGGGATTGTTCTTCCTTCTTTAAATATGCCTGGATTGCTATATATTTTCCTCTTAAGACTGCGTTTCCTGCATGCCACAGAAGTTGGGGCTTTGTGTTATTGTTGTCATTTGTTTCCATATATTGCTGGATCTCCATTTTAATTTGGTCATTGATCCATTGATTATTTAGGAGCATCTTGTTAAGCCTCCATGTGTTTGTGAGCCTTTTTGCTTTCTTTGTACAATTTATTTCTAGTTTTATACCTTTGTGGTCTGAAAAGTTGGTTGGTAGGATCTCAATCTTTTGAAATTCACTGAGGTTCTTTTTGTTGCCTAGTATGTGATCTATTCTGGAGAATGTTCCATGTGCACTTGAGAAGAATGTGTATCCTGTTGCTTTTGGATGTAGAGTTCTATAGATGTCTATTAGGTCCATCTGTTCTAGTGTGTTGTTCAGTGCCTCTGTGTCCTTACTTATTTTCTGTCTGGTGGATCTGTCGTTTGGGGTGAGTGGTGTGTTAAAGTCTCCCAAAATGAATGCATTGCATTCTATTTCCTCCTTTAATTCTGTTAGTACTTGTTTCACATATTTTGGTGCTCCTGTATTGGGTGCATATATTTTTATAATGGTTATATCTTCTTGTTGGACTGAGCCCTTTATCATTATGTAATGTCCTTCTTTATCTCTTGTTACTTTCTTTGTTTTGAATTCTATTTTGTCTGATACTAGTATTGCAACACCTGCTTTTTTCTCTCTGTTTTTTGCATGAAATATCTTTCTCCAACCCTTGACTTTTAATCTGTGCATGTCTTTGGTTTTGAGGTGAGTCTCTTGTAAGCAGCATATAGATGGGTCCTGCTTTTTTATCCATTCTATTACTCTGTGTCTTTTGATTGGTGCATTCAGTCCATTTACATTTAGAGTGATTATTGAAAGATATGTACTTATTGCTATTGCAGGCTTTAGATCTGTGGTTACCAAAGGTTCAAGGTTAGCTTGTTTACTACCTTGCTGTCTGACCTCACTTGCGTATTGAGCTGTTATAAACACAGTCTGGCAATTATTTCTTTCCCTTCTTTTTCCTCCTCCTCCATTCTTCATATGTTGGGTGTTTTGTTCTGTGCTCTTTTTAGGAGTGCTCCCATGTAGAGCAGTCCTTCTAAGATACCCTGTAGAGGTGCTTTGTGGGAGGTAAATTCCCTCAATTTTGCTTGTCTGGGAATTGTTTAATCCCTCTTTCATATTTAAATGATAATCGTGCTGGATACAGTATCCTTGGTTCAAGGCCTTTCTGTTTCATTTCCTTAAATATATCATGCCATTCTCTTCTGGCCTATAAGGTTTCTGTTGAGAAGTCTGATGATAGCCTGATGGGTTTTCCTCTGTAGGTGACCTTTTTACTCTCTTTGGCTGCCTTTAATACTCTGTCCCAGTCCTTGATCTTTGCCATTTTAATTATTATGTGTCTTGGTGTTGACCTCTTTGGATCCAGTCTCTCGGGAGTTCTGTGTGGCTCCGTAGTCTGAGCAACTATTTCCTCCCCCAGTTCGGGGAAGTTCTTAGCAATTATTTTTTCAAAGACACTTTCTATCCCTTTTTCTCTCTCTTCTTCCTCTGGTACCCCTATAATGCAGATATTGTTCCTTTTGGATTGGTCACACAGTTCTCTTAATATTGTTTCATTCCTGGAGCTCCTTTTATCTCTCTCTGCATCAGCTTCTATGCGTTCCAGTTCTCCTTTTTCTATTCCATTAATGGCCTCTTGCAACTTATCCATTCTGCTTATAAATCCTTCCAGAGTTTGTTTCACTTCTGTAATCTCCCTCCGACATCTGTTATCTCCCTCCAGACGTCTGTAATCTCCCTCCAGATTTCATCCCTTAGCTCTTGCATATTTCTCTGCAGCTCTGTCAGCATGTTTATGATTTTTATTTTGAATTCTTTTTCAGGGAGACTGGTTAGGTCTGCCTCAGCAGATCCTTTCTCAGGTGTAACTATCTTGGTCTGGACTAAATTTTTTTGCCTTTTTATGGTGATTGCAGTGGCTATAGGCAGGTTGTGGGCATGTCAGCTGGGAGAAGAAAGTCCTTTCCTGCTTGCTGGATGCCTTGCCCTTCTCTGCTGCCTGTGATGGCTACCTGCACTCCTGGAGCTGCCACCGGGTTAATCTCCTAAGCTGCTGTGTGCGGGGTGTCCATGTCTGTCAGAGCAGCGTGGAGTCCTGCGGGGAGTGGCAAGCACGCCAGGTGCGCTCCTCCATGCTAGCGGTGACCCTGCCATGCAGCTGTGTGGCAGCAGTGGTCTTTGGGTCTGGCCCAGGCAGCTGTGCATTGGGCTGGGATTCCGGTCGGCTCCTGGTAGCACATCTACTCCCTCTGGCTCCACTGCTGGTGTGCACGGGGCTTTTCCATGCAGGCATTTACTGGGTTCTGGCTTCACTGCCGCCGGTGCAAGCAAGCCACACCCAGGCTGTTCGGTCGTGCCACTGTGGGCTAGCCCTGCTCTCGATTCCTTCTAGTGCTTCCTCCCCTGGCGCACGCTCCCACTCTCCTGCTACTGGGACCATGTGTCAGGGTCCATGCTAGTTGGAGGAACGACTGGCAGGCTGCCTTGTCCTGTGAGGGGCTTCAGAGCTGCACTGCCTCCATTTAGGGTACCTAAGTTTCCCCAGTATTTCCAGCTGCCAGGACAACTTCGTCCAGGTATGGGGTCCCTGTCTCCTTAAGACTTGCAGAAAGCACTCGCTTTTCTTTTGTCTCAGGTGTGCCGGTTGCGGGGACCTGCCCACAGGTTTTGCTTTTCTATTTCCCTAATATCCAGCACCCCGTGCACCTTGTGTGTGTGTTCCGGGTGTGGATTTCTAGAGCTGGTTGTTTAGCAGTCCTGGGCTTTCACTCCTTCCCCATTCTGACTCCTTTATTCCCACCGGGTTTTGGGGTGGGGAGCATTCGGGTCCCGCCTGGCCGTGGCTTGTATCTTACCCCCTTCATGTGATGCTGAGTTCTTGCAGATGTAGATGTATCCTAGCTGTTGTACTGCATCCACTGGTGTCTCTTTTAGGAATAGTTGTATTTATTGTATTTTCATAAATATATATGTTTTGGGGAGGAGATTTCTTCTGAACTACTCACGCCGCCATCTTCCCGTTCTTTAAGGTTTTAATAAAGAAACATATACATGACTTTACCTCAAATATGTTACTTTTTATATATTTACTTAATTTAAATATAATTAGCTTCCTTTATCACTTTATATTACTTGACACATTAAAACATTACTCTACAAAAAGGCCCATAAAAAGGGACAGTGGTTTATAAAAGGTCAAGGACCTCTGTGTGTGAATGAATCTTGTTTTCTCTTGTGGAGTTTGCTCCTCCCCTGCTGCCTACCCCTTCCTACAGTCTTACGCAGTGAAGGATGTTCTCCAGTATTCTAGGAGCATATCCTCTTGAGAAAAACAGGAGAGAGAGGGGGATGGGGAGGAAGGGACGGGGATGGGGATGGAGAGGAGCTTTCCTCAGGGTACTCTAATTCACTAGAAAGTTTATAATCAGTGTGAGGATTTGTCAAAGGCACATATAAGGATATGAGGCATAGCTAAGAAAGGAAAACAGCAATTGAACAAAGGATCATGTATGTGTGTATGAGAGAGAGAGAGGGAAAGACTCTGAGATAAACAATGTGATTTCTTCTCGGGGATATCTCACATCACTGATAAAATGACCACAGCATCACAACATGCTGGGTGTATCTGCACTTCCTCAGGAACCTGGCAAGAAGCTGGTTCTATAGCAAGCCAGTATGGCAAGAGAGGTCAGACAGTGTGGTCTGCTATGGGAACAGAGGGATGAACTGGCCTGTGGTCATGTTGGGTAGAGTTTTGAGCTTAATCAACCTCTGTCACCAAAAGCCAGGAGAGCCCCAACATATTTCAAGTATAAAATTCAGAGAAAAGTTAGCTAGTCAATAGTAGAATCTATAAATTGAATGTGGTATCTTCACACAGTGAGAATGGACAAACTACAGCTCCATACAGCGGTATGGATAACTCTCAGAACACAATGTTTAGCAAAAGAAAGCAGACACAAAAGAGCACAAACTGTATGATTCCATGTATTAAAGTCCCCAAACAGACAGTACTAATCATTGGTGATAACATTAGAAGTAGGGGCTACTTTTGAAAGTAGTTTAAGGTATTTCTGAAGATGGGGATTATCTGGCAGCTGGCTACACAAGGGTGTTCAGAACATGAAAATCCATTAAGCTTTATGCTCATAATATATACCATCTTCATTATTTAATCTTCAGTTTAAAGTTCAGAAAATAAAAAGGAAAATTGTCTTATCAATGATGAAGTTAAGGTGCCAAACTCCTGCCCCTTTGTTCTGCCTCTGTTCCTTTATTTTTCAAGGCTCTGGAGATAAGAAAAGATTAAAGCAACTTAGATAAATAAAATAAACGCAGGGAGAAGAGTTTCTTTGAAAGAAAAGGCAGAATTACCATGTCAGGGAGAAAGCCCCCACACATAATCTAGTGGAATTAAATAGGTGTTTATTGAGCACTTACTAGGTGCTAGGTGCTGGGCATTGTTCTAGAACTTGATATAGATCAGGGAACAAATCTGCTAAAGATCCTGCCCACTTAGAATTGATATGCTAATGGGAGAAGGGTGGCCAGACTATGAAAAATAAGCATAATTGTGTAAATAGTTAGGAGATAATCAGTACTTTGGGAAAAAAGACAGTAGGTAATGGTGATCAAGAGTTCTGATAATCAGTACTTTGGGAAAAAAGACAGTAGGTAATGGTGATCAAGAGTTCTGAAGGAGAACTGGGTATGAGTTTTAAAAGGCAATGAAAATCTAACATTTGAGGAAATACTTGAGAACAATTCTAAATGATCTGTTTTATTTTCTGCCCAATGGGGATACTTACTGCCCCTCATCTGGCCCCAGAATGATCAATGAACACAGCTAAGTTTGTCTTAAAATAGCATCTAAGCATACATGAGCCACATCCCCAGAATCCTGAGCAATGATAATAAAATTGGCCAATATATGGATCCTTGTCCTACTTTGTTGTGGTTTTTTTCCTGTGCTTGTTCATTATTAACTGAGTCCTCTAAAGTACTCTTCAGATATGGCAAAGCAGAAAGAGAACTTGATTGTGAGTGTTTCTTGGTATAGCTTTTGTTATTTATTAAAAAGGAGCTTTAGTATTGTTGGGGTTTTTCTTTTTTAGAGTAGTTTTAAGTACAAAGCAAAATTGAATGGATACTATAGAGAGTTTCTAAATACCCCCTTTCCCTCCCTCCCACCTGCCACAGTCTCCCTTACTGTCCACATCTCACAACAGACTAGTACCTCTGTTACAGTCAATGAATATACATTGATTCATCATTATCATCCAGCTTCCATATATTCTTGGTATTGTATAGTCTATGGCTTTTGAAAAATGACATGTATCCAGCATATCCCACCATACAAAATAGTTTTACTGCCCTAAAAACTCCTTGTGCTTCACCTCTTTAATCTCTCCTCTCTCTCTCTCCTAACACTTGGAAATCACTAATATTTTTACTGTTTTCATGGTTTTGTCTTTCCAGAATGTCATATACTTGGTTATTCAGAATGTAGCCTTTTCAGATTAGTCTCTTAGTAATACCTATTTATGATTTTTCCATGTCTTCTCATGGCTTGATAGGTCATTTCATTTTAGTGATGAATAATACTCTATTGTCTGGATGTACCACAATTTCTTTGGCCAGCTACCCAGTGAAGGACATTTGGTTGCTTCCAGGTTTTAGCAATCATGAATAAAGCTGCTGTAAACATTTGTATGCACATTTTTGTATGAATCTAACTTTTCAGTGCATTTGGGTAAGTACCAAGGAGCATAATTTCTCTGAGAGTGTGTACAATTTTGTAAAGTACCCAACAATCTTCCATAGTGCTATACTATCTTGCATTCCCACCAACAAAAGATGAAAGTTGCTTTTGCTCCGTTTGCATTTCTCTGATTACATATGATGTGGAGCAGCTTTTCATATGTTTATTAACCATCTGTTTATCTTCTGTGGTAAGGTTTCTCTTTAGGTCTTTTGCCATTTTTAATATAAGGCTATTAGTTTTCTTATTGTTGAGTTTTAAGTTATTTGTGTACTTTGATAATAGCATTTCTTATTGGATATATTTTTGTAAGTATTTTCTTCCTGTCAGTGGCTTGTCTTCTGATTCTCTTGAACTTCCACAGAGCTGTTAGTTTTTAACTTTAAAGAAGCCAAGTTTATCAGTTATTTTTTTTCATGGAATATGTCTTTTGTGTTGTATCTAAAAGTCCTCACTATACTCAAAATAATCTAGATTTTCTCTTATGTTATCTTCTAGAGATTTTATAGTTTTACATTTCACATTGATGTCTGTGATCCATTTTGAATTAATTTTTGTTAAGGGTTTAAGATTTGTATCTAGATTCTTTTTCTTTGCATGTGCTTGCCCAGTAGTTCCAGAACAATTTGCTTAAAAGACTATTTTTTTCCATTGTATTGTCTTTACTACTTTGTCAGAGATCACTTGACTATACATATTTATGTAAGTATACATATACTCTATTCTGTCCCATTCATTCATTTCTCTATTTCACCAATACCATGCTGTATTGATTACTGGAATTGTAAAATAAGTTTTGAAGTCAGTTTCAGTCTTCAGACTATTCTTCTCCCTCATTATTGTGCTGGCTATTCTCAGTCTTTTGCCTCTCCAGATAAACTCTAGAATCAACTTTTCAATATCCACAAAATAACTTGCTGAGATGTTGATCAGGATTCACTGAATTTATAGAAAAGCTGGAAAGAACTGACATCTGGACAATATTGTCTTCCTATTTATGATCATTGGATATCTCTTATTTAGTTCTTCTTTTATTTCTTTCATCAGAGTTTTGTGGCTTTCCTGCATAGCTCTTGTATATATTTTGTTAGTCTTTTACCTAAGTATTTGGGGAAAGAGTGGGTGATAATGTAAATGATATTGTGTTTTTAATTTCAAATCTGCTTGTTCATTGCTGGTATATAGGGAAGTTGTTGACTATTGTATATTAACCTTGTATATTGTAACCCTGTTATATTACTATTTAGTTCCAGAAATTTTTTTGTCAATTATTTCAGATTTTCTATGCAGATAATCATTTCATCTGCAAAGACAATTTTATTTCTTCCTTCCCATTCTGTGTACTTGCTTGATTTATGTAGTTGCTTGATTTATGTAGTCATTCAGATAGTGAATAACATAAAGGGATAGTTAATTTCTTAGACTTTCTATAGTTTCAGAGATGATCTCAGTTGTAAATACTAATCAGTTTCCTGTAAAAATTTGCTGGTAGATTGACTGAATTTATCACTAATCTTACAACTCATTGTTTTCAACTTGATCCAACTTTGCTTAGAAATGGAAAATATATATTCTTCATAATGTAACATGGTGTTGAATTGTTCATCTAGTGTAGCAAGATATGATAGAAATCAGATTCCTATGGAGGTGACATTTTTCCCATAGGCAAAAATTTTGAAAGAAATTATTAAAAACCATTTAATTACTTTTGAATTTGTCATAAAATATAAAGCACAAAGAGTCCAGTGTTTGGGATTAATGAGAAGGTTTATTTAATGAGAGTTGTTGTGCTATAAGGTCCAGGTCCTACTGGGAAAGGGTGGGGATACATCTTCCTTGCCCTTCAAGTCAACTTAGAGTGTCTTTACCAGGACTACCTGAAAAACTTGGTAAGTGTTGGTCCTTGTGGTAAGAAAAGCAGTGACTAGAGTCTGACCTCCAACTTGGTATTCTAAGAGCATGTGGCTTTCAAATCAAGAAGGAAAAATAAGGAGTAGGAGTAGAAAAACAAGCTTAGGAAATTACCATACATCCAGGGAAGGTGGGACAAAGATGCATATGTCTCCAATGGCCCATATGTGGATCCAATTGGAGGCTATGTGCCTAAAGCTACTTAAATTCTTGCTCAAACTGACTACTTAGTAGGCTGTTGGGAATATCGTCTGTGTTGAATGAGTACCCAGAAAACTAATAGCTGAGGGCAGAGTGGTAGCTTGAAAAATAGCTAGTATCATCCACACCATTGGAGGTGGCTTAGTGAAACCCAGTAGGATATTCAACAAAACCTGTTAAAGAGTTTGTTAGAACATGCTTTAAATCACCACCAGAGTCCAAAAATGTGAATTCATGATAGTTACCAGTTAAGTAATGATTGTCGGCTCCCATTGTTTTCCTTCCTGTCTCCTGTTTATTCCAGTAGATGTCAGTGGCACAGCTAGTAGGTAGGAGAGGGAGAAGAGAAAAAGAAGACCACAGCCATAGCATCTCTTCCAGAGTAGGTGGCCAGCCTGTAGCCAGTCCCAGCATGAGAGGAAACACATGTTGATGTTCAATCTAGTTCAAAGTTTAGATTATTTTCTAGAAGTAGACATTTTTAAATGCTCCACTGTGACTAAGTGGCTTGAAATGATATATGACTTTCTATTAATTTATGGTAACTATAAAGCCATTATGACAGCCTGGATTTTTACCTGAAGGCAGGGAAAGTACCCACCACTCCCCACCACCAAGCAGACTTAAAGGGACAGTGGGAGAGAAACATAAAGCTCCTTTTATGATCACATCCTATGAGTCATACATGTTTAACATGTTGACCCATGAGTAAGGCTTTCTGGGCCCACACATGAAAACCAATGTGTGGTAAGTATATAACAACCATAAAAGTTTATAATGAGTTGTTTCTAACTCCAGTCCATATTTATGTATATGAATCCAGTAATCCAACTTTCTGTGTTTTACCCTGTGATGCTGGACCAGCTCCAAAGAGGGGCCTGAGCAATTGCTTCCTAAACCAACTCTAGATCTAGGATTCCCAACTTTCAGTCATTTTGTGTAAGAACAAATGGCTGATCTTGTTAAACACGAAGATTTCCAGGCCCCCACCTAAGAGATTCTGAATTATAAGTTTGTGAGTAGACCATCATTAGTTAGCACCCCAAGTTGTTATAATGTTGGTGGTCTGGAACCTCTCTTTGGGAAACACTGTTTTAGAGCAGTGTTTCTCAGGCTTTAATAGGCAATATGAATCACCTGAGGATTGTGTTAAAGTGTATTGTGATTCATGGGCCTGGGAAATGTGAGATTCTGTGTTTTGCTCCTACATGATGCCCTTACTGCTGGTCCAAGTTCCACACTTTCAGTAACAATAGTTCAGACATTGTTTCCCAAATCTACCTTGTCTTAAGAATCACAGATAGTGCTGTTCTTTTCAAAACCCAGATTTCAGGTTTCCTTTATCTTGTTGACTCAAAATTTTCAGGTGAAGAATCTAAGAAGGGAGGAAGAGTGCCCTAAATCTTAGCTGGAGTCTGGAGTAACTCCAGGACCCTTAGGCTATGTGTAGTAGGAGGTGTCATGGACAGACTAAGACAAAAGAACTTCTCTTCCATTCTTCCTGATCACTGGGCCCCAACAGAGAAAAAAAGAAGAAAACTTCAAAGTCACTAGTTCTGTTCCATGGCCCACCATCCTACACCATGGAAGACAGTGTCTTGAATGGCTTGACACCCAAGCTTGGCTTCATATAAGGCTCTCACCCTAGAATAGTGGTTCTTAATTTTGACTGCATACTAGATACATTTGGGAGCTTGGAAAAAATATCAATATCTAGTCCTCGCCCTCTAGAATTTCTGATTTAATTGGCCTGGGTATTGCAATTCTGATTTAACCAACTTGTGTACTAGGATTCTTAAAAGTCCCAAGATAATTCTGTGGGCAGTGAAAGTTGAGAAACAGTACCCTAGAAGATGTGGTCTGAAGAAGTTCTAATTAAAGAAAAGCTTACCCATTAGTTTGTTACTGTGGCTAAAATCCTATCATTTGAGGGCAATTTATTGCTTCCAAATTTTCCTGTTGCAACTATATGGCCCAGAATTATATAATGCAGATAATTTATTAGCCATGGAAATACTGGAAAGTTTTCATCAAACAAGCCAGCAACTACTGGCAGAAAGCTTGATGCTATTTTTGTGCTACTATGACAACAACGATGGCTTCTATTCAACCTTGAGTTTCCTTACTACATATCTGCTATTCTTACAGTGACATATAAGTAGTATTTTATTATTCCTGTAATAAGATGAAGACAGTGTAGCCCAGATTGCTTAACTGAACTCTCTTGCAAGTTCTGGTCCTATAGAGCTTAATTGACTAGTTAAAACCAAACATGTTAAAAGCACTTAAAACTTAACATGACTTTAAATAAATCAAGATCTTCCTTACCTGGTTCTCTTCCAGTGCCTTGTCTCCAATACTGGCAAGACCCTCCTCTAGTTTTGAAACCCAGAATCTTACCCTTGAAACCTCTCCATCATCTCCCACATCCAGTCCTTCACCAAGTCCATTTGTTTTTACTTTCTGACATCTCCCAAAAGTGCTGATTTTCTTTGTATACTTCCCCATCAGCACGACTTGAGTCTAATGTGTAATCCTCTTGCTTCTGTTCAACTCTTGTAGTTGTTCTACTCAATCCATCCTCTCTTGTTTCTTTCTTACCCACTTCCCTTTCTCAGACAATATTCTTTTCGAGCCCCAAGTCTTTTAGGATGAAGACAAATCTACTTTCTCTTAAGTTTAAGGACAGCAAAGCTTTCATTCACTTTGGGCCTCCCTGCCTCTCAAGCATCATCTCTGGCCTCCCCTACACTTTGTTGCAGCCACATTGACCTTCACGCTTACTGCCACAGAACATTGCATATGCATCCACTTTGAATGGAACACTATTCCTTCTTGTAGGCATTTAGTTAACTTCTCATCCTCCAATTGTCAAATTGATCACCACTTTCTCAGGAAAGCTTCCCTGCTCCTATATTATTAGGTAAATTACCAGTTAGCACAGTATGAAGAATCACCAGTTTATTGTACTTGTCACAGCTGTAACTTGCCATTTATTTATGATCATGTGATTAATGTCTAACTCCCCTGGAGACCACAAGCTCCAGGATAAAAGGAATCATGTTTATTTTGCTTCACAGTGGCTGGCACACAGGTACAAAATAAAATAAGTTACAAAAGAAAAAAAAAGCTGAATGAATGAATGAAATATAAGAGGGTGTAATAGAAAAAAAAATCATGGAACAATATCATCTGTGGTTTTAAAACATTTTTAAACAAAGAAAATCTTTCTAAGTGAAACCTTATGTGGAACCTGAAGGTAGATAAGGCACATAAGGCAGATAGATGCAGAACTGGGCTCTGATTAAACTGAGAATGAGCATCCCCCAGACTGCAACTCAGTTTTCTAGACCATTTACCACCCCGGGTGCACACTAGGCTCCTCTTTTCAAAAACTCTGGGGCTACATCAGTCACCAGTTGCTAAACACTGGTCTGGTTCAAACTGTTCTTATAACAGCAGAAAAAGCTGATGTAAGAGAGGTTAAAGACTTGCTTAAGTAACCAGGTAGCATTAAACCCAGCTTTGCTTGTGATTGTTCTGTGTGATTGTGGGGCATATATTTCATGCTCATGCCTACTCTACATACTCCATGCTCCTGGTCAGAAAACTTCTTTGAGTTCTTTTTTTTTTTTTTGAGAGGTCATCTCTCATATTTATTGATCAAATGGTTTTTAACAACAATAAAATTCTGTATAGGGGAGTCAATGCTCAATGCACAATCATTAATCCATCTCAAGCCTAATTCTCGTCAGTCTCCAATCTTCTGAAGCATAATGAACAAGTTCTTACATGGTGAACAAATTCTTACATAGTGAATAAGTTCTTACATGGTGAACAGTACAAGGGCAGTCATCACAGAAACTGTCGGTTTTGATCATGCATTATGAACTATAAACAATCAGGTCAAATATGAATATTCGTTTGATTTTTATACTTGATTTATATGTGGATCCCACATTTCTACCTTTATTATTATTATTATTTTTATTTTTAATAAAAAGCTGAAGTGGTAGGTAGATGCAAGATAAAGGTAGAAAACATAGTTTAGTGTTGTAAGAGAGCAATTGTAGATGATCAGGTGTGTGCCTGTAGACTATGTGCTAATCCAATCTAGACAAGGGCATTAAAACATCCACGGATGCAGAAGATTTCTCTCAAAACGGGGGGGGGGGGGTGAGGTTCTAAGCTTCACCACTGTTGATCCCCAATTTATCACCTGATAGCCCCCCTGTGACTCTGCCTGTCTTAGGTTGTTCCTCCCTCGAGGAATCTTACCCATCTCTGGCTAACCAGTCATCTTCCGGGGCCATACAGGGAGATGTAAAGTTGGTAAGTGAGAGAGAAGCCATATTGTTTGAAAAGGTTAGCTTTTTACTTCTTTGCAGATTTATGCCCTGTGGCTTCTATGCCCAGCATTTGTCTTGAGGTATCTTTACCACTTGGAGGAATTATGATACTTGGTAAATTCGATATGAGGCACGAATTCTATTTAAGGGTTGTAATTAGGAAGGAAGAAGAAAAGCTATAGAGGTAGCAGATGGAAGAAAACATGGGAGGATTGATTATTTCTTTGACATATCTTCTTGTACAGTACCTTAAGCATGTATAGGTTTTAAACTACTAACTAAATTGTGCACACACATCAACATAATAGGAATACAGTTACATACCCAAAGCAGATCTATAATTACCAGCCATCTCCAGTGAAGCCAAGAAAACCAGTTAGGCACCCTAGGCATTTGTGAAAATTTGTCTATGATATGATGGATATTGTCCAACTGTACTTTAACAGTCTGAGAAAAATCAGACAAATTAAAACAACCCATTCCTGGGAACTGTTCACATCCCATATGTTCTTTTAACCATAGATAGTCTGTAGTCGTAAGATTTTGGAGCGCTACAACTTGCACTTCTCCTAATTCTTGGTTGAGTTCCAACAGTATAGATCCAGTCAAATTTGTTGTTTTACTGTATGCACAGGCCAGCTTAGATATCTCCTTCTTCATTCTAATGGCAAGTCCAGGAAATGGTGGGATGGATGCAGCTACAACTGCAGCATCGCCTGGATCTTTGTGGAGGTTCTTTGATGATCATCTTCTGGTATGAGTCTTCCAGAGAGTGCTGATGTTGCAAGTTCTTCTTCATATCGTATCTTAGTTCATTTTCTGGGTAGCCAAATTAGGCTTTGATCTTCTGAATAAACACAAACAGACCCTTTGCCCACACTTTGATATGCCCTTTATACCATTGTATAGAACTCATTGGAGGTCACTACACAGGAACTGCTGTTAGTCCATGTTTGGGTTCTGTAATTCCGCTGCTGTTTTGTTTCTTCAGTTTTTCCTTTGTTCTTATACTCCACAGATGAGTGAAATCATTTGGTATTTCTCTTTCTCCACTTGGCTTATTTCACTGAGCATAATACCCTCCAGCTCCATCCATGTTGCTACAAATGGTAGGATTTTCCCTCTTCTTATGGCTGAGTAGTATTCCATTGTGTATATGTACCACATCTTCTTTATCCATTCATCTACCGATGGACATTTAGGTTGCTTCCAATTCTTGGCTATTGTAAATAGTGTTGCGATAAACATAGGGGTGCATCTGTCTTTCTCAAACTTGATTGCTGCATTCTTAGGGTAAATTCCTAGTAGTGGAATTCCTTGGTCAAATGGTAGGTCTGTTTTGAGCATTTTGATGAAGCTCCATACTGCTTTCCACAATGGTTGAACTAATTTACATTCCCACCAGCCATGTAGGAGGGTTCCCCTTTCTCCACAGCCTCGCCAACATTTGTTGTTGTTTGTCTTTTGGATGGCAGCCATCCTTACTGGTGTGAGGTATATCTCATTGTAGTTTTAATTTGCATTTCTCTTATAATTAGCGATGTGGAGCATTTTTCATATGTCTGTTGGCCATCTGTATTTCTTTTTTGGAGAACTGTCTGTTCAGTTCCTCTGCCCATTTTTTAATTGGATTATTTGTTTTTTGTTTGTTGAGGCATGTGAGCTCTTTATATATTTTGGACATCAAGCCTTTATCAGATCTGTCATTTACAAATATATTATCCCCTACTGTAGGGTTCCTTTTTGTTCTATTGATGGTGTCTTTTGCTGTACAGAAACTTTTCACCTTAATATAGTCCCACTTGTTCATTTTTGCTGTTGTTTTCCTTGCCCGGGGAGATATGTTCAAGAAGAGGTCACTCATGTTTATGTCTAAGAGGTTTTTGCCTATGTTTTTTTCCAAGAGTTTAATGGTTTAATGACTTACATTCAGATCTTTGATCTATTTTGAGTTTACTTTTGTATATGGGGTTAGACAATGGTCCAGTTTCTTTCTCCTACATGTAGCTGTCCAGTTTTGCCAGCACCATCTGTTGAAAAGACTGTCATTTCACCATTGTATGTCTATGGCTCCTTTATCAAATCTTAAATGACATTTATGTTTGGGTTAATTTCTGGAGTCTCTAATCTGTTCCACTGGTCTGTGGCTCTGTTCTTGTGCCAGTACCAAATTGTCTTGATTACTATGGCTTTGCAGTAGAGCTTGAAGTTGGGGAGTGAGATCTCCCCTACTTTATTCTTCTTTTTCAGGATTGCTTTGGCTATTTGGGGTCTTTGGTGTTTCCATATGAATTTTGAATTATTTGCTCCAGATCATTGAAAATTGTTGCTGGTAATTTGAGAGGGATTGCATCAAATCTGTATATTGCTTTGGGCAGGATGGCCATTTTGACAATATTAATTCTTCCTAACCATGAGCATGGGATGAGTTTCCATTTGTTAGTGTCCCCTTTAATTTCTCTTAAGAGTGACTTGTAGTTTTCAGAGTATGAGTCTTTCACTTCTTTGGTTAGGTTTATTCCAAGGTATTTTATTCTTTTTGATGCAATTGTGAATGGAATTGTTTTCCTGATTTCTCTTTCTATTGGTTCATTGTTAGTGTATAGGAAAGCTACAGATTTCTGTTTATTAATTTTGTATCCTGCAACTTTGCTGTATTCCAATATCAGTTCTAGTGCTTTTGGAGTGGAGTCTTTAGGGTTTTCTATGTACAATATCATATCATCTGCAAATAGTGACAGTTTAACTTCTTCTTTATCAATCTGGATTCCTTGTATTTCTTTGTTTTGTCTGATTGCCGTGGCTAGGACCTCTAGTACTATGTTAAATAACAGTGGGGAGAGTGGGCATCCCTGTCTGGTTCCCGATCTCAGAGGAAAAGCTTTCAGCTTCCTGCTGTTCAGTATAATGCTGGCTGTGGGTTTATCATATATGGCCTTTATTATGTTGAGGTACTTGCCCTCTATTCCCATTTTGCTGAGAGTTTTTATCATGAATGGATGTTGAATTTTGTCAAATGCTTTTTCAGCATCTATGGAGATGATCATGTGGTTTTTGTCTTTCTTTTTGTTGATGTGGTGGATGATGTTGATGGATTTTCGAATGTTGTAACATCCTTGCATCCCTGGGATGAATTCCACTTGGTCATGGTGTATGATCCTTTTGATATACTGTTGAATTCTGTTTGCTAATATTTTATTGAGTATTTTTGCATCTACATTCATCAGGGATATTGGTCTGTAATTTTCTTTTTTGGTGGGGTCTTTGCCTGGTTTTGGTATTAGGGTGATGTTGGCTTCATAGAATGAGTTTGGGAGTATTACCTCTTCTTCTGTTTTTTGGAACACTTTAAGGAGAATGGGTATTATGTCTTCTCTGTGTGTCTGATAAAATTCTGAGGTAAATCTGTCCAGCCCCGGGGTTTTGTTCTTGGGTAGTTTTTTGATTACCGTTTCAATTTCTTTGCTCGTAATTGGTTTGTTTAACTTTTGTGTTTCTTCCTTGGTCAGTCTTGGGAGGTTGTATTTTTCTAGGAAGTTGTCCATTTCTTCTAGGTTTTCCAGCTTGTTGGCATATAGGTTTTCATAGTAATCTTTAATAATTCTTTGTATTTCTGTGGAGTCTGTCATGGTTTTTCCATTCTCATTTCTGATTATGTTGATTTGTGTTGATTCTCTTTTTCTCTTAATAAGTTGGGCTAGAGGCTTATCTATTTTGTTTATTTTCTCGA
Organism: Manis javanica; assembly: GCF_040802235.1. Lineage (NCBI taxonomy): Eukaryota > Metazoa > Chordata > Mammalia > Pholidota > Manidae > Manis > Manis javanica. Next base: position 36,703,990 of record NC_133160.1, on the reverse strand, counting down.
AGAACCAGCTCTTGGTTTTGTTGATTTTTGCTATTGTTTTATTCTTCTCAATTTTGTTTATTTCTTTGATCTTTATTATGTCCCTCCTTCTGCTGACTTTAGGCCTCATTTGTTCTTCTTTTTCCAGTTTTGATAATTGTGATGTTAGACTCTTCATTTGGGATTGTTCTTCCTTCTTCAAATGTGCCTGGATTGCTATATACTTTCCTCTTAAGACTGCTTTCGCTGAGTCCCACAGAAGTTGGGGCTTAGTGTTGTTGTCATTTGTTTCTATATATTCCTTGATCTCTATTTTGATTTGTTCATTGATCCATTGATTATTTAGTAGCATGTTGTTAAGCCTCCATGTGTTTGTGAGCCTTTTTGTTTTCTTTGTAGAATTTATTTCTAGTTTTATACCTTTGTGTTCTGAAAAATTGGTTGGTAGAATTTCAATATTTTGGAGTTTACTGAGGATCTTTTTGTGAGCTAGTATGTGGTCTATTCTGGAGAATGTTCCATGTGCACTTGAGAAGAATGTATATCCTGTTGCTTTTGGATATAGAGTTCTATAGATGTCTATTAGGTCCATCTGTTCTAGTGTGTTGTTCAGTGCCTGTGTGTCCTTACTTATTTTCTGCCCGGTGGATCTATCCTTTGTGGTGAGTGGTGTGTTGAAGTCTCCTAAAATGAATGCATTGCAGTCTATTTCCCTCTTTAGTTCTGTTAGTATTTGTTTCACATATGCTGGTGCTCCTGTGTTGGGTGCATATATATTTAGAATGGTTATATCCTTTTGTTGGACTGAGTCCTATATCATTATGTAGTGTCCTTCTTTATCTCTTGTTACTTTCTTTGTTTTGAAGTCTATTTTGTCTGATATTAGTACTGCAACCCCTGCTTTCTTCTCACTGTTGTTTGCCTGAAATATATTTTTCCATCCCTTGACTTTTAGTCTGTGCATATCTTTGGGTTTGAGGTGAGTTTCTTGTAAGCAGCATACAGATGGGTCTTGCGTTTTTATCCATTCTATTACTCTGTGTCTTTTGATTGGTGCATTAAGTCCATTTACATTTAGGGCGACTATTGAGAGATATGTACTTATTGCCATTGCCAACTGTAGATTTGCGGTTACCAAAGGTTCAAGGTTAGCTCCTTTAGCATCTTACTGCCTAACTTAGCTCACTTATTGAGCTGTTATGTACACTGTCTGGAGATTCTTTTCTTCTCTCCTTCTTATTCCTCCTCCTCCATTCTTCATATGTTGTGTGTTTTGTTCTGTGCTCTTTTTAGGAGTGCTACCATCTAGAGCAGTCCCTGTAAGATGCCCTGTAGAGGTGGTTTGTGGGAAGCAAATTCTCTCAGCTTTTGCTTGTCTGGGAATTGTTTAATCCTGCCATCATATTTAAATGATAGTCGTGCTGGATACTGTATCCTTGGTTCAAAGCCCTTAAGTTTCATTGCATTAAATATATCATGCCATTCTCTTCTGGCCTGTAGGGTTTCTGTCGAGAAGTCTGATGTTAGCCTGATGGGTTTTCCTTCATAGGTGACCTTTTTCTCTCTAGCTGCCTTTAAAACTCTTTCCTTGTCCTTGATCCTTGCCATTTTAATTTTTATGTATCTTGATGTTGTCCTCCTTGGATCCTTTCTGTTGGGGGTTCTTTGTATTTCTGTGGTGTGTTCGATTATTTCCTCCCCCAGTTTGGGGAAGTTTTCAGCAATTATTTCTTCAAAGAGACTTTCTATCCCTTTTCCTCTCTCTTCTTCTTCTGGTACCCCTATAATATGGATATTGTTCCTTTTGGATTGATCACATAGTTCTCTTAGTATTGTTTCATTCCTGGAAATCCTTTTATCTCTCTCTATGTGAGCTTCTATACGTTCCTGTTCTCTGGTTTCTGTTCCTTCAATGGCCTCTTGCATCTTATCCATTCTGCTTATAAATCCTTCCAGGGTTTGTGTCACTTCTGTGGTCTTCTTCCTGACATCTGTGATCTCCCTCCAGACTTCATCCCATTGCTCTTGCATTTTTCTCTGCATCTCCGTCAGCATGTTCATGATTTTTATTTTGAATTCTTTTTCAGGAAGACCGGTTAGGTCTGTCTCCTTTTCAGGTGTTGTCTCTGTGATCTTTGTCTGCCTGTAGTTTTGCCTTTTCATGGTGATAGAGATAGTTTACTGAGCTGGTACGAGTGACAGCTGGAAGAGCTTTCCTTCGTGTTGGTTTGTGGCCTTCCTCTCCCCCTTCTCAAGGTGCTGGGTTCTCGCAGGTGTGGATGTGGTCTGGATGTTGTCCTGTGTCCTCTGGTCTCTATTTTAGGAAGAGTTGTCTTTGTTATATTTTCATAGAGAAATGTGGTTTTGGGAGGAGATTTCTGCTGCTCTACTCACACCACCATCTTCTTCTTTGAGTTCTTAAACATGTCTTTAAAAAACCCATGCGTTTTTACACATTGTTCATCTCCTTGGAATTACCTTTTGCCATTCTTTTGGTGCTCCTTGCACCTTAACTTGGTAATGTTCTATTTATATTTTAAGACCCAACCAAGCACTGTCCCTTTCATTCAGCCTTCTCCAAACCCCTGGAAGACTTTGATAGATTGTCCTCATTGCTCGTGCAGCACATTGTTCAAACCTATGATGGGGATGGCAGGATTCTAAAATGGGCATCCAGATCCCAGTCTGCTGGTGTATATACCCTGTGTAATCCCCAGGACTGTAAATATGATGGGTTTCACTTCTATGAGTAGATTATGTCACGCTTAATTTATAGCACAAGGAGATTAACCAGGTGGGCTTAACCTATCACATGAGTCCTTTAAATTTGGGTCTAGATGTCAGAGAGGAAGTCAGAGATGCACAACATGGGAAGGATAGATATACACAGGAAATTCTGAAGATGGACAGGGCCGTGTGGCAAGAACCCGAGAGTTGTTTCTAAGAGCTGAGATTAACTCCAAGTCAACAGCCAGCAAGAAAATGGGGACTTGAGTCCCATAACTGTAAGGAACTGGATTCTGCCAATACCCTGATTGAGCTTGGAAGAGGAACTTGAGCTCCAGCTGAGAACAGCCCAGCTGACATCTGGATGGCAGCCTTGTGAGACCTTGAGCAGAAAGAAGCCCCAACTAAGCCCATTGGGATTTCTGACTACAAGAACTATGAGATAATAAATGGGTGTTGCTTTAAACCCACTGTTTGTAGGTAATTTGTTATGACAGCAATAGAAAATTAGTACACTATATCATCCCTCTCAGTTTGTTCTGCTATTATTTATTTCATATTTACCTCCCCCAACAAATTGTATTTTTCTAAACTTATTATTTTAACCTCATAGCATAGCATACATTGGATTTTCTAGTCCTCTCCTTCTAAATTGTTCCTTGCTACTCAAAGTGCTGTTCTCAACCAGTAGCATCTCAACCCCTGGGGAATTTGCTGGAAATACAGAATCTCAGCTCCACTGATTACTTAATCAAGAAAGTCAGTTGGGGGTGGGAGGTGTCACTGAATTTGTATTTTAACAAGTCCTTTAACTGATTTTATACATGTTGAGGTATAAGAAGCCCTGGTTTGGGGCAATGTTGTGCCTGGAAAACTGTGTATGTGGGAGGTGGGCACTGCAGTGGAGAGACAGAGACAGATAAGGTGAAGGAGAGAATGAGAGAACAGGTAAGCTTAGAATCCTTTCTATACTCACCATTAGCATTTCCAAATCCTATTTCGAGGTGGACAGTTGATGTTATTTGTCAAAGAAAGAGGTTCCTGGGTCATAGCAACTCAATTTACTTGGAAATAAAAGAGATATTGATAGTTTGAAATAAAATAATAAAATAATATGCTAATTAAGGTGTTGATGCACTTTTGTTGTGAAAAGTAGATATTACAGTTATGAAAATTTAACAAAATCAATCACTTAAATATGATCAGGTATGATAGAACAGTCAGTCTCTTTGTTTTGTTATTTAACCATAAATTATTTAGTATTTGAATAAGTGGGGTCTTGTTCCAGGGACTGAAGAGGTCAAAGGAATTCATACTTGCTAACCCATTACCTCACAAGCACCTCAAGTGGAATTTTATAGTAGGAACCAGAGAAAGGAGAATAAAAGATAAACAAGCTTAATGTGGATGCTACTGCTCCATGATCCACACTTTGAATAGTAAGGAGATAAAGGACTCTTCCATTAAAAAAAGAGAAGAAAAGAGTGTGGCTGATAAATGCTCCCTCAGCCAGGTGATCAAAATCTGTATCAACAGTGAATAAATCATGTTGATAGCATGTATCCTTAATATGATATAATGAGAATGGCACTTTGCCTTTGCCTCTGTGGTCTTCCTCTCCCAAATAATCCATATTAACCCTGGGCTAATTGTGGAAAAAAAATCATACCATTTCCAGTGGGGGAGGGGGGTCAGCTTGCAGAATACCTGAGTAGAACTCCTCGAACTGTGAAGATACAAGAAAATTCTGAGAAATTGTCATATCCAGAGGAGATATGATGACCAAATGTGGTATTCTGGGTGGTATACTGAAACAGAGAAAAGATATTATGTAAAAAAAAGAATTTAAGAAAATATGAATAAACCATGGACCTAATAATTAACAATAAGGTATCAATATCAGTTCATTAGTTATGACAAATGTGCCATGCTATTGTATGATATTAATAATGGGGAAACTGAGTACAAAGCTTATGGCAACTCTATACTATATTTTCAACTTTTTTGCAAATCTAAAACTTCCTTAAAATGTTTATTTATAAAAAACAAAACAAAACCAAAAAAACAGTAAGTTTTACTACTGGCAAAAGGACAGGTTCTAACACAAATTTCATAAACTGATAATTCCAGTCTTATAAAAACTCTTTCAGAATACACAGAGGAAGTATACTCCAACTGATTCTTTGAGGTTGGCATGATCTTGATACTAAAACCAAATAAAAACATTAAAAAACTTATAATCTAATGTCATTCAGGAACACAGAAATAATATTAAATAACATCAAACCAAATCCCATAATACATTTAAAAATTAAATAATTTTTCATCAAATCAGATTTATCCCATTACAAATTTGATTAATTTTAGGAAGATTATTCATTTTATTAATATATTAAGGAAAAAACTATTTGGTTATCTAAGTAGATACAGACAAGAATACTGGACAAAATTCAACATCCATTTGTGCTTAAAAATTGTATCTTTACTAACTAATAATAAGACAAACTACTTAACCAGATAAATGATATCTTTAAAAATATCTTACAGAAAATATACTTAATGATGAAAATTTTAACAGTCAATTTCTGGAAAAAATGAAGGCATTCATTATCAAACATCTGTTCACCATTTTAATAGATGTCCTGTATGATGTATTAAACCAGAAGAAATAAAAAGAATTAGACCTTGGAGTGAAATAAAACAGGTGTTATTATTTAAAAATGGTATAATTGTTTACCTAGAAAATTCAGACATTTAAAGACATATTTTTAAAGAAAAATAAGAGTTTGGAATTGTTGCTGGTACAAATCAATATCAAGTGCAAATTACTTTTTTATATACCAGCAACAATAGTTAAAAGTTTAATTTAAAGACATGCTACGAGGGAAACGACATGGCCGAGTAGGATAGCAAAACAGAAAACTCCCACACACATACCAAGGAAGCAACTACAGCAAATACAACGAAACCTGAAAATGACCTGAAGACTTCAGAACAGACCACCTACACCTGGTGAAGAGAAAACCACACAGAAAAGAGTAAAGTGGCAGAGCCAGGATCAACTGGGACCCAAGCCCTTTCTGCTCCCAGCCCACAGGCTGGGGGAAGAGGAGTGGAGCAGGGAGGGGATAGGCACTCAGGTACTCTGCAAATCTGACCCTGGAGATCTGCTCTGGGAACACAAGTCCACATTGCATCAGGCTTTGGTAATTAATGGGGCTAGACACCAGGGAGAGGGGAAGCACTCTGGAAGGCTGAGACTCCTGCTGCTTGTGGAAGACAGGAAACTCCATCAGTCCCACTGAGATCCAGGAAGAGGCAGCAGTTTGAAAGATTTACCAGCACCAGGAAGGGTGTCAGAGGGGCAAGGGTTGGACAGAACTCTCTCTGCAGGAGAAAGGGTGGTGAATGACACTTCCCCAGCCCTCCCGCAGCCCAATTGGCCAGGTGGCTGGGGGAGCCCCAAATGCTCCATCCACCTTGCTGGTACCCCAAGTGCCTAACTGTGCACCCACCTGCCTATCTGGCCCACTCAGCCCAGCAACATCAGGCTTTGCTGCCTGGCAGGCACAGGGAGGCTTTCCCAGCTTTCTCAGCCCTCTCTCAACTCAATTGGGAATGCACCTGCAGGAGCCATCTTGAGCACTCCTTCCTCCTAGCTGTCAGCCCAGCCTTGTGCCATGCTCCCCTGTGCACCCACCATGCCCACCCCATTAGCCCAGCATTGCTACCACCATCACTGCAAGGCAGGCAGAGTGTGGCCTCACCCATGATGATCACAGCACAAACTCTGCTGCTGGGCTCACAAAGGGGCCACTGAGGTGACCTGCAGACTGAGATAGACCACTACCAGCAGACAGATAGAAAAGCAGCCCCACCCATAGCCCACCAACAGCAACTGGGGCTCCACTGCAAATGAGAACCAGGCAGTGGTGAGCAGAGTCTGGAGCTTATGGGCACAATAGGACACCTTCTTCATAAAGCCATTATTCTCTAGACCAGGAATCATAGTAAACCTATCTACTACAAAGGAAGAAACACAGAAACTCTGATAAAATGAGGCAGAAGAATATGTTCCAAACAAAAGTACAGAATAAGACACCAGAAAGAGGGTTAAATGATATGGGGATTACCAATTTCATTGATAAATATTTCATAATAACAGTTATAAATATGCTCACTGATCTGCAGAAAAGTATGGAAGATCTCAGGAAGGACTTCAACAAAGAGAGAAGAGTTGAAGAAAAGCCACTCGGCTGAAGAATACAACAACCAAAATGAAATATACAATGGAGGAGATAAATAATAGATTGTAGCAAGTAAAGGAGACAGTCAGTGAGATGGAAATTAGAGAAAAGGGAAACAACAAAGCTCGGAAGCAGAGAGAGAGAGAACAATCTCTAGAAAAGAGAGGATGCTAAAAGACATGTGTGACAACTCCAAATAAAACAATATTCAAACAATAGGGGTACCAGAAGGAAAAGAGATAGACAAAGGGGAAGAAAGTCTCTGAAGAAATAATTGCTGAACACTTCCCCAATGGAGGGAAGAAAATAGACACCCAGGCTTTGGGATCACAGAGAACCACTAACAAAAGGAACCCCAGGTAGACAACACCAAGACATATAATAATTAAATTGCCAATGATTAAGGATAAGGAGAGGGTACTGAAAGTAACCATAGAGAGGGGAAAAAAATTGCTTATAAGGGAAACCCCATCAGGCTAGCAGCAGATTCTCAGGAAAATCTTTATAGGCCAGAGGGAGTGGCATGAAATATTTAATATACTGAAACAACCAAGAATCAAGGTTATCATTCAAAATTAAAGGAGAGATTAAAAATTCCTCAGATAAACAAAGGCTGAAGGAATTTATAATCACTAAACTGGCATTACAGTTATGTTAAAGAGGCTTCTGTAGATGGAAATATTCTTAGCCTAAATATTTTTCAACAGTGAAAATAAACCCACAGTAAAGGCAGTAGACCAATTACTAACCAAGCAAGTACAAAATAAAAACAAAAGTAGTAAACCAACTGTACACAAAACCAGTCAAGAAATACACAATAAATGCAGATTATGGCATCTAATATTAAAGTGTGGAGGAGAATGAAGAATAAGAAGTGTGCTTTTAGATTGTGTTTGATATAGAGTGATCATCTACTTATTATGGACTGTTACATATTTAGGAAACTATCCATGAACCTCATGGTAACCACAAACCTAAAGACTATAAAAGATACACAAAAAATTAAAAGAAATCCAATCAGAGCACTAAGAAAAACCACAAAATAATGAGGGAAGAGTTTAAGAGAGGAAGAAAGGAACTACAAAAACAACCAGAAAACATTTAATAAGCTGGTAATAAGTATATACCTATCAATAATTACCTTAAATATAAATGGACTGAATGCACCAATCAAAAGACATAGGGCAGCAAAATGGATAAACAAACAAGACCCATGTATATGCTCCTACAAGAGACTCATTTCAGACCTAAAGGCATACATAGACTGAAAGTGAAGGGATGGAAAAAGATATTTCATGTAAATAAAAGGGAGAAAAAAGTAAGTTTAGCAGTATTTATATCAGACAAAATAGATTTCAAAACAAAGAAACGTTAACAAGAGTCAAAGAAGGACATCACATAATGATAAGGGATCAGTCCAACAAAAGGATATAACCAGTATAAAAATTTATGCACCTAAAATATGAGCACCTAAATATATAAAATGCATACTAATAGAACTAAAGGGAGAAATAGACTGCAACTCATTCATATTAGGAGACTCTAACACACCACTTACATCAATGAACAGATCAACCAGACAGAAAATAAATATGAAAATAGAGGCTCTGAACAACACATTAGATCAGATGAACTTAACAGATATCTATGGAACATTCCACCCCAAAGCAGCAGGATACACAGTTTTCTAAAGTGTTCATGGAACATACTCCAGAATAGATCACGTACTAGGTCACAAAAAGAGCCTCAATAAATTCAAAAGTTAACTGAAATTGTATCAGTTAACTTCTCAGATCACAATGGTATGAAACTAGAAATAAATCACCCCCCCCAAAAAAATGCACAAATATATAAAGGCTAAAGAATATACTTCTAAGTAATCAATGGATCAGTGAAGAAGTCAAAGTAAAAATCAAGCAATACAAAGAGGCAAATGAAAACAAATACAACAGTTCAAAATTTGTGAGACACCACAAAAAAGGTTCTAAGAGGGAAGTACATAGTCATACAGGCTTACTTCAAGAAACAAGAACAATCTTAATAAATCGTCAGAACTCACACCTAAAGAAACTAGAGAAAGAAGAACAAATGAAATGCAAAGTTAGTAGAAGGAGTGATATAATGAAGAGCAGAGCAGAGATAAATAAAATGGAGAAGAATAAAACAATAGAAAGATCAGTGAAACCAAGAGCTGATTCTTTGAGAAGATAAAATAGACAAACCATTAGCCAGACTTATCAAGAAAAAAAGAGAGGACATGAATAAATAAACAAATTCAGAAATTAAAAATGAATAGTCACAACAGGCACCACAAAAATACAAATAATTATTAGAGGATTATATGAAATTGTATGTCAATAAATTTGACAACCTAGAAGAAGTTAGCAAATTCTTGGAAAAGAATAACCTTCCAAGATTGACCCAGTAAGAAACAGAAAATCTGAACAGACCAATTACCAGTAACAAAACTGAACTGGTAATCAAAAAAACTCACTATTAACAAAAGTACATGATTAGATGGCTTCACAGCTGAATTCTACCAAACATTTAAAGAAAAACTTATGCTCATCCTTCTTGCAGAGGGAATACTTACAAACTCTTTCTATGAGACCAGCATCACTCTAATATCAAAACCAAACAAAGACACTAAAAAAAAAGAAAAGAAATTTATAGACCAACATCTCTGATGAACATAGATGCAAAAATCCTCAGCAAAATATTAGCAAATCAAATTCAAAAACACATCAAGTGGATGATCCATCTTGACCAAGAGGGATTTATTCCAAGAATGCAAGGATGGTACAATATTCATAAATCAATCAATGAGATACTCAGCATTTACTAAAAAAGGGCTAAAAACCATATGATCTCAGTAGGTGCTGAAAAAGCATTATACAAAATTCAACATCCATTCATGATAAAAATGCATATAGAGGGTGCATTCCTCAACGTAATAAACATTTATGACAAACTCACAGCTAACATCATACTCAATGGTAAAAAGCTGAAAGCTTTTCCACTAAGATCAGGAACAAGATAAGGATGCCCACTCTCACCACTTTAAGTCAACAGACTATTGGTGATTCTAGTCATAGTAATTAGACAATATAAAGAGATAAAAGGCACCCTTATTGGTTTGTAAGAAGTAAAACTATCACTGTTTGCAGGTGACATGTTATTATATATAGAAAACCCTAGAGACTCCACCAAAAAACTATTAGGATTAATAACTGTATTCAGTAAAATTGTAGGAGACAAAATTAATACACAGACATCTTTTGTGCTCCTATAAACTAATAACAAACTAGCAGAAAGAGAAATCAGGAAAACAATTCCATGTACAATTTTATCAAAGAGAATAAAATACCTAAGAGTAAACCAAGGACCTGAAAGATGTGAACACTGAAAACTATAAGACACTGATGAGAGAAATTAAAGAAGACACAGATAAATGGAAATCTATCCCATGCTTATGGATAGGAAGAATTAATATTGTCAAAGTGTCCATCCTGCCCAAAGCAATTTGCAGATTCAGTGCAATCCCTATCAAAATACTAATGGCATTTTTCACTGAACTAGAACAAATAATCCTAAAATTCTAATGGAACCACAAAAGACCCTGAGTAGACAAAGCAATCCTGAGAAAGAGGAACAAAGTTGGAATATTATGCTACCAGACTTCAAACTATATTGCAAAGCCCAGTAATCAAAGCAGTATGGTACTGGCACAAGAACAGACCCATAGATCAATGCAACAAGACAGAGAACCCAGATAAAAATATACAATAAACAAACCATGAATATACAATGGGGGGAAGACAGTCTCTTCAACAACTGGTGTTGGTAAAACTGACTAGCTACATGTAGGAGAATGAAGCTGGATTTCTGTCTAACTCCAAAAATAAAAGTAAACTTGAAATGGATTAAAGACCTAAATGTAAGACATGAAGCCATAAAACTCTTGGAAGAAAACAGGCAAAAATCTCTTGAACATAAGCATGAGCAGTTTTTTCCTGGACACATCTCCTTGAGCAAGGGTAACAAAATAAAAAATGAACAATTGGGACTACATCAAACTAAAAAGCTTTTATACAGCAAAGAACACCATCAGCAGAACAAAAAGGCAACCTATAATACAGTATGGGAGAATGTATTCATAAATGATTTATCTGACAAGGTGTTAACATCAAAAATACATAGAGAACACAAACACAAAAATACCCTGATTAAAAAATGGGTGGAGCAGACATTTTTTCAAAGAAGAAATACAAATGGCCAACAGGCACCTGAAAAGATGCTCCACATTGCTAATCATTAGGGAAATGCAAATCAAAACCGCAATGAGATACCACCTCACACCAAAATGTTAGAATGATCACTATGCTAAAGACAAGAAATAACAAGTGCTGGTGAGGATGTGGAGAAACGGGAACTGTCCTACACTTTTGGTGGGAATGTAAATTGGTGCAACCCCTGTGGAAAGCAGTAAGGAGGTTTTTCAAAAAGCATAAAATAGAAATACTATACTACCTAGTAATCCCACTTCTGGGAATTTATCAGGAAAAAAAAACTAATTTAAAAAGATAGATGCAACCCTGTGTTTATTGCCACATTATTTAGAACAGTCAAGATATGGAAGCAACCAGAGTGTCCACAAATGGATGATTGGATAGTACATATACACAGTGGAATATTATTCAACCATAAAAAATAAATCATTCCATTTGTGATAACATGGATGGACATAAGTGATATAAGCCAGGTGGAGAAAGACAAGAACCATATGATTTTACCTATATGTGGAATAAAAAAGAAAAGATAAAAACCCAAAATGAAGAAAATAGCAATAAACTCATAGACACTGAGAAGTGATTGTTGTTTATCATGGAGGAGAGATTGGGGTGGCTGGGTGTGGAGGGTGAGGGGGATAAAGGTGCAAAAATTCCTCAATCATTATGTAAACTAGCCACAGCATGTTGACAGATGGTAACTGCACTAGTGGGGGTGAAGATTTAATGATATGAGTAACTGTTGAACTGCTGTGTTGTATACTTGAAACCAGTATATGATTTTATATCAACTGTACTTCAATAAAAGAAATACATTTCATGGAGACATGAAAAAAATTATATCATATAAAATGGTCATATATCAATAGTAGTGTTATTTATATTGATATTTCCATTTGTCAAAAATAATTATACAGTTATGTATTTGTATTTTACTGCATGTATATTTTACCTAAAAAATAAATTCTAAGCCAATATTTAAAACATAAAAGTGATAAATATAAAAAACTATGTTTCCTCTTTAAAAATTGCAGCTCCCATATGCACCAAATAATAGCTACTGTTGGAAACAATTTAGTGAAGATCATTAAAAAGAAAAACAAATGCCATCTAATCAGCAGTTGAAGAACTTTTTTATATGTACACTTTATTCATAAAATGAAGTTGCTATTAAGAAAACTTAAGGTTATATATAATCACATCATAATGATTGTTATTGCTAATTATGTGGACAGTTAAAAGACTTTTCCTTCAGAGAACATATGTTTTTCTCAGGGAATTTAAAAGTATTGATTTATTTTGCAGATTTTACACTAAAATGTATTAGGAAAAGCAACAGAAGAAAAAAAATGAAACCAACTCAAAGTAATGCAAAATTTGTGAGAGGAAGAATATACAATTTGTAGAGGAGATTAAGTCTGCACTGTTTTATATAATTGGACAAAATATGAGTCAGAGTTTAAAAGTTACAGGATATTTTTAAAGAAAAATAAGCTATATTTTCAGATGCCCACCATTAACTCTGCTGGCAGACACAGAAAAGAGGAGGACCCCTTTATTATTCTGGGTTCATTTCTAAATAATGGAATAAACACTATTTCTAAATAAACAATGAACATCTTCACTGTCTGGCACCTGTGAAAAGCACACAGAGATATTCCCATTTCAGAGAGAAACATACTTTCCCCACACTCAATTTTGTTCATGTATCCTTACTTTATTTTGCTGAGGAAATAAACCCTTCTCTAAAAAGATATTGTTTGTTTTACTTATTGGTTGGAGAAAGTTGAATTTTGTTTTATTAGAGTGTCATTAATATACACTCTAATGTTGGTTTCAAATGTACATCACAGTGATTTCAACAGCCCCTGTGATCAACTTATATTGTGATATTGAATTATTGTGCCCCAAGAAAATTGAATTCTTAGCAAAATGATAGATTCTTAGTATTACTGTGTAGACACCCCTTTGTAAGAAATGTTATCATTGCCTCTTTCACATAAATATAGTCTGCTTCTCTCAAAAGCTTCCCCTTCCTGCATTATCATGAGGTCAATTCCCCTTTCCTGAAGACTACAGGTCTTTTTTTCTGTTACCTGAGTTGTCACCAGACCACTCATTTTCTGCTGACCCCATCCCAATATTCGGTGAGGGCTTTGCATGCACTTAGGTATAAAAGAATGTAACTGGCGTTTGAAAGACGGGGTTTGTGTGCGATCATCGGTCTGAGTGCTGCTGATCGCCTCCGCGGGTTCCTGCAGCATGCACTGTACTTCTCATAAACACAGTCTTACTTTTAAAGTCTGTGGTCTATCTTTCCCCCATGGCATTTAGATTTTAGGATAACCTGGTTGAATTCCTGAGAACTAGATTTAGGGGTTTTCTAAAATGTCATTTTTCATTTGGGACCGATACATTTTATATTACTGAAATTGGGAGGTATCCTAAAATTGATATCTTTTATTTATTTATTTTTAGCCAGCCAAGAGGTTCATGTGGTAAATGCCTGCAAATATTTAAAGTAGATCCTGTCATGTTCATGTAGCTGGAGCCATGTGCATTGTCAGATTACAAATGTTGGATTTAATTGCTCTGTAAAATATCTTCAAAAAGATTAAATGATAATTCAATATTGAAAAAAGTTATTAAATATGCACAAAAACATGGAAATAGACCAGAAGGGTGTGAATTTGATATTAAATATTAATTGTTAGAAGAATTACTGTAGTTTATATTTTTGCAAAGCAGAAATGTGGTTCACAAAGAACCCAAGAAAGAAAGTATATGAAGTAAATGAAGCTGAGTTATATCTTATTCTGGCAAAAGAATCACCTATTATATGCCAAGCAAGGAAACCCCAGCATCAGAGAAGCTGTTTGGAAGAAAATTTCTGGAAAGGTAATGGACATTTCTCTTATGAAATGCAAATCTCTAATGCACTTGATGGCTCAAAGGACCATATTGCTTAGGAAAATATGGGTGTAAACAGTTGGACTCTGATTGTAAATATGCCTCAGCAATGTCTTAACTAATCAGAAATTTTGCTTACATCTATTTTTATGTATATACAAGTGATTGATATATGATAAATATGTCTAAATAAGTCTTAGAGAAGATTTTCAGTAATTATAAAATAAAATTCTTTTTATTAAAGATAAGAAGTCATTGCTTTATAGAATAATTAGCAGCATTTTTTCCTTACTGATATATAAAATAATAATGCATTTTATAATTAAATGAATCTTAGATACTATGAAACATGGTAATAAAGTTATAAGTGCAGTAGGAGGAAAATGTACCTTTGGGAGAGTACCAGGAGGCACAGCTAACTTGTGGCATCTCTCTCGAAGAAAATGAAAGTGCTTTTTGCTCTTCCTTTAGTTTGGGGCAGTGTGGGGGCTGGGGAGGATATGAAGAATACACAGAAAGCAGGAGAATGTTCAAAAAGTGTGTTTTAAGCTGAATGATAATCTCCATACCTTCTGCTAATTAGGTTCATTGAATTAGCTCATTCCCCATCTATATGTGGAGAACCTCCTGGAAGTTTCAAATTGGTCAATCTTTCACACTTCAGGGGATTATTTCATTAAAGTTATTTCACTAAACCTTAGCAGGCAAAATCCAAGCTGAAAGAATAGGATTTCTATCAAAAAAGGCAGGGGCGTAGGGTGCAGAGAAATTTGATTAAGGAACAAATTTTTACAGAGAGTGTCTACAATTAAAAGGCACTGGGTACCTAGAAAAAGAACAGAGAGGGGAGAGTGTCAAGCAAGGGAAGCAGGGGAACACCTATTCAGGATTGCAGAGTCAGGCAGAGTAATGGTTATCAAACATGAACCCCCAGCTTCTTTTTAACATTCTTCCCCATAAGATCAAATAGCTATGACTCTGAATCTGGGTGCCTTATTACTCCTTCAGCCAATCAAGATGTGGGAGATGCTTATGCTGAAGACAGACCATAAAAGGCCCTTAAGCTTCCTTCTGGTTTTCTTGAAGTACTCAATGTCCTGATGGTTCTTAGAATAGCTGCTCTTGGACCCATCTTGCTGCTGTACTAAGCTAAACCAGATGAAGTATCCATGTATAGACACTTCCAGAGACAGTGCCAACTGAGCCCACCCTTGAAGTGATCCCAGTCCAGACTACAGACATGTGAGTGAACACATCTCTAGATAATTCTAGCTCACACCCATTTATGGCTGTCCCTTCTCCAGCCATTTGACTCCAACCATTTGAGGCTCAAAGAGATCATGGAGCAGAGATAAGCCATCATCTCCTGCACCCCGCAAAGTCCTGATGTACAGGATCCCTGAATATAATAAAATAAAATAGTTTTATGCCACTAAGTTTAGATAGTTTGATAAACACTGTTAACTGTAACACTGGTATGATGGAAAACACTTTTGAGAGACAGTAATCCATGGGTCTCTCACTTTTTATATGACATGTTAGTGGAATCATAAACCTTACTTCTGGAATATCTGTTCAAGCATGCTTGTGCAGAGAACAGAGTCGGAAGAGAAAGGCAGTGTCTCCTTCTGGAGCAAAAGGAAAGTTTGCTTTCAGCTTTGGAACGAAGAGATGGCATCTCCCTTCAAAGCAAAGGCCAGGCGTGCTTACTGCTCATTATGAAATATTAGGGTTACCTAAACTCAGAGTTCCTTTTGCTTTAAATATAGTTCATTTCATATGCAGGCATTCACCTGGCCCCATCGATATCACCCCATACCACAAGGGGGCAAAGGAAACTAACCCAGATATGTTGATGTGCATACTGTTTGCTGTGCCATACATAATAAAGTTCTTTATCTCTGACCTGAGAGTCTCATGTCTTCTGCCAGCATCCATAATACAGCCATAGCCTGATTGGAGCTTGCATAAAAGGGAAAATTTCAGGCCCTTCACAGCTCTTGACACACACATGGGTTTTACAGACAAATTTGGGTCCAAATCCTAACTCTATAATTTATTATCTCTGTGATTTGGGTTAAGGTATGTAACCTCTTTGAGTCTCAGCTTCCTCATTTGAAAATTAATTAATTGTATATACTGTACAGAATTTCTGTGGAAACTAAATGAAGAATTGCATATAAAGTACCTAGAAGTGCCTGGCATTTATAACTGGGTATTAAACATTAAAAAGGAATCTTGTCTTGCTTAGGGATCACTTTCCCTGGATTTTCCAGAACAACCCTCATGTGAAATAGTTCTGTCTGTTTACTCATGTGCCTCCCATTTATGAGAAACAAGTTCTGGGAAAACTGTCCTCAGTTCTGGGAAAAGTCTTTGCTTACTCATAGGTGCAAGGTATACTCATATTATCACATATTCTGCTTTTTGCCTCTGAGAAGTGTCATCACTGTTTGATTACTTTATTAGCATTTAGCATGTGTCAAGGACTCTGACCGACTTATGTTTATTTGTTCATTTAATCTTTACCATAAACAACCCTGTAGACTGACATTAATATCATCTTTTTATAAGTAAGAGATTAGCAGTTTAGATTCCAAGCAATGGATAAATTTATTCTGCAAATCAGTGAAAGAGATTTTAGGGAAATTGATTAAAAAATGGCAGATGTAAAGAAGTGAAATGGTAGGGAAGAAAAGTAGTTTCAAAGATACTGATCTCTCAAGAAATGTTTACATTTAGTGACAATTACAATTTTTAAAAAAAACAAAGCTCACTTTCTTCTAAAAGATAGTGCTGTTATAGATCCTAGCTAAGGTATTCAAACAGTTTGTTGTCTAAATTGGGACACTTTTGAGAGTGAAGCGGATGCCATTCATAACTATGCCAGAACAAGAAGCATAAACTGGGACTCTCCCTGGGAAATCAAAAAGTCCCTTTTTAAGCAGACAATGTAACCATTAAGCAATTAATGCATGATCTCATTAATCTGAAGGTAAGTGAGCCTCTCAAGGGTAATCAAATCTGAATTAGCTCCTAAACCTACCCAGAAACAGGGCAAATCCTAAAATGTTATATCACAGATGGATTTGAAAACTATAGTCATAGCACCTTTAGGCCACTGTTCTAAACAATGTTATTAACTCTGGTATTTGTGGGAAACATTTATGAGAATTTAAATATTTAAACATTTAAATCGTGAACAAAGTTAAAATAAGTGCCATATGATCTTTTGTTGTATAAATCACCCTTATAATAGCTGAAATCTCAATACATCTGTGTCTCACCTTTAAGACTAGGAAAACAACCTTAATTATTACTTTCTTCTTACAGTATTTGTGTTCGTGCGCCCCTGTATGTGATTGCTCCAAGTATCAATGATTAATGTCTGATTTTACTGCCTCACAAGTCTAGGCTAGTACTTCTCAAATTTTAACTTGCAAAAGAATTACACAGAGAGAATTTGTTAGAATATGTGCTCCTGCTCCCATGTCCCACTCCCAGATTCTGATTCAGTAGATCAGGAGTGGGACTTGAGATTCTCATTTTCCTGGGTAATAAGTTCCTGGGTATTGCTGATGTGGCTGACGTACAGACTGCTCTTTGAAAAGCCCAGCAGACTGGTAGGTCTTGATACTCATGTCCAAAGACTACACACAGAGATTCTCATTTAATTGGTTTGCTATGGGACCACCATTGGTATATTATTAGATCTCTCCAGATATCCTAATGTGATACTAGAATTGAGAAATGCTGCTCTTTCCTTTCTTGCTGCCACTTCAATTTCAATAATCTGCCATCTGTAATACACTCTAAGATTCCTGAGGACAGACACCATGTCCATTGGGCTTTGTACTTTATCCCAAGATCCTAGAATAACTGTCTCGTATCTCAATGCTTTCCAGTACACATTTGGGCATTACTGACCAATGTTCTACTCAGGATCTTCATCTAAGGAGGCCAATGTCTTACCTTCCTTGCCTTCACAGATATAAAAGTGATTCTGAAGATGGTCTCTTCTTTAAATATTTCTACCAGTTAAGTATTAATGTATAGCCACCTCAAAACTTGGGCTCAGAACAATAAGTGTCTTTTATTGCTCATGTGTTTACATGTAAAGATTCTACTCAGAATTCCACTTTGTAGGTTTTCTCCCATACTACCAAGCAAGTCTCAGACACCACCAGGAAGGTGTCCTATAATTCAATTCAATTCTGACAGTATTACCGGGAGATAGCATCACATTCCACAGGTTAAGGGCTCAGTCCCACAAGCCTGCCTTCCACTTGGATGCTAATCTCAAATCCTGTGCTTCTGACTGACTGGCTGGCTGTAACTCAGAGGTTCCCATGCCCTCCTTCAGGGCTGAAAGTTCCAACCCTCCAATCACAAATGGTGCTCCTGGCAACCAGCCCCCATCCTTAGGTGTGAACCCAAAGCCACCACATTAACATAACAAGACACCTTTTTTGCTCCCATCATTTATGAAATTCCAAAAGTTTTAGGAGCTCTGTGACAGAAATGGAGACAAAGACAAAATGTGTGTTTCTTATTATAAATCACAATATCACATCATGCCAGCAGGTGGTTCTGCTGGCCTTGGATAAGCTTGCTCATGCATCTGTGGTCAGCTGGGGTTGGGCAGCAGCTCTGCTGATCTTCCCTGGGCTCTCTCAGATGTTTGGGATTCAGCTGACTCTTGCTATGCTGACCTTAGCTAAGGCTACTGAAATCCCCGTGTGCCTCTCACCCTCCAAAAGGCTAGCTGTGCTGGCTCACATGAAGGCCAGAGGGGAAAGAGAGAAGGGAAGCATGTGAGGCCTCTCATTCTGCCACATTCTATTGACAGATGGAAGTATCCAGGCAGCCCAGAGTAAGGGCAGAGGGAATAAACTCCACCTACTCATGGGGAGAGCTTCAGGGTCTCAGCGCAAAGGGCTTGGATGCAGGGAAGTCATGAAGAAAACCAGAAATGCCATCCATCCATCCAACCTCAGCCTCTGAGGCAAAGTCCCCTGGGTCTTCTCCTCACAGTCCAGCCTTAGAAAAATTAATTGCCAGAAAGTCTAGTAGAAAAGCGAACTGATGTCTGCTCATTCTGTTTGTTGGCTCTAACTATTTAGCAAATGAAAGACTCATGGGATTTAATTCCAAATATTTGAAAGCTGAAGAGGTACAAATACCTAAAAATAAAATTTCAGTTGATAATTGTTTTTATTTATGACTAGGTGATGAATTCTCAGCAAGAAACTTGGATCAATGAACATGACAAATGAGTCACTGCCAAACTTAGCAGAAATGACAACATATGAAAGGCTGAAATCGAGGAAACTGAAGGGAAATACACTCTGAAAGTCGCTTTTAGTTAAATAAGCCGGCACCTACTCTCATTGGTTCTCAACTTCCCTATAAATATATATATATAAACTGAGGGATTGCAGTTAAGGGACTTAAAAATGACCTCCTAACTCCCAAAGATAATGATTCAATGTAAACCTGAAGCCTGACCCTGGCTTTCTAACTTCTCCTGGGCGGTGTGCTTTCTTTGGGAGGTAAAATCCATCTTCCTTGCTCCAGACCTCCCCCCGACTGCCAAGAGTTCCTTTTTATCACTTCAACAGACCTCTGGGTAAGAAGAGTAACGTCTGTGCTCCTGGAGGACATCATTTGTGGGGTTCCGGAGAGCAGACCACATGAGTTCAAAGGCTCTTCCTTATACGGTAATAAATATTCAATCAACTGGTTTTACGAGACAGATCCCACTCTGCCCTCGGGGTTTCTCATCACGAGGCTCTCTGGCTTCAAGGTAACCAGCTCTTCCAAGCTCACCCTGCTTGTGCTTATATTTTGACTTGTTTTAAAATTGTTTCCAAACAATAAAGTGTTTATCTTTTTTAAAGTCTTACCTCTATCCACTCGCCTACCCGAGAACCTATACTCAGCAAAGCGCATAAAAAGGCAGGGTTGAAAACAAGGCCAACTTTTAAAAGGTAGAGAGCGAGGCAGAGGCTGGGGAGATAGTGCTCTCCGACCTGAAGGGCCTGAGCCTACCTCTGGAGCTCACCAAAATCCCTCTCCCAAGGAAGCCAGTTCATTTGTTTCCAAAGGCCTTGTTTATGTAACTCTTTAATTATAGCATAACCAAATCACAAGTATTTTGCCATGGGAAAATGTAAAGTCATTAAGCAACTTAAATACCACCCCACCCTTTTCAAGCAGACAACACAACCATTAAGCAATTAATGCATGTTAAGACATTTCCAATTTTTTGGCAGTAATGGTGGTTCAATCACTGGGGCTGGAGAGCATAGGTAAAAGCTACTCATTACTCTGCTTGATGGGAAGCTGAGTGTCTTATATGTTGCTTTCTAAAATGGAATTCCAGTCTCAGCCCCTGCAATATACACAGAACATTAACCTGGTTGCAAAACAAGATTGGATACTGTTTGACATTGTCTGGTATTTCCAATAGGCATATGAGTCATATTTGGATTTTAATCTCTGTTAATTTGGGTGTCTTGTTGAGCTTGTGGATTTTAGACTTCCTAAATCCTTGGCTTCTGCTGACGTATCAGGCTGTGGTTTTTTGTGGGTCCTATGGAATGGAAAACCACATCTGCTTCTATTTCCCCAACAGAAACAGTGACCTGCTTTATTGTGAATATGGGGCCAGTGTTGGTGACAGTGAGACATGATCTTTTATAAGAGGCAATTATGGACCTACAGAAATGAAGAATAACCAGGGACTTTTGTATAGTTTGTTTATTGAAAATATCACAAAAAAAATCTTACACTTTGGCTTTTTTTTTTATGCTTAAAAATCAAGAGCTCCAATTCAGTCATTGGTAGGGGATACTTTGTAGATAAATTTTTTTTGTCCCTGTGAGAGGCAAGAATAACCCATTCATTGAAGATGTACTCATAATTGAGATTCATCATGTGCTAGGCACTATCTACTACTTGGGAAACATCTGTGAATAAGAAGTATGAAGTCCCTAATCCCTCACGGAGCACATTCCTGTGGGTAGAGACACGCTTCAAAGATGTCAACACATAAATAAGAATATGTCATAACAAAAATACTAGGAAGAAAATAAAACACGATAATGTGATAGGTAAGTCTTAGGGACTATTGTTAATTGGCTCGTCCATGAAGAATTAACTCCATAAACTTCTGGGTGTAGAACCTTTAGGCCAAAGGAACATCTGGTACAACGGTGGAGGTTACAGGTTTGACACTACCACAGGCAAATACTAGAGAATTTTTTTTTCCTTTTTTCTTTTTTATCTCAGGAAGCTATTAGAATGTATTTATATATGGGCCCTTCTAGATTTGTCATTCCTGTTCTAAAGCCAAGTTGTTATTTTTGCATTTGTTTTCTTAATGTTGGTGAAAGTGCCATAGAATCATCATATCATTTTTCTTTCTATAGGTAATTCCCTTCTCTTTTCAGAAGTGGGTTTGTGGATAAGACTGATGTTTTGGCCTTGAAAACAGGAGAAAGGAAATCCTGTCACAGGACCTGTAGGCCTAATTTCTTATAGTAGATGTATCTGTTAGCTTTTGCTGTGTAACAAACCACTCCAAAATGTAGTGGGTTAAAACATCAAACATTTACTTAGTCCATGAATCTACAGATTGGTTATTATGCTGGGCTCATCAGAGTATTTCTTTGGTCTTGATCAGGCTCATTCATATAGCTGTGTCAGCTATAGCTTAGTAGGATGCTAATCTGGAAGTTGGCTGGCTATTCACTGAGGCAGCAGGATGGACTATGTGTGTCTCTGGCAATCTAGGAGCCTTATTTACAGAGGTAGGATACCAAGACAGTCAGAAGAAGTGTGCAAGGGCTCTTGAAACCTAGGCTCAGGATAGATACAGTATCAGTTCCTCGGCATTCTATGGGTCAAAACTACTTACAGGACAAGCCCAGTTTCAATGGCATGGGAAGTTGCAATCACATTGAAAGGAACCAGATTTAGGGAGGGGCTAGGAAATAGTTTTTTAAAATCAGTAGGAAGATGCTAACACTGCAGCCTAGAAATGCCTGTATTATCAGTGTTGGCAAACATTATTTGTACAGATAGTAAACTTTTTTGTTTTTTTGGATCATACAGTCTCTGTCACCACTACTCAGCTCTGTTGTAGTGCAAAAACAGCCCCAGACCATAAGTAAATGGATAGGCATGGCTATTTTCCAATAAAACTTTCTTAACAAAACAGTCAGCAGGCTGAATTTGGCTGGTGGAAATGTAGTTTGCTGACTTCTCATCCATTATCCTAGGGTGAGATAATTTTGCTACCAAAGCCTTACCTTTCAAATAAATACCCTGAAATACAACTACTGGCTTACTCAGTCACTCATAAACTCTGGGGAAAACAAAGTTGACTCACCATCAGACCACAGGGGGACATATGGATGAGTTTGGTTATAGTGGTTGGGGGGTGGGCATCCCTTTGGCTTTTAACACAGCCTTTGTTCACAGAGCTACTTACATAAACTATCTGTCCTTCATAGTGCTTGTTTGTTTCCTGGATGTAATAATTGCTTATTTCCTTCTGTTTGTTGTGCTTAGTTCACTTTCAAGGAAGAAAGGCAAAAATTTCTAAGTAGAACAAATGGTAAGAGGCAGGAGAAGGGAAATGGCAAAGCAATTAGAGAGCTCCTCAAGGGTAGGGATGGGGCCTTGTCCAGGAAGCCACATTCTCCAGCTGGAAGTGATCCCAGGCTTCCACACACTTGCTGTCATCCTTGGGTGCACCTTACAGTCACCTGGAGAGCTTTGCAAACTCCTGATGCCCAGGCCACACCCCAGGGCAATTAAAGCACACTCACGGTGGGTAGGAGCCAAGCATCGGTATTTTTTAAACCTCCCCATGTAAGTCCAATATGCAGCCAAGCTTAAGAATAACATTCTACAGTCCTGGCACCACTTAGTGACTCTCTCTGTGGTCTGAACCATCTGGTGCATGCATGTTGTCCACTTACCTGAACTAACCTTCTGAGAACTCATCAGCTCCAGGTCTGTCCTTCTTAGGAACTCAGTACCACTTAATTAAATGATTACTTTCTCTGAATTCTTACACAGCTCTCAGTCTGGAACTTCAGTATTTGTCAACTTGAAAGCTCATTCCTCTTATCAAAAATCTAATTTTTCTTTTTAGCCATCAGTTATATGTTTATTATCTCCCACAGTATTCTATTTTGGAAAATCAATGCTATTTCAACTGAAATGCTCCTTCTGTTCAGGATAAAAGTGAATACCCAGAATTATCTTAAGGCAGATTTCACAGAGAACACATTCAGCTTTTCTAATAAAATAATCATATAATCGAGTGTCCTGTGGATGTGCCACTAAACTAAAGTCAATATTTGATTAAATTTCCTTTAAGTTGCTCATAGCAGCATTGCAAACAACCTTAGAAATGGATAGATTGAGTGTGTTCCCCTGTTGCTTTGCTGGGGGTGATAGGTGGAAATTTAAGCTCAAAAGAAATTTACACATCATCTGCTTCCCTGCCTTCTTTACTTTTCATAAATAAGCTAATGGCTCAAAAGTTAAGTGGCTTTCCCAATTTGGTAGGAAAACACATTTATGATAATATGCCGTTTAGACAGACAAGAGGCTTATTTTCAGATGGAAGGTTTATAGCACTCCCAGGAAAGAGTTTGCAGGAACTGTTTTGGCTTGCTGGCTTTAGATTGACAGTAGCTCCTCTTGCTCCAGGCAGCTCCTCAAATTCACCTTTAAGAATCCTGACTTTCAATTTAGCCCCCTTCGTGTCTCCTTTGCTGAGCTCATTCTCGACCCTCATCTGCTTGTCTTGGGATACGGAATCTTGAGACCCTAACCTTCCCCAGGAGTTCTCCAGAGGAACCACCTAGGACAAGGAGAGTGTACACCATGAAGGTTTCTTATGGAGCAGGAAGCCCCACTGCCAGAAAAGAGCACAGCTTCTTCCTGACTTTTCTGTGGTCAAGTCTTCTCTCTCCCCTATGATGTTTCTCTGAAGTCCTTCAAGTGAAGTCGTCAGTATCTGAGGGACGAGCAGAGAGTCAGGCTCAATAGCTGTCCTAAGCCTGATCCTGCACCTGGAAAGAGATCAGCACCCTGCATTTTACAGCCATCTGAACTTTAGAGCCATCAAGCTGAGCTGAAAACTCCCTGTTTTTGCTGCCACCAAGAGATCAAAGAACCTTGACTCTGGAATGCTGGCTTCAGTGGATGACTTTCACGAAGGGATTTGGAGGGTTTGTTCTAGCACTTGCCATTTTCATGATGCCGATGGCCTCTGCCCATCCCGGACTTGGAGAAAGGAGTGGCTGTAAGGCAAGTCCATCCAGATTCCACTCAGTGGTATGCACCACCTCCAGGAGGGAGGGAACAGACCAACTACTTAGTAAAGTCTGGGATAGTTAACAAGTTAAGTTCTAAATCATATTAGCCAATAATCTTTATGCCCCACAATAAATAACTACTTTAATACATAGTTATTTTCATGAGTATTCAAAAAGATAGGACTAGATAATCAAATCAATTTTTTTAGTAGACCTGCTTTTCTTTCCTTGTTTACTGTTTAATTCTGAAAGTTTCTAAGTATACAGAAAAGTAAGCTAATACAGTGAAATTTCATACACTCATCACCTTGATTTAAAGCTTTTAACATTTTACCATGTTTTTACATCTTTTTTTTGCTTTAATAAGTTAGAGAAATTTACAGATATGACTTTTCCCACCCACCCCTGAAATTCAGTATACATCTCTAAAAAATATATTTTCCTACATATCTACAATGTCATTATATTACTTGAAAAATTAATAATTCCTTAGCATTATCTTACATGCCAGTCTAATAACTTGTTTCCATAGTATTTTGGGGCCTGGTTCATTCAAATCCAGATTCGATCAAGGAGAGAATATATATCTTGGATGTTAGAGTGGGCAAATACCAGGCCCTTTGTTGATCTGTTGGCAGAAGAGGTTGTGTGTACCACATCAGTCAGGGATGACCATATCAATGGCAATGAGATTTGGGAGGAAAATAAAGGATAGTTTTCAGGTCATGTAGGAAGGATAGACCACTGGGGAGAAATTTCCAGGTAGATAGCAACAAGGATGATACATGTTTAAGGAGAAGCTAGTGGGTCAGTGTCTAGAAATAGTGATAGAAAGTTTTTACTCATGCATGCTGTGTAGAGAAGTTGTCCAAAAGCCAACTCCAGAGAGTTCAT
The DNA here is from genome assembly GCF_040802235.1 of Manis javanica. Classification (NCBI taxonomy): domain Eukaryota; kingdom Metazoa; phylum Chordata; class Mammalia; order Pholidota; family Manidae; genus Manis; species Manis javanica. The sequence continues at coordinate 36,678,604 of NC_133160.1, read as the reverse complement.
GGTTTGAGAGGAAAAAAAGACACAGGAAAAAAGAGATGGTGTTGGAAATGAGGCTGGGAAATTACAACAGCATCGTTCTAGAAAACAAAGAGCAGACAGGATCCCAGCATGGCTCTAAGTTGAATTCTGCAGAGAAAGAAATATTCAAAGTACTGTAACACAGCTGTGCAGGGTCTTCCCCCATCAGCATTGCTTATTTGAAACACAAATTCTTGAGACAGCCTAGACCCACTCAGCCAGAATCTCCAGGAATGGGGGCCTGGGAATCTGTGTTTTAATGTGTTCTGCCATGGACTCTTATGCACACTCAGATTTATGAAGCACCCGTCTACGATGCCTCTTGTCATGTTCGTACCTCTATGCATCCTGCTTCCATAGGAGCACCTCCAACCTTTCCTCTTGCTTTCTGTCCATAGCACAGATTTTCCCTGTTCTTAAAGACAAAAAGAACAAGGGAGCAAGGAGAAAAACACACATCAACCCAATTGAAAAACATCCTATTTTCTACCTTACAGTTCTTTATCTCTAATGTCTCAAACTATATGACCTAGAGCCAACCATAGTGTCTATGGTCTCACAAAATCACACTACTGAAGAGCCAGAGGTTTTTCTTCTGTAGAACCTTGCTCCACAGTATCAAGCAACAGAATACTCTAAAAACACCAAATGATCTGCTAATCAGTAATTTTCCATTCGTATTCTTGACCATTGGCAGCACTCTTGAAATTTAGCTCTTTGGACTTTTTAATATAACCATGCAATACCATTTAACTTGTCATTTTCTGTTTTTCTCCCTTTCTATTCTATCCCACCCCACAATTAAACAAGTGTTTTTTCCCAGGTTATACCCTCAACATTTCTTCTTTATTTTTCCATTTTCTCTCCAATAGAGGTAACATCTAATGTTTCCACTTAAGTTACCTGCTAGTGAATGGACGTGATATCTAGGTACTGTTGGACTCAAGTATTACTTAGCAACTCACCAAATGGGCAGTACACGTTGGATGATCTCCTGCTACCTGACATCCAGGCATTTCTCCAGATCTTCAATCCCTCCCAAACAGTTCCTCTGTAACTCACTTTTATTTGAGACTAGGCTCCACACTCAAGCCTTAAGCCTCATGTCACTGCACCTACAATTGCTCTATCATATTCAAGATTTACCAAGCTCTAGGTCTGTTACACATACGTGTTTCCTTCCTAGCTTGCTTCAGTGGTTGTGGCCCCAGTCCCATTACACCCATCCTAAAACTAAACATATAGTAAAATAATAATTTCTTAATGGACTCAAGCAAAACATATAAGAAAAAGGCCCCAGGTTAGGATGTGCAGAGTTTAATTCTAATTAGTCTATCTCTCAGAGGCTTAGTTTTCTTCCCTGTAAAATGATGGTTCAAAAACTGCTTACTTCCTAGGGCTGCTGTGAGAAATACAGACTTAGTACAGGACTTTCATTTTCTTTTTAAGATTGTAGTTATTTTATTCTGTAGCCTAGCTTTTTGCTAAATGACTCTTGATTCTCTTTTAGATTAGGATATAAAAGATGAGGGTAAAATTGCCATCTAAGTAAAATTGTGAAATAAATAAAGTCAGCTTCCCCATCTCATCAAGCCTTATTCATATTTTTCTTTCTGTCAAAGCTGTGAAGGTCTTTATAGTGACTAGCTGACAATAACCCATCTTAGGAACATAGGATTTCAGACAGATTGTGTGTGTGTGTGTGTGTGTGTGCGTACACATACTTGTGCATATCACTGTGGAGAGTAGCTTTGGGAAACAGCGAGCTTTCCCAGCGTCTTTGAAATCTCCTCCAAGCTTGTCTGTCCTCCACTTCTGATGAGGTAGCCCCAAAGGGCTTGAGAACAAGGACAGAGAAAGCCAGAGTCAGGATTTCCTACTGCCTCACGCCACCCACAGGCACTTTTCTCCCTCTTCTGGAACAAACAGTCAGGAGCAGGAAAGGCTGTTCTTACATGACTCACCCACTTTTGCCTTAGGATCATTTTGAAGCTTAAGGATGAATGGCTCTAAGTATTTAGATTGGACAGAGTAAGATTTTGCATTATTTATTAATTAAAGTAACTTTACTGCTGTAAAATCCCTTAAGGAACCTGATATTCCAAATGCTGTTAATCATTTCAAATTTAGATAAACTGCAACAGCAAAACAATGTGTAAAACTGAAAGGGAAGAGTAAGCACCATGGATGATGACAGAGCAACACACGAAGTTATGACCCTTTGGAGATGTAACACCCAGAACTCAGGACATCCATATCCGTAAACAATGAAAGGATTCAGAAGTGCACTCTCTCTCTCTTTCAATCTCTCTTTTGGAAAGCAAAATTGAGAACATGATTTCATGCAGTGGTATAATAAAAACATTTTTGTACATGTCACATCTGGGACAAGAAATGCAACTTTAGCCATTTTCCACAACAGAAGGAGGAACTAGCATGTATTGGTTACAGAGAGCTTTAAATGCAATCTTAAAATGTAATCCTCATAAAGACCTTGATAATATTAAATTATTACCATTGTGCAGATGAAGAAATTAGGAGTCCGAGATGTCAAGAATGTTGTTCAGATCCACACAGTTGAATTGTGTTTGAGCTCAGCTTTATCTCATTGCAGAACTCTTCTCTATGTTCCTTTTACTTAAAACCTTTTTATTGAAGTATGTATGTAAGTTTTATTAAATCCTGCATGTAAGTTTTACTTAGTAAAAACTTCATATAAGGCACTGAGTATTAGCAGCACCCCAGCAGTCCCAGGTGTTCCCTCCCTGAAACACAACCCCATAGAAAACCACACATTTGCTTTCAATAGCTTTCAATACCTGTGGGTTGCCTGCTTTTGAACTGAAATAAGTGGACTCATACAGCAATTCCTGTTTTTACTCCTTTGTCTAACCTTAGGTTTATGAAGCTTATCATATCATAGCATTATACATACTTATAAATCACTGATTTTTCATTGCTCTGTATTATTCCATTAAAAGAATACACAATAATATATTTACATATTCTGTGGTGAATGAACGTGTGAGATATTTCCTGTTTGGTTGTACTACAAATAATCCTGCTATGAACATTCTTGGGGAAGTTATTTAACCTTTCTGCTGGATCTGCATCTAGGAATGGAGTCATTGGGTCATGGAATATGCATATCATCAGCTTTACTGAATAATGCAAACAGTTATTGAAAGTAGTTGCATCACTCTACCTTTCCATCAGTGGTGAATGAGAGTTCCAATTATTTTACATCCCTGTCAGCACTTGTAATTATCTACCTTTTTCATTCAGCCCATTTTAGGAGCTCATTTATAATAAAATTCTGTGTCCCTTCTGTTCTTCCACCTGTTTCTGTTGTTTTTGATGTCTTGCATTTTTGAGGTAGCCAACTAGAGCCCCTAAATCCATGCAGTGATCCCCAAATGTATCTATCCAGGAAAGGCAATGAGCCCATGCACAACAAGATGGAATCTTAGGTAAGAACCAGTCTACTAATAACTGTGTCAGAAAAGAACAGATGAGAGATAGTTAGTAGGAGTGTAGCAGATTACAAAAGAAGCCCCAGTTCTTTGCCCCGTATCTATGCCCTTTTGGCAATGGGACCTTGCTTCTCCTCCAATCTAGAGGTAGAGTGTTTCCCCACTTTTAAATATGGACTGGTCTTTCAGTTTGCTTTAAGCAGTAGAATGCAGCAGAAGTAACAATATGCCAAGTTGGCTTAGGCTTCAAGATGTCATGAGTGTTTCCCCTCATTTTTTTAGAATTCCCCTGGGCCACCAAGTGAACAAGCCTGGGCTGGCCTCCAGAAGGATGAGAGATGTATGGAAAAGCTGTCCCAACTGAACCAAACTGGTGGTCTGAAAGGAAACTCATGAGAGAGTTTCACTGAGACCAACGAAGCCCGAGCCAGGTCCGCAGACTGCTTGGTCAGTTGCAGATAATGTTAACTTACCAATGGCTATAGTTTCATTCCACTAAATACAAGATTGGCAAACTGTTCTATCTGACACATTGCCTCCAAAGTGGCCTCTTGTTCAGTCTGATACTGAATTTCTCTACCCACATTATTTCCTCTTCCTAGGAAAAAAGTGACTCTTGAATTTGTAGTGTTCCCAAAAAGCTGAGTGAGGCATGATTCTTCTCTTCCTTGGTCTAATTCTACCATCTCAGAGATCCTTGTAGGAGACTTTTGGAGCAATCCCTTAGTAAAAGTAGGTTCCAGGAGAGAAAGCCTTGCTGGATAATCTAATTTGCTTCTGGACGATGGTTGCACATCAGTTCCCAAGTCCAGCCCAAGAAAGCCAGGAACTGCTTGTGTCAGCACATGCAGCTCCCCTAAACTCTGATGTACTGCCAAACAGTCCTCCTCCCAAAGCCATCAAACATCCCTTTGCTGGTGATGAAAATGACTGTCTTTGATGTTTCACCAGGTCTGTGCTCCAACATTTCCAATAAAGAAAATGACTCTGCAAAAATCCTTCCGTGGTAGAGAGGCAGTGTGACCACACATTGCCCTAAAAGGCACAAGGATCACCTGGCATTTTTCTAAAAATGAAAATTCTGGTCAGATAGAACAAAGATGGGGCCTGAGACCCAGATTTTCTAAATAGCTCCTTGGTGATGCTAATGCTGATGGTCCATGTGTCACATGCTCAGTAGCAAGGATCTAGAGCACCGATTTTAGACAAATAAGCCTGTGGCTTACACTCTTAGCTCTCTCACCTAATAATATTTATGTGAGATGCATGTATACGACTAATCACACCTCCTAACACACAGGACAGGTGGAGGATGTAGACTTATTTTATTATACAGAGATGTACAGTTGCCCAATATTTAATGTGCAAGTCTCTCTCCTCAGAAATGGGTCTCGAATCTTAATGGGATTCGCGAGGGGCCAGTGCAGAACAGTTTTCAGTGTTTACTGAGTCCCTTGTTTATGTCCTGGCAACCTTGGAGGCAGTTCTAAAGCAGAGGTAAAACACAAACTTTGGAACTTAGACATTGCTGAGGGACTCTTACTTATGCTGGGAAAGGTTAAAAGTAGGAGTCATAGTGATGTTATGGTGAGTCAAGTTACCCTGAGTTAAACCTAAGCTATTTACCTTCTTGCATGATACTTATTCATGTCACAAATCTATGCATTTACCCTTATAATGTAAGGTTAACTTGAAAGCAGACTGAATCTGCCCCAAGTAAAAATACTGAACAGTTTTCCAAACCCACTTACCCATGCATATCAAATAATTTGCAGGAAGAATCAAGTTTTATGAGACTTTTCCATTAGATATGTTCACTAAACCCTTGCTACTCAAAGTATGGTCTATGTACCCACAGCATGGATACCATCAGGAAGTTTACTGCAAATGCAGTATCTCAGGTGTCCTAGCACATCTACTAAATGAAGATCTCTAGGATAAAGCCCAGGGATCTGATTTTTAACAACCTCTTCAGATGATTCTGACACATGCTAAAGTTTGAGAAGAATGCCTTTAGGGCCTCCAACCAACAGCATCAAGTTAGTACTTTTGTTAGCAATACAGGATCTCAGGCCCTAACCAACAACCTACTGAACTAGAATTTATATTTTAATGAGACCGTCAGGACATAAACATGTTCATTAAAATTTGGGAAGCAATGCCCCAGCTGAGAGCATACCTTAGGCCCCACCTATCCTACAGGTAACTCGTTTTGTAGAACCAGGCAAAACGCAAATAAATTCTTGGAAAAATGGAAAAGCACAGAGAACACTGCCCTGGCTTTGCATCGAAGCAAAGCAAAAGGAATGAAAGCTTCAGGCATTAATGTTCTGTCATTTACACAGCTGCTTAACCAAGCTTTGGGATGTGCAGGGCTTAAATGAAGTGAGTTATAGACGATGTTCTTGCCAAAGACAATTAGAAACAATTCCCATCTTGGCAATGACAGAGAAAAAAAGAGTTTGTTTTTTCTGCTCCTTCCTTGTTCAACTTGAATCAGAGGCCAGCAGAAAGGGGGAGAGGGTTTTGTTCTTTAGGTGTGGGAGAGGCATTCTTCCCAAGTTTTTATTTAGGGAATACTTCTGCTATTTCTGATTTCCTTGAGGCCCTATGAATACAGAAAGAGACTTCTGTGATAATACTAGTAAGAATAATAAAAAGCCTCTGGACAAGATGCTTCTGTGGAACACACCAACCACCTTCTTGTCTTGCCCACTACTTGTATGGCACAAGGCCAACCTCTCCGTCAAGGCCTACAACGATGCCTCAGCTCTCCTTGGATTTGTTATAATCTGGGGATAAATATGGAGAAAGTAGACCCTTATTGATATCTGAACAAGATCTGATACTGAAACCATTGTCAGAGTATGTAATACTCCTAAAATTAATTTTTAGTTTCAAAGTTATATATGTACATATACATAGCAACTGCTGACTTAGGCACATAAAACTCACCTGTCTCTTTGTTTAGTTCCTCCCATAAATGGGTACCAAGATATGATTAACCATGCAAGGATGTTATTAGGGGAAATAGCCTGAGAGAAGATGGGGAGAAACCAGGGAAGGCTGGAGAGCTGTCCGATCTTGCTGCAGGGCTGCCTCCTGTAGAGGAAAGAAGGAAGGAAGGTCAGGAGGAAGCATCCAAGACCACTGTGCATTCCAGGGGAGGTTTAGCAAGATTATCAGAGAGCCCCTAAGTCATAATAGGCTGTCAGGGGAGTCCTGTGACCTCCAGAAGTGTGCATTAGACATTGACTAGGAACAGCCTCAGAGCAAAGATGGTGATGAATGTCTGTGGTAGGTGGGACCCTCAGTCAGCATCTTTCCTTGTAGCTGGAGATGTACAAGGCACATTCTCAAAGCCATAACTTTCCTCATTGAAAATATTCAGTGGTGCCTAGTATTTAAAGAACCATATTCCAGTCTACTTGGCATCTCACAGAGGGTTTCAGGAATGTGCAATACAGCCAGTCTCCATATTCAACTTAGACATTCCATGCTATCAGACCAAATTGCTTACTATGTACTTACAGGAAGGTGCTATGTTCTCTTTGGATAAAGAACAATAAGAACTTTGGCATTATTATGAAAAATGCGGATAATGGAATCAAGATCCTTAACTGAAGCAGTGAGTGTGGTTGGAGAATGTTCAAGAAAGCCAGAGACCAGTGTGGTATAGAGGGTGTGAAATTATATATATCTTGCCTGGAAACATCAATAGGCTACTGTTGTCAGTAAGTATTTCTTAACAGCTCTCTGAGTTTCCCTTGAACTCTCCTCTGAGAGAGATTTTTGCACATTTTTCAGTAAAGGAGATTGAAAGTCATTAATGTAGCATAATAAAGATGTCCAATTTCAATAAATAAAAAAAAAGATACTTGAACTGGGAAGCAGGAGAACTGGGTTTAAATTGTGTTACCATGCTGTATGACCCAGAGCAAATCACTTAACCTCCCTTCAAGGTTGTAATTTTCTCCCTTGTGAAATGGAGATAATAATATCTGATTGTGATTCACTTGGTAGATTACTTCTGCTTGTTGGCTGACACCACTACTTTGAAAAATTTGAAATGTCATATAAAGAAAAGGTGATGGTTTGAGTTGGACTCAAGGAAAATAGTTTAAGGGCAGAATGCATTAGAACTGGAAACAAAGTCCTGGGGAAACAGAGTGGAACCAGGGGCTGGCTATTAATCTCTTCTCTACATTAATTGCTCACTTTGTTCAGGCTTGCAGATTCCTGTCTCCCCCATGTTTCCCAGTTTAAATCCTGGACCACTGAGAAGCTAAAGGGAAGGGCCCTGGAACTGACTTCACCTCTCATGGAAAACCCCACTGCCAAGAAGAGTCCATGGCTGCTTCCATAGGAAGCAGCTTTGGACCAGAGTATTTCAGTAAAAAAGGAGAAATTGGGCACAACTGGCACCAAGATGGATCTGACAGGTGCAGATTATAAATTGTCAAGGGAGATCATCAATAGAAATGAGACTGTTGGGAAAAAATCTGGGAGCATGACCCAGCCCTTCTCCTTCCAGTCGATGTGACCTGGTACCAGTCACATAACGGCTTTAAGTCTCAGTTGTCTTGCTAGGGATAAATTGGGTTACTGAGGAAATGCACATCAGGTAATTTACATGAAAATATGTTAAAAACTCTGAGATGCAAAGAATGACCACCAGAGATTAAAAAAGACCCCTGGAGCAAGCAGGCAAGCTGAGTTACTGACTTTCAGGGGAGGGAATATACACCAGTGAAGAAATTTAGTCAATGATGACTAGAAAACAAACCATGTTCAAGAGGGAGTTTTTATAATAATATGCAAACTTTTCAACAAATTACAAATAGACATACTGGGTGATTAAATAAGCAGCATTACAGTGGCCTTACAGATGGTAGAGGCCACCCACTAATCTTTTCATGAAAGACATAATGGCAACGTTGGGATTTCTTTTAACAAAGAACTTAGTGGACCTTTAGAAATCAAATCAGATTGTAAAGTCAGAAGCCCTAGTCTCTGTAAATATAATCTCCTTTTTCCAAGGCTGTGTTTTCAAAGGCTTACTGGTTGGCAGACAAGCAAAACTCAGAGCATATTCATGAAAGAACAGACTGAGGGCGCGCAAAGCCTTTGGAGGCAGGAGACCTGGGTCCTGTGTGGCTCCTAGCTGGCTGGCTGACGCATAGTTATTTATTTCTCTCCAGGCCTCCATTTCCTCAGCTGTAAGACTCGGTCTGCAGCTGAGGACTAATTCTAATGTCCCTTCCATCTCTAATAGACTCTGATTCCAAGGAACTTACACTGATCATGGCCTCCAAAACCATTTATATCCCTTCAGAAATGTTACATAAAATGGAAAATGTTAAATGTGATAAGATTAGTATAGCAGTTATCTATTATCACAACAATATTGTAACAAATAACCCCCTCCTCTTGGTTGCTTAAAAAAAAAAACCACCATTTTTTTCCCCCATGAGTCTGTAAATGAGCTGGGTACCTTGGCTGATAGAGTCAGGGCTTGGTTGATCTTGATTAGGCTCGCTTACCTATCTTTAGTCAGCCAGTGTGCAGCTAGGTGGCTAGTCTGTGCTGGTCTCAGCTGGGACAGATAGAATGGCCCAGGGCCTCTCTTCAAGGACTGGAGTCTCTCATCTTCTAGGAGGCTAGTCCAGGCTGGTTTCATGAAAGAGAATGGAAGCACACAAGACCTTTTGAACCTAGGTTTGGAACTTGCACATTGCCATTTCCATTGCATTTTATTGATCCAAGTAAATAGTAAGGTCAACCTGCTTTACAGGTGAGGAAGTAGACATCACCTCTTGATAAGAGCAGCTACCAAATCATATTGCAGAAGGGCATGGAAACAGGCAGCAATGAAAAAGGAAATTTTGGTGTCTAATCAACATAAAGGTAGCTTGATAGGTCTATATGATTCTGAAACATTTTGCAATTTTTTTAAAAAAGTCAGGCCGTTTAAAACTTCACTCACTCATGGTCAAGAGAATTACAAGTAGAAGCAGGCATTTCATCATTTTCTGTAAAATCCTCATAGCAAACACAAGAACAGGAACATGGCATTTGCCTAAAGAACAGCAGGTTATTGACTTCTTAGACAGATACCACTTTACCAGAACAGGAGCTGAGAGATTGCCACCATGCTAGCTGTGCAAACAAATCCATGAAGCTCCTCTTTCCATGTTAAAGTTAAGTGGTTAACATGCCCTAGGGACAGAGACCTCACTCTCCCCCCAGCTCCCCTCCTGCAGCTCTCCAATGACACCAACCCCATTCCAAGTGCTCAGGAAACCCAAAGAGTCAGTGGCCAGTGCAGATACAGACACTTCTGCCATCACCGAGGGTGCTGAGAGAGAAGCTAATTTGGAAAGGCCTAAAGCTAGCTGGAGAGGACTATTGACCAACTATGGGAGGTGGGGCATTGGCTAACTCTGGGACCTCAGCGAAGGAACTGGACACCTGAGAGACAAGGAGATGATTGTCCAGAATGGATATAACTCATGTAATGTGGTCCTAGTTCTCCTAACTACAAATACACTTAGTAACTTTGGGCAACTAATTTATTTTCTTTGATCATAGCTTATTCTTCAGGAAAATAAAACAGTTAGGTTAGATCAGGGTCTCTAAAACTCACATGCACATGAATTTGTTAAAATGTAAAATTCCAACTATAGTAGGTGGTTGAAGCCCAAGATGCTCCATTTCAAACCAGCTCTCAGGTGATGCCAGTAATGCTGATGCTCTGGTCCATGGATTATGCTATGAGCAGCAAAGAATTAGGTCATAGAATCATTGAATATGCCTCAGAAAAGAGCCTTACAAATTGCCTATTCTAATCCTGTCTCTAAGATCCTTTCCAGCTCCTAGGGATCCCTGAGGTCTGGAGAAAAGGTCCATTCACATTCCTAAAGGGGCCCTGGAGCCCATTGGTCTTTAAAAATGGAATGGTCACTTGAATTGTCTTATAAAACAACAAAAATGACTTCAGAGTGACTCTACAATTTCCTTGTAAGTAAAGGCTTGATTCTTGTCTAACAGCCTGTATGAAGGGAAGAGCTCTTATTAGCTCATATATTCTGCTCAGTGCAGACTGCATAATCTTACATTTGCTTTAAATGGCCTCCCCAAGGCCATTCTCTTCAAGTGTTAACTGTATACAGTAAAATTTGGCCTTTCTTAATAGGAAGGCAATTCTTAAAATTGGCAAGCAAAATAGCACAGAAGCAGCACAATCATATACTGAGTGAGGGTGTCCCAGAGGCAATGGCTGGTGGACCCTTTCCAAATTTCTCTGTGTGGCTGAGTAGGTGCCATGTAGAAAAATATACTATATACAAACACTATGTACCTATACTATATACATATACTACACACATGCCCTTACTATGATGTACTTACTACTATACCGCTCACTTCCACCAAGACCCACTCTTAAGCTTGTAGACTCTTAGTCTTGAAATCAAGACCTGCTGCTTTTTCATGAATCCAGAGATAGTGCTTTTAGTGAGCAATACTCCTAGATGCTGCTACAGCCCCTTTGATGAGAGGCATTCAGTTTGTCCTAAATGGATGGGCATGTTTTCTGCATTTATAAGTTGTATTTCAAGGCTAGTAATACTAATGCTGAGGAAGCCAGAATACTAAAGGAAAGAATAAAGGGCAAAGGACAAAAGCCAACAGGGAAAGGCAATTACAAGGTGCAGTAATGTACACTGTGCAAGGGAGGGATTTATTACACTTTCAGGTTTTTGGCTATTGTTGGTAGGTTTTTGTGTTTTTTTTTTTTTTTTTGGTCTGAAAGGTAAGGTAAAAGAACTGATATTTGTCAGTCTGAATTGGGTAAATGCAGTTGCAAAGAATAAAGAGAGCTTTTAGAAAGTGGGCAGCTGAAGCAGAGCCTGAAGCCACGGTACTTGATACTGCAATATACTCTTAGAAATTCTAGGCAGCTTTTGAGGACAGCAGGGGAGGCATTCATGGTGCAGAACAATGGCAAATGTCAAGAATAAAAGAATCTAGACTTTAAAAGACTATTGATTGACATGTAGGACAGATCAAAGAGAGAAATTTATATCAAATATTTATAATTATAATGCTAATAGAGATCAATAACCATAAAAAAAGAAACCACTGTATTACAACAACAAAAACTGGATGGCTTTCAATCTTAAATATTAAACAAAAACAGACGACACTGGTTTATGACTCAAACTTCACAATTTGATCCATTTGATTTTTTCCACTGTGTATTTCATTACTCAACTATTCAATGAAAAGGAAGTTTCTTAAGTATGTTTGACTTTCTTTGCCTTAAAAATTATCCAGCGGAAATATTTTTGGAGGAGCACAATATGTGGCTCATGTATAACCCAGTGCAAATCAAACCTCAGAGAACCTAAGCATGAGCTTTTATGATCAACAGGAAATGTTTTGGGAGCAGTGCAATTCTGTTGGGCCGGCTTTCACCTCCTTCCCACTTCTGTGCCCCACACAGGTGTGGATATGCAAAGCTTCTTCATGGCGTATTAGGAGGCAGGGCTGAAGGAAAAGCCCTGTTTTTGGAAACTTGCTCAGGCTTGCTCAGGACTGGGTGGTTTAGAAGCCCAGGGAAAAATGTTGAAATCAGTCATTGCAAAATCACTTTTGCAATAGGTAATGAATAAAAACTGAAGGAAAATCTCTTTCCTCCCCAAAGTAAAAATCTATCATAGAACTTGTCTAAACAGCTCCTCATAAGAGAATTTTAAAGGTAACATAAACTAAAGTATTTCCCACAGCCAAGGCCAAAACCTCCATCCATCATCGATTGATTCATTCATTCAGAGAATAACCACAAAGCCATGGTATGCGGCAAGCACAGCCCCGGACAATGCTGAAGAGCAGGAACGGGACGACTCCCTTCATAGCCTTCAGACCTCAACTCGAATGTCACCTCCACAGACTGTCATTGTCTGACACTTTATCTTACATCGCTCCACCTCAATTATCCCCTATCCTTTGGCCCTGGTTAATTAGGTCCATCATAGCCCTAGATACACCTGAATTCTGTTATTTATAAAAATCAGCATCTGTCTTCACCCACTGTAGTACTACTGTGAAGACCCATCCAAACTGTTCATTGATGTATCCCCAGCATTCACGGATGTACAGTCCAGTGCATATATGGGCTGCATCCCCATGCCCATGTATGGTTGTACCTCAAAAAATATTCATTAAGGAAATGAATGAAGATGGTACAAACCATCTAACAACCTTCCTGTTCCTGTTCAGATACAATATTACACACAAGTAGAAAACTATAAGGAAGCAAGGGAAAGATCCCTAAGAAAAATCAATATATTTCTAGAGGAGTTAAATTTTAAAAAGATCACTTCTGAGTAGACCAGCAGGGAAGACTCTCCCCAATTCTTAAAACCTTTTCATTGTTTTTGGATCCAATCAGTGCTAAAGAATTCACATCTTTGCTAAAGCAATAACTAAGTCTTTTTCCAAAATAACATTTTGGCAATAACATGTTCTGATAGAAAATGAAAGAGTCTAGAAATTATGCAAAATGCACATGGGAATTGATTATGTGTCAAAGCAGGCACTTGAAATCAGTGAAGAAGTGTTGGATTATTTAATAGAAAGTTATTGGGAAACCAGGTTTGTCTTTCTTAAAATAAAGTTGGGTTTATTTTTTTTTATCCCAATACAAATTGCACATTAACTTACTCTATAATGCAATTAAAAGTTCTAGATGAGAAACTTTGGTAATTGGTACTAGAATTTGTATTGGGACAGAACTTTTTAATCAAGATTTAAAATCAAGATGTAAAAATGAATTGCTATGATTTCTTTAAAGAGTAATTTAGCAACATCTATGAAAATTAAATCATGAGTCCTTCGTCCCATGAATTTCTCTAAATTTTTCCTAGATAAACTTCAATATATGCAAAAGCATGATAATGGCAAGAGAGAGAGAGAAGAGAAGGAGAAAGAGGAGGAGGAAAGAGAAGGAGAAAATGGGGAAGAAGAGAAAGAGGGAAAATCATCAGCTGCTGTTGCTCTATATAAATTTTAAAGACCATTTATCTATAGAATGGAATAATATGCCATGAAGAAAGGAAGTAGATTTAGTTATGTTGACAGATATACCCAAAATACCAGAAAATGGTAAGATTGAAATTGTGTTAAAAACCATATTAAGAAAATACCCACTTATATAAGAAACCGTGCTGGTTCTGAAGCGATATTCGGCTTGCCTCTCATCCTTCCACACTCTGCTTTGATGCTGGGGCTGGGACTGCAAAACATGCTTCTCCTTTACCTTCTGACGCCCTGTTAAATTCTAGTGATATGTCACTGATCATGGAGCAATAATGATCAAAGCTAGGGATGAAAGGGAAACACTTCCTTCGAAACAGAAGTCTGATCAGTGAAAGTTCAGAATGCAGGAAAACCCAGTACTCCTCCAGCAGCAACTCCTGATGGATGTGTGTGGAATACCAGTATTACCAGTTCCTGGACATTGTAAGTATCAACAGCATCTTATTTTTATGGCTTTCCCCAGATTTGATATCAGCACAGGCATACCAGATGGACAGAGTGATAAATAAGCTAGACTAGTGGGAGAACAAACTTCCAATTTAGGAAAATGAATTAATTTGAGAACGCCAATCAAACATTTTCTAATGAAGACAAACAATGGGTAGAATGGCAGTGTTTTTCAAATATTTCTGACCCAAAGGGAAAAGTGTATATTTGCCTTACTACTAACACACACACACACACACACACGCACACACACACAAAGTGAAACAAAAGTTTCATCAAACAGTATCTTAATCTTATTACATGTAATTCACTTTGATATTTTCTATTCCTCTCTATTCCATTCCATTTAATATCATTAGAAAGAAAAATGCTAGTCTTGACCCACCAACTTTATTTCTCAGTCTAGTAATGGTATGAAACCTACAGTGTGAACAACACTGATATAAAGAATATCTATAGACTCTCTAATCAGATTGACCTGGATCTTAAATCTAGGCTGACCCACTTATAATTGTTGTTATACTACTGGCTTCCCTAAACTATGCTTCATCTGTAAAACAGGCATTTGAATAACTATTGTGTAGAAGGTTGGAGAATGAAATTGTCTAATGTTCATGAAGTGTGTAACGCGCTTGGCCCACGGTGGGCAACAGTGACCCACTCTTCCATTCACTGAACAAAGACTCATTGAAGGAAACAGATATGGTTCTTGTCCTCACGTAGCTTATCTTATCATTGCGCAGTCAGTACATTGAACTGATCATGCCATCAGGCCATAATGAAAGGTAAATTTACCGTAGCTTTGTATAGTTTTTCAAAGAAATTGAGGACCCTGTTAGCACAAAGCCAGTTGAGAGGAAGACATGTCAGCAGAAGAACCCATTTTCCATGGAGCTTGGTACACTTATGGCAGCGTTCTCAACCACAGGCAGTTTTGTCCACCAGGCAGTATTTTTGGTTGTCACAGTGGGTCTGCTACTGGCACCTAGTGAGCAGAGGCTGCGGATGATGCTAATCATCCTGTGATTTGTAGGACAGGCCCCCACAACCAAGAATATTCTGGCCCCAAGTGTCAAGAGCTCCCAGGCTGAGAAAGCCTGTGTTATGGGAATGAAACCACTTTGATTACTGGTGATTGGAAATGTCTTCAGAGCCTTGGTATGGAATTCACTCATACCTGCTTAGGCAGGTCTCCAAAGCTCCCAGCTTCAATTTCCTCATCTGCAAAATGGATATAATAACACCTGCCCATCTCCATAATTGGTTGAGAAGTGCAAATCAATCCAAAGATGAAAAGCTTTCAGAATTAGATGCTGTGGCCAATTTCAGATTACTGCTTTTTCGTGATTATTATTGGCCTTTTCATAAAATAAAGAATTGCCAGCAAACATCAAAGATTCCATTAAATCAAAGAGCTGTATCAAAAAACGCAACCTTGGCATAATTTTGGCACCAGCAATCATTTTTTATCACTAAGAATAGGCCCATTTTGGCGGTTCGCATTATACCATCACGGGTACAAAAGGCAATCAGTTTCTTAATAATGCCAACATTCCAAACATCTGATGTAAAAATAAACAGAATAATGGTTACACATTATTCATTATGTTTATAGATACTTCCCTCTTCAATACTGTCCCAGACCAGCCAGTGAAACAAACCTAATGCCAGTAATTACAAATCATGTCTTGCTCAGTCAGTACTTGACTATTTTTCTAAAGTTACCAAGGTTCACTTAAAAACCAACTTGCTAGTAGCTGGTATAGAGCATGTGAGGATGACTCAGTAATTTCCATTTGCCTGAATGCTCAACACCTTGGTATTGGTATGTCTCTTCAGTACGATTTATCTTGTGGCTTAATTCATCATGCTGGTCCATTTATCTCCTTTGTGACCGCAGTACATACTCTGGTTGTGAATCCAGGGAGGGGAAGACCTCATCTTATCCATTTGTAACTTTGGAAAGAGTCAGTGTGCAATGAAATCAAGTGAACTGAGTTCTGTGAACCTTTGTCAGGAGAGTTCCTCTTTGCTTTCCATTTTTCTTTGCTCTCTGCCACCTCTGCAGAGATTTTTGGTGAACGAACACTCACTGAAGGAGCTGAATGTGACCCCTGTCCTCATATAGCTTGTATTCTCACTGTTCAGCCAGTAAGTTGAAAATCACTGCCTTAGGTACCATCAGGCCATACTCAATGCAAGTTCACCATAGCTCTTAAAATGTTTTGGAAAAATTTGGGCCCCATTAGCCTTTTCAGTGGAACATCACAGGCTTGGCACAAAAAAAGGAAGTTGGAGTGATCTGCTAAATCCCTCTGCTGTGGGAGGAACACGGCTGAGTGTTAGAGAATCATGGAGCTTGAACAGTCCCATGTCCAGCATGACAGTAGGGAGAAACTAAGAGAGGAGCTGATAGGTTAGTCACTCTTAAAAGTTACTTAAACCAAAGGCTAGTATACTTAGTAGAATTAAGCCATTCTTTGAGACCCTTTCAAAAAATCTGATTAAAATATAAACAAGGACAGTCTTGATCAACAGAACTAAACTTTCCTTCAGTACTTATTAAGCCTGAAGTCCTGTAATCTAGAGGATTCTTGGATTACAGGGGTGAGGAAAGCTTAGGCACTTTCCTCAAAGAACTCATGATCTATCGAGGATTCAAGGAGGTCTACCAATAATGACCTAAAGTGAGAGAAATATTGATGGAGGGATATAAGTGCACTGACTATGTCTGGGAATATCATAGAATGGGTGATGTTTGATGAGAGACTTAAAGGGAAGATAGGACAAGGCCTACGGAAGTCATGAATTGCAGTGACACCCACAGAGAAGCATGACTCCTGCTGGGGGGTGTCTGAAGATATTGGCAGAGTCAGAGCTTGAAGAATCACGTATTCCAGCCTGTGATGTTTAGGTTTCATAGCATGCCATTAATAGTTTCCAAACGTTGGCATTTTATGCACTGGTAATTATTCCAAATTAAGTGGGGTGCTCATATAGGATGTCCTTTTTTTTTTCTTTAGCCGTTGCATAGCCTTAGAAAATTAATTTACCATCTGCCACTATAATCTGTAACAGAAATTCCTACTGAAAAATATGTAAGATGTTGTTCTTGCCTTCCTGGACACACTTAAGAGTACACTTCCCAGCCTTCGTTATTTTAGATAAGACCGTGTGACTTGTTCTGGACAATATTCTGGGATGTGGGTCATTTTAGGGCTGAGACAGAAAATAGCTATAGTATATCTTCCAGCTCTCTCTACAATGACCCTAGAGAGACCCATGTTTCAGGCAGCTTTGCTACAGGGTGTAAGCAAGTACTCAGAAACTGCACCACTGCTTGGAAAAAGGATTCCTGGGAATTCCAGTACATCCTACTGGACACCTCCTGATTCAGTTGGGCTCTGTCATCCTAAGTGCCAGTCCTCTGAAAGGACTACCTAAATTGTTGTACATTATGGATTATTCTAAGCCAAAAGCTTAATATGAAATCACTCTAGCAGGAAAATACTCAAGCCTATGCTTTATCCATAGAGTATAAAATCTGGCTCTCACCTATAGACAGTCTGGCCTTGAAAAATATTTTGAAAATACACACATAAATATACAGGACTTTAATTGCAGTTTTATTTCAATAAAATAAAAATAGTATCCTCCTAAGGTAGGAAAGGACTTATAATACTGATTTAGGAGAGTAGCACTTTGCAACTGCTATCAAATAGCAAATATTTATTGGATATGGACTCTAGATTCTAAACTCCAGATTTTAAAGCATATTAGGGCATAAGTGAAAAAAGGGTGTGAATACTAGAGGGTATTAGGAATCCATATTTAGGTGGACAAACCAGATTGCCTCTTTACCCATAGTACACTTACCTGTGCAGATGAGTCCAAGAGAAGCAAAATGTACCATATATTTTCCCTTGCCACCTTGCCAAGTGAGCGTACAGGTGGGAAATCTCGGCTGCTTTGCCAGTTGTAGCTTCATTATTTCATTTTAAGCAGGAATTATCAACATTTTGTTGGACTGACAAAAAGAGACCAGACCTGTAATTCTCAATCCACTTGTGGAAATAGGAAACTTACAGAAATTTCAGTGGCTGGAAATGCGGTTTTAATGCATCCTTATTACCTAATCTCTCTTACATCCTTTCCTGTAAGCTTTGCCCTGCTAACCTGTTGCTCTCATCTTGGAAGATCTTCTCCATCTGTCTATCTGTATTTGTGTATGTGTGCACACACATGTGCACACGAATGATATGTGCACACTGTGTCTGGAGCCCCAGCTCATCATCCTGGCTGTTTCCCACTCAGTGGCTCATCCTCCAGTAGTCTGCACTTGCATCTCTTTGCCTGAGGACCTTCTCTGGCCATGAAGCCTGTTCTGACCTTGCATAGACAGGCAGAAAGTGCCAGAGAATTAATGCTTCCTCCTTCAGGAGCAACCTCAACTTTGGGTGTCAGGAATGGTGTACAAAAAAACACAGCTTCTTCATTCTTACAGAGAATTACTCTAAAGTACTTGTTTAGCACTGCTTCCCAGGGTTTCTCACTGGGATGGATGTGGCCCACTGTTCTAACTTTCTTACTATCTATCCTTGATTGACTGCCCTCCCTTCCTGTCTCACTTCTCTGCCAGTCTACAGGTGTTTCCACCAGCTCCCCCCAAAACTAAATTTGTACTTGATTTCCTTACATAATAGCAAGGGCTACTTCTGGGGGAACCCAAACTAACACACATACACACATACAGTTTAATTATAACCTCTGAGAACAAATTTCCTTGATGAGTCATGCAGAAAAAAAATATTTTCACCATCTCATTTCCTAAAGCACAGGATCTATACTTCTGTATGTGATGTTTTGTGTATTTTTGCCCATACCAGCTTTCTGTAAGACTGCAAGTTCCTACAGGCATTAGGGCATTCTCCACGCCACCTTCAATATGTATGTTCCATAACACCCACCTCAGTGTTGGCAAAGAGAAGTTAGATAACAATTGATTTTGAAGTGTAAACTCTAACCATGCTGCCATTGAAACTCAGTCAGCAACGAATGAATCATTTCAAATGAATTTATTATTTGGAGGTGTGTTTCTGAGAGACTGCATCTTGATTTCTTTAAAGTCACTTGACAAGGTTGTACATGATGTACTTATGATTTAGTGAAATCTGGAACAAGCGATATTTCAGTTGCATGAATATAGAGTGAGTTGAACAATATGCTGGTAAATGGTTCAGTGCCAACTTGAACAAAAATTCCTAAGGATGTTTCAGGTCTCTGACATTGATCTCTGCTTATTAGAACTTTAGTGAGAAAAAATATTTCTTGTTTAGGTTGTTTAGGGTTTGACTAAATTAGCTTGACTGAATTTGTCTCTAAGCTGAGGTATCTATTTTTTTAAATTTTTTATTAAGGTATGATTGATATACACTCTTATGAAGGTTTCACATGAAAAAACAATGTGGTTACTACATTTACACCTATTATCAAGTCCCCACCCATACCCCAATGCAGTCACTGTCCATCAGTGCAGCAAGATGCCACAGATCCACTATGTCCCTTTTCTGTGATACACTGTTCTCCCCGTGATCCCGCACACCATGTGTACTAAACATAATATTCCTCAGTCCCCTTCTCCCTCCCTCCCCACCCGGCCTCCCACACCCGTCCCCTTTGGTAACCACTAGTTCATTCTTGGAGTCTGTGAGTCTGCTGCCATTTTGTTCCTTCAGTTTTGCTTCATTGTTATACTTCACAAATGAGGGAAATCATTTGGCATTTGTCTTTCTCTGCCTGGCTTATTTCACTGAGCATAATGTCCTCCAGCTCCATCCATGTTGTTGCAAATGGTAGGATTTGTTTCTTTCTTATGGCTGAATAGTATTCCATTGTGTATATGTACCACATCTTCTTTATCCATTCACCTACAGATGGACACTTAGGTTGCTTCCATATCTTGGCTATTGCAAAAAGTGCTGCGATAAACACAGGGGTGCATTTGTCTTTTTGAGTCTGAGAAGTTGTATTCTTTGGGTATATTTCAAGGAGTGGGATTCCAGGGTCAAATGGATTTTCTATTTTGTTTTTTGAGGAATCTCTATATTGCTTTCCACAATGGTTGAACTAGCTTACATTCCCCCTAGTAGTGCAGGGGGTTCCCCTTTCTCCACATCCTCGCTAACATTTGTTGTTCTTAGTCTTTTTGATGCTGGCCATCCTTACTGGTGTGAGGTGATATCTCATTGTGGTTTTAATTTGCATTTTCCTGATTATTAGTAATATCGAGCATCTTTTCATGTGTCTGTTGGCCATCTGAATTTCTTCTTTGGAGAACTGTCTCTTCATATCCTCTGCCCATTTGTTAATTGGGTTATTTGCATTTTGAGTGTTGAGGTGTGTAAGTTCTTTATGTACTTTGGATGTTAACCCCTTGTCAGATATGTCATTTACAAATATATTCTCCCATACTGTAGGATGCCTTTTTGTTTTGTTGATGAGGTCCTTTGCTGTACAAAAACTTTTTAGTTTGATGTAGTCCCATGAGTTCATTTTTGCTTTTGTTTCCCTTTCTCGAGGAGGTGGGTTTAGGAAGAAGTTGCTCATGCTTATATTCAGGAGATGCTTGCCTATGTTGTCTTCTAAGAGTTTAATGGTTTCATGATTTACATTCAAGTCTTTAATCCATTTTGAGTTTACTTTTTGTGTATGGGGTTAAAATAATAATCCAGTTTCATTCTCTTACATGTAGCTGTCCAGTTTTTAAGCTGAGGTATCTTTATAGTTTATACCAACTAATATAATTCTTTACTAAGTGTATTTATCAGATTTGTAAATCATAAAGGCTGGGACAGAGAGCTAAGATGTTTGCTGGCAAAATCGTGAATCAAAATATCCTTCATAGATTAGAATAACTGACTGAAACCAGCTCAATATGTTTAAGAAAGGCAAATGGAAAAGTCTATGTCTGGGATCAAATAATCATTTATCTTGGGGCCCAACAACTATGACTGATTTCATGTCTAATCATATGAATAAAGATTTTCAAAAAATCTCACAAATCTGTTAACAGAATCAGTATTATTCAATAAGAACCAAAATATAATGGTCAAAAAGAAAAACTAGTGCTGTCTTAGGAGACACCAATGAAATGAAACCCACTCTTCTGAGAGTCAGATTCTGGACATTAATAAAACATGCATTTCTTCCTACCCCAGCTTCTCCAAGTTCCACACAAGTGATACTGAGGTCTTCAGGGTCTCACAAGCCCTCAGAGCAGTGAGTAGAGCCCATCCTTTTTCTGTCTTCTCTCCCATGTTTCCTAGGGAGTCTATCTTTCATCCCACTAATGCCAGCATGATCATGCCCTGGAGCCCTCTTCCACTCCCTCTCTTCTCCAGATGCAGCTCTCTCAGGGCAGAGCTCTGGCACAGCACCAGTGATAGGCTTCCACTGTATCCCACATGAAGAAAACACTCCAGCTGCTTGGTTATGTAGACTTAGAGCAAGGCTACCTCATGATCTCGATGCCTTAGAGAAATTATAACCCCCTGCACAATGTTGCTCCTCAGGTTTGAAGAGAATGGGCCAGATTTCATGGGTGGCAGAGAGTTATCTAAAACTCTGACAGTGGCCTCTTATTCCTGCACAGAACTTCATGAGACCATCCCTTTCTTCGGACCCTCCTATGCAGATTGATCCATCATGAACTCCCTAAAATCTTGCCAGTAGGTCTGAATTCTACAGTAGATATAGGTAAGGTTCCACTAGTGTTCCTGCTCAGAGTAGATGTAAATCTTAGCTCCAGCAATGACTAATTGCCTCACCTTGGTCAACTTGATTGATCTTTCAAAGCCTCAGCTCTTTTATCTGTAAAATGGGGATAACAGTACCTACTTCAGGGATAGTAAATGCATTATCATGAGGAGTAAATGAGGATACACAGAATGTACCTAGCACAGTGCTGGGCACATACTAAGTTACCAATGGATGGTCAGTCACTGCTGTTATAACTGCAGTGGTTACTATTGTACATCCCCAGATTATGCCATACACACACAGAAGAGTCTGTGCTGACTTAAGAAGTCCACATGTAAGGATATTATAGGATGGTGTGCATACCAACCACCCAGGAATCTTTATGGCAGATGTTTAGGCGATGTATTACATTTTACAGTATTCAAAGCCAAAACTACAGAAACAATGGGTTGTTCTACATAAGCTACTTGAGCCACATGCAAACAACAGTGTTAGTTTATAATGCCATCCAGAGCCATCTTTATTTACTGTGTGAGGGAAGGATAGAAACAAGATGGAAAAGGAACTCTTATCTCCACAAAGTAGAATTTAATTTATTCATGAAGTTCAGTGACCAAAGTAACTGAAAAAACTGGAGTAGTAAATGTGTGAAACAATATGAAGCATTAAAGTGTTTTTGAATAAAGTATTTTAAAATGCTATAGTCATTTTACTTAAGCTGTGTTTCTCAGAGAAAAAAGATTTATTATACTTTTATGAGGAAGATGGCCATGGCACTGTGTTTACTGTTGGTCAGTACAGGCTCTACTGTATTTTCCCCAGAGCCCCTCAGAAAGCCATGACCAGGTGTGAGTGTCTGTAAGCAGGCAATTTTGTGATATGTGTCCAAGCTGAGGGATCTGGGCATTGCTCACAGATAGTCCAAATAAAGGGACTACTTTTCTATACATAAGTTTCCTGAATGGACTCCATGTGCTGCAGATGGCAGATTCTGGATAGACGTGTAGAAATCACAAGAAAAAATTGCTAATGATTTTGTTTGTCTAGAAATAGAATGGGCTGTTTTACAAATTAGGGCCTTTTAGACTTCAAAGGGACCCTCCAATTGATGCCCTTTTTGCAGATCAGGAAACAAATCCAGGTCAGTTAAGGGATCTCCAGTTCCTCTTAGGAAATCTCAGTGGCAGGGCTAAGAACTAATGCCCCGATGCTGGCGAGGGCTCTTCTCCCAATAGCTTAGGCCTACTCCTTTGCCCAGTGGTGGCCTATCTGGCGAGGGTGTTAAACCATCTATAACAGGGCTTCTTACATTCACTGAGGAAAGACAGTTGCAGCCCTGGTCAACACCTTCATCACAGCCCCAGGAGATACTCTGAATCAGTGGCATCCAGCTTGAGCCATGCCTGGATTCCTGACTCAGAGAAACTGAGGTAATAAATGTTTGCTGTTTCATGTCACTAAGCTTTCAGGCAATTTGTCACACAGCCATAGATACCTAGGTCCCTTGCCTTATAAGTCCTGCAATGAGCATAGCCAGGCAGAGCTTTATTCAGAATCAGTAGTTAGCATAAGTACATGTACTTTCTTTCTAGTTCCACAATTGAAGTGCAGTATAGCATATCTGAAGCCTATTTGTGCACAAAGTGCACAGTAGATACTCTTCAGGAGCAATGTACCCATTCTCTAGATGCTGGGAACAATATACTGATGGCTCATAGGTTTCATCCTCATTAAAGTCTCCCTCAGGTGCAGATAACTGCTTCTGCCAGCAGTGTGATGAATTAATGGAAGGACACAAGTCTGGCCTCCTAGCCTCAACTGGGACAACTCAGAAATCCAGCCCAGCCCTAGAAATCCTTGTGGAGTCGGGCAGGTGGGGCTCTGATGTAACTACATTGGGGGTCAGATGTCCTCTCTTCCCAAGCCCTCCTTCCTCACTTCCTTACAGATGTATTTCCCGTGGTATTTCTGCTTGAATTCTTTGTCCAGCGCATTGTGTGATAAAAGCTTAATAAGTAAATAGATGTATTTCTCTGAAAAAACTCAATGGGCTTAAAGGACAAAACGCAGAAAAATCTTTGTACTGTCAGCATGATTCGCACCCCCACCTGCATGCTTACAGCCCAAGCTTGTCATTCATTCATACTGGCTAACTTCACAGAGTTGGGGAAACTGAATGGTGGATTCAGCAGCTTCCTGGTTTGTAACAATCACTGAGCCACTGGCTGCGTTATCATTCTCCAGAGCTGTTCGTACAGCTCCAGTCATATCAAGAAGAGGTGGTGAAGCCCCCACCAAATTGAGCATTACAGGCAGGACTTATAGGACTAGGAAAAGAAAAAGGGGTGGGCAAGTTGATTTTACTCCCTGAGCCTCTTGCTGTTTTTGGTCAGTTGGTGTCTAGGCAGCCTTTTTCTCTCGAATGGATTTTGTGAAAGTCAATATGGGATCAGCTCTTACTTTTCTGACTGAGAATAAGAAAGCAGCTGAGTTTGGGAAGAGTAAGTATCTTTGAATACTAACCCACTGAATGCTTACAATACTTCAAGAATTCCTGAAAACTATCCCCATTCAGAAAAGAGGAAATTACAGCTGAGAAAATAAGTATCTTGGCTAAGGTCCCATGGACCTGATATGCTCTAAGAAAAATTACCCCAAACTTGGACATAACGAAAAACATCCCTGCCTATTCCTTCAAAGTCCTACTGGAGCATTTTCTAATAGATCCACCCAGGATTATTTAATTCTAAGGTGAGGGTTGGCAAACTATGGCCCACCAGCCCAATCTGGACCATACCATGTTTTTGAAAATAAAGCTTTATTGTAGCATAGCCCTATTCATTTGTTTATTTACTTATTTTTTTTATGACCACTTTTGTGCTACAATGGTAGAATTGAATAGTTGAAACAGATACACATTTGGCCCACAGAGTCTCAAATATTTACTATCTGGCACTTAATAGAAAGTTTGTTGACCTCTGTTTGAATTGCTATTTATTGCTAATTAGAGACCAGACTTGAAGTTACCTAACTCATAGAGCTTTGTCTGATAGAGATGCAAATACCTTGTGTGGTTAAAAATAATAATAATAATAACCCAAAAGATTTCAGTCTTTTTACCTGTGGGACAATAGCCAGTTTTGCATCTAAGTAATTTTATTTCAGCCTTCTTTCTGTGTAGACAGATGTTCTCAGTATCTTGAATTCTTTTTGAACCAGCTCTATCACCTTGCTGGTTCCTTCATTAATGAGTTAAATGAATTTCTGACTCATGCTCACTATATGTTTTGTATCAGATTAATGTTCTTAGGTTTATGAAAATTACACTTTGACTTAGGCAGACCTGTAATTTGGAAAAAAAAAGTGATTTTAAAACCCATTTACATTCTGCTGCCTCCTCATCTGTGAAATTTAAAAATTACACATGTTGATGAGCTCTTTTAACTGACTGTGATGTTAAAATGTTAGAGTCCAGAGATCATAAAGATTGTTTCCCCTACACTTGAGTTTGAGTATTTTGGGCAGGAGCTCTTATGTAAGTCTCATAAACACATCTTAACAAATAGCTTCATTCAATGATAGCAAAAAAAATAAGCAAGTTTCCTGTCAAGCCTCGGCAAGCAGAGATCGATTTGGAAGACAGATCGAATGGCTCAACTTTTTGTTTTCTTTTCCATATTCACAACATTACCAGCATCTACAGGCCTTCCTGTCTCCAGGGTTCTTCTGGATGAGAAAATGAAAAGCCTTTAAAAAAAAGACTTTTGCCAAAAGCTGGCTTTTGTGCAGGCAGCTTATCACTGAACAATGTGGGGAGCTTGGGGAGCAGCAGCAGCTCAGGCTTCACAGAGTCAAGGCCCATCTTTGACTGGCAGCAAGGAAGATACGCTTGTGCTCTTCTGGAAAATCAGGATTATAACTCCTACCTTGCCAATTTGCAAAAAACTGAACAATATATTCCAATTACCTGCAGTTTAGTAGATATTCAATAAATGTAACTCCAGCAGATTCTTCCCTCCCATTTAATCAGTTCCCATCGTGTAGACGAGTACGTACCATCTTGGTATATCCTATCAGAGTGGGAGAGTGAACCTAAATCTAGCAGGAGGTCTGAAATACATTTGGGTGCCTTCAACTGTTTCTCCTATTCTACCCAGGAAGGCCTCTTAGGCTGTAGTATTCTTGTTCTTTAGATGCTAATGATTCATGCCGGAGCATATTGATGCATAACATCATTATTGCTATGTCTGTGTGCCTGGCAGACTGAAATCTTAATATGCGTCACAAAAACCCTCCCATTCTCCCCTTTCATCACAGAGTTGAGTTTTATGTTCTCTACTGGCAAGTTTACACCTACCAGATTTCACCTTCCCTTATGATCCACAGGATAAGAATCCTTCCAAATCACCCACAAACTCTCAGCAAACACTCACTTGTGTTTTACTGAAATGAGAGTGTCTCCTAGAAAACCTTTTCTCTTCTTCCTGGGCTACTTTCCTGTATATTTTGTTGTCTCTTCAGTTGCTTAAAGGACTTTCTTACTCCTGTTTTCTGCTATGCAGAAACCTGGCAGCCAGTACAGCAGGCAGCTATTTCTATAGGGTTCCCGTCAGCTGTTTCAGCTTTTCTCTCAAATGCATCAGGTTGGAGTGTAACCCATTCTAGGACGTGGCCTCTGCCTTGCTCAGCAGGAGACCAGCAGTCTCAGAGATTTCCTCCTAAGTTTGTCCTCGAGTCCCTAGGAGAGGTGCCGCTATCTACTGTGCTTAAAAGGCATGTTCTCATTGGGTGGGTGGTTTTTACCTTCCAAAGGCTTTTGATCTTCATATCTCTTTGGTTTGTAAAATCTGTATTTCAGGAAGAAAACTTTTAAATTCCTTCTTGAAATTGCTTCTCAATGGGGGAAGGAAGCTAATTTTCTTGTATTTTCCAGTTGTTTGATATATGTTGTCATATTAATCTCCACCCTACTATGTGAAATAAGTGATTATTATCTCCACTTTGTACTGAAGAAAGACAAACTCAGAGGAGTTAAGGAACTTATCCTGGATCCTGGCTAATAGGAGACAGAGCTGGTGTTCCAGTTTAGGCTGGAGTCCAAAGTCCATGTTTTATATATATATTTTTAATATATCTATATAAATATATTAAAGGCTTACCTCGTGAATGTAGCTACTGTCAGCCTAAAAAGATATTCCAGTATTATGGACTATAATCTCTATGCTGTACTTTCAACCCTGTGACTAGTTTATATTATGATTGAGATTTTGGGCCTTACCCCTTTGCCTGTTTCACCCACCCACCCAGCCCCTCCCCTATGGTAACCACCACTCTTCTCTGTGTCTGTGAGTCTACTTCTATTTTGTTCATTCTCCACTTAGTTTATTTCACTTAGCATAATACCCACTAGGTCTATGTATGCCGTTGCAAATGGCAAGATTTCTTTCTTTCTTATGGTTGAGTAATATTCCATTGTATATATATTACACCTTCTTTATCCATTCATCTCCTGATGGACACTTTGGTTGCTTCCATATCTTGGCTATTGTAGATAATGAGGCAATAAACATAGGAGTGCAAAGTTCATGCTTTTACAATGTTTTAAGACATTACTTTAAAAATTTTAGTGAGCATAAAAATCACCTGGAGAGCTTGTTAGAATACATATCTCTGGGTTCTAATCCAAGAATTTCTGACTCAGTAGGTCTAGAGTGAGCCCTGAGTTTTTGCTCCCCACTATGTTGTTGCTGCTGGTCTGTGGACCGCATTTTGAGAAGCATGAAATAAAGTGTCACTTTAGCAAACATATTTTTAATGATCCAGTAGCTGGACTCCAAATCTCCTCAGAATGGAATCCTTTTTAACCTTCCGTAATTTGAGTTATATTTGACTATGAACTCAGTAGGGTGAATACCCATTAAAAGATATCAGTGTAGTCCAATTACCTGATATAATGTTAATGAGAGTATTTTGGAGTCTGAAGGGACCTTAGGGGTTGTCTTATTCAAATTCTTTGTGCTGCAAAAAAAGCAAGCATGACTTGCTCACATTTATTGGGTAAATACATTTCC
The DNA here is from genome assembly GCF_040802235.1 of Manis javanica. Lineage (NCBI taxonomy): Eukaryota > Metazoa > Chordata > Mammalia > Pholidota > Manidae > Manis > Manis javanica. Next base: position 36,650,736 of record NC_133160.1, on the reverse strand, counting down.
TGGTATGATAATGTTGTCAGTCAATAGTGGTTCAACTCATCCATTTCTGACTGACTGAATTCTTTCAAAATCAGAGCAATTTGGGCCAGTTGGTGATTGGAGACCACCTTCCTGGAATTTCAGCAAATAGATTTGTCAGAATCCTGCCTTTTCATTCATATACCAAACAGAGAATGTATGTAGCCTGGCATGGCAGTTCTTTCAGAAACTGGTCATGGAATCTCTCTGATTAGTATGTGTGGCAAGAGGTGTGTGCATCCATACAAGCTATGGGAAGTTTTATGGTGTTTTTCCTGAACCCTGTCCAGAGATCCTGACTTAGTCAGAGTTTTCCATCCTACTAGCTGCTTTAAAGTAACCCTGCCCTAAACCTAGTTTTTCACTTGCTCCTAGTTCCTCTGTACTTTCTTTGACCTAGACCTTCTCTATTTATATACAAGCAGGCCAAGAAAACCTTATTCATAATCCTTCATTTCTAAATTTCGCATATGCAACTTGTTTTTTTCACAGATGGACTCATTTTGATGGGGTTTGCTCTTATCCATTGTCCTAATTTCGGCACATTCTAGTTTTGATCATTCTCTTCCAGGTGTGGCGTGGAGGCTGTGGTGGGACTGATCTGAGTATTAAACTGGGAGTAGGTGGGGACTAAGTCTAACTGCAGGGTTAAAGAGGCCATTATCAAATGTCTTAAAGGAGGGGATGCCTTGGAAAGGAGCATTTCCTGAGGTGCCAATAATCCTTGTGGATGGGGAAAAGGTTGTAATGTCAGCCTGGACAATTTGGAGAAATAGACAAATAACATTATGAAACATAATTTTACAATAGAATGAAAGTTGTACATTCAAAGTCAATATATGATTATAAAATAATCACTAAGAAATGTGTAACAGTGGTAGCTTTCAAGCTGAATAAGGGATAAGGGATTTGGGGTGAGACGGACACATATTGACTATGTAACTTTTACAAACTGTGTTTTTCCTATATAAATGCATTGTTTTTTCAGTAAAAAAATACCAAAGTTTTATTTTCACATAAATGTAGCCACAATTAAAATAGTCTGTGATAAAGTACTGAATACAGTTACTCTTCAAGAGACATCAGCAGTCACAAATGGAAAGTGAACTGCCCAACAGTGATATGGGCCCTACAGTCCCTCATAGCACTTTAAATATAGCCTTAAGGGAGTGCATTACCTCCAGGGATACCAGCAACTATGACTGAACTCTACACATTTTTGAGGCCCCAGGCTGAGTACTGTAGGTATAGAAATAATAATTTAAGTTTTAGAAAATATGGCACATGATCAAATAGCAAGATTGATGGGATAATATCCAGAAAGGGGAGCTCAAATCTCAGAGGGTGCCTCATATGATTGTGGAACCAACGTGGAGGAAGCAAAACTTAAACAAGGGTTTGAAGCCTGGATGGGATGCCCAAGCATATGGGTGGAGGCAAGCAAACCCTTGAGGGCATGAATCTCCACCCAAGATGTATAAGAATAAAATCGCGGTGTGGATTCCCATTTGGCTACATTGATAAACACTGATTGATAGGAAGATTTTCCAGGGCTAAATCTGGAGTTTGTGGGAGGAACTTCAATGTCAGTAAAGAAATATGAAAGGAATTATGTATAGTTTGGGTCAGGGGAAGAATATGACCATGGTAGCATTTTTAGGATGATTATATTTTCTTTTGTGTGTAGATGAGCTTGGAGAAAAAGCAACTGGAAGTTGGGAGGAGACTTCCTTCCCCCAGAGGAATGATTGGGGCTTAGGTACTTCAGGGAACACATTCAGAAGATGGAAGGGAAGAGGTAAGCCCAGTAGGATCTGACCTAGACCAGAAATAGGGTGACCATCAGAGAGATGGTTTTGGAAGGCACTGAGAAAACACGAACACGTGTCAGGAATTTGTGACTAACTGGATATGCAGTGGAGGAGAAAGAGCAATCACAATAATTACAGTAGTTAGAATGCACTGAGCACATATTTGCCATGTAGTATAAATGATTTAACTGATCAGCAGATACTCCAGTATGTGCATATCATTATCTTTATTTTATAGCACAGAAATTATAGCACAGAAGAATAAAACATAATGCCCAAAGTCACAGAGCCATTAAATCCTGCCCTAGGTTCAAACGCAGTAGTCTGGTTCCAGAGCATGGTTCTCTCAAAACAGGGGTACAACAATCTTAAAATGGCACAGGATAAGGTTGTCAAAACAGACCCAAAATCTTGACAGTGTTAGTGAAGCAGAAGGTAATCAACACGTTTGGGGGTTTTCATAACAGCACGGTTTACTATGGTAAGAATTGGATACAACTTGTGTTTATCGATTAAAGGCTGGTAAAATAAAATAATGACTCATGCTCAAGGGGTACAATGCAGTAGAACTAGAAAGGATGTGGTATGTCTGTACTTGTGAACCAGTTAGATGTATTTATTAGGCAAACAGATGCCTTAAAGAGCAAGTGAAAGAACATCTCATTTTGTAAAGTACCATTTATGTGAAGTATATAGACACTGTTTTATTAAGCACTAAAAGGCTATCTAGAAAGACCACTGTTAAAATATTGAAAATGGTTAGCCAGTTCTTAGAGTGATGATTAGAATTTGAATGTTTTTTACCATCCTTTTATTTTTTCCTATATTGTATGAATTTGTTTAAAATTACTACAAATAAGCTAATAAAAAATAAATAAACAATAAAGGTATTTTCACTTGAAACAGAAATAAAAATGGTCATGTGTATGAAGTATTGCACAGACATAAAAGCACATGAAGACTGAAAGGAAATATTAAATTCGGTTTCACTTCAGTGCTGTTCATCCTTCTCCAGTGAGGTGGACAAGTCAATCAGCCATTCGTTTTCTTCATCTTCAACTTTTTTTCATATGGAAAACAGCAATAACATGTAAAATATAATCCTCCTCATCATGGAAAGGCCAGAATGCAAATGCTCTCAGTATATGGTAAGGAAGTTTATGATGGAGTTTAGGAGTCAGGGAATGTGACCTGCCCCTATTCAGGTCATTCCACTTTCCAGGCTGAAACTTTGTTTTAACCTCGTGTGGTGTGTGCGTGTGTGTGTGTGCTTTACTTTGTCCTGCTTTTGGTCACAGTTCAGATAAAGGCAGGGTCCTTTATCACCTTATTATCATCAAACAGGACTTTTCAGCTCAAAATCGACTTTGTTGGTTCTGTTAACCAAAATAAACCAGTTTTCCTGGCAATCACACATTTCTCTTCTGTGCCTAATGCTATTTTAAGCATCGCTTAGAGTTTAGATGTCTATAAAACTCATGGATTAATATCATAAATATAATCCAAAAAAAACTTAAAAATCCCTTTCAACTTAGATGCAAATTAGAGGATTTATACAGAATTAAATGTGGACTTTTTGTTACAAATTCCTTTGAAACCCATGTACTATACTGCTCAAAAAAAAAAATGTATACACCAATTGGAGATCATTAGCTAAAAGCCCTTCCCAGTTCAAGGGAGTGTCATCCCTGCAAGCTAAGTCCAAACAACATATTAACACCACAGACAAAAATAGTTTTTAGAGACTAATGACTCCCCCTTGATTTTACTTTTCTCATGTATTTTAAGTTTAAAAGCTATCACTACCAGCTCAACTGGACTAAATTATTTCCTAAGTAATTTTGTGGAAACATGTTCAAAAGAAGCCTGTTTAGTAACCAGCTTTTCAGATTTGTGGGGAGGGGAGGTCAAGCTACAGCTGAGGGAGGTAGATATTTGTCTCAGGAGGGGAAATATTTTAATATTTGAGTCTTATATTCTCTTAGGTGAAAAAGTGGAAGGATTTTCAACAGACGCCAGAGCTATCACTTGTTTTGAAGAATTTTGTAACTATGGGAAAGAGGTTCATCTATTGGGTCCATAATCCTTATTGAAAACCTTCTACTATAATTAATACACATTTTAAATGATACAACTTTGCCATTGTTTGTAAATAAACTTTGTTGATGCTCCTTGGAGAGTGTATTTTTTCTCTTGTGTAGCCTGATTCCCAGATTCTTTACTATTAGGCTTGGTGAACTTTTTGGACATATCAATAGAACCTGTAGGAATAGCAGACAGGTTGACAAGCTTCACTAAGTCATCCAGCTTTATCATGAAGTAAAGCTCCTGTTTTTACCAACACATTGACCTTTGCCTTCATGTTTTGCTACTCCAGTTGCTTTTTGAAAACTTGGCTGTTCTTGAGCACATTTGGAATAGCCCTGACAATAGCAGATTATATGCCTTTTGTCTGATTTGTGGTTAAGTCTGATGACATAAATGAAAGGACTAGCCAAATTTTCAAGCATGCTATCATTTTTAAAGGATTCTGCGGAATTTGTACACAACATACATGAGGTCACCTTGGTGACCTGTGGCCTGGGTTCCTGGCTGTGATGGTTAAGGGTGGAGCCTCGTGCTCCAGACCCCCTTGGTCTGACACTGTTACCTTGCCTTTCTTGGCTAGTAAGTACAGGTCTTTCTGGGGTGTGGTGATGCTGGTCAGAGAGAAATCTTCTCAGCCCCATAGGCTAGGCCATCATGACCTCTTCACTCTGCTTAATGACCAAATACCTGGGATTTCCATGACTTCTCTGACTTCCAGACTGAGTCAAGGAACACTTCCTCCATTCCTCCCCTGATACCAACCTTTTTGTTCCACATTCTGCCTTGCATGGAACGACACACACATACATAGTGGCACATGTCCCATCAAACTTTAATAGGTGATGATTTTTTTTTATCACATTCTGGTGTTTGTCATTTACGAATTTGGGAGCCAATAACATTTAAAACCTTTTTAAGCAATATTTCTAACACTTTCTTTTCTGGTCTAACAGCAGCAATAAGAAGAACATCACTTACCATTTTTTGAGAAACACTATGAGCCATCTATGAACATTAGATGACACCTATTATGTATATAGGGTTCAGAGAAGACTTTCTCCCAGAGTATCTAGCTAAACACTGATAGAAACAGAACTGTCTAACATCTAAAGTCTTAATCACTTGTACTTGACAACGATATAACCTTTCTCCACATTGTTTTTTAATCTTTGAAAACTGAATTTTCAAAGGAATCAGAAGTCATCAAGAAGGAATGGAGAAACAGACCCTTCTGATCACTGCTAACCTCTACCAAACTTCCCATCACTGGATCTATTGCGGCCTCTGGACCTTCCTCCATCAGCCCCTATTTTCCAACCCCCAAATCTCTCTCTTTTCTTCCCTCCCTTCTCCCAAATACCCTCCCCTTTCTCCATCAATCCCCCTTCCTTCCATCACTCCTTTTTTTTCTCTTCCCCTCCTTTCCGTCCTCTATTCCCTCCCTCCTCCATTGCTCTCTCCACCCTGTTGTTCTCCATTTCTCCAATTCTTTCTCCAATGCTATCCATACACCACCCATTTAATTTACAGAGGACTTAAAATATGCCAGTTAGTCTGCTACGTTTATTACAAATGAAAAAATTATTTAATTAAGTTTAATAAACAACATTCTTTGCTATATTACAGGTATGGAAATTGAGCAATAAAGAGATTAGGTGACAAGCCCAAAGCCATATAGTATGTTAGTGGTGGAGCCAGAATTTGAACTTTAGCAATTTGACTCTTGATCCCTCAAACTGAACACTATGCTGTACTTTAAAAGGTTTCATTTCACTAGGTAGAAATAAAATAAATGTAAATTAAAATAATCAGCTAGTATCCAAACTGCAGTATTTGACTCTGGTGAATGCTCAGTGATTCAGAAATTCTTATGATATGGGGAGTGCAGCTTGCACAGTATTTTTGGAAAACAATTTCATATTATGTCAAGATCATGTTAAAACTCCATATGGCTTGGCCCAGTCTTTCTTTTCCCAGGAATTTATTCTAACAAACCAGTAAAAAATATACGCATAAAGATTTCTGTTGAAACAATGTTTGGAATAGGAAAAACAAGAGAAGGCAATGTAAATGTTGAGCAATGAGGTAAATCATTAAATAAAATATGATAAATCCAAATATGAAATGCATTGTAGTCACTAAAATAATATCGTTTCTACCTTATCATTGAGATGGTAGCATACTTACAGTGAAGCCACAAAAAATGTACAATTTAGTGAATTACTGTGAAGAAAATACCTACATACCCATTATACAGATTACAAAATGGGCCAACATCCCAGATTTCCCCCAGCTTCTTCATCACCACGTCTTCTGATTTTATTATCATCATCCACTTATTATCTGACTATGGATGCAAACTTAAACAAGGTATCTTAATTGTTCTTGTTTTTGAGCCCTAATAATGGAATCCAGGCTGTAGGATTCTATTCTGTCTGGCTTTTTTCAGTCACTATTTATCCAACTTACCAATGATGCAATTTGGGTTATTTCCAAGTTTCAGGCTATTCAACAAAACAATATTCATGAACTTTCTACCTTGGTGCATATAACCACATGATTTTGTATCTATTACTTTCTATACCTGTGACATTACTTGGTCATAGGGTCTGTGTATCTTCAGTTAGGATCTATACTGACAGTCTATTTTCCAAAGTGATTGCAACAATTTATTCTCCTGCTGGCAGGATTTGAAAGTTCTTATTGCTGAATTCTCTCGCCAAATCTGCATACTGTTATTAAGGATTTATTTAAATATTTCGGTTTCTTGGGTTGTCTTTCTTTTCCCTATTAATTTATAGATATTCTTCATACATTCTCAAGGCAAGTCATTTCGGCTTTATGTGTTGAAACCTCGTTTTCCAGGTGTGATTTGCCTCTCCATTCTCTTAATGATGGCTTTTGACTAACCACTTTGTTCATGTTAATATACAATTCATCAATCTTTCCCTCTTTTTTCTTATGTTAAAAATCTTCTCTTTCTCCATTGTCAGGTATATAGTCTCCTACACTGCCTTCTGATATCTCTGCTTTTATTTTTATTTTGTTGTATTTAGGACTATGCTCCAATTTAAATTGATTTTTAAGAATAATGTGAGGTAGGGATTCCAAATCATGTTTCCCATATATATACCTTTTGCCCTATAACCTCCATTGATAGTGTCACCTTTTATAAATCAAGAATGTTTTCAGTTTTGCATCATTGATCTAGTTATGGATCCTAATCTTAGACCAAAGACTACCCTTTACAAAAATCCAACCCTAGCCAAACATAAATTCAATCCTAACTTTAACTCTGCCTCTAAGCCCAACATTGTCACCATAAACCCCATATTATAGTCTTAACTGTAATGAGAAAATTACCACTCACTCTAAAGTTAGCAAAATAAAAACCCTGATCCTAAATCTAACAGCATTCCAAATTAAACCCAATCCAAATACTAACCCTACATCTAAAGTGAACCTTTAACTCAAAGGTAAGCATAGATCTGCTCTAGCTTCTAGCCTAAATAGATAGACCTTAACCCTAAATCTAACAATGAACTACCCTTTCTGAAATTATTGAAACTTTCTTTGTGGTCCTGTATAAGGTCAGTTTTTGCCAATGTCCCAAGTAGACTGAGAGGAATGAATATTTTGCAACTCTTGGATATTGTGTTCTACCTATGGCTATTAGGTCAAGTTTGTTAAATTGTTCAAATATTTTTTAATTTTATTGACAGCTGTCCACTTTTTCTGTCTGTGAAAAATGTGTTGAAATTGCCTGGGTATGAGTTTTAGCCCTCCAGTATCAATTTATATTTTTGGTAAAATTTTACTTTTCAGAATTCATAAACTGCATGGGTGGGTGGGTTCCTCACATCAGTATTTACTTTTTCAAATCTTACTGCCTATTAGCACATGCATCAAAGATTGAGCTTTCACCTATTTTGCCTTAAAAATTAAAGGCCATTTGACCACACACTACAGAAAACAACCACCCAGTAAGTTAGTTCACTGTTAAATGTACCACCAGCTTCTGTTCAAAGATGGAACAGAAAAATCCTGTTAGAAGAACTTCTAACAGGGTAGAATGCTATTTCCCACAGATCTCAAAATGTTGAATACAATTTTAAATCTCAGCTTTTACCTGCACCACATTCTGATCTTATGTGTTCTCTGGAGACTGTTTTCTGCCTTTTAAATAATAAAATACTCTCACAAATCAGGAGCCATGTGCCTTATTGTATGGCAGTAACATTTAAAAATATATGTTAATAAAAAATATGCTAAGAAAAAGAAGCTCAGTTAAGTACTTAATGTCACTTCTAGCAATTGCTTTCATTTCTTGGAAAAGCTCCTAGCATAATAATAGAACCAAACATTTCCATCATAAATACATCTATTATTTCCACATGGTGTGTGTATGTGTAGTATGTGCAATTAGGTTTGCTTTCAAATTAGAAATGCTTTAAATCTCACACAAAAGAGTCATTTCTCTTTCATCAGGGGGCCCTGTCAGCCAGGATTTTCTCACGGAAACTGGAGAAATCTAAAGCAACTCTACAAATGTGCTCCTTGGAGAATTAAGGTCATGTCTTTTGGTAATTTCATAGCTTCATTTTTTTATTTTTCTTAAACTGTGAAGGAATGCATGTGTGTCTGAGTCAGTGGGTTTCCATGGTCTTGCCCATCCATCTTTCTTTCTATTTCACAAGTTGTGTTAGTCCTTGAAGGGTACTTCTGTGGCCCCTGCAGTGTTTACCCACCTAGAACCTGTTTGTGTAAGGTTCCTTTTAGCACAGAGTTGTTGGCCTTTACCAGGACAAATGGCATTGCCTCCTGTCTCTGCCTTCCAGTAAGTAGATCTAGGGGTCATCACTCTGTAGCCACCCTCGGGTTGAGGAGCACTAGTTTTGAATTCCATAAGCTGTTGCTCAAATACTTGCTTTGTGACCATGGAGCCCCTCAATTTAGTTTTAGTATCTGTCAAAGGAGGTAATAATGACTGCACGGCAAGATCATTCAGAGAGTGAAAAACAGTATTTCTAAATTAATGGTAGAACTTAATAAAAATTAATTGTTTTTATGAGCAATAGTAGTTGGTGTTATTGCAGGGAAACCTTGTTTTATACCAAAATATAAAAAAGACATAAATTGCCTAGGCTACACTTTGAAATCTGTTACTGTACTAAGTTGGCTAATGTTGCAGTGAGGGAAAGAAAGTGCATTGTAGAGGCGACAGCACACTTGGGGTTCTGGAAAAACTTCACTGTTCCAGAAACTCTCTTAACATCTTTGCCAAGCTTTCACAAGAGATGCCTCCTGTCCTTCCCACCACTGCCTTTCCACCTTTTATTTATTCTGCACTCACACACCTCCACCACTCCACTTAACTTGCCAACATTATGAATATCATCCAAACTGCCAAGCCCAGTGAATGTGCTCTGTTTTTGTATCCAGACTCCACATCTGACAGTTGACCATTACTATTTTTTTCACTATTTTAACCATTTTAAAGTATATAGTCCAGTGACATTAAGTACATTCATGTTATTGTGCAACCATTACCACTATCCACCTCCAGAACATTTTTTATCTTGGGAAACTGAAACTCTGTAACCATTAGACAATAACTCCCCTTTCTCCCTTCCTTTAAACCCCTGGCAACCACCATTCTATTTTCTGTCTCTATCCATTTGATCACTTGAGGAACTTCACATAAATAGAATCATACAGCATTTGTCCCTTTGTGACCATCTTATTTCACTTAGCATAATGTTTTCAAGGTTCATCCATGTTGTAGCACATATCAGTCTCATTCCTTTTTTAAGGCTAAATAATATTCCATTATATATGTATATATAATATATATATATACTCATACATATATGAGTTTTTTCTACCTTTTGGCTATTGTGAATAATGCTGCTATGAACATGGATCTACTAACATCTAATCAATATATATAATTTTTTTGAGTATATACCCAGTAGTGGATTGCTGGGTAATATGGTAATTCAATGTATAATTTTTTGAGAAGCCCCTATACAGTTTTCAGTAGCAGCTGCATCATTTACATTCCTACTGGCTGCACATAAGAATTCTTTCTCTACATCATTGTCAACACTTACTATTTTCTGGTGTTGTTTCATTGTGTTTGTGTAGTAGTCATCTTAATGGGTGTGAAGTATATCTCACTGTGGTATTTGCATTTTCCTAAAGATGAGTGATGTTGAACAACTTTTCATGGGGCTGTTGGCCCTTTATATGTCTTCTTTAGAGAAATGCCCACTCAAGACCTTCCCTTTTCAAATTGGCTTGTTTATTGTTGTTGAATTATAAGTTTTCTTTATATATTCTGGGTATTAAGTCCTTATCAGATATGTTACTTGCGAATATTTTCTTCCATTCTGTGGGTTGCCTTTTTACTCACTTGATCATGTCTTTGATGCACAAGACGTTTTAATTTTGATGCAACCCAGTTTATCTATTTTTATTTTTGTTATCTATGCTTTGTTATCAGACCCACTAAGTCATTGTCAAATCTATTATCATGAAGCTTTCTCCCTGAGTTTCCTTCTAACAGTTTTATAATTTTAGTTCTCATATTTAGTTTTTCTGAGCTGATTTTTGTATATATGGTATAAGATAAGGGTCCAATTTTAATTTTTTGAATGTGGATATCCAGTTTGTTAAAAAGACTATCCTTGAATGGTCTTGGTATTCTGTTGAAAATCATTTGTATGTGAAGATTTATTTCTGGACTCTTCATTTCTATGTTACTGGTTTATGTATCTGTGTTAATGCCAGTACCACACTCTTTTGATCACTATGGCTTTATAGTAAGTTTTGAAATCAAGGATTTAGAGTTCAACTCTGTTGTTCATTTTTAAGATCAATTTTGGTTATTCAGGGTCCCTTGAGATTCTATATGAATTTTAGGATTTTTCTGTTTCTGCAACAAATATCATTGGGATTTTAAAAGGGTTGCACTGAATCTGTAGATTGCCTTGAATAGTATTGTCATCTTAACATTTATAAGTTTTCTAAGCCATGTAAATGTGATATCTTTCCATTTCTTGGCACCTTCTTTAATTTCTTTCAACTGACATTTTACAATTTTTAGTGTAATAAGTCTTTGCATCCTTGGTTAACTTTATTCCTAAAAACTTTAGTTGTTTTATGCTATTGTAAGTGAAATTATTTCCTTAATTTTTTCAGACTGTTCATTGTTAGGGTGTAGAAACACAATTGATTTTTTTGTTGTGTTTGTTGACTGTATCTTGAAAGTTTGCTGAATTCACTAATTAATTCTAACAGGTTTTTTTGTGGAATCTTTAGGATTTTCTATGTGTAAGATTATTTGAGCAAAGATAATTTTAGTTATTCCTTTTCAATTTGGATGCCTTTTATTTATTTTCCTCACATAATTAGTCTGGCTAGAACTTGCAGTACTGTATTGAATAGGAGGGATGAAAGCAGGCATCCCTGTCTTGTTCCTGATCTTAAAGGAAAAGCTTTCAGTCTTTCACTATAGAATATATTAACTATGGGCTTTTCATAAAAGGATTTTATTATGTTAAGACAGAGTCCTTCTATTCCTAGTTCATTTAGTGTTTTTATCATTAAATGGTGTTGAATTTTGTCAAACGTTTTTCTGCAATGGGGATTATTATGTGTTTTTTCTTTCTCTTCATTCCGTCAATGTGGTATTATACTGATTAAATTTCATATATTGAAACATCTTTGCATTACAGAAGTAAATTTCACCTGTGCTGTGGAATTCTGTTTTAAATTTAATGAAGAATTTTACATCAATACTTTTTTTTAAATTTTATTTTGGTATCATTAATCTACAATTACATGAAGGACATTATGTTTACTAGGCTCCCCCCTTCACCAAGTCCCCCCCACATCCCCGTTCAAAGTCACTGTCTATCAACATAGTAAGATGCTGTAAAATCACTACTTGTGTTCTCTGTGTTGCACAGTCCTCCCCGTGCCCCACACACACACTATACATGTTAATCATAATGCCCCCTTTCTTTTTCCCTGCCCTTATCCCTCCCTTCCTACCTGTCCTCCCCAGTCCCTCTTAGTGATGGTGGTTGTCAGTAATTGTCTTTTCATATAGGATCATTGTCTCACTTAGGTACTATGGTAATGATGGCCTCATAGAATGAATTATGAAATTTTTATTTCTTGTTAATCTCTTGAAACAGTTTGAGAAGATTGCTTTAATTCTACTTTAAAAGATTGTTAGAATTTACCAGTGAAGTCGTCTGTTCCTTGCGTTTTCTTTATTGATAGGTTTTTGATTATTGTCTCAATCTCCTTTTGAATTTGTTCAGATTTTTTATTTCTTCATGATTCCATATTGATGGGTTCTTTATTTCTAGGAATTTGTACACTTTCATCTAAGTTATCCATTTTATAGGCATACTATTGTTCTTTTGGGTTCTCCTATAATTCTATTTATTTCATAAAATGAATAATAATGTCCCCTCTTTCATTTCTGATTTTAGTCATTTGAGTTTCTTTTTGTATTCCTTATTCAATGTAGCTAAAATTTTATTAACTTCATTGATCTTTCTGAATAACCAACACTTGGTTATGTTGATTTTATTTAGTTTTTCTATTTCTCTCTTTTTTATTTATTTCTGCTCTAATGTTTATTATTTCCTTCCTTCTGGTTTAGTTTGTTCTTGTTTTTCTAGTTCCTTAATATGTAAATTTAGGCTGATAGTTTAAGATCTTCTTTGCTTTTACTATTTGTAATTATGAATTTGCTTCTTAGAACTGCTTTCATTACAGTCCAAAAAGGTATATTTTCATTTGTCTCAAGATATTTTTTAATTTTCCTTGTTTATTCTTTTTTTGACCTTACTGGTTGCTTATGGGTGTGTTGTTAATACTTGTGGATATTCCAGTTTTCTTCCTGTTATTGATTTCTAGTTTCATTTCACTGCAATTAGAAAAGATATTTTGTACCATTTCAATATTTTTTAATTTTACTAAAGCTTGTTTTGTGGCTTAATGTATGATCTAACTTGGTGAATTTTCATGCACTTGAGAAAATATTCATGCTTCTATTGCTGGTTAGAATATTCTGTGTATGTCCATTTGGTCCAATTGGTTCTAATGTTGTCCAAGTCATCTATTTATTTATTTATCTTCTATCTGGTTATTATATCCATTTTTAATGGGGGGATATTGAAGTCTTCTACCACTGTTGTAGAGCTGCCTATTTCTGCTTGCAATTCTATCAATTTTTGCTTCATGTATTTTGGAACTCTCATGTTTGGTGCATATGTTTTCATCTACTTAAATTTGTTAAAACTTGTTTTGTGACCTATGATCTATCCTAGAGAATGTTCTGTATATTTTGAGAAGGTGATGCTGATCAGTAATTGTCTTTTCACATAGGAGTATTGTCTGACTTAGGTATTGTGGTAATGATGGCCTCATAGAATGAACTATGGAATGTTTCTTTCTGTTTGATTTTGTGTTTGGATGACTTATCCATTGTTGGAAGTGGGATATGGAAGTCCCTTACTACTATTGCATGTTCTCTTTTTCTCCCTCCAGATATATTAGTAATTGCCTAATATATTTAGGTACTCTTATTAGTTGTTAAATACTTTTGATGAATTGACCCCTTTATCATGACTTCTTCTGTCTCTTAATACAATTTTTGACTTAAAGTCTATATTGTCTGATTTAAGTATAGTATCATGGCTCCCTTTTGATTTGCATGAAGTATCTTCTTCCACCACTTCACTTTGGGCATCCTTAAAGCTGAGTGAGTCCCTGGTCAATGGCACATAGTTGGATCTTATTTTTCTACCATTTAGCCACTTTATGCCTCTTGATTATATAATTTAACCAATTAACATTTAAAGTAATTATTGATAGGTAAGGAGTTGTTAATACTATCTTACTGTTTTCTGGCTGTTTGTAGTTCCTTTGTTCCTTTCTTCTCTTATTTTCTTCCTTTGTGAATTGATGATTTTATGTAGTGGCATGCTTTGATTCTCTTCTGACTTCTGTGTATATATGGTAGATCTTTGTTTTGTGGTTACCATGAGCTTACTTACATAAACCATAGTCATAACAGTCTATTTTAAGCTGATAACTTTAATCACATACAAAATTTGTACCCTTTTACCAATCCCCCCATGTGTTGTTTTTGATGCCACAATTTATACCTTTTATATTATGTATCCATTAACAAATTAATAAAGCTATAGTTATGCTTAATACTTTTGTTTTTCAAACCGTATACTAGAGTTAAGTGGCATACCACCATATTACAATACTAGAATATTCTGAATTTGACTATATATGTAATTTACCATTGTTTTATATTATATTTTTATATGGTTTCATGTTACTAATTAGCATACTTTCAGTTTAGCTTGAAGAACTCCTTTCAGGATATTTTGTAAGACAGTGGTAATGAATTTCCTTAGCTTTTGTTTGTCTGAGAAAGTCTTTATCTCTCCTTCATTTCTGAAGGACTGATTTGCCCCAAGTAAAGAATTCTTGGTTGGTTCTTTTTACACTTTAAGCACTTTGAATATATGATCCCAGTCTTTCCTGGGCTACAAGATTTCTGCCAAGAAATCCAATGATAGCTTTATGGAAATTCCCTTTTAAATAAGGAGTATTTTTTTCCTCTTGCTGTTTTAAAGATTGTCTTTTGCCTTTGATTTAAAAAAATTTTATAATATATATTGGAGAACATCCTTTTGGGTTGAATTTTCGGGGTATTTCTAAGATTTATGAACATGGATGCCCAAATTTCTCCCCACATTTACCAAGTTCTCAGCTGTGTTTTTAAAAATAAGCCCTCTGCCCCTTTCTCCTCTCCTCTTTGTCTTATACTCCAATAATACACAGATATTCTCTTTATGGTTTGTCATAATTCACATAAGCTTTCTTCACTTTGTTTCATTTTTTTTCTGTGGAGTGGAAAAAGACAGGCAAATAAAATGAGCATCATATGATGTACTCACCTCTTCAATAGTTAGCTTCATCATATTAAGGATGTTACACAGGTCTGAGACCTGGAGTCACTCTTGGCCCCTCTCTTTTTCATTCTCAATATCCAATTTATCAAAGAACCATATTGGATTTACCTTAAAAACTGATAAAAAATGTAGTCACTTTTCACCACTGCCATTTCTACTACTCTGATCCAAGCCACAATCCTCTCTCACCTACGTTGCTAAAACAGTTTCTTTTATGGTTGATTTTGTTCCTTTCTTGTCTATACTTTTTTTAATGCAATCTTTTCTTTTTTAAATTAAGATATCATTGATATACACTCTTATGAAGGTTTCACAAGAAAAACAATGTGGTTATTACATTCACCCTTATTATCGAGTACGCCCCATACCCCATTACAGTCACTGTCCATCAGGTAGTAAGATGCCACAGAGTCCCTATTTATCTTCTCTGAGCTACACAGTCTTCCCCGTGACACCACACACACCATGTGCACCAATCATGATACCCTACAATCCCCTTCTCCCTCCCTCCCCACACAACCTCCCCCAATCCTCCCCTCTGGTAACTGCTAGTCCCTTCTTGGAGTCTGTGAGTCTGGTGTTTTGTTCCTTCAGTTTTGCTTTGTTGTTATACTCCACAAATATGGAAAATCATTTGCTATTTGTATTTCTCTGCCTGACTTATTTCACTGAGCATATTACCCTCTAGCTTCATCCATGTTGGTGCAAATGGTAGGATTTGTTTCGCTCTTATGGCTGAATAGTATTCCATTGGGTATATGTACCACATCTTCTGTATCTATTTATCTACTGTTGTACACTTATGTTGATTCTATATCTTGGCTATTGTAAATAGTGTTGTAATAAACATAATAAACATAGGGGTGCATATGTCTTTTTGAATCTAAAAAAGTTGTTTTCTTTGAGTAAATTCTTAGGAGTGGAATTCCAGATCAAATAGTATTTCTATTTCTAGTTTTTTGAGGAACCTCCATATTGCTTTCCACAGTGGTTGAACTAATTACATTCCCACAAGCAGTGGAGGAGGATTCCCCTTTCTATGCATCCTCACCAGCATTTGTTGTTCCTAGTCTTTTCTATATTGGCCATCCTATCTGGTGTGAGGCGATACCTCATTGCGGTTCTAATTTGCATTTCACTGAGGATTAGCAATGTAGAGCATCTTTTCATGTGTCTGTTGGCCATCTTCATTTCTTCTTTGGAGAAGTGTCTGTTCATATCTTCCGCCCATTTTTTAACAGGGCTATTTGCTTTCTGGGTGTTGAGGTATGTGAGTTCTTTATATATTTCGGATTTATATTTAACCCCTTGTCGGATATGTCATTTACAAATATACTGTCCCATAATGTAGGATACCTTCCTGTTCTGCTGATAGTGCCCTTTGCTGTACAGAAGCTTTTTAGCTCAATGTAGTCTCATTTGTTCATTTTTTATTTTCTTTCCCTTGCCCGAGAAGATGCATTCAGGAAGAAGTTGGTCATGTTTATATTCAAGAGATTTTGCCTGTGTTTTTTTCTAAGAGTTTTATGGCTGCATGACTCACATTCAGGTCTTTGATCCATTTTGATTCTACTTTTGTCTATGGGATTAGACAATAATCCAATTTCATTCTCTTTTGCATGTAGCTGTCCAGTTTTGCCAACAACAGTTGTTGAAGAGACTGTCATTTCCCCATTGTATATCCATGGCTCCTTTATCATATATTAATTGACCATATATGCTTGGGTTTATATCTGGGCTCTCTATTCTGTTCCATTGGTCTATGTGCCAGTACCAAATTGTCTTGATTACCATGGCTTTGTAGTAGAGCTTGAAGTGGGGGAGCAACTTTAGTCTTCCTTCTCAGGATTGCCTTGGCTGTTAGAGGTCTTTTGTGGTTCCATATGAATTTCAGAACTATTTGCTCTAGTTCATTAAAGAATGCTGTTGGTATTTTGATAGGGATTGCATTAAATCTATAGATTTCTTTAGGCAGAATGGCCATTTGACAATATTAATTCTACCTATCTATGAGCACAGAATGTGTTTCCATTTATTGGTACCTTCTTTAATTTATCTCATGAGTGTTTTGTAGTTTTCAGGGTATAATAGGTCTTTCACTTCCTTAGGTTTATTTCTAGGTATTTTATTCTTTTTGATACAATGGTGAATGGAATTGTTTTCCTGATTTCTCTCTCTGCTAGTTTACTGTTAGTGTATAGGAATGCAACAGATTTCTGTGTATTAATTTTGTATCCCACAAATTTGCTGAATTTAGATGTTAGATCTGATAGTTTTGGAGTGGATTCATTAGGGTTTTTTATGTACAATATCATGTCATCTACAAACAGGGACAGTTTAACTTCTTCCTTGCCAATCTGGATGCCTTGTATTTCTTTATTTTGTCTGATTTCCATGGTTGGACCTCCAGTTCTATGTTGAATAAAAGTGGAGAGAGTGGGCATCCTTGTCTTGTTCCTGATCTTAAAGGAAAAGCTTTCAGTTTTTTGTTGTTGAGCGTGATGTTGGCTATGGGTTTGTCATATATGACCTTTGATATGTTGATGTTCTTTCCCTCTATACCCATTCTGTTGAGTTTTTATCATGAATGGATAATGAATTTCATCAAATGCTTTTTCAGCATCTATGGAAATGATCATGTGGTTTGTGTCCTTCTTTTTGCTGATGTGATGGATGATGTTGATGGATTTTTGAATGTTGTACCATCCTTTCATCCCTGGAATAAATCCTACTTGATCATGATGGATGATCTTTTTGATCTATTTTTTATTTTGGTTTGCTAATATTTTGTTGAGTATTTTTACATCTATGTTCTTTAGGGATATTGGTCTGTAATTTTCATTTTTTGTGGTGTCTTTGCCTGGTTTTGGTATTAAAGTGATACTGGCCTTGTAGAATGAGTTTGGAAGTATTCCCTCCTCTTTTACTTTTTGGAAAACTTTAAGGAATATGGGTGTTAGGTCTTCACTAAATGTTTGATAAAATTCAGCAGTGAAACCATCTGGTGCAGGCGTTTTGTTCTTAGGTAGTATTTTTATTACCAATTCAATTTCATTGCTGGTAATTGGTCTATTCAGATTTTCTGTTTCTTCCTGGGTCAGCCTTGGAAGGTTGTATTTTTCTAGAAAGTTGTCCATTTTTTCTAGGTTATCCAGTTTGTTAGCATATAATTTTTCATAGTATTCTCTCATAATTCTTTGTTTCTGTGGTGTCCATACTGATTTTTCCCTTTCTCATCTCTGATTCTATTTATGTGTGTAGACTCTTTTTTTCTCTTGATAAGTCTCAAAAGGGGTTTATCTATTTTGTTTATTTTCTCAAAGAACCAGCTCCTGCTTTCACTGATTCTTTCTATTGTTTTAGTCTTCTCAATTTTATTTATTTCTACTCTAATTTTTACTATGTCCCTCCTTCTGAGGACTTTGGGCCTCATTTGTTCTTCATTTTCCAGTTTCCTTAATTGTGAATTTAGACTATTCATTTGGGATTGTTCTTCCTTCTTTAAATAGCCCTGGATTGCTATATACTTTCCTCATAGAACTGCCTTCACTGTGTCCCACAGAAGTTGGGACATTGTGCTGTTGTTTTCATTTGTCTCCATATATTTCTTGATGTTTGTTTTTAACTTGGTCATTGATCCATTGATTATTTAGGAGCATGTTGTTAAGTCTCCATGTGTTTGTGAACCTTTTTGTTTTCTTTGTACAATTTATTTCTAGTTTTATACCTTTATGATCTGAGAAGTTGGTACAATTTTAATCTTTTTGAATTTGCTGAGGTGCTTTTTGTGGCCTAGTACGTGGTCTATTCTGGAAAATGTTCCATGGGCACTTGAGAAGATGTGTATCTGGCTGCTTTCATGTGGAATGTTCTATAGATGTTTGTTAGGTCCATCTGTTCTAATGTGTTGTTCAGTGCCTCTGTCTCCTTACTTATTTTCTCTCTGGTTGATCTGTCCTTTGGAGTGAGTGTTATGTTGAATTCTCCTAAAATAAATTCATTGCATTCTATTTCCCTTTAATTCTCATAGTATTTGTTTCACATATGTAGATGATCCTGTGTTGGCTGCATAGGTATTTATAATAGTTATATCCTCTTGTTGGATGCCCCCTTTATCATTATGTACTGTTCTTCTTTGTTTCTTGTGACTTTCTTTGTCTTGAAGTCTATTTTGTCTGATACAAGTAATACAACTCCTGCTTTTTTCTCCCTATTAGTTGTGTGAAATATCTTTTTCTACCCCTTTACTTGCAGTCTGTGTATATCTTTGGCAGCATATAGATGGGTCTTGTTTTTTTATCCATTCAGTGACTCTGTGTCTTTTGATTGGTACATTCAGACCATATACCTTTAGGGTGATTATCAGTAGGTATGTACTTAATGCCATTGCAGTCTTTAGGTTTGTGGTACCAAAGGTTCAAGGGTAATTCCCTTGCTATCTAACAGTCTAATTTAATGCACTTAGTATGCTATTACAAACATGACCTAAATGTTGATTTTTTCCCTCCTTTTTCTTCCTCCTCCGTTCTTTATATATTAGGTATCATATTCTATACTCTTTGTCTATCCCTTGATTGACTTTGGGGGTAGTTGATTTGATTTTGCATCTGCTTAGTAATTAATTGTTCTACTTTCTTTACTGTGGTTGTATTTCTCCTGGTGACAGCTATTTAGCCTTAAGAATGCTTCCATATATAGCATCCCTCCAAAATAAACCACAGGGACTTTTTGTGGGAGGTAAATTCTCTCAGCTTTTGCTTATCTGGAAATCTTTTAATCCATCCTTCAAATTTAAATGATAATCTTTCTAGGTAGAGTATTCTTAGTTCTATGTCCTTCTCCTTCATTGCCTTAAATATATCATGCCATTCCCTTCTGGCCTCTAAGCTGAGGATAGCCTGATGGGTTTTCCTTTGTATGTGACCATTTTTTTCTCTCTAGTTGCTTTTAAAAGTCTTTCCTTACCCTTGATCTTTGCCATTTTAATTATTATATATCTTGGTGTTGTCTTCCTTGTGTCCCTTGTGTTGGTAGGTCTGTGCACCTCCATGGCCTGAGAGACTATCTCCTTCACCAGATTGAGGAAGTTTTCAGCAATTACCTCCTCAAAGACACTTTCTATCCCTTTTTCTCTCTCTTCTTCTGATACCCATATATTGCAAATATTGTTCCTTTTGGATTGGTCATACAGTTCTCTCAATATTCTTTCATTCTTAGAGATCCTTTTTTCTCTCTGTGCCTCAGTTTCTTTGTATTCCTGTTCTCTAATTTCTATTCCATTTACCTTCTCTTCTACAACATCTAATCTGCTTTTAAATGCCTCCTTTGTATGTTTCATTTCAGATATAGAATTTCTTAATGATTGAATCACTGTCCTAAATTCATCCCTGAGTTCTTGAATATTTTTCTGTACCTCCATGAGCATGTTTATGATTTTTATTTTGAACTCTCTTTCAGGATGATTGGTGAGTTCAGTTTCAGTTGACCCTTTCTTTGGTGTTTGTGAAATTTTGGTTTAAACCAGGTTCCTTTGAAATTTCGTATTTGTATGTGATACCCTCTACTGCTCAGAACCTCTAGTGCCTGGAGCTTCTCAGCCCCTGAGGTGATGTCAGGGGTTATAGGGAGTGGCACTGCTGCCTGTGGGGAGGAAAGAGCTGTTTCCTGCTTTCTGGCTGCAGTGCCTGTCTCCACTCTTAGAACCAGTGGGCCGAGCACACAGGTATAAGTCTCTGTGCATTTCATCTGTAGCTGCCATAAGCGGGGCCCTTCTCTGGCTGTCCTGACACCAGGACAGGGTCTCCTGTTTTGTGATCCAGTTCTGGCAGGCCAGGAGGAAGGCACAGCAGTATCACAGTGGAGGGCCTCAGAGCTGTGTAACCAGCTAGGCAGATGGAGTGCCTGAAGCTCCTATAAGTTCCCAACCTGCTAGGCAGAGTTTGCCCAGACAACCTTGTCCCCCTATCCCTTCTCCTGAGCATCAAGCTCCATGCAATCCCTGCCTCTTCAGTAGCCTCTCAGTGCTAGGAAGCCTCTTAGACTGCCAACCTTTCCTTGTCCCAGAGCCGCCAGATGTGGATTCCTGTCCTCCACAAATCACTGGAATCTCAGTCTCTCTAAGTGTTTGGCTTGTCTCAGCTTTACAACCCCACTAATCTCCAGAGCACCATGCAATGTAGGTTTGTGCTCCCAAAGCAGGTCTCCAGGGCTGGGTGTTCAGCAGTCCTAGGCTTCCACTCCCTTATTCCTCTGTTTCTCTTCCTCACGCTAGTGAGCTGGAGTGGGGGAAGGGCTTAGGTCCCCCTGGATCAAGACTTTGGTATGTTACCTTGTTTCATGAGGTCTGCTCTGTCCCCCAGATATATGCAGTCTGTCACAGCCTTCTTTCCTGTTGCTCTTTTAGGATTAGTGTATTAGTTATATTTTCATATTATATGTGGTTTCAGGAGGAGTTCTCTGTCTCAACTCTTATGCCTCCATCTTTAATCTCATCTTCTTGTCTACTCTTAACACAGTGGCCAGAGTGGCCCCTTTAAAACCTTAGTCAGATTATATCACTCTCTTTTCCAAACTCTCCAAAGGATCTGTATTTTTTTGGCATAAAAGTGAAAACCCTCAACTTGTTCTGCCCACCCTCCTCCTATGATTATCCCTCTGAACATATCTCTTACTACCCTACCTCTGACTTTTTCTACCCATTACACTGGCCTCCTTTCTGTACTTGAAAAAAAAAGGCCAATGTTCCTTGCTCAGAGCTTTGACATCGGCTGTTCATTAAGCTAGAAATGATCTTCCACAGATATCTGTATGGCTGACTCTTTCCCATCCTTCATGCTTCTTCCCAATATTAGCTGCTCAATGATACCTACTATCTAAAATTGCAATCTGCCCCTTTCCAGATCTCTTTCCCAGCACACCCTTAGTTATTATTTTTATTTTATTCATAGCAGAATGTTTTAATATCCTATGCCAGAACTACCCAATGTGTGGTCCTCTGACCAGCAACTTCAGCATCACCTGGGAACTTATTAGTGAATCAGAATCACTAGGGTGGGACATGGGGATCTGTGTTTTCTTACACATTCTAGATTTGTATATATGGTATATTCTGAGAAGCATCTCTTTATGTTGTTAATTTATTTATCACACTTATTATTCACTGCCCCTCCTGATGGAATGTAAGCTCCATGAGAGCATAGATTCCTGTGTATTTTATTCACTATGTTTTTAAGCACTTTGAACAGATCTGGCATATAGTAGGCACTCAATAGTTTTTAAATTAATAAATTATCTAGTACCTAATTCAAGTGCAAATAATTTACTGTTATCATTTTAAAAGTCCTATTTTGAATATTATTTATATACAGTAAAATTCATTCTTTTTAGGAAATAGTTCTATGAGTTTTGACAAATGCTTACATTTGTATAACCACCACCACAATTAAGACATACAATAGTCCATCACTCCTAGATATTCTCTTGTGCCCTTTTGTGGTAAAATACTTGAACACGCGCACACACACACACACACACACACACACACACACACACAGTTCCTGGGAACCATTGGTATTTTCTGTTTGTATACTTTTCCCTTTTTCAAAATGTCATACAGATGGAATCATACAGAGTATAACTGTTTAGGTCTGGCTTTTATTCACTTAGCATACAGCATCTGTGATTCTCCATGTCATTGTTGTGTTTTAATTGTGCATTAATTTTTATTGATATGTAATATCCCATTGTAGGGATATAATATAGTTTATTTAAACATTTGCCAGTTGGAAAGCATTTGGGTTGTTACAGTTTTTAGTGATTATGACTGAAGGCACTATAAACATTTACATTCAGGCATTTGTGTGAACATAAGTTTTTATTTCTCTTGGGTAAATACCTATGGGTCAGATTGTCAGTCATGATAAATATATGTTTGACTTTGTTAAAAAAAAATCCCACCAAACTGCTTTCCATTTTGCATTCCTCTCCAGCAATGTGTGAGAATCCCAACCGCCCTGGATTCTTGCCAGCATCTTGCATTATCATTTTTATGGTGATGATTATAATGATGATGACATTAGCTATAGTAACAATTGTGTAGGGGTATCTTTTTGTGGTTTTAATTTGCACTTCCCTAGTGGCTAATGTTGAGAAAATTTTTGTGGCTTAAAGGATGTTCTTTTATTGAGATGTGTGTTCAGACCTTTTGCCCATTTTTTAAAACTGGGTATTACTATTTTTAATTGTTAAGTATTGATTGTTCTTTTTTTTTGTTCTAGCTGCAAGTACTTTAGCAAATATGTGATATGCAAATGTTTTCTTGTAGTCTGTGGCCATTTCTTTTAAAGTATCTGTCAAAAGGCATAAGTTTTAACTTTGAAGTAAATCCAATTCATCATTTATTGTTTTCTGGATTGCGCTTTTGTGTAACATTGATTAAATCTTTGCCTAGCCCAAGATCACAAGAGAATTTGTCCTGTTTTCCTCGGGAATTTCATAGTTTTTGGTTCCAAATTTAGAATAAGAACAATTTTAGGTTAATTTCTGAATATGGTGGAAGTTAGGCTACGGTTCTCTTTTTTTATTGTGGGTAGGGGTCACAGATGGACATCCAATTATCCCAGCATAATTTTCTGAAAATACTTTTAGTGTTTTGAAACTCAGGTGCTATGTGTGATTTCAAAAGGGTTTATATGGACTTGTTTAACACAAAATAAAATTAGATTTCTTTAATTGGTATACCATATGAAACATAAATAAGATCCAATGTCCCAGTGTTAAATTGAAGACCTGATAAAACTTCCAGAGATGAATAGGATACTTTTAAGAAAAAAAAAATTATGAGAACAAGTCATGAGGATTTATAAACCTAAAATTCTCCAAAGTTAAACCTGAGAAATATATGTGTATTTTAGAAATACATATTTAATTTAGGAATAAACCATTTTATTCATTAAGGCTCTTGGTGACAAGCAAGAGAATGTGACTCTTTTTAACTCAGGGAGAAACAAAAACATATTGCAGTGTATTCTCAGAAAAAAAAAAGAACCCTGGAAAGCTGAATTATTTAGACATCAAGGGGAGCTAGAGCCTAGCCAAGACCCAGTTTCAGGAAAAAGCCACTCTTAGCATCATCTCTGGATAGCACCCCTACCCTATCCTTACTGCCCTATGTACACACATCTGTGCTGCTAAGCCCCACCAGCCCCAGGCACTCCTTGCTATATCACTAGACTTCACATTCATTCTGCCATAGCTGCAGCAATGGCTTTCTGAGCCACTACCTGTCCATCACATCCTCCAGAGTCCCAGTCTCAAGGAGAGTCTCCAATTACACACATTTCAGTTCCTCGGTACAGGCTCAGGCAGACATCAAGTGATGAGAAGGAATCTCACACACCCTTGGACTCATAGTAGTAGGATTCCTCCTGAACACAAAAGGTGGGTGATGCAAAAGCAAGGCCAAAACTGTCCTCCATGACTATTAGGGCAAATGCCTTAATTTTACAAGTAAGGAAATTGTATTTTAAAAGTCCCATTGGTTGCTACAAAAAGAGGAGAATTACCTGAAATAACCCTAATATAGCTAAAGTGTAGACACTGAGCCCAATTCCCATAGAGTATAACTCTGGCTTGGCGTTTTTACCAAAGTATTTCCAGCTGATCAAATTGGCATCCCAACCCACACCTATTGTATGTGGCAACCTGTGAGGTACTGGGAAGGGGAACAGCAGGGCAGCTCTTAGGAAGAGCTCTGTGAAAAACACCCCTTGAAATGTAATGCTCTCGCTGTGCCTGTAGAAATTTGTTCTGGATTTGGTCAGCTCAGAGCATGTACTAATGTCTGCTGGTGAGCAAAACTACCCTACTTCCTTGGTAATTGTGGTCTGTGGCAAAAGTTTGAGGAAAACAGTTTCCAAATATGAGCATTTTCTTGCCAATTACATATACCTATAAGATGAGAATCAAAAACTGTGTCTGGGGTTATGGCAGCTGTTGTTTGATTTAGTTTTTCTGTAGGACTGTAGCTTGGGGCTCTGTGTCTCATTAATTTAGATTTTTCTTTTCCATCTTTGGATGTGGTAGTTGATGCTGAAAGCTTCCCTCTTTCTTCAGGCATGATTAGGAAATTTTAACTTTTTAGGTATTTGTTCTGCTATGCTGAAGACTGGGCATCTTTGCCAAAGGAGGTGATTTTTTTTCTTGGGAAGAATTTCGAACCAGAGAAGCATTCAACTTCGTATACCAAGGAAGAAATATATTTCAAGAGAGTCAAAATTCTACCTTCAGGAAAGCAAATTTTATTCCCATTTTGCAGATGAGGTAGCTGAGGTCCAGAGAAGTTAAATGTCTTAGCCAATATCCCCAATCAAATAAATGATGGACAATAGTTCTTTAAACCCAATACAATATACATACTCCATACAACATGGCGTGTATCAGTCAGAATTGGTTAGGTTATGACACTAACAAAGAGCCTTAAATCTCAGTGGCTTCCATCAATGAAGGTTTTCTGTTTCTCACCCATGTTACCTTACCCAGTCAGTAGACTAGGTTTATTGTTTGGGTTTTTCTTCCCACATCTAGGCTGACTGAGACAGATCTATCCTGATCTTTGCTAATTTCATTGTAGAAGGAAAAGAAATCATGAAAAGTCATGTGCTACTTCTTCAAGCCTCTACTAGGAAAAAAAATCACACATCATTTCTACCCATTTCATGGCCAAAGCAACATAATGGCCAACCCTGATGTCACTGGGGTGAGAAAAGTATAATCCACCCCAGAGATGAGCAACACAGTTTGGGGAATAATATAATCTGTCAACTTGGTTTCTGAAGTGTGGTCTGCAGACCAAACAATTAACATTATTATGTGAAATGCATATTGTCAGAACTTGTCCCCAAATGTGCATTTTGCCAAGATCTCCAGGTGATTCATATGCCACTAGAGAAGCACTGGCCTAATACATTGCTCAAAGGTTACTGTTACTTATCCACAAACTTTGGCACTTCCTGTTTTGCTGATTTCTTATCCTATTTTCTTCTCTAATATTTTTGAATTGGTAGGAAGACTGAGATGTGGAACACGATCCTCATCTTCATCTATAAATATACTTTAAGCCCTTGATTTAAAGTTTAGGACAGACTGTAAATGTTCTTTCCTTAAGTATAACCAAAAAGTAAAAGAACCAAGGCATCTGGGTGGCTACACAGATTATCACCTGGGTAGTAAGCCCCAGGCTTTATGAACTCCATGGGGTATTCCTGGAGTCGTTTTTCCTAGAGATATTTTGCTAGGTTCCTGTTTATTTCAGCAAAAATGGACAGACTCTCAAATAAGTGCTGCTTTAAAACTAATGTTCTGCAAAGAAAAAATAAGAGGACATTCTGAGTCAACCCTTGTGTTCTATTCTTTTGCTATATCTAAATTCTTGGTAAAAGCAAAGGCCAGATTTACAGCTTTGGGGAATTCTCTGAAATATACCTAGGCTACTGTCCAGGACTACTGAATGAAAACAACCTATCTTGTTGGGCAAAAGATCCTGAAAAGGGGAAGGAATTATTGTAAACACTTGTTTCTAATATTTAATCTCTCACTGAAGCACCCACAGAAGACCCATAGTAAACTGGGCAGTTCACTGTAGAACAATACTGTTTATCAATAGCATAATACTGAGGCCCATCACCTCTTCATTTATTTCAGGTGATCATTGCAGATATAATTTAAGTTAAGATGAAGTCATACTGGAGTCTGGTGGGTCTCTTCTCCAATATGACTGGTGTGCTTACACGAAGATAGCCAAGCAAGGACAATGACACACAGAGATTGCCATGTGATGATAAAGGCAGAGATTGATGTTACTCAGGTATAAGCCAGGAGATGTCAAAGACTGCCAGCAAACCACCAAAAACTAGAGGGAAGGAAGGATTCCCCTACAGGTTTCAAGGGTATCCTGGTCCTGCTGACACCTTGATTTTGGACTTCAAGCCTCCAGAATAGTGAAGGAAAAAATTTCTGTTGTCTTAGTGAACCAGTTGGAGGTCCTTTGGGAGGGCAACCCAAAGAAACTAGTACACTATACAGACTAATTACCAGCTTTCTATGCAAAAGGAACTTGATATTTTCAACCAGAAGATCTGTTTTGTTCTCTGTTGCTCAGACTCACCAAATTGTTCTTGATTGCTCAAAGTTACCAAGTTATGAAAACTTGGCCAAGTGGCTTAGCTTCAGTGACTCTCAATTGTCTCATACATGCATGCACACACATACAGTTTACCTGAAGCAGGTATATAAAGAATGATAATACAATTTTCCATTGAAAGAAGGTATATGAAAGTGTTTTGAAAAACACAAAATACTATAAAGATTAAAGTATCTAATTATCAGTAATGAGTTAGCATTAGTCACCTGTGGATAACTTGCATATAAGAGGAAGGAACAAGAAATGGATACAGTTGATTCCAGAACAATCCTGAATAAGATGGTTATTGTTTTAAGCCACCAAGTTTTGGTATAGTCTGTTATGTAGCAACTGATAAATGATACACAGGCAGAAAAAAAAGAAAAGAAAAAAAATACCATTTACCTACATAACCTTCAACCTTCTGAGCACTAAGTTTATGCCTAGGGTTTTTTCCTGTTTTCTGTGGACAAGGACAAAAGTTAAATTGAAGCAGCTCTTTCTAGATTAGTACTAAGTAGCATCAATGCCAAATTCAGTGATTTTCATTCCTCTCTCCTTATTCTTGTAATGGGCTTCATGTTTATAAAATATTCACATGCATTCTATTTGACACCCACGATACCTCTAAAAAGTCAACTGTCCACTTTCTCTCTTAAAATGAAAACAAAAGGAAAGCCATAGAGAACTCTAGTGACTTGCCCAAGACAGCAGCATTATAAATTTGAGAGAAATCCAAATTTAAAAAATTATATTCCCAATAGACCATTCCATGCCTGAAGGGCTCCCACCTGTAAGATGGCAAACTTCCTTCTTCTCTTCCAGGTCCTCGGTTCCCGCTGGCACCACCTGAAGCCCAATCCCCTCTCTCCCCACTCCCAATCCCAGCACCTAGCCAATAGCCACCAGACCCATAGAAGTAACACCACAATTACCTCATGCCCCTTCCTATATAACCCAGCACCTTTCCCTAATAAAGCAGAATTCTCCAGTGAATTGCTGCTGTGTGTCGCTCCTTCCTTTCATTGGTGCCAAAACCTGGGAGACAGGACACCCCAACTGGGCCCCATCTTCCCCCCTGACACCAGCAGCAGCTTGTCCTCGTCCTCTTTTTCTGGTGCTGGCTCATCACACTCACCACTCCTCTCTGGCCTTTAGGTAAGTTTTCCCCCCAGAGTGGGCCACTCTTCTCCGAGCTATCGCAGTGCCATTGACCGTGATCGTCCAGTAAGGCCCTAGGATCATCGGGGACGCCCTTTGTCTCCTTGTGGTCTGCTCCCAGTCTGAGGATCTCCTTTCGTCTTTCCCTGTTTGTCTTCTTCTCTGTCCTTTAGCCATGGGAGCCTCCTCATCCCTCCCTGAAAGTTCACCTCTTGAATGCCTGCTCAAGCATCTAGCTACCCTCTCCCTGACCCCTGATGTAAAACCAAAACTTCTCCATAAATACTGCTCCCAAGATTGGCTGACATACCCCCTAGACAATAACAACCAATGGCCCGCAGGGGGAACTCTTGATCCTAACATCACTCGCGATCTTTTTAACTACTGCCAGCGCCTGAAAAAATGGAAGGAGATTCCCTATATCTAAGCTTTTCGCCTCCTAGCTCAAAATCCCAGCCTTTGCACCACCTGTTCCCCGCCCCAAGTTCTCCTAGCCTGCAAGCCGTCTCCCTCCCCTCCCCACACTCCCAGTCCCTCTTTGATTACCTTTGACCCAGCTGACGGGCCTCCGCCATACAGGCTTCCCCCTTCGGCCCCTCCCCCTTCTACAACACCTCCACCCTCCACCGCCGCTGCTGCCTCCTCCCCCGCAGAAGCCTCCTGTACTCTCCCTTCCCCCTCCTCTCCTACAACAGCCCCTCCTCTTTCCTCCACCACCATCTCCTCCCCCACCTCACCCCCTCCACCTTTGTCCCCCTCTCCTTCCCCCCCGCAGATCAAGCCTGAGCCTTTCAGCCCCCTCTCTAACTAAGTCCCAGGAGCCTCCTCCATCCTTGCCCCTATCACCTGTCTCTCCCCCACAGACTGAGCCAGAAACCTTCAGTGCCCCTCAGACTCAGTCCCATGGGCCTCCCAAAATTATCGCCCCCCTCCAGGAGGTGGCGGGACCCGAAGGCATCATGCGCGTTCACGTCCCTTTCTCCCTAGGAGATTTAGCCCAACTTGAGAAATGCCTAGGTTCCTTTTCCACTGATCCCACGACATACATCAGGGAGTTTCAATGGACCCTCCAGTCTTACAGCCTCACACACCATGACATTTTCATGCTCCTGGCCAATACCCTCCTCCCTGAAGAGCATAGACGAGTTTGAAACTTTGCCCAAACGCACGCTACTGAAACCCACAGGACTGACCCCACCTATCCCCCTGGCCCCACCGCTGTCCCTGAACAAGACCCACACTGGGATTATAACACCGCCGTGGGTCTTGGTTCTCGAGATATTTTTGCCTCCTGCTTAATAGCAGGTCTGAAAAAGGCATCTCATGAAGTAGTCAATTTTCAAAAGCTTCAAGACATAATTCAAAGGAGGGAGGAAACTCCCTCCGAGTTGTTAGACAGACTCACTCAAGCCCTATTACAGTATACCAGCCTGGACCCAGAAATGCCTGATGGAAGACATGTCCTTATGACATACTTCCTAGCTCAAAGCTACCCCGACACTAAAGCTAAACTCAGAAAGTTAGAACAGGGCCCCACTACCCCACAGACTGAGATCCTAACAGTGGCCTTTAAAGTCTTCCATAACCGGGAGGAGGAGAAAGAACGCCGTAAACAAAAGGCTGATCAGGCCAATTTCCAAATGTTGGCCCAGCTGATAAAACCACAACCTGGGCACCCCTTTGCAAACAAGCCCCCTCCTGGAGCTTGTTTCAAGTGCGGAAAAGAAGGACATTGGTCAAGGGTGTGCCCCTCCCCCAGATCTCCTACCACCCCATGCCCCAGATGACACAAAAAGGGCCACTGGGGGTCTGATTGCCCAACCACCTGAAGGGGAAACTGGACGAACAACCCCCATCCTAAGCCCTCCATAGTGGGGCTGGCAGAAGAAGATTGACGGGGCCTGGGGGCTTCTCGCCCGACCATTTCCATCACCAAACAGGAGCCCAGGGTTACTTTAATAGGAGACAGTCGCCCCATCTCCTTCCTCCTAGATACAGGAGCCACCTTCTCAGTCTTGCGAGAATACCAGGGCCCTACCATGCCTTCCATTACTCCTATAGTCAGGGTAGGAGGTAAACAGATTTTCCCATTAAACCGCCCCCCCTTTTATGCACAATCCAAGACAATCCCATACCTTTCTCCCACTCCTTCCTGGTTATGCCCCAGTGTCACATCCCTCTACTAGGACAAGACATCCTTTCCCTCCTCCAAGTTTCCATAACTATATCCACTCCCACAGCCCCCAGTACTCCCTTACTGATGGCCCTCCTAGCCAACAACCCCCCTCTACCCAATGAAAGCTCCGGTTCCGCCCTCATACACACTGTAAATCCCAAAGTTTAGGACATTACCAGCCCCTCCATGGCTTTATGTCCTCCTGCCTCTATCAAATTACATGACCCCTCTCAGTATATCTGTCAGGCCCAATACCCCCTAACCACTTCGGCCCTCATAGGCCTCCAACCCATCAGGACCTTTTAAACAAAAATTATCTCAGACCCACTCACTCCCCATTTAACACCCCCATAGTAGCTGTTAAAAAAACCAATGGATCTTTCCGCCTTGTCCAAGACCTCCATAAATACTCTTCTTCCTCTGCCCTATTCTCCTCATACTCCCTCGCATGATTGCCTGGAAGCCCTTCACAACTTCCTTCCATGCCACTCCACGATCTCCAAAGGAGCCCTCTCACACACTCCGACCTCATCTGGTTTACTGATGGGTCCTCCTTTAAACATGAGGGCACCCACTATGCAGGATACACAGTAGTGTCCTCGAAGATGTCATTGAGGCACGAGCCCTACCCCCTGGTACAACCAATCAACAGGCCGAACTCATTGCAGCCACCAGAGCTTGCACTCTGGCCCACGACACGTCTCTCACACTGTACACTGACTCCAAATACGTATTCCACATTCTCTTGCCTCATGCAGTAGTATGGAAAGAACGAGGCCTCCTCACCACAAAAGGAAATTCCATCACTAATTCAGCCTTAATAACTAAACTCTTACAGGCTTCACAACTCCCACAACGACTGGGCATAGTCCACTGCAAGTCACATCAAAAGGATGACTCCCTCATTGCAAGAGGTAACAACAAAGCTGACAGAGTAGCCCTATCAGAAGACACACCAGACAACAATCCATCTGCCCTTGCGGTTTTAGCCTTATCACAAGACACCCTCTGTTCCCAGGACAAAGAGTCTCTCTTCCGCTTCTTACACGATCTGTTCCATCCTAGCCCCCAATCCTTGATCCATTTTTTACAATCCTTTTTTTTCTCTCTCTCCTGAAGACAAAACCCTACTTGACCAAATCACCCACAGGTGCACCATTTGCCAATGCACTAACCCTAATACCCCCCTCAAGGCCCGACCCTTCCCAGCTCATCAAGCAAGGGGTAATGTCCCCACCGCAGATTGGCAAATAGACTTCACTAACATGCCCCCCATATGGCGTACCAGATACCTACTCGTGTTAGTAGATACATTTTCAGGAGAGTCGAGGCTTTACCCACCACTAACAAACGAGCATCCGCAATTGCCTCTATCCTCCTCACCCAGATCTTTCCTAGGTTTGGGATGCCCACTTCCCTCCAATCAGATAATGGCCCTGAGTTCACTGCCCAAATTATCCAGAACCTCTCCAAGTCACTCTCGCTCCCCTGGCATTTACATTGTCCTTATTGACCACAGGCTTCGGGAAAAGTAGAAAGAGCCAATAGGACTCTAAAGGACATCCTGACCAAACTATCTCTAGAACTACACCTTGACTGGGTTCGCTCACTTCCCTTAGCTCTACACCACATTCGGGCCCTCCAAAAGAAACCTTCCTTCTTGTCGCCCTTTGAGATAATGTATAGTCGCCCGATTCTACCCCCAGGGCTCCCTTCCCACAAAGGACCAATTCCTCCCAATATGGCCCTTCCTCTACTCTCTCTCCTCCACACTGAATTGTGGAAATATCAGGATTGGCTCCTTCCTGATCCATTCACCTCCCAAAATCCTCCTGTCTTACAGCCCGGCCAACTAGTGTTTTATAAGCCACCAGAGGATCGGCCCTCTCTCACCCCAAAGTGGGAAGGTCCACACCCAGTTATTCTCTGCACCCCCTTGGCTGCCAAGCTCTTACTGCCTGATACTCTGTCACCCCTTGGATTCATATCTCCAGGTTGAAACCAAACACCCAGGACCCACCTTCTCTGGACACCCAAGACCCATCAGTCACAATCCAGAGTCCTTTGGATACAGCCCAAGACGCTGTCTACTCTACCACGCCTCATCCCTCTGATCCCTTGAAACTCCACATCTCCCATTCACCCGCTTTGCCATCCATACCTGATTCATGATTTTTTCCTCCTTTACTGCTCTCTCGCTTTTTTTCCTCATTCCTATTGTCTTCCCTGCCACCCCAGCCTCCTTTGTATGGTGATTCAAAGTCAGACAGACTTACACACAGTGTCAAACAAAAGTTACTGCCCTCATTGCCACATTAGACTGCCCTCTGAAAGGCTGCTCCGGGCCTTTACACCTCCACTTTCCTCCCTCCACCGAAGTGTTCACTAACAGCTACCTTTATTCTCCCTACCTCTGCTTCCTCTTTGACCAAAAACAAGCCTATTGCAGGCGATGGCAAGACACCTATGGGGGATGTCCCTACTGGTCTTGTGCCATTCACTACATGGGTAACTCCCAGTACCCACAATATTACTCCTCCAACCGTTTCATGAAATATCCCAATGGCTCATTCTCCTTATCAATCCCAGATCCCTGGGACTCTTGATGGGCCGCTGGAGTCACAGCCTCAGTTTACTACGGGGTCCTTGACCCCCCCATGGTACCCTTCATATCTCTCGAAGTATGTTCCCTCTCATTCCCAGATCTCTCAAGTTGCATCTGATATCAGACATTCCAAAAAAGTCATTATCCAAACTCTTGACGGCGCCTCTTCATCTTCTTATCCCCGCCCCTCTTCCAATTCCTCCTACTCTTGGTTACAGCTCATTCAAGACACCACCATCTTTCTCAACCACACCTTTAACACCGCCAATTGTTTCTTGTGTGCATCACTACAGCGCCCACTGCTGGCCGCCGTGCCCCTTAACATTTCCAATTACTCCTTTCATGCAGAAGGACAACCCTTCCTCCCCCTGGCAGACATACCCCTATGGGAACCAGAATACTCAAACAATCTCACCATCCACCACTGTGTAGGACCAACCCCTCCCCCCTCCAGCGCACTTCACTGCCTCTCTATCTACACCCCTACCTCCAGCTCTAAGACTTTAACGCAGCCAGGACACTTATTTTGGTGTAATGGCAGTCTTTTTAACTCACTGCCTCCCAACTCCAGCACACCCTGCATTCTTGTCACCCTAATCCCACAGCTTACACTTTACAGCATGGCAGAATTCCCTGAGCTCCAACCTCCTTTGCCCTTGCGCACAAGAAAGGCTGCTTTTCTTCCCATTATGGTCGGTATTTCCCTAGCCACCTCAGCCATTGGGGCAGGATTTTCAGGGGGAGCTTTGGGTCACTCTCTATGGGCAATTAGAGATCTCAACACCAAACTTGAGGGGGCCCTAACATCCACTACCGATTCCCTGGCCTCTCTCCAAAGTCAGGTCACTTTGCTAGCTAAGGTCACCCTTTAAAACCGGCGGGCCCTAGATCTGCTTACAGCCGAGAAGGGCGGCACCTGCATCTTCCTCCGGGAAGAGTGCTGCTATTACATCAACGAATCCGGCATTGTAGAAACTGATATCACCAAAATCACTGACCTTGCCTCCAGTCTCCACTTTGCTTCCAATTCCAACCCATTCTCTTCAATACTAACAAACCCCCTCCTTACCTGGGTCTGGCTCATTGCATAATAATCATTCTTCTTGCCTGTCTCTTCTTGCCTTGTATTGTAAAGTTTATCAAATCCCAAGTCGGTAAAATCTCTAATCAAACTTTCAACCAACTTTTACTCAGGAACTATCAGCTTCTGGCCACAGAAGATCCCTCACCCTCACATGACCGCCTCACCACATGCTGAGATGGACCCCTCTCTCCACTGGAAACTGCTCCTGGAAACACTGGCCGCAGATGCCTGGCTTCTGGCACCCGTATCCTCTTGGCACCATTGGAATCAACAAGTCCTCGACCTATGGTTACAGGGAACCTTCATTGATTTCCAACCTGAAGAAGTCCACATCTACTCATCCTTACTGTGGGGAGTCCTATCAACCCTTTCCTCCCAATCCTCAAGCCCTTACTCCCTTCTCCGCCCCTGTTTAGCAGGAAGCAGCCAGAGAGAAAGCAACATCCACAACCCCATAGAGGAGAAAGGGGGGAATGAAGGGCCCCCACCCCCCATAAGATGGCAAACTTCCTTCTTCTCTTCCGGGTCCTCGGTTCCCGCCAGCGCCACCTGAAGCCCAATCACCTCTCGCCCCCCTCCCAATCCCAGCACCTAGCCAATAGCCACCAGCCCCATAGAAGTAACACCACAATCATCCCATGCCCCTTCCTATATAACCCAGCACCTTTCCCTAATAAAGCAGAATTCTCTGGTGAATTGCTGCTGTGTGTCACTCCTTCCTTTCAATGCCTACCCAGATAAACTATTTAGCAAGACTTTACTGAGGTTGAAGAAAATAGAAATAAATTGATCTACTGATATGTCACAGGATGGAAGGTCAACCTCAAGTAGTAACAAGACAACTATAAGTCATGTACTTTATTCAGTGCTTAATCGTATGAGTCTTTATTTCCCAATGAAGATCTACAAATTTCTTCATTTATTTTATCCATATTTTAAGGCCAAACTAAATGGATAATTTGAAAAATGAAGTTCACATACTTACCTTACTACATCCTCTATTACTTGATGATCTCAACTTTGAAATCCAACTTTTATAGAAAAGAAGGAACAGTTGGAGATAAAGTGAGGTCCTCACTTTCAGAGAGGTTAGATGTTCCCTTGGAGGATGCTAAAAAATGACAAACTTTAAATGCTGAATGGTCAAACTGGTGTTTGAATATCTCTGAAACGTTCTTCTTAGTGAATGAATTGAATGTTCTCACCTATTACAGCATATAAAAAATATTGAACTGGACTGGGTATCAGGATTTGAGGTACCCCTGATTGTGGCCCCTAATAGTCACCCTTTCTGAGCCTGTTACTTTCATTTGTCTCAGTTGTCCTCTTATGTTCTGTTTTCTGACCCAACTTCTTCAGCAGTCATTGACCCCAAAAAAGTATCTGTTGGTAATTAGATTCTACTTTTGCCTATTAGAGTTATGTAGCATCTCAAGAGGTCATGTATAAGTGAATATTAGTACTATGTCATGTGGTAGTCACATATGTGATATATCCAGTTGAGTACCCGTCTCATAGAAGGTTCCTAATAAATAGTAACTACTTTCATTATTACCACCCAGCTTGTGAAGTAGATGAGGGATCTATTTAGTTTTGCACAGGAAATGAGTATCTGAGTCAGATTTGGAGCCCTGGCTGGCATCATCTGTCTCTAACCACATTCTTGCCAAATCACTTGGTAATGGTCATGTAATGGTAGAAAACAAAAATACGCCTCAGTTGATTCTGCATGTATATATCTGGTATTTATGGATCCCCTCCATTGTGCAAAGTATTGTGCTGGGCACAGTGGAGGCTTTCCGTGTAAATTAGACAGTGTTGTACAGTGGACAAATGCATGGCCTTTAGAGACAATAAGACTGGACTTTGTCTCCTTCTCACCAGTTGTCTGAATTTGAAAAGACTTACTAACTTTCTTGAGCTCTGATTTCCTCATAATTAAAATAGGAATAATTATATTTATTTCTCATTACAACTCTCTGAGGTAGAATAATAAAAAGGGTATAAAGTCATAGCAAGACTCACAAATCCTACTTGTTAATATCTTTATGCTTGCTATTTATCCCTGTCTCAAAGAGCTTGTAGTCTTATAAGACATTGACAGTAAACATATAATATAGAAAAAAATTAATGAATCCCTATGGACAGAACAGATTAAGTATTTGGAGTCTTAAGGGGAGGGACTTATTATTTCTAGCTGTAAGTGTCTGATTAGATTTTCTGGAGGAAATATCATTTGAATGGGGCCCTATAATATACATGGAGTTGATGGATTTGGGACACGTGGAGACTTAATAGACTCTTTTTTCTTTCATATTGGGCATGAGTTAGGTCTTCAAGAGTTCTATGTAATAATATCTGTGGTAAAGAGATACTTTGCAAATGGGTGAAGTGAGACATCAGGAAGCTAACAAATCATTCATAGTTATATTAAGAAGGTACAAAAATTGGAAAACAAAACTTAATTGTCCTCTTGTGTTCTGTTTTCTGACCCAACATCTTTACCAGTCATCGACCCCAAAGAAGTATCTGTTGGTAATTAGATTCTACTTTTGCCTATTAGATTAATGTAGCATCTCAAAAGATCATAAAATCAGACATACATTTGGAATCAGGTTCTGCCATCTATTACTGTGGGATCAAACATGCTATATAAGTAGTGAGTGAGATTTTCTTCACTTTGGCCAATATACTTTTGTTCCAGAAACCAACAGGGTGGGACCTGGATCACCCTTCACTTGGAAGCAAAGCCCCTGCTAACAAGTAAAACTAAATTGCTTTTCTCCTCTCCATGCATCTGGGTCCATCTGTGCAGGCCAAATAGATTAGCCTGTAATATTTCAAAACAGATGTTTGCTGTTGGAATTGTCATGTGTGTGCAACATGTTCCATGAGTTGGTGGGGATATTCTGGGCTTCAGGATGTGTAGAGACATCATTCTGGGTGGGGTTTTCCAAACAATCAGCATGGGTGAAATTGTGATGTTGGCAAGTATTTTCTTGCCATAGTGCTTCCCTCAACAGGAAAACTACGTGGAGGAAAGCATGCCAGGTGGCTCCAATAAGAAGGATAAATGCATTTGGAGCTTAATGGGTCCATTAATCAAGATCTGGTCAGGAAAACCAAAGAAACAACAGCTATTTTAGCATAAAGTATTTAACAAAGGACATTGAGTGAGTAAGAAAAATAGAACAGGAACAACTCAGGCACCCTAGTAATTTCGGGAGGAGTGATCACATCTAGAGTGGGAGAAAGAAAGAAAAGAATTTGGCATTATTAAAATGTAAACAGCTTGCAACAAAGGTCCTGCAAAGCTGCAGCTCAGACGCCTGAGACGGCTTGAAACTAACACCTCAGAAACATAAACAAGTGACCCCACGGAGTTGGTCCTCAGAACTGTGCCTGGCTGACGCTGGAGCCAGGAAGGGGCTTCAGGGAGCTATTCTTGGGAGTGGGAGGAGAATGGAAACTGCAACCCACTGGCTGTCTTGGATTTTCAGGCCAGTTACCACTCAGGAACGATTGACTCAAAATCTTAGTGAGGGCAGTCCATACATATATATTTTATAACAATCTTTTCAAACTGGTTGATATTGTCATCACAGGTGGGACTTTTGTACCCAGGGCCTCTTTCCCAAAGCATTTTAAGATGTTCTAAACTGATTCATATGTCTATGAATTGTCTTTGGCTGTTTTTTTTTTCTTTCCAGCAATGGGTGGTAGATATTTGAGCTGTCACTGCCATGAATTTTTCTCAGTGGATATCAGATAGTCAGTTGCTAGATCTGCCTGGGTCACCTTGCCAATACATAATTTCCAGTGTTTGTATCAACCTGGTGAATCAGCCACGGGGTAAGTAATTATTCATCCACTCAGTGCCTATTATATGCCAAAATGCTAGAAGCAAGCATCCAACTTAAAAATCAAGAGAGTCTTGGCCCTTATGTAGCATTCATCTACAAGGGGCTAGGCATTTATAAATAAACACATTAATCAGTATGTAATTGCAAATCTAGGCAAATCTTCTGAAGAAACAGAATACAATGTTATGAAAAAGGATTATGGTAGATTGGTTGAAAAAAATGACCCTAATTATTCTATTCACTCTAACCATACATCTTGCAGTATGACTTAGAGCTACCCCCAATAAAAGGTGAATATATTTCCTCAATCCTTCGAATCTGGGCTGGCCTCTGTGACTTGCTTTAGCCAATAGAATGATGTAGAAATGGTATTGTATCTGTTCCATATCTAGATGTCGCTCTTGTAAGCACCTGCTATTACCATGTTTGAATAAGCTCAAGATGTTGTGCTGTAGGATAACTGATCACGTGAGCTGGGACGGTTTGTCTCATGTGGATGACAGAGATGCCTTATCCCAGCTGCAGCCACCCCAACCCAGACCTCTGGACAGCTGATCACAAATGTATAAATGCACCTAGCCAACATTGGAAGAACTGCCAAATTGAGCCCAAACCACCAATCTGATGAAACATGAGCTAAAAAGTGTTTATTGTTTTTAAGCCATTGGTTTTAGAGTGGTTTATTACACACTCTAAAATTGTTATAAAAGGGATAGATAAAAAATAATTAATGTTGAGAAAAATACGTGTTTTTCAGATTAAGTATTTAGAATTATCTGATTCTTTGTGGGGACCTCTGGGACTTTCATTGCCTTGAACTATTTTATAACTCTGAGTGCTGCACAGAACTGATGGACATGCAAATTATTCTTGTCTATGGACATGTAAATAAGTTGTATAAGTGGAGGAACACTATTCACCATGGAAAAGTCATTGGGTCAATGAACAACTTTATTTCAATATTCTTGATATATAAAGTTGTCTTCACATATACTTCACTTGATATATAAAGTTTTGATTCACATACACTTTCTTTTTTACAGCTTTGTTGAGATAATGTAATAATTTACACAATGTAGAGTTCACTCATTTTCAACTATACAATCCAGTACTTTTTATATACTTAAAGAGTTGTGCAGTCATCAACAAAATCTAATTTCATCCCTGTGTAAGAAGCCTTGTACCCAATTAGCAGTCATTTGCCAAGCACAGCCCCACCCTCCTAGAATCTCTGCAAATGTTAATCTACAGTCTGTTCTCTACAGATGTGCCTATGCTAGACAATTCATATAAAGGGAACAATACAATATATGTTGTTTTCTACTAGATTCCTTCATGATATTTTTGAGTTCCATCCATGTTGTTGCATGCATCAATACATTAGTTTTTATGGCTAAATAATATTCCATTGTACAGATAATACATTTTGTTCATCAATTAATGGACATTTGGGTTATTTTTTCTTTTAGCTACTGTGAATAATGCTGCTATGAACATGAGTGCCCAAAATCTTGTGTGGACATGTGTTCTCATTTCTCAGGTATATACTTAAGAGTGGAACTGCTAGAAGAATGATAAATGTCTATGTGTCATTTAAAGGAACTGCCTAACTGTTTTCCAATGTACCTCTGCCAGTTTACATTCCCACAGCAATGTCTGAGAGTTCTAGTTTTCCATATCTATGCTATCACTTGCTATTGTCTTTTTTAGTATAGCCAAACTTACAGGTATGAGGTAGTATCTCTTTGTAGTTTTGATTTAGAAAACTAATGACTAATGATAATAAGCTTCCTTTCGTGTGCCTAGTGGTCATTTGTATATCTTTTTAGGAGATCTGTGTATTAAATTCCTTTGCCTATTTTATAGTTGGATTATTTGTCTTATTATTTAGTTTTAAAAGCTATTTACATATTTTAGATACAAGTCTGAAATCACATACATGACTGCAATGATTTTTCTCACAGACTATATATTCTTTTTTCACTTTCTTGATTATGCAGTTTGAAGCATGAAAGTTTTTAATTTTGATGAAATACAATTTATATTTTTTCTTTTGTCATTTATGATTTTGGTGACATATGTAAGAAACCATTGCCTAACTTAAGCTCATAAAGATGTGTTAATCAAACAGTTTTATGGTTTTAGCTCTTACATTAAGTGTATTATCCACTTGAGATATTTTTGTGTGTGGTGTGAGATAATGGTCCAAATTCCTTTTTTACATGGAGATGTACCATTTGAGAAGAATATTCTTTTTTCACTTAACTGTTTGCCCTGTTTGTTAAAAATTAATTGACCATATCAATTAGAGTTCATTTCTGGATTTTCAATTTTATTTCATTGGTCCATATGTCTGTCCTCATGATAGTACCACATTCTTCTGATTCCAACTTTTTTTTTTCTTTTTTGAGATTGCTTTGATTATTCTGGGTCCTATGATGAATTATAGGATAAGCTTCTCAGTTTACCAAAACTGAGATTTTGATAGAGATTGTGTTGAATCTGTAGATCAATATGAAGATTGAACCAGATTTTTAGATCAGACTATGTCCATCATTAAAAATAAAGCCTTTATGAACATGTGCTCATTTTAAATGTTTATGTAAGTTATGATTTTATATCTTTGTGAAAGTTATTTTTAACAACAGGCACTACATTTTGGAGTATCACAAGGTCCAGCACTAGCCTCTTAGCTTTCCTTACTGTACAGTCTTTTTCCTAAGCAGTGTCAATACCAGCAGCTTCATTTAGCCTTAGTATATACATCAGTGCCTCCAAGACATTTTTTATTTATCTAATACCTCATTATCTAAGCTCCAGACATGGACTCTTAATTCTTCCTGTGTACTCAGCATTTCCACATACACATCTCAATGGCACTTCTAACTCAGCAGGACTGAGCTTGAATTCATTGCTTCAACAATCTAGCCTAGGTTCTGTTCCACCGTTGATCTATGTCAATTAAAAATGAACATCTTCCATTAGGTTGCACATGCCAGATACCTAGGAATCACATTTCACCTCTCCTCCTCTCTGCTTCCTCTTCCACCAAATTCATCTTAGAAATAGCACCCCCACCCCCAACTAATCCAGCCCTTTCCCTAGTTACTGATATCCTTCCCAATATAAGCTACCATCATGTCTTTCTTAGGCTACTGCCATAGTATTTTAACTGGTCTTATATTCACTGGGACTACCTTTGCTCTGGTGTCTTCATTGTAAACAGATTTCAGAAACCAAGTCTGATCATGTCAGCATACTTAAAACTGGTAATGGCTTCTTGTATCTCTTGCATCTTTTATCTCTTGGATAAAGATCCAACTTCTTCCTACAGTACAGGGCTATGTATGACTTTGGCTATTACTTCCCTTTCTACTCTCTCATATCACTTTCCCCTTCTATCAACAACCTTAACTTTACTTCATTTTTATTGGACATACAATTATCCATTTTGTTTCTCCTTTTCCCTCTATCTGAACCATATGTTATCCAAATTTCCATCTCTTTAAATCCCATGTATCTTTTAATTATTTGGTAGTTTTTATTGAAAAGGATTCTCTGATTTCTCAGCCAGGCAAAATTTTGTAATATGTTTTTAGAGAATAATGCCTCTTTCCTAATGGCATATACTAATCTTTAAACCACGTATTTCAGTGAGTATTTGATTATTATCCATCTTTCTACTAAACTAAAGTCTTCATTAAATCAGAGACCACATTTTGGTTAACCTTGTGTAGTGGCCAGATATCTTTCTGTTGAAAATAAGACATGAAATCAACTAATTTTTTTAAAGAAATAAATTTTAGAATTATGTAACTGAAGAGCTTAGGGGTTTAAGTCCTAGTTTCAGATAAGCTGAGATTTAGGTCCATGAATGGTGTTGTCTCCTAATCACTTGGGTGGACTTTCTTCTACATGTACTTCACTTTCAGAAAATCTCTTGCCATGTTTCAGAAAGATGGCTAGCGACAAAGTTCCAGATTTAAATTCTAACACCTTAGCTATCCCAACAGAAAATGTTTCTTTTCCTAATAGTTCCAGAGAAAGTTCTCAGTCTGATTCCTGATGAAATGATTGGATCACACCCACTTCTGCACCAATTATTGTGGCCAGGGGTGCTTGATTGGTTCTAGAGCCACACAATGGGATCAGGCCTGCTCAAACCATATGAGCAAGAGTTTAGGAAATGGTACTCCACAAAGGAAGGAAAAGAAGAAGAAAGGACATTGACACTGGATAGAAAAAGCACCAGTAACTCTTCAGTTCCTAGCACATAGTGTCTGGCACATAACTTGGTCCAATAAATACTGGCTGAATGAGTAAAGTAAAGCAGGCACAGTTGATGTCAGGAAAGCAGGTGATGAAAAGAAAGAGGATAGTAGAGTAGCTTGGTTGAATAAATCAACCTAGCCTTGCATCCCATTTCCATCATTTAGTACCTGGGTAACCATAGGCAAGTTATTTGAATACCTTAATCTTCATTTTATTCATGTGCTGAATTGTAATAATCTCTAATAACCAAGGACTTTGTAAGACTAATGTAATAATAAGCATGAAGTACCTGTAACTGGGCAGGCACAGAACAAGCCCACAAAGCCTTTTTATTCCCTCCTGTTCCCTTCTAATTCCAAGCTTTATGGCTGACTATGTGTCAGTTTTTCCCTCTCCATTCTTTGAAGTGGGACTGTAGTTGTCTGCATCTGGAACAACATATTCCCAATATTTTCTAATGAAATCTGAACATAGGCCAAACCAGCAGGAAAAAAGAGAGAAAGGAGAGAACACTGAATTTAAGAAAAAAATGGAGGAAATGATGGTTATGAGTCAAATGCGGCTGACAGGTGTGCCACAAGCCCTCCTTTCTACACCAACCAGTAGAACCTTGAGCCAATAATATCCTTTCTATTCAATTCACACCTGGTTCTCTGGAAGCTGTAACTCAGAGTTAGCACAATGAACTTGGCTGGGCTGCTTCCTTCTGCCCTTGTCTGAAGCCGCATTTCAATCAATTGCTAATGTCAGCGTGGGAGGCATAATCCTGGTTGAGTGCTGCAGCAAGTTACCACAGCTCCACTGGTCAGGGACAGGAGTTTGGTTGTCTAAGGGAGTGTACCTGTAAGCCAGACAACACTTTCTGTTTTCTCCCAGGCAGTGAGCTATATAGTATGATCCAACCCAATCAATCTCATAAAATACCTTCCTTCTTGCCAGAGAAGGACTTAACTCTACAGCTAGAACTGCCAGGCGTGAACCTCTCTGTAAACTGATGTATCCTCACTTCAAAGTAACTTGTCTTTACAGACCATTGGAATCTAGTCTAACACATACGGCCTACAACAGATTTATGTCTCAAACTTGATGGCTTCTATTCATGTGAATTTTCAGGCCATGTCAAACACAGAAGGTATAGTTCTGCACCATGTTATCAAACATGTCACCATGAAAATGGTGGTATGATAAAGAGCTTGGAGGAGAGATATCAGCAATGTTTAGAGAAAGGACAAGCAGAGATCTGATCCCCAGTGGTATGTGATTACCATCTCTCCAGAAGTATCAGAGTGTATCAGTGTAGTCAGTGTAGTATCATGTGCTTGTCAATTTCAGCTGAACTCTAGTGATAGTTAATTACCTTTGTTAAAAATGCATAATCTAGAGGTGGTCAGTTGGCATTAATTAATGCCATACTGCAGGGGCAGCTGCCACAAGCTCATCTCTTACCCTTTTCTTGATCACGGCTTTTCTAGTTAGTGTACTGAATGTGACAAATATTGTTGAAAACAAGTAGCTTGTTGACAAATGTGATGAGTGCTAGAAATGGACAGAATTGAAGTTTTACAAATATTAAAGGGACATTCCCAATCAGACACAGATAGGGAAATAGAATCTAGTTAGTACAAACACCTTTTAATCACCTAAGTGATGCTTTGTCTAGCTGTTGATTTTCAATGATGACTGGTTACCTGAAGCCAACTCTTAAAGGAATGAAATCTCTGCAATGTTGTGTCCACCATAAGCTAACTGTCATGCAATGGGGTAGTCAAGACACCTACAAAGATAGGGAGCTATAATATCATCAGATTTATAGACAGGTTATATGAACTTTTTTGGTAAATCAATGTCCAAAAGTAAGGTGGAATTCAGTTTGAGACTTGATTTCATTATAATCAATGAAGCTGTGGGAGAATAACTCTCACTTACCTCAAACTCTTTATCAGTGGCTACCATGATCTACCCAAAAGAACCTCAAGTTGGGCATAATTAATTTATTTTGGTTAATAACTCATAGTTTTTAAGAAATGATTCCATTTTTATTCATCAGTCTTTATCAGATTGCATCAGCCATTCCTGAGTCTTGGAGTATTAATTTACTAAATATAGATGGATAGTCTGGACATGAAAACTTAATGGGATGATTTATAATTTG
This sequence comes from Manis javanica, assembly GCF_040802235.1. Taxonomy (NCBI): domain Eukaryota; kingdom Metazoa; phylum Chordata; class Mammalia; order Pholidota; family Manidae; genus Manis; species Manis javanica. The sequence goes on along the minus strand of NC_133160.1, from coordinate 36,606,313 downwards.
ATACATAACTGACATCTGTCCAAAGCTGTGTAGATCACAAAAGCATTTTGTTCAATGTACACATTATCATACACATGAGAGAGAGAGAGCTGAGGTTGATATAAATGGGCAGATTTATTCTCTCCACAGCATACAATGTTCAAGTGTTAAAAAGTCAGGAAATGGCTAACACCAGGTGGCAGAGATACACAAATGAGCAATGCCAAGTATACAATGCTTTCTCAAGCTTCTGCCCATGTCACATTTGCTAGCATCTCATTAGGCAAAGCAAGTCACATGGTTGGGTCAAGCATCAGAATGAGAGGGATCTAAACAGTCTTGTCTGCTGGTGGAGGGATGCCAGAGTAACCTCACAGCTGTAAGAAGGCATGGCCCCAAGATAGAAACAGCCTGGGCCTTGAGTTACTAGGGGAATGGAACACACCAGAGTGCCCCTTAAACTGTATCAAATTGTGAACCAGAAGTAACTCTTTCTGTAGGAAGTCTCAGAAATCTGATGTTTTCTTATTGTGGTTGTTTGATGTTTCTTTGTAATCCCAGACTAACAGGCCTATTTGACATATGCAGAGATCATAACTTTTCTCTTGAATTTTTCTTTTAGATTGCTTCATGCTATATTTTCTGGTCTCTAACTGTGTGTGTGTGTGTTTAGAGTTTTACTTTAGTTCAGAGAATCCACATCTTATAGTAGAAAAATTGTAAAATTCACAATCAATGTACGCTAGAGTCACAGATCTACTATATAATAGGCTGTGTGTTTGTAAATGATGTTGCATTAGAAATTTCTTCTTCTAGAAAGTTGAGGCAGTTAACACCTATTTCATGTAGTTACTGCAAGGCCCTGAAAAGCATATGTGATAATAGCTATGAATTTGTCTCTTACATTATAAAATATGCAAATTCCAATTGCTATTAGCATTCACTTGGAGTTTGCAAAATCAAATGTGAAATAGACACTGAGTTGTTATAAATCTGGAGACACGTCCCTTAGGTATTCCCAAATCAAGTTTGCTGGAATTGAACAATAATTTTGTATCCAGGATTCCAAGTTCTTCAGATTCACAGAAATTCCTGCATTCAGTTCTCATCCCCTACAGGCAAAGTCCAAAGGTCTCCTTCATGGCATTTTACAAGTTCTTTCATATTGAAGTTACTTTTCAATTTATTGACCAACCTTATTCAACCACCCCATCTCCGATTTCCTCTGTGTTCCCGCCACACTGAACTGCCCGGAGTTTCCACGTCTCTGCCCAGCTGTCTCTCAGACTGGATTCTTCCCACTTTGCTGCCAATCTACATGCACATCCTCATGTCAGGGAGGCAAGTGGCTCCTCAACACCAAAGTCTGGCTTCCAGTTTTGCTGTTTGGGAAAGCCTCCGCTGCCTCTCCTCCCAACCTCCAGGCAGGGTTAGTCATTCTCTTCCTGGGCTGGAACAGAACCTTATTATACATTCTTCTTATAATACTTCATTTATTTTGTGTACATGTCTGTCTCCCCAACAAGATACTGAGCTCTTGAGAACAAGTCTGTGCTATTCATTTCTACCCTTAGCCCCTAGCCCAGTGCTTGGAACTTCCACAGAAGCATTTTGGTTCCCAGACATTCCTTTGACTTTTCTGTCTTGTAGTCAGAGAACTGGTAAACTAGATTTACCAAAAATAAACTTTCTCTTCTTTGAGAGTTTTTGATAAACACTTGAAATTCTAGAATAACTTAATATAAAGAAAACATATTTCCCCAAATATAGCTCCTCTCCCTAACCAGAGTTTGGTGGTAAGTCCTAGTACTGAGCCAGTGGTTCCTAAACTTTATGAGTATCTAAATCACCTGGGAGAGCTTGATAAGAATGCAAGTCCAGATCTCTATCTCAGACCTAAGCAATTAGAGTCTTTGCGGGAAAAGCCCAGGGACCTGTATTTCCAGAAACTTCCCCACGTGATTCTGATAGATGTCAATTTTGAAAGTCATTGCATTAGGCCAATCTGACTTATAAATTGCTGGTTCCAATTGCTTCAAATGTTTCCTGTTGTCAAAAGGAGCAGGAACAAAAGCGCCCATTCAGGGAGCTGGGTGCCCTCGCCCCCACCTAGCCACAGGTGCCTGGGCTCTCCCTGCAGAGTTACCGTTGCTTCCTTTCACTCAGCTGGCTTTGATCAGGAGCTTCTTCATTCTGGCTCATTCTACACTTCAAAGATGGGAAACCTGATCAGCTCCTTCTTCCCTTCACCCAGGGCCCAGCCAGCCCCACAGGTGGCTGGTCACTCGGGAGTCTGTGCAGACAGCCGTCAGCATTCTGCCAGAGGCCAGAGGCCACTCTTTTGTGTGACACTCCAGTCTGATTTCCCCCTGCACAACTGGTGCAAAAGAGAAACTAGGAGGGGAAATATGACCTTGTTCTAAGCCCGCCACTGTGGGTGTGGAATAACCACACTTAGGGTGTAGTTCTAGGAAGTTTTGCGGTGTTGCATCTCTTAATCCCTGAGGCAAGTCTCCCTGATTAAACAGCAAAGGTTCGTTATCGAGAAGAATCACTTAGAGTCTCCATTATAAATCTCCTTTTATCTGAGCCACTAAAATTAGCTTCAGAGTGAAACTTTATATAAGGGAAGATGATAGATGGTTTGGCTTTGTGAATACAGGTGAGTATTAGTGCATTTCCTTGGTAAATTGCTTAATATCAGAAGATATCATGTGCTAGTATAAAATGCTGTTTTAAACTCAAGATTGTCAATCTATAACCCCCATACTCCCCCTCCCCAAATAGATGAACCAAGCCTTACTTTCCAATGAGTACAAATAAGTAGTAAGGTCATTTTAAAAAATGGCTTTGAGGTACATACTGAGATATGATTCACTTATCACAAAATTTACCATTTAAAACATACATCTCAGTGGTTTTTAATATACTCACAGAGTTAGGTAAAGATCACCAAAATCTAAATTAGAACATTCTCATCTCCCCCAAAATAAATATTATACCTGTTAGCAGTCACTCCTCATCTTCCGCCTCCTGAACAGCCCTGGAAAATATACTTTCTATCTCTATAGATTTGTCTCTTTTAGACGTTTTATGTAAATGGAATCATACAGTCTATGGGCCTTTATGACTGGTTTCTTTCACCTAGAATAATGTTTTCAAGCTTCATCCATGTTGTAGAATTCATCAATGATTCATTCCTTATTATAGCTGAATAATATTCCATTGTGTAGATGTACAGCTTTGTTCATTCACTGATGAATATTTGCATTGTTTTATTTTTTTACTATTGTGAATAATGCTATTATAACTATGTACAGATTTTAGTGTCTGTATATGTTTAAATTTCAATTCTAGGAATGGAATTTCTGAATTATATAGTAACTATAATTAATGTTTTGAGAAACTGGCAAACTGTTTTGCAATGTGGTGGCATCATTTTATATTTTCACCAGCAATATATAAGCATTCCAATTTCCCTATGTCCTCACTAAAACTTGTTAATATCTATCATTTTAATTATGGCCAGTCTCATGGGTATACTTTCGTATCATGGAAGTTTTGATTTGTTTCACTAATAATGATGTTGATAATCTTTTCATGTCTTTATTGTCCATTTGTATGTCTTCTTTGAAGAAATATCTATTCAAATTCTTTGCCCATTTTTCAGTTGGATTATTTGTCTTTTCATTATGACTTGTGGGCATTCATTTTATGTTTTGCATACAAGGCCCTTATCAAATATATCATTCTCAATAATTTTCTTCAAGACTGTGGATTATTGTTGCACTTTTTTGATGATGTCATTTGAAGCACAGAGCTTTTAGTTTTGATAAACTCACCTACTTTTTCTTTTGTGTTTTTTATACTGTATTTTAAGAAATCATTGCCTATTTAAGGTCACAAAGGTTTACTTCTATATTTTTTTCTATGAGTTTCAAAACTTTAAACTCTTAAACTTAAGTCTATAATCTACTTTATGTTTTCTAGTATGATGTGAGGTAGGGTTTCAAATTGACCCTGTTGCATGTTGTCCTAGGTGGATTTATTTGAAAAACTATTCTTTCCTCATTTTCTTTGTACCCTTTTAAAAAATCAATTGACCAAAATTCTAGAGTCCATTTTTAGACTCTTTTTCTATTTATCTATATGTCTATACGTAAGCTAGTACTATTTGATCTTTATTAATCCAGCTGTTTAGTAAAATTTGAAATTAGGAAGTGTGAGTCTTTCTACCTTGTTCTTTTTCTTTCAAGATCATTTTTGCTATTCAGATACTTTGCATTCCCATATGAATTTTAGATTTAACTTGTCAAAAACTCTTTCTTTAAAATAAGGGGATTCTGATAGTTTAAATTTGGTGAACATTGCCGTTTTAATGATATAAAATTTTCCAGTCCTTGAATATGGACTGTCTTTCCATTTATTAATACAGTCTTTGTTTTCTTTCCAACATATTATAATTTTCAGTGTACAAGTCTTACAGCTCTTCAGTTAAATTAATTTCTAATTATTTTCTGCTATTTGAAATGGAATTATTTATTTTTATAATTTAATTTTTGAGTTGGTGATTGGTATTACACAGAATTATAATTTATTTTATATTAATCTTTTATCATGCAGCCTTACTGAATTCATTTATTATAATAATTTTTGGTAGATTCATTTGATTTTTCATATATTTTATCATATCATATGAAAATAGAAATAATTTTTCTTCCTTTCCAATCTAGATGTCTTTTATTTCTTTTTCTTCCCTAATTACCCTATATAGATGTCCAGTAAAAGTTAAATGGAAGTGGTGAGAGCAGAAATCCTTCTTTTATTACTAATATTAAGGAGAAAGCATTAAATATTTAACCATTAAAGACTGTTAGTTGTGGGGTGTTCAGAGATATACATTATCAGATTTAGAAAATTCCCTTCTAGTCTTAGTTTGTTGAGTGTTTTTATCATGAAAGGGTGTTGGATATATTTTCAAATGCTTTTATGACATATATTGAGATGATCATTTGCTTTTGCCCTTTATTTTATTAATATTGTGTCACATTGTTTTATTTTTTTAAATGTTACATCAAACATTTTTCCTGGGATAAGTCCAATTGGTCATGGTATAGTTCTTTTTATTTATTTCTGGTTTCAGCTTGCCCATCAGTTTTTGAAGTTTTTTATTTCTATATTCATAAATGATATTGACCTGTAGTTTTCTTGTGTTTTCTTTTGTTTGTTTTTAGTATCAGATAAAGGATAAGCTAGGAAGTATTCCCCTTTCTTCTACTTTTTGGAAGTTTGTAAACAATTGGTGTTAATTCTTTAAATGTTCGGTAGAATTGACCAGTGAACTCATCTGGAACTGGAATTTACTTGATGGAGCATTTTAAATTACTAATTCAACCTCTTGACTTGTAAGAAAACACAGATTATTTATTTCTTCTTGAGTTAATTTTTGTCATGTGTGTCTTTCTAGGAAATTGATCATTTAATTTGGTATCTAATTTGTTGGTATACAGTTTTCCATATTCCCTTATAGTTCTTATTATTTCTATAATATTTCTATAGCAGTGTTCTTGCTTTCATTCTGATTTTAGTAATCTAAGCCTTCTTTTTTTCTTGATAAGTTTAGCTAAAGGTTTGTGGATAATGTTGATCTTTAAAAAAACCCAAGTTTTTTTTTGTTGTTATTTTTCTGCCTTATTCTATTTTCTGTTTCATCCATTTCTCTAATTTTTGTGATAATTTCCTTTGTTTTGCCTACTTTGGATATAGTTTGCTTTTTTTTAGTTTCTTAAGGTAAAGGTTTACCTTGTTCATTTGAGACACTACTTCTTTAAAAATATAGATGTTTATAGTTATAAACTTTCCCTTCTGTATGGTTTTAATTGATCCTATAAAATTCAGTGTGTTGTGTTTTCATTTTCATTCATATCAAAATATTTTCTAATTTTGCTTATGATTTCATTTTTAACTCTTTGATCATTTAAGACCATTTTGTTTAATTTCCACATGTTCGTGAATTTCCAAAATTTCTTTTTGATACTTATTTCTAATTTCATACAATTTTGGTTAGGAAACATACTTTGTATGATTTCAGTCCTTTTAAATTTATTGAGGCTTGTTTTATATATGGTCTATTCTGGTGAATGTTCCATGTACACTTAAAAGGAATGTATATTGTGTTGTTGCTCCATTCTAGGTGTAATGAATCAGAATCTCTGAGGGTCACAGCACTCTGTTTAAGAAAATCTCCAGGTGATTCTGATTCATGCTGAAGTTTGAAAACTACTGATTTTGACATGGTGTTTGCCTGCCTTGTTCATCTTTTCCTAAGATGTAGTTAATCAGAAGATTTTCTTGTAGACTCTCTGGGATTCATTGCATTTGTCTGACCCTAGTATTGAATGAGTCTTCAATTGCATACTTTCCCAGTTCTACAGTGTTGGCCTAACTTCAACCATTACACTTGAACTTCCAGGAACCTTTCAACTTGGCCAAAGTTCTGATGTAATACTTTGCTCCTTCAAGCCTTCCTTGCAGTCTTAGGATCTACTCTTTTTATTCCAATATAATAACAGGGCCTAGTGATGAATGGAGTGATTACTTGTAATCTCGGCCCCAGTCCCCTCCACCCTCCCTTGAACTTTTAAGTTATTCCTATTATCTGGGACTTCTGTTGGTCTAATCTGGCTCACTATAATGGATCTTTTTTAGATTTTGTCACTTACCAAAAGCAATCTCCTTTATACCATGCTTCTTTTTTTCATAGGGCTTTATACTTTCTATCTAGGACTATGGCCTAAATTTAGCAGCTGCCCTCCATAACTTTCTACAGAGCCCCTGTCTGATCTTAGGGGCTTTCCTCACTATGATGCTTACCAAGGAAAGAAAGCATTCTTAATTCTGTAAGTACTTATGTAGTTGGGATCCTGGAGAATAAATTATCAGAAACAGTCAGAATACTACTTATAAATATTTGAAGGTTAACCATATCAAAGAAATACATTATTTCAATACTGTTTACAGGGTAATAGAATAAAAAATAGTGGTTGGAAGAGTTATGAATTGGTTTTCATGGGAGAAATATGCAAAAGAGAAGTATTTAAACCAACAAGAGAATCAGAAGTAGAGGAGGAAGTGTTGAAGGTTGAGTAGGGTTTCAGAAAGGGAAGAAGAGGATAATGACATTTTAGACAAAAGGATGCATGAAGGCATGAAGACAGGACAGCATTTGCCACATGATGGGTGCCCCTATCCAATTAGAAGGTTATACAGAGTGACTGAATACCAGCTATATGGGGGGGGTAGAGTAGGAGACAAAGTCTGGAAAGGAGCTAGAAGCAGAACATGTTGAACTAGAATTTTAATTTCATCCAGAATGTGTATGTGAATCCTTTGAAGGATGTTAATAAAAGGGAATAAAATAATTAGGTTTTTATTTTCATTCATTCATGTTCCAGTAAAGAGGTAGACAGATGAGGAGACAAATGAATGAAGGGGTCAGGAGTGAGGTGGCAGCCTGGTGAGGCAACTCGTGAAGAAATCCAGGTGAGAGGAGAGGAGGGCCTGGACGCAGGCGCTGTAGGTGGGTGTGTGGTGAGACACATGAGGTGAAACCTCTAGGACTGGAGGACTGATTGGGGGAGAGGGTGAGTGAGTAAAGGGAGCCTAGGATAATACACAGTTACTGAGAAATAAGTAAATAAGTATATAAATAAGTAAACAGAGAGGAAGAGGGAGGCAGAGTGGGTGAGTCAGACAGATGCAGGGAGAAGAGAAGAAACAGAAAGGAAGAGGTTATGATGACAGAAAGAAGGAAAAGGGAATAGGGAGAAAAGGAAAAGGGAATAAAGGAAAAAGAAAATAAATTGTACTTTTTGAGGACTGTTTCTGTAGCTTTTAGAGACCAGATTCTATGGATAATCAAGTTACAGTGGAATTAAGGGCTACAAATCCCCCTCTAGATCTATATTGTCCAGTAGTAAAATGATATGAGACACATATGTTTATATAAATTTTAAAGTTTCCAGTAGCTACATTTAAAAAAAATGAAACATAAAATAAATCTTCACAATGTTATACCTAATGTATTCAAAATGTTATTTTAATAAGTAATCAATATAAAATATGAACAACATATTTCATTACATTTTTGTACTAAGTCTTCCAAGTCTAGTAGTATTTAAAAATAATAGCTTATCTCATTTTGGGCATTACATTTTTATTGGGCCTACTTGATCCATGTTTAGATTTCAGGTATGACTGAAGATAGCACTACATACGCAAATTATTTTAAACTTAAGGCTTTTTCAGTAACTGAATCAAGTGCTCAGTAGCCAAATGTGGAGTAGCGGCTGCCACATGGGACAGTTCTGAAATCTAAAATGTGACCTGAGCACCACAGTATGAGCATCTCCTGGAAGCTCACTAATAAATTCGGAATCTCAGACCCACCCTCATAAATTTATAGAATCAGAATCTGCATTGTAACAAGATCCCCAGGCAAGGAAGGTGTATGTGAAAGTCTGAGGCACTGTGCTAGTGACAGCAAAGGTCATTTGGAGACTTTGAGGATGCTGAGGCACAGGGCAATAGCCAGGACCTCACAGTGAGGGGATAGGAAGAGCATACACAGAATCTAGAAATTTAGAGTTTACTTCTTTTCTGACCAACTTATTTTTCATGTTAGCCTCCCCACTCATAAATCCACTCTCCCACAGGAGAATTCATGAAATGAAATATGGCGCTAAGGCATGCAGACGGAAAAATATGGGAACATGTCTCCCACCATATTATTTCAAAACCGCATTTAATGAAAATCACCATTGGGTCTATGGGGCAAGACCAGACTTTCCTATGGAGCCTGGAACACACAGGATTTCATTACTCCTGTGATGACCTCGGTTTATTTTACCCTGTTCACTAGATCCTTCTGCCTTCTAATTGCCAGTTAAGACAAAGAGACATCTTTTCCACCATAAGGAGAGATAAAACAGGATGGATAATAATGCAAGTGCCTTTTGTGTTGAGCTAGCTGGTGACCATGAACTGTGATGAATGACAGATGTAATTTCATGCTGAAAACAGGGTTGAATGCACCAAGCTCAGTTTTCCATCTGAATACCTATCTATAATTACAGAACTTTAGGTACTTAGTGTTATGGGAGGTGATGGGTTTACAGAATTCCATATGGGCACATTTAAAATTGTTCAGTAGTTTCAAGAAATGGTTTCAAAGTTACTCAGAGTAATTCACAATTTCGTATTTCATATTGGCGTAATAGATTTCCTAATTTTCAATCCAAACAACAAAATGTCTTGAAATTTGGAATTCCCAGAGATCCAAAAATGGCTGGTAGATGGTGCTTTTCCCATTGGGCTAGGCCTTTATTATCCAAGTTATAGCTGTTCTGTAAAGCCAAACACTACAAAATTTTATAACATGCCCCTTTTACTTTCAAATGACCAGAAGCTTCCAAATGTGCATTAAATTTTGTTCCAAGACTGTTAACTGGAATGTTTAGCTATTATAGTTGACATTTATTTGAATAACCATTATAGATAGACATAAAATTACAGAAATACAATGAAATTGAAAGGTAATGATTTAGGTGGTATTGGAACTCTGAGGAAGAGTGAACGGAGAATTACAGAATGAATCAGTCAAAAGACCAAAAGACAAGGTTGCTATTACTCCAAATAACATCTGACATTCTGTAACTTAATTCTAAGTTTGGAGCCCAAAGACCCCCCAGAATCATCTAATGAAGCTGTGCTTAAGCTAAATTTCTGTTAAAGATGCTTTGGCGAAGGCATCTCTGCCCCTCATTTCTGAAATTAATATTAAAATCATAATAACAAATAATAATAGAAGAAGAATAGTCTACATTTACAAAGAAATTAGAAGGCAGAAAAATTCCAGACCACAATTGATGACAAGGGTTGAAAAATGCGAGGAAAAGGAAACTTGAGGGAGAAAGCCAGGAGTTGACAAATAACTCTGAGAAACAGGTTACCCAAAAGTATTTTTTACAGCCAGGAAGTCCTCAGCTGTCAAGAGCAGCAGAGTTTGGGAACATCCCAAACTTCATCTAGCTATCTGAAGTGGCAGAGAAGTTATGTAGCATACATTACAAATAACCAACCCCTCCAACAACAATAAACAGACATTTATGGCAAAGTAGAGGAGAAAAAGTGGGTCACCCAGAGCTCTCAAAACGTTATTGAAAAGGATATTTTCTAAGGCACACACATACACACACACACAGAATTGTAAAGTGGTAATGAATATTCAATGCCCCCCAGGCACTGAAGAAATAAATACAAATATTTCCTCAAATAATGTACACAGAAAAATTTCTAGTACATACTAGCACTTTCTCTCTGTTTCTCTCCTTCTGTCCCTTTTTTCACACACACATCCCATCACAAAGCACCCACAGAAACAAGACCCATGAGAAAAGATTATCAAAAACAACTGCAGAATCAGACCCACAAAGAAGGCAGATACCAATTTACCAAATGTGAGATACAGAATACAAAATACTTGTATTTAAAGAATAAAAAAGCAAATCTAAAATACTTATATAAAATAATCTGCTAAATATGAAAAGAAAGAAAATAGAACTGCAAGATATATCTAGAATCTTCAAAGTACACCTGTAAAATACAAAGGAAAAATATTTTGGAAATCAGCTTAAACTGCAGATCAGAAATAGCATCTTTCTTCACTTATAGAATGATTCTTATGAATTTATTTCTCTCATGGACTTTTCATAGCATATGAATAATAGTTCCCAGAAACAAATGGGAATGCAAAGATATTTTAGTGTTAGGAGTCTAGTAGTATTATTTAACATGTTATTAATGATTGGTGAAAAGAAGCCTCAATAACTGCTTTTTAAAAAGATTTAATAAGTTTTAATATGCATTTTTAATAAAAATAGTGAACTAGGAACTAGAATGGTCCTTGAACTTGATTAAAAATAGAAATCTAGATCACAGAAAGATGGCGGTGTGAATAGTTCAGTGGAAATCTCCTCCCAAAAACATATATATTTATGAAAATACAATAAATACAACTATTCCTAAAAGAGATACCAGTGCATGCATTACAATAGCCAGGATACATCTACATCTGTGAGAACTCAACATCACACGAAGGGGGTAAGATACAAGCCACGGCCAGGCAGGACACAAATGCTCCCTCACCCCAGAATCTGGTGGGAAGAAAGGAGTCAGAAAGGGGAGGGTGTGAAAGCCCAAGACTGCTAAACAACCAGCTCTAGAAATCCACACCCAGAGCACAGACACAAGGTGCACGGGGTGCTGGATATTAGAGAAACGGAAAAGCAAAACCTGTGGGCAGTTCCCCACAACCAGCGCTCCTGAGACAAAAGAAAAGCGAGTGCTTTCTGCAAGTCTTAAAGAGACAGGGACCCCACAGCTGGACGAAGTCATCCTGGCACACTTAGCCAGCAGCTGGGATTCCCAGGGAACTTTAGGTGCCCTAAACCCTTGGGTGGCAGCTCAGCTCTGAAGCCCCTCACAGCACTAAGCAGCCTGCCAGTCGTTCCTCCAACTGGCATGGACCCCGACACACCGGCCCAGTAGTAGGAGAGTGACAGCACGCACCAGGGGCAGTAGAGCTGTAGGGGACCAGGAGTGGCTTGTGTGCACCAGCGGCACCAGAGGGGACAGGGATCAGCTCGTGTAAGCCCACCACAGTAGTGACCAAACATCCCGGGAGCAGCCCACACACACTGACAGCAGTGGTGCCAGAGGAGCCTGGCAGAGGTCCGTGTGGGAGAGGCCCACTCACACCTGCAGTGGTGCCAGAGGGAGCAGCCGCACTCCCAGAAGCTGACCAAATCCCAGCCCAACGCACAGCTGCCTGGGCCAGACCCAAAGGCCACTGCTGGCACACAGCTGCCCTGCAGGGGCGCTGGTATTGCAGAGGAGAGCACCTGGCATGCCTGCCACTCCCCACAGGGCTCTGTGCTGCTCTGATGGAGACCCCGCCCACAGCAGCTTAGGGGATTAACCCAGTGGCTGCTCCAGGAGTGCGGGTAACTGACACAGGCAGTGGAGAAGGGCAAGACATCCAACAAGCAGGAAAAGACTTTCTTCTCCCAGCTGACACACCTGCAACCTGCTTACAGCCACTGCTATCACCATGAAAAGGCAAAAAAATTTAGTCCAGTCCAAAATAGTTCAGACAACACCTGAGAGAGGATCTGCAGAGACAGACCTAACCAGTCTCCCTGAAACAGAATTCAAAATAAAAATCATAAACATGCTGACAGAGCTGCAGAGAAATATGCAAGAGCTAAGGGATGATGTCTGGAGGGAGATTACAGAAGTGAAACAATCTCTGGAAGGATTTATAAGCAGGATGGATAAGATGCAAGAGGCCATTGATGGAATAGAAACCAGAGAACAAGAACACATAGAAGCTGACACAGAGAGAGATAAAAAGATCTCCAGGAATGAAACAATATTAAGAGAACTGTGTGACCAATACAAAAGGAACAATATCCACATTATAGGGGTACCATAGGAAGAAGAGAGAGAAAAAGGGATAGAAAGTGTCATTGAAGAAATAATTGCTGAGAACTTCCCCAAACTGGGGGAGGAAATAGTTGCTTAGACTACGGAAGCACACAGAACTCCAGAAAGAAGGGACCCAAAGAGGACAACACCAAGACACATAATAATTAAAATGACAAAGATCAAGGACAAGGACAGAGTATTAAAGGCAGCCAGAGAGAGAAAAAAGGTCACATACAATACCTACAAAGGAAAACCCATCATGCTGTCATCAGACTTCTCAATAGAAACCTTAGAGGCCAGAAGAGAATGGCATGATATATTTAAGGCAATGAAACAGAAGGGCCTTGAACCAAGGATACTGTACCCAGCATGATTATCATTTAAATATGAAGGAGGGATTAAACAATTCCCAGACACACAAAATTGAGGGTATTTGCCTCCCACAAACCACCTCTACAGGGTATCTAAGAGGGACTGCTCTAGATGGGAGCACTCCTAAAACGAGCAGAGAACAAAACACCCAACATATGAAGAATGGAGGAGGAGGAATAAGAAGAGAGAGAGATAATCATCAGACTGTGTTTATAATAGCTCAGTAAGTGAGTTAAGTTAGACAGTAAGGTAGTAAACAAGCTAACCTTGAACCTTTGGTAACCATGAATCTAAAGCCTGCAATGGCACTAAGTATATATCTTTCAATAATCACCCTAAATGTAAATGGATGGAATGCACCAATCAAAAGACACAGAGAAATAGAATGGATAAAAAAAGTAAGACACATCTATAAGCTGCTTAAAAGAGACTCACCTCAAACCCAAAGACATGCACATATTAAAAGTCAAGGGATGGAAAAAGATATTTCATGCAAACAACAGCGAGAAAAAAGCAGGTGTTGCAATACTAGTATCAGACAAAATAGAATTCAAAACAAAGAAAGTAACAAGAGATAAAGAAGGACATTTCATAATGATAAAGGGCTCAGTTCAACAAGACGATATAACCATTATAAACATACATGCACCCAATACAGGAGCACCAATATATGTAAAAAAAATACTAACAGAACTAAAGGAGGAAATACAATGCAATACATTCATTTTTGGAGACTTTAACACACCACTCACTCCAAAAGACAGACCCACCCAGACAGAAAATAAGTAAGGACACAGAGGCACTGAACAACACACTAGAACAGATGGACCTAATAGATATCTATAGAATTCTACACCCAAAACCAATAGGATACACATTCCTCTCGAGTGCACGTGGAACATTCTCCAGAATAGACCACATACTAGGCCACAAAAAGAGTCTCAGTAAATTCAAAAAGATTGAAATTCTACCAACCAACTTTTCACACCACAAAGGTATAAAACTAGAAATAAATTGTACGAAGAAAGCAAAAAGGCTCACAAACACATGGAGGCTTAACAAGATGCTCCCAAATAATCAATGGATCAACGACTAAATGAAAATGGAGATCCAACAATATATGGAAACAAATGACAACAACAACACAAAACCCCAACTTCTGTGGGACACAGCAAAAGCAGTCTTAAGAGGAAAGTATATAGCAATCCAGGCATATTTAAAGAAGGAAGAACAATCCCAAATAAATAGTCTAATGTCACAATTATCAAAATTGGAAAAAGAAGAACAAATGAGGCCTAAGGTCAGCAGATGGAGGGACATAATAAAGATCAGAGAAGAAATAAATAAAATTGAGAAGAATAAAACAATAGAAAAAAATCAATGAAACCAAGAGCCAGACTTCTTAAGAGAAAAAGAGAGTCAAAACACATCAACAGAATCAGAAACAAGAAAGGAAAAATCTCAATGGACCACACAGAAATACAAAGAATTATTAGAGAGTACTATGAAAACCTATATGCTAACAAGCTGGAAAACCTAGGAGAAATGGACAACTTCCTAGAAAAATAAAACCTTTCAAGACTGACCCAGAAAGAAACAAAATCTAAACAGAGCAATTACCAGCAATGAAATTGAATCAGTAATCAAAAAACTACCCAAGTACAAAACCCCCAGGCCAGATGGATTTACCTCAGAATTTTATCAGAAATACAGAGAGGACACAATACCCATTCTCCTTAAAGTTTTCCAAAAAATGGAAGACGAGGGAATACTCCCAAACTCATTCTATGAAGCCAACATCACCTAATACCAAAACCAGGCAAAGACCCCACCAAAAAAGAAAACTACAGACCAATATCCCTGATGAGCATAGATGCAAAAATACTCAACAAAATATTAGCAAACCGAATTCAAAAATACATCAAGAGGATCATACACCATGACCAAGTGGGATTCATCCCAGGGTGGGATGCAAGGATGGTACAACATTAGAAAATCCATCAACATCATCCACCACATCAACAAAAAGAAGGACAAAAACCACATGATCATCTCCATAGATGCTGAAAAAGCATTTGACAAAATTCAACAACCATTCATGGTAAAAACTCTCAACAAAATGGGTATAGAGGGCAAGTACCTCAACATAATAAAGGCCATATATGATAAACCTACAGCCAACATCATACTGAACAGTGAGAAGCTGAAAGCTTTTCCTCTGAGATCGGGAATGAGACAGGGACGCCCACTCTTTCCACTTTTATTCAACATAGTACTGGAGGTCCTAGCCATGGCAATTAGACAAAACAAAGAAATACAAGGAATCCAGATAGGTAAAGAAGAAGTCAAACTGTCACTATTTTCAGATGACATGATGTTGTACATAAAAATTCCTAAAGACTCCACTACAAAACTACCAGAACTAATATTGGAATACAGCAAAGTTGCAGGATACAAAATTAACACACAGAAATCTGTGGCTTTCCTATACACTAAAAATGAACCAATAAGATGAGAAATCAGGAAAACAATTCCATTCACTATAGCATCAGAAAGAATAAAATACCTAGGAATAAACATAACCAAGGAAGTGAAAGACCTGTACTCTGAAAACTACAAGACACTCTTGAGAGAAATTAAAGAGGACACTAACGAATGGAAACTCATCCCATGCTCCTGGCTAGGAAGAATTAATATTGTCAGAAATGGCCATCCTGCCCAAAGCAATATACAGATTCGATACAATCCCTATCAAATTAACAACAGCATTCTTCAATGAACTGGAACAAATAGTTCAAAAATTCATATGGAACCACCAAAGACCCCGAATAGCCAAAGCAATCCTGAGAAGGAAGAATAAAGTGGGGGGGATCTCACTCCCCAATTTCAAGCTCTACTGCATAGCCACAGTAGTCAAGACAATTTGGTACTGGCACAAGAACAGAGCCACAGACCAGTGGAACAGAGTAGAGACTCCAAACATTAACCCAAACATATATGGCCAATTAATATATGATAAAGGAGCCATGGACATACAATGGGGAAAGGACAATTGCTTCAGCAGATGGTGCTGGCAAAACTGGACAGCTACATGTAAGAGAACTATCACCATCTAACCCCATACACAAAAGTAAATTAAAAATAGATCAAAGACCTGAATGTAAGTCATGAAACCATAAAACTCTTAGAAAAAACATAGGCAAAAATCTCATGGACATAAACATGAGTGACTTCTTCATGAACATATCTCCCCAGGCAAGGGAAACAAAGGCAAAAATGAACAAGTGGGACTATATCAAGATGAAAAGCTTCTATACAGCAAAGGACACCATCAATAGAACAAAAAGATATCCTACAGTATGGGAGAATATATTCATAAATGACAGATCCGATAAAGGATTGACATTCAAAATATATAAAGAGCTCACATGCCTCAACAAACAAAAAGCAAATAATCCAATTAAAAAATGGGCAGAGGAGCTGAAAAGACAGTTCTCTAAAGAAGAAATTCAGATGGCCAACAGGCACATGAAAAGATGCTCCACATCGCTAATCATCAGAGAAATGCAAATTAAAACCACAATGAGATATCACCTCACACCAGTAAGGATCGCCATCATCGAAAAGACAAGCAAAAACAAATGTTGGCAAGGTTGTGAAGAAAGGGGTACCCTCCTACACTGCTGGTGGGAATGTAAATTAGTTCAACCATTGTGGAAAGCAGTATGGAGGTTCCTCAAAATGCTCGAAATAGAAATACCATTTGACCCAGGAATTCCACTTCTAGGAATTTACCCTAAGAATGCAGCAGACCAGTTTGAAAAAGACAGATGCACCCCTATGTTTATCACAGCACTATTTACAATAGCCAAGATATGGAAGCAACCTAAATGTCCATTAGTAAATGAATGTATAAAGAAGATGTGGTACATACACACAATGGAATATTACTCAGCCATAAGAAAAAAACAGATCCTACCATTCACAACAACATGGATGGAGCTAGAGGGTATTATGTTCAGTGAAATAAGCCAGGCAGAGAAAGACAAGTACCAAATGATTTCACTCATATGTGGAGTATAAGAACAAAGGAAAACTGTAGGAACAAAACAGCAGCAGAATCACAGAACCCAAGAATGGACTAACAGTTACCAAAGGGAAAGGGACGGGGGAGAATGGCTGGGAAGGGAGGGATAAGGGCAGGGAAAAAGAAAGAGGGTATTATGATTAGCATGTATAGTTTTGGGGGGAATGGGGAGGGCTGTACAACACAGAGAAGACAAGTAGTGATATTACAGCATCTTCCTATGCTGATGGACAGTGACTGTGAAGGGGTATGTGGGAGGCACTTGGTGAAGCGGGGAGCCTAGTAAACATAATGACCTTCATGTAATTGTAGATTAATGACACTAAAATAAAATATATATATATATATATATATATATATATATATATATATATATATATATATATATATATATATATGTCTAAATCATGGAGCCAGCTCAATACATAACAGTGAACCACTAGGGGCCTTCTCATTAAAATTAGGAACAATGATAGCAGAGGTGTCTGCTTTTCCCATGCTTGTTAAATGTTTTTCTGTTATTGTTTTAGGAACCTATTATTGAAATTCACCTCCAAAGGCCTTGAAGCTCAGCATATATTTACTAATTATTTGTGCTCTATCTTGGCAGAAAATTTGTTCTGTTAAATGTTATCTGCTAGGTACACCAAGAAGCTTGTAAACCTTCCTCAGAAGGATTAATTTCACAGTATGAAAGAAATGTAAAAGATTTCTCTTATGAGAAATCTTAGTCTAAGAATTGTGCCATCCTGGATTGAATGTTGAAACTAAGAGAGAGAGAGAAGGGAGAAAGAGACAGACTTGTCTATTCAACCTAATGTAAACATCTGATTTTACTACAGACACAAACAAGTTAGCCAGCCACAGTTTCATGGATCTTATAGGAGAGTGCATACTCCTGGGTCAGAGATGAAGAACAGTGTTTTACTCACAGCAATTGCAGTGGCCAAAGAATTTCATATTTTTGAGCCATTTTCCTGAATCCCTTTTCCCACAAAGAGAGCCAGAGGACATCTGTGCATTCAATGCATCACATGATACAAGAGGAACCCTGACTTAGAGAACCTAAATCTTTTATAATGGATGAAGACTTGCCCCTTAATATAGGAGATGTCACCTTGATGACATTGGGCAGTAAATATGTCTGCACTGTGCTCTGGAGGGAGACACCATGTCTTCCAAAGCTGTTCGCTATACAAGCAACCTTGAAATAACCTTGAAAAGACACTTCAGAAAAAGGGCATTGTTGTCTTTGCTTATGACACATAGAAACACAAGAGGCTCATGGAGAATTGCCTCCCCATGATAATCATTTCCCCATTGTAATTATATAGTTTAATCTATTATCAGTCTCCCTTATTGCATGAGGCGATGGACCATTTTCATTTTGTCCACTACCATATGCATGATGTGTGACTGTTAGTGATAAGTGGATAAACTTTACGGTGAATCAACAAAGTTTTCAACAAAAATACTGATAATTTTAGTTATGCTAATTTAGTTAATAACATTTCCAAATATATGTGTGTGTGTGTTTGTGTGTGTGCATGTGGGTGTGTGTTCTTAAAGTACTACATATCTCTGTACATTTGATTCAAACCTGTTAAATGAGTAGTACAAAATTAATTTGGTTATAATATACATAAAATCAAGAACCAGTTACACCTAAAGGCATGAGTCTAGTAAATGCAAAGATAATTTTCATAGTCTAATATCAAACATAAAAACCTATCTGTTATATCTGGTTCTGTGTGACCTTTATAAAATAAAGCTAGAGCAATTCTTAATTACACACTGTGTACATCTAGAAATGCTGCCAAGTTGCCATTGATACTTGCCCTTAACAATGGCAATTATATAACATTCATTCTTCGACCTACTTGCCAGAGACAAAATGAATCAATAGCATTACTCTTTCTTGTCATTTCCAGCCATAGTCTAGAATCCTCTAAACATTGTGTCGCAGTTAGCTATCACTATTGGTAGAACATAAGGTGAAAATTAAATATACTTGCTATCTTGGTTAAAGAGTCTCTTGGATCTCATACTAAATGAAGTTCTAGAATTTTTCCAGTACAAATGTCACTCCCAAAGTAGATGAGTCCATATTATTCACAATATTACTTCACCAGTTACTAGTAAAATATGCAAAATTTGTTGAACTTTTGTCATGTACCAGGATAGTCTAAATATTAATACCCAAACAATGTTATAAATGGGTACTTTATTATTCCCATTTCACATATGAAGAAACAGAGACACAATGACATTAATTTGTCTGTCAAAGACCAGCCAGCTAGAAATGAATGAAATAAAATTCTGACACTTAAGTCCAATTCTAGAGTACTCTTAACCATTATAAAATATAAAAAATAGTGAAATGCTTCTAGAATTGGTTTCAGATGAACTACATTGTTAGTTACACATTTTTCATATAAATATTTCATCTGGCAACCCTTCTCCACAGTGACATTTTACAAAGTCAAATATTAATATCAGGGAGGCAGCAGGAGACTCCAGGAGCCTCTGTTCCATTAATTCACTCATTGGGTTGCTGACCAGATGGGGGTTAGGGTAATCAACTGTCCTAGTCAGCCTGTAACTAAAGGGTGTCCAGGACATAGTATTTTCAATGGTAAAACTTGGATAGTATAGAACAAAAAAGAACAGTTGGCCACCTTAGTGGAACTCAACACTTCAATGTGCAGTCAGGAAGTGAGAGGTTACAAGTGGATCACTGTAGTCACCGTTCACCAGGATTCATCTCATTTTCCAGGAATCATTTTGTTTGTCTTTCCTAGGTCACCACTGATTCTTCCAGGATGTAGATCCCTGGTTATCTGTGTTTTTCAAAACTGTGCATCTCAAACTTCAATGTATATCAGAATCATCATTAAAGCAGAGACTCTAGGGACCTATCCTCCAGAGATTCTGAATTAGTAGATGTGAGGTGGGACCCAAGACTCTGCATTTCTAACATGTTCTGGTGATGCTGATGATTCAGTGAACTATAATTTCTGGAGTATTTATTGATAATCATCCAAGCCAATAAACTAACAAGAAGGGAAAAGTACAGGATCATATTTATCAGTGCAGCTCTGTCAACCATTGTGACTTGTGCCATGATTCATCCCTGGTGAAATTATTTATTACATTTGGAAACTGTTAACTTCTGCCCAGATCTTTATACCCATTAGAATTATACCCACTAGGGCACCTAAAATCTTGGTTTCTTATCTCTGAAAGAAAAACAACTCTCAATAATACATGCTAAGAACAGTGAGTGACTCTTGCATCAGTGATAAACATGCATTAGGCCTTTTCTATCCCAGTCCTCATCTCATAGCAATGAGTGAGTGTAAGAAACCCATTTTGCTTTTCTCATCTAACTGAAACAAGATTGAAACTCATGACTTAGAGTTAAGTCAATGCTGCCTTGCTATTTTACAAAATTCTATTTATGCTGAGGACTGCTCACTAAGAGCAGCTACTGTCACAGCTTTAATGATTAATAATATAGAATATTACCTACGTTCCCCCACAGTATCAGACTGACTTTAACAGTGCAACTGATTCTCAGTTGTTTTTTGTAAAACCGTGCATGCAACTAAAAATTGCTTAAAGGGATAGCTGGCAGCTATATGATAAGATGGTCACTTTTTTACCAGACACCTTGAGCTTCCTATCAACAGTGCAGCACTTCATTTTCTTGGAAACCAAGTGGCTTATATGTGGAAGACACAGACTGTCCTAGAATGAATCTAACAACTGCTGTTCACAATAGTGTAAATACAAACATTTCACAATATTTGCCATAATATTCTGATTTTTACATTTAACTTGGAAGAAAATCTTTTTATGCTCAGCAGTTGACAAATTCTCATCTCCCCATGGTTCCCTTGCTCTGCATAATACCTCCAACCAGTTGGGGTCCACCTTCAGTGCCACTGGGTACAATTACTAAGTGCCCATCTCATCAACAGCAGAGAATCTTTCTCTTGTCTAAAATTCCATAGCACTTAATACTTTCTGAGTGATAATAACAAACAAGCAAAAACAAATAATAATGATAGCTAAATAATGATCAAATCTCTAACCTATGCCAAGTTACTATTTGAAGGGACAATGTATCATTGCTTTTTACATAATTCCTTGGAAAGAATTGAGACATATGACTATTTAGAATGAAATCATTAGAAAATGCAAGATGATCAATGGATAAATATAAGAATATAAATTAACATACAAAAATCAATGGCTTTCATATGCACAAATAAAAACTGGTTAGTAGATAATGGCATAGAAGACCTCTTTTATAATACCAACCAATTATATTAAAATACCTAGCCATAAGTGAGCAGAAATGTGCAAAATTTATGTGAGAAAAGTGAAAATATATACCTTATTCTGTAATAGGAAAGTTCAACATCATACAGATAACAAATAAATTTATAAAATTAACATAATATAAATAGTAATGACACTTTTGTGGGGGAGAAGACAAAACGAAAATAAAGTTGATACTGAAAAATAAAAATAACCAGAAATATGCTAAAATTAACATCTAATACAATTTGGGGGATTAGATATGATATTAAAGCACCTTATAAGTTCTATATGATCAAAATATAGTAGAAAGATGAAGAGAAAGACAAAAGGAACAGAATAGAACATTCTGAAATAGATGCCAGTACATATGAAATTGAAACTAAGAAAAACATTTTGATCCAAATCAGTAGGGGAAAGATGAACTTTCTAAAATAAAAATGGCATTGAGACAAAAAGACAAAGTTCAATTCATGTGCCATTGCATAACCCTCAATGAATTCCAAGTGATACAAAGATATGACCATAAAATAGGAATTTTTTACAACCTGACAAGGAAAAATAACTATGACAAAAGGCAGAAGTAATATAAATATAAATTTAAGTTTAAAAATTATATTTAAAAATTGAGGAGGAATGAGATTAAAGATGGCGGCATGAAAGGAGAGACAGAGGCTTCCTCCTAAAACTGGATACAATTAGAAAATTTAATTGGCACAACTAATCCTGAGAGAGCAACAGGAAAGAGGATGGCATCAGACTGCACACACCTGGAGAAAAGAGCAGACCTCAGTGAACCAGGTAACATACCAGAGCTGTGGTTCTGTGGGACCCAAGCCCCTCCCCTGCCCCAACTCATTGGCAGGAGGAAGACAAACAGAGCAGGGAGGGAGTGTAAGGCTTGGGACTGCTGAATACCTAGCTCTGGAGATCTGCGCTGGGAGCACAAACCTACATTTCATGGTGCTTTCATGAGACTCGCATGACTACCGGGTTGGAAAGTTAATACAGACAGAGTTCCTGGGGAGACTGGGATTCCAGTCACTTGTGGAAAGCAGGGATCCATATCCGGCTGCACTGGGACAAAAACTTATACCTGTGTGCCCGGCCCACTGGCTCAGGCAGTGGAGACAGGCACAGCAGCCAGGAGGCAGACAGCTCTTTCCTGCCCCCAGGCACCAGTACCGCTCCCCTGCAACCCCCAACATTGCTTGAGGGGCTGAGAAGCTCCAGAATAGAGCTTCTGGACATTAGAGGGTGCCACAAACAAACATGAAACGCCAAAGGAACCTTGTACAGAGTAAAATTCCTAATACAACTTCTGAGAAAGATTTAAATGATATGGACCTCGTGACTCTTCCTGAAAGGAAGTTCAAAATAAAAATCATCAACATTCTAATGGAGGTACGGAAAGACATCCAAGAACTCAGGAATGAATTCAGGTCGGAGATCCAATCGTTGAAGAGCACGATGGAGGGTTTTAAAAGCAGGTTGGATATGGGGGAGGAGAGAATAAATGAAATAGAAACTAGAGAAGAGGAATACAAAGAAGCTGAGGCACAGAGAGAAAAAAGGATCTCTAAAAATTAAAGAATATTGAGAGAACTGTGTGACCAAGTCAAGCAGAACAATATTGGCATTATAGGGATACCAGAAGAGGAGAGAGAGAAAGGGATAGAAAGTGTCTTTGAGGAGGTAGTTGCTGAAAACTTCGCCAATCTGGGGAAGGAGATGGTGTCTCAGGCCATGGAGATCCACAGATCTCCCAACACAAGGGACCCAAGGAAGACAACACCAAGACATGTAGTAATTAAAATGGGAAAGATCAAGGATAAGGACAGACTGTTAAAAGCAGCGAGAGGCAGAAATAAGATCACATACAAAGGAAAGCCCATCAGGCTAACATCAGACTTCTCAGCAGAAACCTTATAGGCCAGAAGGGAGTGGCATGATGTATTTAATGCCATGAAGAAGAAGGGCCTGGAACCAAGATTACTTTATCTGGCAAGATTATCATTTAAATTTGAAGGAGTGATTAAACAATTTCCAGATAAGCAAAATATGAGAGAGTTTACCTCCCACAAACCATCTCTGCAGTCTATTTTGGAGGGACTGCTATACATGGAAGTGTTCCTAAGATTGGAGAGCTGTCACCAGAGGTAGTAAAACCATGGAAGGGAGGGTGGAGCAGCTGATTGTGAGGCAAATGCAAAATTAAATTGACTATCCCCAAGTCAATCAAGGGATAGACAAAAAGTACAGAATTTGATACCTAATATATAAAGATTAAGGAGGAAGAAAAAGGAGGAGAAATAGAAAAGAACCTTTAGAATGTGTTTGTAACAGCATACTAAGTGAGTTAAGTTAGACTCTTAGATAGTAAGGAAAGTAACCTGGAACCTTTCGTAACCATGAATCTAAAGCCTGAAATGGCAATAAGTACATACCTATCAATAATCACCCTAAATGTAAATGGATTGAATGCACCAATCAAAAGACATAGAGTCACTGAATGAATAAAAAAAACAAGACCCATCTATATGTTGCTTACAAGAGACTCACCTGAAACCCAAAGATATGCACAGACTAAAAGTCAAGGGATGGAAAAAGATATTTCATGCAAACAATAGGGAGAAAAAAGCAGGTGTTGCAGTACTAGTATCAGACAAAATAAACTTCAAAACAAAGAAAGTAACAAGAGATAAAGAAGGACATTATATAATGATAAAGGGCTCAGTCCAACAAGAGGATATAACCATTATAAATATATATGCACCCAACATAGGAGCACCAGAATATGTGAAACAAATACTAACAGAACTAAAGGAGGAAATAGAATGCAATGCATTCATTTTAGGAGACTTCAACACACCATTCACTCCAAAGGACAGATCCACCAGACAGAAAATAAGTAAGGACACAGAGGCACTGAACAACACACTAGAACAGACGGACCTAATAGACATCTATAGAACTCTACACCCAAAAGCAACAGGATACATATTCCTCTCGAGTGCACATGGAACATTCTCCAGAATAGACCACATACTAGGCCACAAAAAGAGTCTCAGTAAATTCATAAAGATTAAAATCCTACCAAGCAACTTTTCACACCACAAAAGGTTTAAAACTAGAAACAAATTGTACAAAAAAAGCAAAAAGGCTCACAAACACATGGAGGCTTAACAACCTGCTCCTAAATAATCAATGGATGAACAACCAAATGAAAATGGAGATCCACCAATATATGGAAACAAATGACAACAACAATACAAAGCCCCAACTTCTGTGGGATGCAGCAAAAGCAGTCTTAAGATGAAAGTATATAGCAATCCAGGCATATTTAAGGAAGGAAGAACAATCCCAAATGAATAGTCTAATGTCACAATTATTGAAATTGGAAAAAGAAGAACAAATGAGGCCTAAGGTCAGCAGATGGAGGGACATAATAAAGATCAGAGAAGAAATAAATAAAATTGAGAAGACTAAAACAATAGAAAAAAATCAATGAAACCAAGAGCTGTTTCTTAGAGAAAATAAACAGAATAGATAAGCCTCTAGCCAGACTTCTTAAGAGAAAAAGAGAGTCAAAACACATCAACAGAATCAGAAACAAGAAAGGAAAAATCTCAATGGACCACACAGAAATACAAAGAATTATTAGAGAGTACTATGAAAACCTATATGCTAACAAGCTGGAAAACCTAGGAGAAATGGACAACTTCCTAGAAAAATAAAACCTTTCAAGACTGACCCAGAAAGAAACAAAATCTAAACAGAACAATTACCAGCAATGAAATTGAATCAGTAATCAAAAAACTACCCAAGTACAAAACCCCCAGGCCAGATGGATTTACCTCAGAATTTTATCAGAAATACAGAGAGGAGGACACAATACCCATTCTCCTTAAAGTTTTCCAAAAAATGGAAGACGAGGGAATACTCCCAAACTCATTCTATGAAGCCAACATCACCTAATACCAAAACCTGGCAAAGACCCCACCAAAAAAGAAAACTACAGACCAATATCCCTGATGAGCATAGATGCAAAAATACTCAACAAAATATTAGCAAACCGAATTCAAAAATACATCAAAAGGATCATACACCATGACCAAGTGGGATTCATCCTAGGGATGCATGGATAGTACAACATTCGAAAATCCATCAACATCATCCACCACATCAACAAAAAGAAGGACAAAAACCACATGATCATCTCCATAGATGCTGAAAAAACATTTGACAAAATTCAACAACCATTCATGATAAAAACTCTCAACAAAATGGGTAGACGGCAAGTATCTCAACATAATAAAGGCCATATATGATAAATCCACAGCTAACATCACACTAAACAGTGAGAGGATGAAAGCTTTTCCTCTGAGATTGGGAACAAGACAGGGATGCCCACTCTCTCCACTTCTATTCAACATAGTACTGGAGGTCCTAGCCATGGCAATTAGACAAAACAAAGAAATACAAGGAATCCAGATAGGTAAAGAAGAAGTCAAACTGTCACTATTTTCAGATGACATGATGTTGTACATAAAAATTCCTAAAGACTCCACTACAAAACTACCAGAACTAATATCGGAATACAGCAAAGTTGCAGGATACAAAATTAACACACAGAAATCTGTGGCTTTCCTATACACTAAAAATGAACCAATAAGATGAGAAATCAGGAAAACAATTCCATTCACAATAGCATCAGAAAGAATAAAATACCTAGGAATAAACATAACCAAGGAAGTGAAAGACCTATACTCTGAAAACTACAAGACACTCTTGAGAGAAATTAAAGAGGACACTTACAAATGGAAACTCATCCCATGCTCCTGGCTAGGAAGAATTAATATTGTCAGAAATGGCCATCCTGCCCAAAGCAATATACAGATTCGATACAATCCCTATCAAATTAACAACAGCATTCTTCAATGAACTGGAACAAATAGTTCAAAAATTCATATGGAACCACCAAAGATCCCGAATAGCCAAAGCAATCCTGAGAAAGAAGAATAAAGTGGGGGGAGGATCTCACTCCCCAACTTCATGCTCTACTACAAAGCCATAGTAATCAAGACAATTTGGTACTGGCACAAGAATAGAGCCATGGACCAGTGGAACAGATTAGAGACTGCAGACATTAACCCAAACATATATGGTCAATTAATATTTGATAAAGGGGCCATGGACACACAATGGGGAAATGACAGTCTCTTCAACAGATGGTGCTGGAAAAACTGGACAGCTACATGTAAGAGAATGAAACTGGATCACTGTCTAACCCCATACACAAAAGTAAATTAGAAATGGATCAAAGACCTGAATGTAAGTCATGAAACCATAAGACTCTTAGAAAAAACATGGGCAAAAATCTCTTTGACATAAACATCAGTGACTTCTTCATGAACATATCCCCCCAGGCAAGGAAAACAAAAGCAAAAATGAACAAATGGTACTATATCAAGATGAAAAGCTTCTGTACAGTAAAGGACAGCATCAAAAGAACAAAAAGGTACCCTACAGTATGTGAGAATATATTTGTAAATGACAGATCCAATAAAGGGTTGACATCCAAAATATATAAAGAGCTCACGCACCTCAACAAAGAAAAAGCAAATAATCCAATTAAAAAATGGGCAGAGGAGATGAACAGACAGTTCTCCAAAGAAGAAATTCAGATGGCCAACAGACACATGAAAAGATTCTCCACATCACTAGTTATCAGAGAAATGCAAATTAATACCACAATGAGATATCGCCTCACACCAGTAAGGATGGCTACCATCCAAAAGACAAACAACAACAAATGTTGGTGAGGTTGTGAAGAAAGGGGAACCCTCCTACACTGCTGGTGGGAATATAAATTAGTTCAACCATTGTGGAAAGCAGTATGGAGGTTCCTCAAAATGCTCGAAATAGAAATACCATTTGACCCAGGAATTCCACTTCTAGGAATTTACCCTAAGAATGCAGCAGACCAGTTTGAAAAAGACAGATGCACCCCTATTTTTATTGCAGCACTATTTACAATAGCCAAGAAATGGAAGCAACCTAAGTGTCCATCAGTAGATGAATGAATAAAGAAGATGTGGTACATATACACAATGGAATATTATTCAACCATAAGAAGAAAACAGATCTTACCATTCACAACAACATGGATGGAGCTAGAGGGTATTATGCTTAGTGAAATAAGCCAAGCGGAGAAAGAGAAATGCCAAATGATTTCACTCATATGTGGAGTGTATAAGAACAAAGGAAAACTGTAGGAACAAAACAGCAGCAGAATCACAGAACTCAAGAATGGACTAACAGTTACCAAAGGGAAAGAGACTGGGGAGAATGGGAGGCAAGGGAGGGATAAGGGTGGGGAAAAAGAAAGGGGACATTATGATTAGAATGTATAATATGGTGGGGGATGAAGGGAAGGGCTGTGCAACACAGAGAAGACAAGTAGCGATTCTACAACATCTTACTATGCTGATGGAAAGTGACTGTAATAGGGTTTTAAGGGGGTCCTTGGGGTAGGGGAGAGCCTATTAAACATAATGTTCTTCATCTAAGAAGAAAAAAAAAGTGAGGAGATAAAAACTACCCACTACATAAAAATATAATTCTGTCTCACTGGGGAATCCAGACATAAGCTTTTGAAACAAAAAACATCATTGTGGCATATTGAATTAAATAAATCATTTAAAAATCAAAGCAAAAAAAATTGAGGAAGATTGATTCAAGATGGCATCATGAGAGGTGAGACAGAGAACTCCTCCCAAAACCACATATGGCATGAAAATATAGTTAATACAACTAATCCTAAAATGACAACAGGAAAGAAGGCTGCTCCAGATTACATAGACCTGGAGAACAGAGCAGAACTCACAAAACAGGGTAATGTACCAAAGCCTTGAACCAGTGGAACCCAAGCCCTTCTCCCACCCCCGCTCACTGGCAGGAGGAAGAGAAACACAGCAGGTAGAGTGTGGAAGCCTAAGAATGCTGAACACCCAGCCCTGCAGATCTACTTTGGAGCCCAGACCTACATTGTATGCTGGTCTGGAGATTAGTGGGGTTGGAAAGCTAAGACAGGTGGAATACTTGAGAGACTGAGATACCAGTCATTGGTGGAGGATAGGGATCGACATCCGGCTGCTCTGGGACAAAGGAAAAGTGGATGATCTGAGAGGCTTCCTAGCAGCGAGAGGGCTGCTGAAGGGGCAGGGATTGCACAGAGCTTGCTGCACTGGAGAAGAGATAGGTGGACAAGTTTGTGTGGGTGCGCTCTACCCAGCAGGTTGGGAACTTTGAGGAGCATCAGGTGTTCCATCCACCTGCCTGGCTAGTCAGCTCCGAGGCCCCCCACTGTGATACACAGCATGCTGTGCCTTCTTGCTGGCCGGCCGGCACGGGATTGCAAACAAGCAAGCCCTGGCATCAGGACAGCCAGAGAAGGGCCCTGCCTATGGCAGCTACAGACAAAACGCACAGAGGCTTATACCTGTGCACTCAGCTCACTAGTTCTAAGAATGGACACAGGCACTGCATCCAGAAAGCAGCAAACAGGCTCAGTAAATTCAAAAAGATTGAAATTGTACCAACCAGTTTCTCAGATCACAAAGGTATGACACCAGAAATAAATTATGCACTGAAAATGAAAAAGCCCACAAACACATGGAGGCTTAAAACATGCTCCTAAATAATCAATGGCTCAATGACCAAATAAAAACAGAGATCAAGCAATATATGGAGAGAAATGACAACAATAATTCAATACCATGAAATCTGCAGGATGCAGCTAAAGCCATGCTAAGAGGGAAATATATTGCAATACAGGCCTACCTCAGGAAAGAATAATCCCAAATGAACAGTCTTAACGCTCAATTAACAAAACTAGAAAAAGAAGAACAAATGAGGCCCAAAGTCAGTAGAAGGAGGGACATAATAAAGATTAGAGCAGAAATAAATAAAATCAAGAATAAAACAATAGAAAGAATTAAAGAAAGCAAGAGCTGATTCTTCAAGAAAATAAGCAAAATAGATAAACCCCTAGGCAGACTTATCAAGGGAAAAAGGAGTCTACCACATAAACAGAATCAGAAGTGAGAAAGGAAAAATCACTACAGACACCACAGAAATAAAAAGAATTATGAGAGAATACTATGAAAAATTATATGGTAACTAACTGGATAACCTAGACTAAATGGACAACTTTCTAGAAAAATATAACCTTCCAAGGCTGATCCAGGAAGAAACAGAAAATCTGAATAGCCCAATTACCAACAATGAAATTGAATTGGTAATCAAAAAACTACCTAAGAACAAAACGCCTGGACCAGATGGTTTCACTGCTGAATTTTATCAAACATTTAGTGAAGACCTAATATCCATCTACCTTAAAGTTTTCCAAAAAGTAGAAAAGGGGAGAATACTCCCAAACTCATTCTAGGAGGCCAACATCACTCTAATACCAAAACCAGGCAAAGATGCTACAAAAAATGACAATTGCAGACCAATATCCCTGATGAACATACATGCAAAAATACTCAACAAAATATTAGCAAACCAAATTCAAAAATACATCAAAAAGATCATCCATCATGATCAAGTAGGATTTATTTCAGGGATGCAAGGATGGTACAACATTTAAAAATCCATCAACATCACCCACCACATCAATAAAAAGAAGGACAAAAACTACATGATCATCTCCATAGATGCTGAAAAAGCATTCAATGAAATTCAACATCCATTCATGATAAAAACTCTCAACAAAATGGGTATAGAGGGCAAGCACCTCAACATAATAAAAGCCATATATGACAAACTCACAGCCAATATTATACTTAACAGTGAGAAGCTGAAAGCTTTTCCTTTAAGATCAGGAACAAGACAAGAATGCCCACTCTCCCCACTTTTATTCAACATAGTTCTGGAGGTCCTAGCCATGGCAATCAAACAACACAAAGAAATAAAAGGCATCCAGATTGGAAAGAAAGAAGTTAAACTGTCTCTGTTTACAGATGACATGATATTGTACATAAAACCCCTAAAGAACCCACCCCAAAACTCCTAGATCTAATCTCTGAATTCAGCAAATTTGCAGGATACAAAATTAATACACAGAAATCTGTTGCATTCCTGTACACTAATTAGCAGAAAGAGAAATCAGGAAAACAGTTCCATTCACCATTGCACCAAAAAGAATAAAATACCCAGGAATAAACCTAACCAAGAAAGTGAAAAACCTATACTCTGAAAACTACAAGGCACTCATGAGAGAAATTAAAGAAGATGCTAATAAGTGGAAACACACCCTGGGCTCATGGACAGGAAGAACTAGTATTCTCAAAATGGCCATCCTGCCTAAGGCAATCAACATATTCAGTGCAATCCCTATCAAAATACCAACAGTGTTCCTCAATGAACTAGAGCAAATAGTTCTAAAATTCACATGGAATGACAAAAGACCCCGAATAGCCAAATCAATCCTGGGAAGGAAGAAAAGAGCAGGTGGGATTATGCTCCCTGACTTCAAGCTCTACTACAAAG
This sequence comes from Manis javanica, assembly GCF_040802235.1. Lineage (NCBI taxonomy): Eukaryota > Metazoa > Chordata > Mammalia > Pholidota > Manidae > Manis > Manis javanica. The sequence goes on along the minus strand of NC_133160.1, from coordinate 36,575,448 downwards.
CCACAGTAATCAAGACAATTTGGTACTGGCACAGTAACAGACCCATAGACCAATGGAACAGAACAGAGAGCCCAGATATAAACCCAAGCATATATGGTCAATTAATATACAATAAAGGAGCCATGGATATACAAGGGGAAATGACAGCCTGTTCAACAGCTGGTGTTGGCAAAACTGGACAGCTACATGCAAGAGAATGAAACTGGATTATTGTCTAACCCCGTACACAAAAGTAAACTCAAAATGGATCAAAGACTTGAATGTAAGTCATGAAACCATAAAACTCTTAGAAGAAATCATAGGCAAAAATCTCTTTAATATAAACATGAGCAACTTTTTCCTGAACACATTTGCCTCGGGCAAGAGAAACAAAATAAAAAATGAATAAATGGGACTACATCATGCTAAAAAGCTTCTGTACAGCAAAGGACACTATCAGCAGAACAAAAAGGCATCCTACAGTATGGGAGAATATATTTGTAAATGACATCTCCGACAAGGGGTTAACATTCAAAATATATGAAGAACTTACATGCCTCAACAACCAAAAAAACAAATAGCCCTGTTAAAAAATGGGCAGAGGATATGAACAGACACTTCTCCAAGAAGAATTCAGATGGCGAACAGGCATATGAAAAGATGCTCCACATTGCTAATTATCAGGGAAATGCAAATTAAAACCACAATGAGATATCACCTCATGCCAGTTAGTATGGCCAACATGGAAAAGAATAGGAACAACAAATGCTGGCAAGGATGCATAGAAAGGGGAACCCTCCTACACTGCTGGTGAGAATGTAAACTAGTTCAACTATTGTGAAAAGCAGTATGGAGGTTCCTCAAAAAACTAAAAATAGAAATACCATTTAACCCAGAATTCCACTCCTAGGAATTTACCCTAAGAATGCAGTTTACCAGTCTCAAAAAGACATATGCACCCCTATGTTTATTGCAGCACTGTTAACAATAGCCAAGATATGGAAGCAACCTACATGTCCATCAGTAGATGAATGGATAAAGAAGCTGTGGTACATATGCACAATGGAGTATTATTCAGCCATAAGAAGAAAACAAATCCTACCATTTGCAACAACATGGATGGAGCTAGAGTGTATTATCCTCAGTGAAATAAGCCAGGTGAAGAAAAGACAAGTACCAAATGATTTCACTTATCTATGGAGCATAAGAACAAAGCAAAAACTTAAGGAACAAACAGCAGCAGACTTACAGAACCCAAGAATGGATTAATAGTTTCCAAAGGGAAGGAGACTGTCGAAGGTAGGTGGGAAGGGAGGGAGAAGGCAAATAAGGGGCATTACGATTAGCACATACAATGTTGCAGGGGGCACAGGGAAGGTAGTATAGCATAGAGAAGACAAGTAATGACACTATAGCATCTTACTACACTGATGGACAGTGACTGTAATGGGGTATGTGGTGGGAACTTGATAATGGGGGGAATCTAGTAACCACAATGTTGCTCATGATATTGTATATTAATAACAAAATAAAAACATATTGACTCTAATATAAGAAAAAAACTACCTTCTGAAAATTAAAATGAAAATGACAAGCTGGGAAAAAAATGGAGTTTATACTGTGACAAAGAACATAACTTCAACCTACAAAATCACTGTCTGCAGAAAAGGCCTAGAAGAGAAAACAAACCAGCAACATGCCCACATAGTGCCCAGACAGGGTTTCTGAATCTCATTCACTACTGAGAGAAACTGGGGCTCAATAGAGGAATGGCTGATTCTAGGATTAGGGCAAGAAACACACAAAATAATGCTGGATCATAATGTCACAGAAAAAGAGATTAGAGACTGTGGCATATCAAAAGGATATAGATGTCAGTAAGCCAATGACCAAAAATAAAGTGAACAAAATGAATACTGAATGCAATTTATTGAAACATACTGAAAAAAATACTTGGATATATTTAGTTATAAAATACTCAAAAAAGAGAAAGAGAAAGCCATCTTCAAGTTGACATTCCTCTCCACATCCCCTTCCCCCTCCACAAAAGTAAGCAACTTATTATGTACTATTGTAGGTCATCAGGTCACTAATTCTTTACTCAGAAAATTGCAATTTGAAAAGCATTTGCCATGGTTTTCCTATTTAAGCTGCATGCATGGTAACCAAACATTCCTAGTTGATAAGGAAGTCATATTTATATGAGAATCCCAGCTGTTGAAATATGAAATGAGAACAATTGCCATGTTCAGTCCCTATTGAAATAGTTGTTCAGGGATGATTATCACTGTTGGATGAAAGGTTGCTACAAATGTTTACAATGGAGGGACCTGGTCATTAATCACCTGAACCTAATGAGAATGATCCCACTTAGCATCACTGAATGCAGGTCAACTGAGAAGCATGCCTTCTGATGTACTTCATGGCACCAGCAAAGGAGGATATTTTGGGGGGAAAAATCTAAATCTAATCAAATATCTAGAGCTAATACACAGAAAATACAGGAGAAAGAGAAACAAGTTAGATATCCCATAAGGAAGCCGACAATTCCAGAATGTAGTTACTCTAAGCGCAATAGCTCAGTGCCTCAAACCAATGGTATAAAAATATTCAAAATGAAATGGAAGGATTGAAAGAGTAACAATCAAACATAATACCATGTGGGCCTTGCTTGGATCCTGATTGGATCACACAGACTACAAAATAAAATTTTTGAGACTATGAGAACAACGTGACTATGACTTAGGCTTTAGATAATACTAAGAAATCACTGGTAATTTTGTTACATTTAGTAATGGCACAGTGGTAATGTTTAAAAAAAGAAAGTCCATAAGTTTTAAAGAAACACGGATGTCTTGCCAATGGAATTCAGCCCCAGGCAAGTTCACTGTGGATTTAGTGAGACCAAGAAATGACAGCAGAACATTCTTGGGGTAAAAGTGTTTATACCCAGCTTTATTCTCCCAATGATAGGTTGAGCAGTAGGGTCACATCTGCCTCCAGCAGGAACATAATCCACCTCCATCTCTACCTCTGCCCAGAGTGCTGGGAAGACCTCTTTATATGGTGACTCAGTCAATAATAGCTTATTGCCTACAGGTGTGGAAGCAGTTGCCTAGCAGCAGACAGTTACATAATCAAGTAGTTTAGGGTCAGGTGAGGATCCTGGCCATAGGAACTTCCATTTTCCCCACAACAGAGCAATATGTAAGAGAAGAATGCAAGAGTAATGAAAATTGATGTAAATTACTTTTCATTATAAGTGAAATGTACCAAATTCTTATTTATTTTTGAATCTGAATAATGAATATATAAGACTTCACTGTACTATTCTCTCTGTGTGTAGGTTTGAAATATTTTTAAATACGTATATATTTTTAAAAATTTCAAAGTCAATTAAGACCCTTGATAAACCAAGAGCTGTGCTGATGGCCCACAGAACCTTCAGAATGGCTCTTGGCATTACCCCAGGAGGGTTATTTTGAAGGCTGTTCCCAGTCATGTTCATTGCCGCACCTTTCCCACACTAGTAGGAGGGCATGAGATCCGTAGCCTCAGCAGATCTCCCCATTTGACCCTTTGTGTTGGAGTTGGAAACAAACTCTTATCAAGTGTAAAGTATGTGACACTTGAGGGAAGGTGACACTCTGTCACACTAGAGAAGTGTTTATTTAAATCAAAGGCGGGGAAGTTGAGGGGATTCCAAGAAGCAAGCAGAATGAGACTCATCCAGGTCTTCTGAATACGAATGTAGATAATCAATAATCACAACAAAACAAAACTGACGTTTGTCACTGTGTGATAGGTCAAGGCCTCAAGTGGAAAGCAATTAATTACAATCTGATAGAAATGTGTCCTCAGATTTGCACCAGGACCTTCATGGATGACACAGGATATGCTATTTTGAATCAGGATAGGGAGATTCAAAAGGTGCTCCAAGAGCAGTCCCTGACCCAGAAACAGAAGAGAGAAGTTGTACAAATTGATGTGCTGGGAAATATAATTTGTGTGTCAAATGTGGAAAATACCCATGGGATGTAACTATTAAATGAGATGACCATACTCTTTATAATCAGTCATAACAGAGTTGACACAGGCACACGCTGGCTGTCCAAGAGAGGTTTTCTTGGAGCCTCTGCTACCATTACAAAATGTTATTGCCGCATAAGACATTTTTTTAATTCATCACTCCCCTAACTGCTACAAAGGAAATCTGGGAATACTCTAGTGTTACGTTTATTATTATCATTATAATTTTTTGTGTGTCTGAAATAAAGTTTATTGAGGATCATCTACATACAATAAAATAAAATGTATTGATTCTAAGTTTGATGACAGATGTAACCAGCTCAAAAAGATACAAAACACTTCCTACCCCCAAAGGTTTCCTCAGGTTTTTTCCCACCCAGTTCTCCTTCCCCCTAACCACTGACCTAGTTTCTATCATGTAGGTCATAGGCAGATAACCACTTTAATATTCTAGCACTTCATATAAGTGGAATCATTTGCATATAGTCCTGTGTGTGGCTTCTTTCATGCACCATACTTTTCAGATTCATCCATACTGTGGCATGTAGCAGTGGGTGATTCATTTTTGTTCTTTTGTTCAGTACTTCTTGAATCACTCTGTGAAGTAGTATTTTCTATTTCTTATATATAAGTGCTATACTTTTACAACATTTTGAGATACCTAGCTTGTTCATTTGAATTGTTATGTACCATATTACAGTTTAAGAAAATGCCCCATTTTTTATAATTTCTGATACTATTATTTTATATTAAAATACATAATTTTAAAGCTACCTTTTAGCATTTATTATCATTATGCATGTGTGTATGTGCAATATCCAGTTTGATAATAAATAACTATTATTTCTCTATTCATTGACATACAATCTAAAAACTAGTAAATAAGAATATTGTGAACTGAACAAATTTGCCTCCCAAAGTTATAAGTATTGACTGATACACATTCTTCATAAGTTCAACATAACAGACTCTGTTTCAAACATCTTACTCAGACAAAACACTTTGGACACTTATTCTAAAACCAGTGACTGAAGTCTAAAACTATGGATTTGAAATTGCTTACCATCTCTGTTTATAATTTTATCTTATTTCTTTCTTCAGAAAAAAATATTACACTTAGCTAAAAGCTAAGGCACTTTGTCCAACTAGCTTATTTTTTTTTCTTATGTAATTTTTCCTAGGTTGATTTTCCCTGTAGTGTCTATATAGATAGAGAGCCACTACATAGACAGATAAATACATACATATATAGATACCCACTACAGAATAAATTTTCTTCTTCTTTTAGCAAATTTGACATTGGGATAACTTTTCATCTCTGTTCCTTGGAAATCTGATAAAGGTGAAATGTCAATCCTGGTACCAAACAACCATGTTTATGATAAAAATGTCTCCTCAGTAAATTGCATTTAGAATGGAAGACTGTAAGAAACTACAAACAGCCGGTAGGAAGCTAGAGTTTTAGTGAATCTTAGGGATTTGATTGTTTAGTTCAGCTGATGACCTCGAGGAATCACTAAATAAAATCACATCACTCCTCTGGAATTCCAATATGCTATTCATTTTGTGCCTGACATACCCCAGTCCTGGAGCCCTGCCTTTTCTTCTTAGCATCCGTGTGTTGGAGTGGAAGATTGAAGCAGGATCTAGTAAAATGCTTTCAAAAGCTATCATGCCATCCTTCTATTTTGTCAATGCCCCCGTCCACCCCAGGCTCAGAGGTATCTAACATCACAGATTCCTGAAGCTTTTTATGACCTTAAGGACTCTGTCAAGTTGGTTCTCTGTTTTAACTCGCAACAAGGAATTCAGCTTTCTTGGATCTGGTAAGTCAGTTACTTCTCAAAATTGTATAACTTCCTGTCCATTCACGTGGGTATCTTTTATGTTAAATCCATTTTCTGTACTTTCTGTAGGGTTTTTGAGGAAAGCAGAATTAGGCAACTATGGTAAGCCCCCCACTGTGTCTTAGGAACCAGTCACCTTTATTTACAAATTCAATTATATTATTCTGGTCATTCACTTTATTTGTTAGATTTGTCTTTGAATGGATTTTGGTAACAGAATATCAAAGCTATTTTTAGTGTTCACCTTTAAGAATATTCAAATACATAAATTAAATCTACTGCTAGAATCCCCCAAAGTCTTTGATGAATGATTCAGTGCATGACAGGTCTATTGGGAAAAAATTTTAAGGCACCAGATATGAAGGGTAAAAGCCTCACATAGGTATGTCTGTTGGTGTAAGTAATATTGTGACTATATAATTACAATTGCATATTAGACATTAGAGGTGCAGGTAAGGGCAGCATGAGCTTTAAATTAATTTAATGCAGAAGGCTTATTCAAGGAAGTGAGTTTTGCACTTTCAAGGAAATTGATAAAAATTATTTAAAATATGATTAGAAATAGCTTAATTGGAATAAGATAATAGTTTATAAAGACTCATATATAATAAAAATGTCTATGCTATCTCTTCTTTTTTTTTCCTAAGTCTCTTATTGTATATCAGAAATGTGGGTACACATGTCCCATCACTGCTTTCAGCTGAATAATACCTCAGCCTCATCTTCATACATGGCAACGTATAAGCAGTGAAAAGTGTTTACATCATTAGTTCAGTTTAATTTTCCATTAGTAAGACCTACAAATAAAAAAGACCCCAAATAAGACAGATGTAGTGATGAGGAGAATTGTAACTTGGATGTTTCTTTGTCTACATAAGTTTTGCTAAACACAGCTCCTCTCCAAATTGTCCTTGGAGTGCATCATTAAAATGGCAATAAAAGTGAGAGAAATACCACGAAGGTCTATACAAAGATATGCCTCTGAACAAGTGTACCACCCAGCTGAGACCACAGAGGGAAGTTCTTGCTGCCTCCCCCTCCCTCCCGCCCCACACACCCCTTTCACAGGCTACTTACATCTTCCTCTACCCCTCACGACTGCTCTGGCTATTCAGTTTGCCTGTTTTTACTTAAATAATGGGACAAGGATAAAGGATCTATGTTATCCATCTTCTGCTTTAGTCTAATTCCAAGAAAGCTCCAGAAAAAAAGAATTTGGCTGGATTCCTATTAGGTTGGACAGCACAAAGGATTTTTTAAACCAGTCATTACACATTGAGCTTTAAAGTCTTTAAAGGCAGCCACCCAGACAGTGCTAGCAATGCGACTGTGGCTTCTAGGTAATATCTACGCTCAAAAGCTCAAGTCAGTAGGCATCTACCCTACAAATGTGGAAATGCTTTTCTCAGTAATGCAGTATTGCCATCATTTTTTGATGACTTTCATAATCCCCAAATTCCCTTTTTCTCTTTATGCTTTTTCTTAAGTAGTGGGGAAACTTTTATTCCCTTCATTTCACTTGATGGTTGATATACAGAGCACAACACCAATTTTAGTTAGGCTAAGCGGTCAATGAAATAAAATCACAATCACATTATTATTCTGTAGAAAGTGAAAAATATTTTTTTTCTAAGGGATTAAGTTGAAAATCTTCAATGGAAGCAAATATTCTGGTAATTCTATCAAATGATTTGTTTCGAAACTCTAGAATGCTTCCCATTTAATACGTTGGTTTATTTATTTTACTGAGGTACATACCATAATATGCACAAATCTTAATGTAAAGCTTGATGAATTTTGACGTGTGTATACACTCATGTAATCACTACCTGGATCAAGGTATCAAATATTCTCATTAATTTTCCCTCTTCACCTATTTTTATCCATCCCCCACCTATCTCCCCTATAGCAACCATAAATCTGTTCTCTGTATCAATGAATCTATTTCTGTTTTTTTGTTCATTTGTGTTGTTTTTTAGGTTCCAAATATAAGTGAAATCATATGGTATTCGTCTTTGTCTGATATATTTAACTTAGAATAATACCATCTAGGTTCATCCATGTTGTAACAAATGGGAAAATTTTATTTTATTGCTTTTTATGGCTGAGTCATATTCTATCGCCTATATGTACCACTTCTTTTTTATCAATTCATTTATTGATGGACATTTAAGTTACTTCCATATTTTGGCTACTGTAAATATTACTGAGATAAACATAGGAGTGTGTATATATTTTCAAACAAATGATTTTGTTTTCTTTGGGTTAATTTCCAGAAGTGGGTCATGTGGTACTACTATTACTTTTCTGAGAAACCTTCATACTGCTTTCCATAGTGGCTTCACTAACATGCAATCCCACCAGCAGTGTATGAGGGTTCCCTTTTGTCCACATCCTTGCCAACACTTATTTCTTGTTTCGTTGATATTAGCCATTCTGACTGGTGTAAGATGACATCCCATTGTGGCTTTTAATTGCATTTCCATGATACTTAGTGATGCCGAGCATCTTTTCATGTGTCTGTTGGCCTTTATGTCTCAGAAAAATGTCTATTCAGGTCTTCTGCATATTTTTTAATTGGATTTGTGTGTGTGTGTGTGTTGAAATTTATGAGTTCTTATATATTTTTAATATTAGCCCCTTACTGGATATATCATTTGCAAATATATTCTCCTTGCAGTAGGTTGCCTTTTCATTTTGTTGATGGTTTCCTTCACTGTGCAAAGCTTTTTAGTTTGGTGTAGTCCCACTTGTTTATTTTTGCTTTTCTTTATCTTGCTTTGGGAGACATATCAAAAAAAATTAGTAAGCTTACTGCCTATGTTTTCTTCTAGGAGTTTTATGGTTTCAGACCTTACATTTGAGTTTATTTTTGTGTATTGTAAGCAGTGATCCAGTTTGATTCTCTTGCATATACCTGTCAAGTTTTGCCAATGCTATTTATTGAAGAGAGTGTCTTTTCCCCATTGTATATTCTTGCCTCCTTTGTCATATATTAATTGACTATATAGGTGGAGATTTACCTCTGGGCTCTCTATTCTGTTCCACTGATTTATGTATCTGTTCTTGTGCCAGTATAATACTGTTTTGATTACCATAGCTTTGTAGTATAGTTTGAAATTAGAAAGCATGATCCCCCAACTTCATTATTCCTCCTCAAGGTTGTTTTAGATATTTGGGGTCTATTGTGGTTCCAAACAAATTTCAGGATTATAGGTATAATGGTTCTGTGAACAGTGCACAAGAAATGTATCAGTAAGTTACATTACTTCAGAGCAAGAGAGTGTTATTTTAAGAATAGGAAAAGTAGATCTAATAAACATCATATGTCATGTACACAATATAAAAGTAAAGACTAAACCTCCAGAAGAGTTGGAATTTTGGGATGATGATTTGGTCTGTAATTGACTCACTTTTATATTGTGGTATCTTAGCAATTTTCTACTTTCAGAATTAATCCTCAGATTTCTTTGCTCTCCACAAGACTGGTCATATAAGATGATAAGAAACCAAAGAAAAATCACTAATAAACTATTCTCCATATAGCTAAATAATGTTAAATAGAAATTTATTATTTTTATTATAAAAACATAGATTATTTCAAATACATATCTTTGTTGATATATATTTACATAATTATCTTTATATTACTAAAAATGTTCCTAAATAGTTAAAGTAGGAATAAAAATGTGCATTTCTTTATCAACAAAATATGTATTTGGAAAAAAATTCTGAACTCTCTTTTTATAATTAAAATAATAAAATGTATTTAAAATTATTTAGCTGTATGATGAATGGTTTATTAGTGATTTCACATTGATTTCTAAATATATATATATATAAAATACATATAAATATTAGATTTAATAATTTTTATTTTCCCCAAATCCCAATGAATTAGAAATTATATCATTACCTAGCTTTAGGTTTTCCCCTTCGTAAGGAGTTTTTGGATTTCAGACTCCTTCTTCTATAAGTACAATTGAAAAAGGACCAGAGTGAGCAGGAAATAACCTTTTCTCTGTTGTCCTTATGTTCCTGTAATAGAGACCCAGGTTTGGAAATTTTACCTAATTTATCAATGAATTTCATGTGTTGGAGGATTTATATGTCATCTCATCCTTATTTATTTCACTCCATTTACTCTTGGTCTATCCAGTACAGTTGATCCCCACTATTCAGATAGATTGAAGGGAAATACTTGAAGGCTCCCCTAAGCTCTCCCTAAAAGCCACTAAAAGATAAAACAACAGAAAGTGAAATATCAAGTTGCTTTGTTAGTTTTTTCAGTTGGAATATCCTAAAATGCATACCTTGGTCAATATAAACAAACCTCAAACACAAATGGAAGCATGCATTCCAAGGAAATATGTGCTTGTTGCACAACAAAGGCCTGATTGCAATCTTATCTTCCCCTGACCTCCCAACAGGGAAGGATATTACCAAGTATTTGGATAAAGGCTTCACCTTGTCTCCTGACAGGTCATGCATCCGTCCATAGTTTGAGACCTTATACCCCATTGTGAAGAGTATACCTTATTCTAAAAGAATAAGGTTCATATGTTCACCATTTTAGGAGTGGAGACTTATGAAGTGTTAGGAATAGCACACTTGGGCAGCAGTTTTTTACCTTTCCTCTCCTGTGAAAACTTCAGAAAGTATTAAAAATGCACAGGTGATTGGAAGTTAATAATTTTCATTGAATCAAACACACTTAAGAAATGTTATAATGCTCTTAAAAATTTTTGAATTAAAGTTCCTGCTGTCATATCCCAGATACAAAATATTCACATTTTGAAATATTTGTCATATCACAGAGAAAAATATTCACATTTTGAAAAATAATCAACCAGAATACTGAAGGTGTCAATTTAAGAAGGTACACCTGTCTGCCCAAGGACTTGTCACTTATAATTTGCTTAGTGTAGCTTTCCAATCACATTCAGAAACAATCATGCCTGTGAGCAATTTAGCAGGGGCTGGTACCTCAACATGTTTGTTTTGGGAGAGCATTCTTTAGCTTCTCAATGTACCCTCTGTGGTGCTAGTCACATCAATTTTAACTATGATTGTCATAAAGGCTTCCCTACTCTACACCAGCAGGAGACAGTCTCAAATTCTCATGTCCAGATGCAACAATGGGCTGGGCCCTAAACCCTCCAAATATCTCCCATCTTCCTACCACAGAAAGTTGATCACTCTATAGTATAATTTAATTGTTTAATTATCTGTCTCTTGAGTAGGCAACATGCTTTTTTGAGAGCAAGAATTCAATCTTATTCCATCTATTGCATGGAAAGTGTTTAATTTATATGCTTGAATGAACAAATTGGAAGATATAGAGCGATGCATTAAACCAAGTGATACATCGTTTTGATGTCTGTGAAGTGTTTTCCCATATATAGCCTCATTTAAAACTTGAAGCAACCCTTGGAAGAAGGCATCATTATCCCATTTTGCTGATGAAGAACATAAGGGTTAGGGAATTTAAGTTACACATTACAAGTAAAGAGGTATGATAGAAAAATGGTTAAAAGCATGTGTTTGAATCCTAACATGGCTACTGTTAATTATACAAGTAAAGACAAGTCACTTACCGTCTCTCTGCCTTTGTTTCTTCATCTATAAAATGGGTATAGTAACAGTGATTTCCCCATAGTATTGCTCTGAAGATTAAATAACATATGAAAACCTTCAAACAGTGACTGGCACATAGGAATTACAGTAAAGTTTTATGGGTGGGGCTTCTCTATCAAACCAGTGTTTTCTCTACTGAACTGCATCTGAATCGTAACCACTACTTCTAAGAAAGTTCCTACAGAAAAGCGTGTTCTGAGTTTCACAAAAAACAATTAGAAAGATCTTTTGAAACAGGTTTGGCCAAAGTCTGATAAAAAATTACTAATTCAGTTCATTGGAAACCCTAAAATCTATGAAGTACTGTATTAATTTTGTAGACAGTAATGTGATATCCTGTGTTTCCAGGCTCTGTAATCTTGTGAGAGGACTGATGAGGTCATGATGAGCTAAAATAGAGGCAGAGATTGTATCCATCCACAAGAGACAGAGCTCCCTCCCTTCAACGAACTTACATCTAAGAGCTGCTGTGGCAGCTGGTCTCCAAAGATGATCTCCACAAGTATCCTACCTTCCCAGGATTTATGCCCTGTGGGGTCCTCTTTCCTCCAATCTGGGATAACTTGTGACTGACTATTTTTTCTTTTTATTGTGGTGAAATTCACATACCATAACATAAAATTAACCATTTAAAAGTGAACACTTCAGTTGCATTTAGTACATTCACAATGTTGTCCAACCACTACTTCTGTCTAGTTCCAAAACCCTTTCATCTGAAACCCCAAGAGAAAAATGCCCTGCCCAATAGACAGTTACTCCTGTGTTCCCTTTCCCCGTGCCCCTGACAGTCACCCATCTGCTTTGCCAAGGTAAAAGCCATGTGGGAAGCATGACTACCCTGAGACTGGCTTGCCATTAGGGAACCCAGCTAGCCAGGTGGGGAAGTAGCATGAAGAGAGAAATACCCAGCCAGCTCCCAGTAAGTAGTTCAGCCATAACAGGTGTGGGGTCAGAGAGGCAAAGCAGACTTCTAGAACATTCAACCCCCAGAAGATATCATGTGGAAAATAAAGGGGGAATATGGTTGTCAGTCAGAGATAAAACTGAAGATAGACTCCCAGGGAAGCCACCCCAACTCAGATTCCAGCAATAATAAATAAATAATGGATGAATAGATGGATGGATAGATATTAAATAAACAAATAATAGTATTTTAGAAAGTGATAAGGCACTATGAAAACAATGAGGAGAGTAAGAAATATCAGAGGCACTGTGCTGTGGGTGGGAACAAGTTATAGTGCTAAGTAGGGTGATCTCTGCAACTCTAACATTTTTGACTGAGGAGCCAATAACAGTTTGGAGAGGGAAGTGGTATGATTTAATATTTAAAAAACACTTCCTTGTTGCAGGAATAAAGGTAAGGAGTTGGATAAATGGCCTCTTATTCTCTAAGCACTTGTCTATAAAATGAAGCAAAAAAAAAAAAAAAAAAAAAGCTAGTGGTAGCATGCAAAAACCTGCAGAATGGGAAACCAGCAAGCGTTTCAGCTGAGTAGGGAAATGTTGTGTTCAATTACTGGGTTCAATTGTCCCAAGCCTACACATAGTGTCTGGAATTTCACATTGCATGGATCTGTGAGATCTCAACAATTAATTGTTTCTGGGACAAAAGTAAGCCAATGAGTTAGTTAATAAAGGGAAAAAGTAGTGGAGGGTGGATGGGGAAATCATTTTCCAAGGAAATCTCTAAATTAACATTTTACAAACTTGAAGTGAAAGAAACTTTTTTCTCCTACAAAAATTATAAATAATACCCACACTCTGCTTGAGGGGACTCCCTAGCCATCCCCACCTCCTCCCACTCACTGTCCCTCCCCAGTCCCTGCTGCCTCAGAAGCAGGTCCCAGGCCCCAAGCCTCTGTAGACAAAATCAAATTGACATCCTGGGGAAATCAGCTTCAAATGGCTTTTCCTAGGCCCTTCAGATAGTAAAATTCCACATGAAAAAAGTCTCCTGGCAAAGTTAGTACACATTCAGAACTTCAAAGAAAGTTGAAAACCAATACAAATGAGGGGAAAAAACTTAGAAACAAATCTAAATACAAACAATAGCAATAAGCACTAAAATCTAAAGTGTGAGTTTAAGTTATGTCTCAAACCAACAGAAAAATTTGATTTTATCATCAGTGTGCACATGATGTGGTAGTTTTAAATAAATCTAATATATATATGTATATATATCCACATCCCATTCTATCAAAAAGTAATTAGTGATTATTCTCTTTATAAAAGATTTACTGCGGGGATCCATTAAATAGCAAGTTCTCTTGTTGTATCAATATTTCAATTTATAAGCATTTAATCACAGTTAACAATTCAGGGAAACCTCAAGTGCCTTCACCATGCCCCATCCATGCTGTATAACTGGTGTTTTTAAAATACAGCTGTAAGCCTGATTTGCTTCAAGAGTTTATTTGCTTATGGAGCTTATTTTTCTACAGAACAAGGAAAGAGAGCCCTATAAACATGACAATTACAATCACAGCAAAAGAAAGAGCAAGAGAAAAGATGGAAACAAAGAAAAGAAACCATTTTTGTCTTCAAACCATTTTGCAACTCCCTTGAGAATATTCTGGCAATTACACAATTACCTTTAAAAAATGTTGTAGCAAAAAGTGGATAATCTGGTTAATGATGTTATATGTTGATGGACCCAGTCCCGGGCAACTTGTATGATTATAAATTATCTTCAGAGTTTGAATCTTGTCCATGTCTCTAGTGGTATTTTCCCTTTTCCACTGGGGCATTATTGCCTAAGAATCACCTGGGTGTTTGCTGAAAATTCAGACTCTAGGGCCCCACTGCAGGTCCTGGGAATCTATTAAGCAACAAGGCCTCTGGGGGAATGGGATAGCGGGATGCACCATTATTACCTCCTAAAAGTTACGATTCCCTGGGCTTAGACACCTAAGGCCTGACCAGGACAGAACCAACCAGCCACCTGTGGCTGAGAGAAGCCAGTAGACATATCTGGGTTTCACTTTTGTATAGCTGTACCAAGACCAGACCCAAGTCCTTGCTATATAAAGAAAGTTGTGATTTTATATACATATATTTTTTCTTCTAATTTTGCTAAAAATCCTATAATTAGACAAAATAAAAGAAGAAACATTTTATTATGGCCTACCTCAATTAATCTAGAGTGGATTTCAGAAAGATTAAGGTTAATTTGAGGTTTAGTTAAATGTCCTGCCTGTGTATCTGGTGTATATAGTTTTCCTAAGATTTTGAATATGAATATTGGACACGTTCTAGTAATCATAGTGTACTCTTTCCTTGGAAGATGCCCGTAGTCCTTCAAAACATTCCATACTAATGGCCTGTCAGTGGCATGAGCACTGGTTTTCACTGTGTGAGGGGACAGAAAGAAATGTATTTTAAACACGTGTTTGGATTCTGACGCCAGGGCAGTTTGCTGAACCTTGTTGATATATCTTTTTATTTCCGTCTGACACATTTGATGCAGAAACTGATGTGTCTGTTTTGTAATAGAGATCACTATGTACGAATCTATGGTGATGAGGACGGGGTCATTTTTGGTGGAAACTCTGAAGCGAAAAAAGTGTCCCCGGAGCTGGTTTTATTTTCTTTGTCACTAGATGTCACTGCATACACAAGTGTGTTAACTGTGGTGCAGGGTAATCCGAGCCCAGTGAGCTGAATAAAGAGGCAAATAGATTCTGGAAGCATTCCCTGGACTCCTTGGAAGATATCTGGGTTTGGGATCCTTTTGAGGCATTCTCACAATCTCGTTTAGTAGGCTAATCCCCCTTAATATTCTTGTCATTTATAGATTGTGTGAAATCTAACTTAAATGTGTGCAAATCTTTTGCCATTCAATAGGACCTTTTTTGGGTCATGCATGGTAAATGTATCTTATTCAGTGTTTCTTTTGGTTTGGAATTATGGACAGGATTCAGATTGGCTACTTATATACTATTTCTAGTTCAGAGTTACATCCTGTTAAAAAGCCAATTTGTTTTCAATCAGAATGAAACATTTAATAGGTGCTCAAACTTGGTTCCAAACATAGACTGACTATTTGCTAGCTTGTAGCTTTATGAATCTGCTTCAAGTTAAGAAACTTTAATTTACAATCCCTCCATCCAATCTCCTCCCAAATTCCAGGCTTTTATTTTGCATCTTTTGGGTCCAAAGGTATGTTCAGTTAGACCTTCTCCATTATTTCTCCCTGCCAGGTTTGCTGTATTACAATATGTGCTTGAGAGATTAATGCAACTTGATACAACAGCTCTCTGGGGAAGCCGTAATTTACATCTTCCCTTCCTATTCCTAGCCTTGGAAGGGATTTGTGACAAACCTGTGGGGAAGAGCCTGCTGGGCCATCAGTGGAATTGCACCTTCATATTTTTATTCACCAAGATCCCATGGCAAGCATCCAATTTTAGCCAAGGCAACGTGCTTAGAATTCTTCCTCTCTTCTCCTTAGCTGCAGAGCCAGATGTGAACAGATATCTTATTGGAACTTGGACAAGCAGGTCCCTAAATTTAAGCCCTATACCCCTGCCTATGATCTGATTTAATGAAACAAACACAAATAAGATATTAAAGAACCAAGTTAGGATCCTGACTCTTTTGTGTGGCTGTGGAAAATCTGGGTCTCAGTTTCCTTAACTGTAGAAGGGAGCTAAGAAAATCTGCTTTTAACTATTTCACAAGGTTGCTAAGACAATGAAACAATAGATTTGAAAGAAAGGTGAAATGTAGTACATAGATGTACTACATTATATTCCTCTCCCTAATAATTTAATTGTACTGCATGCACTTAGATAAAATTAGAATAGCAATGGGTTCATATCACTTTCAAAAGTCATCTATGGTTCTCTTCTCTTTTTTAAGTTTATGTAATATATCAGGCAGTAACTAAACCTGATTAGCAACTTTGTGACCAGATATTCATTTTCCTGCACTCAGCCAACAGGCAATATTTGACAATTAAAATAGAGTGTGACATCACAGAATATCATAGCAAGTTCCTTGGCACCCACATGAGTTAATTTAGGAGATAGAGGACACAGATCATCTTTAAGGCAGTGCAGACCTTGAGATGCCAGGGACAAGTTTGGGAAAGGTGGTCAGTGGAGATGACAGGGAACAGTTGTCGCAGCTGAAGCCACACAAGTCTCCAAAAAGACAAACCCGTTCATGTAGGGCCCAAACACCAGTTTTTATTTCTAAGAAATATAGCCCAAGAGAAAGTTATGTAAATCTTTTTGGATAGTAAATCCTTCTTACAGAACAGCATTTCAATGAGTCTAAGGTAAACAAATCAGACACACACAGATTAAATTTCCATTAAACAGCACACGATTTTAAGAATGGAGTTGGTGGGGGTAGAGGGATGGGGAGTGGGGGAGGAAACTAAGGAAGTTTGAGTTAAATCTTGAATGTGGTCGGTTTTTGCCCCAAATCTGCTCTTTAGATAGCTGTCTGACTTTTCAAAATGTCAAGTTCCAGGCAGTGAATTGTGCTGATGACAGCACCCATGGTAGACGGTGGGCTTCAGAACTCAGACGGCTCCTCTCTGCCTTAGTTCAGTTTCCCACCGCACCGCAGGGCTGAAAGGGAGCCTCTAATCATGGGCGGGATTAACGCTCACCAGCCCGTGTGCTGTTCTCCCTGGCTTTCAGCCCTCGTGGTTTCTCGCTTGCTTATGGGCACTGCGGCCACCTAGAAATTCTTTTCAGGAGTATAATAACCAGATCAGCTGCTGCCGGCTGGAGCCGGTGGAACAAAGGCAGGCGAAGGGCACTCCAGCAGACCCTGTCTGTTCACAGATCCCAGCAGGCAGCCGGGGTCACATCAGACAAAACCAGGGGCCGGCCCCATTTGATAAGGCTGCATCCCGCACGACCCACTGCCCCTTCTTAAGGCCTGGGGGAGACACTCCAACAGCGTGCAGTCTTTGCCAAGAGAAATACTAGCAGTGGAAAAAAATGCACACCCAGTCCTTGCGGCAAGCAGGAAGACCCCCCCTTGTTCATTTTTCCCCTTCAGATATTTCTCCGTGGAAATCTTTAAGGTAGGTATGGGGTGGGGGGGTTCTTTCTCAGAGCCTGTTTTTAATATCAGTCTCTAAGTAGGGGTCATTTTAACCTACAGATAACCATGAATGGGAAAAACAGGGGGTATAAAACGTTTATTTTATTCCAAAATGA
This sequence comes from Manis javanica, assembly GCF_040802235.1. NCBI lineage: Eukaryota > Metazoa > Chordata > Mammalia > Pholidota > Manidae > Manis > Manis javanica. Next base: position 36,557,777 of record NC_133160.1, on the reverse strand, counting down.
GGCAGGGGCAGCTCCTTGTTTTGTCCAGCCATCGCCTGATGCTGCAGTGTGGACAGGTTTTCCCTAAGCAGCATCTGGTCCCTCCCAGCGGATTCCACAGGCGTTTTGTCTCTTTCAGATTTTCAATAGTGACCTCTGGGGTGGGTGACCATCTGGTGAGGCGTCACCTGGCCAGTTGGGCCTGCCTGGCCGCATGCTGCTCAGCATTCCCCTGCATCAGACCTCCCCCAGTGCCCCCAGGGGGCTTGGCTGAGGGCTGGACAACGGGATGAACAGTTTAGTGTTGAGCCAGGCACGCAGTATTAATAATAGCACCTTTTATTAACAATAAGGCTGGGCTTAAGTTTTAGAATGTGGTTTTGTAGTCAGTAAAGTTGTGTTTCAGTTTTGACTCACGTAGCTCTTAGACTGCATAGCCTCGGGCAACTTACCATTCAGGTTTTTACATCTGCAAAGGAACAAACATAACAATTGGGTCACTGTGAGATATGACTGAGGCTACCCCAAATATAAAGGTATACCTTGTATCAGAAAACAAAGGGTGAATTTTAATGCACCAGTAGAGGACTGTTTAATACAGGGACTTTTTACAAAGTTGCAAGCATGGTTTAGGAAAAGCAAGAAGGGGTCTGTTTAATATCCCAGGGCTTGTGGCTTCCTAGAGCCGTTACCATGCTAGGGATGAAGGGACAAAGTCAGGGAGCAGTTACTGGAAACCAGAGAGAGACATCCTGACACAAGACATGGACTTTGTAGCAGGAGTGCGGCCAAAGCCTAACGAGGGGGTTTGGGGTAGGAGGATAAATACTTGGAGAACAATCCTTGGAACTCACTCTCCTCCCACTCTCTCACTCTCCTCCCAGTGCCACCCATTACCCAAACTAAGTCGCAGCCCTGACCACATCCCCTTGGCACTCAAGTACATGGGGAAGGCTTTTTACTCTTGAGACATTTGGGTATTTTTCTAGCAGGGGAGCTTTCCTGGCCCACATGCATTGCAAACATGCTAGAAAGCAGAGGTACTCCAAAGCAGCCCTACACCAAGGACGGAGGGGAATTAATAAATCCCCAGCTTCCTCACCCTGCACTGAATCCCTGAGTTCCCCCAGGATCCAGCACCAAGAGCCTACAATGAGAACTTGCTTGAGAACACACCCATTACCGGATCCTTTCCCTTTCCCGTCTCACTTCCCTGAATCCGGGGATCACCGCTCACCCGAGGCAATTATCTGCACAGTGACCCTCATCAGAGTCAGTTTCTTGGGGAACCCAAACCAAGACACCTCGTGGCATAGTCAAGGTGGGTCAGCCCCCTGGGGCACAGACTAGGATGGAGGGAGGTGGAAAGTGGGTCTGGGAGGGAAATGGAAGACAGCCACCAAGCCCAGCATAGTGCCTGGTCCACCTCCTACCATGTTAGCTCGTAGTGTTAGTTTGACAATAACTGTTCAGTCCTCACCTCATTCTGTTCCTCTTCTACAACACCCTTCAACTATATACAAGTTGTGTAAGGAATGGACAAAAGCCACTCTAGGCGGGATGAGGGCTAGATGTGGGGTGGCAGATAGTGGTAGGTTTATAAAAAAAAATTAAGTATTAATAAAATAGTGGATGGCATGCCTGATAAAGAACAAAGCCCTATGACTTGAATGAACATACTTAGATTTCAGGCCAACAATTAATAATTGAAAGAGAGCTGAGAGGATGGGGTCAGCAGAAATAGGAAGACAGCCTGACACGTGTCCCTTAAATTGAAGTATGTAGGCGCTAAATCCTACCACTGATATGAGAATCCAGATCTGCTGTAAAAAGTAGAACCATAAAATCCTATTTATTATAGTACATCTGAATATTTCAGTTCTCAACATACCATATTAGAGTTAAAATGGTTAGGTAAAATATGAGAAGGGCTTCAACCAAATCATTTATTGGAGCATTATTAACTCTAGGGCCTATAATAGAGACTGGCATATAGTTAGTGCTTAGTAAATATTGGGTGGATGGACAGAGAGATGATTGGATGGTTTGGCCTATTAGAATAAAACTAAAGGAATTCAATAGGAATCAAAATACTATTATTCATCCAGTCTCCCTTGTCCAAAACAATCTTAACACTTCTCTCATGGTATGTGCATATGCACACACATACTCACACACATGCATATGTAATAATGAATTGAGTTGTTCCATTGGACAGAACAGGTCACATGGGAAAGTCCAGTGTCAATAAAGAGAGTGCTATAAAGGGCCCTCTTACAAGGTAGCAGAAACAAATTGGGGTCCTTGTTGCAATCCACTCCCCATATCATTTCTCCCTCCTATTACAGAGGAGGTACCCCTCCTTCCTCTCATGCTCTGAATACTTCTGACATCTAACCTACCACCTCAGGGTTCTTCATCTTGAGAGGCAGGATGGATTTTAGCTTGCTGGAGATTTGGATGAATTCCTGCCAGAATGCCTAGGAGTGTTTGAATGATAAGTGAGTCCCTCCAGATCCCCAGATTCCCTAAAGGAGAATTTCTATGGGAAAAACTCAAAATCTCCAAGTTAATTAAGCATAGGCAAGTGAGGGATCTGTATGTGTTATTTCACAGGTTCCCATTTCAACATAGCAATAAGACCCAATGGTTAGAAGGTGACACCAAGTGATCTGATCACCCACCCATCTGATCACTTACTTTTGTTGGCTGATATTCCTGTCTATTGATGGAGAGTATATTTGGCAACCCACTATAATCCATATAGTTCTTCTTTATGGAAAAAACCATGCCTTTTTTGAGGGGAGAAGGGTGGCAGGGAGTTGAGAGTGTATATCATCTCCATAGCAGACTGCAGAATTCTTGGTGGGGGTGGATTGGTGAGAAGCTTGCTGTTCTGAATTATATATATTTGAGCCCCCCAAGTCACATGGAACACAATGCCTCAGTATGTTATTTAGCTGAAAACTCAGCATTCTGATGTCATTTTTCATCACGGCCCCAGAGTCTCCTGAGTCGCCTAGGCAATTTGAAGAGCTGCCCCAGCTGTGAAGACAAGTTAGCTGGAAGTTCTCTTCCACATCTGACCTGGAATGGTTCAAGATATGCTAATTAATATCCTAATGGGTAGGATATTAAGGTATGCAAACATGAACAAAAGCAACAACAAAGAATACACTACAGTCTCCACTGAGGATGACTGGTTCTTTGAAGACAAAAGCTGTATAGAACTTCTCTTCCAATGTTAAGCTTTCATTCATTCCTTGCAAGATAAAATTAATCTTTATAAAAAAATCTGATGACTTTTTTTTTTGTGAGACAGACCCTAAATGTATCTCCTATTCAAGTTGGAAAAGGAACTATTACATATTTATTTTTAATACAGATATATGAGTCCCAAATAGAGAATTATTTTAAAACCACCAATCAGATGGATTCTACTTTATTATTGAAAAACATATAGTATAGTTTGTAGTAAGGGCTCAGCATCAAGCATAAAATGAATCATATTACATAAATGCCAGAGTTTGAAAAATTACAGTGGCTAGGAATCACATTTATTTCTAAATACTCTTTTTTTTTAATGGTATTTACAAATGGGGTTTATAAATTCTAAGAACCCTTTGAAGGTGATAAGCCCAAGCAAGGTCCAAATAGATCATATACAAGTATAAGGGGACCCTATAATTTGTTATCCAAACTCAGGAACAGAAATAAGGTGGTATTTATAATTAATAGGTATGAACTAGGACTGACTTTGGATAATTGGAAAACTGGTCACCCGATCTGTATACTTAGTTCCTAGGAGTGTAAATTCCCTCATATATTTTGTGTAGCTTTTTATTATGCAAGCTCTTTTGTGTTTAAAAGAAATTAGGTGTCCCTCAAAAAAAAAGAATCTGAACTTGCAGGAGATAAAATAAGTAAAAAGAACTTTAGGAAAGTAACTGCACTGCCATCCACATGTTTGCTGGATGAATGGGTGAATGGATAATGGTAAACATTTCTTCAGTGCTTCCTATATGCCCAGCACTGCATTCAGTATTTTCTCACTTTGTCTCTTTTATGCAGGTGAAAAACTGAGTTCTGGAGTAAGAGCTATATCTATAGAACATATTAAATAATTGTGGAAATTAATATTTGAACCCAGGTAACTTGACTTAATGGCCAACTTCTTAACTCCTTGACTACCTCAGTGAAGAAGGAGGAAATTAATTCATCGCTGAATTCTAGAGTTTTCAATGACTTAATTACATAATATTGACAATTATAGGGAAATTAAGAGTAAAGGTCATTGAAGAGTGGTAAGTGGAGATGATGAATTAAGTTCTGATATAAAACCAAAGCAATGGGGTATTAGTTAGGAATCCTCTGTTCCCAAAGCCCTCTCTGAAAGGAGCATCTAAGTCCTCCAATGAAATGCATCAGTGGTAGGCTAGAAACCAGTTCTCTCATTTCTTGCCTGACGTTCCTTGCATAAACAGTACCAGGGCTGCCAACAAGAAGGGCCAGGAGACAATTAGGAACATGAGACTGAAACTGAAGAGGGAGATGATGATAAAGATGCACCTGGAATGCCATCCTTGAAGAAAGGTCAGTGTGGAAGCCATGAAGATGTGGTAGCGCTCTCAAGGTGGAGTGGAGAAAAGATGTAATAAAGTGAATAATAAAGGGCTGTACATACAAAGTAAGGGCTGAAGGGAGGATACAGAGGCAGCAGAGCAGACAGGCTACAGATAGAGAGGTGGGAGGGAAACCAAGAGCAGGTAGAGTTTCAGAGCCTGGAGGAGGGGACTCCAAGAAGGATATATGACTATGAAATACTAAAGAGACTCAGGATTTGGTTTCCATCACATGCTAGGTCATCAGTTATTATTTCTGCATTTATTATTTCATTTGCTTCCATAATAGCCCTGTGAGGCAGACATTATGGTTTCTGCCAAACAAGGGATGGAGAGGCCACCAAACAGAACAGCATCAGGAAACTGCTACCCAGGCTGGTAGGACAATAGGGGCATGGTACTTTTGCCAGAGTCCAGGAACCTAGGATATTCAACAGAAGCAAGATCCATAGTAGGATGTTGTCCTGTCCAGTGGACCTGGAGCCATGGAGGAGCTATGACTGTTAAGAGAGAGGCAGATAGAGGCAGAGAGATCCTGGCTTCCTCTTACCTTACACACTCCCGTTTTCACCTGGTTTCTCCCATTGGCTTAAACGACCCAGAATGCAAAAGGTAAAGGAAGTTGGGAAGGGCCCTGTAATACCCAGTAGAAGAGAAAGGCAGTAGATACCTCTGAAAGTAGAAAGTAAGTTGACTGGCGCATCCACACATAGGGGATTTGTCATACCTTACTTCTGAACATATCCTACTGGCCAAATATCAGTCACATGTCCCCATTTAGCTGCAAGGGAGGCTGTGTGACCAAGAAGAAGAGGGCAACATGGAAAATGTGGACTATAGTAGTCTATCTACCAAAGGTTCCTACAACACAAAAAGCACTATAGTGGCCACAATAGGAAATACAAAGTGTGGAAGCTATTACCCAGTTCACATGGGCAACCAACATAGTGACAATGTAGAAAAACTGTAAGAAGTATAGTAACGGAGGTGCAGTGTGATGCCAAAATACCTGGAAGAGATTTGGATTTGGAAGAGAGTTCATACTCCATCTTAGAGTACTAAACTGGAAGACTTTTTAGAGGTTATAGGATTTGAAAGGGTTTTGACAAGGCACAATGATGGAAAAGCCATTCCAGACTTAGGGAAAAGCTGGATGGGAGGCACAAAGATAGAACCGTGTGTTTAGGCAACCGAAAGTACACTAGGGTGGCAAATGTGTGTGAGTCATGGTGGTATGAATAATTGGACATAGATAAAAAGGAATCGAGTTTGGGGTAGCTTTGAATATTGGGTTAAAAAAATAGTGCAATTGGAGGGGTGAGATGGAGAGCCCTGAAATTTTATTCTATCCTTATATAAATCAGAGCCACTGAAAGATTTCGAGCAAGGTAGTAATATAGTCAGGAATATATTTTAGGAATATAACAGGCAGCCCATAAGAGGGTGTTATGGGTCAAATTTAGATGCTGAAGCCCTAACCCCTGGTATATCAGAATGTGACTGTATTTAGAGATTTGGTCTTTAAAGAGGTAATTAAGTTAACATGAGGCCATAGAGTGGGTCCTAATCTAATATGACTGGTGTCCTTTGAGGAAGAGGAAATTAGGACACAGACAGACACACAGGAAAGACCACAGGGAGTAGGGAGCCATCTGCAAGTCAAGTAGAAGCCCCTCAGAAGAAACAAATCAACACCTTAATCTTGGATTTGTAGCCTCCAGAATTGTGAGAAAATGAATTCTTCTGCTTCACCCAGCCAGTTCTTTGTAGCTCTAGCAAACTCATAAAATGGGTCTGGCTCCAGTGTCATCTAGGCTTGACAACCCACGTACAGCAGGATGGGGTAAAAGTTCCTCTACGTGAATTCATGTAACATACTTAAAGACCTTACATTTCTCCAACTTTGGAGGGCCTCTGAGCTGCAATATTTTGAGGACTGAGAAGACTCAGGATTCAGAAATGTAGTCCCTGACACACATATAGCATGAGTTCTCTTACTCTAAAACTATCAGGTCATATAGTTGCATTAAAATACACAAGGATACTGTATCACTTATCTAGTGCCTAAATAGCAAATACTACAAATCTTAGTGGCTTAATACAGCAATTGTGTTTTTTGCTTTTGTTTTTCTCACGAAGCTACAGATCGGCTGCGCAGTTCTGTTAACTTGGACCAAAGCTGGCTGGTTTTTGCTGGGCTCATTTGTCTTTTGTCAACTGGCAGGTGGACTGGGGTCTGGCTACTCTAGGATGGCCTCAGCCTGGATGACTTGGCTCTGCTGCACATGGTGTCATCCTCCAGAATGCTAGCCTGGGTTTGCTCTCACAGAAAAGCAAAGGGGCCAAAAAGAGAACCCAAGAATGTATGGTGTCCTGAGGCCTAGACCCTAAAATGGCACAGCATCACTTTTGCAACATTCTGTTGGCCAAAGCAAGTTACATGTCCAAACCCAGATGTGAGAAGTGAGAGAACAGATTCTTTAATGGGAGTAACTGTAAAGACACATTGCAAAGGATAAGGATACAGAGCAGTAAAAAATGTGAGGACATTTTTATAATCAAAGAGAGATGATTTCCAATTGTAGAAACTTGAACCTCAGTATCACTGAGTTACCTTAAAAGGGAACACCCAGCTGAATCCCCCACCCAATGCAGGAATTTCCCCATATTAAACACACCACACACACACACACACACACACACACACACACACACACACACAAATCAACCACTCAAAGGAGATTTCCCACCACCTGACCATTTGACCTAACTTTTCTCACTAAGCAAAAAAAAAGGAAGAAAAATGTAGCTCTTCCACCCCTGCTGTTGAGGGTTCAGTTTATCTGGCTTCTGCTATGAGTCACAGCTGACTGAGGGGTGGGGGTGGCTCATGAGTCATGGCCTAAAACAAAGATAGAATTTGATGGGGGTGGACTAAAGGCGGGACAAGAGACACTGCAAGTTCAGGCATTATCTCAGCATTTAGGGTGATTTCTTCTTTCCTGCAGCTGGGGAAGCTGGGCAGCGTGCCTCCTTCTGAAATCCGAAGGAGGAGATTCCACACGGGCCCTGTGCAGCTGGGTCTTAGGGGACTTACACCTTTGTGTGTCTGAGAGAGTGGAGTTGCTGATTTTAGAAGTGTTTGTGTCACATCCCTAAGTATGCTATGACTCCTTTCCTTCCCGTGTGCCTGTTCAACAGACCATTTCGTCCTGCCATCCCCTGGAGCCAGTTACCTGGGCAGTTGGAGAAGTTAATATTTAGAAAGACTAATGGTTGCATATGGTTTCCTGCAAAAAAGGAATCATAAGCCAGTGTTATCTATTGACCCATTCCCACATATATTTACATTTGAAAACTTAAAAAAATCCTTTGGCTCAATGACAGTTTAGTTCAAGTTACTATGGTAGGATTGTTTTTTTCCCAGCTATTAATCTTTATTTCAGTTTTTGGCTGCACAGTAACCTGCCTAGAGTACACAAATATTTGTGTATCTGTCATCAAGCAGTTAACACATCTTCTACCCTAAGGTAAAAATTAAGTGAAAATTCTATCACCCCAAAACAAATCTGGAAAGAGTACTCCTGATTGTTTGCCAAATAAGGTGACTACCAGTCTTAAGATGCTGAACTTTGAAATGACAGTCATTTAAACAAAGTCAAGGCATCGTTGGCTCCTAGTCAACTGGCCAACAACATCCTTCATTACAGGACGTGGCATCATTGATTCACAGTAGAATAAAAGGAATCTATTTGTATATTTGGAAGTTTGACTGAGGATTTCCTGAGTTCCTGATGAAGTCATTTCTGCCTTATAACAGCCTTGCTTGTACCACCAGAGTTAAAGCTGGGTCACCATTTCCAAGTAAGTGCGCACGCACACACACTCCTTTCAGGATCTAATTAAAACTCAGCTACACATAATTTTCTCCCAGATTAATGAAGGCATCGAATCAAAATTTCATCTCAGAAGGACAATGCTTTAATCTAATCATATTTGCCTTGCCTGCCGATGAGAGAGCACCTTCTGTAAAACCATTTAGAACACATATTCTCTGGACATACTTAATTGGGAGAGAAACAGAGAAAAACATTGGCTGCTGGGATCTGGGAAAGATGCCACTATCCTCATATACCTCTTTCCACTGAAATAGTCACAAACAGAAAATAACGTGACTTTGGGCTTTAAACTGTTGCCTTTCTGTGACGGAGTTCCCCAAAGACCCTCTTAGGGTGTTAGCTACTTGTCTGTGATTAGCTCAGCATAAATTATCACTGCTGTTAATACTCTCTGCTCTGCAGAGAATATGAATTCCATCCTAGGATGGCCCGCAGGCCTAAACACAAAACATGTCCTCCTCCTGTCCTGCCCTTGTCACAGAGACTGTACCTGAGGCCAGAAGCAACAAGAGGCTAGTTGCAAAACCAGAGGGTGAATGTGGGGGAAGCGCATTGTATGTAGCCTACATGAATCCCAATAGCCCTGAGCAGATACTGTTTCACCCCAGCCATACTCCTGACCCTTATTCCTTCAGGGCAGGAAACCAACTTCCTCTTTGCCTAAGGGCTTTCTGTGTCCTCTGTGGCAAAGCTTAGCAACTCACGTGGCAGGCCAGGAGTGAAGGGGAATTAACACGCCCTGGGGGCAGCCTTTGGTGAATGGCCGATAGGACTTGGTGTATACACACCCCAGTTGCCTTGCCACAGTTAGATCCATACACATCACACCGTTTTTCAGCAGCTTCCAGCAGGACCAAGTTCTAATTGTTCATAGTAGTCATTGGTTCAATGAAACCCCCTTTATGCATTGCCCTTCTTTTCCTCTTCCACATCTGTATTTCTTTTGCTTTCCTCCTAAAACTCTTTACCATTGAACTGTTATCTCAGGGACTGCTTTTGGGAACCTCAATCTAAGACAGGAGCAAACCCACTTAAGACCCGATGTTTTACTTTGGGCAACTGAGATCTGATGTTTCATCCTGAATTGGCATATATCCCATGGTGTGTTGGGTCCTGCCTTTGAGGAGACAGAACTCTCTACAACACAGCTGTCTTTTGCTCCTGGCACATGGCAGCTTGCCCAGGCTTAGCAGCTCTCAGGATGGAGGAGAAGTTCTGTGAGGTCTGATCTGTCTACAGTAGAGGAGACCCAACGGAGCTGTTTCCCTCAAGGCCTGTTGCTGCTTTTCAGATAAGAGTAGGGCCCCAAACTTCCCTCTGGTTTTCTTACACCATGCATCTTATTTCTTTGTTTATATTCTCATCACCAAAGTCAAAATAGTTCTTCTGAAATTCAGACCAGATCATGTCACTCAATGTGGAAATGAGCCTGTCAGTTCAACCTGGCAGAAGCTCCCTCGGCCCTAAGAACACAGCTGCTAAGCTCTGGCCATGGACTGCAAGGCTCTATGATCACTTAATTCCTGGAGACGGCTCTTACATCATTTCTTATCACTCTCTTTTTCACTTATTACATTTCTTTGAACATACCCTTGTGTTCCAGTTGCAGGATTTTGCACTCGCTGCTCCTTCTGTCTGGGGCATTCTTCCTGCAGATATGCATGAGGCTCTCCTTCCCTTTACTCAAGTCTTCCTGCAAATGTTTCCACCTCAGACAGGCCTTTGCTGACCATCCCAGCACCACTTTAATTCTTTGTCCCTTACTCTGCTGAATTGTCTTTATAGCTGTCAGCACCAGTCGGCATAATATATACTTGTTAGGCTGTTTTACATTGGTCTCCCCACTACGGTGTAAACTGTGCAATTACATAACTGTCCCCGTGTGCCTAGCACACAGAAAATATTCAATTCGTATTTGTTTGGCTGACTGAATTAATATATGATGTTAACTTTAAGAAGACCTCAGAGAGATTGATCAACTGTCTTACTAGAATAATAAAATGTAGCCCAAATATTTTTATATTGCTTATTTCGCCTTATAGGTTAATTTCTTTTCAAAGGACTGACTTGTTATTCTCCAAACATATAGTCCCTGTTTTCCAATCTGATTTTTCTTTTTGGTTATTTAGTCTCAGTGAGGACTGGAGATGCACTGATTGATAAATTAACTAACAACAGAATGTTTGCCTCAAAGTGGGCTACAAGCACCCATGTCCATTCATCCTGTCAACAGATATTAATTGAACATCTACTATGTGCCAGGCAGTGTGGTACATGCCAGGGATGATTTGGGGAACACAATAGCCAAAGATCCCTGACCTCACAGAGCTTATATTCTGAAAGGAGAGGGCCACAGGAAAATGTAAACATAATAAATAAGTAGATTATTCAGTATGTTTCAAGGATAATTAGGGTGGTCAGGGGAGGCCCCATTGAGAAGGTGACTTCTGTAGAAAATAGAATTAGTGAGTGTGAAGCCATATTTGTGTGTGGGGGAGGAGCATTCCAGGCAGAGAAAACAGCCATGGCAGAGAACCTGAGGTGGGAGCCTTGCAGGCATGTACAGAGAGAGTAAGCCGGAGACCCCTGAACAGGGAGGAAGGGTGGTGGAGAGGATGCATAGGAAAAACAGAAAGTAGGCCACATAGGTCTCTAGAGGCATTAAGAAGACTCTAATTCTCATATAAGCCAGTAATTTTTAAAAGGCACTGAATAGTAGCTCTTGTCTACCCATTCCACAAAATAGTACTTCCTGATTGCTCTGTATAAAAAGCTATTCCATTAAAATCCATTAAAAGAGCATGTAATCACTATTATTGATAATGGTATTTTATTATTGTTTGTCAATAAGATGATCGTTGCTATGCTTTTTCTTAATAATCCACTAGTAAAATTTATATTGATAATAAATACACAAAGGAAAAGCTAATTTATGAAATAAAAATAGAGGTTTAATAAATTAGCTCTTCTTCAATTTTTTACTGTAATGGCTCTAGGGAGATGTAGTTCACATACCATTCAGTTCATCCAGTGAAAGTATATGATTCAATGGTTTTTAGTACAGTCACAGAGTTGTACACTCTGTGTACATCATGATCAGTTCTAGAGCTCTTCCACCCCCGAAGGAAGAAATCCCAAACCCATTAATAGTCAGCTCTCCTTTCCCCTCAACCCTTAGGCAACCCCGAATCTGCTGTCCATCTCTCAGGTTTATCTGTTCTAGATGCTTCATATAAACAGCATATGTGACCTTCGAGTCTGGCTTCTCTGCCTGTTTAATGCTTGTGGCATGTATCAGTATTTCATTCCTCCTTATGGCTGAATAATATTCCATTATACAGATATACCCCATTTTAGTTACCTGTTCATCAGTTGGTAGACATCTGGGTTTTTCCACCCTTTGGTTATTAGAATAATGCTGCTATGGACATTTATGTGCCAGTTTTGTGTAGACATACATTTTCATTTCTCTTCAGTATATACCTAGGAGTGAAATACAGTGCTTATAAAAATCCATGGTAAGGAACTATTTATATTGCCAAGATTAACTGATGATTAATTTTTAAATCCAGGTTAATGAATCAATTAATAGAGAACTACTAAATTAAAGAATGATTCAGGAAGAAATCAATCCGAGGTTAGGAGAAACCTTCAAAACTGATCTGTATATCAAAGCCAATAGATTAGCTAAAAATGTCTTCCAGGACTAGACAGATTTTATGCAAAATTGTGCAAACATGTTGAAAAACGTTGTATAACTAATAGGAATATGTTCCATCATAGAACTAAAGCAAATAGAAAAAAGGGGTTACCTTAGTGAATAAGGCATTTTGTTTTGTCCAGTGAGTTTACAGAAACAGAGACCTCATTTGTGGCAGGGGGGCTGAACCAGCAATCCTGGTTGGCGCTGCCATGCTGCCAGGCAGGTGATGACCGTATTGGAGGTATCACAAGATGGAGCAGCACAGCCCCCTGGGGAAACATTTATCACATCATAATACCCACTCGGTGCCCCTTTGTAACTGACATTGGAAGAAGCATAAACCAAGGATGTTTCAGGGATTTACAGTCTAGTTGGGACACGAAATCACAAGAGGTCAAAAGCCCACGGATGTCAGGGATTGTTGGCAAAGTGTGAAGCACTTCTCATCTGAGAGAACTGTGCCAGCTTGTTCTTGATGCATAATTCACTCTGTCCTGAACTACTGCTTTCTCCTGGAATCCTCCGAGGGCTCTGAGGTTTCCCACCACCAGGAGCTCTCTGGATGGGTGGACCAACACCCAGGGGGTTTGGGAATCGAGGAGGTGAAGAGAACTTGACCGCAAAAGTCTGACTGTCCTGCTTTGTGGCCTTGACTCAGACTCCAGCGTTGTGTGGTGAGAGTTCTGTGGTCTCAGGTCAGACCCTCCAGCCTGTGTGACTCAGGGTGAGTGTCCCCTGCTCTGCTGAGGGGTGATGGGAGCCCTGGCCCACCTCAGCCAAGTGGAGGCAGAGGCAGGGGTGGCTGCAGCCTCAGGGCGGGAAGGCGGTGGTGGGGAAGGCCAGGGACGAGCTGGGGGCTGCCGGCATTGACCAGTTCCAAAGGAGCTGTTTAGCAAACAACCTGAGGCTCCATCTCTTTCATCTCTGCCACTCCTACCCCCTGCTGGGTGTGTTTCCAGAAACCTGCAATCTCTCAAGTAGACAGGCAGCCTTTCCCTGGCCACCTGCTGCTGTACAGCTTAGGTGCTCTTTTAAAATTGTCCAGGGACATGAAAGGTCCAAGTTTTCCCTTCAGATGACCTGTAACAAAATCAGAAACTGGGAGGTACAGGTCACAATCTCCCTTTGAAAAATCTTTCTCATCATATTAAATTCTGTCCTTATAGAGAAGAGCTCACCTCAGACTGGACACATCTTTTTGAAACTGTCTTTGTCAGTAAAGATTTATAAAGACTAGAGGAGATGAAGTGGAGAGCATTAAGGAGGTGTTTCTTCTTCCTGTTTCTGTTTTTGTTTTTTCTCTGTATGAACCAAATATCATGAAGTTTGGGAGCTAAAAAGGATCTTACATATTATCTAATGCAATCCTCTCATTTTCTGGATGGGTAGAGCTGAAGAGAGAGTGACAATGGCTGGAACAAGCCCACAAATGCAGTAGCAACTAAACGGTGCTTGAAATTCATCTCCTGTTGCCCAGGTCACTCTTCTTTCCACACCACAGTCAGCCAAGAAATCAGATCAATGGAAGAATCCTGAGAAAATATTTGCCCCACGTTTCTAAGATTGCCTCATCCTTGCTCCACTTTTCTCACTCTCCCCCTTGCCAGACCATGAGGTAGCTCAGCATGACAATGAACGCATTCTGGAGGTAATTCTGATGGTTTTCTCTTGACTCACTATATCATTGAAGAAGAAAATTTTCCCTGTAGAAGACTTTCTAATATCATATCATGGCAAAAGTAGGTTGGGGGTTGGGGGGTAATGCCTTTCTGAACAAGTACACAAAAAATAGTGTTTTCTAGGTGCAGCTGATGGTATCACCCACTTACGTCCTGGGTGGTTATATACTGTTACCCACTGGCTTGAAAACAAAAAGCCCTGATCTGTAGGATTGCTGGTTTCCATGGTGTTACACTTGTACTCTGGCCAATCTCAGTGGATGAATGTGGCATCCCTGGACTTGGAACTGGGTAGAGATGTACACCAGCACTCCATTATGTAGTATTTTCCAGCATGCAATCAGTGCAAATAACCTCAAGACCATAAATAAATTAGGACATAATGAGTTTTGAGTATTTACTACCTTTGTCTTTAATGTTAACATTTCACTGTAAATTTATAAATTTAATTTTTAATAGCAACTGTAGGTAACAACTGGCTTAAAAAAAGTGAACGGTGGACTCTCACCATCAGGTACAGACCAGCTTCAGCACAGAATTGCCTGCTCCAAACTTTGTGGGCTTCATTAAGCAACCTGCAATGCTGCCCTCATGTGACTATGTAAACACTAATCATACATAAACTAAGGATTCCTGGCCCCTTTGTTTTTATTCATTAAGTTACCCTCAGTAAAACTGCTCTTCCCTGAAAAAGATGCAACAAATAATAGGCAGAAATAAAAATTCTGGTTGTAAGCACAATCCATCTTATCCCTTCCATCCAGTTTGGGGATTTACATGCCACATTTTATCTCCAAGTGTGATAATAAGTAGATGTAATCTTTTCTCTTGTGGTTAAGTGTAGAGTTTCTCTACCAATGAGAGAAAGCCAATGTTAAAATGCTAAAAGCCTCTTATGTTCCTTCATTCAGTTCTCACAATAGTTTATTCCCATTTTATAGAAGAGGAGTTTGAGGCTTAGGAAGTTTAATTCATCTATCAAGAAGGTAGCTGCTAAAAGGCAAAACTAGAACTTAAATGCAGGACTGATCGATTCTAAAGGCTAAAGAGTGACCACAGAGGCAGAGTGTGAATAAGAGCCTAAAACAATTTTTACAGGGACTGAAGTTAAAAAGGCAGCATTGTGAAAATTGGGATTCATGGGAGTTAGGCCTAAAGCCGTCATGCAGTCAAAGCTGTCATTAAAGTACAACAATAGCCTTATTAAAATTTAATACAATGTGGCTAGAAAGGAATGAGAGAATGTATCAGTTATCTATTGTCACAATAATGCTGTAATAACAACCAGAAAACCTCAATTATTATACAATAACCATTTATGTCCACACATCTCCCAACTGGAGGCCGGTTAATCTCTAATGATCTTGCCTGGGATTGCTCCCATGTGTGGGGTTCAGTCAGCTGTTGCCTAACACATGATGACTTTTGACGGAGTGACATGGCTGTGCTTTAGATATTTCTTATCTTCCAGCAGGTTAACCAGGGCATGCTCTCATGGTGATAGCAGACATAGAAGAGCCTAAGCAGACACACAAGACCTCTTGAGCCTAGGCTTGAAACTGGTATGTTATCACTTGTGCCTCTTTCTATTGGCTAAAGCAGATCACAAGGACAGCCTGTATTCAATGGTTGGTAAACAGACCCCATCTCTTTAGTGAGATGAACTGCAATGTCACATGGTAAAGAACATGGCCATAGAGAGGGGCAAAGAATTGGCACCATTAATGCAGTGAATCAGTCAAGAGGTGAGCAGGGTGGTCAGTGGAGAACATGGAATGATCACTTTCTGGTGCTCATCCACTGTCATACTTCATGGACTCTATTTCCTGCTGCTTATTTTTTTGATCAGGCTACAACTAGTCCTGGTCCAGAGACATGATACCTTGGAATGAGTCATGAACTTTGAATGCTGGCCCAGATCAGCTTTTACCTACTGAATGACTAGGTTGCTGATCCTTTGCTGAAGCTCTGAACTCTACCCATTTGCAACATGCATCATGAAGTCTCTGCTGCTCAAAGGATATGTTTCTTCCTGACTGAAAACGCTCAATTGTGAATTTGTGGAAGAGGGTGTGAGTAGTATTACATGCCTCAAGTCTGCATTTTGGTCAGTCAATAACCTTCTCCCTTCTTTCCTATTCCTGTATCTTCTGTTTGTCTTCCACTTCTGCCCTCTTCCTTCATTACCCAGCTCTCTGCCGAGAGAAGCTAATAGTATGGACTACATCAAAGGGCTTCAATACCCACTGGATTCCAGCTGGGATTACTAAAGAGGAAGGCCCAGGAGACCTAAGAGGAGGGGGAAAATGAGGTCAGGGTATTTATGCCCTGATTCTCTCTCAGTGAGGTCACCTTGGCTTTCTGAGGCTTTTGAACTGACCTAAATGACTCACTCTTGTTCTCCTTCCAGGCCCTGGAAGCCATTCACTGCCCTCCTTCTGGGCCTACAGATGACAACAGCCTAGGTTTCTGCACCATCCTTTATTGTTCCCTCAATACTTTACCTACATCTTTGTAACTAATCCTTTTATCAATAAACCTTCCTCAGTCTTCCTAATTTGAGGTTGCCTTCTCTTACGTATAGGAATTCCACCTGATATACTCCCATATATAGAAAACAGTGGTCCCCCAAGAGAAATGATCTAAGATTTCATCTTATCAAAATGCAGACTATGCATATGATTCTTAACAATTATTTGATTGTAACCAAATATGGCTACTCTTAGTCAACAAACTTATGAACTAAACATTTTCTGCTTACCTCCCATTCCATAATGGTGCAAGAAAAATAAGATTAACTACAATAAAGAGGAATAAGAGAAGACACATAGCAGCCATTTTTCTACTCTCTCTGGGCAGACTTCTAAGGATCTGGGGGTGTAGAACATTACTTGACCAGACACTGCTTTTGTTCTCTGGGGGAAACTCCTTAGGCATTGTTCTCCAAGGTCCTTAGATCTCTTTCCAGGATATTCTTATTTGTCCATTATATTCCTTGACCGCATTTAATGAGCACTGGAGAATATGCTGTCTTTTGAGACTGCACAGTTTTTTTCAGCCTGTTTCCTGACCAGGAATTGTTAGAAGACACAGAGTTGTTTTAGACTTCAGTAGTCACAGATGCTTTGAGAGAGAATTCATAGTTCCCTTGGCAGTGGAATTTTGTCAAAATATCAGTAGGCTTCCAATGCACTTGCTTCTAGTAAGTTCTATATATCTGTCATCACACAGTTCTTCTAAATATAATGTTTGTTTCCTCATCTTCTCAGAAGATGCCTCTAGCTTTTCATTTACTGAGGCTGTTGGCCCCAGTGAGAAGATCACACTTAGAAAAAACTCTTTGCTCTAAAAGATCTTATTGGTAAAACTGGCACTAAAACCCCTTTTAAGTCACAACCACAATGGTTGAGGGGGTTGGTCTCCAAGCCAGCTTCTCTCACAGTGGAAGGCCCCACATTTCTGTACTATTTCTGTTCCCTTTCAGTTCTGCAGATGCACCGGTCAATTCTCTCCAAAATCCCCTTTCAAATCGTTGACCCTTTGTCAAATCTAGCTACCAAAAAGCAACAGCAAATCTAAGGTTATGCTTTTCAGTGTCTTTCCTGTGAACCCACATTGTCCAGTACCAAGAAAACTTCCTCAAATGACAGTTTCACCACATTTTTGTTCCTGAAAAACATGGCTTGCCATGTTTTTAGTCTCTGATATGTTTCATCACTATATACCACCAGTCACTAAGCCAAAGCTACATATTTTATGTTTTGATATGTCAGTTTGGGACATTATAACAAAATACCAGAGACTGGGTGGCTGATTAAAAAAAGAAATTTTCTTCTCACAGTTCCGGAGAATGAAAGTCCAAGATTAGGGTTCCAGCATGTCATGTTCTGGTGAGAACCCTCTTGTGGGTTACAGACTTCTAACTTCTTGTGTTGTCAGATAGCAGAGTGCAGAGACAGGAAGCAACACTCTTGTGAGGTTTATAAGGTCACTAATCTCTTTCACGAGGGCTCTACCCTCATGACCTCATCTAATCCTAATCACTTCCATAAGGTCCCACCTCCTAATTCCGTCACATTAGAGGGCTGAATTTCGACATATGAATTTCGGGGAACACAAACATTCAGTCCATGACAATGTGTAACACTCCATTTCTGTTTACACTTCTGGCATTAGTCAGGGTAATGCCAGCCTATGTTGTGGTTACAAATTAACACTGTAAATACAGTTTATTAATATTAACAAAGCTTTATTATTCCTGCTACATGCCCCACAAAAGTGTCTATCACACAGCACCCCATGGTGACACAGCAGAGGAAGCAAGTATATGGAGAACACACACTCTCTCTGAACACTTGACCAGAAGTGATACCCATCATTCAGTTCACCTGTCATCAGTAAGAACAAATCAGATGTGGACTGGGTGGGGTGGGGAAGACAGAGCACATGGGAATTCCATGAGCTCTGCTGTTGTCATCACATCTGCATGCGACATCTCTGCATCTTCCCGGTGGCATGTGACCTGGTTTACACTCTTCTCCAGCACACCAGCTATAGTGTACAGATTGCTTATCCAATATCAGTTAGGTGATACTGAAAATTTCACTCAAGAACATCACTGAGAATAAGGAGAACAAAGGGGGGCAGGAAATGCCTCTGTGAAGTGGGTGTCTGATTTTCAGGAAGTAGTGAACTAGTCATCTGGGCTTCCTCCTGATGGTCTACTGATGCTTACAAAGCCTGGTTGATGTTTCCCATTGTCATCTCCCACCGCATTTTGGGGGGGATGATATTCAAAAGAACAACCAGTTCAGCATGGGCGCTAGGCCATCAGAACAGCTGTGGCCCTATCAGAGAAGGCCGGTCGTGAACAATCACTATGTTCATACCAATGTGACCCGGCAGACATCTTCCTGGCTGTGCGCTCAAGTAGCATCGGCATTTTTCACCATGCCGAACTTTAGCTTATCCACCTTGCCTTTGCACAGGTTGTTCCCCAGCCTGGAATTCTGTTCTTTATCTGGAGAAACCCCTCTTCAAGTCTAAGTTCTAGTATGATTTCTTTTTGGAGGATCACAGATGCTTCCTCCTCACTCTTCATTTCACCCTCCTGTGTTTTCCAGAGTGCTGCCTCCATCTTCTGTTAATATCGGTCATTCACTGTACTACCATTAACACTGTTTCCATGCTGACACCCTCACTAGGCTTTGAGTTCATCTAAAACAGCCATCCTCTGGGCCTCTCCGTTTGCACAGCCATTCTGCACAGCCGTCCTCCGGGCCTCTCTGCACAGTCATCTGGCACAGCCATCCTCTGGGCCTCTGTCCTCAGCGCTGCCACCACTCCAGCCTCTGCTCTGCTCTCCTGCAGCTTCACAGCCCTGCCACCATGGTGTGCACAGAGCACCGGGCAGAGCTCTTTTTATAGAGTCAACAGTCATGTACTGCCCACAGGTGTGCAGTGAGCCAGTCAACCACAGCCAGGTGAGACTCCTGGCCACAGGAACTCTCATTTTATCCACAAGTATGTACCAGGTATTATTATAAAGTAAGTGCTTTATATGCATTAATAAATTTACTCCTCAGTAAAACTCCATATTATCTCTATTTTGCACATGACGAAATGAAGGTACAGAGAAGTAAAATTTACTTGCCCATAATTTTATCATCTAAGCACCTAGCACAGCCTTGCACATGAGGCTACTTAATAAACGGGAGGATTCCTCCTGCCTTTACACTTCTGCTCCCTTACCCCATTTACTGTATGATCCTTCTACATCCCCTTATGGTGTCGCCTCTATGTGATACCACTTCTGACAACTTCCCACCTCAGAAACTCTTGCTTCATGTTATATCCCACTATTCAATTATGTTCCTATTATTTTCAATTGCAACCTTGTTTTCTGACTTTCACACTGAAGCACTTTAGGTACAGAAACTATGTCTTCTATATGTTTTAGATACTGCTTATCATAGAGCTCACCAGAAGCCAGGGGTTCCACACAGTGCTTGTGAATCGAACAATAAGTGAGGAGAAACTGGAACTTCTGCCATTTTTGTTTGGGATAACACCACTATTAAAGATGTGGTCTCTCTACAGAACTCAGGGTCACAGTGGGATTTTGTAAGACCTGGAGAACATATGGTAATGGGTGTTCCTCCTCCTCCCCGTCTCCCTGAACATTGGGGTTGGTCCCTGAGCCTTACGCAGAAGGTCAATAGACACATGCCCATGACACATCACTGCTTGATCTGCTGCAGGAAATTATGGAAACTGGATAATCGCTTGAATTTCCAAAGGGAATGCAAATGTACAAATTAAGATTAGGTGCAATCTGTAAAAAGCCAAACAACCCTATTAACAGAAGCTTAAACAAACAGAAGTGTGTCTTTTCCTTGACATGTACACATTTCCGACAAAAAGAAGTCCTAAAATTTCAGTATGGTATGTTCCCTGCTGTTAGGACCTCAAACATTTTTCTGTTTTGTTGTTCTATATGGATGGCATTTACAAGGTCTATAGACTATGGGCACTGTGGAAACTCTTGTTTTTCCTACCGCATCCCAGCTAACAAGAAGGAAGACAAGTCAAAAGATACCTCAAGAATGAGCACACACTGCTTCCAGTTACATCTTCTCAGCAGAACTTAGCCACACAGCCACCTGGACTAAGGTGTCTGAGAATTGTAGTCTTTATCCAGGAAGTCTGGGAATTGTAGTCTTCATCCAGGAAGCCATTTGTCTAGCTTAATTGGAGATTCTATTTATTACTGGGGAAGAAAGGAAAAACAGATAGTAAGGGAAACTAGCAGGGTTTAGATTCAGCAGGAAAATTACCTCTTTTTGCTCAAGGCTGATCATGTCGTTTGTCATCTGAAGATAACGTCTCACACAAATGCTATAAAAGTGGAACAAAGCTGTAACTCAGGTTTCCTTTTTGTAGCTTTGCCACTCAAGCAATTGTAAATATTTTGTTGATCTTTGCTTCACTTTATAGCAGGATACATTAGAAAATGGACTGTTTAAGTGAAGAACCAAAAAAAAATCATATTTTAAAGTAGATCAGTGATTTGTTGCATAATTGATAAAGAAATAAACTGAATGAACAACCTAGTTGTTTTAGCCATGAGGATGTGTTTTGCCATGACGCATTCTCAAATGATTTGGATATTCTTTGTTTCTAAGTGGGGCCAGTAAGTATGTACACTCTCTCAAGTTCCACAGGCGACGGGGTTAGTGTTATGCTTGAACATGAGAATTATTATTATCTTCCCTGTATTACAGATTCAGTTTGTGTTTTTAATGACCTCTCCAATGCAAATATTCCTTTCTTTCCAAAACAAAAATTAACACTTAAATGCTACTACATATGTCCTCTTACATGCCTATAGGGAACAGTATATCCAGACTCAGGCAGACCCCAACCATTGACTTGCAAGGAACACATGCATAAAATTGTATCAGTCAGTTCTGCATTCCAGCAAGACAGATGGCTTTTACCACCATTTTCCCCATGGCCCTCGAAGCAGGGCCAGGGGCAGTTCCTTGGGTTTTAAACATAGAAATGGCAAATCCAACTTCATAGTGGAAACTAATCAGCTGCTCTCCTCCTAAGCTACCAAGAAGATTTAGACTAACACACCACCAGAGGCATGACACTGTATCTTTAGTAAGCTTCTAATCTTACAGAAACTCTTCTTTGTTTACTAGGCACTATGTTTTGTAACTATAATACCTTATCCTGGGTCATTACAACAATCTTAAGAGAGATATTGTTACCTATCTTTTACAGATGAAGAAATGACGACTCAGAGAAGCTAAGCAGATTTCCTAACTTACAGAGATAGTAAGGGATGCTTTCCATTCTGTTCAACCCTATACTGCACATATACATGGATTCTGGCACCCAGAAAATATAAACAAGGAAAGCATTTGACTTTCCAACTTAGCCAATTTAACTGAGTACTTTTCAGTAACAACAATTCTCAATTTTGCACACAAACCTATCATTATATGTGAAGTTATTAGTATTTACCTTCTTCTTATGCATGTTAAGTATATATTAAGTTAGTATTTGGAGAAAGTAAAGTCTGTCATTTAAAAAATATGAGGACCTAGAAGTCAATTTATTACAGACATCTAAGCATTTACAAAAACGTTTAGCATTTTATGGTATCACGAAATAAAGTTGGATGGAATCTCAGCCATTATCCAGCAGACTCTTTGCCCATTGGCTTGATAGTTTTTCTGACCATTTCATTGACTTCCAGAAGATATGAGATCTTGCCCATCCCACTGGACAGAGCACAGAGGAAAATAGGGGAATGCAAGAAACTAGGATTTCAGGGTGCAGCCAAAGAGCCACCTAATCAGGACACCAGGCAGAACGACAAAATAAGAATTACCAACTTCATTATCAGAGAATAAGGGAGACTGAATCCTGGATCCAAGAACCAGGGCTGAGGGAGTCAGGGGCCTGGGAATTACAGATGATACTTATAAGGGATCCTAGCAAAAAGTGGTTTGTTTTATGAACTAGGGCATCTCAAAATGAAATGGATTGGGGACCCTTGCTTTGGGAAACTAAGCTAAAGTAGAAAGCAACAGCCTATATTTTTTTCTGTGAGCCCACTCACCTAGTTGTGCTCTTTCCTAGACCCTTTGTGAGATGGAGTTAGTTCACAGACTTGAGTGGCTTTCAACAAATCACGCCACTTTCTGGGTCTTTTCCGTTATTTTGAAAATGATCAGCCAGATCCATCTAGAAGAACCTTTCCAAACATAATGATTAGCCCACTGTTTCATCCCCAAAAGCTTCATTCCCACACATCACATTGAGGAATGCCTTCTACAATGGGAAAGCATCCACTGTTCCCTGGAGAAAGCCTCTATGTAATATCACTCACTCTCAACAAGCTAAACGCTCTCTGTCAACTTAAAAACGTAAGCATTATCAACTGAAATGATAGCTGCTTGAGCACACGCTTTCCAAATGCTGAATTTCTGAAGATTTCTGAATTTCTGTAACTCCCCAAACATCACCCACACCTCCACAGTGCGCTCAGTGACAACTCCGTCTGGTGACAGTGGCTGAGTGTTTCTGAAAGAAGGTGGCTGGGTTCTACAATGCAAAAGAGAATATCTGAGAATCCAGTGGGTGGAGGGGCCCACTGCTCCTGGGACAATGCTTTCCTGCTTTTTGCAGTGGCCTGCACAGTGAAAGGAAACCTCTTGCATTTCATAGGATAAGACGGGAAGATAATTATGGTGACTAAAATAGCACAAGGCTGAGCTGACGATTTGGAAGATGGTGCCCATTCAAAGTGAAAGGGAGGTAAAAGACACTGGCTAGAAAGGGTAGGGAGACAGTTTCCTTGAAAGACCTGAAAATGAGCAGCAGGGAAGATAAAAGGATAGGGGCCATGTACAAAAGCATATTCTTCTCTAAACCACCTAATTCTCCTGCTCTATATTCATCACTGTCAGGCTCTGCAGAGGCCTCAATGAGGGCTTTATATCCAGCCTCATTATCGGCTCAAAGATAGAAGGCACGCCATGCAAATGAAGCCAAGCCCACAGATAGGCTGTTAAAATACCGCAATTTGTCAGCATTTAGATAAACAAATGAAGGGCATACTGTGTGTGGGAGGCGACCCCCAGGAGCCTTCAGGGTATTGGACACTTGTCATGAGAAATATCTTAAGTTTCCCATGCTCCCTCCTTGTCATTTACAGAGAGGAAAAATAGTTGCTAATTTACTTATAACTAAGATAGTTGGGGGACTAGGAGAGTCTCTGCTTTCATCCACTGGTACTTAGATTGTTGATTAATGTCGTTCTCATTAGGCTCAGCTTTCCCTCTGTTTGCTGCCCGCACGGGCTCTAGAAGGAGGAAACCTTCAGCCTCTAGGAATAGTTTCAGGGAGAAAACACACACACACATACACAGAACAGCTAACAAACCTTTTAGTAGAGCCAATCGTAGGGCCAACCATAGGAATGTGGAATCAGTCCACGCCAAGATGGTGAAGTAAAGAGTTAAAACTCCTGTCTTCCAAAGAGCATTGCTTTGATTCTTCCAGTAACTTTGTCTTGTTGATTAAAGGAAAATAAAATGATCCGTGTTAATTGTTCGGAGCTTACAGGCCGTGCCCCTTCTGTCAGCTGGAAGGGAAAGCACGTCAAAAAGCACAGAAGAGAGGAGGGGACAAAGCTGCCTTCGGTGATCTAGTCTATTCTCCTTTCTTAAAGGACTTTTAATGATGCTCTGGTGACAGCACCTTAGAAATCAGATCAAATCCATTGTAGCACATTTTCAAAAGCAAGATTATGTGACAATGGGGTTGCCATCCCCTCTGTGCACGCCTGGCCACAAGGCCGCCTGCCTGAGCTTAGGCACAGCTGCTGCCCAGCTAAAGCTGTCAGGGCGCTGCCCGGCCGCCCCGCCCCAGAGCAGGACCTTGGTGGCATAACCAAGGTTCAGAACCTCATCCATCTCAATCCCTCCCACAAAACAAGAGTCACTAAAATCTCATTTGTGCCTTTTTGCCACTCGGGCCTCCACACAAACCTTTCTGTTCTTAGGAGGAGAATGATGCAGACTTAATTAAGTGTGGTAACTTATTAGTGTAAGGCTTATTGACGGAGGAAATGTGGTACAGATGTGGTGTGAAATGATGGTGAATTACTCTTGTGAAGAATACAAATCAGGGTGAGTGCCCATTATCTGAGGCCAATAGAAGTTACTGGGCACTCAATTATCACCCTCTTTGTTACCGAAGCACACCAGATGGTTACAACACTGAGGAGTTCTCTATTATCATAACATTTTCCTAGAGTGCCTTTTCTTCTTCTCCAATTCACCATAAGATGATTACCTTCTTATGGGCAGTTGATAGTTGGGAAGGGTGCTGGGGGTCAACACATAGATTCAAGGGAGAGTAGCAGAAAAGAGGGCAGCGGGCTGTGTCTTTAGCACAAGAGCCTGTTGATAGACTCTGCTGTGATTTGAGCCACCCTGTAATGGCTCATGTGAAAGTACTACTTGGCCCCCTCCTCCCTCTGAATCCACCACTCCCCTTCTGCCCCCAAATCCAGAAGACACAGTGTTTGAGTGTGACCGGCTGCTCTGCCTTCTGTCAAAGCATTTCCAGCCAAGTGAGCAGTTTTTCTTTTAAGAAGCTGAGTGGCCCTCAATAAAATTAATTCCTGCTCATTGGCAGCATTGAGGTTGTCAGGTGAGGACAAAAGTAAACGAGCTTGTGAGTATAGGGCTAGTCATTAACTCAGGGCACCCAACTCTATCATCTGCCCAGCCCTCCCCTGCTCCAGAGAGGGGGGAAAATCAACAACTCCATAGTAAATAAATAAATAAAACTCCACACCGTGAAAATCTCTGAAGCAGCAAGCTTAGACTTGAGGCTCACAGAACTTGAGATGATTAGAATGATCTCAGGCCCTGAAGAATCTTCCTTATAAAACAAAGACAAAATGGTGACATGTTGAAAGTACAGGTTGCCATTTTGTTCACTGATGGATCGTCATTTGGAAAAAATGAATATCTGAAGTAGTTTAGGTGATACTTCTGGACAGGGAGTCTGGGTCGGTTGGCTATAGAAATTCTAGAGGACGGGAGAATACCTCATCATTGCTTCCATCACCGGCCATGCCCTGTGTCCCCACTGTCTCTCTCCTACTTCTTGAAAAGTGTCCCTGTGCTCTGCAAAGTTAAAATACAGAGAGATCTCATATTCTATGTTTATAGGGCCAATGACCCTACAGACCTCTCTCTGAAATTAACTGTTGTTATGGTCGCATCTGTTTGCTAAACATAAGGATGGTGCTGTGAAGAGTAATGCCTTTATGACTTTCCTGCTTAAGACAAAAGCACAACTCTGGTAGTGTCTGCTTGAAACCTGATCATGTGGTTTCAAGGCTGGCACCCACTTCCTACTTTGGGGTTAGCCAAATAAAACTGTATTTTGGTTTGGTGCTGCAAGCACTAAGGAAATGATGGGTATGATCTCTGGTTCAGAGTTTATGTTTACTTAAACTACGACCACTGTGAGACACACGTCCATTTTCTGTAACTGAACAAAAGCCTCTCTTTCCTTGGATATCATTCCTTTTCTTCATTTCTTATACACTGTTTTCCTATTTAAAGCTAAAAAGCCCATGATGTTGTTGGCTCATTCAAAGAGAAATCAAAATGATTTCAAGTAATAGCCTAGGAAGTCAACACTGAACACCGACTGGAGGCTATTTATTACTCAGAAACACATAAAGCCGCCACATGCATTGCATAGATCAAATTTCAACCTTGTCTTTCTTTTAATAAATGAAACAAGCTGTACTAGTAGTGAATAATCAAGTGGTGATAATGCCTGGTTTTCTAAGCATGCAATAGAAAGGTTTATTTTTCTATAGAAACCACCACCATCAAAAAGAGCTAATCACAAGTCCCCAAACCTGATTTTGACTGCAACTAGAATAGAATGTATGTGCTTGATCTTAGGACCAGTTACCACATTTTCATAATCAGATACTCCTTTCACTTAGTCCCAGGGAGCCTAAATATCTTTGAATATCTTTCGTGTGACAGATACACAATCACCCCACAAAATCTACCAAATTATGGAAGAATTTTGTCCCAAAAATACAAAAATAAAAGATTTCACTAGTCACTGCTGCTGGATAAATTCTTGAGCATTCAGCTTGACATATACATTATCCTGTTCTCAAGTGTAACTATGATCTATATTATACATAACAGATTTTCAAAATTCACAATGAGAGAAGAATGCTCTATGCCACTGGATAAGCCCATGATTTGACCTTTTTAATGGGTGGCTGTGGTCTTGAATATCATTCCTTTTCTTCATTTTCTCAATTTAGTAATGGGTGGAACAGGAGAACTGTGTGCTACTGACACATACTCAGAACTGAGGACCAGGAATCTAGAGTTGTGGCAAAGACATGATGTGGTGGTAGCTCTATAGAGAACTTCAGTAGCTATTGTGTGCTGAGAAGACCACAAAAACCATTGTGAAATCAACTAAGAATTCTCAGACACACTCCCCTACATCTTAAATTTTTGAACTATTTATTATTAAAGGAAAAAAGTCATAAATATCAAGTGTTACAAATATCTTCATGTCTTCTGTGATAAATTAGATTATTGTTCAGAAATATTCACTCCCATCCTCTCACTTCCATGGAAATAATATTGTTACTTGCTCCATTCATGTTGATTTTGCCATGTGATTTGCTTCAGCCAATAGGATGTTAACAGATATGACACAAGAAAGGTTTGAAATGTGCATCCATGTTTCCCCTTGTTTACTTATGCCACAGTCAACATCATGAGAAGTTCATGCCCGGGCATTTTTACTAGTCCTTGGAGGTGGAGAAGAGATACAAGAAACAAGGCTGAGTTGGGCCAGCTGAATCCAGCCTAGATCAGCTAGTTCCCACTGTGAACAATCCAAGCCAGTATCCATAGAGCTGCCCTGCTGAGCCCAGTCAACCTGCAGACACTTGAGAAATAAGTGCTTATTTTTGTAGTTCTCTTGAGATTTTGTAGGTCACTGGTTATTTGTTACCCAGATTATTTTAGGAATAGGTGACTGATACATCTTCTTGGAAATGTTCTTATTGTTAGACTGAATAATTTAAGGCTATAGTTCTCAACTATAGTTTAACAGAGATTCTGGTTCAGTTAGTTTAATTGATCTAATTGAGATCCAGACATCAATATTTTAAAAATTCCTCTTGTGATTCTACTATACAGGCAGAGTTGAGAGACATTCAAACACACGAAAAAATTTTCATATAAAAGGGGACATCATTGGCAGTAGGATGGGCGTGAAAGTAAAAGCAAATCTGTGGCTCTGACAGATTTATGGGAAGATGAATATAATCCATATACTTTCCCAGAGTGGATTTCAACCTTGGCTATATACTGGATTTACATGGAGAAATTTAAAAAACACTGAATTCTCTTAAAGATCCTGAGTTAATCGGTCTGCATTATAACTTAGGCATCAAAAATTTTTTAAGTTCTTCAAGTGATTCTAATGTGCAGCCAGGGTTGAGAGCTGTTGTCGTAGGGACAACAAATTGTTTTGGGGATCATTCAGTAGTAGAAATGAAGGGCTGGTATTTCAAGGTAAGCCTGTAGTTCTAGAGCAACCAAAACATGAAGAAATGTCTATAGTCCAAAAGAAGTGGAGTTTGTGGTGGTGACTAGAGGTAAACCACTCAGTTTTTGAACATGGGGCTTGAATTGAGGTGAGATAACAAGAAAAGATAACACTCTTGCCAAAAGGGTAGCATAAGATCAGGATCAGAAAAGAAACAAAATTGTTCTTGAGGCCCTGCATTTCTGACCTGGGGCATTTTAGGTACCTTTGTTGAAAATAGGATTGTTCTTAGAGTTGGGGTGGGCTGAGATTATTGATAAGGGTTTAAGCAAGGATTGGCAACTCTACTGCCTACAAGGGAAATTTGGTAGTATTAGTGAGTCAGTCGAGAGAATATGGCATGGTGGGGACTGCAGTATCTTGGACACACATGCCTAGTAAAATGCAAACCCATACCTAGACAATTCCTGTCATCAGGACAATTTTTAAAAAGAATCTGAGAATCTGGAATTTTATGTAAAATCTCTTGATTTTTAAGTGCTGGCAACCAACAAAGTGCTTTACAAATATTGCACAATACTTAAATAAAAACGATCTTGAAATAAACTTGGGCTACCAACTGCCAGTTTATAAATCAAGGTTATATAGTTCCAACTGTTCAGTGTAATTTTTATTTCAACCATGCTCTCTCACCATAGTGACCCAAGCAGGTCAGAAGCAAAACATTAAGTGAAAGGGCATTCAGAGAGACCAGTGCTAGAGCTTGAATGAGTCTTGTGTCCTGCCAGAATCCATGCACTATCAGGAAAGACTTCTGTGAAAAGCTTTCAAGATGTGTGGTCCTAAAGTAGAGAAAGATTGTATTCTGAGGTCAGCCCTAGCACAGGGCTTCACTACTTCTCTACACTTAAAAAATGTCTTCTGTGTCTTGACATGCTTCTATTTAACACATTGGCCTGCTTTCAGTTTTGTTATGATTAAGAATACCAGGGCTGTTATTTATCTAAAACTTGAAAATACAGTGTGCATACATTGACCTTATATTTTGAGCCAAAAATCAGACCACATGGTTGACCAGAGATTTCTTGTATCACTTCAGAACGTGAAGAATACTCTGAGAGAGATAATCTGAATGCCAGTAATTTGGGGATTATGGGATGGTTTTATAGGAACTGAACAGATTATTTAAAATCCAGGATCATGATGGCCATATGTGTATGTGCTCATGGGGAGTTTATATATTAGGTACTAATATTTCATAGAAACTGTTTTCCAAGTTTCCCTTTGTGAAATGCTTTTTCTCTTCCAGTTTTCAGATATGGGGACCAATTTTCCTTACAAAGTTCAGTCTCCTTCCTCTTTCCCTTTTCTGTCCATACCTCCAACCTGTATGTTTCCTGCTGAAACTATCATCATTATGTTCCCTGAAACAGAGCTTCTTATAAAAGGACATGTTTTATTCTACCAGACAGATAAAGGGCTACTTGTCCCTGATAGAGTAGAGGATGGAAAGAGTTGAGCAACATCCCTCTTCAGTTCCCATGCCTTCTGATACTTAATTCCTTTTTCATCATGAGTCTACTGATTGGAACATCTTCAGGTTTGGAGATTAGAGCCACTAACTCCTGGCTGCAACCATTGCCTAGGTTTTTTGTTTTATTTTTTTTAAGGTTTCAAAGGTATACACACATCCCAAATCTGACCTTTGATAAGGAGTTCAAAGGTAAACATACCTTTGCAATTCCTTTTATCCCTTCACTCAACAAATATTGATGGTGTGCCTGTTACTCGACAGGCACTATGCTAGGCAGTAAACGTCATGGTGGGCAAACTAGATACAGTTCCCGTTTCAGTGCAACTTGCCACCTAGGAGGACAGCAGACATCAATAAATAATAAATAAGGAACAATAAATAAAAGTTAATAAATAACAACATAAATATAAAACAGCACTTGAGTTAAGTGGGGAGAGGAAAGGGGCTGAGAAATTTGATCTGGTCTGAAAAGTGAGATTGAACTGAATAAGAAATGAGTCAAGCAGGAAGGATGGGAAACCCTTCTGGGAAGGTGGAACACCATGTGAAAAATGCTGTGATGAGAAGGAGCATGAGAGAACAGGAAAATAATATACATTGGTATGGCTGGCCCATATGGAGGAAGAGAGAATTCCTGGTATACTAAGAGGCTGGAGGACTGGATGGAGACCAGGCAGAAAAGGAGTCTTGAGGTTGTTAGGATGTGCTGTTTACCCAGAAACCAATGGGAAGCCATGAAGAGTTTGAAGAGCTTGGGACTCTTTTGTACTGCCCTGGGAGGGAGGGTTAGAAGGGTTATGGGTCAACCTATTTGGAGAGGTTTCCAATTTTCCAGAGAAAATAAAATTATAGCTTAGAGTAGTGGTTATAATTTTGAAAAGAAATGAACAATGTTGAGATTTATTAGCAAATGAAATTGGGATTGGTTTGGAGAGGGGATAAAGGAGAGAGCGCTCAAGGGTGACTTGCATAATGAGATAGCTGTTGGTATCTTAATCTGGGAAGTAAAGCTCAGAGGAAGATCATATTATGAGATCATGAGCTTAGTTTGGGACTGGTTGGATTTGGGGTGTCTTTGAGATATTTAATAGGAGTTAACAAGTAGGTGGTTGTCTAAAAATTTAAAGATATGGACTAGAGGTTAGACTCTAGCTCATATGGTGGGTCATTGAAGGGAGGCAGGTAAGTAAGACCTTCTAAAAATATTATGGAATAGGAGAAGAGAGCTAGGGTATGCCTTGGAACAACTAGCACTTAGTGAATTGGTAGAACTAGAGATTTCCACACTGAAGATACAGAAAGCATTCCACATAGGTAAGAAGAAAACTATACAACTGTGTAATGGAAGCCATAGGAGATGGTGTGCCAAGAAGGAAAGAGAGGTCACTTGAGTCAAATATTGCTGAGAAGAAAAGACAGATGAAGATTTGGAAATCTTCTCCAGACTTAGTAAGGAAGTCTTTGATCATGCTCCCAAGAGCTATTTCAGTGGAATACTGGGACCAAACACATATTGGAATGAATTGGCAATTATCTCTGTATATTTTCCAGTTCCTTCTTCTCATGCAAAGTCAGAGGGAATCATTTAAAGTAAATGTGTCTAGTTTGGTCCTTCAGTAAATGGAGATTGGAACCAAAGATCAATATCATTTGACATATGATGGCCATGAGCCAGCCTTTGAATGTTTGCTTAATTCCAACCAACCTCTGACTCCCCTCTTCTTACTACTATCTCTCTTTGCAGTGTGTTGGAATGTAATACTCCCTTTTATGAAAATATATAACTTTATGGGAAATAATGTGAAGGGGATAATATACTTGATTTTCTCTTCACATAGCCTAATTGTCTTAAAGTAACATAAAAATTTGGAATGCCAGTTATAGCAAGTTCTTAAGGGCAAGTATTTCTTCTTGGTTGTTAATGTGCTTTCACAAATACCTCAATTATCAAAGAGAAAGAAACAACTAGAATTTGTGTTGAAGGCAGTCCAGTGGATGGGTAAAATAAATGTCAGTATTAGAAATTGGTTAGTTGTTCAGATAGGAACCTGATGTAGTGCCCAAAGATATTATGTTCCAAATAATAATAACCAAAGACTACAAATTTCTCCCTCTTCTTTAGATCTACTTATCAATAAAAAGAATTATTATTCAGTCCATGTACACTTAAATCACCAAATTAATTTGAGAAAGTTTTTTGATTGCCAAGTATATTTTGAATGATTCAGAGAAAAATGTTTTAAGTCCTCCTTTTCATATATGGGAAACATCATTTTTCTAAAATCAGTTGAGTTAAAATGACAAAATTTGAGAAGTAAAAAGGTATTCTTAAAATATTTCCAGTGGAATACAGACTTGTGCAAGTGCATGTGTTCATTGCTAATATCTAACATGATGACAGTAAAAACAGGGTGTAGATATAGTCAGGGTCTGTTTAGTTCAGAGGACATCTTGCCTTAGTGTATAAGCCATAAATCACTTACTTACTCAATGAGTACATATTTTGACAGTCTACATAGTTCTCCACAATATTCTAGACATTAGGCAACAGCAGTGAATCTATGGGCAAAACTTTGGCCTTCCTGAGTTTATATTCTAGTGGAGAAGACAAATAACAAATACATGTATAGTATCAATAGAAGGTATGAGAAGTTTTACCAAGAAAACTGGAGTCAATAGAGAAAGAAGAGTAATGATGGATGTTATTGCAGGTAAGTCAGTAAACAGAGTTCTCTGTGAGAAGGGTTTAAGGAGATCTGAAAAACTTGAAGAAGCAAGCTTTTATAATTACAATAGTAAAGGAGCATTTTATATATGAAGTACAAAGGCCCTGGAGCATGCATGGAGTGTGCCCCACAAAGCAGGGCCCTGCCAGCTCTATATTCCCTCAGACCTTGAGGACACAGAGAATGGTTTTACTATGCTGCTCCCCTGAAGATGCTCTCATCAGCCATGGCATCCAAAGAAGCAAAATCTGTTTTCTATTATTGTCTAGTCTTGGTGAGTTTAGTTTGCACATTTTGTGGTTTCATTAAACTGAGCCAGAAGGAGTCTCTGTATCGACCTATTGCTTTGGGAGACTGAATTAGAAGCCAACTTGAAGTCTTGCTCCTTAGGGGGCAGCCAGCCTTCCCAGCTCACCTCTGGCAAGACAGATTCTATTTGCTCCCCTTACTGAAGATGGACCCAGGGACCTACCATTTCCAGAGGCACACACTGAGGTGGTTCAACCCAAGGTACACAGCTAGTCCAGCCAGGCACACCAAGGTGCATGTATTATCTCATCAAATCTGAAGGCCTTGATGAAAGCCATAACATGCAATGCAGGGGCAAGGCAGTATTATTGGCATATTGACATTTGTGCCCCAGGGATGGTTTGCCCATTACTCCGCAGATTTATGTGAACTGGTGATAAAGCTACAGGAGTCTTCTTTGGACTTTAACCTTTAGAGAAGGACCTTGTGGGTCACATTTGACTAAATGGACCTGTATCCCCATTGGGATTTTCTCAGTGCAACTCTGTATCCCTTGTTCTAGAGACCCAACAGAATGGCCCAAAGCCAAGTCCACCCAATGTCATGTTGTGTGCGGTCCACATGTTATTTAAAAGACAAAACAAAACACTTAATTACTCCTCATGATTGCAAAATTGAAGGAATTTACATCAAATCTGGATTTCTGCATGCTCTTGAGAAAGCTCTGGCAATAATAGGGCCACAATCCCTCATGGCAACAATTGGCTGGAATTTAAAGCTGATTTCCTTAACTGGCCATGTGCCCTCTTGTACCCTAATCCTTCTATCCCTTATTATAACCCACCTGCTCACATCAGTTAGTTTCACTTCCTGTTTGGCCTCTGTAGGCATCAATTCTTAGTACCCCTCCTTCAACCCATTTTCTTATTCTTGTCCCCGAGGTCCTTTTCCCCCATTCTTGAGAAGAAAGTGAAGAAAAGGCTTCCCTGTTTCTTCATCCTAACTTCATAGTAATTTGATGGAAGAGTGGTAGGCATGAAAGCAATTAGTCAGCAGTGGGAGAAAAATGTAAGAATGTATGGGTTTGAAATGGGGAGATAGATGATCCTAGAGAAGAGAACAGATGGTACTCTCTTAATATTGGAGAGTCTAAAAACAGGAACTTCATTTCATCTCTACTCTGGACAATGAATTTTCAAGCTATTTTGGCTTGAAAAAGGAAGGTTCAGACAGTCTTGTGTCTTCCCTAGACTGTAAGCTCTTGAGGGCAATAGCTACATGGTTTACCAGTGTGTGCCCAGTGTTAAGTCAATGGCACAACAGGAAACCTGTTTCTGGAGGAATGAAAATCACAGTGCCACATGGGAGCATATGTCCCAAGCCAGGTCAGCCTCAGGGAGGACTTCCAGATAACTGAGTCAGAACCACACCTTACAACTTCTTAAGTGGCTACCAAAATCCCATTTGCATTGAAGTTGCAAAAAATTGTGGTGGCACACAGAGACGAAGAAAGATTTTGTATTGGAGGCCAACTATTCCTGCATCAAAACACCATTCCCTTCTTGTTTGGCCTTGAAACATCTTCCTTTAATGAGTTATTCCTGCAGTTGTTTCCTAAGGCTGATGAACAGCTGGCTTCTACTTGAAATTACACAAAGAGCTGGTTTTAGGAGTGCATTTTCCGCTACTTCATCTCATAGCTCTGGGGCCTATTTCGAACATCTTGTTATGAGCCTGCCTATATTATTACCACCTGTGACCTTGCTTTTGGTAGCTGCCAGTGCTCACTGGAACTCATCTGCTTCTTTCTGAGCAGAACAGTGGGAGGGAGGAAGTTCGGGAGATGAGAACAAGATCTGTTCTCTTCGTAGTGGACTGAAAGCTTCTTTGAAGTTGCGAGCCATCTCTTTGGGCTGTAAATTTTGGTATTTTTCTTCCTGTATTTCTTCCTTCCCACATTTTAAGCAGGTAGCTATGCTGTGTAGTTGTGTATCTTGAGTTTTGGGCAGGCTGAAAGCAGAATCTATAGGAAGATCACAGTTCTTCCTCTCCTTGAGTTTGGTGGCCTACAGGGAGGGAGGCAGCAGGGGATTCAGGCTTTTGAGGGTGACAGGTACTGGTACAATGTCAGTTCCCCAGCTTTCTATTTGTTGGAATGGAACACAAGCCTAGCACATTCAACAGGTCTCGGCTCTCAGTGGGAGCAGCTAGAAAGTCACACTGCATATAGCAAGGATACAGGATGGCTTGGAAGATAAGAGCCAGGTTTGCCATCTATTTATTACATGGAATCATTGCAAGTTTGTTGAGGCCTGAGCTCCTGTATCAAATTGACCATAGTGCCCCTTACTTTGAGCTTATTTCTACTAAATGATGTCAACAGAGCGTGCATGGAGTAGCACTGTGTCTTCACTGCTAGGCCATCCCAGGCCAGCCAGCATCCAGCACTCCTTGCTGACTTTAATCATCAGCAAGAGTCCCACTGCAGTCACCCTAGCCTGAATCAGCAGAACTTCCCGGACTTGAGGGAGTGACAAACAGTGGTTGGTTTAAACCACTAAGTTTGTGGTTGTTACATAGGATCACTATGTCAATAGATGATTAGTAATGCTGGAAGCATCAGCCTACCAGGTTCCTCTATGAGGAGAAGCTTCAAAGATTTCATCAAGAAGGGAGGATTGGGGTAATCACTCCAGGTAGAGGACAGAGCTTTCCCTGACTTAGTTTCAGCCTTTCCAATACATCAGTCAGAATCCCAGTTCTCTTAGGTACGTCTCACCTTCTCTTGGACACTCCTATTCTTGCTTTGTGCAACCTCCCTCCGGGTTCCAAGGATGCCGGAGCAGGTACACGTATGGCGCCTGGGCCTCCCTGAAGATCCTGGGCCTCCTGTTTGATCCCTGCTCCAGACCTGCTGAGCCAGCCTCAGTCATTTTCTCTCCTTCCATCTAAAGTCTGGGGATCAGGACACTTGGACCCTTTTGGCAGATTTATATAGCACTCACCATGCCCAAGAATCTCCTTGAGTGCCCAATAAAACAAGGTATTTTTGCTGTTGTTTTATTCCCAGGACCTAGACTTTCATTACAGGGTAAAATTTAGAAATAAAAACAAAGTATCCTTCACTCCTGGGGCTTTTAGCCTCTTTGCCTACAAGCTGCCCTCCCCTCCCAGTTCTCAGGCTCTTGGGCTGTAACTCCCAGGATTTCCAACTTCCTGCCTCTTTCCAGAACTGATACCACTTTCCCAGGCACTGGGAGTCAAGTTTGAAAGGGTCAGTCCCTGGAATTCCTTGTGGTAACAGTGGGGAGACAGCCGCTCCTGTCTGTTAATTGGCACAGGAAACAAGCAAAGTTGAATGTGGTCCTCCTGTGATTGGAAACCTTTTAACACAACAAGCATGGCTGAGTTTTTCCTTAAAAGAGGGTGACAGTGGTTTGAGACACCCAGGCCACTAATTTGTTAATGAAAAAATTAGATTGGAGTCTTTTCATTTTGTAGAATAAACAAGTAAAGCAACACAGAGGTAAGACATTCCTAAGTGTTAGAGACTCATGGGTCTCCCTTAGTTTTTTTTTTCCGATGTTGCTAAAATAAATCACACAAAATCCATCCCATTTTGTTTCTTTTCCCATTCATCTTTTTTTCCCCTTATGTCTCCATAGCAATCCTTTTACGGATCTGAGAACCGTTTTAAGTGCTGCCTCCTCCAGTTTTGGCTGTCTCTGACAGATGCCAATTTTTAAAGATTCCTCTTCTTAGGTTTCAAAACCATCAGGGTGTTCCTAAAACAAAAAAATAAAAACAACTAATCTGCTTTTTAGTTTTCTTTGGTTTAGTGTAAGAGAGATTGAGGGAGCTGTCAAGAAGACCCACCTGCTATTATTAAGAGGTGAATAATATAATCTTGGCATGCACCCCACTTTTCCCTTCCTTCAATAGAATCCACTCACACTTTTGCTTATACAGCCAAACACTTACATTTTCTTTGTGTTCCCCCTAAGTGCTTACATAACTCAGTCCTGAGCACAGAGAAAGCGCTTAATACACATTTGCTGATGTGACTTGAAGGCCTGGGTTATTTCCTACAGATTAAGCAATTTTGACACCCTAATCCCTAAATAATTCCCAGGAAGTGCCTTGCACAATGGTTTCTATTGCAGGCACATTAGGGCTCTTGATTCCTGTCTTTTGCTGTTTGTTTCTGGTTCATCTGTCCAGCCGCTCACTCATTACCTCTTGGTTCAGTTCTTTAGACATCCAGGGGAACATGAGTGATAATGCCAGAGCAGAGCATTTTTGTCTTTTTTCTCCATGTCTCAGAAACTCAACTCCAAAGCAGAGAAATTATTAAATTATTTGTACTACTTTGCTGAGTAATGTAATGATTACTGTGGCCCGCGCATATTTGGAGAGGGGTGGTAAATGTGGCAGGGAGACACGAAGGTGCTTTCAATGGAAAGGAAACACAGTTCCAATTCTGAGGCCTACTCTGAGCATGGGGAAATGTGAGTGAAATATTATAGCAGCAACAGGAATGGTTATTGAACTGTGAAAAGCCTTTGCTACATAAAGAGAGCCTTAATTCCTTTGATGTTATCAGGGAGGGATGTATTAGGTTCTGCAAAGCAAGTGGCAATGATCAGCAAATGCATTTTTAAAATGCTCTTCCCTTTTAATATCAGATGACTAGAACTTAATCTACAGTTTGTGGCTTCTTCATACCCCTCCCTGCACAAAGAGGGCGTGGTCAGGGCAATTAAAACCAATTAAGAGAGACATTTTAATTTCTGGAATGAGTCAACTCCTCCCTTCCACTTTACTGTTGCCTTTGTATTTTTATCAGAAACATAAATTAAGACGTTGGGATCTCTGGGCTAACAAAATGTTATGTGTAAATTGCGACTGTATTAATTGAAATAGAAGACTATAATAAGTCCTGGAGTATTTAATAATCATATACAAAAATGAATACGCATGAATTTGCACTAACTTCCTAAATGAACTGCTCTATAGAACCAAGTTACAAATCTCTTAAGAAATCATGCTATTAAATAAAGTCATGGGAAATCACATTTGATTCTGAAATGGCAAAAACATATCTTGAAGTAAAAATGTACTCAATTTTTGTACTTTAATTTGGCCTAATTGTAAAATTCAAAATGTTGCTTAGTGTGACAGCTAAAATAGAAGCAGATTTAATAGGTTAAAGTTTTAAGGTAGACTGAGAACTTGCAGCATGAGAATCTAAAAAAGATCATGGCAGCAGCAGGATGGCTAGTTTTAGATGGTTAGCTATGTCCTTGAAAAGAGCGCCTGACCCCTATTTACACTTTGGTAGGTGGGCACCAGAGGGATGCCAGGAATGTGCCTTTCTGGAATGCTAACATACATGCCTACCTAGGGGCTTTCGAGAAGAAAGTGATTCCTATTTCTGTTCCTAGAATTGCATCTGTTTACCAATAGCACTGACCCATGACATCTGTGTGTCTTATTGATGTGGCTGTAGGATGCAGATTCTACCCATAAATACCCTTACCCTAAACCCAGCCATGATATTTAGGTCAGAGCCTGATTCTTGTCCAGTCTATGATTGCTGCTCATTGAAAACTGACACAGAAAATATCCCAAACATATGCATTTGTCTGGAATCACCTTAACATCATAAACTCTATATGATTACATTTGGGCTTAGCATCCCCTGTCAGTTTCCGCTGGAAGTTCTAACACTCCCTGATTCTGACCCACACACACAATTGCATGATCCCTCTTCCTCAAAGCCTGGGAGAATGCAGAAAGGCATGCATTTGATAAAAGCCCATTACCATTCAGGAAAGAAGGGAAGAAAGAGAGAACAGAGCTACCCCATACTGCAACCAGCAGTTGTTGGGTTTACAATTTCACGTTGGCCTCTTTCTTATTAGACAGACTAAACTGGCATCAAGGGGCTATCAACTGTCAAAACAGCAGCCAGAGAAACAATCGACAAAGCCATCCCTTGAGAATGTTGAGTAAATTGGTGAAAATTCCGTCAAAGGAGTTAATGTGCACGCTGGCACCCAATGCCAGACCCAGCGTGAGAACCACTTAGGCCATAATTGTCCCTCCCAGGGTCCAGGCTCTGTCAAACACTGCCCCAGGCTTGCCTTTCAGCACAGGAACTGATCTCTTTTTGACAAATTGAAATACACACCCACCCTGAGGCTTACCAGCTGAGGGTGGGGAACTCAGGTGGGAAAGCAGGCAATTCTCTAGCACCAGCAGCAATTCAGTTTGGCCAGACTCCCCTAGGGTTGGGCAAGTGGAGTGTGGGGTGACATTTATGTGCAGCACTGGTCTTAAGGGGGGCTAAAGCCAGACATCAGCTTGAGTCTCACAACCACCTTTTACCCAATCCAACAACAGCAGTGGTCCTTCAGTCCATTTAGAGTATGTATCTCCAAAAGGATAAAGGAACACTGTATCAGACCAAGCAAGCACACCATCAATGTAGTAAATGAAGGGCTGCAACGCAGCGATACTTCACTGCCTATAAGGGCTGGGGGGCAGGGCTTGCTCAGTGTAAAGTTCTTTCACAAAGTAATAGTAAAAAGTGTATACATAATTACATAGGTTGGAAACATGCAATTTGAAATAGTAGTATTGAACAGGAAAATAGCAGTTCTGAGAGAGGCTTTATATATATATATTTATCAAGAGACACCTGTCGTATATTGAAGCTGAGGCCTAGACAGCAGAAGCCTTTAACGTTCTGGAAATCATACCAGTTAACTACTCTGCCAAATTCTCCAGTCGCCCGAAAAAATGAACAATCAGTTTATACATGTAAATAGCTAAAATTATTTTGGAAAAAAAACCACCTGGAATGATTTTTAACAAATCACATATAAATAAATATGAAAAGTGACTAAGACACTCAAGGCAAAAATAAGTACAAATAGATCAATCCAAAAAGAATATAAATTACATACATGCCTAATTAAATCCATTACTGATTTGGAAAACTGTAAATAGAAAGGACAATGTCATATTTTTTTGCTCTGTTTGGAAATTTAAAGAATGATAATTCATAGACTTAAGAATTCATAGACTTAAAGAATGCAATTCATAGACTAGAACTAGTGAAAATATATATGGCCCACAAGCCATCTGGGAAATAATCTGAGAGTAGGAATAAAAAATGTTAACAATATTTATATACTTTCACTCAGTAATTCTGCTATGAAGAAGGGTTTCCCCTCAGCCTCCTACTTCAGGCAGGTGGAGGCAAGTATTACTGAAAGACCCTCTGGGGATAGACCTCTCACATCCTTGGCTTTCCTTCTTCCAGGCAAAAGATGCTGGCGAGGGAGCCTCTGGCTTGCTTCTATACAAACCTGGACTTTGTGTGAGGCTGCACAGGGAGGAGCCAATTCACACTTTTTATCTTCCCTAGATTTTGCCCAAGTATCATTCTACTGACCGATTTGTTTTCATTTCCTTACATCAGTGGCAATGCAGATGTATTTTTTTGTTTTTCTGTTTTTTGTGTGTGACAACTAGAATAATTAGGAAAATACCTTTATTCTATCAAAAACATTTTGACATTGTTTTACTTTTCCAGATTTTCTAAATTTTCAACATGGATCATTATTTTTTGCCATGAGGGAAAAAGATGCCATCTAAACTATTTCAAAATATGAATAAATTTACAATTTAGATTTAGGGAAAAAATTAAGGCAGTCGCTACATACATTTTAATCAATCGTCTTTCCCAAATAGCAATTGAAAAAGTTACGAATTTTAACAAGACATTGGCTGTACCAATTAATTGCTCTGATAGTGAAAGTCATTTCAAAAGTTCAGTAAAAATGTTGGGAGCTTAAGTTTGAAATGTCATTGGGACTCACATTGATGTTTTCTTATTCATGTATGAGGGTTCTAAGGAAAGCCTTTTTTTTTTTAATAGCTAGTTATGGTAGCAGGGTTACATCCACTTATGGTGAGCATTTAGTAATGTATGTAATTATCAAATCTTTATGTTAGATATCTGAAACCAATATAATATATCAACTGTATTCCAATGAAAAAAGGAAAGCCTTTCTTAAGTTGCCTCATAGATAAGAAAAATCAACTAGAACATAGATAATAAAAAACCCAACCGATTGTCTCCTATAAAACATAGCATCATTCAGTGTTTTTATACAGAAATGTTTTTTACCTCCTGTGAAGGTATATCCCATGGTAGCCTTGGGATAGTTTTGCTAGTAGTGAAATCACCACATCATTGTTCATTTTTCTTTTAGTACAAAATAACAATGATAATCTCCAATGTATATTAAGGATGACTTTCCTGGTTTGAACAATGAGAGTCTCACACCCCAGGAAACCCCCTGTGTCCTGAGTGGCTGCCGTGTGCAAATTGTTCTTAACTACCCCAAAGCTGAGTAGCTCAAGACAATAGCCGTATGACTGTATCTGATGATTCTGTGCTCGGGAATCCAAGCAGGGTTTCTCTGACTAATTTTTCTGCTCTATGTGATGTTGACTGGGGTCACTAGGTATTTAACAGGTCTTCGGGTGTCTGGAGGGTCCAGAATGGCTTCACTCCCATGTGGGGCACGTCAGTAGGGATGTCTGAAAGGCTGATTTTGGCTGGGCCCCTAACCCTCTCACATAAGAAATAATATCAGAGCTCAGGTAAAGCCTAGGTTGGTCTAACTCTAAAAATTATGTCACATCCTTTGTGCCACATTAGCTACAGAGAAATATTTCATTGTATGTTCCCAGATGGAAAGTATCTATGCATTGAGTATATGGATGTATTATAAGTGGGAGAGGAAGACAATGGGTAGAACTCCCTCTCCTATGCTTGTAACAGAAAGATGGCAAGTTTTTTTTAGCAGAGGTGTTAATTTCCCACCCACCAAAGCACCTGCTGTGCAACAGAGTTAGTCTAGGAATTATCTGGATCTCATGAGGTGACAGGTTCCTCGTGAAGCCTGCCAAAGAAGATGCAGAGGGTTGCAACCATAAATTCTATGTCAGTTAGATTCTGCTGTATAATAAAGCACCCGAAAACATGGTGGCACTTCTAGTCTCAGCAGTCTCAGCTGATCTTGGCTGTGCTCCCTCATGTGTCTGTGCTGAACTGCTGTTTGGTTGATCTGGAATGGGGTGGCCTCACTCACATGTCTTTTGGTTGGCAGGCAGGCCATTTGCGAGGAGCTGGCTGACTACTGGATGGTAAATCTTGCTTCTCTTCCTTGTGACTTCTTATACTCCAGCAAGTGAAGTCAATTTGTTCACATGGAAGCGGCAGCATTCCAAGAGCAATAGTGTTCAAAGCTTCTTGGGATCTAGGCTCAGAACTCACACAACATTGCTTCCATTGCATTCTATTGACCAAGGCAAGCCACTAGGCCAGCTCAGATTCAAGGAGTGGGGAAATGAACTCTGCTTCTCTTAGTAAGATGAACTGTAAAATCATGTTGAAAGGGTACGGATATAGAGAGAATAATTGGGAGACATCTTTGCATTCTAAAACAAGGCCAACTGATACAATTCTACACCATTTAGAACACAGCCAGATGTAGCTACCCACAACTCTGATGAATCGATTTAAATAAAAATGTGGGCTTTGTGAGTTCAGCCAGAAACCCTACCCAGATAATTAATCTGTTAACAAAAATCAATGAATCTAAAGGGCATTTTGAAGTATTTTTCATCATTACAATCCTGAGGTAGTTTTTTTTAAAACTTACTTTGGTCCATTGTAATGTTTGCATGTGTAAAGACTGCTTTTTTAATCCCAGGTTAATAAACCTGATCCTCACTGGAAATCAAGTAATATCTCTTAAACTCACATGTCAATATTCTGCAACAAATCCAGTAAAATAAAGAAAAAAACACATGAATTGAAATTGTATGGCAAGATGCAATGACAGCTTAAATTCCCCGAAAGGTCAAAGAATGTTCCCTATGTTTTAATAACTGCTACAGGATTCAGATTGAGCTTAAAAAGTGAAGAATATCTACTCAGTGCATTCTAGGTGCCAAGTACTGTACCGGGCACATGACGTACTTGTATCATTTGATCCTCACTGCATATTTATGATTTTATCATGAACATTAGCAGTTATTCATATAAGGAGAATGAAACTTAAAATATGTGGTAAATTGCTCAAAAATTCTTCTTGTCCATGAAGGGGTAGATCTATTGCATTATCCCTTAAATCTTGGCTCCACCATGTGACTTGCTTTGGCCCAAAGACACTAAATTAGATGCACATAGAGGATAGAAAAACACTTTCCCATTAGGCCTTGCTTTGCTGCCATACCTGAGACCCTAGGCCAACCATACAAATGAGCTCAAGTTGCCCTGCTAGAAGATGGGAGGTTACATAGCAGAGATCCAAGGTGGATCCAAGGTGAGAGTCATCCAGCCCTTAGCCAATCACCTGTCAATTTCCAGTCATGTGAATGAAGTCATCCTAGATCATGCATCCTCCAGGCACCCCTAAAACTGTCCCAAGATAGTGGGAGCAGAGCTTGGAGTCTAGCTTATGTTACCACATTCCAAAGTTTATATCCTAATAGTAACACTGTAACTTTTCCAAATTATGTGCTGTTCCTCAGAATGTTGATAAGACTAACAGATGTTAAAGTGTCTATAAAGACCACCTGACATAGAAGAAAGAGGAGGCAGCAACTTGCCTTGCTTATGAACCTACTGTGCCTTTCCACACACTAAGGACCTAACCTTCAGGACAACAGAAACCCATGAAGCGTTTATACAGAGACATGGACTTTTCAACAAAGACTTAGAAAGATAAAACTGTGAATGGTAGAGTCATAGATTGAAGAAAGGGGAAGGATAGAGGCAGGGACACTGAGGCAGCAAATCTAAGGGTGAATTAATGAAGTTGTGAGTGAAGAGAGCAACAGTGAGATTGAGAGGTGATGTTAGGAGGGAGCCAATAGGATATGATCATTTAACTCTAATGAAGGCAGTTGCTTCATTCCAGTACTCTTCACTTGAACTCCCCTGGAGATCCTAAGATATAATTTATTTGAAATTCGGGGAGAGAGAGAAACAGAGACAGAAAAGAAATTGAATTAGTAACCACATGGTCTTATTTGGAAGCTGTTGGTCTGAAGTCAGGAAATAGGAGTTTTGATCCTTCTCTGAGATCATTTACCTTAGAGCTTTAATAAATCACTTTACAACAATCCTCTGGCCTCAGTTTTCATCTCTGTCCAAAGGGAATCCTTTGAAGGATGGTGCTTGTTAAGGTTAAAAGCGTTAATAAAACAGTGTATCACTGATTTGTAAAATACTTTCTTCTATGAGCATTTCCCATGCCAAAGCTGCTCACACAATCAGAAAAGGCTAAGTGGAATTTACCAGAACCCTTCTCATTAATTTCCTAAATAGTGCCCACTCTTAGATTAATTAGAAATGAAGATTCTCTCTAGTGTCTTTTAGGAATGTAGTCTGAGGCTGAATAGCTTGATCTTAAGAGAACTGACATACAGGAGAAATTCCTCTGGCCTCATATTTACCAAGAGATTCAGAAGTGCATGATCCATATTGTCTCATGCCAACTGAATCATACATGAATTCTTGGTTTCAAATCATAGGCCCATCTCTTAATAGTTGTGTAATCATGGGCATGCTGCCTAACTAGTCTGTGTCTCAATTTCCACATCTATTAAATGGAGATATAATAATACCCATTTTATAGGGTTACTCTGAAAATTCAATGAGTTCCTTTTATGCCTGGTGCTTAGAACATTGT
The DNA here is from genome assembly GCF_040802235.1 of Manis javanica. Classification (NCBI taxonomy): domain Eukaryota; kingdom Metazoa; phylum Chordata; class Mammalia; order Pholidota; family Manidae; genus Manis; species Manis javanica. The sequence continues at coordinate 36,513,467 of NC_133160.1, read as the reverse complement.
CTGGCCCGCTGTAAGTGCTGTACAGAAAGGTTATTAGTTAATAGCATTGCTTGTTAGTATAAATTGAAACCTCTTCTTACTTCTACAAGCTTAGAACACCTAAACATATTCTTCATCACTGGATTCAGTATCTCTCTCTTGCTGGCAGTGGTGCTGGTCCTTGACTGCCCCTGTACTTACTCTTCTGAATACAGTCATAGCAGCAATATATCAAGGGATACGGTTCAGCCTGATGGTTACAAGAAAGCAATTTCCAGTGTCCCAGAAGTCATCATGGCCAAGGAGAATTTCATTCAAAAATTTCCTTTCCAATCACTATTTGCCACTCAGCACTTCCCACATATAAAATCTCTTCCACACAGCCTCTCCTTACATCTAGACAAATCTAGACAAATACTTACCTCTAGATGAATTCTTACATGTACACAAATATAGACAAATCCAGACAAATCTAGACAAATATAGGCAAATCCAAATTTAGACAAATCCTTATATATAGACAAATATAGACAAATCCTTACATCTAGACAAATCCAGAAAAATCTAGACAAATCCAGACAAATGTAGACAAATCTAGAAACATATAGACAAATCAAGACAAATCCTTACATATAGACAAATTGAGACAAATGTAGGCAAATCTTTACATCTAAACAAATCTAGACAAATCCAGACAAATCTAGACAAAGCTAGACAAATCCTTACATCTAGAAAACTCTAGACAAATCTAGACAAATCCTTACATATAGATAAATTGAGACAAATTTAGACAAATCTTTACATCTAGACAAATCGAGACAAATCAAGACAAACCTAGACAAATCCTTACATCTAGACAACTCTAGAAAAATCCTAACATCTAAACAAAACCAGACAAATCTGGACCAATCTAGACAAATCCAGACAAATGTAGACAAATCCAGACAAATATAGACAAATACAGACAAATCTGGACAAATCCTTACATCTAGACAATACAGACAAATCTAGACAAATCTGGACAAATCTAGACAAATCCTTACATATAGACAAATCTAGACAATTCCAGAAAAATCAAGAAAAATGTAGAAAAATCTACACAAATGTTTACACCTAGACAAATTTAGACAAATCCTAACATATTAACAAATCCAGACAAATCTAGACAACTCTAGACAATTACACAATTGGAAAACCTAGACATATAGACAAATCCAGACAAATTTGTCTGGATTTGTGTATATGTCAGGATTGTTCTAGATTTGTCTAGACATAAGAATTTGTCTAGGTTTTTCTAGAATTATTTATATGTAAGGATTTTTCTAGATTTGTGTAGATTTGTGTGGATTTATCCAGATTTGCATAGATTTGTAGGATTTGTCTAGATTTTTCTAGATTTGTGTAGATTTGTCTACATGTAAGGATATGTCTTGTTTTGTCAAGATTTATCTAAATATGTGTAGATGTAAGGATTTGTCTATATTTTTCTAGGTTTGTCTAGATGTAAGGATTTGTCTAGGTTTGTCTAATTTCTCTGAATTGTCTAGATTTGCCTAGATTTTCTAGATTTGTGTACATTTGTCTAGACATAATGATTTGTCTAGATTTGTCTACATTTATCTAGATTTGTCTAAATGTAAGGATTTGTCTGTATTTGTCTAGATTTCTCTAGATGTAAGCATTTGTCTCGATTTGTCTGGATTTGTCCAGATTTCTCTATATGTAAAGATTTGTGAAGAGTTGTCTACATGTAAGCATTGTCAAGATTTGTCTATATGCATTTGTCTAGATTTGTCTGGATTTGTCCAGATTTGTCTAGATTTGTCTTGACTTGTCTAGATTTGCCTAGATTTCTCTAGATGTAAGGATTTGTCTGTATTTGCCTAGATTTGTGTAGATTTGTCTAGATATGACTAGATTTTTCTATATTTGTATGGATTTGTCTGGATTTTTCTAGATTTGTATGGATTTGTCTAGATTTGTCTGGATTTATCAAGATTTGTCTAGATTTTTCTAGATTTGTCTGGAATTGTGTAGATTATTTTGGGTTTGTCTAAATTTGTCTGGATTTGTCTAGATGAGTATAAATTTGTGTATTGTGTAGATTTGTGTAGGTATTTTTCTGGATTTGTCTAGATTATTCTGTATTTATCTGGATTTGTCTGGATTTGTCTAGATTACTCTACATTTGTGTACATTTGTGTAAGGATTTGTCTGGATTTGTCTAGATTTTTCTGGATTTGTCTAGATTATTCTGAATTTATCTAGATTTGTCCAGATTTGTCTGGATTTGTCTAGATTACTCTAGATTTGTTTAGATTTGTCTAGATCTGTCCGGATTTGTCTAGATTACTCTAGATTTGTAGAGCTTTGTCCATATTTGTCTGGATTTCCCTAGATTACTCTAGATTTGTGTAGATTTTTGTAAGTATTTGTCAAGACTTTTCCAGATTTGTCTAGGTTTGTATGGCTTTGCCTAACTTTGTCTGGATTTCTCTAGATTACTCTTGATTTGTGTAAGTTTGTCTAGATTTGCCTGGATTTTTCTAGATTTGTCTGGATTTGTCTAGATTATTTTGGATTTTTCTAGATTTGTCTGGATTTGTCTGGATTACTTTGGATTTGTCTTGATTTGTCAGGATTTGTCTAGATTACTGTAGATTTGTGTAGATTTGTAGATTTGTCATGTTTTAGTCCTAGGTTTTTCTAGATTTGTCTGGATTTGTCTGGAATATGCTGGATTTGTCTGGATTGCTCTAGATTTGTGAAGGGATTTGTGTAGGATTTGTGTAGATTTTTCTGGATTTTTCTGGATTTCTCTATATTTGTAAGGATTTGTCTATAGATGTAAGGATTTGTCTAGATTTGTCCAGATTTGTCTGGATTACTCTATATTACCAGAGATTTGTGTAGATTTTTCTGGATTTGACTAGATTTGTCTGGATTTGTCTAGATTATTCTGGATTTGCCTAGATTTGGCTGGATTTTTCTAGATTTTTCTGGATTTGTCTAGATTATTTTGGATTTGCCTAGATTTGTCTATTACTATAGATTTGTTTAGATTTGTGCAGGAATTTGTCAAGATTTGTCCAGAATTGTCTGGGATTTTCTGGATTTGTCTGGATTTTTCTGGATTTGTCTAGATGTGCCTATTGTCTGAATTGTCTATATTATTATGTATTTGTGTAGATTTGTCTTTATTTTTTGAGATTTGTCTGGATTTGTCTAGATTATTTTGGATTTGTCTAGATTTGTCTGGATATGTTTGGATTTGTCTATATTATTCTATATTTGTTCAGATTTGTGCAGGGATTTGTCAAGATTTGTCCAGATTAGTCTGAGATTTTCTGTATTTTTCTGGATTTTTCTAGATTTGTCTCGATTTGTCCAGCTATAAGGATTTGTCTAGATTTGTCCATATTTGCCTGGATTTCTCTAGATTACTATAGATTTGTGTAGATTTTTCTGGATTTGTCTAGATTATTCTGGATTTGTGTAGATTCTTCTGGATTTGTGTAGATTTGTCTAGATTATTTTGGATTTGCCTAGATTTGTCTGGATTTTTCTAGATTTGTCTGGATTTGTCTACATTATTTTGGATTTGTCTTGATTTGTGATCTAGATTACTCTAGATTTGTGTAGATTTGTCATGTTTTAGTCCTAGATTTTTCTAGATTTGTCTGGATTTGTCTAGATTACTCTAGATTTGTGAAGGGATTTGTCAAGATTTGTCCAGATTTATCTGGAATATTCTGGATTTGTCTAGATTTGTCTAGATTTGTCTGGATTTGTCTCGATCACTCTAGATTTGTGAAGATTTGTGTAGGGATTTGTCAAGATTTGTCCAGATTTTTCTGAATCTGTCCAGATTTGTCTAGATTTGTCCAGATGTAAGGATTTGTCTAGATTTGTCCAGATTTTTCTGTTTTTCTCTGGATTACCAGAGATTTGTATAAATTTTTTTCTGGATTAGACTAGATTTGTCTGGATTTGTCTAGATTATTTTGGATTTGCCTAGATTTGTCTGGATTTGTCTAGATTTTTCTGGATTTGTCTAGATTTGTCCAGATATAAGAATTAATCTAGATTTGTCCAGACTTGATTTCTCTAGATTACTATAGATTTGTGTAGATTTTTCTGGGTTAGTCTAGATTTGTCTGGATTTCTCTAGATTATTCTCGATTTGTCTAGATTTTTCTGGATTTTTCTTGATCACTCTAGATTTGTGTACATTTGTGTAAGGATTGGTCTAGATTTGTCCAGATTTGTCTGGATTTCTCTAGATCACTTTTGATTTGTGTAGATTTGCCTATATTTTCCTGGATTTTTCTAGATTTGTCTGGATTTGTCTAGATTACTCTAGATTTGTGTAGATTTGTCATGTTTTTTTCTAGATTTTCCTAGATTTGTGTGCATTTGTCTAGAATATTATGGATTTGTCTAGATTTGTCTGTATTTCTCTAGATTACTCTAGATTTGTGTAGGGATTTGTCAAGATTTGTCCAGATTTGTCTGGAATTTTCTGGATTTGCCTATATTTTTCTGGATTTTTTCTGGATTTGTCCAGATGTAAGGATTTGTCTATATTTGTCCAGATTTGTCTGGATTTCTCTAGATTACCAGAGATTTGTGTAGATTTTTCTGGATTAGTCTAGATTTGTCTGGATTTGTCTGGATTGTCTAGATTTGTCTACATTTGTCCAGATGTAAGGATTTGTCTAGATTTGTCCAGATGTCAAGATTTGTCCAGAATTGTCTGGGATTTTCTGGATTTGTCTAGATGTGCCTATTGTCTGCATTGTCTATATTATTATGGCTTTGTGTAGATTTGTCTTTATTTTTTGAGATTTGTCTGGATTTGTCTAGATTATTTTGGATTTGTCTAGATTTGTCAGAATTTGTCTAGATTACACTAGATTTGTGTAGATCTGTCATGTTTTAGTTCTAGATTTTTCTGTATTTGTCTAGAATTTCTGTATTTGTCTAGATGACTAGATTTGTGAAAGGATTTTTCAAGATTTGTCTGGATTTGTCTGGATTTGTCCATATGTGTGTCTAGATTTGTTCAGATTTGTCTACATTTCTCTAGATTACTTTAGATTTGTGTAGATTTTTCTGGATTATTCTAGATTTTTCTGGATTTGTCTAGATTATTCTGGATTTGCCTAAATTTGTCTGGATTTGTCTAGATTTTTCTAGGTTTGTCTGGATTTGTCTAGATTTGTCTAGATTTGTCTGGACTGGTGTAGATGTATGTATTTGTCTAGAGTTGTCTAGATATAAGGATTTGTCTAGGTTTGTCTCCATTTGTCTCTATTTTTCTATATGTAAGGATTTGTCTTGATTTGTCTAGATTTTTCTAGATACAAGCTTTTGTGTAGATTTGTCTAGCTTTTTCTAAATTTGTCTGGATTTGTCCATATTTTTCTAGTTTTGTCTAGATGTGAGTATTTGTCTAAGTTTGTCTCGATTTGTCTAGATGTAAGGTTATGTCTACATTTGTGTAGATTTGTCTAGATGTAAGCATTTCTCTAGATTTATCTGGATTAGTTTATATGTATGGATTTGTGCTGATTTGTCTAGATTTGTCTGGGTTTTTCTAGATTTATCTAGTCTAAGGATTTGTCTAGATTCTTCTGTATTTGAAAGGATTTGTCTGGATTTGTCTAGATTTGTCATATATGTAAGGAATTGTCTAGATTTGTCTAGGTGTAAGCATTTGTCTAGATTTGTCTCAATTTGTCCAGATATGTATGGATTTGACTATATTTGTCCAGATTTGTCTAGACTTGTCTAGATATAAGGATTTGTCTAGATTTGTCTACATGTAAGTGTTTGCCTAGATTTGTCTAGATTTTCCTAGATGTAAGGATTTGTCTAGATTTGTCTAGATATAAGACAAATCCTTACATCTAGATTTACATCCTGAGATGCTTGGGGCTTCAAAGTCTGAGCCCACTGCTGAGCTAACACCAACTTCTCCATCACTGACTATGGTTGCAGCAAGAACACTTTGTTCTAACATGAAAAGAAAATGCAGATTATTACTCCCAACCCATAATGTGGAAGAGAATAGTGGGGGAAAAAAGAAAAGAAGAAAGTGATGGTGAGTCTTTTTGAATGGTAAATCAAATCTGTCTCCCAGGAGTCACAAGGCTATAACAGTGGTGGGTGTCAGGGGTTTGATTGTATTTTAGATTGGCCTTATCACAATAAGACAAAGCCTTGGGGCTGGCTTTCTTCAAATGCAGGTCTGCTTGCAAGGTTCATTCTTTTTGCATATTACCACGATTTTCTGAGAACAGTAAGTTTTCCAGAGTTAACTTGAAATCAAAGTTTCCATCAATATTTAATTTGTGTGACTCAGACAGACAGCAATCTGGGGAATTCAAACAAATTATTCACTGGGTTTTAAAGTAGAAATTTCTTTCACTAACCTGAAGTTTAATGGGATGCCATGCAAGTAGTTACATGATAGTTAACTGATGAGATAAATATTAAAAGCAGAACAGAATATTTCTAGGAAATATGGCTTCCCAAAGCCCCCTATTCTCTATCCTCTATTTTTTAAGGACATCTTCCTGTGCCCACTAACCTGGGAGAAGATTTTCTCTTCTCTGCTCACCATTGCATTACTTTACATTTTTTAAAATAACTTTTAAACATCTTTGCATTGAAGGAAGAAAACTGAAGCCAAGATCATAATACAGGAAGCATGGCTTACAAATAGTTTTGTGGCTACTGTGGCATTTCCATAGCCACTTTTTAAAGACTAACTCTCCTTTTTGTTCACTGTTTACCCAGATCTCTTCAGTTCTATTGATGCCTCACTGACTGTGGTACCTCTCTGTTGCTCAGAGTGTCCTGGCTGTGTTGAGAGTTATGCAATTTTTTACTATGTATGATATTACTTGTGAGATTATCAGGTAGGGACATCACAAAGGCCTGTGTTGCCATAAGAGCAAAGTTGTGCCAGCCAAGCTACCCACTCATGCTTCTTGGAGTGATAGGGGACCTAATCACTACAACACAAACTGTAGTTTGGGGACAGAACCATCCATCCTAGTGGTGGACTCCCTCATTTTTCTGTTTCCTGAAGATTATCACCTTTTTGAGTCATGCATAAGGACATTAAGGGTTGCATCCAAAGCATTAAGACTAGAGGCACTCAATAGTAGTGAGAGCTTTTTCTTCCAGATTCTATACTTATGGCTTCTCACAGATCATGGCAATATTTACACCTATACAGTGAGGTGAAGTGCCATCACCATCCCCATTATACAGATGAAGAAGTTGAGGCTTAGGGTGATTTGCCTTTGACTACAAAGCTAGACAATTGTAGACTTGACTTCAATGCCAAGAGCATAATGCCAGGGACTTGTTTGTGTAATATTTTTCCCTTCATCATATGACCCACCTAGCCTCACTCTCCTGTTTCTGCTTTGCCCTCTTACCTTGAATTTCAATAATTTCCAAACACATGGTCTCTCCCTTTTATACTGTTCCTTCCTCCCTCAAGCTTTCCCTTCCTCTTCCCACTCTGAACTCCACCATCCCCCTAAAAGAGATCAGAGTCAGAATATTCAGGAAGAGATCATGCTTAGGTAAAGACCAGTTAGGCTTGGTGCACAAGCAAGATCCTGAAAGACCCTGTCAGCTCTAGCATTGTACCTAAACTAGCTGCTTGTGGAGTGTGGCTTCACAGGAGGGATGGGGTGGGCAGTGTGCTGAATGCTGGTGGGAGGCATGGGGGACAGTTACCAGCCAGCATGGAAGCATCAAAATTGTAGAAATCAGAGCATTTACATGTGTCTGTATGTCTTGACACTGCCCTGTCTCCTGTAAGTCCCCCCTCTGAGTTTATATTCCCATACCCCTTGCTTGATTTCCCCCACGCAGATTCATACACTCTGGGCTTAGGCTTGGTCTTCACTCTACTTCTCTCATTTCTTCTTCTCTCACCACCTTGTAATTATCTACCCACATGTCTTTTGTGCCAGACTCTGTGGTCTGTGAGTGCAAACTCTAAGCAGAACCCACTTTGCATCTCTCTTGCCTAATATTATGTTGAGTGAATGAACAAATCTTGCATCTGGTACTACTACTTTTTTTGTGTGTGTGTGCATGTTTTGGATTCCCAACTGTATCTACAGAGCCTTGAGTGTCAGAGCTAGAGCTCACATCTCCACTTCTTAGTGCCCATGCTTCTCTAACACAAACTTCACCCTTAATCTCAATATTGTGGTTTTTGGGGAAGCCATAATAATAATACACTAATTATAACTTTCACATCATTGTGTACTTTCCATATGCCACACCATACAGAAGTTGAAAGTCAGCTATCATATATATAAACATACACATTACACATTTAGATATGCTGTCATATGTATGCTGATAAGTACACACACAGTCTTCAAAAAACAAAACTCTGAAGGCAACCACTTTTATATCCACTTTGTAGGAGAATTGGAATCAAAGAGCAGAGACCTACATTTTGAAATTCATTTCATCAACTAAATGTGAGCCTTTGATCTGCTGTTCCCTGTCAGTGGCACTGAGTGGTAGGTGAACAATTTCACAGTGAACAGTTCACAGAGTTTCCTGCCTTTTCTGAGCATTCTGTAAGTGGCAGAGATATGATTACACATTGTGCTAATGCTATGAAGGGAAGAGGAATGCTATGAAAGAGCAAGGGGGCTGTAATTTAAATTTAGAGGGTTGAGGCATACTTACATGAAATGTCACACCACCTACTAAGGAGCTGGGCTGGGATTTGGGTCAGAATCTGTCAGGCTGGTTATGAAGAAAATGACATCTGTATGCTTCATTTTTTTTAGAAGAGTCATGCTCTTTAAACTTTTTAAAATAAAAAAATAATTGTATTTTCATTGTGTTTTAATTTTCCTACCTTTCGCAGAATATTAAAATAGGAAACAACTCTCATGTATTCCCTGTGTAGGGACTTGGTTAGCAGCCATCATGTGCAACCATCCAAAAATTACCTGAATGCCTTTAGTGGTCAGGATCTCAGTACCTTAAAATACTGCCTATTCAACTCTCAGTGACACACATGACCTGGTTCACTCTTAATGTGTTTAAAGCTGCTTTCTCATTATTTCCATCCAGTCAACCTGGAAAAACACTAGAGAAAGAATACACTCCTTCTCCCTGATATTCTCCTTTACTCCACTGATTTGCCTGACTGGTGACTCCAGACATCCGTTCCTTTTCTTCTCCCTGGTTAAGTATCACCAGTGACACTTGGCTTTACTGTGACCATCACCTTACACTCTCCAGGCAACCTCTTACACTGGTGCAATGAGAATGGAACAGTGACATCACACCAGCACAGTGTCAAAAGTCTCCTTCCTGTGATCTGACCACTTCCCTTTCCCCAGGACCACAGTCTGGTAACAAATGGACCCTGGCTCCTGTGTCCAGTTCTGCCCAAGAGTCCCACATTCCCATTACTTACTCATGTGTTCTGCCTTTTCACTCATTTGATTATAAACTCCTTGAGAGGATCTCCTACCACGAGGCTTGGCACTTAGTGATCATACCATTCATGTTTTTCCAAAGGAATTTTTGAAATGGAGAAATCCCTTCCATGTATATCAGAAGACCTGTCTGAATTCACTCCTTAAAAATCAGCAGATACAAATCAGGAGATTCCATCATAAGCAACCAAATTATCCAAGGCTGCTCTCTGGATTGGGACCATTCAGAACATTTGCCTGACTGCGTTATCTTGGTGTTTTCTACTGACGGTGACAGTTGTGTGTTAGCAATCCCCCAACTTTTTTAAAATTCATGGGCAACTTTCAACTTCCCCTTCTTTTATCATTCAGTTAAAACGTCTCTCTCTCTCTCTCTTTGCTGCCTTGCCTTGCTTTCATCCCATTTCTCTGTGTGTGCTGCACCCCCAGTTCTTGCACACTTGCCATCATTTTGTCCATAGCAACACATGCTGGTGCAGCTTCTTTGCTTAAATATTCATCTTTTCCTTAGAAAAACACCATCTATTTGGATCTTGTTCTGCAATCAAGCTGGAGATGTTCTCTCTGCCAGGCTCTGCTGCCAACATGTGGAGAATACGACCTTGTGTACTGCATAAATGTTATTTCCTAAAACCAGCAAGACTAGCTCTAGGGGGAGGATGCAAAGAGAAATGGAGGCATCTGAAAGGCAGGCAGGCCAGTACAAGCAGCGTCTTGCATTTATGCAAAACTGATGACCTGCCAGGTGCTCTTCTAAGTGCCTTGTGTGAACTCATTTAAGCTTCACAGTAATTCAGCCATGGGTGCCTGAATTGATTCCCATTTTAAAGATGGATGAACTGGAGTTCAAAGAGGTTCAATGATCTCCCCAAGAGTACACAGACCGTGAGGGGTGGTTGGAGGTGGGAAGCAAAATCCTAGCAGATCTGACATCAGAGCCATGCTTCCTCTTCCTGAGGCTATTTCCATGATGCCTGCCAGGATTCCTCCCTGCCTTCTCAGAAGGCATACAGTCCTATTTCCATATACAATGCTGCTCTGACTGAACCAATCAATCTAAAAATAAAATTCAGTGGAAAGGAAGAAAAGATACCCCAAGTCAGCTAAGTGAAGCCACAGTCAGATTACAGAAGCACCGAACTGGTTAGGAGTCATGAATTCTAATCTCTGTCCCCAGGTCACATATCCAAACCTTTTTAACGGAGCCTTAGATTAGAGGTTTGCTAAAGTCTCTTTCATTTCCCTTTCATTGCATTTCTAGAATTCTATTCTTATAATAAGAAAAGCAAGAATGTTAGAGCAGGAGAGGCTGTTCAGCCATCATCTGTAGCCCTGTGTTTCTCAGTATGTGGAACAGATGTGTTATTAAAAAAATTAGACTCACTTAGTGAGATGGTTACTCACTTTTCATTCTTGATCAGTCACCCTGCTAATGTCATGAGGAAAGTCTCAGTGTGGTGCTAGGATATCTTCAACACCTCCCTAACACTTGCTAATCTCCACTTTTAACAAAGAGAGAGCAGGTTTGGATTGAGAACCTTTGGCAAAGAACAGCATTCACTGTAATGGTTTTATGTTGATTGCCAGAATAGACTTCAAGCAAGCCTAAAACTAAGCTTAATAAGGGAATGGCCCACTTGGGAAAAGGCCCTTGGCTCTAGATACTGTCCCAGAAAGCAGACATCTTCAGTGACGTGAACCATGAAGGCCAGTTAAAGTGCACCCTTCTGCAAGGGAGCGTTTTGTGCCTTCTCTGTAAAGCTGTGCCTAGTGAACTGTATGCCTTACCAACAGTAAAGAAACCTTTATGCTTTGCTTGTATCTTTCTGTTTAATACATCACTGTCCTGTTGTGCCAACTGCAGGATGTTACTTGGGCTTGAGGGAAAGTAATACCGTTTCTCCATGTATAGATACGGCATCAAGTTTCTTTGTAAGGTCATTGATATGGGTAAAATTAAAGTTATGACCTTTGCTGCCATTAGATTCACCATGTAGTAGCAAAGATAGAATGGACAACACTGATTTCATCCAGGAGAGGTGTAAGAATCTTCTGTCTGTTAGAAGAGGTATCCCCTAAGGTGACTGCTTGAATGGAAATATAAACAACCTTAGGGTTCCACTGGGAATCAAACCCAAGACCTTCTGCATGTAAAGCAGAAGTGATAACCACTATCACAGAACCTTAAGATAGCTACTTTGTTGACCTGAAGAATATCAGTCAGGTTTTTTTTTTTTTTGTCTAACTTTGACATTTTAGTCCATCTTTGTCAAATACCTATAAAAACTTCTGATTCTCTGTTTCTCTTTAGAACTAGCTTTTGTGGTCCTGGTTCCTGTATAATGGAATTGAAATCTCTGACACATGTTCAGTCCATATTTGTAGGTAAACTGTGTTTCAAGTTTTTGAAAAACAAAACAAATAATTATTTTTTGGCAACACTGAACAGGTAAAATTCAGCAATTATTTCATGATCATGTCCAGTATGCCAGGAATGAGAATAATCATAATTAAAAACTGTGATAAGTGCTTTGAAGGAAGAAGGGGGTATAGGGTGAACTTAGTTTTTACTTCAGTCAATGAAGTGAAAGTAAGAAAGTTAAAATGTGTAAATGATTATATATGTGGTTCATAGATATAGTAAAATCATGACAGTAACATGGGGATTGACTGAAATTCTGAGGAATATGGATCTCTACCCTTACAGATGGATTCCCAGAGACTCAAGGGGGCTGATCTACTTACCCTAAGCCCATAGCTCCTGAATCCTCACAACCTAATCTCTCCACCACATGACCATAGCCTGACCTTCTCTGAGACAAGACCCAGGGTTCTTCCATGCCCAGGGGCAACTCTACCTTCTTCTTGGCCATATGGTGGCACATACATGGTGGAAGAAGGAGACAGGAAGACTTGAAAGAGAGGGAAGTTGCCCATGGAAGAGGTGGAAGTCACCCCTAAAAATGTTTGCTGCAATACCCCTTTCTTTCTTCTTAGCAGTACAGAGCTAGAGAGTACTCTGCCAGCTCGCAGAGAGCTTTAGTTCCACGGGGGCTCATATTATTTTAATGACAGACAAATAGGTGCACCCGAGCACTGATTCTCAAACTTGGTTCCGCCTCCTCCTTGCTCCTGTGTGCAGAACAATTCCAGCAGGAACATCTTTCTCGTAATTAAACAGGGTTTGACTTCAGAAATTCTGAGGTGAAGAGGAAGCTCAGATGACTGGGAAACGCTGCCACATTCCACGATTCTTTTATGCCAACTTCCACAGAGATTCTCAGGCAGACAGCTAACTGCACAGGATGTTGACTTTCATCTTTCACACCTTCCTACCTTCACTGTCAGGCCTTCCCCCCACTATCTTGACACCCTTCCCTTTTGGAAATCAGTGGCTTCACAAGAAAAACACATCCCAGTTAGTTATCACATTTGATTAAACACCTCACCCTGAAGTGTAAATATTTCAGTGGCTCTTCCTTTTGCAGAGATATTTGCCCCCCTTGGCTTTATAGCAGCCCTCTCAAACAGTGGAATTTCAGCTATCAGGAAAAGCCAGATAAGGTGGATATTTTGGGAAGGAGGATATCCCCAAAGTCTGTTCTCAAATCAAATTGCTTTTGGACAATTATGACAGTGATTTATTGAAGTAAAAAGGCTATTACTCTGCTCTTGCCACATAAAATGTCTGTGTTTGCTTAGCTTAGCTTATTTCCTGGTATATCTGAAATACACTGACAGAATGCCATAGAGCAATGTTTTTCTTTTCCTTTTTTTTTTTCTTCTTTTTCTATATTGCTTATACTAAGTTCTTTCCCCTTGGGAAAATTTTTAAAAAAATATCTCACAGCTGCTTTGAAAACAGCTGTATAAATGCAAGACATTAATAGGAAAAGCCAAAACATGCACCCAAGCAAAATAAGACCAAAGTTATGAAACCGTACCTAAAGATAGTCAAAGTAAAATACACAGACATGTTGAGCTCAAAACACATGTGACTTAATTAAAACTCTAACTTGGGTTTAAAAAGAATGGCTAAGCAAAACAGTACAGCTGATACTTGAAAAATCTTCAATCATTCATACACGTTAAGTTCACGCTCAGAATCATTTCCTGAACCCTAAAGCTAAGGCAGTCTGAGTCAGAAAACAGAAGAAGGTCTGCTGTGCACAAAGCTCGTGCGTTGAACAGACCATTTTATGACAGTCACTTCCCAGCCACTATGTACTTATCATATGTCAGTTGTTCATGGCAACGTGAATTAGTCACCCTGTCCCAATCTGTGCAAGAAGATTATCTACTTTATCACCATGAGCAATGTGCAGATAACACAGAAGAGGTTCCCAATGGCTGACTGCATCCATTTGTTTTCCATTCATTCCTGGGACAGGGGAATTATAAAGCTGTGTGTAGGAAATGCACATCTGTCCTGCACAAACTTCTTTATCTTTATTTGCCCCATTTTTGGCTATATTTTTAATCTACTGGCAGCCAAGGGTCACATTTCCATGAAGATAAATTTCATACTGGACTTGCTGGGAGCTGATGTCAGTGCAAATCTGTGCCAGGACAGATTCAAAATGATGGCAAAGAGGAAGTTACTGTATTTTATTTCTGAACTATATTGTCCTGTTTTCCTGATAATGGAGCCAGGGAAGACTTGGAACCAGGGTCTATTTTTCTGCCTTGCTCATCTCGCAACAATGGATAAATGCACCGGGCCCTCCCTGTTGGCCAGACTGCAGTCTGATGATCTGTGAGATGCCCTGAGATCCTCAAGCACTGTGATCCGACATCCTTGCCTGCAGGGCCAGCATTGCTCATGCCCCGGGGGACTTGCAGTTAGGGTCGCTGCATTTCATCCAGGGTTTTGCTGCCAGTGAAGGTCGGGCTCACTGTGTTGACAGTGGTGCTTCCTGTCCATTATCAGCCTGTTTGACATTTGATGTGTGTCCATTTTGTGTGTCCACTGGAAGCCAAATGTCATAGCTCAAAGATAACATTTTGCCCTGCTTTCCTCCCATTTCAAAATGAATTCAGGTTTTCTTAGGGGTAAGCTCCGTTCAGAGTCTGGGGGGAATTCCAAAGTCAAGAATGTTCTGTTTATGAAGTAATCCTAGCAACGTGTGGAATTTTCATCGTGAGTTTTTTTTTTCTTTTTGCAAAGGCTCAGTGTTTAAGAAAAATGCAGGAAACTGGCAATTAAAATCAATTCCCTTCATAACAACAGCAGGATATTAGCTTAAAAATATGTCCTGTAACTGGTGTAATGATCGTAGTAAGAGAAACCTGGGGTGTGCCCATGGAATACACAGCCTGACCTGGGGGGGCTTTATGTACAGTTCTAACACATTAACTGGTCACATTTCAAGGTGGTTCACATGGTGGATTTGGAATTGAGTTCTGATTAAATCCATGGTATAAACAAGGACACATGCAAAAACCTATTCTACCTGCAGTAGTTACAAAATAAACAGTAAAAGGTATTTTGGAATAATATGAAATAGATTCTTTAGCCACCGGGCCATTTGTAAGCAATGAATTTATTATGCCAAAGACTGACTTTTTAATATCGATTTCTACCCACACCTTTCCCCTTTCAGTTATTCAATTAATTCAGCAAGGGTTTAGTAAGCACCTGTTATTTAAGCGTCAGGCACTATTGTAAGTGTGTTGAACAAAACTGACAAAAATCCCTGCCCTTGTACAGCTGACATTCTAATGAGAGGGGTTGGGGAGGAGAGAAAATCAAAATCACATTTTATAAGTGCTAAGAGGAAAATCAAAACAGGTCAATTTTAAGATGATAATTTTAGGTTTTAGCACTAAAAAGAAAGTGTGTGATGAGTCAGGTCCTGAAGCAAGTGAGGAGGTAAGCTCTCCACATGTCAATGGGATCTGTCAGGCAAGGGCCACAGCAAGTACAAAGGCCCTGAGGAATGCCAGATTGTTTAAGTCAAGTGAGAAAATGCTTATTGGCACCTTCTTCCAAAGAAGGAGATGAAACCTTGTGATTGGAGGGGCCCAAGCTAGGAAACATCGCAAGATGCAGAGTATTTTAACTAAGCTTTCTCCACCCTCCTGGTAACTGCTGGGCATCTGTTGTCTTAGACATAATCAGCAGGGCAGAAGGCTGGGCAGCAAGAAATTTAGGTTCATCTCTTTCTTGGGTACTCTAATTCATGTACAAAACAGAACCTAGCTGTGATATAGAATCAGATTTTTATATATGTATTTTATGCTGCCTTTGTGGCAGAAGTTTGAAAGACTTTTATTATGAAATGTAAGGTACATTCAGAAAACAATGATAGTTCAGTGATGTATCACAAAGCAAATGGTCATTTAACCATTCCCGTAGGTGTCAAGAAACAGGTACCTCCAGCCCTAAGGACACTCTCCCTTCTTCCTCTGTAAAGGTAAACCAGCCTTCTGACTTTAAAATAACCTCTTCCTTGCCTTTTTGTTTTAGAAAGAATGATAAAGGGACTCTCATGCACTCAACCATCATTCACTTTGAATGATTATCAATGACAGGTCAATCATGTTACATATGATCCCCATTTCTTCCCTCCTCACTCCTCCCCAGCTAAGTTATTTAATTATTTTTATTCAGATATAACCTATAGGAGGGAAAATGCACACAGTTCTGTGAGTTTTCAAAATTCTTTATGCATGCTTAAATTGATATAAACCTTGAGCTTTACAAGTTTGTTTTCCATCTGTGAGAACTTCCCTTAAGCACATGGACAATTTCAGTCCCCCACTGTGTCCATATGAAAATCCCAAAGCAGCTAGCTCACAGCCAGTATGCTTGTATAGAAGTATGCTTATATAGATCCCTCTAGACCCTTTCTAAGTGTGGGCTGTTAGCAGCTAACCATCTCCTTCCCCTGCCCCCTCCCCTGCATGCCTTCTGTCGGCAAAATAGTTTGTTATGGATTGGTGATAAAGATCAGTGTCCACTGAAAGACATGTCGAGACCACTGCCTGGGGGGCCTTCACAGCATACCAGGCCGCAGTACGGTGTGAAAGGATGCTCCTGTCAGGGCTCGCAGCCCACGTCCACCAGGCTCACTCCTCCAATTTCCCACATACAGAAGGGTCCTGCTCCAGCAAGAAGGCTCTCCTCTTCACTCTTTCCTGGGTGACGGACGTGTAAGGCTTGTAATGCATAGGCTCAGGAAGGTGAGGATGGCCTCTGGTTAATAACTCTCTTGGAAGATAGCTTCAGTGATGAGCTCCTCCCCATGACTCTGACCAGAATTCACCAATCCTGTGTCCGCGTCACTCACATGGCTTTCTCTTCTGGGTTATAATGAGCCATAAACACATCCCATCCCCTCTAGTCACAGGAAGCTCATGAAGGCAAAATGTCTTTATTTCCTATTCCTAAAGGGACTGTGTTAACAATTTGCATATGGCTGATGCTCCACATCTATTTGCCAATAAATTATATTTTACAAATGAGTCAGAAATCCATGATTTCATGATATAATTATACTTCATCATATAATTATACCTGGACATTAACTGCATATTTTGTATGCTCAACAATATTTTATTAATATACATCCTTGTCTTAGTTTAAAACACAATAAAAAAACAAATTTTAAAAAACCTTAGAGTTTTCCAGAATTATCTCCAACACCTGAATGTGTTTAAAATATGTGGATAGTTTTCACTACTTGGTTTTCTTGATATGTTTTAGGTCAGCCAAAGAATATCTACTTTACCCAGGGGCTTATATAAAACTACTGCTGGAAGATAATAAAAGTGAAATATGTTTTTCAAAGCTGACCTGTGTTACTAACAAGTAAGAGTGATATAATCCCCATTAGATAATGATGTTATAAAGCCTAAAATGCCCCTGCATGTACATGCAGGTTTCCAGTGGGCCTAACTATAAGGCCAGTGATAAACAATGCATAGTTCTAAAAAGTAGAGTCCAGATTCTCCACATGGAGGGTTTGGTGTTCTGGTGTTCCTTTGTGCTAAATACTTTTGCAACACAAACAGACATAAAAGACCCACAATAAATGAGGATTTCATGAGCATTTCCAAGATTAAGAATTGTGGTTTTGTGTGGCCCTTCCACATGGATGCCACTCCTCAATCCCTAGGGTGCATCAGAATCCTGGAGGATCTTGTTGAAAATTCAGACTCAGATTCAGGAGGTCAAGGTGGGGTCCAAGACTGACTGCATTTAAAGAAAAAAGCTCCCAGCTGAGGCCAAAGCTACCAGTCCATGTACCACACTTTGAGTAGCAAAGAGTTAATTATTAATTAGCAAGTTACCACCCAGTGCTAGAATTTTTCAGGTACTGGACTTGAGTGGGAGGGGAGAGGCTGCAGAAGGCAGAGGGCTAGTGAGGGTCAAGGTAAATTGCTTTTTGCTTCCTGTAGTAACTTCTACAGCCTTTCATGGGAAAGTGAATTCAAGGTATGGGATTCCTGTCTTTTAAACACCGTCTATTGGACATAAAGTGTCCCAAGTGAATTTTCAAAGACTTCTCCAAAGTTTTGCTCTCTTGACTCTCATGGAAATTAACTATAGTCTCACCAGTTTGGGCTTTGAAAAAAACATCACTCTTTATTTCTGTGGGAACCTGCATCCCATAATAACAGTGGTTCTCAGTGGGAGCAACATGAAAGCAAATTAACCCTTTAAATTAAAGGGAGCAGAGAGCAGTAAATTCACCCTGGTCTGAGGCAGCATCCCATTCTCCTTTTCCAGCTGCACAGAGCTCCTTTTAAGGCAATGAAATGTCTGCTGGCAAGTAAAGGCCAATGGGCCTTGCTTCTAGGAGACTTGAATCTTTCCACATGGCTGTTGTTGACCAAAATAAGGTCAGATGGAGGGATATGGAAGGGGTTTCTATCAATTAGGGCATAAAAAACTAAACCATGCTCAGAGAAAAGGAACTAACATCTGTTGAGTCCCTGCCCTGTTCTGGACCCTGACAGACAGCATGTTACTTAAGTTTCACTCTATCCCTATGAGGTGGACATGTCTCTTTCTTACTTTCTCTGTGAGAAAATTGAGATGTGTCATAGTTAAGTCCATTGCTTATGGTTCCACATTAATGAAATGGCAGAGCTGGGGAATGTGAACGCAGCTCTCTCTGATTCCCGAAACTCTGGAATTATTTCCCAGACTTCAATACTGAGGATGTCCTGCTGATGTGTAGGCAGAGCTGCTCTGTGTATGTTGTGCTTAGCACTCAGGCCTTCAGTCATTAATTGTTGCAGAAACAAATGAACACATTCATACCATTTAAAGTCATAGGCCCCAGCCAGAAGCCAAATTATTTTAATGGCCATTTCTCATATCATGCAGGGACATATATTGCCAAAACATGTGCATGGGGATCTGTGATCAAAGCAGATAGTGAAACATGTGGGTTAGAGCCTCATGTCCTCCTCCTTAAAGACTCACCCAGTGGTTTTGCCATATTCTTTTGAAAGCTTAGAGTGAATGATTACTAAAAAAACTCAGGACCAGCAAAGAAGGAGCTAGACAAAGTTACCATTATGTCAGTTTGCAGGTGCTGTGGTGTTTTAGAGAAGGAGCTCTAACAGGTTTCCTTGCAGCAAAGGAGAGAAAGGAGACTGGGAAGGAGACTGGGTGGAAGGGAAGCTGGACCTGAGTCCAGGGCAGTGATAACGGGCTCCAGCAATTATTATGCAAACATACAAGGGGCCCTGCCCTGCCTGCACCCAACAGGAAAAAAATTAACATAACAAGTCATGGGTCTATGACCCAGAAGTATTAGAAAACATAGCATGGAATGTGTCTTCTGCAACAAGAAGTGAGGCCACCATCCCCACTTTGTTCACCCTGGTATGGATTTTTCTCATCGGAATCTCTAATACTAGATGATACAGCTGCCCCAGGTGATAAAAGGAAAGAAAACTCCTAGAAGAGCAAGCTAGGGATACACACACACACACACACACACACACACATACCCTTTCCCACCCGTGCATGAACACAACAGCACACAGAAACAACAGAAAGCAAGTGCCGCCAGCCTCACAGAGAGTGACGAATCGGAATTTTCAGGCAGTGGTTTGGTAATAACGCTACAAAGAGTAAATCCAATGTCTTCCTGTGTTTCCCACACCTACTAAATAAAAATGGCTGAGAATGTTCTCAGGGAAGCAATTTTCTTAAAAAGCTTGACATTATTTTCTAAAACAAGCAGTGGGGATGTTCTTAAAAACAAAGAACAGAAGTGTTTGGATTGTTCCTATGTAAAGATAAATCTCAGAAGTATTTTCATCTATTTCATTGCTTTGCGCTTAGTAGTCCCCCAATTTCTATTTGTGGGATTTAGGAAAGAAGAGGCAAGAAATGCTTGTTCTGAAAACTAAAGGCCTGGGTCACTAAGGTAAAGGCGAGAGTCATCATGGAAAGAAAATCCACAAACATTGAAGATAAAATGCCATTGTCCTAATGACTGGCCTATCAAAATAAATGGACTATGATGCCACATTGAGGTGGTTGAAATGCACTTGAGAACTTTTTTCTGTTTTCTTAGTGTGGGACATCTCAATCTCTCAGTGTCCTTCCTGTCCTTTTCCATTCTTGCCCGCAGGAATCTATTATGGCTGTTTTGTTTTGTTTTGTTTCTTTTTTTAACATGGGCCTAGGAATGGTGCCCCATAAGTAGAAGCATCTGAGAACACATGGTTTCTTAGATCAACATCTATTGGCCATCACATGAAAATACCCAGTGGCTACACGTATGCTCTGGGTGTCAGGCTGCCTACCTACCTGTAAAAACTGAAGATAAAAAAGACTTCTATTTGGGTGAGTGTTTTATAAATGTAAATGCTGGCTGGCTGAGGTCTTAGAAAAGCAACTCCTCAGCCTTGCTGGGCAGGAGTGGAGACGCAGTCATGCGTTTTCCTTTCTCCTGATGGGCAGCACACCTTCCCTCCCCTCCTGTCCTGTCCTGACTTGAGTGACTTGCCTTGGGAGAGTGCTTCCCATGGTCACTTTCCCAGGATTTTCAAGTGGTAGTTCTACTGCTGGAAGGGAATATCGCAGTCTGTTTATTTTGATAGATCTGTCACTACAACAATAGAGACGAACGTCAAAGCTTTGGGATTTTTGTTTTCACCAAGGCTGTAGCTCTTCCCCTATGGACTCAGTCCTTAGCTTTTCAGAGCAAGCGTTTCTTGACTCTTCTTTCCTAAATCCCATAAACCAGTTTCCTATAGAAAGCAAGGTTTTTAAATATGAGTGTAAGAATAAAGAGTTAGAAGATCTTATTTTGCCCTAAATTCCAAACTTCTGTAGAAGCAAATACACTGAGGGGTGGGTGGGAATGAGAGTCACTTAGCTCCACCCATAATCTCTTAAAGCCACCCCAATTAGACACCGTCTGAGTAATAACAGTGTCCTCACAATGCAACTGCAGCTCTAAGTCACTGGGAACAAGATGCCTTCTACTGTGTTGAAAGAGTTAGCTGGTTTTAGATATGCAGCTCTGAGGTAGGGTGTCTCTGCTGCTCTGCATTGCCCCTGGATGGATAGAGGATCTGGGGGTGAGGGGGTGAGCCTCAGGTAAGTGAGGTAGAGCCAAAAGTGTGGAGGCAAATAGCAGAGGCTGAAATGAGCCAGGGGAGCTGGGAGCAGGGAGCAGGCGGCTCATCTTGACCTGAAGAAACTGAGCTAATTCTGAAAGACTCCAAAACTGCAATCCAGCAGCAACCACATTAAAAATGTACCTGGGCTATCATCAAAATCAAAACATTTAATGGTCTGTAGCAATCTTCCACCTTAGCTTATTATACCAAAGTCACCTACTGCCAGCTGGGAGGGGATTTTTGAGAAAAATTCAAGAAAAAATATTGTGTGGTATTTCAGTGGCATATGGTGATAAGGTGTTTCTGTGAAAGTATCAAAGGAAACAGCTCAATGCATCTACAATATAACTTCAAATTTTAAAATACAGTATAAACACTATTGCCTCTAAAAATGGTTTTTAGGTCCTTTTTTCAAGCAAGTGCAAGTAAATTACTTTCCAAAAGACCATGAATGAACCCAAACTACTTGCTATCATCTTTGAACAGTAGCTAGAGTAAAACTTCCTGAAAGACAGTGCAGGCCGGCTGTTTTGTTTTGTTTTGTTTCTTTTTTAACATGGGCCTAGGAACGGTGCCCCATAAGTAGAAGCATCTGAGAACACATGGTTTCTTAGATCAACATCTATTGGCCATCAGATGAAAATACCCAGTGGCTACACGTATGCTCTGGGTGTCAGGCTGCCTGCCTACCTGTAAAAACTGAAGATAAAAAAGACCTCTATTTGGGTGAGGTAGTGTAAGAATGAAGAGTTGGACCCTTCAACAGATTCCCACTGAAATGTTATCACAGAGCTACAATATTAGAAAAAAACAGGAGAAACATTAATTTGAAGTCTACTTTTAAAACTTAAGTGCTTTACTCCAGTTTGAAAAAGACAGATGCACCCTATGTTTATCACTGCAGTATTTACAATAGCTAAGATATGGAAGCAACCTAAGTGTCCATCAGTAGATGAATGGATAAAGAAGATGTAGTACATATACACTATGGAATATTACACAGCCCTAAGAAAAAAACAAATCCTACCATTTGCAACAACATGGATGGAGCTAGAGGGTATTATGCTCAGTGAAATAAGCCAGGCAGAGAAAGACAAGTACCAAATGATTTCCCTCATATGTGGAGTAGAAGAACAAAAGAAAACTGAAGGAACAAAACAGCAGCAGAAGCACAGAACCCAAGAATGGACTAATAGTTACCAAAGGGAAAGGGACTGGGGAGGATGGGTGGGAAGGGAGGGATAAGGGCGGGAAGAAAAGAAAGGGGGCATTACGATTAGCATGTATAGTGTTGGGGGGGCATGGGGAGGGCTGTGCAACACAGAGAAGACAAGTAGTGATTCTACAGCATCTTACTATGTTGAAGGACAGTGACTGGGAACTTGGTGACAAGTAGTGATTTTACAGCATCTTACTATGTTGATGGCAGTGACTGTGAACGGGGATATGGGGGGGACTTGGTGAAGGGGGGAGCCTAGTAAACATAATGTCCTTCATGTAATTGTAGATTAATGATACCAAAATAAAAAAAAAAAAGAATCCCTTCACAGACAGCAAAAAAAAAACAAAAAACTTAAGTGCTTTAGAAATTTTACTGATTCTCTACTTTCTGAATAATTCTTCCAAGTATACTACTTAGATAAAACAACATTCACTGCTAATTGAAATTTGAGTGCCTACTGAGATAAAACAGTACCGTATTACGTTAACACTTTTGGTTTTCTGGAGCATTTTCACCTCTACTGTCATTTATTCAGCTACTATGTGGTGTGTGTGTATGGGGGAGAGGAGGTAGACCTCTTTTTGAGAAATGTTATTCCATTTCTTCTGATGTCCCAAATCATTTTTTCCCCACTTTAGAATGAGTCTTCCCATATGAGGGATGACATGAAAAGAGATCACCTGGCCCAAGGGCTCCCTAAACTTGTCTGCACATTGGAATCACCTGGGAAATTTTAAAAAATACAGTGTCTATGCCTTGCCACCAGATATTGTGATTTACTCGTCTGAATTAGCACGGGCTTCGCAATTTTTAAAAGATCCCGATGTCATTCTAATATGTCAACACACTCAACCCAGACTCTTTGGATCTCATTCTCCTCACCCGGAAAGTGGGTGTGTGGGTGGGGTTGAAAGGGCTGGAAGGTGTGCAGTCACAATCGCCACCTTTCCTGAAGTAGTTCTGGAAAATGCTGGTCACCTCTGGTCCTTGTGAAAAACCAAAAAGGGTTGATAAGATCACTTTGGAAAACAATATACAAACTGCATTGGCTGAATGAGTTATTACTGTCATAATGAATGAACCAATCTATCAACCCAGAATGAAAATGCTGCAGTGTTCAAGTTCTACATCCACTGCCCATTAGCTATGAACCGCCAGATACCACTTACCTCACCAGGCTCAGTTTCCTCATCTATAAATCAAAGGGTTGACCAGATCTCCAGTGAGATGTCTTACACTTCTAACATTCCATAACCCCATGACCAGAAGATCTCTGAGATCCCTTTTATTTTAGGATTCCAGGAGTCAAAGGGAACCAGTGATCTTATCTAATTCTCTCAAGACTACAGAATTGGGGGAGCATGCGTAAATGGTCTAATTTTACAATGAATCATCATTAGGCCCTGAGGCAATGTAGCTGCAGACTGTGATTGTTCTCTTTAGTGGTTAAGACTCATTTTATTCCTAAGAGCTTTTTAAAATATTATCTTCCTCACTGTTGCAAATAAAGACAGTTGAGCCTCAGACAGGCTGATTCATAGCTACTGTTTCTCAGGCTTATAACTGCAGACGACAATCAACACAGGCCCTCCTTTGCCTTCAGCTCTCTGCTAGCAGTCTGTCTGGACCTTGCCTGGGCTGTTTTTGGGCATTAATGAATGCTGCATTCACCCCACTGGAAATCTGAAGTGACTAACGGGTAGACTATTTGGGCTGCCTGCAGTCACATTCAACATCCTCTTATGCCATCTACCCCCATCCCCTCATTTAGAAGGGAAAAGGGAACAGCACATAAAATGTAGCAAGGCCAATAGGAAGAAGAGAAAGAACAAAGATCTGGCTGGTCCTATACACCATCTGCAAGTAGAAGGCTTATCAGTGGAACAGTTTGGATGAGTAGAGTTTCCTCTGAGTTGACCCTCTAATAAAGTCTGGCAAATCCTCCAATACCTGTAAGTTAGCCAGTTATCTTGAGAATGAAGGGCTGCCCTCAATGCTTTAGATAAGCAGTTGGCAACATATGGCTCATTGTCTAAACTCAGCCCACAGATTGTGTAAATAAAGTTTTATTGGAACACGGCCACACTCAATTTGTTTACACATTGTCCGTCTTTGCTTTAAAATGGCAGGACTGAGCAGTAACAGCAACTGCACAAACAGCAGAGTGTAAAATATTTACTCTCTGACTGATCCCTGTTTCAAATTTATACATGTTGTTTGATATGAACATGTGTTTTAATTCACATTCCTTCCTTCAATCAATCACTTAACACATATTTAAGAAAGAAATTCAAGCAATACTACAAGGAATATAAAGAAGCATTAGATAATTTGCCCTTTTAGGATTTCAAAATGTACCTGGACATCAGTGGTCTTCTTATTGCCATTATTTAGGGATAAAATCCTTTAGACACTCACCCCTGCATATCTTTCACACACATGACCTTCAGAAGGAAAAGCATGCACATGACCTGTTCATGTACACTACTTATTCAGTCAAGTAGTATATATATAAAATGATAAAATCATGGAATCTGAAGTTAAAATAGACCATTAGTTCTAGTTCATCCTCTCTAGTCAATGTCACAAAACTAGAGCTGGTGATGTTTTATAATATGTAGGAATCTTGGCTCTTTTGCTAACATTATAATATAAACGCATCTATGTATATGCATGTATAAACAACCCATAATACATAAATATTTGTGGTATATTTCTAAATGTTTCAACATGCTAGCTTATTTTGCAACTTCTCCCTCTCAAGATGGCTATTGCCAGAATACGCTTTCTCCTTTTGTAGTTCTGGCATGGACAAAACATGTAAACACAAGAGAAGTTTTGTCTGGGATTTCCTCACTTGAGGGGGAGGAGAAGAGTCTAACAGAAACTTAGTTTTAAAGAAGCATTAAAACATAACCTTGTTTAGCTGATTCAATCCTGTGTATGTCTATCCTGGAGCTGTAAGATCCATTGGAATCAGTGACAGGGTTGATTTTGATTTTGAAGTGCACATTTTTTTCCCAAGACAATAGCAGATCTAACACCTAAATATGCAAAAAACAGAAGCCAGAACAAATTGAGAATAACATAGGAATTGCTGATAGTTATACATTGGTTTAAGCAATGCTGTTTCTACAAATCATTCTCAAGCAGTATTTAAGCAGATGCATGGAGCATGTAATTCCACTAATAGTGAACACAGTAGATAATTTCTTAGTCTCAAGGCAACAAACCAAATTTTAAAAATCGGCAAATATAAATAAGCAACACTAATAATTGTTATTTCCCTGGGACCCTAGTTCTCTGCTGTTGGCATCTGAAACTCCCAAGTTGCTTTCTTGTTCCTCATTTGGTGGCAATCAATCCTTTCACTTTTCTAAGTCATTCCATATTTGGATTTCGTGAACTAGGAGATCAGATTACTGCTGCTTATAGAAAGCTGCTGGAAAGTGCAAACTAAAGTGTTGGAATTTTAATGCCATATTTTAGTGGAGTGAGTGCATGGCAAAGGAAGATTGATTAGATTTAAGATAGAAGGAGAGTCCAATTTAATTTTGCCATAACTTGACATGCCTGGAAATTTTACTTAGTGTGTGGGATTCTTCCCCCTGAGGGAAACAGCACAGAGCCTCCTCCCCACCCTGTCAAGCCTGGGAAGATGTGCACTGCTCTCCCTCTGTTCATCCTACTCTGTGTCCTCAGGGGTCTGTTTGTGCCAGAACTGCTCTACAAACCTGTGGGGATTCTTTTCTGGCACAAGATTTGCAAGATGAGATATGGGCCTTTACTGTTAAGATACACTGGCATGAAGCTGCAGCTCTGATAGAAAATTTTCAGGGAAGCTTAACACTCAGTTCTGTGTCAGGAAGGAAAGGCAGACAGAAGCATGTGATCACATTTCAACCACTTTCAAGTAGATCCTTGCCTTTGCAAATTAACCCTGGATTAAATAAAGACTTCTAGGGTTGAATTAGGAAATGTTTCAGATGAGACACTGAGCCAGAAATGCACCTTGCTCTTCTCCGTCACAAGTGATGTTTATTAGCCCTCAAAAAGCCTCCTCCCTACCTATTGAAATTCTTTAAGCTGCAACTCCAATTCATTTGCTCTTTTCAATCTCAACCTTCTAAATTTTTAGACCATGTAGTGTGTTCTTCAGAATGTGGGAGTGGAACTCTGCAACTTTCCAGACTTTGAAACATCAAAAGATAGTAGCAAAACTCTTTACTAGGGCAGAGATGTATCAGCTCAACCTACCACCAACAGAGGGCATGAGTGGTGGGAGAAGTGGTCTGTGAACCAACCATTTTGTATTTGCTTGACAATGTTCTCAGGGTACATACTGTTCTTAGCCTGTTTCTCATAGTAGAGCACAAGCTTTTGAGAACTAGAAAACAATCTTCAATAGTTTGATTGTGTTATAATTTACAAATTTCAATTCTGGTCTCTTTTTCCTTCCAATGATTCTAAGTCTTCACAGCCAACCCTACTGCCAGGTCTCAGCCAAGGTCCAGTTTCTAAGTTAGTCTTGAGAACCCTGGAAACACCATGGTTCCCTGAACCTACCCTGTCAAGCCTGGGAAGATGTCATAATTTTCAGACAGACCACCAGTTTAGTTATAATGAAAAAGAACACTACATTAAATGTACTCACTGATTATTTAATGCACTGCAATTTCAAAAACATTATGGTTTAAAAAACTAAATGGTTACTATAGAATTAATAAATAATGCATTCCAGAAGTATCAGCCCCACATCTAGTGGAAATTGAAACCGAGTTGCATTGATCACAGATGGACTTGGACTTGTGCTCATGAGTCCCCAGGGTGGCAATAATTCTGTCTGCTGAAATAGGAAGCTCTGTCTTAAGCACTGCAACAGATAATTCTTGGTTTTGCTGTTACCAGCCCTGCTTCCCTATAAGCCGAGTTTCTTTCTAAACTCTGACCTGATTTACTGAGCAACTGGGCCTTGTTCTTTTTTCCCTGTCTGTCTAGTATTTTCTTCTCACAACATCAAGAGAACTTCTGCCCAAGGGTGAAGGATGAACTTCCCCCAAATAATTTCCTAACCAAGGCTCTAATTCATCAATGGTGAGGTCAGTTTCCTGTCTAGGACCTTCAGCTTTTCACAATTGCCAAAATCAGAAGTTCTCAACCCTACACATGACAGTCATTGAAAGAGCTTTTAAAAGTTATCACTACTGGATTCCCTCTCCCCAGATTCTGATTTTTGCTCTAGAGTGGAACTCATAACTCATACTGATTTATTTCACGTACCCCTGATAAGTCTATATACAGGCATGGTTTCTTTCTTTGGGCAATATTTGTGTATAAGACACAATGCCTATAAAACATACATCCTTGAAGTTGACCCCAAAAAGTGATGCAAGGACATAAAATACTACATTTGATGAATATCAAATGGATAAAAGAATATTCCTGTCTTGTGAAAAGTATTTCAGTTCTATGAGATGACAAACACCATATCTATAATTTCAAAATTTTTCATCTAATTCTTTCACAGTGGATTCAGGAACTCAAATGTCTTCTTTCTTCTATACCCTATCTTTAGATAGAAAATTGTAGTGAATGCCAGAGATTCATTTAAAGTTATTTAGCAGTACTGGTTCATATTCATTAAGTAATTGCCATGTCAAGAACTTTTCATTTATCTGGATTTGAGGTCACATTATCAATGACTCATTACATTTAGAATTTACTTTTAAAAATCAATTGATAAAGGCATGTGGATCAGGGGCTTATAAAGTTTTACAAAATGTTTCAATGATTTGTTAATTTAAAGAAATGGAATGTAAAATGTGTTCATTGTAGTGAACCAGAGTTGATAGGGAATTAACTCTGAGCAATGAAGGATTAGCAAGTACAACTGACTTCCTACTAAAAAGTATCTCATTGAGGGACTCACACAGTTTAAATAATTTGAAAAATTAGCCATCTACCTCTAGATCTTCCTAAAATCTCTTTGGAAGCCACATCTCAGGGTTTAAGGCATGTAACCTCTCCATGATAAGACAGAGTCATGGTAGGATCCATTTGTTGAATCCATGTTCAGATGCCCCTGAATTGCTTGCAAGAGCAATGCTGCAGCCTGCTGAAGTTTGTTTAGAGGATTAGAAAAGAGGCCTCCAGTCCCTATGGCCATCTTGATCCACATCTTCTCCTCCCATCGAAATATGGTATCTATTTCCCTCTCTCTTGAATCTAGGCTGGCCTTGCGATTTGCTTTAGCCCAAGAGAAAAGTGGAAATTACCTATGATCCTATCACCCAGAAATTATTTTTTCTGTCTGTCTAGTAGATTAATTCTATACTTACAGAAATGTGTTTGTTTCTATACAGACACAGATAATGCATTTTCCCAAGTGGCAGGAGACTGTATAGACTGTTTTATAAGCACGCTCTCTGTCTCTCACACAAGTCATTGTAAAACTCTTCTCATTTAAATGCATTTACCTCACCACAATAATTTCTAACCATTTCATTGTATTTCACACTATGGCACCATGATTTATGGCGCTAATGGCTCAGTTACTGGGTATTTATAGTGTGTACTCAAATAAAATACAAATGAAACATAAAAGGATTTACTATTTTTCCAGTGAGAAGATAGGAAAAAACAAGTGTTTTGGCTCATTTGGCTCTATCTTCTTAGAAGTTCAGCAGTAGTTTCACATTAGATTTGATTCAAGTTTCTTTTCTTATATAAATAACTCTGTGGAATAATATGTTTTTGCCACTGGTTATACATTTAGGCACAATTTCTTAGGAAAGATTCCAGGAATTGAGACCACTAGGTAAAAGTGTATGAGCATTTTTAAAACCTTTCACAACTGCCTTTAAAATTTAAACCCACTCTAGATTTCCATTAAGAGTACATAAAGGTTGTGAGGTAAGTCAGGGTTTATATTTATTCTTGGGAGATTTTATTTATAAGAAACCTTTTTTCTAAGATTTGTGAATTTTACCTAAAATTTCCATTTCATTGACAAGAATGTTCATAATATCTTTGTAATAATGTCTCCATATTATGTGTGTGATGTCTTCTTATTCTTTCATAGTTTATTTGTGCCTTCTCTCCTTTTCTCTTTAAAATTTTTCATTAATTTGTCAGATTTTTAAAATTTTATTTTTTCAAGAACCAAATTTTAGCAATGTCAGTTTCATCTATGCTGTTCTCACTATTTTTGTTACTTTCTTCTACTTTGTGAAAACTTACTCCTTAAAATGAATTTCTCATTTATTAATTTTTTGTTTTTGCTTGTAGTTCTGTCAGTAATTGAGAGAAATATGATAAAATCCTGAATGGTTATTTTTAGGTGGCTCGGTCTTACATTTTCTGAGTGAGGTGGTTAAGGTTTCTCATGACTGCTGTTTTATCTGTATATTCTTTCAGCCATTCTGTTATTGCTTCTGTCTTCTTGTAGTTCTATCAATTTCCAGTTTATATAGTTTGAATCTATCATTGGGTGCATGGATATTTAAAATCATTACATCTTCCCAGGAATTGAACTTGTTACAATTGTAAAGTGATTCTCTAACTATGCCTTTTGCCTTAAATCTATTGTGTTTAAAATTAAGATATCTACGCCACTTGTCCTTTGTTTCTTATTCACATAATATATATTTTTCTGTTCTTTTACTTTCCTCTCTTCTATAGGTGGATCCAGGACCACATGGGATAGGCACTGTGCAACTTAACAGGAGATCACCCTCATAAATTATGATTTGAACGCCCTTCCCCAAGAATTGTATTATGCACCAGATTTCATTGAAATTTTTGTTAATACAAATTTATATTCTTTACTTTTTAACTGTTTAATCCATCTCTTTACATTTATGTAATTACTAATATACTTGTGTTTAAGATATCTAATATTTTTTTCTTTCTTTCCTACTTGTTCTGATTCATTTCTTTCCCTACTTTCAGTCTTGGAATTTATTTCTTATACTAATTTTTCCTTATACTAATTTGGAAGCAATACCCTAGAAATTAAAATATGAATGTTCATCAAAGTATAAAATTAATCAATACTTCTAGGACCCCCTAGAAAATACCAGGTTCTTAAAACATTTAACTCCTTTTTATCCTATTCCAAGTTAATCTCTCAATATTTGTATTCTAATTCTATTTTAGCCTTTAATACCGTATTATATATCTAGTTGTTGTTATTATGGATATTTTGGAGATTTACCCACATACTCAATATGTTCTCTGTTCCTCATCCCTTTGTCCACTTTAGATCTCCTCTCTGGGTTGAATTTCCATCTCAAAAACATTCTTTAGAATTTCCGTTACTGTGTATTTGCTGGTGGCAAATGTCCTCAGTTTTTGTTTGTCTGAGAATTATCTTAATTTCTTCTTCCTATGGAAGGTATTTTTAATCAGGTATGGATTTTCAGGTTAAGCATTACCTTTCTTAGTAAATTAAAAACACAATTCCATATCTATTGGCTTTCACTGTTATTGTGAAATCAGGAGTCAGTCCTTTTTAAAAAGTAATCTTTTTTTCTATTATCTGTTTTCAAGATTTTTCTTTTTCTTTGGAGTTTTGCAATCTCACTGAGGCATGATTAGGTATAAGTGCCTTTCTATTTGCCTTATTAGATTTGTTAGGCTTCTCAAAACTGACTTTCATCAGTTCTGGAAAATTCTCAGTTGTTATGTATGCAAATATTATCTTACATCATATTCTCATTTTCAACTTTAAGGATTCTATTTAAAGGTACATTAGACCTTCTCATTATCCTTCTTGTTTCTCGACTTCTTTTCTGTGTTTCATCTACTTTCTCTTTGTGCTATATATTGGATAATTTCTTCTAAGGTTTTTTCAACTTTTAATTCTTTCCTAGATTATATCTAATATGCTTTTAAACCTATACTTTAAGTATTTTATTTATAAAATTAAAAAATATAAAAACAAATATTTTGTTATATTTTTTAATTCTAAAAATGTTACTTTTTAAAATATACTAGACCATTTCTTAAACTTTTCTATTTTTTGCAGATATTTTCCATCTTGGGTTTTATTTCTTTAACTTTAGGAAACATAATTATAATTGCTTTATAACCTGTGTACAGTAATTCTAATAACTAACATGCTTGGCTTATTTTTCCTTTTCTTTCTCTTTCCCTGTCTTTATTATTTTTATTTTTAATTTTCTGCTGGTTCTTGCTCCTGATTCCTAGTTTCCTTGGGATGCTTAGAAATCTTTGACTTTCTGGTTCTCATTTTACTTGAAAAGTATTTTTGCAGAAGTATTTTGAGGCCTACAGTAATATCTTTCTCTAGTAAGGATTTGCATTACTTCCACTGTCTGCTCATTGTTATTACCAGGCTAGTACTACCTTAATTAGCTAAACTTCTGTGTGTGTGTGTGTGTGTGTGTGTGTGTGTTTTCATAAGGGGACACCCAATAACTGCAAATCTGTTGGCAAATCCATGCCTGAGCCACCTTATTTTAGTTTTACCCTTCTCTGATGCATCTCTCCTTGGATCCCTACCTGAATTTGATGATCCCCAAATGCTAAGCTCTGGGTTTAATTTATTTCCTCTCTTTTTCTGAAAGACTGAAGCTCTCAAAAAGGAAGTTCCCATTTGTCAGGGTTGGCAAATGCCTTCAGGGTAAAATCAAAGTTGGCTTTTAGCCTATTTCTTGAGTTGCATTTTTTCCT
The DNA here is from genome assembly GCF_040802235.1 of Manis javanica. Taxonomy (NCBI): domain Eukaryota; kingdom Metazoa; phylum Chordata; class Mammalia; order Pholidota; family Manidae; genus Manis; species Manis javanica. The sequence goes on along the minus strand of NC_133160.1, from coordinate 36,481,475 downwards.
ACAATTTAACCTGATAAATCTTTGCTATATCTTATCTGTTCTTTAACACTTCATAAGAATTCCCTTCAATTTATTTTTCCCCAAATTTTTTGTCTTCAGCTGAAAAATTGATATGAATAACCTAACCTGCTATTGTTAGAAATAGAACTACTATAATTATGTTCTTCAGAAGTTAACAGTATTAAATTTCTGTCCTTGTGCCATAAATATTTCTCTAGGTGGTTTTATGTGTATCTTCCATTTGGAACTGTTCAGCAATAGGTTGTTTCATGAGAGAATCATCTGAGGCACATGAAGTAATCACCACTGACTGATAAGCTGTCAGAAAGATTATAAAAAAGATTCCTATGATAAACAAAAGCTTTAACAAAACACTTGAAGTGCTAAGTCAAAGAATGTGGGGATTTCTTTTTCTCGCTTAAAATTTATGTTCCATAAATTGTGTTTTCCTTCTAGACATTCTGAGAAAGGATCCACTTATTACCCTCTGTTTAATCAAAATCTCTTTTTAATAATATTTATTATCTCTTCTGTTGAATATCTGTCTTTAAGTGTTTTTACATATATATGGCTTCCTCCTTAACTATTTTGTAAATAATGAATGCCTTCATATATACCTTTCAGACCTCTAACAGCCTCCATCCATTTTTTGCATATTATTACATCTCCAGAAACTACTCAATTTTGAGTTGAAAAAATATATAATAATTAAGCCATTGATTTTCTACATGTTTTGCAATCATTATCTTGTAAAATCTTCATAACAGTTTTATGAGGTGTGAGCTGTCATTTTCTCCATTTTATAGATGACAAAATTAAGGAAGGTTAATGACATGCAGATAAAATACCCAAACCACAGTTAGGAAGTGGTTGAACTTAGAGTTTGGTTTCAGTGTGTCCACTTACAGAACTCCCATTTGTAACCACCAGGGTGCTATACAGAATGGTCAAAAGTGGTTAACAGCTTACAAATATTTTTAGGATAATCAAAAAAGAAACAATGAAAACTCAGTGAGTAATCACTGTCAGAAACTCAACCCTCTTTGACAACAGGATGAAAACAGAATCATTTATTCCTTCCAGTCAGTATTCTATTCCGTGTGTCTGTGTGTCCATTGATGGTGACGTCTTGTCTCCTTTCTTTTAATTTGCTAAATTTTTCTTTGCAAAATTATATTTCCTCATTCCCTTATCCTCAGCATGTAGTGAAAATAGCCATGCAGGAAAACCTGATGCCCCTCCCCGGCTGCTACAGCCCCACTTCCTCTCCCTCCCCGTCTTTGGGTGCAGCTCCAGCCCGTCAGCGGGCTCTAACCTTGAGAGCGCTGACGTCAAGCACTGAGGGAGTTTGCTGTGCCAGACACGAGCAGGCGGGCTTTGGCTACCGGCACTTCCTCTACAGGCTGACCTCTTTCTGGATTAGGCATTCTTTCCCATTCCTGGCCTCATTCTTCTTTGCCAGCCAGCCCTCCCCACTGCTCACACCTCATGTGAAACTTTATTAAGCTTGCAAGTGTCTTGTCATCTGCATGGTCACCATCCATGTGGAGTTCTGCTAGGAAGGTTAATAGACAGTAACCTCTCCCGCTCTTCAAACATCAGAGTACAATTGTATTGCACATGAATATGCCACAGTTTGCCATGAATTTTCTTGACTCCAAGCACATTCCAGCAAGAGCCTGGTTGGGCAAAGAATGAATGGAAGGTCACTGTGAGTGTTCTCTCATGCAGAATTACCTCTAGGAGTGACCCTATCATCCAGAGACACTCCAGAGCCTAAACAAGGGACAGGATAGGACCTGATAGATGAACAAAGAATCAAACTACAGATTTAGGACAGCTCATGAAAAAGCATTCAAGTTACTTCTGGATTTGGGCAGAAGGTAAGGGAACTTGGTGAGGGACAACAAGGGTATTGCCCAGGTCCCTATAGCATATGCAGTGTTTTTTAGCACCTGACTTTATTCTTTTTCTCTCATCTTTATGAAAAATTCACAATTATAAGTGCCTGTGAGGAGAGCAATATTATCATCATTATTGTCTTTTCTTTCTCTTGCAAAGCCCAAGACTGAACTAGCTACACAATCTCATAAAACCATAGCATGGTAGACATTGTTTCCTTAGAATGCATCTAATTCAACCCTCAACTTGACACATGAGAATAAATGCAGCCCAGAGAAAATAAATGACTTTGACAAGATGACATGATTTCCTTATGGCAGTGCAGATAAGAGACACAAGCTCTCTAGACACAGCCCCACAGGTGCTTGTTGTAGGTCTGATACTGGAAGGCTGACGCATGGGAGGGGTTGCAGGCTCTGAAGTGCTGTCTCCTTCCCGCATGACCGTGAATGAACTGCGCTTTATTGAGTAAGCCAGGGTGATTTTTCCTTAAGTCTCCATATTAGTCCTTGACCTGGGTAACCAGGAAAGGGGTATCTTTGTGATCCTCATCCCTCTTCCGAATGGTCGAGAAAAATGAATTCACCCAGAATTTGTTCAAATGTCTCTTTTCAGAGAAGCCTTGACCAGGGATCCTGTAAGAAATGGCAGTGCTTCTCCCCATCCTGCCCTTTCCCCTCACACTCAAAAATTGACTGATACTGCTTAATTTTTCTCTATAGCACCAAGTACCACCTGATGTGTCACAGATGTCTATTGTTTGTTTTCACTTTCTTTTCAAATGTCAGAGAGAACTCAAAATGGAGGAGATGCTCGTGAATAACTAAGAATATTTCCCTACTAATGCTACACTTGTCTGGTGTTGATTTAAACTGCTACATAGAGAAACAAAAAGGGTTCTAATGAGAAGCAGGTATGTGTGAGGAAAGAAAGATTTTATATATATATATATATATATATATATATATATGTGTGTGTGTCTTTCTTTAACACTGCCTTGCAGACACCTCACTCAAGTGTACTCCTCAAAGATGGTGCGTGGGGGGCTTCAGGCCCAGGGAAACACCATCATAAGGTAAATGTAAGTTGGCCTATTCTGTACCATCACAGGATGACACAAAGGGCCATGTTCTCCCTACCTCCATCTCCAGAACTCTGCTGAGGTCTAAAAGCATTTGCTTTTCTCTTTAGCTTCTTCCTTTCTAGTCTCCAACAACGAAAACAAGCCCATTTTATTCATTCAAAGGGCCTGTGACTGTATTGGCCCAGAATCCCAGATATCCTCTCAAAACTTTGGGGAGGCAGACATAGTTATTCTCTCAGCCCACAGTGAAGTGGCTGGCTCAGGATGCACCTCGGACGTCCCTCTGACCCCCTCTAAAGAGGCCAAAACCCAAACAGGCCCCACCATCCGGCCACCATCCCCCCTTGGCAGCCTCAGCTTAGTTCATCATCACGTAGAAAGGGGAAATCCTTACGGGAGCACCTCGTTCTCCTCTCTGCAAGCATATTATTCTAGGTGCAAAATAAAATAAAATAAAATAAAAAAGAAAACCAAAGCCTTGCTCATCCCCTGTGACTCTAGAGGGGAATTCCAATCACACAGAGAACACCCTGACCCTTCCTCCCACCTTTTCCACCCAGCAGAGGAGGAACTCGCCTTGGGGCAGGAATCATTTTCCTGTTCCACTGTCTGTAAGCACATTTTCCAGATCAGTCCTGACTTCTCAATTTCAAAAAGTCCTCCATGTCCAAATGATGCCCAGTATCAGACCAGCCCCACAATGTATTTCCTACTTCTCATGGGTGAAACGTTTATCAGCCTGAAGCGAAACCACAAATGCACAGGGCGAGGGAGAGAACGTGCGCATTGTTGGCTGATAAACAGCTCTACTCACGGCAGCTTGGGGGGCGAGCAGTTATTTTCCACGGGCTGTTATCAACAGGAAATCTAACTGCAGTTAATGCAGTGGAGATTTTTGGCTAGTCTCTTGAAACAAACTTTTGAGAGCCCTTAAGATAACTGTCGCTCACCCTCCAGACTCATTAATCATTGACAAGCTGAAGCTATCCAGTTAGGAGGAAATGAAGAAGGGGCCGTTGAATACCTGTCAAACAAATCACGCTCTCGAGCTGGCGCTAAAGTCAAGAAACTCCAGTGAGAGATGAAATCTAAGCGAATGTGGCGAATTAAATCCTAGCACTGTGATTGTGTGTGTGAGAGAGAAAGACAGACGGTGGGGGGATTTAGGGCTGAAGAAATAACATGGCCCTGAGATCAAAAACTTGAAACCTTACCTCTCAATTCTACCCTCTTTCCTCCTATCTCCAGTGAGAATATATCACCCTGTCTAGGGGGAATAGGGAAAGTGGGGGAGCCATGAAAAAAGAACAAGCCATAGAGCCCTGTGTTTCTGACTTTCTTAGAGACCGAGGTAGATCTTGAAAGACTTAATTTTTCCCCATTAACTTTTATGAAGCCTGACTTTGCTGTAATGTTTCTTAAATGCCAACCAGTTTCCAGCCAGGACTTTCCAAGTGCATCTAATTGCCCACTTTATCACAGGCACTATCAGGTAAATGGTGTTTCACCTCCGCTAGGCCTGCCTAAGGTTGACACCCGGGACTTGTCAGGCAATGATTCCCAGAGCTTGCATGGGGCCCTTGCACCGCATTCCTGCATGAGGGTGACAGTAAATTATGACATCTGCCAGGAAGATCGGAAAGTGCCTGTGCTACCGGAAGCATGGAAACTGCACAACCAGGAAGGCTTTTAGGATGTGATTGGAAATGTGTCTGAGAGCTCTTAAAGGGACAAAGAGCCTCTTCTCTGGCCACAGAGGAGCAGAGAATGAAGCCTGGGTCTTGGTTTTGCCCTTTGATGATGTTTAATGGCCTATTTTTATGTTGGGTGCATAAGGCTACCTGGCACTTACAAAGTACTCCAGAGTTTAAGTTGTGCTTACATTCATCTGCTGGAGACCCTAAAAGCCCCTTAAATGAATAGTCATCATTGTCTGGAACAAAGAAACTGAGATGGAGTCAGGTTAGGTGATTCGCTTTGGGTCAAAAGAAAATGATAGCAAAGTGTCATTGCTGGGCTTCAATCCCAGCTCCTTCAAAGCATATGCTCTTCTCTGAACCAGATCTTCTCTAGCTTCTTTCTCTCCAAAAATATTTTTGTGAATGCTGGCTCTGGAAGTATGGGTTATATTTTTGTACATGAAGATGCTTTTTAGTCTAAATTTTATAGGACTGACACTGAAAACTGATACCAACAAAACAAAATGCCAAAACCAAGAAGGAAAAAATAATGCTTTCTTACTAATCAAACTAGATTTTTTTTAAAAGAGGTAATGGGAAAATTAAGAAGAAAGAGGACAGCTGACTGGCAGTGTGAAATTATCAGTACGAATCATCACTTACTAGAACTTTGAGTAAATTGGAATTTTAGCCCTTAAGCTTATAAAGAGAAAAGGAGGTAGTTTCAGAGTGTAGATATCATAAATGATCATCTAAAATGCCGACAGTACAAATTGTCCACTAAGTGCCTGAGGTTCAGCGTTCATGTGTGCACCCCCAGAGCCCCTACTTGTAAATGAGAGGCTTTGGGCTCATCAAGACTACACAGAAAGTTGGTGTGGCAAAGAGCTCAGGATTTGGTTTGATTCCAAAGTATTCATAGATATAATGGCTTATTTTTTTATCACCTTGAGCAAGTGATTTAACTTCTCTCTGTGCTTAATATTCTTATCTTAAAATGTGAATAAGAATATTTAGTTCATGAAGCTGTGCTAAGGATTAAATGAAAAGCTTCCTATGAGTACTTTGCAAACTACAAAATGCTATTATTTCCATCTGTACAAAACCTAGTGTTTATTGGAAGCTGTGCCATGCCCTTAACAATTGAAAAAGAAAGTGACAGTATGTATTTTATTATGCATTCAGATACTATTTATTGGTAGGTAAGATGGTCTGCTAACAACACCGATGCCCTCTAAATAGAGTTAAGACATGATCATGACCACTAGAAGGTTAAATTGGTCAAGGTCAAAAGTACCATATATGTGTGTGTCTATATTCCTTTCTTCCAACATGTGTGGAATAGCTACTGACTGAAGAAATTTGCAGAATAGCTTATATGTTTTTCTGTATGCATGTATGCACATACATACAAATAAGCAGATTATATTACCTTGTGATTCATATTATGACAAAATAATTTTATGAGCCTATTTAATGATAAAGTTTTCTGGAAGAAAGATTCCAGAAACTGTAACATGCACTTAATTCTACACCTGGAACTATTTATACATAAATGTCAACTTTTTAATAATAATAATTCAACATATAATGGCTCGGATAATGTTTTTGCTCACTGTAGTTTTTGGCAATATTGGTGGTAAGTAAATAGATGGATATACTTAGCTTGAGTGACCAGGAAATGGAAAAGCTGACAAGTCACTATAAGCAGGCATCTCTGGTAGAATGAGCTTGGTTCACCATAATTAGAAGTAGTAAGGATTTTACAAAAAAATATGAATGGATGTGGCATCTTTGAGCCTTCCTTGTGTCACAGGCAATATTTCAAAACACTAATCAAATACCACCTGTGCTCAAATGCCTGGTGAATAAATTGAAATAAAGTGTTGCTGTGGATTTTCCCCCCAGATTCAGTGGTTTCCTCGTCATTCACTCTCAAGTTGCAATCCTGAGCTAAGTAACTGAAACCTCTTTTCCCTATATTAGCTAAGCCTTTCTTTAAAGAGTTATTGTCATTGCTTCTGAGGCATACAGAAACTACATGATCAATACTGAAAATGTGTGTAGATTAAACAGATCACTAAATATATTGAATTAGCAATATGTCTTATTCTCTATTATAAACATTCATTTATTTGAAATTCAACTATGCAGTTACTTGTCTGGGTTCTTGGTTAAAAAGATATATATCCTGGACTAAGGCATAGACTTCCCTAAATAATCCTGTGAATCCCGTCATTTAGGAGCCTGGAATTTCACTGAAAACATTCTACCTCAGTCTACAACAGCTGATATCCTTCATTATAGCCGCTAACACATCACGAAAAACACAGTAACATGATCAGAATGGACTCTTCAGTTTTTCAAGTGGTTTGAAAAACATTGTCCTTTGATTCTTTTATGGGTTCCATAATTTCTTGGGATTTTCCAGCTGTTTTTTGATCACTGGCCCTGCCATCCTCCTCTTCCCAGACAATAACTGGGCCACCTGATGGTGGTGGTTGTAGGAAATTAATAAGGAGAAAAAAATAAACGGAAGGCCTTTTTCCCATGTGTTTCTTCTTTTAACTTTGTAAATCTGTCCCCCACACAGTTAATATGGGCAGCTTGCAGCACAGGAACTCTGGCTGTTCCAGCTCATCATTCTCCTCTGATGTTATTTCTCGCTTAGAGAATCCACGAGTGGAACTCAGAGCAGGCAAGTGAATAGATGGTGCTTTCTCCCAGTTCCCACATTCATCCAACACATCTGGGTAGCTGGATGCAAAGGCAAAGGCAAAAATCTTCCTAGGATTCCTCCCCTCCAATCCCACAGGTTTCATATTATCTAAATTAGTGATAAACGAGCATTTTCTGTAAATAGCCATCGTAAATGTTTTTGGCTTTGCAGGCCATATGGTCTGTGTCACAAGGACTCAAGTCTGCTCTTGTAGCATGAACACAGCCATTGATAATACAGAAACAAATGACGGTGGCTGCGTTCCCATAAGGCTTTATTTATGGACAATAAAATGTGAGTTTTTTATATGCCATAAAATATTCTTCTTGTTTTGATTTTTTTCCCCAACCATTTAAACATGAAAAAGCCTTCATAGCTTGGGCGCCCATATGAAAACGGACAGTGGCTGCCTTTGGCTCACATGCAGTAGTGTGCTGATCCTAGCCTGAATGATCAGTTCTACAAATTTATATTCTCTAGTCCATGCTTACCTTTGGACTCCACAACTGATTATTGTTATCCCCACCTGTTTGTTCCTCGAACATCTTTAGTGTCTAAATTGGAAGTTATGATTCTCTTCTCCCCTTGCCTTTGTTGCCCAGGTCTTCTCCATCCAAGAAAAATATTTCTCCATCTTCCACATGGTTACCCTAGCTAGAAAGCTGCTAACCATTCTCAAGTACTCTTGTCTTATACCCCACATCTAATTCATCACTAAATTCTATGCATGGTACTTGTAAAATGTATCACAAATCTGCTTTTTTCTCTCCGTTTGGTCCAAGCAACTCTCATCTATTAGGTGGATTCCTATAATAACTTCCTAATTGAAACCTCTCCTTGTGTGTCTTTTCTATCAGTGAAGTCTTTGCAAAATGAGTTGTCATTGCTTCTAAGGTATACAGAAACTGTGTGGTCAATATGGACCATATGTGTAGGTGAAGTAGAAGTTTCCACTCCTGCTCTTTTTCAGTGCATTTTGTCATACAGCATCTGAAGTGACCTTGCACAAAAACCTTAGTCATAAAATCACTCTGATGGCTTTCCTTTGCCCTGGAAAAGAATCCAAACTCCTAATTAAGTTCTTCAAGGTTCTACCTGAGACGAACTCCACTTCTACCTCCATGTCTTCACCACCTCTGACCACTCTCATCTTTGTTCCTTACACTTCTGCCCAGCTGGCCTTCACGGGATTCCTGCTGCACACTTCACCCTTCCCTGGCTCTGAGCCTTTTTCTCACTCTTCTCTTGGTCTGAGGTGGTCTTCCCCAGTTCCCTGCATGGCTGACTTGTTCTCACCCTTCACACTTCACCTTAATTACTACTTCCCCAATTGACCACTTTATCCAAAGTAGGCATCTCCATCTTCTCTGCCTTGATGATTTCCCTTACAGGCTGCATCCCAATATTGAACAGTTTTTATTGCTCTTTTTAAGCAGTTCATTATCTGTCTTCCATATAGAATGTAACTAAGGTAAGGGTAGATACTTCTTGGTGGATTCACTATATCCAAAGGCCCAGTCCAGCGCACAGCAGCTACATTAGTATTGAATAAATGACCTAATAAATGACTCTATCAACTTAAAAATTTAGACCAATTGTGTGGTGTAATTTTTAAGTGTATGCAAATGAATTTTTAACGGAAAAATAAATCACACTCAGAGAAGTGCATGGTTTTCATTTACTTTTAAGGCTTTTGTGCATTTTTCAACTGTCTACAAAACAACTATATACCACTTTCATTATTAGAAGTAATAGAAATACAAATGTTAATAAAAGGAAATCCCATCCTGCTGAAATTTTTGTCTACAGTTATCTAAACTGTGTCCTTGAATATTACATGCATAGTTACATCAGAATGTGAAAATGCTTCAATGTCTAAGGTAAATGGAGAAGGGGTAATACACCACCAGGAGGCTGTCACTGAGAAAAATGTTTGAAGATCAATTTATCCTTAAACTGGAGTTCTGAGGGAAGCTTGTGGAGGCTTTGGTTGATGAACTATGTCTTCTCTGTGGAGTCACACAGCTCTCTATCCTATTCTTTTTGCTTTTTCAGACACATCATTTAATTTGAAGCATGATTAAGAAATGATAAAAAATTGTGCATGGATGGGGCTGTGGTGTGGGTTGAAATCCTGATTGTGTCTTTGTGGCTTATGTAATGCCGACGTTTGAGTCTCTGTAGACAATTTTGTTCTCTGTAACAGAGAACCCCGAAGTAATTTCTTATTAGACTTATTTTGGAGTCTAGAAAATATTTATAAGGAGTTGGCATATATGTGACACAATGTGTATGTATGCATATGTAAACATTTATATATATAAATGATCAGTCTTTGTGTCAAATATATTAGTTTCTAAAGGAGTATGTTCCTTTATATACAGGGTAGAAATGTCTGTGTAATAAAAAAAAAAAGAAGAAGGAAATCTGGCTTGAGAGAGATTTGGGCTATCTTAAATTCCTGGGATGACTTTTTTCCCCACTATGTTCAGCATCTTTACTAAATGTATAAGCCAGTCCTCACAATTATGCTCAGTAACCAATAGCTTCTGGAACCGAGAAACAAAGACTTACTTCTTGTTTGTCTTGTATTTGGGCTGTGGTGGCTGCACATTGACTATGACTCAGCTGCACATACATTGTTCATCCCAGAACCCAAGGAGAAGCAGCCACCTTTCTTTTTCACAGCAGAAGAAAAATGGAGATGGCTGAACCATGCAGCACTCTTAAAACTTTAGACATGGCACCTACTACTTTGCTCACATCCCATTGGTGGGAGCACGTGCAGGCAGAGTGATGTTACTGAAACAGGGAAGACACTCCTCAAGGGGAGTTGCTGCAATTCACCTGGCAGCAAGTAGAGATTTATCATTCTCTTACAAGAGGGGGCTGAATAATCAGGGAGAGTAAAACAATAGGCTGCATTAACCTGAATTCTTTTCTTGAAAGAAAAAAACAAAGAAGAATGTCCTCTAGAATTTTGTGATTGATTTCCTCCACCTGAAACAAACCAATGTTTAAAAACAAAACATTACTTTGTGGAACCAGTGGGTTGAGATACTTAGTGTAATGGAAAATGCTGATTTTTTGAGTAGCCAAGTAAATAGCCCAGTCTTGGAATATAGTTTCCAGTGACTGATATGGTCATAGTAGGGCTGGTCCTATGTAGGTGGATTTAATGTTAGACAGATAGGTCTGAGAGATATTGATCATCATTCTCCCAGGACAGTAGGCCAGCTCTCATAACTGTGGTAGGCACACGATTACATAGAGCCCTAGGCTAAAGGATTTACAGTCTCCTTTAGTCAAACCACAATATATTGATTAAATGTTTGCCCAGAGACTATTAGACCTGGGCTACCCAGAGTTGTCTATATTAATAGTCATCAGATTGAATATACTGTTCATGCACTCAGTCATCAGTAAGCCATGGAAAATTCCCTTTACTGCTCATATTACTTGTTTTGACACCATAAAAATATTAAATAACGTATTTCAGCTCTCCAAGTGATACCAGTCTCATTGGTCAGTATTTGAGTCCAACTTTATCCCACTTAGAAATGAAACAGGTACATTTTTTCTTGTTTTAAATTGAGAAACTGAAGTTCAGGGAGTGAGTCTTGTTCTCTGCCCCTGAGCTGGAAAGGGAAAGGCAAGAAAGGTGCCCTAGATTCTTCATGAAGCCCGGGCACCAGCATATGGCTTGGTGGTTCAGTTCCATAGAATTCCATAGTGGTGGAAACCTAAACAATTCCATTATGAAGAGTTAACAGATTTTTTGAAAGAGAAGAAGTAATCAAAATAGGTGTTTTCCCTCTAGAGAGTCAATCTTAACAAACTCTTTTATAATTGCAATCATTATTGATATTGTTTTTTTTAAAAGTACCTCTACCTATATGGGCAATCCAGTTAAGTCAGGCTAAATTGTTTGAAACCCTTAGTTAAAAACTAACAATTATTAGGATAGATGATTGAAAAATAACATTTCTTAACCAAATTAAATAGCAGTTCACAGTGCAAATTAACGATTCACGTCAATGAAAACATTCAAATCAGTTGTGCCTGTGGATATAATGGGTGTAAGGTTGAACGCGGTGGGGGAAGGGGGGAGCACTTCGGACACTGATGTGCCAAAGTCTCCAGCTGTTGCCCCCTCTCAACCTGAAAAATGTGCCTTAGGCTAGTCAATCCTCACGCCCGCTGTAAATCTAAGCTCTGCCTCCCCCTACCTTCTTTAAAAACTCGCTGCCTGCCTACTTAGATGCGACTTCCCCAGCCTCCATTTCCGTAGACTGGAGAACCTTGCCTCGGGCGTTCAAATAAACTGCCTGGCTCTTTGTTACCTCTCTTCGCCTGCTTATTTTTGGCAAGAATTTATCTTACATTTGGTTCTGAAACCTGGGAAGGAGCGTGACCGCAGGGCCCTGACTGGCCATCGGCAGCCCCACCCCCTCCTTCCCCGACCCAGGACCTCAGCCTGCTCTCCACTGCGTTGACTATTTTCTGGTGAATCCCTCAGTTTCCCCCGGTCTGTTTCCCTTCCTAACTCTGTTTCACCTGGTCCATCCAAAATCATATATATGTCCAGGTTTGGGCATCCAGCCCATCTGCTGCAGGCATCCGAGATACCCACCTCCCTGGCCCTGCGGTGGGAGAGACGTCCCTCTCCCAGGCTCCCAGGCTGTCTCCCCTGACTTGGTGTGCTTGGGATGCTGGGCGCTCCTCTCAGCGGGATTAGTTGGGGAGGTGACACAGACATGGAGAACCAGCCCTCAAAAGTGGAGGCTCAGACCCCGTTGTGGTGTCTCATTTCTAACTTGGCTACTCTATGTTTGTCCCAGGAAGTTTGCAAACGGAAGCTAGACTTTCTTTGCCCCGAGGCTGGGCCTCAGTATCCCTTGGATAACCAATCTCGCTGGCCCCCTGAGGGAACTTTCGATTTTAGCCTCCTTACTGACTTTACTAATTATTGCCACCGGAGTGAAGAGTAGAGTGAAATTCCATATGTGCAGGCTTTTTGGACTTTGCGCTCCTGCTCTGACCTTTATGTTAAGTGTTCAACAACTCAGATTCTGCTGACCTGATCTCCAGTTAAAGATTGTCAGCTTCTTACTCTGCCCAGTCCTTCTTCCTTTTCAGATCTGCCAGAAGACGTTAGTCTCCCACCTCTCTCAGCTCGCTACCCCCACCCCTCTCCGCCACCATCTTTAAGTTCTTTGTCCTCCCCCACGTTGCTGCCATCTTCAGGTCCTTTGTTCCCAGCCACACATCTTCCTGATCCTCTCCTCTTCTGGGAGCTGCACCACCCCCTCCCCCTCTCCTTCCACCTTCACCGTCCTCTTCCCCCATCAGAACATGTTCCTCCTGTCCTCCAGTTCCAGAAGCCATGGACAAGAAGCTAAAAAGAAAAAAAAGCAATTAAATATCAGTAACTCAAATCTTTGTATCAGTTTGTCTGTGTATATGTTTTTATATGAAGAGTGTTGCTAACTGTAGTCGTTATGTCTCAATTTGTATGTTTGTTGTCTAAGTGTGTAAATGAAAAATATTTTCCTACCTCTAGATGGTATTAATAAAAATTGATTTAAAAACAAGCACTTGTGAAAATTGAGCATTCTAAAACTTCCAGAAAATCTAATAAAAAATATTAAGCATTAATGCTAATTTAACTGAAACAAACTTGTCCTTATAGTTATCAGCTGCCAAAGTTTACTTAAGGTCATTTAAGTTGATGTTATCTGTTAAACATTTCAAGAAAATGCTTAAAGAAAGCTCGATTTTGTCTAATGTTTGGTAAAAGTTTTGTAAGTAATCTAGCATACTTGCTAAAAATAAGTAAACAAGTGTAGCAAATAAACATCTTAATAATAATACTGTATTAATGTATAACAGTGTATATATATATATATATATATGCAAACAGTCTGAGAGTTTTTGTAGTAACCAAAATTCTTAGTTTGCTAAGTTATATAGACATATTTTGTGCCTAATGAGAAATTGTGCTGTAAAGCACATTTCCAAAAATGATAATAAACATTCATAGATGTATCAATCTGAAAAATGCTAGTGTAACAGTTTACAGTGGCCTATTTTTCAGTGTTCACTGAAAGTTAAAGTAATAGTTTTAAGTTCTAATGAAAACTACTTAATATAATAAGGAAAATATATCTGTATGCTAAAAATGTGTATTTTAACACTGAATGTTTTGTGTTACAGAAATATCCAAATTTCCTTATGACAACTGTCTTACAGTAAGCTCTCATCAAATCTTTAACCATGGTCATTTGTAAGTCTTTTATCATTTATAGTCACTGTTTAATTACTCCTAAGCTAGTAAAGAACTAGATTTCAGCAGAACAAGTATTAGTTACATAAGATTAAGTAAACTAAGGAAGATGATTCTGTAGCTTTTTGTTTCAAATGTTGCTGATAAAGCGTTTTAAGCTTTTTCTCTTAAGCTGACAACAGTTTAGTAAATGACTGCCTTTATAAGCAGAATTGAAACTTTATCTTTCTCTCTACCTGACTCCTCCAGAATTTAAAAACTCTCAGTAACTATTTTTATATTTCATGGCAATATGTTTATTTGCACAAGTTCAATAAGAATCTGCTTTCCTTGTAAGAGAACCAGTTAAAAACACTGGTTATATTACCAAAGCTTTGGCTGGAACGTCATACCTGAGAGACACGTGTGTAAACTCAGATATGTACAGACAACTGTAAGAAACTAAGATTGACTTTATAAAGCCAACAAAGCCTCTTAGAAGAACTGGCCTAGTACCTTGCTTACAGAGTTCTCAACAGCCTTACCAGGTGAGTAAAGAAGGTCACTTCCTGGCAGGTGCAGGAACCTCAAGATGTCTTGAAAACCTCAAGAAGAAAAGAATTCACCCAAATGTACAGGTACTGCAGGCACAACCTGATGGCAAGTCTGGCTTGGCTGTCTAGCCTCAAGAAGCCTTTAAAAGTTCAATCTGAAATTCCTTACAAAAAGTTCCATCAAAGCACATTTAAAAAGCCTATGTAATCAATTGCTCTTCTTGCTGCACTTATGCAAATAATAAAGCCAAGTGTTACTTATTTTCCTAACCTAGTTACTTCTAATGAAAATGAAAGTACTTTTAGAGAAAAGTACTTTTTCAATAATGCAGTCTTATCTATACTAAATCCTAATACTAGTCATTGAAATGTAAACTCGATCCAGAATTCTAGTTAACCCATGATACCTGGCTATGATTCTCAATTAGACTCTTCGTATTTCTAGTTCTCATATTCAGCCATGCATTCTTAATCTCATCAAGTTTGTCTTTCCAGAATAGAAGTGCCAACCTTCTGAAGCCCTCTCAACTGACCAGTAATAGAAACTTAGCTGCACCCTTTACTGCGCCCCTTCTCAGCATGAAGCAGCCAGAGCAGTTGTCACCCCTTTTCCCTGGCAGCAGCTAGAATCTCTATCTGTAAAGGGGAAAATAAGACAGGGACCATAAGCTTAGACAGAATAAGGTGAGAGCCTCTAGAGAAAGCAAGGCAAAATATTTTGCAGTCAGAGCAATGTAACTACATGCTACAAACCCCCCCACCACCACCACGATGCCCCTTGTCAGCCAGAAGTAGCCAAATCAAGTTGTCGCCCATTATGACCAAAAGGCTGGAATGTAAGGTTGAAGACACTGGGGGGGAGGAGTGAGCATGTTGGACACTGATGACGTGCCAAAGTCCCTGGCTGTTGCCCCCTCCCAACCTGAGAAATGTGCCTTGGGCTAACCAATCCTCGCACCAGTGTAAATCTAAGCTCTGCCTCCTCCTACCTTCTTTAAAAACTCTCTGCCTGTCTGCTTATGTGCGACTTCCCCAGTTTGCATTTCTGTAAACTGGAGAACCTCACCCAGGGCATTCAAATAAACTGCCTGGCGCTTTGTTCCCTCTCTTCACCTGCTTATTTCAGCTAAAATTTATCTTATAATGGGAAAATTAACTTTACACAAAAGTATATCTTTTCAGGCTTGAACAACTAGAAAAGCATGAAAATACTTACAGGATGTTTGTCTTTTATAAGCATTCAAAACACGAAACCAGAAAGATACCAACCATTACACCTGCAAACAACAGATCTGTCTCTCCCCTGTTCCTAGCTACCCAGTTCCCTTCCCCAGAGTAACTGATTTCTAATGAGACTTCCATAAATAAACTTATGCATTAATACAAGTCATTGCTGTTATGCCCACTAAAGAGAGTAGGGATTAGGTAAACATATTTTATGCTTTTCAATTTTTCCAAGTGTTGCTATCAAGAGCAGTGAAAAGGGGAAACAGGAATAAAAGAAAAAAAAATCTAAGAACAAAGAAGTGTTTCCAAGGGTTTCTATGTCAACTTTAGCATGTTAACTGGTGTTTTAATTTTTTAAATTATTTTTTCCAAAATATCACAGAGCTACTGTTAAATAAAGGAGAGAACAAGGAAAAGGTAAGGCTGCCTTTCAGATGAGAAGCCAGAACAAGATAAAAAGAAAGAGAAAGAAAATGCTGCTTCCAATCTCAGGGGTGTTGTCTCTGAGATAAAGAAGGACAAATGAGGATGAAGGCTTATCCATTCATTCATAGAAGACATATTTATTGAACAGCTATCATGTGTCTAGTGCTAAGGATATGAAAGTAAACAACATAAATGTGATCCCTATGGCCTTAGATGCCCCCAGACTTCAATTAATCAACAGCTATATGATGAATAGCCAGTTTCTGGGAGCCTCTGGAAAAACTACCTACAGAAAAACTGTTCAAATTATAAAATTCATCAAAAATTACTTTTCATTCATAATTTCTTTGTAGAATGTGGTATATTTTTCTATGAAAATGACAATCAGGAAACTGCAAATAAAAATAACAATGAGATACCACTACATACCTATCTGAATGGCTGAAATCAAAAAAAAAAAAACCCTAACAACTATCAATTACTGGCAAGATTGTGGAGCAGCAGGAACTGGTGATATGCATTCACTGATGATATGAATGCAAAGTGGCATAAACACTTTGGGGGACAGTTTGACAGTTTCTTACAAAGCTAAAAATACTTTCCTACCCCCTTGACATTGGACCTCTTCATGTGACTTACTTTATTCAATGTAATGTAAATGGTCCTGATGTCTAAACAAATGTATTAGGAGCTGATGAGCAGTA